>NC_135722.1:35519753-36780094 GCF_964656455.1 Halichoerus grypus
TGTAAGCTACCTCTCACAGAGCCTGGCACATAGGAGTAATTATTAATATGATGACGATGATTTATTTAAAACTCTTACATGAAATGTCATTTTCAACCCTGCAGTCTTCGAAAATGGGGTTCATATTTGCATTATGTGCATTTTCCATAACTCTTGCCAGACAGGCAAACAGTAAATAATGTTGAATAAATATATCCTCCTAAACTTTATTACTGGGTTCTGCTTGTGGCAAAGGGTATTGTATTAGTTTCCTAGGGCTATCACAGCAAATTACCACATACTGGGTGGCTTAAAATAACAGGAATTTATTCTCTCACAGTTCAGGAAGCTAGAAGTCCAAATTCAAAGTGTCAGCAGGGTTGGTTCCTTCCATGAGGGAGAAATCATCTCATGTCTGTCTCCTAGCTTCCAGTGGTTTGTGGCAATCCTTGTCCTTTCTTAGCCTGTAGATGGGTCACTTCAATCTCTGCCTCTGTCTTCACATTGCTTTCTTCTCTGTGTCTCTGTGTCCTCTCTTCTTAGAAGGACTTTGGTCATTGGATTTAGGGCCCACTCTAAATTCAAAATGTTTTATCTCAAGGCCCAAATAATGTCACATTCTGAGGTTCAGATAGACATGTATTTCGAGGAGACACTCTTCAATCCACTACAATTAAATCCAAGACTCCTTCTTTCTTATAACAAATTGTAATTAAGAATCTAAATTTTAAAACTACACTGTACTGGCCTGGGCCCTGGCCTTTTTTACAGGATGTGTGGCTTTGGTTACATTGCTTAACTATACCCAGTTTCAGCTTCTGGATAAGGGAAATGAGGATAGTAATAATATCTATCTTAAAGAGTTTCTGTGTGGGAGGCCTGGGTGGCTCAGTTGGTTAAGTGTCTGCCTTTGGCTCAGGTCATGATCCCAGGGTCCTGGGATCAAGCCTCGCATCAGGCTCCCTGCTCAGTGAGGAGCCTACTTCTCCCTCTGCCTCTCCCCGCTGCTCGTTTTCTCTTTCTCTCTCTCTCAAATAAATAAAATCTTAAAAAAAGGAGTTTCTGTGTGAATTAAGAGAAATAATCCTTATAAAAGGGCTTAGTGTAGCTTGGTTGCTGCTAATCAAGCAGTAAATGTTGGCTTCTTCTTTTATTTACTTTTTTTTAGTTTTACAAGGTACATCTCTCTGCCTGGAAAGCTCACATCTCTTCCACTTTTTACCTGATTAAATTCTAAGCATTCGTGTCTCAGTTTAAGGTTTACTTCCATGGGGAGGCATTCTCTGACATCCTCAGTGTGATCTAATAGTTCACCATAGTCCTTCTTTCAGTCTTTATCACAATTGTATAATGATGAACTATTATAAAACAATAATTGAATGCGTTTTAGGGAATTAACATTTGATCCCTGGCTCCCCATGTAGGTATACGCCCCACAGAGACAAGAACTCTGTCCAGTTTGATAGGGACTCAGATGGCCTGGGATAAGATCCTGGTCCCTTCACTCTTCCCCCTTGCCCGAGTTCCTCTGTCTGTGCAAGTCTGTTTCCTCACTCGAAGTGTCTTTAGCATCATGACTCATCCTGAGCAGTTATTGTGAGGATTAAATGAGATCCTGTATGAAAAACACATAGCTCACAGTGTCTCTCACATGCTAAGGGCTTAAAAATCGCTAATCAGTATTTTGTTTTCAGTTCCTGGCACTTAGTTGGTTCAATGAAAGAATGAGCCATGAGCCAGGTTATTGGTCAAATCTAGAAATACAATCTGTGCCACAGAATAGTGTGGCAATTGAATAGTTTCCAGTGACCTTGTCCTCGTCAGAGATTTTCTCTAACGAAAGGAGCTAGAAAGCCCAAGGGAAGAGCTGCCTAACACCACTGCCCCCAAATAATTTTCTTTCTTATAGCCTTTACAATCCCATTTAGAACCGGAATTAAAAAAAAAAAGGTTCAGAGAATCCAATTTCTTTCTAGCCCTAGGGTGGTCTTTTGGAGATGAAGAAAGGCCTTTGGAAGGGCAGTGAAAAAGATCAGGCTAAGCAAGGCTAGTTCCTTATTAGTGACATGAGGTTGGACGCAACATGCTTTAGTGTAAGGAGGGACAGAAACTCATCCGGACTTTGCAGCTTTTAATGTGCTTCTCTACAGTCTAGGAAAACAACCACCACGATGCTGTGTGAGCACAAAAAGGCAGCTTTAAAATTTTAAATAAGATTAGTCACTACCCTAAGTATAAATTGGCATTCCGGAAGAGAGATGCCCACTGAAGAGCATACAATGTTATTTCTGCCCTGCTTCTACAGCAGTAAAGGCAATTTAGTGGTAAAATGTTGCCATCGGACTGACCCAGTTTAAAACTCTGATGGAAATGTCACTTTTTTTTTTTTTAATGAGTCATGAATCACACAGGTTTTAAATCTACTTTTTAGGGGCTGACAGTTTGATGGCTGAAGTCATTTATATTTCCTTAAATAAAGGGTGCTAAAACAAGTGTATATATATATATATATATATATATATATGTATGTATATGTATATACATATATATATTTCTTTTGCTGAGACACATAATTTTAGAACTTGAAGATTATTTAGTCATTTTCCAACCATTCATTAAAATTGATTTTTGTGTATTGACCTTATATGCTATGACCTTGCTAAATTCAACTATTAACTCTATTAGCTTTTTTGTTAAGTAATAATGGATTTAGAACTCAGAAAAAGCAATGTATGACAAATGGGAAATCCCACTGCTTTGGAGGATGGTGACAGAAAGATGAAATCAAAAAGAGGAAAGCATATTAATAAGACATGAATTTCAATTTCCCCTTCCTAGGTTTCAGTCCAGAGAGGAATACGTATTCTAATAAGGTGAGGGGATGTAAGCAGATGCTACTGGTACTCATGCCATCGACAATTAAAGACAGCTTTATTATTTCCTCTCCAATCTCTACGCCCTTTATTTTTTTTGTTGCCTTATTACACTCATTAGGACCTTCAGCACAAGGTTGAGTAGAAGTGGATTAAAGAAGTGGTTTCGTTCCCAAAAGTTTCCATAGGTTTGATGTTAGTGTAGTTTTTTGTTGATGCCCTTTATCAAGTTGTAAAAATTCTCTTTTGTTACCAGTTTGCTGAAGGTGTTTGTTATGAATGGGTGTTGAATTGTCTTTTTCTTCCTCCAAAATTTTAAGTAACGTGATTGCATGATTTTTCTCCCTTATTCTTTAAATGAGGCTAATGATGTCAATGAACTATTGAATATGAAACCAACTTGCTTTGCCCCTTTCGGATAAGCCCCATTTGGTCATGATGTGTTGTAATATTTATATGTTGCTGATTTGGTTTGCTAACATCAATTTAAAGATTTTTGTTTCTATCTTCTTAAGGCAGAGAAGTCTGTGCTTTTACTTTCTTGTAATATTTCCTTTTGATTTTGCAGAGTAACGCTGGGCTCATAAAATGAGTTGGAAGCAATCTCTCCCTTAAGTCCTTGGATAGACAGGTAGATACTAGATATGGAGATATTAGCCAATTTAAAGTCAATAAGCAGTAATTTAATCATCTCTGTCATTTCTACATCTGTTTCTGTTGACTTGTTTGACTTCTGTTATGGATCATGGCTTCCCGCTTTATTACGTGTCTAATCATTTTTTATTATATGCTGAGCTTTGTAAATGTTACACTGTTGAATGTCTGGATTTTTCTTTCCTCCTTTGAAAACTGTTTTTGAAATGCAGTTATATTATTATTAATCCATCTGATTCTTTCATGACGTATTTTTAAGCATTGTTAAGTTTAAGAGTAGCCTATATTCTAGGGCTAATTTAAATCTGTCTCACATGAGACTACTCTAAGGTGTCATACCAAGGTGTGACCTTTCTAGGATCTCTACCGATTGTCACAGGTGTTCACAAGTTCTTCCCACCATACATAGTAAGAACTCTGCCTTTCCCCCATACCGACATGAGCGTTGAGAACTATTCAGCTTATGGCCATCTGGTTATCATTTGCCTGACCTCACACAAAGTTTAGGAGCTGGTAAGAGAATCAAGGGAATTCCTGTGCAGATTTCTGGAGCTCCTTCTCTACATAGGTCCTTCCTTTTCAGTGGTACATCCTGCCAATATCAGCCTTCCCAAATCCCTGAACCCCAGTATCTCTCCCCTCCACTCAACAAGCCAGGCCCTGCTTGGGCCTCCTCTCCCTATTATTCAGCCTTGAAAGTGCCTCCAGGCAGGGAGCCCAAGGGATAAGAGAGCTCTCTTCATTCCTTTCCCTTCTCTCAAGAAGCCCAAGTTAGTGAGGTCTAGTTGTTTACTCTTTGCAGGCAATCCGGGACCAGTTACTGAGTGCACTTCATAAGGTCTTAATAATATCTGAGTATTACATTGGAATTTAATACTCACGTATGTGAGTCCTCTAGCACAAAGTCATGAATAGTGGTGCTGATAATTACTGTTCTCCCTCACCTGCCCACCTTTCAGTTCACAGTAGCAATAAATCAATGTTTAGGAAATTATTTACTCACCATGTGTCTGTAAATATACTAAAATCCACTGAATTGTGCACTTTAAATGACTGAATTGTGAACTATGTATTTATATTTCAATAAAGCTGTTTTTTTTTTTAAATGCATTTGGCTTCTGTTTGCAAACCAAGAGCTGAGCTTAGAGGTGTCCCCCATAGAGCTCTTTCAGTGCATAGAAAAAAAAAAATCTCAGTTGACTATTTAAAAAACCTTGAGTAATAATGGATTTAGAACTCAGAAAAAGCAATGTATGACAAATGGGAAATCCCACTGCTTTGGAGGATGGTGACAGAAAGATGAAATCAAAAAGAGGAAAGCATATTAATAAGACATGAATTTCAATTTCCCCTTCCTAGGTTTCAGTCCAGAGAGGAATACGTATTCTAATAAGGTGAGGGGATGTAAGCAGATGCTACTGGTACCCTACCCATTGCCCTTCACTCACCTAGAGTTTACTGCAGCTTCTGTGGACAACTTCCATAAAGACTGTCGGCATCCCACCCCAAGTGCCTGCATCTATTTACCTTTTTCAGAATGATTTTTCTGGCTGCTAGAGTGTTCTTGGCTTGCAGGGACAGGTAAAACTTTGTAATTTTTCCTAGGAGCAACCTTTAATCAATGAGTGATGGGAGTTGTTGGATAAAGACCCTGTCTTGTCCCTCCCTCAGTGTAAGAATTCTGAACTTTGTTTTCAATAGTGTTTCTGAGGATCCTCAGTAGGGCTGAACTCTAGGTTCCTATAATGGTAGCCCACTGATAAACACATGCTTTATTCCCTGCCTCCTCTTCTCACTCCCTGGAATCACATCCTAAAGACAGTATTTCACCCGATCCTTATCACAGTCTCTGCAACAAGCACGGGAAGACTGAAAGCAGGATGTACTTGCCCCGATATCCAGTTGGGGTCTCAAGGAGGAGACTAGGAGGTTATACACAGGACTCTGCACTAATAGGGACCAGCCCAACATAGCAACAAAGAGTGGATGGGTGTGATCAGGCAGACTATCTAGTTGTCCTCCTCAATTCTTGTGCATAGTGGATCCTAAGCTGAGAACCCGGAAAACTGCCAAGATAGAGGGCACTATCCAGCAGATGTTGAGAGCTGGCCACTGCACCAGGGGGTTAGATGCGGCCATGACATAAACTGAGAGGCAGCTAGCTAGTGAAACCTGAGGGCAAATAGAGCCGGCAAGAGGAAGATAGTTTCTCCCCCTGAGGTATATTGTCCAAGCCAATATCACAGGTTTACTTATCATAGGATGCCACCAGGCTCCCAGTGGCCATGCTACCAGGGTCATTTGCCAAAGAACAGTGGAGAACAGTGCACATACACACTACAAAATCAGTATGAGACCAGAAAAACCCTCCTCCCATTCCACATTTCCCTCCACTTATAAACTGGAACACCATCTTTGCTGTAGAAATAAGAGGGGAGGCAGGATCCCTTAGAGACTGAGCATTTTTATCCAGGAATTACTGAATTAACCTAAGCATTCTGTTTGCTTCTTTGGATCCAACTTACTTGGAAACCAGGTAATGGTTAAAAATTATATTTCTCCCTGCTACCAGCAGGTGGCGATCAAGATAAGAATAATTACGGACAGTAACATTTCTGCTTATCTCAGTTTCTAATGTGAGTTAAATTGTGAACTCAACTGTATACACATGAAATTACCTGTTTTGTGGAATCTCCATATTAATTAATATCTGCAGTTTACAAGTTTTTTATTTCTGTAACAAATTTCTAGAGTTAAATTGCTTGTCAGACAGTATGTAGTTTGTTTTTGACTGTTAATTCAGATATATATTCAGGAAAACTTCAGATACATACAAAAGTAGAAAGAATAGCTGTTAAAACCCTTATGTCCTCATTATTGAATGAGAACAAATGTGAACACTTGGCAATCTTGTTTTATTCATATCTCCTCCCATTTAATTATTTTAAAGGATATAATCACTCTGTCATTTCACCCACAAATAATTAGGATGTGTCTCTAAAAGATACATACTCTCAAAATTATAGCAATAATTCCATTACCATACCTAAAATTTGAAAATGATTCCATCCTCCATTTTGAGAGGGAAAAAAAATAATTTTCTGAAAGTTTTTATTATGAATGGGTGTTGGATTTTGTCAAATGCTTTTTCTACATCTATTGATAAGATTATGTGATTTTTCTTCATTAGCCTGTTGGTCTGACGGATTAACTAACTGATTTGTGAAGATTGAACCATCCTAGCATTCCTGGGATGAGTGCCACTGAATCGTGGTGCATAATTCTTTTTATACATTATTGGATTTAATATTTTGTTGAGAATTTTTACTTTGATGATCAGGTGAGATATTGCCTGCATACTAATTTTTCTGCATAATAATGAAGTTGAGTACTTTGTCAAGTATTTATTGGCTATTTGGAATTTTTTTTTTTATATTGTGTGCTTAAGCCTCTTAACCATTTTCAATAACAGGTTGTCTATCTTATAAATTTGTAGCAATTTCCAAAAATATTGTGGATATATCTTTGTCAGGAATATATGTTGTAAATACCTTTTCCTATTCCATGGTTATAATTTCAATTTTTTATTGATGTATAATATTCATAGAGTACAGTGAACAGATATGCACAGCTTAATGAATTCACAGTTATGTATACACCTGTGTAACCACAACTCAAACGAAAATATAAAACATTTTCAATAGTACAGGAAATTCCTTCATGCATTCTCCCAAATGACAACTCCCCCAAAAGTAACCATTATTCTGACCTTTACTATCATGGGTTCATCTTGCCATGTTTCTTAACTTTATGTACATCAAAAACATGTACATTAGACATGCAAATGTACTCCTTTGTGTTGAGCTTCTTTTATGTTCTTTGAACTTTAATAATGATACTTCATTATTTCATTGCTATTAGCATTCTATTTAATTAATATAACACAACTTAATTCTCCATTATGTTGTTATTAGATTTTTAGATGGTAGCTAGTTTGGAGTATAATAGATAAAGCTGCTATGGACATTCTTTACATGTCTTCTGGTGGATTTAAGTATTTAAAAATTGTTCAGTCATAGGGTAAACTAATGTTTAGATTTAGTAGCTCATACTGAGCAATTTTCAAAGTGTTGGTAATAATTTTCAGTCCCATCAGCAGTGGATGAGAATTCCACTGGCTTCTTTCCTTTCAACACCTTTATTGTCGGTCATTTCATATTTGCCATTCAGGTAAGGGTGCACTGGTCTAACTGGCATCTCTCCTATGACTAACGGTGTTGTTTACCTTTCCATAGTTCATTGGTAATTTGGACTTCTTTGGTAAAATGTCTATTTAAAGTCTTTTGACCACTTTTAAAAATTGGGCAGTCTTTATTTCATTTATAGAACTTACTCATATATTCTAGGTACGAGCCATTTTGGAAATACTTTATCTGTGGCATATATTTTCACACTCTTAATGTTGTTCTTTATTGAATAGACCTTCCTAATTTTAAAGAAGTTAATGTATCTACCATTTCTTTAATTGTTATTGTTTTGCTTATCCCCAGCCATGAAGATAGTCTCCTGATTTTGGTAATTTCTGATTCTCTGTCTCTTGATCATTTCTTGCTAGGCATTTATCAATTTTGTTAGCTTTTTCAAAGAATCGACTTTTGTCGTTAATTTTCTCTGTTGTATGCTTGCTTTCTATCTTATTTTTATTATTGCTCTTTTCTCCATTCTTTGAGTTTATGTCGCTAATTTCTTCCTATATATTTGAGATAGAAGCTTAATCTATTTTCATAATTTCATCTAATGTATGCATTAAGATCCAGATATTTTTCTTAAAACAGTGATTTAGCTGCTTACCACAAATCATGAAATGTCAATATTCATTTTCATTTAAAAATGTTACCTAATATGCATCGAGATTTCTCCTCTAATCCATATGGCATTGAGAACTGTGTTGCTTAATTTCCAGATATTTTGAAAATTTTCTAATTATCTTTCTGTTGCTGAGTTCTAGTTTAATCCACTGTGGTCAGAGAACATACTCTAAATGATTTCAGTTCTCTGAAATTGTATTCGCTTTATGGCCCAATATGTTCCATTTTAGTAAATTCCATGTGCCCTTGAACAGAATGTGTATTTTGCTATTTTTGATGTAATGTTATCTCTATGTCATGTTGATTGACTGCATAGTTAAATATTCCACGTCCTTGTTGCATTTTCTTTTTTCTGCTTAGTCTACCTGTTACAAGAGCATATCAACATGGTTGTGGATTTATTATCCCTTCTAGTTCTACCAACATTTCTTTTATGTATTTTCTTGTATGTTATTAGATATACATCTTTAGAATAGGTATGTATTCTTTTAAAAATTACCATTTTTTCATTATAAAATATCTCAAACTCTAGTTATTACATCTTGCCTCACAATCTACTTTGCCTGATATTTGTATAGATCTATCTTATTTCATTTAAGTTAGTGTTTCCATGGAGTATCTTTTTTCCATTCTGTGCCTTTCAACCTCTCTGTGTCCTTATATGTGAAGACTCAACAGACAGCCCTGGAATTTTACCAAGGCTATTTATCCTTGGTGGGCCCTGAACTTAAATATTTTTCCAAAGCCCTAAGTCTGTCGAATGCTCAGCTCAGCTTCTCTCCCTTTTAGCTAGTACTTTCGCTTTTGAAACTCCCAATTTCCTTAAGGAGAAAAATCACCACAAACACGGGCTGACCTTGCTCGCTATGTTTTTCTCCCCTCTCCTGGATACTGATTCTAAAAGGCTGGAAGTCCCCCTTTGCTTTGTAATTCTGATATTTCCAACTTTTTAAAACATTTTACCCAATTTTTCTAGTTGTTCTCGGAGTTTCCATGATCTGAACAAAACCCAGGCTATTACTACTGGAAGTGTAATTTCTTGTTGCTAATAATAAAAGGGGTGGGTCTAATATAGTCCCATTAAAAATGATGTTTTCTGTAAGCTTTTCATTAATTTCTCCTCTTAAATCCATTTCTCCTTTCTTTTCCTTTCTGTTTCATTGCTGTTCTCTAATTTCTTTTGATGTTTAGCCTATTTTTTCTTTGTTCTGTTTGAATAGCCTAACTGAAGGCTATATACTTCCCCTAAAAGCAACCCACAAGTATTTAGTACACTCACAAAATTTGAGCTGCTCAGTACTTCTAGTTCTATGTAATTAGATCTTCTAGGTTCTATTTTGATTGATTTTTTGATTCATAAATTATTTCAAAATCTGTCACATAATTTTCTGGTTATCTTATTATTGTTTTCTAGTTTCATTTTATTATAGACAGAGAAAATTACCTTCTGATTTTAGTCCTTTGAAATTGTTTTTTTGTTTTTTTTTTTAATGGCCTTGCATTTGGTCAGATTTTGTGTTTACAACGTTCTTGAAAAGAAATTCCTATTCTTAGTTATTGAATACAACGTTTTATGAAGGCAAATTGGCTTTGTTTTTTAGTCACATCGTCCAGATGATCAATAGTTTCATTAATTTGGTGAAGTTTTGTTTATATGGTAGTTTTGGTTAATCTGGAGCTGTAATTCCCAGAAGTCTTTTCCTTAGATGGTGTTAGTGAGATTTGCAAAAGAGGCAGACAGAAGTGAAGCAGCTGCTATTTCCCTCTGGAGATCTTTGCAGACAGATAGATGAAGGACACACAGACAGGAATCTTGTCTCACTCTTCTCCACTTCATGTCCAGATCTTGCTGACCAGCAGGGAAGCTGGGCTGCAAACTCACAGAAGTAGCTTTAGGGAAGCAACGACCTTCCAAAGACTCCTTCATTCGCCCTCCTTCCCAGTCTCACTTCAGCTCTTGAATATCTGTAAGTGGTCCAATTTGTCCACCAACTGCAGTGTTCCAGGAGAGGTGAACAGTGCCTTTCTCTGATCCTCCAAATCTCCCTTCCACACCATTGCTTCCCACTTTCACAGTTTCAAAAGGCGTATTTTTCTATAACAAATTCTTTATTCTATAATATTCATAGTTTCGCTGTCCTGATTAAATTCTTTCAACCTAAAATTTGTCTTTCTTACAGAGAATGTGATGGAGTCACCTTGACTTCTGACCAGTGTGCACTTTTCTTTTCTTGAATATACTGGTAAAAGCAAATATATTTTATTTTATCCTCTCTCTTTTTTTAATTAAGTAGAAACTACAAGTCTAGGGCTCTTAAGGTATAAGATTTGGATTACTTCTGCACACTGCAGAATTAGAACAGTTCTATGAACTTGGAAATCCCGAGTCTACCTGCCTTGACATATCTCCTTGATGAGTTGGAATGACAAGTTTGAGAGCTATTATGAAAAAGTGCTTTAGGCTAGGAAATGTGGCATTCTGAGTAAAATGTAACTTGGGAGATTTTTTAAAGCTCTTCTCCCAAAGATTTTGTTCCTAGAGATCTGGGATAGGACCAAGGGATATGAATTTCTCACAAATATCCCAGATAATTCCAATGTATGTGGATGTGGGTTTCTTTTTCAGAAAGATGGAATTTTTATTCAGAATATATCTCAACATACTATTTTTCTCCTGGGGCTTTCTATTCACCTTTATCAACTTCCCAAAGCAGAAAAAAATAAAGAGGCAAAACAACAAAAAGTACCACTTTCTCCAAATTTTATGGACCATGCAGCCTCTTATTTTGAGGAATTTGCATCTCTAAATGTCACAAACACGTAATCTGGTGAATTAAACATGTTACATGTAATGCATTTAATGTTTCTAAACAAAAAGAGGCTTAAAAACCTTTTGAGAGCACTCAAATTCAGAAGAATTACATCAAAGTTTACTGTAAGAATAAATTGAATTCATGTCAAAGTATTACTTTATTCACTGCATGAGTTTGAATCTTGAGATTTACATACATGTTACTAAAGAGCAACTTCCCCTGCGTAACTCCATACACATCACCTCGGAGGAGGGAAAAAAACGGAAGAAAGAAAAGAAAAAGGAGCACTTATTTTCTTGGTTAACCATGGCACAAAATCACTTATAGGAAAGACATTCTTAGTCAAATGTTTTCGGGGGGGAATGGAAGAAGGTATCTCATATACATTGAACTGTGCTATTCTTTTTATATTCTCATGAATTTTTACAACACTGTAGTGCTGGAATAACTGACATACTTGAATTATCACACATAAAGCAGAAGAGTAAAAATTTGTCTAGAAAAAGAATAACGTAATAGTTACAGTGAATCATGGTAGCGGACGTCAAAGCCTAGCCAATGGTACTTCTGGAAATGCTCTTTTCCCTGTTAACATTCTTTGATAACATAATAACTATTGCTAATTAAAAACAACTATTATAGAGAGGTTCTTTCAAAACAGTAGATTCCCCTTTTGAATGAGCAGTACAAACTCCTCACCCTCGACTGGAGTCAATCAACAGAGATTCACAGCTGCACATAGCACCTGACGGTACAAAATCACTTGGGAATCCAAGTTTTACTTTTGACCTGGAACAGTTTTCAACTTGAAACTTCTTTGGCTTCCTCTCATCCTAAGATGGCTTAGGGGAGACGTTCCTCTTACCACCCACAGCTGCACCATGCTGTCTCCACAAATGTCTTTCCCATGGAAGCATGCATAGCTTTATAAGGACAGAACTCTTTATCTCATTCATTCTCTGTCCCTCCTCTTCTTTATCAACTTCTTTCCATCTTCTGCTTGATAACTTGCTTAATGGCTTAGTTAAGAGAAGAATGTTAAAGCCAAGAGGAGTCATGAGATGCAGCAAAAATAGGACAGCATTCCATCTAATTAAGATATTCCCTTCTTGATGGATTCCTCTAAAATAAATGTTTTGAAGAGGATTCTGCTTCTTGTGTGCAAAGAAAAACTAATGAAGGAAAGGATTAGAGATGACATTTGAAAGAATTATGTAATTTTTCTGTTTTGTTTTATTTTTGCACATAAAATTATTTCAAATAAAATCTCAAAATCCCAATGTTTCCTGGGATATTTCTGAAAAAAATAAGTATGGCTTTGATCGGATGATAAAAACATCAGCCATGATGATAAATATCAACTTACATTTGGTAGTCAGGTGCTCTTAATTCAGCTCTCCCATAATAACACGAGTTTAATTAGATAAGCCAAATCTACCCGAATTGATTTGGCTTTAGATTTTGGTTAGCAAGCTTTTATGAAAGGGAGGGATACTTGTATTTCATTTTAAAATCTGTGAAACAAGGAGAAATTTCTTGGTAGAAAATGGAAACATGAATACAAAGTATTTGTCAATAACATTTTAAAAGGAAATATCAACCAATCATAGGAACTATTTACTTGTTTTAAAACTATTTCCTCTCTTGCTATTTCTCCATACATTCTAGAAACCCGACGCTGGAGTTGGTTTGTTTTTAAGATTGCAGTGTACAGATAACTTTGAGTTAAATTTGTCTTTATTTATCTTAACACTCTAGCTCTATAAATACTGTTAAGCCATACAAACTAAAACTTATATCCAAGAAACCAATTTCCATACTCTTCCTTATTTTTATTAGCACCTAGGAAGAAAGCAGTATGTATGAACTGTGCAAAGGGACAACACTGTAGTAACACAGAGTTTGATATGACAAGCCAAAGACACTGCATCTGTGGCTTATTTCATAGTAACACTGACTGGTGTTCTCAAGCAAGAAATAGGTCTCCTCCTCCTATGAAATCATTCTTTAATATGAGATCATTTTAAATTACACAAAAATGTTTTTTATAAAATCTACGCAGTGGATGACAAGTCATTACTGCCAATATTGGGGTAACTGTCTCATGGTTTTGGAAAATTCATAATCCTCACTTCTACATGCTTAATATCGATCATTAATTAATACTACCTGCATATACTTAATATTGGCAATTCTACAAAAATGTATTAGTATCAAATAATGAAACTGCTTTAAAAAATATCTTGTGATAAAGTTTCTTCTTTGGTATGCAATTAAAAAAACACTATTCTTTTGGAACTGAAGTGTAATTTGAAGCTAGAGATGCAAGTACTATATCTGAACAGTATCTCTCACTTTATAGTGTTAAAAATATATACTTTTTTTTTAAGAGAAAGAAGAACTGGTGTACATGTGCCATGGGCCTAAGTATGAGAGAAATAATGCAATTAATTTTTTCCCACTTAGCTATCAAATCCATCACCCCTTTCTTACTTGGTTGATCTACTTTTGGTGTTAAACTCTGTGACTGATGTTAAATTGACAATTTCTCTAAAACAAGCTAATATTTGAGATGTCACATCATGTCAGATGAACAGCACAACCACTTCTTGTGTGTCAAAGGCATAGGGAGAAGGCACTGAGCTTGTATGAAATGATGCATCAATAGAAAACAGTGTAAACTCATTAAAGGATTCAAGATTGCTTTCAACAGAGAGATCAAATTTCATAAACAACTTGTACCTAACTTATACAAAGAGCTAATACTCAAACAGGCTTCATGATGCAAAATACGCATTATAGAAGAAAAATGATTTTTAAAAATAATTCAACGATTTTTTCAGATTAAGGTCAATAAATTAATCAATATTCATTGTCTTGCATTTGTTAACTGCTAAGAAGACACATTTACTTCTCTACAATCTCTTTCATTTACTCGAAGAACTGAAGCAACCTAACAACTTCTTAATGCTGTTTTCCAGATAAGACAATCCAGCCTTGAAACTACTGTTACCAAAATGTTGTCTTTAAAGAACAGAGTTGTTAGTCTTTTGTTGAAACCCAAATGTTCAGTCTCTTGAAAAATCAATTCTGCATTGACAACTGGAAGGGGAATCTGGGATTCTGATGGAAGGGGAATCTGGGATTCTGATGGAAGTTTAACTTAACTTACTCAGGATGATTTCAGGAACAAACCCATGCCATGATATCTACCCAACATTTTTAATATGTGAGTTTTCTTAAGTCATCTGATTTTGGTTTTTCATTCACATAGTCTGCGATGGCAGGATATACATGGCTCAGGGGGCCTCTTCACTTCCTTTCTTTTTGTCCCAACATTTTTCTTGATGGGAAGGAGTTATAAAACAACCCAATAGAAGACCATGAAAATGTGCAGATGCACTGGAATGTGATGCGGCAGCCCAAGTCCAGTGTTTAATTCTAAACTGCAACATTCCATGATTTTCCAATATTCTGATTCAACATGCCCTTCTAACAATCATTTCTAGAACTCCAGAAAACAATATCTGGGGAGAGCTCAGCCAATGAAGCAGACAAGTGGTATTCTTCCAATCTCACAAAGGTGGCCTCTGTAGAAGTGTACAAAAACTTTAAATTAAAAAAGAAGGAAGAGGAGGTGGGGTGAAATTGACACATGCCTTCTGGCCTCTAGCCCAAAACCCAGGGAAAATCGTGAAGCCAGACAGGCAACCAGTTGCTTGCTCAGTATGTTGATTAGACTGCTGATTTAGCCAGTTGTGCTTTGTTTTCCTGAATCAAGACTTGTTTGGCAAGTTCACTAGAATTAATTCTCAAGTTCTCTTTTAATTTGTTAAGCTCAAAGTCATGGAGAATCTTGATAGTCATTAACTTTTCTCGCTTGATTCTGTCCAGAACATCTTTTGGAACATCAGGGATCATCCAGGCCAACAAAAATTTAACTAAAAACACAACATGCTGGAGGAAACATAAGAGAAAATCAAGGACACTGTTAGAATTGTCAAATGTTCAGCAGGAAGTTCTTACAAATCATTCATTCAATAGACCGTGCTCAACAGAGAAGTCATGAGGAAAAGCAAAAAGATATGGTTCCTGTCCTGGAACTTTCCCAGAAAGACAAATATTAAACAAATAAATATATACTAAAATGTATAATTACAGAAATTCCAGTTGATCACGGTTATTGAATATTCTCTTTATCTGTGCTCACTCCTGAGAACCTAATAAAATATTTGTAAGGGAATTCTAAAAAATGGTGTAACTCACAAAGACAAAAAAAAAAAAAAAAAGAGGGAACAGCGACAACAGACTCGAGAGTAAAGAAAGCTGGCACGTAAACTTGCGATTGGTGACATGATGGTGGTAAATCCCAGCAAGTCAAAAGCCAACTTTGTTTAGATCTTCAATAAAGCTCAGGAAAGTTGGTCCTAAGGACTTTGAAAGCATACATGTGGGTGGAGTTGAAAACCAGAGGATTAGCCAACATTTGGTATAAGGAAAAGTTGGAATTTTCAGGACCTCTCTCCCATCGTCATCCAGGTACTACTTCTCTCCGACCTGGCAGCAAATGAGTAATTTACTCTGTGCAGAAATCAAAACAGGAAGCTGTGAACTCAGGAGCACTAGAGACAGTGGAGGTTGGAGGAGTAGCGCCATATTGAAAATAGGGCCACTAAGTGAAATTCAGTGAATCCTAAGATCCTTAGTCTTCTTTGTCTTGTTCAGCTCTCAGAACACAGGCAGCCATAAAAGAGCTCAACAGAAAGGAGTTCGGAGGACTTTTCTCTGGGAAAAGTAAGTAGTCTGTGAAATTAGAACTGCAGATACCAAATTTTGTAGGTTTCAAATAAAAAGGTCCCCTCACTACCTCATCACCCTACAGTGAAACCTACCAAGTGACATTCCTCCTCTATGCACACAAAGCGTATAATCAGCTTTCATTTATTCACTCTTAAGTAGGAGCAGATTGCCAAGAATCGGCAAATACGTAAGAAAGTCTCTAATGCAAAAGAAAAAGATTGAAACGGACAAACAGAAACTAAGAGGAAACAGAGATAATGAAGGAGCAAAAGAACAGCAGAATAAAAAGACAAAAACATGAGTTAATCTATTCATAGGAGAGAAAATAATTACAATTTCAAAATAGGAAGTATAACACCTGAGTAATAGAACTTCCAGAAAGACAGAATAGAGAAAAGAAGGAAATAATTAAAAAAATAATATGTAGAAGCAAATTTTCTCGACTTGAAGGGTAAGTACATTTTCAGATCCATAGCGCTCAGCGAGTGTCCAGAAAAATGAGTACTACCCAATAACAAGAAACTGTCTTGTGATGTTTCATAAAAGAAGGACTAGTGAGAGAATCCTTAAAGCTTACTGATTTATAAAAAGATCATAAACAAAGACTGGGGAATTGGAATGGTATTGCATTTTAGAACAACACTGAAGCTGACAGAAAATAGAGCAATGTCTTCAGAAATGTCAGGAATACCTAAATAAAGTTGGTTGAAAATTTTTCAGGGAAAATGACTTTCAATCTTGAATTCTATACCATTTAATCATCTCTGAGGAAAGAAAAGAAATGTTCAATATTCAAGGTCTCTACAAATGACCGCCCATAATTTTCCTCAGAAAATTATGAAAAATGTACTTCATCAAAATAAGCTAGTAAACCAAGAATGGGAGAAACACAGACCACAGAAAATACAGTTTTCAATACAAGAGAAGGTGAAGAAAAGTCCCAGGATGATAGTGAGTCAGAGCCTGGCATAATTAAAAGCATTAATAGAATAATAAATAAACAAAAATCAAAAAATCCCTGGTGCAATTGACCAGACTGAAAGGTGATCTAAACTTATGATGGAAAATATGGGAATGAAAGAGTGATAAAGTCATAAAGAACAGAGAGAGCGAGAAAGAAAAATATGGGGAGGGATATACATAAGACTGCTCTCTCTTTCATCATGTAGAATTTGTGTGTGCTTGCATTAGACTTGACTACTACTGAACTTCATGGCAGAGTGAAAAAAGTGCCTTACCTTTATTTCTGTCTCCTTTATTGGTCCTCATGTCTTCTGATATAGAACATCACTATGAAACTTACCCACATCCCCCGTGTGTATTTGTTCTCTTTTAATGCATGCCCTATATCCATAATAAGATTAGATATTCCACAAAGGGGTAACATAATATAGTGGACAGAGCAGATGCTTGGGAGTGACACATCTGGCATCGAAACCCAGCTCCAATATTAGCTGATTATCTTTAAACCCACTGCCAATTCTGCTGAGTCTCAGATTCATTTTTCAAGAGTGAATAATAAAGTCTAACTTACAAGGTTATTATCACAGTGTCTGGAACCAGTATGTATTAGCTATTCAGTAAAATCCGTGCGTTCTCTGTCCTTTTCCTGACCTCGAGGGAAGAGGCCCTATTTTTTCTTTCTTTATGTCACCTTGATATCTTCAACAATAGTAGGTGAATAATAGGCAACAACCCATTGTACTGAAAATATCCCTAAGTTGCTCTTCAGGACAACGAATACTTCCTTCAAAACAATTTACTGAGATAATACTAATTTTCTGCTGAGCAGATACCTTTAGAAATCTGAAGGGAGAGGACAGACTAACTGGAATGCAAATTACAAGAGGCTTACTTCCATAACGATGATGAAGGTCATCTTGGCAGCGAGGACGTGCCAGTACTGCATATTATGAAAATATTTCTGATCATGATCAGGAGGATATCTGTAATCTCTGTACCTGAAAAACAGGTAAATAAAAAAAATTAGCTATAGCTTCAAATAGAGACCTAGCATTATTTCTCTAAAGAGACACTTCTAATTGACTACAAAAGTAAAGTCATAGGAAGTTAACTGCTATTATGATACATTTCATTTTTGCACAGATAAAAATCATGGCTACATGTTACTTAAATATAGTTTGGTGTAGCAGGAGACACAAGTGAAACTTCTCTCCTGCCCTTCAAATTTCTCAAAAGAGTCAGCAAAATGATTCTGTCTCCATTCACTCTCTTCCTACTCCTTAACACACGTAGTTCTATCCACCACTCCACTGACACACATTGTCTCCTGTCATTAAACTGAAGAAACATGCTAACCCTCATCTTTTGTGATCTTTTGAGAATAGGACTTGACACTGTTGACTGTTTTTATTTTTTTAAAACTCTATTTTCTTTTGGCTTACCTGACACTGCATTGTTTTTATTTTTCTTACTATTCTTCTGGATTTTCTTAGTGCTCAACTTTGTAAGCTCACTGTTTTCTACAGAGTTGCTAGACATTGATATTATTCAAAGATTTAGTCCAACTAGGAAGTGATGAAATCAAGAAAATGGATACATGTCCATGCTCTTAAACACTATATTATGATTCCCCTATATGCAAATCTAAAATCTAACAATGGTTTGGTCTACCTGTGTGTCTACCAACATTTTGCTGTCTCTTGCTGTTTCCCAGATGAAGTAGTTTGCTTAAGGTTTAAGTTAAGTGGTCTGGATGTACTAGATATGTATTATATATATATATATAATCTTTATGTACTATATATAAAATCTTTATGTCATGTGTATTTATTATATACCATCTTTAAATCACAGAGTAAAAAGACCCTCACAGTACATGAGACCCTCAGTATGGAAACAGGTTCACAAATCTAATTTCATGCTCCCTGCATGGAAGAAACCCTTTACATGGGATAGATGGTAATTTTATCATATTATTTCTCCTTTTCTCAGTCTATCTCTTTTTAAGAACATATAGTTAAATTTAAGTAGGTTAAATGCAGATATAATATGATCATGCTGTATGATCTAATAGATATTATATCTTGGGACCAAGGGGCATTTGTTGGTGAGAAATCTCTCCAAGAAATTTAGAAAATAAGAAACAATTCAAAATTGATATTACTTTTATCCATAATATTCTTTTACTTTTGGACATTCTACTTTTCCAAATCAGATTCATACGATGAGTGATGTCTAAAATTGATGCACTTGCCCTAAGTAAATCCTTTGCATCTCAAGCCATGGAGGAAATGGAGAGCTTAAAAAATACATTTTAAAAAGCAAAACTGAAAGCTAAGAAATCAAGAGGAAACCTGCAAGTGATGAAGTCTCGTTTTCCCGAAGGTGCCGTGTGGTTTGGAAAATCAGCGATGAGGAATGTTGACAGGCTGTCGTTGACATATCCTCTCATGGGCTCAGTGGCATCCGTTGAGTAGGCATAGTAGTAAACTAAACGGGGAATGATGTCCGATGTAAATGCAACAATAAAAGCCTGAAAGAAAAAGCAAGAGGGAAATCTTGAGCTAACAATCTAGTTTTTAAAACGTCTGATTTACATACCTCTCCGTTCCATATGGATGCAAATGATTAAAATGTTATTACAAATTATGTTAATATAGAAGTCTTTGGCCTACAACATGAAATAGTCCTTTTCAAGTGTATGATCTAGTACTCCAAGATTTCCCAGCTAGAGAGCGGCCAAGTTGAAAACTGAACCTAAATGTATCTAGCTCCAAAAATCATGCTCTTTCCACCGTGCCTTGTTATTTTTTACATCTGTTTCAAAGTACATTTCTACTGTCCTTAACCAAATTCATTTGCCTGAACCAACTTCATTAGCTAGGACGGTGTGTGTATATGCGTCTGTGCGTGCATGTACATGCCCTCACACTGGTCGGGGATTGGTGGGGAGGCAATGGGAAGAGAGAAGACAATGTGATGGTTAATTTCCCACAGTTCAGTGCAATTAATTTCAATATTTGATTCTATAGGAATGGTATTTTCCCATCCTTCCCTAAGCTCTGGAATGGTATAAATACCATGTTTCTTTTAGGTTAGGTAAGTCCATTTAAAACCATCTGGCTCTGGCTTCTACATTTTTAGTGGTAGGTTGTTTTGTTTTGTTTTGTTTTGTTTTTGTAAAGATTTTATTTATTTATTTGAGAGAGAGAGAGATAGCGGGAGAGAGCATGAGCAGGGGGTAGAGGGAGAAGCAGGCTCCCCGCTGAGCAAGGAGCCCAATGCGCATGGGGCTGGATCCCAGGACCCTGGGATCATGACCTGCGCCGAAGGCAGCCACTTAACCGACTGAGCCACCCAGGCGCCCCTTAGTGGTAGCTTTTTAAAAAACTTTTAATATTACTTTGATAGCTACTGGTCCAATCAGGTTTTCTATCAGTTACTGAATAAACTTTGGCAGTTTTTATTTTCTAAAAAGGTGACAATTTCAAATAGATTTTAAAATTTATTGGAATAAAGGAACATATAACAGTCTCATAATTTTCTCACCTGTATCTTGTAAATCTTTTTTTCTTGCTGGAGATTTTCAGAGTTCTGTTTATTTTATACGTATTTTCAATGAACCAACTCTTGATTCACTTAGGAATTATACTGCTTTTTATTTGTTTTCCAATTTGACTATTTCTGATTATATCTGTATTAATTATTTCTTACTACTTTCTGTTGATTAGTTTTATATTTTTCCTTAAGTTTCTGAACTCATGCTCAGCTCATGCTTTCAAGTCTTCTTTTTTAATAATAAAAGCATTTATTGCTATGAATTTTTCTGTAACTGTGGTTTTAGCTAATTCCTATAGGTTTTCATTTTAATTAAGTACTCTTTATAATTTCAATTTTGCTTCCTCTTTATACAATAAAGCTTACTTAGAAGTGTGAATGTTAGGTGGTTAGATTTTATTAAAATTATCTTTATTATCAACTTCAATTTTTATACCATTATTGTATATAAATATATATTGTAAAAATTTCTGCTTTTGGGGAATTTAGTTTTATTATCTTTTTTTTAATAAGTGCTCCATAAACATAACATGTAAATGTTGTATATTCTCTATTTGTAGTATACAACATCACGTGTAATCAAGCTTTAACTGTGTTAGTCAAATCTTTTATATAGCATTACATATTTTCTGTCTACTTTGTCATGTGCTATGAAACTCTATCATGGTATTTCAAGGAGAGTAGTTTTACAATTTTCCTTGTATTTCTAAGAGTTTGCATGTCCTGAATTTCTCTATGTTGTTTAGTGCATAAAAGTGTAAGGATGGGGGGCACCTGGGTGGCTCAGTTGGTTAAGCATCTGATTCTTGATTTTGACTCAGGTCACGATCTCAGGGTTGTGAGATCGAGCCTGGTGTTGGGCTCTGTGCTGGGCATGGAATCTGCTTAAGATTCTCTTTCCCTCTCCCTCTGCTCCTCCCTCCGACCCCCATTCACCCACATGCTCTCTCTCTCTCTAAAAAAAAATAAAGTGTAGGGATGATTTATCATTATGGACTGTCACCATGATGAAGTCAACATAGAAAAAGACTGAGTTAAGCATCATTCATATCTTCCCATCCCCAAGAAAACAAAATAAAATACAAAGCCACCCAAGCAAAATTGGTCCACTTACATTAGTTGCAACAGAAAGGACAGCCATTCCATAAAGAATGTCTTGCCAAACACCTATGCTGTGAGCTTTAGCAGCAACGGGTCTCCTGTACTGAGTTGTAAGTTTCCAGGCATCCACTCGGATCTCTATAATATTATTCAAGAGAGCAAGAAGAGGAGCCAAAGGAAAAGAGGCCACAAATAATGTAACAAATCCAAACTGGATAACTGTAGGGAAAAAAGAAAAATTAGTGAACTCATTATTGTGAAGGAGAAAAGGAGGAAAACTTTGCCCAAATCCTGCAATGTCCTCATTTTGGAGGGATCTACACCAGCAAAACACTCCAGGCCTCTTTCCATTTGCCCACCTCTTCCCCACTGGAAGCATAGTGACTTAGTTACTGGCTAGAATAGAAAGGAGAAACTGGGCATGTACAGCACAGTTCTGTCCTTGCTGTTTCTTTTGACATCTGCTTGTCAGATGATGAAGATGTCAGAGATGAAGAAAGCATCTCTTCTTGTTAGATAAGAGATTCTCTTTATTCTTCTTAAAACATACCCTTTTATTAGGGGCTATGTTTAGGTCTATGCTGGTCTAGTCTTAACACTGGTAGTGACACATTAGTGGGGTAATCAAGTTTTTCTATCTTGCTAAATCTATGAGATCAGGGATAATGACTGATTCATTTGTATGCTTCCAAGAGCCAGCATGTGTTGGGTATATAAACATATCCAACTACAACAGTGTACAAACTATACTGTTTAAGGTTGGAAGATGCTAACAATTGAAAAGGCAGTGCAAAGGAAGATATTTGAGAATAAATCAGAAAATGAGTCATCTAAAGCATTACAACATATATAAATTATATGTGGGCCAAGGAAATACACAATTTTTTGGAATGAGGTGTTTGTTAAGGTCCTGATCTTCTATCCTATCTTGACATCTTCCTATATAAATTTTATTCTCTTTCCTCATTAAGACTTAACACCTATGTAAGTTAGCTTCTTTTCCCATTTTTGTTCTTTTGTTTCCAACAATGACTGAGGTACAAGAATGCATTCAACTGGCAGTCTGGGCTTCCCACGTGAGTGGAAACCATATAATAGATATGGGAATGCCTTTCCACTGAAGGGAGAAAGAAAGACTCTTCTACTAGTCCTCTATTTTTAAATGAATCTCAAGTGTTTCTGGATTTCAACTTTTCTCACAAGAGTTTCTCAAAAGAATTAGCCTTGCCATTTACTAACCCAACTGAACACCTCTACTGAACTAAAAGAAAATTCAGAGGAAGCATTATGTAGAAACAACTCAAATTTTCTGGGTTCAAATCCCACATTTTACTTAAAAATCTTTGTGGCACATGGCATAAATTGACCCATCCAAATTTCAGTATCCTCTAAAAACAAAATGCAGTGAATAATGAGTACTCTGTGGAATGTTTCAAGATTAGCGATAATGTACATAAAACATCCAGAATAAACTAACTCAGCTGTGCCTCAATAAATGGTAGTTAATTTTCTTATGAAACCTTGATTTCATTTTTTAATTTCAGCGATAATCCCTAATGCATTTATGCACAAATGCATTTGATAGTTACACAATTAATTAAAAATTACAGCCTTATCACCCTATAAAGCAAGGACTGCCCAATTTTACAACCAGCTATATGAAACAGACTTCTCTCGATTTGTCCTAAATTCATCTATTTCAATCCAGGTATCATGTACATGTATCACAGTGGAGAATCAGTAGCAATTTCAGGTCACTTTTTCATTCCGCCATACTTTTATGGGCCTTGAGAGTAAGTAAAGCAAAATGTCCTCTTTAATTCTACCAGAGAAGCAGAGAAGTAACTTGAGAGGAAACATTTAAGTAGACTTTATAAGCAGTCTCCATCATCAACCCTCCTAATATTTCACCTCAAAATCTCTTCTCTGTTCAATCCTTAGCATTTTTTATGCATTTCTTGTGTTCAACGTGAACTTCCCCTACACAACTGTTTTTAGCCCGCTTCTTTTCAGCCTGAAATAAAGGACTTACACTAAATGTATGTCAGACTCTGGACATGTCTTTCAACTTATTCTCTCTGGGCTGTCAGTGAGGCAAACAGGATAGCTATGCAAGCTAATTTGAGACAGGAGTTAAAAAGTGATCCTTACTTTATTTGGTTCAACAATCTTAACATTCAATTGATAGGAAATACATCTCTAACATTGCCGTTTTGAAACTAAACTTCATTCTTCATTCTACCTAGTAAGGAATATATCCATCCACCTGTCTTTTCATCCACCACTCAATGGTTTATTGGACACCTACTAGGTGCAAGGCAGGAAGAAATATTAAGAGCTAAAAAAACTCACTTTACTCAGCCTGACCCTGTTTCAAGAAAGTGGTTAAAAATTACCTGTTTCTAAATACTCATAGAATAGCCCAAGAGATCCAAAAGTTTCAAGGTCATGATCCTGCTCCCATCGACTGTACAGCTTTTCAGAGTTGGTCCGAGCTTTTCGACGTCTCCACCAATTCAGAACCATACTGTTGGAAGTGATAAAAGTAAATACATGATTAGAATTTAAAAGAAAGGGGTCAGAAAACCAGGGTGTTAAATCTAGAAATTGGTGGTAAGAGAGGTTAAGTAACTTAAGATCACAGAGCAAAGAGAGTATAACTACAGCTAAAGTCGAAATAAGAATCTAGTGTTCTTTTTACAACACATGCTGAGGTCAAAGTTTTTTATTGACATATTAAGAAAATAAGACAACCCCGACTCTCCCCATAGGAATATATTTACTCAGAGACAGTTCTGTTAAAAAGCATGTGGAAGAGAAGGTCACCAGAGGACCATTTTTTTTTTTCTATTTAATTTACTAACCTTTATGTTGTCATGAGGATGCTCAAGGAAATGAGAAACTGGTTACAAGGGAAAATATATGACAAAGGAAACACAGAGACCTATCAAACACATGAAAATAAATGCAATAATCCTAAACAAAATATTGCCTAACTAAATTCCATACTATTTGAAAAATATTGTATCATGGTAATGTTGGATTACTTTAAGGAACAGAAGGGCTTTTTTTTTTTTTATTAGAAAAGCAATCGATGTAATAAATGACACTAACAGATTTAAGGAGAAAAACATAAAATTATGTTGACTAATGCAGAAAAATGTATTTGATACATTTCAAGCACCTATTAAAACCTATTTATGACAGAAAAGCAGGAAAAGAAGGAAATTACCTCAATCTGATCAAAACATCTACAAAAATCCTGGGGCAAACATCATTCTGAACAGGGAAAAGTTAGAAGTATTCTTTTTAGGATCAATAATAAAATAAGACTGTGCATGATCTTAGTCAAGAATCTATTAGACACAGCAAAGAAAACAAGCAACAAACTATAAAAGACAACGTACTAAATAGAAGATATTTGCAAATGACATATCCAATAAAGGATTAGTATCCAAATATATAATGAACTGATACACCTCAACACCCAAAAAACAAATATTCCACTTTAAAAATATCAATATGAACAGCCATTTCTCCAAAGAAGACATACAGATGGCCAACAGACACATGAAAAAATGCTCAACATCACTCATCATCAGGGAAATGCAAATCAAAATCACAATGAGTAATCTCCTCACACCCATCAGAATGGCTAAAATCAAAAAAGACAAGAAATAGTAAGTGTTGGCAAGGATGTGGAGAAAAAGGAACCCTCTTGCACTGTTGGTGGGAATGCAAATTGGTTCAGCCACTGTGGAAGACAGTATGGAGGTTCCTCAAAAAGTAAAAATGGAACTACCCTATGATCCAGTAATTGTACTAATGGGTATTTTCCCAAAGAATACAAAGACACCAATTCAAAGGGATAAATGCACCCCTATGTTTATTGGAGCATTACTTACAGTAGCCAAATTATGCAAGCAACCGAAGTGTCCACTGATAGATAAATGAATGGATGAAGAAGATGTGGTAGGGGCATCTGTGTGGTTCAGTTGGTTGAGTGTCCGACTCTTGATTTTGGCTCAGGTCATGATCTCAGGGTTGTGGGATTGAGCCCCTCATCAGCTCCATGCTCAGCGGGGAGTCTGCTTGAGATTCTCTCCCTCTCTCTCTCTCTGCTCCCCCCCCCGGCTTGTTTTCTCTCTTTCCCTCTAAAATAAATAAATAAATCTTTTAAAAAATGATGTGATATGTGTGCATACACACACACCATGGAATAGTATTCAGCCATAAAAAAGAATGGAATCTTGACATTTACAACAATGTGGATAGATCTAGAGAGCATAATGCTAGGCAAAACAAGTCAGAGAAAGACAAGTACCATAGGATATTACTCATATGGGGAATTTAGGAAACAAAACAAAGGAAAAAAAAAAAAAAGAGAGGGACAAATAAAAAAACCAGACTCTTAACTGTGGAGAACAAACAAATGGTTACCAGAGAGGAGATGAGTGAAGGAAAGGGTGAAATAGGTGAAGGGGATTAAGAGTACACTTATCTTCATGAGCACTGGGTAATATATGGAATTATGGAATGACTATATTGTACACCTGAAATGAATATAACACTGTATGTTAACTACATAAATTAAAATTAAAAAAAAGAAGTCATCTTACGTCAATAAAGTAGCACTATGCCGAGCAAGCGTTATGAATTCATGGTCAATTTAATAAATAATTTTCTGCAAAAAAAAAAAAAGAGAAGAGAGAATCTACAGGAGATTTTAGCACAGCAAGATGAAAAAGAAAAAGGCAAAAGAATTGGAAATGAAGAGAAGAAATCTCTGACTCAGATTAATAACAGTCATGTGAATGAACTGCCTGCTTAGAAAACCCAAATGAAGTTAGATAAGAATTATTAGAAAAAATAATGGAGTTTATCTACATATTTTATTCCTACGTACCCACAAAACACAAGTAGAAAACATAATTTTTAAAAAGATATCATTTACAATAGCAACTAAAATTGAAAGTACCTTTAGATGGATTTGACAAAAGATCTATAAGACCTATATGCAGAAGTTTAAATCTTTATTTAAAGTCATGAAAGTCCAAAATAAACATTCATGAAATAAAAAGACTTGGTATTATGAAAATGCCAGTTATTTTACTGAAACAACTGAAATGTAATTTCAATCAAAAAACCAAAATACTTTTCCATGTGGGGTCTGACAAGATGTTTTTAAAATCTGTACAGAAAGACAAAAGACAAAAGATAGCCAATATATTTCTATAGATGAAGAATAAGTTGGTAAGACTTGACCCACCAGAGATCAAGACTTATTATAAAGCTGTATTAATTAAGAGAGTGTAGTATTGGTGCAAGGATAGACAAATCCTGGAACAGAATGGAAACCTAGTATAGCCTTGCACTTGCTATATGGCATAAGGTAGTATTGTAGATCATGAAGACTGGAGAAGAGGAACTTCTCGATAAATGGTAAACACAACAATTACGTATCTGTGTGTATGTGGGAAAGAAATTAAATTTGAACTTCCTATCAAACACAAAAATCTTTTCCATGTATATTCAAACTTTAAAAGATAAAGACAATAATGTAAAAATGTTAAAAATTTAGAAGTATATGAGAACATCTTTTTGATCTTGGGGTAGGGAAGGATTTATTAAATAAGACTTGAAAAATGCTAACCCATAAAAGAAAAGATTGGTAAATTCTACTGTATTAAAAGAATATTCTTTTATCCATCTATACCAGAGGTTCCCTAGAGAGTGATTTAGCCCACAAGGGTACATTAGCAACGTCAGAAACATTTTTGGTTGTCCCAGCTGGGGAGAGGGTGGCCTACTGGCATCTAGTCTGGATAGAGTCCAAGGATGCGGCTAAACCTCTTACAATGCAGAGGACAGCCCCCTACAACAAAGAATTGTCTGGCCCAAATTGTCAATAGTGCTGGGGTTGAGAAAAATAAAGAGACAAAATTTATGTTTGGATAAAAGATACACAACACATATGACCAAATCCCAAACAAAAACAGTCACCAGAAGTTATAAAGTATTCCTACAAATCAATTAGAAAAGGATATATTGGTAGAAAAATGGTTAAACAACACCAAAAAGCATTTCATTGAAGAGGAAACACAGTGGCTAAAACTGCTCATTCGTGTTATTAATCAGGGACATGCAAAATAAGACCAAAGTGAGATATCATTTGTGCTTTCCAAATTTGTAAAATTTGAAGTACTATAGCAAATGTACATTAAAATGACACTTACATGCTGCTTTATATCCAAACTGAAAGACAAAGAGGAAGGGCACAGAACACCTGAGATTTTTCAGACAATATCAAAAAGATGGGCATACACGGAACCGGAATCACAAAGAAAAGGGGATCACCCAGTTTAAGCAAGAAAAATCTCCCAGGAACCCCAGGAGCACTTCTTACTAACTCCTCAGTCCCCACATAGTAACCATTATCTTGAATTTTATAATAAGTACTTCCTTGCTTTCCTAAATATGGTTTGATCATCCATGATCCATTTTCAGTTAATTTTTAAATGAGGTGTAAGGTTTACAACAAGTTTTGCTATTTTGCAAATGGAGGTCCGATTGGTCCAGCATGAGTTGTTGAAAAGACTGTTCTTTCCTCAATGAGCTGCTTTTGCACCTTTGTCAAAAATAAAATGGCCATATTTATGTAGATTTATTTCTGCAATCCCTACTCTGTTCTATTAATCCAAATATGTATCCTTTCACCAATCCCAACATCTTGATTAATACAGTTTTATAGTAAGCCTTAAAATCTAGTACAATTTTTTCAACTTTATTTTTTATCAGAATTGTTTTGCTTATTTTAGCTCTTCATCTTCTATATAAATTCGAGAATCTGCTTGTCTATATGCACAGAAAGAAATTCTTCTGATATTATGACTTGAATAACAAATCTATATATCAACTTGGGGGCTAACTGGCATCTTTACTAATTTGAGTCTTCCAATACATGAACACAATATTTCTCTCCATTCATATAGATTAAAAAAATTTTTTCCCATCCGGATCTGTAGTTTTCAGCATACAAATCCCATTTTTTAGATTGATATCAAAGTATTTCATTTTTTTGGTGCTAACTACCTCTGTACTGATCAATGTTTCTTGCATCCCAAACTTTCATTTTGTATTCTTTTCTTGTTCAACTACACCTTTCAGTGACGGTCTATGAACATAAACTCTTGTTTTTTATGTCTAAAAGTTGTCTTTGTTGCACCCGCACTTTATACGTTAGTTAAACTGGTTTTAGAAATCTAAGGTGCACATTAATTTTACTCAGAATCTTGAAAATACTGTGTCTTCTGTATCTAATGCAAGGAGTAAGAAATCTGTGGACAGTGTAGATGATACTGTTTTTTCTCCTGAAAGATTTTAGGATTGTTTAGCTCTCATGTTCTGGAGTTACACCATAATGTATCTGGGTGTGAGTTTAATTTTATTTATCTTACTTCATACTCCAAATTCTTTTTCATTTCTGAAACTTATGTTTTTCTTCATTTCTGGAAAATTTTCAGCAATTACCTA
This sequence comes from Halichoerus grypus, assembly GCF_964656455.1. Taxonomy (NCBI): domain Eukaryota; kingdom Metazoa; phylum Chordata; class Mammalia; order Carnivora; family Phocidae; genus Halichoerus; species Halichoerus grypus. Next base: position 35,548,896 of record NC_135722.1, read on the forward strand.
TTCAGAGAATTGGTAAGAAAGAACTGGTGAAAGAATTTTTTCCTCCACCATTTACTCAATTCTCTTTTTCTGGAACTACTAGTAAGTTAATATGGAAGCCTTTTAATATAATATAGCTTCCTGTCACTTCAATTTTTTTAATCTCATTGTCACTCTGTTGTATTGTACAATGAGGGAATTTCTCAGTACAATTTTCCAAGTCAATAATTCATTCTTCAATTGTGTCCAATCTGCAATCAATGTCATCTACTGTACTCTTTATTTAAAGTACCATATTTCATTTATGTAGAATTGGTTCTTTTTCATATTAATTTGTTCTTGTTTCATTTATATCTGTTTTTATTTAAATTATTTCCTGACCCTTTTAAATGACAGTATCACCTCTTTTTATGTTTTTGGTTTTTGTTTTTTTTTTAAGATTTTATTTATTTATTTGACAGAGAGAGACACAGCGAGAGAGGGAACACAAGCAGGGGGAGTGGGAGAGGGAGAAGCAGGCTCCTGGCTGAGCAAGGAGCCTGATGAAGGGCTCAATCCCAGGACCCTGAGATCGTGACCTGAGCCGAAGGCAGACGCTTAAGGACTGAGCCACCCAGACGCCTCCTCCTTTTATGTTTTTAGGCTTTGCCAGAATCTTCTAGCTAGAGTAAGTTCACTTTCTAAAAACTGATTTTGCTAGTAGACTTTGTAGCATGACATGTCCTCATAAGTTTTGGAATTTTGGTTCGTAGGCTTAATTTTACTTGCTTCTTTTTTCTTTTACTTCCCTGTGTGTCTGTCTCTTCTCCTTTCTGTGAATATTTATTCTCCCTCTTGTGTTTGGTTTAGGAGTTATCCCCATTCTGCCCTCCAGGTTCTCAATCTACAGTTGGGACTTAAGATAATAGCTTAGCGTTATTTCTCTATGGTAACTGGGATATGGTTTATCACATACTGTTTGCAAAGATATGTCATGTTCTTCCTTTGTCAGCACAGGAAATAGTACCCCAGGAGAACTACTGAACTATAGGGAGAGATGGGAGCAGAAGAGGAGGGTGTTTTCAACCTTCTTTCATGAAGACGTGAGAATAAACCTAATCCCTACCTTCACTACAGTTACTCTGGCCCAGCCCTGGTCTCAGGTGGAGCACTTCCGTCCACTTGAGACTACAGGTGCTAAACCCTGACGCTGTCATTTCCTAACTAGGAGCCCTGCAAGATGACAGGCTTATGATTCTTTCTCTTTTGATTCATGGAAATTTTCAACTTATATTTGAGATCAACTGTCATTTTGGTTTTCTCTTTTCATAACATATTCATTATTGCTATGCTTTTGGAATAGGAAGCAATCCCTTCATATACCAAAACTTAATTCATGACCAATTTTTGTGCCTAAGTGTGTCCATGTCACAAAAATATTTTTATGGAGTTCAACTTTTAGTAATCTTGAGAAGTAATATGTAACATATAGAATAATGTACAGAGGATAAAACATTTAGATTTCCCAATGGAATCTCCATAGGAGAGGGGGATAATACCTTTTCCTCAACTTCACTCAAGCAATAAAAATCCATATCTAAAAGCCTATTTTACATTAGTGCATTCCTAACTGTTGATTAAAAGTGAGTTTTTGTTGAGTTAACCATTTGCTAATATTGATACGATGATAATAAAAGAATTCCATCTTCTTCCAGAGGAAATCTCTCATGGTTACTTGAATCAAGAAAAACTTGTAAGTCATACATACGGATAAATGGCTTCTTTGACATTTCCGAAGATCTGTTTCCCAGTCATTATGATGGTCAACTGGGTTGTCAATTCTATTAGACAGCCTCCAGGATCACACTAGTCAGAAGCAAGAATAAAAAGAAAGGTGAACGATGAAAGATGGACTTTGCCAACAAAAGAAATCTCAGACCTGAAGAGTAGAATCTGAAGATTTTGATGGGAATGGATATTAAAGGGATATAAAGAGATATTTAGCTCAATAGTTTCAAGCAGGATCACTAACCAGTTACAGGATAGCTGCATTAGATTCAGATTGCTGGGTCTCATTCTTAGAAAATCCTGAATCTTTCTATCAGGATCAAGGCTAGGAGTTGTTATTTTCTTCATGTGATTTGGATGCAAGGCAGGTATGGAAACCACTGATGTGGTCTAGCTCTATGACCCATGGTAGAGCCCTTCTTGCTCTACTTCTGAAACGCTATCGCTTATCCTTTGCAGGACGCCTTCAGGAATACAGAACTCCCTTATCCCATTTCATAGCTCATATTTTATTCCTAAATAATAGGCACAAAATAACTGCTTGCCCCAAAGGAACTGGAAAGTCTACCAGACGACAGAATTGTAAGACCACACTCTCTGTGGAGAGAGTCAGTGTCTTAGACTTCTCTTAAGTCTTGATAAAATCTGAGTTAGTGCTGGGCACACAACAATATTTAGCTAATACTGAGTTCCTGAAGCCACAAGCCTCTCAAGAGAATTCTTACCTCTTCACTTCTCCACACATTAAACAAATATGTGTATTTTCCGGGATAGCCCACGAACTTCCCTTTAAAGAAAGCTACATAGAAGCAGGACGAGTAAAAATTCACAAACTGAAACAGGAACATTTTCAAGGTAAGACTGCTCTCATATTCCTGGTAAGTTCGAGGAATTTCTGTTAAGTAATAAAACACCAAAGTTAAATTATGCACCTTCCTGTTTCTCCCTCAATTCTGTATTGTCTGGGACAAGTCATATTATTAGACATATTATTCTGAGAGCCTGTTGAAATATGACCCACTCTTGTCCTAACAGACCAATATTAAGTAACTACAGATTTGTGCTTGGCTTTCAATTAGAGACTTTGTATTAATCTAATCACTGGAGAAGACTAGGAAGCAGTTATTATTATATTTAGATGGACAAAATACTTCACATGGAGTCACACAGTCAGAATATGGAATTCAAACCCATATCAGACTGGAGAGGCTTATGCTTACCCTGGTATACTTTATGATATCCTGTAAACATATCAGATCTCTCTCTCTCTTGTCTGCTGTCAGTCAGGTTTAAACAAAGTAAAGGGCATCTTCAAGGGCAGAGGATGGTTTCCAAACTAAATTGTGTTTTCCTCTCATGAATTAAATGGTTGTATTAATTTTGAAAAGAATGTCATACAATTGGTGGCAGTAATAATACACTTTCTCTCTCTTTTATTTAAAATGCATGATCATGATCTAACATTTAGTGAATTCCAAAGATAAAAAATATTAGATTCCCTTCACATCAGAGAGAAGCATCTGGAGATGTAAGAGAGTCAGGGAGCATGTTTTTCTGAGCTGATGATCTCCTAACAGCATGAGCTGATCTAGCCAAATTGGTGACAGTTTCAATGCTACTGAAATGGTAACACATATTATTCTAAAGACACAGAAAATTCCTCCATTTTAGTGAAATTCAGCTGCATTCTTACAAAATCTCTAATGTGTAGACAAGTGTCTCACCAAAATCTCTGATTTTTTTAGATGCTTTGTTTTTAAGTGCTTATCTGCTAGATTTTTTTTTATTAACCAAAAAAAAAAAAAAAGCAGTAAAATTGAGCGAGAACTACAATTCTGAAAATAGCATTTAATGGAAGTTGCTTCCTAGTGCATACTCTGAATCTCAATGATAATGTGCTCTTTCTGGTTACTGTTGGGCACAACGATGGTGTACTGATTTTGAGGGGGGACCTGAGCATGCAGAAGAGAAGCTGAGGCCTGGAGGGAGTCTCTGAAACCACTTCCAACTTGCTGGGGGCAAGACCAGAAGCAGCTGTGCTCCACACTCCTCTCCCTGACTGAATCTCCCACTTCAACTGTGACACCTTTACTATCCCTCATGGCTATAAGAGACCTTTTATTTTTATTTATTTATTTTTTAAATTTTATTTATTTATTTGACAGAGAGAGACACAGCAAAAGAGGGAACACAAGGGGCGCCTGGGTGGCTCAGCCGTTAAGCGTCTGCCTTCGGCTCAGGTCATGATCCCAGGGTCCTGGGATCGAGCTCCGCAGGGAGTCTGCTTCTCCCTCTCCCACTCCCCCTGCTTGTGTTCCCTCTCTTGCTGTGTCTCTCTCTGTCCAATAAATAAGTAAAATCTTTAAAAAAAAAAAAAAGAGGGAACACAAGCAGGGCGAGAAAAAAACTGCTTAGCATGTGCCTTTAAAAATGAACTCCCCGAGGGATGGCCCAAAATGGATGTATAGTGCTGGTAGAACATTTTTTTCAGTGTCACACAGATGACCTAGCCAGCTTACCCATTTTTGTAATCCATGCAGAGATCTTTTCATAAAAGAAATTCAAGATCAAGATGACGATAAAGTTCAAGCAGGATCCAGTGAGTGACGTGGTTATCTGGGGAGTGAGGAAACTTTTGACATGCTTGAGGGATGCTTCACTTTCCATGAAGCTAGCAAATGTCGCAAACACTGACAGGCGGTACACAATCACAGCTACCATACACGCAATGACAAGGGCCATCTGCAAAAGGGAAACAAGGACTGCATCACCCTGCTCTCTGTGTCTCTGCAACGCGTACGCACCTGAGACGTACAACTCTCTTCATCTCATTATGTTAAGGTTAGCCCCTCTGACTTGGGAAGCAGACCAAGCCGGTCTCTCTCACCACAGATGGCAGGAAAAGAACACTGGCAAGGCAAAAGGGTTGGAGAGAAGACAAGGCATATGGTTGCGGTTGGGTGAGTCTGAAACAGACAAGTAGCCACTGCCCATCCTTTAGGCCTGTCCTCCATCAAGCGTTGGAAAACTAGCCCGAAGGCCAAATCCTGCCTGTGGCCTTTCTCGCTCTTGTATGGTTCTTGAGTTAAAGATAGCTTTTTGCTTTTTTTAAAGGTTATATGAAAAAACAAAGATGATTACATGCAGAGACTATTTGTGGCCCACAAAGCTTACAATACACATGGCCCCTCCACAATGCAAACTCTGCCCTAGGTTGTAGTTAAACAGGTAGTGTGAAGACCACATACTTTCCCAAGAAGAACACATTTAGAGATTCTATTCCATTTCCCCTCAGAATGTTGCCATTAGTGTTCTGATATGCCTGGTAGTTTAGATATTTGTATAGATTCTATATAAATTTTAAACACTTCCCATATTGCAAAAACCCAAAGATCTGGGGATGCATTAACCTCAATGATTGGAAAATCTGATTGTGAAAGTTGAGGGATTGAATCAAATGGAATGAGCACTAGAAATAAAAGATAGAATAATCTTTCTGGGACCACACTCTAGATTATTTCTCAAGCAGTGCCCTGAATTGATTATTGCTCTATTATTAATAGAGTATTATTTACTCTATCACTTCTCCTCAGTGACTGTTATATCATCTAAGAAAACACACATTTAAAAGAGAAAAATCAATACCTTTAACTAGAAATGTTAAAGATAAAATATTATGGGATAATATGAACTGTAAGGTTAAACTCTAGTCAACAGCTGCTAATTATTTATACTTCAACGTGCTAAACTCTCAGACGGTTAACACTGCTTCTTTTCCTTAAAATTCAAGGCCAACTGTGAGAGGACACACATTTGGAAAGTTGGAGGGCAGGAAATAAATTATGGTGATGGAGGAATCTATTAACTAAAAGGCATGGAAAAACCTGACTCCCTCACAATGGGACACGCTAATTAAATTCTTCAAGTAGAAGTAGTACTTTCTTCTATTTATTTCAGCAAGAAAATAAATTTTAAGAGTATATGCTTTTCTTTTGCATTTTGTGTAGATATTTTAAGTGGAGATAAAGATAAATTAATGATTTTTTAAGGAAATAAAACCCAAATGGCCTGCAAACAAATTATCTGTTGCACTGTTCTGGTTGCTGGGAGAGGGGGAGGGGCAGGCTCTAAGATGAGGCACCAGTCTCTCCCCGAGCTCTTTCTCCAAGGTTCAATTATGGCACATCCATGTGGATCACACTTGATTTTACATAGGAGCTCTATTCAAAATAAAAAGCGAGGAGAGGGGGAGAAGGGGGAGAGGGACTCAAGAGCCATGGCAGATGAAACTGCTGAGCTAATCCTAATATGATTGCACATCAAGAGATGAGAGCAGTTTTCCAAGAATGCTCACCCATAATGTCACCGTAGCTCCTGATAAAAAGTACCATGGAAGACGACTACATAGAGGCATGTAAGGTTCCATCTCCTGCAATTTTGAAGAAATCACAGCAAAATTCAAAATCTACCCTCAAAGTTGGGATGCCAAGCAGTAGTCAAAACCACAAAACCCAGTTAAAGTAGAAACCTCCCCCAGAATCCACTACAGCTCATGGGCAGCTACATTCTAGCAATGGTTCCTTCCCTTCAAGGAGAGACCTTCAGGGCTCTTAAGTGAGATATTTCACACATGATATGAAACATAATGGATACACACTATATCCTCAGGATTGAATTAGAGTGGTATTCAGGGCCTGGTAGATGGGAAACAAAGTCAAAGCCTGGGGGCTGCTGCTTACGTGGACATGCTTTAATGATATTACAGTTTTCTTCTAATTGAACCGAACTGAACTGCATTGCTCTATAGCTATACATTATATCAAATAGGGCACCATCTTTATATTTACAGTGTTCTGTGTGTTCTTCCACACAGTTCAGGGGACCAGAATTTTCTATCTTGATGTTTGTCTAACTCATTAATGGAAGATATTCATTATATCAGCTGAAATTCTTAGCTGTATCAGGAGGCAATGAGATCTTACCCCAAAAAATTGCTATATAGTAAAAAATAGCTGTCAGCAGAAATCTAAATCATGTAATCCTATCCTTTAGATAGGGAGGATTTTTACACCTTGAGGATTTTTAGGGAAGACTGAATGCAAACAGAACTTGACAGGCAGAATAGCTGTCCCAGGGTTTCTACTGAACGTGTGTGCATGTGTACACATGTGTGTCCAATATGTATGTGTTTGTGTGTGCATATTTGTTTGTGCACGTGTGTATGTGTGTCCATGCATACATGTATGTGTTTCCCAATACAGACTCAAATGTGAGAGCTCTGGTCATACTGACCCGCTGAAGAAGCACTGCAAGGAAGTCAAAAACCTTGATTTCAAAACCATTCAAGAGGATGACTCACAGTGAATCGATCCATATTGTTTTTCAGCTGGTTTCAAATGTAAACATTTAGCACATCTTGTTTTTATGGCAATGATTTTAGGCCTGCTTTTAGTTTCCTTTTTATACCATGAAATATGAATAGATACACATCATGTCATTATCATGACAATGTCTCTTTTAATATATTTTCTTAATGTCATACAGCTACCCAAGTTGTTAATGTATTTTCCGAGGCGTTTTCCCCTTTGCTCATTTACTGAATTTTTTTGTAATGTCCACTATAAGTTAATGTTTAGTGAATGCATAAATGTCTAAACTGTGAAAATAATTTTGAGTATTATGCCACAAGAATAGTGAGTGCCCTGAACAGAGTGGGAAATTCTGCTGAAGAGACTGTGTTAGAGGCATACTCTATTCTCCCCTTAACAGCATCAGGCCACACAGTGATTATGGATGATGAAAGGTAGGGACGCTAAGAATATGCGGTCAAGAGTCTGGTCTTTGAAGGCAAAGTACCTCGCATTTTTCACATTAAAAAAAAAAAAAAGAGGTACCAAGAAGTCAAATTACTCAGTCACCAACATATAGGTGATTTGCCAGTGAAGGAACCCCAAATCTAGACTTTGCCATCCAGACACAAGTGCAATGATCTTCCCATTATAATAAATTAAAAGGGACTAGGTGAATAAAATTAGGTCTAATAAAACAATCACTCATAAGCTCACTATCTTAATACAATACTATTTTAATTTTGGTATATTAACATAGTATCATTTCCATGTGCATATGCATTTATATACTAAGTCCACTGCATACACATTATTTTCCATTTTCCTTTTATTTTATTTATTACAAAACTAGGTTATTTCATGACATGAGGCCTTGTATATGCTTCAAAATCATCTCGTGGCAGGGAGGAGCAATTGTAAATGAAACAAGACTGTCCATGAATTAGTATTCTTTGAAGCTGGGTGATGGGTTTATCCTGGGGTTCGTTATACTTTTCCATCTACTTTTTTTTTTTCCTAAAGATTTTATTTATTTATTTGACAGAGAGAGAGAGACAGCGAGAGAGGGAACACAAGCAGGGGGAGTGGCAGAGGGAGAAGCAGGCTTCCCGCTGAGCAGGGAGTCCGACGCGGGGCTTGATTCCAGGACCGCAGGATCATGACCTAAGCCGAAGGCAGCCGCTTAACCGACTGAGCCACCCGGGCACCCTCTACTTTATTTGTATATGTTTGAAACATGTGTGAGAAACAAGGAAAGATGTTTATAAGATTTATATGTTGGAAAATATTTTAAAGGCAAATTAAAATATACACTATTATTTGTGTGGCGACCTACAGCGGTGACTCCATTGAGACATGCTGCCCGTCAGTGCCCTGACCTACCTTAGTCACTGCATTCATCTTCCTGTGTTTACACATCGCTTCAAATTCCGGTCTCAGCTGGAGCTGTTGTTGCTCCTCTTCGAAATCCACCAGGTCCCACTCATATTCCATTCTGGCCTGTCGCTGTTTCCAAAACTCCAAAAACAATGTGACTGTAGACAAAGAAATGTGTAAAAACAACTGTAATCAAGGGATGGAGAAATAAAGTCCATAACAAAGTAACCTGGGGCTCTTTTTTTTTCCTTGACTTTAAAAAACCATGTTGGCTGAATATGGTTCTTCTGTCACTACTATGTTGGCTTAATAGCAGGTAATAACATTGAAATAATGCATATATAAAAACTCCAGTTAATTTCGTAGCAGTCCACTCAAGAAAAAAACATTTCAGGCACGTTACTCTAGTCTGAAGTAATATTTAAACTTAACTTTTTACTAAAACCTACATTTTGCTTGCATGTTTTTTTTTTTTTAGCGAAATCATTCAAGTGATCATACCAGTTTTTTGGGCTTAGGTAAATTTAAGGAAAACATGAGAGCCACTACCATAGCACAATCTCTGTCTGTCTCTCTGTCTCTGTCTGCCTCTGTCTCTCTTCCTCTCTCTCTCTTTATATATATATACATATAATTTTTAATAAACTTCCAATTGCATCATAACATATTTACAGAAAAGTACATAAAACACAACGGTACAATTTAAAGAATTTTCACAAAATGAACATTCCTATGTAATCAGCATCAATATCAAAAAATAGAACATTACCAGAACCCCCAGAAACACTCCCTTATGACTCTTCTAAGATGTAAGTGTAACTAGTATCCTAGCTTCTAATATCATAGGAGAGTTTCACCTGTCTTTGAACTTTTCATAAATGGTGACATACCATAGGTAGTTTTGTGTTAGGTTTTGTTTTGGTTCAACTTTTCTTATAAACTGAATCCATACTGCTGTGTATAGCAAAAGTTCGTTTATTTTCATTGCTGTATAGTATTCCATTATTTATGTAAATCACAATTTTGTTTATTCTCAGGTTCATGGGCATTTCAGCTATTGCCAGGTTTTTTGCTATTACAAATAGTGTTGCTGTGAATGTTCTTGTGCATATCTACTGGTGGGCATATGAATGCCTTTCTCTTGGGTATATATCTAAGAATGGAATACTAACACAATCAATATTAACTTATAATTTTATCACCTGTGATTCAAATTTTAATGTTTCATCTGACACATTCCCTGCTTACTTTTATTTTAATTTTTAATTTTTTTTTAATTTTTAATTTTTTTTTAATTTTTAATTTTTTTAATAGGATCCACACCCAGCATGGAGCCCAACACGGGACTTGAACCCACAACCTTGAGATCAAGACCTGAGCTGAGATCAAGAATCGGACACTTAACTGACTGAGCTACCCAGGTGCCCCTTTTCCTCCTTTAAAAAAAATTTATTTTATTATAAGAACAGTTAAGCAGCTTTCTACCATCTTAACAAATTTTAAGTCTACAATACCTTATTGTTGACTATAGGCACAAGGTTGTATAGCAGCTCTCTAGAGTTTCTTTATCTTACTTAACTGAGACTATATGCCCATTGATTAGTTACTCCCTTTTTCCCTCACCTCCACTAATCCCCAATAATCTCCATTCCACTCTCTGATTCTATAAATGTGACTATTTTAGATACTTTATATAAATGAGATCAGGAAGGATTTCTCTGTCTGTAACTGGTATATTTCACTGACCATAATATCTTCAAGGTTCATCCATATTGTCACATATTGCAGAATTTCCTTCTTTTCAAGGGTGAATAGCATATCAAATGTATATACCAACAGTATGTGGTGTATTTATATACCACAATTTCTTTATCTATTCATCTGTCAATGTGGACATTTAGGTAGTTTCCACCTCTCGCTTATTGTGGATAGTGCTTCAGTGAACATAGGAGTCCCAACATCTCTTCAAGATCCTGATTTCAATTATCTGGAGTAAATACTCAGAAGTGGTATTGCTGGATCATATAGTAGTTCTATTTTTAGTTTTCTGAGGAATTCTCATACTGTTTTCCAGCTGCACCATTTAGCATTCCCACTAACAATGTACAAAAATTTATTATAATTCTCCACATCCTCACCAGCTCTTGTCTTTTGTTGTCTTGGTAATAGCCATCCTGACAGGTGTGAGATGACATCTCATTGTGGTTTTGATTTGCATTTCCCTGGTAACGAGTGACACTAAGCATTTCTTCATATACCTATTGGCCATTTGTATATATTCTTTGGAGAATGTCTATTTGAGTCCTTTGTCCATTTTAAAATCAGGTTATTAGGGTTTTTTCACTATTTTTTCAAAGATTTTATTTATTTATTTGAGAGAGAGAAAGAGAGAGCGAGCGTGAGTGGGGAGGGGCAGAGGGAGAGGAGAAAGAATTTGAAACAGACTCCAGACTAAGCACAGAGCCTGACCCAGGGCTTGATTCCACGACTGCAAGCTCGTGACCTGAGCCGGAACTGAGTCAGATGCCTGACCCCCTGGGTTTTTTCACTCTTGAGTTTCAGGAGTTCCTGAAGTATTTTGGAGATTCACCCCTTATCAGAGATAGGGTTTGCAAATATTTTCTGCCATTCCATGGGTTGTCTTTTCACTCTGCCATTTTCTATGCTGCACAGAAACTTTTTAGCTTGATGCAATCCAACTTGTTTTTGGTTTCTGTTACCTGGGCTTTGGTGTTATGTCCAGGAAATAACTGCCAAGATCAATGTCATGAAGTTTTTCCTTAAATTTTCTTCGAGGAGTTTTATATAGTTCCAGGTCTTACATTTAAGATTTTATCCAATTTTGAAGTGATTTTTGTGTATAGTGTAAAAGATAAAGATTCAATTTCATTATTTTGCATGTAGATATCCAATTTCTCCACACCATTTGTTGAAGAGACTATCCCTTCCCCATTGTGTATTCTTGGAACTCTTGTTGAAGATTAGTTAACCATATATGTATGGGTTTATTTCTGAGCTTTATTCTGTTCTACTGGTCTGTATATCTGTCTTTATGCCAGTGCCATAGTGTTTTGATTACTGTAGCTTTGCAATTTTGAAATCAAGAAGTGTGAGGTCTCCAGCTTTGCTCTTTCTCAAGACTGACCCAGCTACTTCAAGACTCTTGTGATTCTACATGAACTTTTTTCAGTTGTTTTTCCCATTTCTGTTAAAAAATGCCATTGGGATTTTGGTAGAGATCATATTGAATATTTAGATCACTTTGGGTAGTATGGAAAAATTAATAATATTAAGTCTTCCAATCCATGATCATGGGATGGCTTATTATATTATTCCTCCAAATATTTAGAAATATAGATATTGTTTGCTTTGCGTGGTTACAGTATGCATGTTCCAGTTTCCATGGGTTAGTTATATAACACAAGTCCCCCAGCATGACTCAAAGTTCAGGTACTGCAGTAAATTAATTGTGAACTGTTGCATAAAGTACAAATTTTGCTGTTAGTTCTTCAAACCACAAATCACTATATAAATAGCAGATGTATATCATGATTAGTGACCAATCACATCACGTTAAATGCTGCTGGTGTTTGAACCACTACATATCTGTTACTCCATTAATGCACAGAGAGCAAAGCATCCATTTGTGTTTTCTCCTTGTCTTCCATGTGACATTTTACAAAAATGGTTATCAAAAGATAGTACTGATCAGCAAGGACGAAAGTATAGCAAGGAATAAAAAGTGATTAACAAATAAAACATAAATGGGGTTACAGAAGAAATAGAGGACTCTGAGAATATTGACACTGCTGCCATTTGAGAGACTACACATATAGCCAGAGAAATCTAGCAAAGGCAATCTTACTGCCATAAATGAAGAAAGCAGTTGTGAGGAAGAGGATGATGTCCCATAGGAAGTGACGTTGGCAAAACCTTCAGCTTAAAGGGACTCTCAGAGATGGTTCATTACAATGAAGGCATAGAGGATAAGCTAATGCTCACATCAGATTGTTCTATCCTTTCCCACCCTTTTTCCCTATCAAAATCTTATTTTTTAAAAAAATCCAAAACAAATTCCATATCTTCCATAGTGATCTCAATTCCTCTAGTCAAGAAATAATTCCTTCCTCCTCTGTACTTCCTCAGCACTTAAAATTTAATGAGAGCATGTATTGGATTCTGGCCAAATTAGATTGTGACCTTCTTAAGAACAGGTTATATTTCACTCATTTATTTATTCACTTCTTAATTTAATACTGACTGAGACAGATGGCTTTTACTCATTTATTCATTTCTTTACTCATGTATTCAGTAGATACATTGTTACTAGGAGAACAAAGTTTTAAGAGCATAGTATAATTAAGCAGTGTTTTAGTATTCCAATATTTCCCTGAAGGAGATCTACTTGCATACTTAGAAGCTGCTTCCTAAAGGTTTGGCTTCCCTAGTCAGGCTGCATCTAGGTACTGATTGAGATCTTCCCCCTTTGGGACACTGACAGGTCTTGGCATACTCCCAAATACTGGGAACCACTAAGAACAAAGAAGGCAGTGGAGATAATCACAGAGTTTAGAGAGACGACCAAGAGTTCAGACTGGATTGATCAAAAAGATTCATCTCCTATACCAGATCACATGGTCAGGACTGGGAGAGGTAGTTGTTTTATCTAATGCACAGAAACCAACACAGAGAGACAAAGCAAATGAAGAAACCCAGAAATATGTTCCAAACAACAACAACAAAACCAAAAGAAAAAGAAAATAAACCTCTGTAAAGGACCTTAATGAAATGAAGATAAATGATTTACCTGATAGGGAGTTCAAAATAATGGTCATAAAAGATGCTTACCAAGGTCAGAAGAACAATGTGTGAACAAAGTGAGAATCTGAACAAAGAGACAAAATATAAAAAAGTAATAAACACAGAGAGCTGAAGAATGCAATACTGTACTTAAAAATTTCAATAGAGTGATTCCACAGAAGATTAGATCAATTGAAGCAAGGATCAGCAAAACTGAAGACAAAGCAGTGATGAATTCAATCAGAGGAGCAAAAAGAAAAAAGAGTGAAATCAGCTTAAGGGACTTACGAGACAATATCAAGCTGACCAACATTTATATTACAGGCTCCCAAAAGGAGAAGAGGGTAAGAAAGGAGCAGAAAACTTACTCAAAGATATAATGTTTGAAAACATCCCTAACATGGCGGCGGGGGGGGGGGGGGGAGATATATCAAATCCTGGAAGCCAAAAGCATTCCAAATGAGTCCAAAAAGACCCACGCTATGACACACTATAATTAAATTCTCAAAAGGTAAAGGCAAAGAGAGAATCTTACAACAACAAGAGAAAAACAACTTGTTATGTACAAGGGAACCATCATAAGACTATCAGCAGATTTTTCAGCAGAAACTTTGCAGGCCAGGAAGAAGTGACATGATATAGTCAAAGTGCTGAAAGACAAAAACTGCCAACCAAGAATATTCTAACTGGCAAGCTCTCCTTCAGAACTGAAGAGGAGATAAAGAGTTTTCCAGACAAGCAAAAGCTAAAGGAGTTCATCACCACCAAGATGGCCTGGCCTTATAAGAAATGTTAAAGGGACTTCTTTGATATGAGATAAAAGAATGCTAATTAGTAACATGAAAACATATGAAAATATAAATCTCACTAGTAAAGATAAATATATAGTTATATATAGTTAAATTCAGAATACTTTAATGTGATGGGAATGGGTAAGTCATTTATAAAACTAGTATGAAGGTTAAAAGACAAAAAGTAGTAAAAATAACTATACAATAACTGGTTAATGAATAAACAAGATAAAAAATGTAAATTGTGACATCAAAAGCATAAAAAACGGAGAGGAAAGTAAAAATACCAAACTTTAGCATGCATTCAAAGTTAATCTGTCTTAGCTTACCATAGACTATTACTAACTATAAGATGTTTTATATAAGCCTTGTGGTATTCACAAAGCAAAAACCTATAACAGATACCTAGAAGATAAAAAGAAAGGAATATGAGCATACCATTAGAGAAAATTATCATTGCCCAAAGCAGGAGGGCAAGACAGGAAGGAACAAAGAAATTATAAAACATCCAGAAAAAAATTAACAAAATGGCAAATGTAAGTCCACACCTACCAATTATGACTTTAATGTAAATAAACTAAATTCTCCAGTCAAAAGTCTTGGAATGGCTGAATGAGTAAAAAACAAGACCCAACTATATGTGAACTGCAAGAGACTCACTACAGCTTTAAGGACATACATATTGAAAGGGAAGGGATGAAAAAAGATATTCCGTACAAATGGAAACCAAAAGAAAGCAAGGTTAGTTATACTTATATCAGACAAAATAGACTTTAGACAAAGGCTATAATAAGAGGCAAAGAAAATCATTATATAGTGATAAGGACTAGTATTGTTCCTTTAACGTAGAATGTGTTAAGGACTCAAATTTGGCCACGATCCTCAAAAAGCAAAGGTAAACCAATTCACTACTAGAGTAAACTTTTCCCAGAGAACTGATGGTAGCACCTCTTCACACACACAAGGGTCTGTGTGTTCCACATATGGCGGCTTCTCTGTGATGAAATAGAAGGTTGCAGTGGGTGCACAATCTCTCTCATGGAAACAACTGCACTCTATTGTATTTGCTGTAATTGGTGCACCTCTCATGCACTGTTGATTCCGAGTAATGACAGAGGAAGGACTTGGCAGCCATACAATAAAGATATAGCTGGACTTAGCAAAGTTGGGGTAATTAGAGGATTGTTAGTAAGATTTCTCTGTCCTCTGTTCTTTAAATCTAGGCTGCTCTCTTCACATAGCAGCTCCGCATTTAGCTCTGCTAAATCCCTCTGCTTCACACCCATATCCCCATGTTTTGGTGTCTTTTTGCCTGGATTAAGCTACCCTTGTTCTCTTGCCCAGTTTTTAAATGTACATATTGTTGAAGACTTTTTTTTTCAAGTTGGAAAGAAAAAAGTATATTTTTTCCCAGAGTCCCCTGAAATTTGGGACATGTTTTAGAAGTCTTCAGGCTTCCTCCTGCTGAGTTACTCTTACATAAAATATTTTCCTCACTGATGGCAGGAACAACTTCATGACACCTCTATTTCTCATGTAAAATGAAAAAGATGAAATACTGGGACATTTTCAAAATTAAGGGGAATTCTACTTTACATGGAAGATTTTTAATAAACGGAACCGGAAGCTGGAACCAGAATTATACACAGGAAATTTAGATTCAAACATGGATTTATTAGCCCTCAACAGTTGTTGATTCTTGTTCAACTTTGTGCCCATGATTCAATATCATCCAGCCAACACATATTTATGTGTATTCTTTCCTGCATTAAGTACTTATTGAGCTGGTTTTTTTACCATAGTGCTGGGAGACAGTATGAGCTGAATGCATACAAAGTTTCAAAAATGATATTATCTCTCAGAGAAATAAAGAGATGATTAATAAAGACCTTTTTGGACCAAGGACCAAGGACTACAGACCACCGATGTAGACTCCATCAGTGTACTGATGCTAGCGAGCAAAGACACAAAGGTCCAAAATCTCCTTTGGTATGTAAGTATGCCATCTGTGTATGTTATATATATGTTATACAGATGGGTCACATAACACATAACCTGGAGAAAGTTGTTTTTTTATATGACTATTTACTCACCCCAAATTCCCATGAATATTGCAAAGAACACTGTTGACTCGTTATCAAATAAATGGGAGATCTGTAAAAACAGCAATAACATCACAAAGGCTACTTAGTGTATCAAATGCGATACAAAAAGAGAGAAATTCCAAGTCTTTTCATCGTTCCACAATGCATACATACCTTTGAAGCCAAACACGTGGTATTTAGTCTCCAATAATCACACACTTGATCACAGAGTGGACACATGATAATCTGACCTCCAATTGTAGGGTCACAGATCTCAGTGCTGCAGAGGGAACAGCAAAGTTATTTTCAAAGTGATGTGTTTTCAGGTGACAGAACCACTGTCTATACAGCTTCTCACACATGGCGGAGGGGTAATAAAGCAGCAATTTCTGTCGTTGGTCAAGTCATGTTTTGAGAAACAGAATATTTACAGCTTATCATTAAAAACAGATTTTCCATAAAGCACCAGGTGAGGGGCAGCTGTTATGTTTTGTTTTGTTTTTTTTTTCTCTCAAAAATATCAATTATCGGGTGCCTGGGTGGCTCAGTCGTTAAGCGTCTGCCTTCGGCTCAGGTCATGATCCCAGGGTCCTGGGATCGAGGCCCGCATCGGGCTCCCTGCTCGGCGGGAAGCCTGCTTCTCCCTCTCCCACTCCCCCTTCTTGTGTTCCTGCTCTCGCTATCTCTCTCTCTGTCAAATAAATAAATAAAATCTTAAAAAAAAAAAAAAAATCAATTATCTGCCTGCCATCAGGAAACATTCTGAAAACATGCCAGGGAAATAATAACAACAGTCTCAGTTAGTATAACAGCGAGATGTTCTCTCTGTTTGGGCAATTCAGTTGCACTCACCTGCTTGAGTTACCATCCATTGATAATAAGCCGTAAATGAAACAAGCTAAGCCAACTATAGCTGCAAAGGACAGCATTTCGGTGTAAAATCCAAGAAAGACAAAATACATGGCAATTTTTTCTCCAAAATAATTCCTATGAAAGAAGGTAGAAATAAGATCAAAGGTTAGAAGAATGATACCATCCAGAGAGCTTTGGTTTTGTATTCAGACAAGACCTATATTCCTGGCTCCTTTGCTTTCTAGCCCTGCGATTTTGGTAAAGTTACTAAACTCTCCTCACTTTGGTTTCCACAACACAAAATACAGGATGATGCTTATCCACAGAACTGGTATAATGACTAAAGGAGATAGCACATAAAAGTCAGAAACCAACTGAGTATAAGTTAAGTTTTAATTCTGAGATAATAAGGTAATTTGAAAAGCTTCTAAGTTTTAAGGAGAGTTTAAATGTATTGAAATAAACTGCAGAACGTTCTGCAATGTAACTTCCAGCAATTAAGATCAAATCACATTCACAATGTGAATGGAGTTTGGCTTTATTTCTCTTTCTAATATAAAGAAGGTACTCTGACCACATTAGACAAGGTTCTATGTATAAGCTTCCATCTTCCTGCAATTTTGGATCTCTGATGGATGTTTACAGGGTTGTGAGATGGGTAGCAAACCAAGGAATTAAAAATAACCACGTAAGAAGAGTTCCATAAAATACGCAGTTCGGTTCTTGCTTTACAAAAAGTTAAAAAGTTACAGCATTACGTGTCCTAAGTGTTTAAGTCTTACCACCAAGGTTTTTTTTTCTTGTTTCTGTTTTTGTTTTTCAGACCAGGTCCCCCTTAAGGAATCCCTTAAGGAATCCGAGAATATAGTTTTCTCTGTCTCAAAAACCTCATTTTTTAAAACCAGATTAATCCTCCTATTCATATAGAGTTCGGCTTATCAAATCTGTGAAACCTTTCCACAGTTTCCAAGGCAGATAGATATGATCCCTTCTGGGTTCTAATAGCATGCTATATCACCATCTATTACATCACTTAATATTAACTTATAATTTCCATACATGCTCAAAAATACAACTCTGAACATAAGGGTATAAACTTAATTTCCCAATATTTACATATTTTCTTGTATTCAGTACTAATTTTATTCTTCAAGTACTCAAACGTCCTAATCTTTTCTAATTAAAATAGGCATCTTGCTGCTTATACCATCTTTCATTCTTTTCACTGATTATAAACATTTTTGCACTGTTGTTTTCTCTTGTTCTGTTGCTCAAATCACTATAAACTTGAAATTAAATTATAACTCCATCATAGTCCCTTGTTAATTTGCCACTCCCAAATTCCTTAGGCTCACTTACACTTAGGATAAGTGAATTTGTTTTTTTCTTTTCTTTTCTTTTTTGCTGAAAAATACAGCAATTACTTCAATACTGCATAATATAAAAATCTTCTTTTTTTAAAGATTTTGTTTATTTACTTGAGAGAGAGAGAGCACGAGCCAGGGGAGGGCCAGAGGGAGAAGGAGAAGGAGACTACCCATTGAGCACAGAGCCCAACACATGACTGGATCCCAGGACCCTGAGATCATGACCTGAGCCGAAGGCAGATGCTTAACCAACTGAGCTACCCAGGCGCCCCAAAACATCAAAATCTTTTAATAAAGGATAAAAATATTTGATTTTGTGGAGTTTACTATTCATCATATCTATTTCCACTTGATGTTTTAAAAATTACAAAACCAATCATTTTTTGAAGTGAAGATATTAATATTACTGCTATAGATTTAACCTAACCTCTTTGGGAATTCATAAAGAAACCAGATATTTCAACAACCTTAATTTTAAAGAACTACCTTTTTCTCCCTTTTAAATTTCAAGAATCTTACTCCTTGAGAATTAAAAAAAAAAAAGTCTTCAAGAACTCCAGACTTTTAATTAGTATTAAAAAATTCTTTAAAAGAGAAATTCTCAGATGAGCATTTATTATATATGGAATCATAGAAATTATTTTACTAAACTTTCAATTTGGGAAGCTTAACAATCACAGATTAACAAGTAAACCATCTCTTGCAAATGTAAAATGCAAAAGACATATCTCAGATTTGTATTATGGCAAAAATGTACACAGTATTGAAATAACATTTAAGATGTTAAATTATCTCATTATTCATAACAAAGAAAATGGGAGAACTCTAATAATATGAGATACTCTATAAAGACCCAAATATAAAGAGAACCTTTCTTTTGAGTATTTATTTTTAGAAAAATGAGCCTTATATGCATACCTACGGTATTTCTTAATCTGCCCATTTTACTTACTAGACTTTGAACCCTTCTGTGGCCCCCACAGCATCTAAACAGCATGTTAACAGGTAGGAGACATTCGTTAATATTGTTTGTGAGATCTGGTGAGAAGGCATTGGTCTAATTTTGTATTTCCAAGACAGTCTGAGCCACAGCAAATAATCAAAAGAATGATGATATAATTGAGCTGAGTATGGGCTTGAGGAATGAGCAAACAAATGCAAACATTTAATTAAAAGGGATTCATTTTTATAGTGAATTTATGGCATCTGAGACACTTAGCTATTACATTTAATAACATTTGAATAGCACCATTTTATTCAATATAAATATGTTTATTCTAAGCTATTTACTATATAGGCATATATTAAGTATTAAACCACTCAGAATGGGTGATATCAAAAGAAAAATAGAGAGAGCTCTTAAATTGGAAAGAAAAAATAAGATCAGAGGGCATGTGACACTGAAGACTGATAAACCAATGATGGCAACCTCAATATTCCTACCTTTTCTTTAAAAATAAAATATAATATGACAAAATGATCAGTACCCAAAAGACAGCAAAACTATTTACAAATGTTTGAACATGAAACTAAAGTTTGGTGTAGAGGTAACATGAACTATGTGAAATCTCAGAAATCAGACTCCTAAATTCTAAATCTCTTTCTAGCCATCCCAAGGCATCCTGTCTTCCTTTTTTTTTTCTTTTTGAAATTTTCCATATCCAATCATGCACTAAATGCAATAAATTTTGTTATAAAAATCTTTTTCTAATCCATAGTTGCCTCTCTTTTCTATTGCCAATATCTTGCATGTGACCATCAATACCTATTCCTGAAAATTTTTAATAGCCTCCTTACTTCCCTGACCTCAGTCTTGCATCCATCTCTCAACTATCTTCCTTATTTCCAATGAGGTGATGGTTCTTTTTTTTTTTTGTAGTTTTTAATTTTATTATGTTATGTTAGTCACCATACAATACATCATTAGTTTTTGTTTTGTTTTGTTTTGTTTTTTTAAGATTTTATTTATTTATTTGACAGAGAGAGAAAGAGAACAAGTAGGTAGAGAGGCAGGCAGAGGGAGAGGGAGAAGCAGGCTCCCCGCTGAGCAGGGAGCCCAATGTGGGGCTCGATCCCAGGACCCTGGGATCATGACCTGAGCCGAAGGCAGCGGCTTAACCGACTGAGCCACCCAGGTGCCCCAAATCATTAGTTTTTGATGTAGTGATCCACGATCCATTGTTTTCGTATAACACTCAGTGCTCCATGCAGTACGTGCCCTCCTTAATACCCATCACTGGGCTAACCAATCCCCCTTCCCCCCTCCCCTCTAAAACCCTGTTTGTTTCTCAGGTCCATAGTCTCTCATGGTTCATCTCTCCCTCCAATTCCCCCCGCCCATTTTTCCCTTCCTTCTCCTAATGTCCTCCATGTTATTCCTTATGTTCCACAAATAAGTGAAACCATATGATAATTGACTTTCTCTGCTTGACTTATTTCACTTAGCATAATCTCCTCCAGTCCCATCCATGTTGATGTAAAAGTTGGGTATTCATCTTTTCTGATGGCTGAGTAATATTCCATTGTATATATGGACCACATCTTCTTTATCCATTCATCTGTTGAAGGGCATCTCGGCTCTTTCCACAGTTTGGCTATTGTGGACATTGCTGCTATGAACATTGGGGTGCATATGGCCCTTCTTTTCACTACATCTGTGTCTTTGGGGTAAATACCCAGGAGTGCAATTGCTGGGTCATAGGCTAGCTCTATTTTAAAATTTTTGAGGAACCTCCACACTGTTTTCCAAAGTGGCTGTACCAACTTGCATTCCCACCAACAGTGTAAGAGGGTTCCCCTTTCTCCACAACCTCTCCAACATTTGTTGTTTCTTTCCCTGTCCATTTTTGCCATTCTAACTGGTGTAAGGTGGTATCTCAGTGTGGTTTTGATTTGGATTTCCCTGATGGCTAATGATGATGAACATTTTTTCATGGGTCTGTTAGCCATTTGTATGTCTTCTTCAGAGAAGTGTCTGTTCATCTCTTCTGCCCACTTTTTGACTTGATTATTTGTTTTTTGGGTGTTGAGTTTGAGAAGTTCTTTATAGATTTTGGATACCAGCCCTTTACCTGTAGTGTCATTTGCAAATATCTTCTCCCATTCTGTGGGTTGCCTCTTTGTTTTGTTGACTGTTTCCTTTGCTGTGCAGAAGCTTTTTATCTTGATGAAGTCCCAAAAGTTCATTTTTGCTTTTGTTTCACTAGCTTTTGGAGATGTATCTTGAAAGAAGTTGCTGTGGCCGATGTCAAAGAGGTTACTGCCTATGTTCTCCTCTAGGATTTTGATGGATTCCTGTCTCACATTGAGGTCTTTCATCCACTTTGAGTTTATCTTTGTGAATGGTGTTAGAGAATGGTCGAGTTTCATTCTTCTGCATGTCGCTGTCCAATTTTCCCAGCACCATTTATTGAAGAGACTGTCTTTTTTCCATTGCATGTTTTTTCCTGCTTTGTCAAAGATTATTTGACCATAGAGTTAAGGGTTCATATCTGGGTTCTCTATTCTGTTCCATTGGTCTGTATGTCTGTTTTTGTGCCAGTACCATGCTGTCTTGGTGATCACTGCTTTGTAATATAGCTTGAAATCGGGCAACGTGATGCCCCCAGCTTTGTTTTTCTTTTTCAACATCTCCTTGGCGATTCGGGGTCTTTTCTGATTCCATACAAATTTTAGGATTGTTTGTTCCAGAACTTTGAAAAATGTCATTGGAATTTTGATCAGGATGGCATTGAAGGTATAGATTCCTCTGGGTAGCATAGACATTTTAACAATGTTTATTCTTCCAATCCATGAGCATGGAATATTTTTCCATCTTTTTGTGTCTTCTTCAATTTCTTTCATGAGTGTTTTGTAGTTCCTAGAGTATAGATCCTTTACCTCTTTGGTTAGGTTTATTCCGAGGTATCTTATGGTTTTTGGTGCTATTGTAAATGGAATCGTTTCTTTAATTTCTCTTTCTACAGTTGCGTTGTTAGTGTATAAGAAAGCAACTGATTTCTGTGCATTGATTTTGTATCCTGCCACATTACTGAATTGCTGGATGAGTTCTAGTAATTTGGGGGTGGAGTCTTTTGGGTTTTCCACATAAAGTATCATGTCATCTGCGAAAAGAGAGAGTTTGACTTCTTTTTTGCCAATTTGAATACCTTTTATTTCTTTTTGTTGTCTGATTGCTGTTGCTAGGACTTCTAGTACTATGTTGAACAACAATGGTGAGAGTGGGCACCCTTGACGTGTTCCTGATCTTAAGAGAAAGGCTCTCAGCTTTTCCCCATTGAGGATGCTATTCGCTGTGGGTTTTTCATAGATGGATTTTATGATCTTGAGGAATGTTCTCTCTATCCCTATACTCTGGAGAGTTTTAATCAGGAAAGGATGTTGTATTTTGTCAACTGCTTTTTCTGCATCAATTGAGAGGACCATATGGTTCTTCTTCCTCCTCTTATTAATGTGTTCTATCACATTGATTGATTTGCGAATGTTGAACCACCCTTGCATCCCGGGGATAAATCCCACTTGGTCGTGGTGGATGATCCTTTTAATGTATTGTTGGATCCTATTAGCTGAGATTTTGTTGAGGATTTTGGAATCCATATTCATCAGGGATATCGGTCTGAAATTCTCCTTTTTGATGGGGTCTTTGCCTGGTTTGGGGATTAAGGTAATGCTGGCCTCATAGAATGAGTTTGGAAGTTTTCCTTCTGTTTCTATTTTTTGAAACAGCTTCAGTAGAATAGGTATTATTTCTTCTTTGAATGTTTGGTAGAATTCCCCAGGGAATCCATCAGGCCCTGGACTCTTGTTTTTGGGGAGGTTTTTGATCACTGCTTCAATCTCGTTACTGGTTATTGGCCTATTCAGGTTGTCAATTTCTTCCTGTTTCAGTCTTGGCAGCTTATAGGTTTCCAGGAAGGCCTCCATTTCATCCAGAGTGCTCAGTTTATTGGCATATAGTTGTTGATAATAATTTCTAATAATTGTTTCTATTTCCTTGGTGTTAGTTGTGATATCTCCCCTTTCATTCATAATTTTATTAATTTGGGTCCTTTCTCTCTTCTTTTGGATAAGTCTGGCCAGTGGTTTATCAATCTTATTAATTCTTTCAAAGAACCAACTTCTAGTTTCATTGATCTGATCTACTGTGTTTCTGGTTTCTAATTCATTGATTTCTGCTCTAATTTTAATTATTTCTCTTCTAATGCGTGGCTTAGGCGTCGTTTGTTGCTTTTTCTCTAGTTCTTTAAGGTGTAGAGTTAGCTGGTGAATTCGGGATTTTTCTATTTTTTTGAGTGAGGCTTGGATGGCTATGTATTTCCCCCTTAGGACCGCCTTTGCAATATCCCATAGGTTTTGGACCGATGTGTTTTTGTTCTCACTGATTTCCATGAATTGTTTAAGTTCTTCTTTGATTTCTTGGTTGACCCAAACATTCTTGAGCAGAGTGGTCTTCAGCTTCCAAGTGTTTGAATTTCTGCCAAATTTTTTCTTGTGATTGAGTTCCAGTTTTAGAGCATTGTGGTCTGAGAACATGCAGGGAGTAATCTCAATCTTTTGGTATCGGTTGAGACCTGATTTGTGACCCAGTATATGGTCTATCCTGGAGAAAGTTCCATGTGCACTCGAGAAGAATGAGTATTCTGTTGTTTTAGGGTGGAATGTTCTGTAAATATCTATGAGGTCCATCTGGTCCAATGTATCATTCAAAGCTCTTGTTTCCTTGTTGATTTTCTGCTTAGACGATCTGTCCATTGCTGAGAGTGGAGTATTGAGGTCTCCTACAATTAACGTATTCTTATCAATATGACTCTTTATTTTGGTTAACAGTTGGCTTATGTATATGGCTGCTCCCATGTTGGGGGCATAGATATTTACAACTGTTAGATCTTCTTGTTGGATAGACCCTTTAAGAATGATATAGTGTCCTTCTGTGTCTCTTATTACAGACTTTAGTTTAAAATCTAATTTGTCTGATATAAGAATTGCTACCCCAGCTTTCGTTTGAGGTCCGCTGGCATGGAAGATAGATCTCCATCCCTTCACTTTCAGTCTGGATGTATCTTTAGGTTCAAAATGAGTCTCTTGTAGACAGCATATGGATGGGTCCTGTCTTTTTATCCAATCTGCAACCCTGTGCCGTTTTATGGGAGCATTTAGGCCATTCACATTGAGAGTGATTATTGAAAAATATGAATTAATTGTCATCATGTTGCCTGTGAAGACGTTGTTTTTATAGATTGTCCCTGTAAATTTCTGTTGTAGATCACTCTTGGGGTCTTTCTCCTTTTATAGAACCCCCCTTAATATTTCTTGCAGGGCCGGCTTAGTGGTCACATATTCTTTCAACTTCTGCCGGTCGTGGAAGCTCTGGATCTCTCCATCCATTCTAAATGAAAGCCTTGCCGGATAAAGTATTCTTGGCTGCATGTTCTTCTCATTTAGTACCCTGAATATGTCTTGCCAGGCCTTTCTGGCTTGCCAGGTCTCTGTGGATAGATCTGACGTTATTCTGATGTTCTTCCCTCTGTACGTAAGGAATCTCTTCCCCCTAACTGCCCTTAAGATGGTTTCCTTGGTTCTAAGATTTGCAAGTTTTACTATTACATGCCGAGGTGTTGGCCTGTTTTCCTTGATCTTAGGAGGGGTCCTCTCTGCCTCTAGGACTCGAATGTTTGTTTCATTCCCCAGATTAGGGAAGTTCTCAGCTACGATTTGCTCAAATACATCTTCTAGCCCTCTCTCTCTCCACTCCCTCCGGGATTCCAATTATTCTGACATTGGAATGCCTCATGGTGTCATTTATTTCTCTGATTCTATTTTCACGGATTCTGAGTTGTTTTTCCCTGGCCTCCTCTTTTCCCTTTTTATCTATTATACTGTCTTCCAGATCGCTTATTCTCTCTTCTGTCTCAGTTACCCTAGCTGTTAGATTATCTAGATTGGATTGGATCTCATTGATAGCATTTTTAAGTTCTGCCAATTCACCTTTCATTTCTGCCCTTAGAGACTCTATGTTGCCATTAATTGATTTCTCCATTCTAGCCATTGTCTTCACAATTGCTAGCCTGAATTCCATCTCTGACATCTTGGTTATATCTGCATCCATTTGTAAATCTGCAGCATAAGTCATAATCTCTGAGTCTTTTCTGTTTTGGGGGCTCCTCCTCCTAGTCATTCTGTTGATGGGTGTTTGAGGGAATGTATAGAGTCCAAATTATTGACCAGAACCCAAGCAAGATGCACCTGTTTTCTTGGGACCTTAGGGTTGCTGGCCTCTTGTTTTCCCAGCCTGTCTTCTGCGGGAGGGGCCTGCCGCGCTGTTACTCAGTCAACCCTGTTTGGGCGGAGTTGCCCTGCGCCCCTGTGGCGGGGGATGGGCTCAGTGGGAATCAGTCTTTGGGGCTTTTGTTCTCTGGTGCCTTTCCCTGGCGGCTTTCCGCGTCTCTTCCGCGAGTCAGAGCAGAAGAGACCGTTTCCAACCCTCTGCCTCAGAGCAGAGAGACCGCAGTCTGTTCTTCAGTGAGCTCTCCAGGCCACACCGTCTCCGTTTCTGTCCGTGCTGCTATAAACTGCAGCGTCCTGGGTTGTGCGCCCCTCCGCAGCGCTCCCAGTCCTGCCTCCAGGTCGGGACGTGTCTCTGCCCTTTGTGCTTCTAAAACCGCCAGCCGCTCCCAGTTCGCACGCGCGCAACTCCGCCGCTCGGGGTTTCAACCCCAGGGGTTGCAGTTCACCGGCGGGACCCTGGCGCACCGGGTTTCCGCCTCGGAGGCTGCAGTTCGCGTGTGCGTGACCGTCGCTCCAGTTTCTGTCCAGGGGGCTGCGGTTCGCGTGCGGGCGACCCCGCCGGTCTGGTTTTCCACCCCGGGGGCTGCCCTAAAGTCCTTTCCCGACGCTACCGGTCTGCGAGTCTGTGCCCCGTCCGCAGCTCGCGAGGCTGTCACTCACCGGCGGTGTAGGATCCCCACGTCCAGGCACCCTCCCGCTGCCATTTATCCTCCGATATCTGCCCGCAGAATCACGGCTCTCCGCTTCGTACCTCAAAACCAACCGCCTGCGATATTCTGTTTGTAGAGATCCAGATCTTCTTACATCTCAGGCTGGTTTCGTGGGTGCTCAGAGTGGTCTGGTAGATATCCAGCTCAATTCCGGGGACCAGTTGAAATAGGGTCCCCTACTCCTCCACCATCTTTCCCCTCTCCCTGAGGTGATGGTTCTAAAGCAAAAACTGAACCATGTCCTTTTCCTGCTTTAAAAAGGTTTTTATCCCTTCTTTTAGCAGTGTTCTGCATGATGTTGCTGAGAAATATTCAAGTCTCACCTTCTTCTACTCCTATATGAAGAACTAAACGCCCAGTGTTCCTCCTCAGCCCAGTGCTCTGCACTACGTCTCTCTGCCTGAGACATTCTTACCTAACTTGTTTACTTTGGAACTTACTACTTATCTTTCAAGACACAGCTCAAGAATAAGTGCTGTGAAACTTTCCCTGAACTTGTCACAAAAGTAGGTGCTTTTTCATCCATGCTCTGTTCTTTCAGGAGTATCACTCTGTTATAATTATTATAAATTTGGGTGTCTTCCTGTGAATATATTCATAACCATCAAAACCATGTTCTGATTATCTTTGTAGCCCTACTCTCTTGCCTGGTATCTAGTGATGTTTAATAAATGCTCATTAAAGGAACCGTGTGCATTGTAATCATGCATCTATGGACAATTCCTTTCTCTTTTTAAGGATGTTTTTTATTTTTATGATCTTGCTATCAAGTGCTACCAAGTCTCTAAAACTTTTCCTAAAACCATAAAATCAACAAGGAAAAGAAATAAAAGCACACCCAATACAGGCCTTCAGCATCATGACAGAGAATACCATGATCTTCAAATTAACTACAAGTAAAGAAAAAAACCCAGTTCCAAGAGAGGACCTGCCACCTGTTGTCACAAACCTGAGGTACCAGAGAGTAAGGAAGAAGATGCTTAAGAAGTTCCAGTAAAAAAAAAAAAAAAAAAATGTAAAGTAGGGTACAGACATTAAACAAATACAGACAAAATAACTGCCAGGGGGAGAAAAAGATGTAACTAAATGTCATAATACTGAACACATTTTGGGATAGGGTAATCCACAGCACTGGCCAAAAGGAAGGGATCTGAAAATAAGCAGGAATGGAAGCCTCAAAGAAGCAACATTTGGGGGGGAAGAGTCAGATGTAAATGGTGGTACTCCTTAAAGGCGTGGCAGGAAAGAGAAAGAAGAAAATAAGAGGGATCCTGTAGATCCTAGACAATAACCACACACCATCATCCATAAAAGAAACTGCATGGAATAGTAAAGGGCTAGCAGAAGAGTGCACTCTAATGCTTGAAACACTGTGAGTTAAATACAAATAGACAAAAGCAGACCATGTCTATACATACAACTATATTAGAAAAACCAACAATGTTAAACAAATAATTTCAGCTAATGAATATTCTCCCAAAGGAACATAAGAAATAGTGGAATAAAACACTATACACTGAATTAAATTTTCTCAAATAAATAATTGAAAACATAAGAAAATACCAGAAATATATAAATAATAAGTGTGGGAATTGGAATAAATAAAACAAGAGGTGAAAGAACTCCATAAAGAGAGGAAAAAGAAAAATTGCAAAAGGTTGTATCAGAATTGATGCTGAAATTATGAGGTATTCAAAAGGGAGAATAAAGGGACAATTAAGTGAAAATCTAATAAAAGACAGTAAGAAAAACAGGAAACCTATCAGAAAAAAAAACAGTCTCAGAGAAATTGTTTGATATAAAGGCAGACCAAAAAAGACCAATATACATATAAGTGGAGTCCAAAGAAAACAAAAATACTGGAAAAGATCTGATATTTTAAAATTATACTCCAAGAACACTTTCCAGAAGAAAAAAAAAAAAAAAATAGAAGGTATGCATTGAAAGGATCCAGTAGGAACCAGGAAAAACTGACTTAGAACAATCACCTCCAAAACATAATGTGTTAAAACAATCAGATTTTAAAACAAACGAGCAAGCAAACAAAACTCTCGGAGCTTCCTAGCAAAATGATAAAGTAATGTTCAAGGACATAACAATTTTCTACTCATGAGGACACACTGGAGGCATTTCCACAAGGCAAGGACACCCACTATCTCTACTACTACTATTTAATATTGTTCTGGAATTACTAGCCAATGCAACTGAACAAAAGAAAATAACTGGAGACCTAAGAATTGGTAAAGAAAAAAGTAAACTATTTCTATTTAAAAATGACAGGGTGGGACACCTGGGTGGCACAGTCAGTTAAGTATCCGACTCTTGGTTTCAGCTCAGGCCGTCATCTCAGGGTCATGAGATCAAGCCCCACATCAGGCTCCTAGCTCGGTGTGGAGTCTGCTTGAGTTTCTCTCTCCCTCTGCCCCTTTTACTCATGCATGTGCTCTCTCCCTCTCAAATAAATAAATAAATAAATCTTTTAAAAAATAACAAATAAATAAATAAATAAGACATGGTACTATACCTAGATAACCTTAAAGAATCAATGAAAAAACTAATTCAATGAAGAATTCATCAAGGTGTCAGAATATAAAATTAAGATGCAAAAATCAATAGCATTCAGTATTTAAATAAAAACAAGTTAGAAGATATATTATGAGAATACATAATTTATAATAGCAACAAAAAATATAAAATACCTAGCATTAAACCTAAGAAAGTTGCCTAACCTATACAAAGAAAAATCTACAAGACTCCCGAAAAACCCAAAAGTAGGCTTGAACAAAGACATATCTTTTCCTTGACATGCCTTCTCCTTGATTAGGATGACTGAATTATCATCAAACTATCAGGTCTATCTAAGTTAATTTGTAAATTTAATGTGATACCCATATAAATACCAACAATCTGTTTTTTAGTAAAGAGCTAGCCAAGTTGATAGTAAAGTTTATATGGAAGAATAAATATGCAGAATGTAAAAGGAAACACTGAGAGTAAAACCTATGATGAAGTATTAGCCCAACCAGATTTTAAAACATACTACATAGTACTACATAGTAAAACATATGTAGCAAAGGTGCTATAATGAAAACAGCCTGGTACTGATACATGAGAAGCTAGTTAGATCAAAGGAATAAAACAGAACATCTGGAAAGAAACTCCATTGCATAAAGAAATCTAGTTTAAGATAAAGGTAGTACCTCAAATCACTGAGACATCAATAAACTTCTTAATAAATGGTGTTGGGACAAATAGATAAAAGTAGATCTACTCCTCACATGATATGTAAGAAAAATTCTAAATGGATCAGGAATCTAAACACAAAAAATGAAACTATGCAAGTAAAAGAAAATGTAGGAGAATTCCTCTATAATTTGTGTGTACAAAAAAGGTATTGTCTGGGCGCCTGGATGGCTCAGTCGTTACACATCTGCCTTCGGCTCAGGTCATGATCCCAGGGTCCTGGGATCGAGCCCCGCCATCAGGCTCCCTGCTCAGCAGGGAGTCTGCTTCTCCCTCTGACCCTCACCCCACTTGTGCGCTCTCTCTCTCTCAAATAAATAAATAAAATCTTAAAAAACAAAACATTGTCACTAAAAATCCAAAAGCAATAAAAATTTTGATAAAGTTGACTTCATATAAAATAAGAAAATACTTCTACATAGCAAAAACCAAACAAACAAATAAAAACAAAACCCATATACAAAGTCAAAATGCAAATGACAAACTTGGAGAAAATATGAGGAATATGTATTATAGATAAAGGATTATAAAACCTCAGTATATAAAAAACTTAAAAACACTAAAAAAGAAGGCAAAAATTCTATAGAAAAATGGACAAAAGGTATGAATATACAATTCATTAAAAAGCTACAAAAATGTCCCTTACCATATGAAAAGATGTTCAATTTCATGCATATTAAGGGAAATACAAATTAAAACTACACTAAAATACCATTTCTCACCTGTCAGCTAGCAAGAATTAGAAAACTTAACAGTGCAGGCTGTACTCTCATACATTGTTCGTGGGAATTCCATATAGTCCAATCCCACTGAGAGGGAATTTGGCAATTTTTTAAAAATTTTATTTATTTATTTATTTATTTATTTATTTATTTATTTTTAAAATTATGATATGTTAGTCACAATACAGTACTGCATTGCATGGAGCACTGGGTGTTACACACAAACAATGAATCATGGAACACTACATCAAAAACTAATGATGTACTGTATGGTGAATTTGGCAAATTTTAACACAACTATATATGCACTTACCCTGCAACCCAACAATCTCACACATATGGATTTACCCTGAAGATACTCCCAACAATATGTCCAAGGACACATAATGGTGTACCATAAAGCAGAGAAATGAATGATGATGTCTCCATGAATTCATGCATTGATCTTCAGGATATACTGTTAAGTGAAAATAGCAAAGTGCTGAAGAGTCTATATAGAATGCCACTTTTGTTTAACAAGGAGAAATTTTAGAGAATACATATATCTGCTTCTTTTGATAAAGATAAATCAGGAAACAATGAAGTTGGCAAGCTATAAGGGATAAGGAATGAGAGAAGCGGGCAAGAAATGGGTGAAAGGTATCTGGGAAGGAGTGCCGCTCCCCTGGGTTTTAACTAATATTGAAAACAAACTGAAATAAGCCTTATTATGCCAAAAGTGAAAAGGGTAGAGTTTTGGGGAGGAAAAAGGAGGAATGTTAGAAAGACATGGGATCCAGTTCCAAGGGCTTTGGCGAAAGAATGATGAGAGACAACTAGTAAATGTGGAAGGAGTGCTGCAGTTGAAAACTCACTTTGCAACCAAAACAGTGAATACTGGTTCAGTTGAGAATCATTCTGTATGCTAAGTCTAGGGAGAAATTGTAATGAGTAACACAACTTCCCACAGATTGTTTATTACTGGGAGGGTAAAAACAGTGGAGAAGTCCAACAAACTCTTAACTGGATAATCAAAATCAATATAAAAAATGAGGGGCTTATGGAAGCAAGGGGAAAATAATATATAGAGCTGTGAAACAGGATCACACTTTGGATGCTCAAAATTACCATCAACGACCCGGTGCTCCCCCAAGCTAAAAGTCAACCCAGAAGACGGTGTCCGTGGCTGGTGCTGCTATCTCTAACGTCACAGGAGGGGGCCTGCGGGGCTGGGACCCAGGTCTCTGAGGAGGAGGTATGGCAAGTTGGTGGGCTATCTCACAACAGATATGGGGTTGGATCTGCAAGTGTTGGCAAAGCTGTAAACAGCATTCAGCCACAGCAATAGGAACGCACGGCCACAGCCAGGAAAGAATTGTTGGGGAAATGCTCACAGGAAGCAACAGGAAACACATAAATAAACCAATAGAAACAAATCCTCTTTTCCTCCTCCCATCTTTCGGTCTCCTTAGCGCTTCTTGCTGGCAGAGCCCAGCAGTGAGCTAACTGGCAAAGCATGCTGGTGATACTCAGAGTTCCAGCCTCAATTTCACAAAGCAGATTATAGAAAGGTGGGCTGCAGCTGAGGAACAATAGCTTAATGACTGGTATGTAAGTGAGATCACATCAAGTGTTAATCTAGGAATCCACATCCAATTGCCACTTCCTACCCGCACAACTACAGGCCTTGCCCCCCGTCTCCGGCGTCATTTCCTTCCAGGCATCCTGGGGAGTCCCCAGACATGTCTCACTTGTACTAGGAATATCTGTGGGGAACAGCTTTCTTTTTTTTTTTTTTTAAGATTTTATTTATTTATTTGACAGAGAGAGAGACAGTGAGAGAGGGAACACAAGCAGGGGGAGTGGGAGAGGGAGAAGCAGGCTTCCTGCCGAGCAGGGAGCCCGATGCGGGGCTCAATTCCAGGATCCTGGGATGGTGACATGAGCCGAAGGCAGAAGCTTAACCAACTGAGCCATCCAGGCGCCCCTGGGGAACAGCTTTCAACACTTTGTCCAGGTCACTGTGTAAGGATTGCAGCTCCTCCACGCCAGTGGTGTTCATTTCTCCAAGAACGAATTCCCCCTTCCCCCTCTGAGTTTCTTCACTAAACCCATCTTACCCTCTATCCGAGAAAGTTAATCCTCTAAGAGGAGTGGGTTTATTTGTTTGTTTGTTTTTTTATACAAATTGATTGGGGTGTAATTCATATATAATAAAATATACCTAAGTGTATAATTTGGTAAGTTCAAATGCATGCACTCTTGTAACTAAGTAAGAGACAGGCGAGGCTAGGTAGGGGGTTACATGACCAGGCTCACAGAAATCCCAGATGTGTTGGAGCACCTGGGTGGCTCAGTCAGTTAAGTGTCTGCCTTCAGCTCAGGTCATGATCTCAGGGTCCTGGGATGGAGCCCCACATCAGGCTCCCTGCTCAGCAGGGAGTCTGCTTCTCTCTCTCCCTCTGCCTCCCCCCTCATGCTCTCTCTTGCTCTCAAACAAATAAAATCTTAAAAAAAAAAAAAAAAAAGAAATTCCAGATGTGGAAAAATGTTATACACAAGATATTAACTAGAGAGAAGAAAACATAACAAATCCACTTTGTTTGTTCTAAATATAGACAAGATATTTTCATAATATTTACAAATCTACCTTGTTTGTCTTAAATGTTACAGACAAGATATTTGCCAAGTTCCCTGGTCAGTTTTTTATAAAAGACCGACCATAAAAGCCCTCAGTGGCAACCCATTCGGAACCCCTGTCTAGAGAGCTTTCCTTTCTGTTCTCAACTTCCGTTAATAAACTCTCAGTTCACCCTATTTTCCACAAGATTTATACTTCAACTCCATGTGGCAAGAACCCTGCAACCCCACAACCCTGCAATATGACCACCACCACAATCAACCATACAGAGCATTTCCATCATCTCAAAAAGTTCCCTTGAGACCCTTGCAGTTAACCCCTTCCCCAATACCAAGATCTGGGCAACTACTACTTTAATTTTGGTTCCTATAGTTTTGCCTTTTCCAGAATAATGTTTTATAAATGAAAACATAGGACTATGCAACATTTCGTGGCCTGCTTCTTTTCCTTAGCAAAATGCTTTGAAGATTCATCCTTTGATGTTGCATGTATCAGTAATTTATCTCAGAGAAAAATATCCATTGTGTGTATACATGATTGTTTATCCATTTATCAATTGATGGACCTTTGGGTTGCTTCCAGGTTTTTCTTATGAGTTAAGCTATGAACATTCAAATAATGGTGTTTTTGTGGACATATGCTGCATTTTTCCTGGGTAAAGACTTAGTGGGGGAATGGCTGGGTCATAAAAAAGTACATATTTGGGGCGCCTGGGTGGCTCAGTCGTTAAGGGTCTGCCTTCGGCTCAGGTCATGATCCCAGGGTCCTGGGATTGAGCCCTGTGTTGGGCTCCCTGCTCCACGGGAAGCCTACTTCTCCCTCTCCCACTCCCCCTGCTTGTGTTCCCACTCTCTCTAATAAATAAATTAAATCTTAAAAAAAAAAAAGAGTGCATATTTAACTTGATAAGAAACTAAAATTTTTTATAGAGTTTCTCCACCATTTTGCATTCTAGCAGCACTTAGAGATTTCAAGTTGCTCCAGATCCCTGTCAGCACTTACTGCTGTCAATTTTTTAGATTTTAGCTATAATAGTGGGTGGTGTAGTAGCATCTCAATGACAGATGTTTTAATTTTTATTCCTCTAGTGAATACAGATGCTATGTATTTTTTGATTACTAACTGGCCATCCATAAATACTTTCTTTGGTCAAGTATCTGTTATAATCTTTTGTCCATTTTTAATGATTTTGTCTTATTATTGAATTTTAAGAGTTCCTTAAAATATTCTAAATGTCCTTTGTCCATATGTGTGTTGCCAGTATTTTCTCCAGCCTGTGGTTTGCCTTTTTATTTTTATAACAGTGTCTTTTAAAGAGCAGACTTTATTATTATGAAGTCAAATTTATATATATTTAAATTGTACTTTTTGTGTCTTTCCTGAAAAGTCCATGCCAAACCCCAGGCCATATAAATTTTTCTGCTAAACATTCTTCTAGAAGTTTTATAGGTTTAGCCATTACACTAAGTTCCCTGATCCATTTCAAGTTAGTTTAAATTTTTGTATAGGAAAGGATCAAGATTCATGTTTTGCATATGGATTTCCATTTGTTCTAACATCATTTGTTTAAAGGACTATCCTTTCCCCAGTGAATAACCAGGTACCTTTGTTGAAAATCAATTGACCATATATGTGTGGATCTACTTCTGTACTCTCCTTTTATTAAAGTCTCCATTTGTTCATAATTTCATATATATAGAAAAAGTTGTAAGAATAATTTAGATAACTTCCATATACTCTTTAATTCTTTTATTGCAAACATATTTTTCCATTTGTACTTTCTCTCTCTTCATATAACTCCCTCTCTCTCTTCATATATATATATATGTCATATATATATATATCAAGAGACATATATGTCTATCTATCTATATACCTGTATCTATATATCAATATCTAACTTTGGACAATATAGATACAGACATATAGAGATATAAATATAGATGTAGATATCTTTTGATGAGCCATTTGAAAGTAAGTTGGTTGAATATGTCATGGTCCTTTATCCCTAAATACTTCATTGTCTGTTCCTAGAAAAAGAATATTATCTTACATAAACACTAAAAAGAAACCCTAGGGATAATAGTTCTTTTCTGCAGTTGCTACTTCTGTGATAACATAGTGTTTTCTTTTTTGCCTTTTAAGTTAACTAAAAAAATTTTCACCTAAGTTATCAGTTCTTTACATTAAACTTGGTTGAAATGAAAAAGCAGTATAGCTTGCTATAAATGGGAAGTTATTATAGTAAGAAGATGAAAAACTTTTAAAAATTATTAAATTTATGCTAGGCACTGTCACCTGATTAAATATCTGAGTTTCCATTTTGTTGTAAAAGGAAATTTGCAAGGGCTAACAAAGTATTACAGATATAACCCCCACTGACCCAAGATGTAATGTGTTTATATATACCCAAGGTCATAAATACAAATCTTTGGAGAATACTTGTAGTAGAAACACCTGTTGATAGTTTAAAAATGTTAAATGAATATATACTTTCAATATATTTTGAGCAGTATAAACTATGTAAACCTTCATTCTGATGACTATGCTTCTTTAAAAATATGCTATGAAAACATTCTCCAAGGGCCCAATGTCTGCAAATGTCCTTAGCAGCAGGTTTGTAACAGTGAAAAATCTGGGACAGCCTGTTTTCTGACAGAAAAACAGATAAATGAATTTTGCAACATTTATAATATGGCACTCTGTGTTCTGTTAAAAAGCATGAGATCTGTGTGTATTCACAGGAGGAGTACCAATAATATATTATTTAGCGCAAAAAGAAAATGACAGCAAAAAAGTAAATAAAGATGCCATTGTTTTTTCTAAGGAAAAAATATGATTGTGTATGCATTTCATTACACATGCACATAAAAATAGAACTGAATGGATATACCAAATCAAGGGCAATTACTTCTGCCAAGTTCGACAGAGGTAGAATTTCACTTAACATTTTGCAAGTCTCTTCACTATTTGAATTGTTAAATGACCATTATCCAAAACAATTAAAACATCTATCCAACAAAGAGTTCATATAATGATTTACAGAAAGTACCAGCTTATCTATGCTACCTGCCTTTCATTTATTCTTAAAAATCTCCACTTACTTGCCTTAAACAAAACCTTTGAGATAACTGTTCTACTGATTTGGGGGCATCAGCGTCATAAAAAGGACACTGTGATGCTGTGCAAGCATAGCATTACCAGCATAAATCCCCGAGTGAAACACCAGGTGTGGAGCAACCAAGGGTCTCATCTGATTGTTCCTTTACTGAAATCCTGGCCCCAGTCTCCTGACATCCTGTATGTATGGGGCGTTGTCAGGGTTCAAAGCAGGAACCTGCAACGGCAGGCTTCTTGCTTAGCCAATGAAACTGTCTAAAGAATTGAGGTCACGGAACACGTGCCTTCACGGATCTCTGAGATCTACACGCACGCACACACGCATGCACACAGACCTCTGCGCACAAGCTTTCTGCTAGTTTCTAAATCCCCGGACTCA
This sequence comes from Halichoerus grypus, assembly GCF_964656455.1. Lineage (NCBI taxonomy): Eukaryota > Metazoa > Chordata > Mammalia > Carnivora > Phocidae > Halichoerus > Halichoerus grypus. The sequence continues at coordinate 35,585,339 of NC_135722.1, forward strand.
GAAAAACAAAACTAATACGTATGAAGCACTAAGTGCTAGCCCCTATGCTAAAAATATAGACATGTCTCATTTCATTATTAAACAGCCCCATAAGGAAAGCACCATTGTTATTCCCATTTTACAGAGGAGCCTCATAGAGGTTAAATAATTTGACCAAGTTTATGTAGCTTCTAAGAGCAAGAACTTGGATCTGAACCCAGCCTACCTAAATACCAACTACCGAGCTACCTCTGCATGGTAGTTAAAAGTATTCTGGCAACAGCATTCTAATTCACAAATGAATGACTAAATGATAGTGTGGATACAAAACATGTAACATGTTGTGGATGAAAACAGTGGTAAAAGAAAGGGAATGCGCTGCCATTGTGAATAAAAATCACATCATCAAGTTTTAATCAGTTTGATACTATGTAAGGAACTTACCTAACCAAATCTAAAGGCTGCTCCTTGTAAAAATAGGAAAAGCGGGCCCAATTCTGGCAAAGTATGTACCTCTCGTTGACAGGATTGGGATGTTCTGAAGGCTTCCAATACTGACCCTACAGATATTCAAAAAGAAAGTATTTGAATGACAAAGCAAAAGACAGGGGTGAAGTAAATAAACACAGCTTTTATAAGGTTAGTGAATGAGGCAAATTGTTCTTTTGATTTGAATTTTCATATTCCACTGATGTATAATTATCTCCTAAAATCTATAATAAACTATAACAATAGTGATAATCATTAAGATCCCCCCCACCCAGTTAGTTAAAAATACAAGTTAAAGTTTGAGACTCTGGCTTTACTCTAGCTGCTCTTTCCTGTGGAATGCCCTTTCTTCTCTACTCAAATTCTACCAGATTATTCACAGCTCAGGGATTCATGTTAACCGTGTAACTGGCTGGGACTTTAGAAATACACTAACACTTTTATAGATGGAAAAATTATACTCAAGCAAAGTTCAATGAATGATCCAAAGTCACACTACTATGACGGGAATCTCTTCCAGACTTGTCTGGCCCTCACTGGTAATCACTGACACAATTTCCCAGAAAATTTAAAACATGCATCACAAATGTTAGCACCAAAGAACCTCAGTACTGTTTCATGCATTTTCCCCATTGTTACATACTGAGTTGCCTTATTAATAATATCCCTTCGGGACATAGCAGAGTACTGTCTACACATGGTAGTTCAACACATTCTTTTAACTGTTTGCCCAGACAAGTGAACTGCCAAAGACAACATGAATAAATATCCAATTGAAAATTAAGCACATGTGAAAATCTCGATATGATAAGGTATAAGATTTTATATCACCTAGATTCCAACTTTTTTCTTCTTCTGTAGCTAATCCTCCTGAATCTTGAAAATTGAAATAAATAAAAAGGCAGCCTATTTGGGTATCTTGAAAAATGATTCTTTAATGCACAGAAGGGAAAATCCAGTACCTAACCTTGCATTCAGGATAGGAAAAAAAAAAAAAAAAGTAAAACTAACAGTAAGCTATAACTAGCTCTCACAACAGCTAAGTACCACTGATCTTCTAGTGATCATAAATGACTGCTGGAAGGCTGGAGGTACAGATTAAACTTGCTGGTGACTGAGGATATTAATTTGGCTTAATGACCTGGTAACAGTAAGAAGAGAATTAATGCCCTAAAAACAAACCAAACCTCAAAATCTTCTAAAACTGAATGAGCCCTTCTGTGAAGAAAGACTGACAGAGAATGCACTGTATAGTGTTTATTAACCCACTATATATCTCTCTACCAAATGACCATGGCATTATATTGAATCTTTAATCCCCTATTAGTTCTTCTGCCAAATGTGTGCGGAGGGAGGGAGGGGTTTGGGGAAGGAGGATGGTTTCTCTTAACACTGAAGTTAATTTCACCTGAATTGATACTCCTGTTAAAAACTGCCACCCATTCTGGAAAATTCTGCCGTACTTTTATAGAAAACATATCAAAGATAATCAACTAGACAGTAAGGAACAGACCTCGTTCATCAAAAAGCATCTCTCTGTACAGAGAAATCATTTGTGAAAGGAAGAGTCAAATCGATATGGCAAACTTCATTTTCTTATTTCAACATATTGCTATGGCCACCCCAACCTTCAGCAATCACCACCCTGATCAGTCCCCAGCCATCTGGAGGCAAGACCCTCCACCAGCAAAAAGACTGCAACTCGCTGAAGGCTCAGAGGATGGTTAGCCTTTTTTAGCAATAAAGTGCTTTTTAATTAAGGTATGTACCGTTTTTAGGCATAACCTATTGCACACTGAATAGATTACAGCTTAGTGTAAACAACTTATATATGCAGTGGGAAACCAAAAAAATTCACTTTTTAATGAGACATGAAGTAAGTAAATGCTGTTGGAAAAATGGTGCCAATGGACTTCCATGACACAGGGTTGCCAGAAACCTTCAATTTGTAAAAAAAAAAAAAAAACCAATATCTGCAATGTGTCATAAAGCAAGGCACAAGAAAAGAAGGTATGCATGTACTTAAAACCAATCATGTATCTAATGAACGAATACATAAATGCATATAATTTAAGCCAAAACTTCATAAATGAGAAAAGATCTGATGGGTTCAGATAGAAATTTCCAAATATTCTACTCTGCAGTGTTTTTTTTTTTTAATAAAACTGCTATTTTTCAATATGGGTTCTAAAGAAAATTCACATACAAATGTAATATTTTTTAAAAATAAATTTCCATTGAAACCACAGTGTAAAGTTAACTATATGTTTCAGCATAGCTTGTAAATTTCTCAGCTGGGAACTAGGGAGTCTTTGGGGGATTTTCCCAACATGAGAAAGAATTAAGCAACCTATCATAAAAAAGGAAGCAAAGGGAAGATTCTCTCTCCCAACAAGGCAACCTCTGAATGTCAGAGGGAAAATGGGCTCAGTATTTCAAAACCAAGCTTATACTTACATCATGGAGTGGATAGGCAGATGAGTAAGTATTAGAAGTTAGCAGTCTTTCAATCCCAAACTTTTTCTTCCCATCTTCTATGCCAAAAGGACACCGTGAGAGAATATAATAAACCTATGAGGTAAGCATTAGACACACATTTCAGAACTTTATGCTATCCACATTTTTTTCCCATCACAATTTAACAATGTCCAACTTTCTCTGAATGTAGATACAGGCTCTGATTACAGAAGGAACCTTCCCTCTGTTGTTTGAGGGAAGATGTAGAGGGTAAGCTTGTATGGAGTTTGCAGGTAGTTTAGCTCCTGGGTATGGGAGCTCTCTATTCTCTTGGGGAGAGGCAGGAATGGATCATGATTTATTTTGCTTCTCCTGTCCCAAGCTACTCTGGAAGTCTTGTGCCAAAATTCCTACAATCAGGCATTCAAGTTGGGAGTGTAATATCACCACTAACAGTTCAGCTGTGGGAATATGGGATAGAATTGATACTTAGCTATGCTGGTTACTTCAGTTACACTGAGGATTTATACAGGGCCTCTTCCTGACATCTGAATTGATTAACACAAGATTACCGTATCTCTACAACTACTTTGCATTCATCTATATCTTTGCATCAGTTTTTTCCTCCGTATAATTTTGGCTTTGGTGTTCTCTGCTCTCATATTTCTGCCAGTTCAATACTATCTGCACTTTGTTTTCCAGCACCTTTTCAGAATTTCTGCTTTTCTGATGAATTTGGTCTTTTCAGCACTGTTTTCAATCTATTTCTCTCCCCGCCCCCCTTCTCACATCTCCTAAGTTAAAGAATTGTTGGTTAGAGTGCTGGTTGTTCTCGAATCACCATTAGCTAATCTGGTTACTCATTTAAGTGCATCTTACTATTTTATGTTGGTAAATATATCATAATTTATGAAAGCAGTTTTAATTTTTACAAATAATATGATAGATATTAATTATTTTACATACTTTGGATTATTTCTTTAGGAAAGATTCACCAAAATTAGAACTCTGTCCTAGGGTATTAACAAAGTGGAAAATTTTACTCCACCAGATATTGAGACTTATTATGAAGCCATGGTGAAAAAAAAAAATACAGCATGGTATTGTCAAAAAAAAAAAACAAAAAACAAATCTGTACTTAGGAAAGACATTATATGAAAAGATTATTACAAGAGGGGGAGGGAAACTATTATAATAGGGAGCCCTGTGAACATCTGAAAAGTCAGGCAAAAAGAGACTATTCTTTTTATTCATTCATTCATTCATTCATTCACTCATTCACTTATTCATTTGGGAGAGGCAAGCCAGGGTCAGGGAGTGTCCTTCTTTGCGGTAAGGAAGGGCTATTATACATGCCAGTGTTGGCTTGGGTTAAGGGTACATCAAAGTTTAGGTTTCTGTGGGAGGAAGTTTAATTAATGTTCGGTCAATTCAGCTAATAAATACTTTGTTTTGATGGATCAGTGTGGATAAATAGTTCAGCTAGCCATTTATCAGACCAAGAGTGAGAATATGGAGGGTCTATGTTTGACTCTTATGACTACAAACTAATTACAAAAGGGAGAAATTATAAGGCTAATTATAAATCTAAAAGAACTGAAATTTCCCTGGTGCCAAAAGGGAAAGAGACTTCCTCTCCGACCTCTCCGTTCTTAGAGCATTTCCTTTAGAGAGCTTGTAATTATAAACTCTTTCTCTATCCCTTTGAGACTTATGTAAATCTGTAGCAAAGCTAAATAAGCCTCTTGACAGTTTTACAACCCAGGAGTGTTTTCCTTAAGTTTTCTAGGAGCCATCCCTTTTAAATGTAAACATCAAGCAAGATAGCATCCCTACCTCCCTGTTTCTATGGGAAAGTAGCCTGGGCACCTGACTCCAACTTGTAACTACTTGTTTGGCATGGAGATATGAGAAGCTTAATTTTTTCTTGGTATAAAGACAACTACCATAGATGGACACTTCAATCACCAGGCGAATTTAGGATGAACTATGTGGCAAGTGGTGCTGTCAAGTCAAACTGGGAGATGGGGGCAGTGGTTATCTATGAATACTCATAGGGGCTAGGGTGATCCTTTAAAGGAAGCAGTTCACCAGAACGAGGAGTGAGGGATTTCCTTAACGGTCCCTGTTTTCTAGGACTACAGAACTCAAGTAAAGTTCAACATTGTCAGTATTGATGATACAAAAGGAGACAAAAGATCAAAGCTGCAGAACTGGGCCCAGAAGTAGACCTATGAATATATAGAAACTTGAGTTACGACAAAGGTGGAACTGAAAAACGGTATGAAAAGTTGAATGTTTTCAATAATTGCTACAAACTGAATGAATGACCACACATACGGTGGGAAATTGCACCATGCACAAAAATGAATTCCAGGTGGCTGCTAGGTTTCAATCAATGTGGAAAATAAAATAATACAACTTCAAAAAAATAACATAGGAAATTGACGTCATGGTCATGGTGGTAGTTAAAAGATTAAGAGCATGATTCATAAAGAAAAGGCTTGAGAAACTGGACTACATTAAAATTAAAAACATCTGTTTAGCAAAAGAAGCCATTAAAAGAAAGAAAAAGGAAGCACAGGTAGGAAAAGATCAGTAACATATATGATAAACAAAGGGCTCATATAAGGAATATATCAACGATTTCTACCAATCAACCAGGAAAGACCTAATTGAGAAATAGACAAGAGACTTTAGCAGGGACTTCACAAAAGTGCCTATCTAAATAAGCAATAAAAGCATCCAAACACATATCAGAGAAATGCAAATTAAGACCATAATGACACACAAATAAATTTCAATACGAAGTAATGAAAATGAATGCACAAAAACTCATACAAGAGCTAAATCACCCAAATAAGTGTTGAACCAAAGAAGCCAAACTCAAAAGAATATATACTGCATGATTCCACTTTTATAAAATTTAAAAGTCAACTTCTGCTGAGGACAATGGAATAGTAACTGGGAAGTTAGTAGGACTTCTGGAGGGTGAACAAGTTTTTCTCCTTGATGTGGGTGGCATTACATGGCTGTGTTTACTTTGTGACGATTCAGTGAGCTGTTTGCTTGCAACCTGGGGACCTACCTCTATTCATATTATGCCACAATTAAAAAAGAAAGAAAAAGAAAGATTGGTAAATTCTAATGTTGAGAAAGATGTGGAACATGGAGCACTCTCATATGTTGTTACTAGGACTCAAATTAGTACATCTTTTTGTAAAGAGTGATAGTGCAATATAAAATTTTAAATGTGTGTGCCCTTAGATCCAGTAATTTTGTAGCTGGTATCAATTTTGCAGAAAAATTTACATATACACTGAAATATTGTTTGTAAATCAGAAAAGTTGGGAATAAACTCAATAGCTGTTGGAATTGGGAATATATATACATGCTAGATGTTATAAAATATACATCACGAGGCTCAAATGTCATGATGGTTGTGAAGATGCTTTGAGAAGTATGAAATTCAATACCAATGTAAGAGGCTCTTGGAATACTTTCAATGTGTACATACATAAACTTGAGTGTCCTGGATGAGGATAGGAAGGAAGGGACTCTTCCACATTAATCTCCCAAATAACTTCTTCAACAGAGCAAAAATAGTTCTGCTCCACTGAAGGAGGAAAAACTGCTGTTTTAAAGCTGACTTAATCTAAGGTATCCATACTCTTTACACAGAACAAGTAAAGAGAAATGGATACTAATATTTCTATACCTGATCAAGTTCCTAATTTGCTCCTCCTGGTTCCCTGGCCTTTTGCTAGCTACTTTTTAACGTAACAAGTCTATCTAAAGTACTCTACAGTTTGCAAAGTGCTTCACACAGAGTCTTTCATTTGATTTTGACAATAATACCTAACACTTATTGAGCACCTAGTATATTCAGGTATCAAAGTCTTTCATACCTTAACTCACGTCATTCTCAGAGTAACCTATGAGGTAGACTTTATTCCTACCTTAACATGAGGAAACAGTGGTAGGGGAAGCATGATTCTTTAGGAGAGAGGCTTTTAATGGGAAACATAAAGATTCTAGGACTACAAATAGAGAGGAAATATTATTATTCAGGACTGAAAATGGTTTTAAATGAGACGAAAAAGTTTTGAGGTTTCTCAAACGCTATCTATATATAAAGAAATTTTAAAATTCCATTTTCATTTGGAATGACCAATATTCTTCCTGCTATGCAGTGTATTCATAAAACCAAACTCTAAAACCATTTTACAAAGAACAAATAAAACCTAAGCCCTGGCTCTCAATTAAGAGCTTGTCCCAGTATTACGTGAAGCCTTTATCTTAACTGTGTCCACACTGTCAAACTTTTGTGTTTAAACAAGTTTGATAAGTCAGTAGGTGAACAGGTTTAAGTGGTCCAGGTGGACTTTTGAACCCACTCAATCCCACCAAATACTTATCAAAATGCATGCGGACACACTGTGCAGACATCGCACCACACACGTATACACACACGTACACAAGCACACACAGACACGTATGCCTCAGTTGAAGGGATGTGACCAAAGGTCTTCTCTACCTACAATTCTGTTTCTTGATGAGGACGGAAAGAAGCTTGACTCGTCTTCAATGAGGAAGAGTTCCTGCCGATGTCTGGTGAATTGGGCAGTGAAATATTCAGGATGAGGGTGCCTCACATTCTTTGGGAGCTTCAGAGGCCCAAGCATATAGGGGATATTCTCAGCTGGAGGAATATCACTCTCCTTAATAGGCATTTTGATTCCCAGCACTTCAGCGTAAGTAACTAGTACCTCCCAAGGGGCATGGATCTTGACAAAATAAGTCCTTCCATCTTCAGAGTTCTGTAGAAAAAGGAGGCAAAATAACAGGAAGCATTATGATTTATTTGTTACCAAACTGATTAAAGAAACAAAGTTTTATAAAATCTCAAACAAATTAAAGATGTTACAGCAGTTACAATTTATTGACATTTTTCAGTAAAACTTCTAGAGGAACAAATGCTCAAAACATATATCTATGTATTACACTTACATATACATGTATGTATATGTGTAAATGTTGTTGTGTGTATGTGTGTGTGTATGTGACAGAGACAAAGAAAGAATATTCTAAAAAATATATTTCAGAGTCAATGTACACTAGCCAAGAATCTACAGATACATATGTGATTCTGGGCAATCTCTTAAGTTATTAGTGACTAACCATGAGCTCAGAACTGTGCTTAGGATATATGAGGGACACATACAAAGGATAAGACATACTTACTCTTCTTACCCAGCTATGTATGGCCTATACCTAGAAGAAGAACTTTAATAGGGGTTCATGACACCGAAGAATGACCAAGTTATAGATTGTAACACATATTTATTAGTTCAGTAAAAACAGATAAATAAGAACTAGAGAATACTGGAGTTTCATGGACAAAGTGGGATCCGAAATAGGTCTTTAAAAACCATTTTGAAGGAAATTCTAGAAAACCAGTGGATGGCAAGAGATTTTAAAAAATAAATAAAAGAATTTGCCATATTCATGAGCAGAGAAAGTCATCTTGGCTTACCCATAGTGGGTTGTGCTATAAGACAGCCAGGTTAACTAGAGTGTCAGATTACAGCAGCCTTCAGAATGAGAGATATGAAACAAGACCTGTGTCTTCACTTTCTTTGTACCCTGAATAGAATTATGTATGTCTATTTTTACAATGTTTAACTCATCATCTTATATTCAGAGCACTGACCTGCTTATTTACCAGGAAGACCACAGGCCCTACCACCTACATATCTGTGGCCAACAAAACTACTGTATTGCTCCCAAACACGAAGTCTATTTGGTCAAGGTCCATAGCAGAAGAAAACAATGCTTCAAACACCAAGACTCTGGTACAAATTAACAACTATACTTACCCTTTTGTCTTCGACTTCCAACTCAAGACCTGTTTTTCTGAGATTTTGTTCAAATTCTTTTCTCCTTTCCTATGGAAAAACAAATCAATAGAATTATGTAGAACACTTTCATTTGCCCAGTGATAAACAGACTTGTTATTCCAGATGGTCCTCTGTCCCTCCCATGGTTATACATAAAAGTATTTTATGTATTACCTGCATCTTAGCACCATGTCTTGCTATTCACCTGTGTTAAAATTCATAATATAACTATAAAAATCCAATATATCTAGGAATAATTTCCAGGAAATGTGCAGGACCTCTATCTGAAAATATGTGCAAAACTTTACTAAATAACATGAAAAAAAACTTGGTAAACAGAGAGACATATCATGCTCCTGGTTGAGAAGACTCAGTATGACAAATATATCAATACTCTTAAAAAGAAATGATATATTTAATTCAATTTTAAGCCAAAATATCATCATGACTTTTTAACCTTGGAGAACAGAATAGCTTCACTTAGAAGAAAAATTAAATTAAAACTATCATTACTTGCGGGCTTCAAAACAATGCACTGATTGTTGAAATATCCTGTGGCCTTCATTATAACTTAAGTGTGAAGAATTTTATAGTAACTGGCTTTATGATGATGATATAGAATGCTTACCTTCAAATTGATAGGTCTACCTTGATATATCTTCAAACTTTACAAAGAGTAAAAGATAATTTAATGTGCTCTTTTTCTCCACTTGCAAAGTTTGCTACAGATGAGAAAAGGTCTATGATAGTGGTGCAAAGTTTCCTCTCCACTACCCCTTCCTAATTGCCCTTCTTTTATGTTATCAGATTGAGACAGACAGCAAACTTCCAGAAGACCAAGGAAAAAGGAGGAGGTGGACAAGAAAAAGGAGGAGGGCATTCAAAATATTGTTATCAGAACTGAGAAAGCAAACGGCTCTTTTCATTCTAGTAACAAATGCTTTTGCAAGTTACATGGCTACCAATTCTCTGAGGTCAACAAAAGTGAAGAACTAAAAGGACTGTTAGCCAATGGACGATTAAACACTCTTTTTATGATACATTACTATAATTTGGAGACAGAATTCAGGAATCCAAAAAAGATTAAATCTGCTTAAATGATAATCTTTCTATTCCAATCTACTTATTTATCTGAACAAGCTGAATTTATACTACCATATAAAAACAAGAGAGGAATATAGTTAAAGTTGAGCCAACTCATTCTGGAAATAATTCTTGTTCATCTATTAATAAAGAAAATATATTTAAAGCCCCTCTGTCCATCTCATTAACTGACGAACTTATGATGAGTTTATTTTTTTATGTTTGGTAATTGTCAAATTTTGTAACACAGTCATGATGCTTTATCAATTATATACTTGTACAATTGTTTAAAAAACTCAAAACAGAAGAAAAAGTTTAAGGCTTAGACTGTTCTGGTTAAGGGAAATAAAAACATTTCAATGTGTATACTTATATTTGTTGCAGCAAACTTAAAATGAACAAACAAGAGACTCCCAAAGGTAAAATATTTACTTCGGGAAAAATTTAAGTGGGGAAAATGGGATGGAAATTTTAGATGAAGGAGAAAAATAAATGATGTAAAATTTCAAGTGTGGAAGAAGAATTTCTTCATATAACTCATTTTTTTTTTAATGAATGATGGTGGGTATCAAATTTCCATGATATTTAAGTTCTACGGAGATATGCTAAAAAGTGGCTTAAATGGACCATTAGCAATACATCATAAATTACATCCTTTGCAACTATTGAAATGCAGTATCAGTAACTGGAGATGGGGAAGACCTGTAGATAGATCAGGATTTTAGGAGGGGCGGGGGATGTTCAGGAGCTCATTTTGGACCTGGCAAGTCTGAGACGTCTATGAGACTTCCAAGCAGAGACACAAAATAGTCATGTGGGAGAGAAGAATGGACTGGAAAGTGAACTTTGGAATTAGCACAGATGTGGTTTTATAACTGTGAGACAGAATGTTTCATCAAAGAAATGCATGCAGGCTGGGAAAAGAAGAGGATTATGGATTGGACCCTTAGGCACTATGATAATAAAGGATCAGGGAGAGGAAGAGATTGAGAAGGAGCAACAAATGAAATAAAAGAAAAACCAAGAGGATATGGAGTTCTGGAATTCAAGTGAAGAACATACATATGAGAAGGAAATGAGAAACACGCTGCTAATAGGTCAAGTAAGATGTGGGTTGAGACTTGATCACTGGATTTATTTATACGAAAATGAGAATGGTTGAGGTGATGGCCTGATGGGAATGGGTTTAAGAGAAAATGGGACAGAAAAGAATTTGAGAAAAGAATAGTAGCTGGCAGGGAAACGGAGATCAAGTGAAGGTTTTTGTTCTTGGAGAGTGGGAAAATGAACTGAATAAGGAGGTGAAGCATGACTGCTGAGGCATGATTAACTTCACTCAGCTGAGGTCGACGGGCACAAACATGAGGTAAAATCTGTAAGTGAACTGCATGTCCTTCTTTCTGCCGGGTTCCGGAACACCGTCAGTGGAAAGGTGAGTTTAACTGCAGGTGCTGTTTTGCCAAGGAAGCGCAAGTGAGGGAGGGGCAGGGGTTTGAAGGCATAGGTAATAGAGTGATTATATTTGTTGACCATTAGATTTAAGCTGGATCAGCATAGGAAAGCAGTGGATAAGGACCAGCAGTGAAAAGGGGGTTAAGGTATTTGTATCTTATATGGTCCTGCTAGAAGGAAGGGTATTGGTCCAAAATATTTGAGGGGTTGGTCAGATAGTTAGATGCCTGGAATGAGATGATAAAGACTTGTAGTTGTTAGTAATGACAAGTTCTAGGTAAGTGAGTGGCTGATCCAGAGACTAAGATAAATGGAAAGGGGAGTTGAAGGAAGAAAGAGGATAGGATGCTAAAACAGTCATCTGTGTGAGGGAACACAGAACTTCCTTGAACTCCCCTTTCCATTTATCTTAGTCTCTGGATCAGCCACTCACTTACCTAGGTGGGAATGCAAGCTAGTGCAGCCACTCTGGAAAACAGTATGGAGGTTCCTCAAAAAGTTGAAAATAGAGCTACCCTATGACCCAGCAATTGCACTACTGGGTATTTACCCCAAAGATACAAATGTAGGGATCTGAAGGGGTACATGCACCCCAATGTTTATAGCAGCAATGTCCACAATAGCCAAACTATGGAAAGAGCCAAGATGTCCATCAATAGATGAATGGATAAAGAAGATGTGGTATATATATATACAATGGAATATTATGCAGCCATAAAAAAAAAAACCACGAAATCTTGCCATTTGCAATGATGTGGATGGAAGTAGAGAGTATTATGCTAAGCTAAATAAGTCAATCAAAGAAAGACATGTATCATATGATCTCACTGATATGAGGAATTCTTAATCTCAGGAAACAAACTGAGGGTTGCTGGAGTGGTGGGGGGTGGGAGGGCTGGGGTGGCTGGGTGATAGACATTGGGGAGGGTATGTGCTATGGTGAGCGCTGTGAATTGTATAAGACTGTTGAATCACAGACCTGTACCTCTGAAACAAATAATACATTATATGTTAAAAAAAAAAAAAAAAGAAGAAGATAGTAAGAAGGGAAAAATGAAGGGGGGGAAATTGGAGGGGGAGACGAACCGTGAGAGATTATGGACTCTGAGAAACAGACTGAAGGTTCTAGAGGGGAGGGGGTGGGGGAATGGGTTAGCCTGGTGATGGGTATTAAAGAGGGCACGTTCTGCATGGAGCACTGGGTGTTATATGCAAACAAGGAATCATGGAACACTACAGCAAAAACTAATGATGTAATGTATGGTGATTAACATAACATAATAAAAGAGTATTCAGTAATAGTTATCTGTGTATGCATTGCAATAATCAATGACTTAAGAAGGAACATTGGTGGAGAGAATGAGAGTGAACCAGGAGCTCAAACTGTTGAGAAATAAAACGGAAGACCCAGGGAAAGATTAATGACAGCAGCAAAGCAGGGCAATGATTAATCTGATCGGAGTTAAAGCTTGGAGAATTTTAGAGATGAGGTAGGAAGAACAGACTGTAATCAACAATTAGATGGGAAAAGGGCAGCCATTTACCAGAAAAAGGTCCTATGAGTGAAAATCAACCACCACCTGAGAGACTTGGAGAAGGCAATGAACCTCAATGAAGACCCCAGTTTCGGGGGGACATTCAGAGGAAAGGAAAATAACAGTGGGTGGATTTCAGGGGCCTGATGGAAGGGCCCCCAGGGAAAAAGGGTGGAAGAAAGGAATAGGGTCTTATGGGATAATATCCATTGTTTTTTATTTTTATTTTATATGATATTTATTTCCCATGTAAGTATGTTAGTAAATGTGTGTACATGCTTACATGTATGGATTCATTTATTAATTCACTATTTCAAATATCCAGTATTTTTTGAGCATCCACGATACTGCCACAGCTGTTTTAGGCATCTGGGTATATAGCAGTGAACAAGACGAAGTCCTTGGTCTCATGAACTTAATTTATGGTGTTGGACACAGCAAACAAGTTAAACAATGAATACATATAACTCAGAAAGTGATGTGTTATAATGAAGAGAAAACAGGATAAGGAATAGAGCATTGTGTGAAGGCTATTTCAGACAGCATGGCTTAGCCATACATTTTCAAAATGAAAACTGCCTACAAAAAATAAATATTATATTCAGACACACACCTCAAATTTTGGAGGTCACATTTAATGTTGTGGAGCTACATAAAAAATATGCCAGTCACTTGGAAGACGATAAAGAAGGTAGAGTTCAAAATAGTCCAAAAACACAAATTGACTTTACACATCCAAACCATTCTTAGATATTCTCACCCAGTCTCAGCTTTCAGTAACATCTGAGAGGCCTCTGACTTCTACAATATAATTCCATGGGAACAACCCTGTTGAACTATAGAAATTGCTTCTTTTAATGATTCCATTTCTCTCACCTAAGTACTTACCGCCTTTAATTCCGCTTCTTTCTTTATGTCATCAACATACGAGAGCACAAAATCAATTTGTCTAATCCCATCTCGGAAGAAGATAGAATCTTTGCTTTGTTCATCTTTTTTAAACTGCAGGAGAAATGAATGACACAGCTTTCACAGTTTTATTTTCAAATGGCAAAAACATGAAAAGAATTAGCTAAAATTTGGTCTAATTTTTTTTCTCAGTCCTGAAATGGCAGGTGAAGACAAATCACCAGAGTTTTTATCAACAAATTACATTTGTTTTAGAAAGTGAAATCCCATAAAGGAGATATATATACAAGAAAGACCCAAGATGAAGCTAAGCATTTAACTACATGCATACACAACAAAAATGATGCAATTATACCAAAATGTAAAATGAACATATGTATACATTGATCCCAAAACGCATATTCAGAGGGAGACTTGTTATCTTCATTAAAGAACATACCAATTAGTCCAACAGATAATTCATGTTCACACACTACTTTGGGGATGTAATTATGGACCAATTAATGCATCTCACTCTAAGGAAATTAATTGATGACTCATGCTTATACTGTTTTCATAAAATTGCCACTTTCTAATTCAACTTTGGAAGGGTTAAAATAAAATCAAGGTGCAGTTAAAAATGAGAAAGCAGGTAGCTTGCCAGCTGGTTTTACTACAAGTAAATGCTCATGCAGATCTTTCAACACCAGTCCCTAGGTCAGCCAGAATCCATCCTTTGTTTAGAAACTGTGTTATCAATTCTCTCAGTATAATAGTCAAACTGACAAATTCAATGTTCCCTTGTTGTATGGCTCATCAATTCCTTCCCTTTCAAAACCACAAAAACACTAGAGAGCTTCAAAAGAAGAGCTCTCATGTTTGACTGATTTGGCCTTCCCCAGAGTTTATTTATAATATATAATACATAATATGTAATATTTGGAATAGCCCACATGTAATACTTAGAATGATGGCAAACAGATGATGCAGCAGATGTCAGTGATCTCTCTCACCCTGTGACGCAGTTATAACTTAACAAAGGCAATTTTCCAATTGCTTCAGCTAACTGGTGAATGGAGAACTGGGTGTTTTTTTACTTTTCATAACTGGTATTTATGTTAGTTTATGAGTTTCTGTTATGGTATTCTATGCTGTTTTTCACCCAAGGCAGGCCAGGGAGACCTCCCCTAAAAAGGAATGGATATAGATCAGTCATGTATAAGACAAAAATTTCATGTCTGACCTGGTCTTTGAACAAAGTAACTGTATTTTATCTAAGTGAAGGCAGAGCTGATGTGTCTTGGGAAGAACTAGCTCCCAATGCACAGGAGGAAATGAGTGGGAAAATAAAGAAACAAAATACATCCAGGGAGTCTAGAGAGTCAATATCAAAATACAGTAATTCAAATGTTATGTCTGAGTTCTCTGCACCCTAACAAAAGATGCATAATCATCTCCATTATCCTAAAAGTAAGTAAAAGAATCTGAGAAAACTTACTGTTATCATGTTACCTCTTGATTTATATAAATCACTACAGAAAGGAAAAGCAATCAAAACAAAAAAATCATTTGAGCTCTTGTAAATCATCATAATATTAAAACATTTTATGAAATCCACCAAAACTCATGGAAGCCAAACTGGGGCAGGGGAAAAAAAAAAAAAGGACAATTGGACTAAATATAATCAAAGCAAAAAATTAGGTGAAGAAAGAAACCAATAATTCTTTTGTTCTTAGTTTATGACAGCCGAAATTTGCATGGAAGAGATTATTTTTAAAACAATATATATTTACAAATGTTTTTATTGTTTGGCAAGCTAAATCTAGGTCCACAGAGAAGTTCTGACAACAGAGGACGTAAATATAGAAATCAACAAAAATCACACTCAGAGTATTTGACTATTAGGGAATAAACAAAGTAACTAGATGAATAGTGACTCTAATTTTTCTGAGTGTTCAGTCAAAATGGGTATATATACTTCCCTTCTGAAAGCCAAATGCTACCTAGGAAAACCCAAACTTCCGTCATGATGTCAGGCCCTAATATTAACAGTAAAATGTTTAAAAATATGGAGAAATCACTGGTAACCTTGTCGATCACCATGAGGCACATGTCTTAGTACTGTTAACAAAAAACTGGTTGAAGCAAACAAGGGGAGAAAAGCCTGGTAATTTTGTTACATAAAACTGGAGGCTATTAAAAAACATAATTCTTCTGTTTTGCTCAAGACATGACAGTAAGATAATATTTTGCAATGTGTATATGTGTCTGTGTTTATATTTGATTTGTTCTTAGAAATGCCAATTTATAATGAGGCAAACATCTGGGTGGCTTTTCTTTGAATGAGGTAGTTGTTCTAAGGTTCATAGTCTAGGATCCCTATTGGGAGCTCATAAACTTCTAAAACTGTAGGCAAATTGCGTGTATGTATGTGTATATGTATGTAATATATATATGTGTGTGTGTATACATATGTAGATACCAAATATAAATATATATACTATATATACCAAATATATATATTATAGTATATATTAGTATATATAATACATATAAATATGTATACACACCAAATATAAATATTATATATAATATATACATAAATTATATGTATATGAATAGACACACATATACATTTTTTAGAAAGAGGGTCCATAGTTCTAAGCAGATCCAGAAACAATTAAGAATCACCATTCTAAAATCTCAATTGCCTGGGGACTGGGAATCAGTGACAAAGTCCCCCCAAATCACAGTATACATTGGAATAAAAGTGACTGGGGCTATTACTGCAGCCATCCAAAGCATAAGCAGCATCATTCAGCACTTGTTTTACCATAAGACGTCGTCTCAGGAACAAATTGAATCGCTTTGCAGACTGTGAAACAATCAAGAGAAAGTTAGCAAATCCTGCCTGACATTAAAGATTCCCAAAACACAGGCACGCAAATACACAAACCTTCAGTATGATCACTCAGGTACACGTGTGTGTGTGTGTGTGTGTGTGTGGCATTTAAAGCTGGCAGGTGGGATTAAGGAGGGCACACGATGTGATGACCACTGGGTATTGTACACAACTGATAAATTATTGAACACTACATCTGAAGCTAATGATGTACTATATGTTGGCTAATTGAATTTAAATTAAAAAATTAAAAAAAATAAAGTTGGAGGGTGGGAGAAGCTAGTAAGAGGGAAAGAAGAACAAATGTAGGAAGAAAACAATAAAGAATAAAGAAAAGGGGGGAAAATAAGACTTCAAAGTGAATTTCCCTAAGTTCTTTATACAGTAACTTTAAATAACATGTATTTGTGGAACTGAATTATGGAAGAAAGGAGAGAGAAAAAAATAATGAAGAAAAACATGAGAAGAATGGAAAATAAAGTAAAATATTAAGTAGGCCCATATGTATCAGGTAAAGTAAAATCACTACAATTATACTGTATGGTATGGAAAGTTCACCTAATAGCATAAAATATTTCATAGCCTCCCAAAATACTGGGGTAGAGAAAGGGAAAGACATTTGGTTATTTAAATGCTGAGTTGTCTTCAATCTTTAGTCACTATGACCGTTATTTTTAAAACACCAAGGCAATGACCTAAAACATCTGGGAAAATCAATAATATTTGAAAGAAAATCAAACAAGGACACACAAAGGCAAGTGCTGTGTGTATTTTATAATATAATGGAATATAAATACTCTAATAAAACTGTCAATAAAAAGTTTTAGTCCTTGTCATGGAAAAAGTTTTGCTGAAACTGTTGTTTTCTTAAAATAAGCTAGAGATCTAAGCAGAGGTGAGTACTGGAGTGAAACCTCGCTGCTCTATATAAACCAAGGACCAACTATGTATAGTCGAGTTAATACTGCTGTTGATTAAGAACACAAGAGACACAAGATGGATGCTGGTGACTGCATGAAGCATATTTTATTTTATTTTATTATTATTTTTAAAATCCTTTTATTTTTTTATTTTTTAAAGATTTTATTTATTTATTTGTCAGAGAAAGAGAGAGAGAGGACGCACAAGCAGGGGAAGTGGCAGGCAGAGGGAGAAGCAGGCTCCCCGCTGAGCAAGGAGCCTGATGCGGGGACTCGATCCCAGGACCCTGGGATCATGACCTGAGCCACCCAGGTATCCAGCATAAAGCATATTTTAAACTGCATTTTTCTGCTGGGCTGACATTTTTCATCTTAGCACTTTAATTTTCTTAGGATCTTTCATGAGATCCACAAGTTCTGTTATTCTCAGATGTTTTTCCTAAATTCGTTATAGAATTATTAAGGGAAAGGAAAAAGTTGTGCACTAAGAAGTCATGCAGGAACACATTATAACTTTCATGGGCTCTGTCTGGCTTATTTGCTTTCTGTGGGCTCCTTCCACCATTAAAAAAATTTTTTTTTCAATTTAAAAAGAAATAAATGAGGGGAGCCTGGGTGGCTCAACTGGTTAAGCATCTGTCTTTGGCTCAGGTACGACTTTGGAGTTCTAGGATCCAGCCCTGCATCGGGTTCCCTGTTCAGTGGGGAGCCTGCTTCTCCCTCTCCCTCTTCTGCTCCCCCTGCTTGTGCTTGCTCTCTCTCTCTCTGACAAATAAATAAATAAACTCCTTAAAAAATTTTTAAAAATAAAAAATAAATGAATATACATATATGTGTGTGTGTGTATATATATATATTCATGTACACAATTATATTTATGGGGGTTTTTTTGTTTCTTTAATTCTGATTTTAGAAGAAATTAAAATTAAAACTTTTCCATGGACTCCAAAAAGTGTCATGGGCCTAGTAGGCACAGTACCCACTGTGCCTATAGAATAAGTTGGCCCATGGGGTGCCTAGAAGGCTCAGTTGGTTAAGCGTCTGCCTTCAGCTCAGGCCCTGGTCTCAGAGTCCTAGGATCAAGTCCCACGTCAGGCTTCCTTCTCAGTGGGGAGTCTGCTTTTCCCTCTCCCTCTGCCCCGTTCCCCTGCTTGTGTGTGTTCTCTCTTTCTCAAATAAATAAATAAAATCTTAAGTTGGCCCTATGGTCATGAATTAACTAAGTATCATACATTTAAGAGCTGCTAAGAGTGCAGGGTTTAAAAAGTTAGCTAGATGATTCCTAAAAAGCCTTCTGCAATAAATACATCTAATACCAAGTTAGTCTGCAGCTTTCCAATACATACGATATCTTCACAATATAAAAACCAATGGGATCAATACCAGCAGTTGGTCTGAAAGCATACTGACTCAACAGTTAATATTTTTTAAACTTGATTTTAAATATATTACAAGATCACCACCAAAGGACTTGATTACAAAAAGATAAAATTACGATCTAGAGGTAAAAATTACTGAATTAATAACTTTATTATATATTTCCATCATGTGCTAAATTATATTTGCTTTTTTATTAAAAAATGGGTAACACTGAAACTAATGAAAAGGTATTTTTAAAATCATTGCTATTTCCTTGTTACCTTAGTAACTTTGATGTATTTATTTCTGGCTTTCTCTAAGCACTGAATTTTTTAATATAGTAAATCATTATATTTAACGTACGCATTTTTCTTGCCTTTTTTATAATATTACCATAATATTAAAATAAATTTTCATATATTATATTATTACGTATATTACATACATATATTATAAACTTTTCATAAAAAGTTTTCTCTATGTAATTTCAATTCATTAAATTTAATCTAACTTATTTGTAAGAAGACACTTCAGAGTCCTTTCTCTAGGAATAGAGTTGATAACCTGTATTATTGGTGCCACATAGTAGGAGCTGTTAATAGTATCTTTCTCTCATTATATATAATCTTGATCACTCATCTGCATTCCTCTTTCTCTATGTATTTCTTTTTTCTCACACCCTTCCTTGGTCATTTTTGAATGTCAATAGGCCAGCTACCACCAACACAGGCACTACTCAGCGTGGTCTAGCAGGAATTGGCAACAGATGAGGCAGGGCATGAAAGTCCAATACCATAGACAATTCTGGAACGTATACTGTAAGCGAATGAAAATCAATATAATTCATGGAGTTGCAATACAACAAGCCATTCAATGCTCTGACTTTCTCAGCAAGAAAAAGTCCAGTTGCTCTTGAGACTTCGATTTCACATTTAAATCTACATTAATCCTTGATGATAAGGATGTAGATACTCAATCTACAAACTATAAAACCCACTTAATGAGTGGACCCTACACAAGTTCTAAATTTAAACAAAAACCACAGTAATTAAACAGTAGCTACCAAATCTTAATGTCTTTGTGCCAAACACTGGGTACTCTGTATATTTAATGTTATCAGGTAGATTCTTATTAATTATCAGCAAATTATAAGTAATAAAGACATATAACCAGCTAGGTACACAAAAGGCTTGCACAC
Organism: Halichoerus grypus; assembly: GCF_964656455.1. Taxonomy (NCBI): domain Eukaryota; kingdom Metazoa; phylum Chordata; class Mammalia; order Carnivora; family Phocidae; genus Halichoerus; species Halichoerus grypus. Next base: position 35,605,501 of record NC_135722.1, read on the forward strand.
CCTTGGTGTTCACCCAATAAAATAATAAAAACAACAAAAAGTCAACTACTAGCAAATTCTTACGAAATCGGTAAAATATTCCTTCTTGAAAAATATATCTAAATCCTAAACAATTGCTAAGTTTCTGATGAGTTTTAATATTGTATATGTAAGTTTCAATTTAGTAAATGGATGTTAATTTGGAGAATCCCCAGTTATGTGTGACCATGTCTGGACATGCCGACACTTGTGGATTCAGCAACAGACTTTGCTTTGACAGTATATGTTTAACTTCCTTGAAGACTGCTTTGAGTGCATTTAATATTCCCAGCCTCTGTGGTCTACATATTCCTGTGCTTAAACTGTAGCTTCAAAATATACAATAACAGCCATGTGGAATTTCCTTTCTATTTTTCTAGTTCGAAGTATTAGATGGATTAATCAGACACAGAAATATTTGCAAATACTTGCGATGGACCTTAAGAATGTACAGTGAAACACCAAGCTTTAAGACTGTTCCTCGAAGACCAGCACATAAAAATCACAGAGGAACAATTAACCATGTAGCAAAAAATTTAAGGAAATGGATGTTTGCACATAAAAAGAGAATCCAATTTATGAGAAGAATGTTAGGAAAAGGACAAAAGATTCCGGTCTTACATGGCAAGAAAAATCACAATTTCAATGTCTGAATTCCTCAATCAGTTTCACCAAGAAGTAGACACTCCCTTTTTTTTTTTTTTTTAAGATTTTATTCATTTATTTATTTGAGAGAGAAAGAGAGCACAAGCAGGGGAGAGGCAGAGGGAGAGGGAGAGGGGGAATCCCAAGCAGAGTCCCCACTGAACACGGAGCCCAACGCAGGGCTCAATCCCATGTCCCTCAGACTATGACCCCAGACGAAATCAAGAGTCAGATGTTTGACTGAGCCACCCAGGTGTCCCAACACTCCTTCTATAGTAATGGGACAAGTAATGTCAATGTTCACTCTCATTTATTCATTTTCTTTGTTTTGGTTTTGGTATTTTTTCACAGAAGAAAAACTTTGGAAGTTTTTTCCAAACAGAATTTAGGAAGAATTTTCTGGTGAAGATCCTTCTAGTGGAATTTTTTTCCCACTGTGAAGACATCTGAAAGCAGATAGAACAGATCTCTAAAATTGAAGACATGTGGGGCACCTGGGTGGCTCAGTCAGTTAAGTGTCTGCCTTCAGTTCAGATCATGATCCCAGGGTTCTGGGACCGAGCGCCGCATCGGGCTCCCTGTTCTGCAGGAAGACCGCTTCTCCCTCTCCTTCTGCTGCTCCCCCTGCTTGTGCTCTCTCGCTCTATCAAATAAATAAATAAATAAAATAATAAAATTGAAGACATGCATAGTATTATGATTTCTGAGGAATTTACTGTGAAATGGGATTTTATGAATCTCTAATATCCTTACGCTTAAGACTTTTCCTAACTATTTGTATATCCGTTGCTTCATAGGAGAGAAATTTTTGAAGTTAAAATTAATAAAATATATTATTTTTATCAACTATGAGTATATTTGACAAATTTGGCTATACACTATTAACTATAAATATGCAAAGCTCAATTTTAAATACACCAATGACACATTTGCAGAAGGCCCCCAAAAAGGAACTGCAATTCATTGCTGAAACAGACCAATATGCAGGAATACGGTTTCTCCCTTCTTTCCAAAAATTCAACTAATATAATGTTAAAATATTCATTATTCTTTTTTATAATAACATATTTACTTTTAATTTTTATTTTTTAACTAGCAAGACTATATATATATATGAAATGAAATGCAATAATATAAAATGTATATATATAAATATATATAAAATGAAATACAATAATATAAAATGTTCACTGATGTATTTATTTTTTGGCCAACATTATTACTCATTTCACGATTAAGCCTGAAATATATTTTGTCATGCAGGGGAGCTATGTTTAAAAAAATTAACTATTTCAAGTATCAAGTATCAAATATGCTGTGTATGGCACTCTAAATAAAGAACAGACTGGCTTAGAATTTTATAACAATGAATATCATTCTAGTGAGGCATTACATACTGAATATGTTATATTAAATACTGTAACAACTAACACAGAAAAAAAAACCTTAGAGTAAATATTTTCTAATACTACTACCATCTTTTTTTTGTTAACTGAGACCATATAAAAGGATGCTCACATGTTGAATAAGCCTAAAATTAAGAGGTTAAAAAAATGTGGCAGAGAGCCTTCTGTATGTTTCCATTTCATACATGGAAACCTCACTTCTCTCAAGGCCAGTCTGACTTCCTTTGTGAATGACCTGCACATAGTGAAAGCTCTGGGTCTTCTGACATTCTACTGCCTTGGTGCCTGTACTATTCGTGTGGCAGAGTATGGTGCTTTAGGATATTCCATATGCTTTAATCTTTGCATTTATATATATATATATATATATATATATATATATATATATATATATAAAGGTCTAGTTGAAAATTGAAAAAAAATATATAAGATTATCAAAAATATAAAGCATCTATAAACAAATTTAATAATAGATGTGCAAGACATATACTGAAAATGAAAATGTTGCTGAGATGGATTAAAGAAGATCAAAATAAAGAGATATATTCCATGTTCATGTATTGAAAGATCAGTATTATTAAGATATAGATTCTTCTCAAATTTCTCTAAAACTCGGGGTGCCTGGGTGGCTCAGTCATTAAGCGTCTGCCTTCGGCTCAGGTCATGATCCCAGGGTCCTGGGATCGAGCCCTGCATCGGGCTCCCTGCTCGGCGGGAAGCCTGCTTCTCCCTCTCCCACTCCCCCTGCTTGTGTTCCTTTTCTCACTGTCTCTTTGTCAAATAAATAAATAAAATCTTAAAAAAAAAAATGTATCTAAAACTCTATGCAATACCAATCAAAATACCAGTAAGATTTATTTTTTTTTAGAAATTATCAAGGTGATACTAAAAAGTATATGGAAATGCAAAGAATCTAAAATAGCCAAACAATTTTGATAAGGAAGAACAAAGTAGGAGTAACACTCTGCCTGATGTTAATACTTACTCTAAAGTGGAAGTAAACAAGACAGTATAATACTGGCATAAGAATAGACAGATGATGGGACAGAATAGAGAGTTTAGAAGTAAACTCACGTATACACAGCCTACTGATTTTCCACTGAAGTCCCAGTGTAATTTATGAGAAAAGGATAGTCATTTGAACAGATAGTGCTGTATTTATATTAAAAATAAACTTCAATCCTCACCACAAGTCATCTACAAAAGTTACCTCCAAATAGATCACAGGCCAAAAGTAAAAGTTAAAACTATAAAATAGGAAAATCTGAGAAAATCTCTCTTACTTTGGTATAAACAAATATTTCTTAGATAGAACACAGAAAGCATGGATCATAAAAGAAAAAGATGAGAAAAGATTACACTTTTGAGGTAATAGAAAAAGATTACACTTTTGAGGTAATAGAAATCTGTATCTTGATTTTTGTGGTTTATTAAAACTCATCAAACCATACACTTAAAATAGTGCATCTCATTGTATGTAATGTATAAATAATAAAGATGATAATTTTTTAAAGTTTTTGGCCTGAACAACTAGAAGTTTGGACTATGTGTAGCTGGAATATGAAACTCTTCAACAGGGAGCTTTCTTATGGAGGGAAAAAAATTACATTTTAGACATAGTAATCTTGAGATGTCTTTTGATACTCAAGTGCATATAATGGGAAAGCTATTGGATATTTCAATCTTAAGTTCAGGAGAGATGTCTATACTGGAAACTTAAATTTGAGAGTTGACAGTATGTTGGTGGCATTTAAAGCCATGAAACTACATGAGATCACCAGGACAGTGAATTAAAATATCTGGGCTCTGTAGTAATCATATCTACATTTATACATAGATCAATTATAAACACTATGCTACACTTAATACTGATTGGTTCTGGTCTACTTATTTAAAGGTAGCTTCTGTGCATATAGGTTGTTAAATATCTGGAATATCATCCCTGAGGTTAAAGACCCACATCCCTTCAGAATCTGTCCTGTTTGTTGTTCCTAAAGCATGCCTCTACTATGACTTTCCAATTCCCATTCCTCCCTCTTTAAACTATAAGTACTTTTCAAATTATATCCCCAAACACAAATGGTACTCACTCCAAGACAAGTTTTCTTAGGTACGGTTTTCTCCATTTTCCTGAATTTCATTTAATGGCTTTAGTGTCCTTTTAGTATCTTCTAGCAATTTAGGTAGCCACTTAGCTAGCTACTCAATCAAATCCACTGTTGACTACTTCAAATGAAATGTTAAATTATGTTAATTCTTCTGTATTTATAGAATCATTAATGTTGAAGTTCTATCATAATAAAAATGATAGGAACCACAGGGTTTCTTTTTATTCCCCAAAAAGAAAGTATGTGCAATGATATTCTGCTGGATATCTTTGGTTCATCCCAGCAGATCCCCTTTCTATCCCTCCCTACCCAGCTTCTTCTTGTGATGATGACTGGTGTAGATATCAAAGAACTTCCTAGACTTCTGGCATCTGTGATTATAGAGAAGGAAGAGAATGAGTGTCTTCCTTCCCAACATTAGCTTCAGGAAGGCTGTATCTCTCCAGTGAAGGTCACTGAGCCTTTCAAGAATGTCTTCAGTACATGATGCTCTCTTTCTATTCCCTTCAGTGCTATCAATGATAAAAGATGCACGGATACTAGATCTATACATAGCAGGATTCTCTAGCACCCCATATTTGTAAAAGGTTTTCATGAAGACCTCCCAAATTATCCTACTCCGAGTATGGCTAATAGGACCCTGAATGATACAGATTCTTCTTTTGTGATATTTTTGGGACATTAAAAGGAAATTTCCCTGGAGAAATGGTTGATCCCAGGACTGATAACAGGGAAAGTATAAAATGAGCTTAGAGCACTTTGCAGTGCCACAAAGTAAGTAAATGCTAGAAACAAAGCAAAACAAAATTAATAGGCGTATGTCAAAAGGATATAGGTCAATCAAGAAAGTTCCCAATAGCCACAGCTACAACAATTTGAGCAGCGAAATAAATAAAACAGTACTGGATTTATAACACAAAATAGAAAATAAATATCCATGAGTCCATCCTGATATAAATGAATGAATGAATAAATGAATGAATAAGAGATAAATTTCCCATACAGAAGAATTCTAAATAATTCATTCATTGAAGCACAACCCCCCAGTCCTTAAGTGTAGGCTTCACAGATTGACTTTCTTCCAAAGTATATAGTATAGAAAGGGAGAAGAGAAAGAATAACTTAATAGCAGAGCAAACTGACAAACACTACTTCAAGCCAGACAATCAAAGTTAACATTAAGAATGGTAAGTCATGTTGACAGGACATACCCTTGATATAATGTGATGAAAATATCCCTTAACTTCCATTGTTTTCCTCCCCAAAACATATTTATCCCAGTCTAATCATGAGAAAAACATCAGAAAAATCCTAATTGAAGGACAGCCTACAAAATACCTAATCAGTACTTCTCAACACTGTGAAGGTCATCAGAAACACAAAAAGTATAAGAAACTGTCACAGCCCAGAGGAGACATCCTACTAAATGCAGTGTAGTAAAAAATAAATTCAAAATGGATTAAAGACCTAAATATGAGAAATCCTGGAAGAGAACACAGGAAGTAACCCCTTTGACATTGCTGTAGCAACTTTTTTCTAGATAAGTCTCATAGGGCAAAGGAAACAAAAGCAAAAGTAAATTAGGACTACATCAAAATAAAACACTTCTGCACAGTGAAGGAAACAACAAAAATAAAAGGCAACCTATAGAATAGGAGAAGATATTTGCAAATGACATATCTGATAAAGGGTTAGTATCCAAAATATATAAAGAACTGAAGGGGTGCCTGGGTGGCTCAGTTGGTTAAGCAACTGCCTTCAGCTCAGGTCATGATCCCAGGGTCCTGGGGTCAAGCTCTGCATCGGGCTCCCTGCTCAGTGGGAAGCCTGCTTCTCCCTCTCCCACTCCCCCTGCTTGTGTTCCCTCTCTCGCTGTGTCTCTCTCTGTCAAACAAATAAATAAAATCTTTAAGAAACAAAACAAAACTGAAACAACTCAAAAAACAGATATTTAATTAAAAATGGGCAGAAAACATGAACAGACATTTCTCCAAAGAAGACATCCAGATGGCCAACAGACACATGAAAAGATGTTCATCATCACTTACTATCAGGGAAATGCAAATCAAAACTACAATGAGATATCATCTCACACCTGTCAGAATGGCTAAAATCAACAACACAAGAAACAGCAGGTGTTGGGGAGGATGTGGAGAAAAAAAGAACCCTCATGCCCTGTTGGTGGGAATGCAAACTGGTGCAGCCGCTGTAGAAAATAGTATGGAGTTTCCTCAAGAAGTTAAAAATAGAACTACCCTACCATCCAGTAATCACACTACTAAGTATTTTCCCAAAGAACAGAAAAACACTAATTCAAAGGGATACATGGCACCCTATTTTTATAGCAGCATTATTTACAATAGCCAAGATAACAGAAGCAGCTTAAGTGCCCATCAATTGATGAATGGATAAAGAAGACGTAGCATATATACACACTGGAATATTATTCAGCCATAAAAAAAGAATGAAATTGTGCCATTTGGCAATGACCTGAATGGAGCTACAGAGTATAATGCTAAGCAAAGTAAGTCAGTCAGAGAAAGACAAATATATATGATCTCACTCGTACACAGAATTTAAGAAACAAAACAAACAAACCAAGAATCGGATTCTTAACTACAGAGAACAAACGGATGGTCACCGAGGGGAGGAGGTGGAGGGATGGGTGAAATAGCTGCTGGGGATTAAGGAGTGTGCTTGTCGTGATGAGTACCGCGTGATGTATGGAAGTGCTGAATCACTATACTATACACCTGAAACTAATATAACACTGTATGTTAACTCTACTAGAATTAAAATAAAAACTTAAAAATAAATAAATGCAATGTAGTATCCTAGATGGGATCCTGAAATATAAAAAGGACATTAGGGAAAAACTAAGGAAATCCAAATAAAGTATGGGCTTCAGTTAATAATAATGTATCAATATTAGTTCATTAATTTTACCATACTAATGCAAGATGTTAATAACAGGGGAAAATGGAAACGGGGTATAAGAAATTTTATGTACTGTATCCATAATAAATCGTAAATCTAAAACTATACTCAAATAAAAAGTTTATTTGAAAAAGAAGCTTACTATTTAATTTTCACAGCTTACTGTTTAACCAAAGACACTAGTCATCATAAAAAATGAACTATCATAAATCATTTTCAAATCATCTGGAATCTAGAATTTTAATTATGAGCATATGACATAACGGGGAAATTACTTACAACTCATATAACAGGCAGGGGGATAACAATAAATATGTAAACAGCTCCAAAAAAAATCAAGAGAAAAAAGAAATACCTAACAGTTTGACAGGAAAATAGGCAAAATAAATGAACAGAGTTATCCAGAAAAATAAATTAAAATGACCATCAACATAGGAAAAGATGAATGTCCCACTCATATTGAGAGAAAGGCAGATTTAAACCACACTAAGATACAGCTAACTGATAGAGCTCCCAACAGCCACTAGTTATCTCACCTCAGATAGGCAAAAATCTAAACTCCTGACAACATGCTATTGATGAGGCTGTGGGCATACAGGCATTCTTGTACACTTGTTAGAAATGCAAAACAGAGGGGAATTTGGCAATATGTGGCAAAATTACATATATGTTTATTCTTTTATACAGAAATCTTATTTAACACTGGCCAAAATATTATTAAGACTGACTCCCAAGGGTATTTATTATAATAATATTTGTAATAACAAAAGATTAAAAACAACTCAAATGTGCATCAATAAAGGAACTGAATGAATACACCATGCTAAACCTCCACAATGTAATATTATGCAACATACAAATGAATAGGAATGAAATCTATATACAATATTGCATGAACTCGGGTTATGTTAAGTAAAAACCAAGGAACAGACCAGTACATACAGTATAGTGTAAGAGGCAGGAGGAATATAAATATACATATGTATGTATACACACACACACACACACACCCCATACTCGAGTTTGGGGTGTAAGAAATTTTATGTACTGTTAAGGGATACGTTAACAGGATAAAAGGATAAACCAAGTAAAAATGATTACTACAGAGGATTAAGAGGAAAAACAAAGAAGAAAATTTTCTTGGAAAATGTTTCATTTCATAGTTTCATCCTCAGATAGATTTACCTTCAAGCTAATAAAGGCAAAGCTTCAGGGCTTCTTGCTTGCATCAGCCCCTCCAAGGATTTAGAAGGACACTCTAACAATATGTTCTCACGGTTAAATATTTTGTAAGTTTTTTTAAAGTAAATTATTGTTCCATTATTCTTCTTAAAGAGTGAAAATAAAATAGCATAAGCTTTAGGCTCCATTAAACTTTATTTGATCTATGGCTTTCAACTTTGGAATCATATAAATGTTTTACATGATCAAAAAAAAAAAAAGAACCAACAAAGTTTCAATTATAATTTGATGAACCCCACATCCTTCATTCTGGAACATTATAGATCAGTATGCTAACAAAAAGCAAAATATCACCCATTAAAATTGTCGGTATAAGAATATAACTCTAACATCATTTTTTTTACTAAGCAATAAGTGAAAAATTTTAAATCCCTTTACTAACCTCTTAATTGATATTCAAATTTGATTTTTAAATAAACTGTACTTCATGATTATTCTCAGGCATGTACTTAACAGGTAAAAGGATTGAAGAGATGAAGAAAGAATACTAAACCACAATTCAGAAACTTGAGTTCTACTCCAGGATCTGCCTCTTCAACATCTGGATAATTTTGGTGAAGTCATTAAACCTCTCAGAACCTTCATTTTTTTCTCATTTGTAAAACTGAGAAATTAAAATGCAAGCAAATAGTTATGCTTTCTGTGTACTTCTCGTTAATATGTTTGTTGTTACTTTTTTCCCCATAAGAAACTGATTTTTTTTCCAAAGTAATAAATTCTCGACTATCACGTATAAGGATGTGAAAAACAACTGACCTGGGAAAGAGAGCATCACCCTCTCTGACTACAAAATAATACCCCATTTGTGTCCGTGCAGGAAAGTACAGTGCTGATGGCTGCTTACCGCTGGTTCTTCACTGATGAGAAAGCTCGTCTCTCTGCCGCTCAGGGACTGCTAACAGTAACATGGGGAAGACAGAATGCTGTTAATAATAATGCAAGTGGGGAGCATGTCACTTTCAACAACAAAAATTCTAGGTTCTCAATACAGAAATACTAAACCTGCAATTCAGAGGGCTTATGAAACACCTGAAATTGAATGCAAAACTTTGTGTATGTATGTGCATCCATGCGCATGTGTGTTAATGCTTGTGTGTGTGTGTGTGTGTGTGTAGAAAGAGAGAGAGAAAGAGCTTGGGAGAGAATGGGAATTTTGAAGGCAGCTTTATCAAATCATAAAAAAAAAGTCTGAGATGCGAGAAATGGTTAAGAAACTACTGTATTATAGAGAAAACAACAAAGAGCACCACTCTGAACGACGCTGCATCCTGAACAGGACCACAAGGAAAGGCAGAATTAATTGGCTATTTTAGACTTTTTAACATTTGTTTGGAATTATTAAATAAATATTTATTAAATAATTAAGTTATTTAATTTATCAATTTATTGAATTATTAAATAAAGTGAATACCTTAGGAAACGCACCACCAGAATTCTTAAGGATCTGTACTTACAACCCAAGAAAGAAGCCATACATGGATATAAATACACAAAGAACACTTGTAATTAAAGCAAGAGCGATGCCTGGTATTTGGTGGATTTTAAATCCTCATGTTCCCCGACAGATTGCACACCACAGCACATGCTCCCGAGATAACACCCTGTCACTTCTCCGGGGTCTCCAGTGACAGGTACCGTAAGGTGCTATAGAGAGGCAGCAGTCAGCAAAAATGACTTGAAACTCATGTCTAGACTGGGAATTCACTTACCTGGTTCCTGGAAAATCACAAACAGCATCATTATACCCAGGTGATGTTGGGCTGACCAGTTTTGAAAATAGGAGATAAAAAGTACTATCAACATTTTAAAAAAATAAATCAAAGGGCACCTTGGAAATACATCCAATGCTATGAAATTTAAGTTGCAAAATGTGCCACAAAAAAAAAAAAACACAGTAATTTATCTGTGTTCTTAAGGAAGACAAGGAAGAGAATTTTGAACACCTATTAATTTTCATATTATGGTATTCAAAATAAATTCCATGAAAAGATGAATGTCATCTATGGTATTAAAGCTATACTGAAACAGTTGGAAGAACTATGGTAGACTGAGTCTAAGAGTAAATATATGCTCAAAATCCTCTTTCACTGATGTGTGTTCTGCCTATGGACCTTGAATGAATTCCATTAACTCACCTGAGCTAACGAATATCTTGATCACTCAATTCCAAAATAGCAGCCTGTAATAATAAATTGTGCATCTACATTTCTGCCTTAAAGATAATATATGAATCTATTATAGGTTCACTTTATGTTGACTCCTCATAACCTAATTTTTTTCAATTATGGTAGAGAACGGCCAGTTGCTTACTTACAAGAAGGTACAAAAAAACCATACATTAAATGTCCCAAAGCAACCGGGCTACAATCTCTCACTGTAAGAAACATGAACTTGCTGTGACTTTTCAATCAAAAGTTCTGGGTGTATCTTCAATTTGCAAAATAAAATTCACATAGGTTTCTTCATACTTTTTGCTGAGTATTTCATTGTTTCATTTGTCACTGACCTTAGTCTCAGGCCAAAGGAGAATCTAAATTCTACATTTTCCCCTTCCACAACCATCACTTTCCTGTCTCAGGCTGCCTCTTTCCTGACCCCAACCATTAAGGAATTGAATGAAATGGTAAAAAATGGAATGAAATGAATAAATAGATGAATGAATGATGCAAACTCCCAGCAGCAAAACAAAAACGTGGCAATATTCAGAAAATCTACACATCACCATAGAAACTAAGTAGCAATCCTGACTTCTAAATGTGAGAAGCAATTGTTTGGAAACTGAAATTCAGGGGGAAAAAAGTACTTCTATATAGGATTCTTAAAAGAAGTAATACTGTAGAGTGATTAAGAGAGCAAGCTCTAGAATCAGCCTGCCTGGGTTCAGAAACCCAACACCAGAATTTTATGGCTATAGCAATAAACTAGTTTAGATAGTCTCATTTTAGAGACTCTTGATAACCTTTTTCTTCAATTATACAAAACTAATGGCTTGATACATATAAATTTGAGCAAGTTAACCTCTCCACGCCACAGTTTCAGTACAGTGAAATTAAATATGATAACACATGGGAAGTTTTCAATAGATGTTGACATTTTAAAATTAATTTTTGCTTAATTTCTAGGGATCATATCATAAATTTAATATATTTATCATCCCATAAATTTTTAATTCACATGCATTCTCTGGAATCCAAATAATTCTAACAATGTTCAGTGATGACCTACATCAATTGTAGATCAGAGGTAATACTCTAGAATTTAGTCCTTTTAAAGTTTAAGCAATCGTGAAAACAGAGATCATTTGAAAGTATAAGAAAATTTTAAAATAGTGAGCCTAGAATCTCTATGTATTCTGTCTTGTAAAAGGCCCAAACATTCTTCATAGCTATGAATTTGCTAATGGACTAAATTGAATTATTCTGATTATCTTTGCCTCAATCCAAAGCTTGAATGAATATTCTCTTATTACTATGTCTTTTTTAAAAAAATTGACTACAATGTAGATTTTGTGTTTTTATAGCATTTGAGTCAATAAAAGGAAATCAAGTTGGCATTGAGGAAAAGTTAAATAAGTTGTATTTACTTATCTTTTTTCTTTTCATTTTGAAACAATTATAGATTCCTAGGAATTTGCAAAGATAGCAGAGAAATCCCATGTGCCCACCACCCAGTTTCCCCCAATGATTAATGCCTCACATAACTGATACAAGCTCAAAACCAGGAAACTGACATGAGTACAATGTGCGTGTACAGCACTGTGTTGTATCACATGTGTACATTCGACTAAGAACCAGCCCAATACACAGAGCAATTCTAGCTATAAGGATCTCCTTTGTGCTGCTCCTTTTTTTAAAAATTTTATTATGTTATGTTAATCACCATACATTACATCATTAGTTTTTGATGTAGTGTTCCATGATTCATTGTTTGCGAATAACACCCAGTGCTCCATGCAGAACGTGCCCTCTTTAATACCCATCACCAGGCTAACCCATCCCCCCACCCCCCTCCCCTCTAGAACCCTCGGTTTGTTTCTCAGAGTCCATAGTCTCTCATGGTTCATCTTTCCCTCCGATTTCCCCCCCTTCATTTTACCCTTCTTACTATCTTCTTTTTTTTTAACATATAATGTATTATTTGTTTCAGAGGTACAGGAACAGTCTTATACAATTCACAGCGCTCACTATAGCACATACCCTCCCCGATGTCTATCACCCAGCCACCCCATCCCTCCCACCCCCCACCACTCCAGCAACACTCAGTTTGTTTCCTGAGATTAAGAATTCCTCATATCGGTGAGATCATATGATACATGTCTTTCTCTGATTCACTTATTTCGCTCAGTATAATACCCTCCAGTTCCATCCATGTCATTGCAAATGGCAAGATTCATTCCTTTTGATGGCTGCATAATATTCCATTGTGTATATATATATATATATATATATATATATATATATATATACCACATCTTCTTTATCCATTCATCTGTTGATGGACATCTTGGCTCTTTCCATAGTTTGGCTATTGTGGACATTGCTGCTATAAACATTGGGGTGCATGTACCCCTTCAGATCCCTACATTTGTATCTTTGGGGTAAATACCCAGTAGTGCAATTGCTGGGTCGTAGGGTAGCTCTATTTTCAACTTTTTGAGGAACCTCCATACTGTTTTCCAGAGTGGCTGCACCAGCTTGCATTCCCACCAACAGTGTAGGAGGGTTCCCCTTTCTCCACATCCCTGCCAACATCTGTCATTTCCTGACTTGTTAATTTTAGCCATTCTGACTGGTGTGAGGTGGTATCTCATTGAGGTTTTGATTTGGATTTCCCTGATGCCGAGCAATGTTGAGCACTTTTTCATGTGTCTGTTGGCCATTTGGATGTCTTCTTTGGAAAAATGTCTGTTCATGTCTTCTGCCCATTTCTTGATTGGATCATTTGTTCTTTGGGTGTTGAGTTTAGTAAGTTCTTTATAGATTTTGGATACTAGCCCTTTATCTGATACGTCATTTGCAAATATCTTCTCCCATTCTGTCGGTTGTCTTTTGATTTTGTTGACTGTTTCTTTGGCTGTGCAAAAGCTTTTTATCTTGATGAAGTCCCAATAGTTCATTTTTGCCCTTGCTTCCCTTGCCTTTGGCTATGTTTCTAGGAAGAAGTTGGTGCAGCTGAGGTCGAAGAGGTTGCTGCCTGTGTTCTCCTTTAGGACTTTGATGGACTCCTCTCTCACACTGAGGTCTTTCAACCATTTGGAGTCTATTTTTGTGTGTGGTGTAAGGAAATGGTCCAGTTTCATTCTTCTGCATGTGGCTGTCCAATTTCCCAACACCATTTGTTGAAGAGACTGTCTTTTTTCCACTGGACATTGTTTCCTGCTTTGTCGAAGATTAGTTGACCATAGAGTTGAGGGTCCATTTCTGGGCTTTCTGTTCTGTTCCACTGATCTATGTGTCTGTTTTTGTGCCAGTACCATACTGTCTTGACGATCACAGCTTTGTAATAGAGCTTGAAGTCTGGAATTGTGATGCCGCCAGTTTTGCTTTTCTTTCTCAACATTCCTCTGGCTATTCAGGGTCTTTTCTGGTTCCATACAAATTTTAGGATGATTTGTTCCATTTTTTTTGAAAAAAGTGGATGGTATTTTGATAGGGATTGCATTAAATGTGTAGATTGCTCTAGGTAGCACTGACATCTTCACAATATTTGTTCTTCCAATCCATGAACATGGAACGTTTTTCTATTTCTTTGTGTCTTCCTCAATTTCTTTCATGAGTACTTTATAGTTTTTTGAGTACAGATTCTTTGTCTCTTTGGTTAGATTTACTCCTAGGTATCTTATTGTTTGGGCTACAGTTGTAAATGGGATCGACTCCTTAATTTCTCTTACTTCTGTCTTGTTGTTGGTGTATAGAAATGCCACTGATTTCTGTGCATTGATTTTATATCCTGCCACTTTACTGAATTCCTGTATGAGTTCTAGCAGTTTTGGGGTGGAGTCTTTGGGGTTTTCCACATAAAATATCATATCATCTGCAAAGAGTGAGAGTTTGACTTCTTCTTTGCTGATCTGGATGCCTTTGATTTCTTTTTGTTGTCTGATTGCTGTGGCTAGGACTTCTAATACTATGTTGAATAGCAGTGGTGATAGTGGACATCCCTGCCATGTTCCTGACCTTAGGGGGCAAGCTCTCAGTTTTTCCCCATTGAAAATGATATTCGCTGTGGGTTTTTCATAGACGGCTTTTATGATATTGAGGTATGTACCCTCTATCCCTATACTCTGAAGAGTTTTGATCAAGAAAGGATGCTGTACTTTGTCAAATGCTTTTTCCGCATCTATTGAGAGGATCATATGGTTCTTGTTCTTTCTTTTATTAATGTATTGTATCACACTGATGTTTGGGGGAGGAAAATAGACATAACTTTTAAAGGAGCAGCACACAAATCAATCAATGTGCTGCTCCTTTAAAAGTTATGTTTATTTTCCTCCCCCAAACATCCATAACCCCTAGCAACCACTAATTTTTTCTCCATTTCTATATAGTCATTTCAAGAGCTATAAAAATAGAATCATATAGTATGTCGCCTTTGAGATTTTTTTTTTTCATTAAACTTAATGCCCTGAAGACCCATCCAAGCTGTGTGCATATCAATAGTTCGCTCCTTTTATTTGTGGGTAGTGGTCCATGGTAAGGCTATGCCACAGTTGATTTAACCAGTCACCTACTGTAGGACATTCAGGTTGTTTCTACTCTGGGCTACTACAAATAAAGCTACTCAAAACATTTTTTCCAAGGTTTTCGTGTGATTATAAGTTTTCGTTTCTGTGGGATAAATGCCCAAGGGTGTGATTACTAAGTCATAGGGTAAGTGTATGCTTAGTTTTTTTAAGAAACTGCCCCACAGTTTCCTAGTGTGACTGTCCCTATTTTCCATCCCCACCAACAATGTGTGAGAGCCCTGGTTTCTCAGCATCTCCACTGCTGTTTGGGATTCTCACTATTTTCCATTTTAGTGGTTCTCATGGGCATATAGTGATAGCTCAGTTTGGTCTTAGTTTGCAATTCCTTAATTGCTAGTCATACTGAACACCTTTTATTTGCCAAATGTATTGATTTGCCATCTAAATCCTCTTTAAGGAACTATATCATCGTGTATTTTACTCATTTGGGTTGGTTGTTTTTTAATACTGGGTTTTGCTGCTTCTTTATAATACCACAGATAGCGGTCTTTTGTCAGATATGCGATGCACCCATGTTTTCTCCAGATCTGTGGCTTTTCTGTTCCTCTTACCAGGGATCTTTCATAGAACAAAACTTCTTAAATTTGAAAAAGCCCAACTTAATCAATTTTTCTTTTACAGATCATGCTTTTATGTCATGTCTAACAATGCTTTACAAAGACCTACTTTCCAAAGGTTTTCTCCTATTTTTTCTTCAAAAAGTTGTATAGTTTTATGGTTTACATTGAAATCTGTGATCAATGTTGAATTGATTTTTGTGTAAGGTGTGAGGTTGAAGTTAAAGTTCATAATTTTGCCTATATACGTCCAAATGCTCCAGCACCATTTGCTGAAAAGACTATCCTTTCTCTACTGAGTTGTTTTTACACATTTGTCCAAAATCGTTTGGGTGTCCTTGTGTGGGACTAGTTCTGCAGTTCCCTTTGCTTCATTAATCTACATGCCTCTCTCTGCAAATATGACAGTATCTTGATTAAACAGCAGCTAAAAAAAAACAAAAAACAAAACAAAACCAAGGCTTTAAATTGGGTACAGTGATTCCTCCCACTCTCTTTTTTCAAAACTGTTTTATCTCTTCTACTTCCTTTGCATTTTCATATAAATTTTAGAACAATTTTGTCTATGTCTACAAAAAGTCTTGTTGAGACTTCGATAGGAATTGCATTAACCCATATACCAATTTGGGCTTCCACATGTTCACTGTTCATAGATAGAAATGCAACAGATTTCTGTATGTAATTCACTTCTTAGTTCCAGGAGGGTTTTTTTTGTTTGTTTGTTTTGGTTTTTGGAGGGGTTGGGTTTTTTGTTTGTTTTGTAGATTTCTTGGATTTTTTCAATTTAGACCACTGTGTCATCTGCAAACTGGCAGAGTTTTATTTATTCCTTTCTTATCCATATGCCTTTTAGTTTCTTACCTTATTGCAAGAATTTTCAGTACTATGTTTAATAGGAGGAATAAATGAAGACATTCTTGTCACATTTTTGACCATAGAGGGAAAGCATTCAGTCTTTTACTACTTAATATGATGTTATTGTTTTATTGATGTTCTTTTTCAGGTAAGGAAGTTCCTCCCTATTCCTAGTTTTCTGAGATTAGATATAAATATAGATATAGATATAGATAGATACATATGTGGGTATATATATATAAAATAAGTGTCTTTTCTGAAAAAAATAATAAAATCATCTGATTTTGATTTTTTATCCTTTTAATATAATCAAGTACATCAACTGATTTTGGGACAATGAATGAGCCTCCCATCACTGGGATAAACTTTACTTGGTTATAGTATTATATTCTTTTCATATTCTATTTGCTAGTATTTTACTAAGGAAAAATATTAGTTTGTAGTTTTCTCTCTTTTTTTGGTACTATTTTTTTTTTTTTTTTTTTTGGTTTAGTACCAGGGTAATGCAAGCCCCTAAAATGAATTGGGAAGTGTTCATTCCTCTTCTATTTTCCAGAAGAGATTGGTGTTAATTATTCTTTAAATATTTGGTAGAATTCTCCAGTGAAACCATTTGGGCCTAGAGATTTCTTTGGGGGAAGAAGTCTTTAAGTTACTCACTTTATTTCCTTAATAATTATGGGCCTATTCATATTATCAATTTAATATTGAATGGGCTGTGACAGTTTGTGATCTTTGAAGAATTCATCCATTTTATCTAAGTTGTCAAATTTATATGTATAGAATTATTCTTAGTATTTCTTTATTATCATTTTGATATGGAGTCTATAGTGATATGCCTTGTTTTATTCCTGATTATGTCTATCTCTTCTCTCTCTCTTGCTCGCTCTCTCTCTCTCCTGCACTTTTTTTGTAAGTCTAGCTAGAGGTTTGTCAATTTTATTATCTTTTCAAAGAACTGACTTTTTGTTTCAATTATTTTCTCTAACATTTTTCAATTTCCAATTCACTGATTTCTGCTTTTTATTATTCCCATAGTTTTGTTTTCTCTGGGTTTACTTTGCTCTTATTTCTTGAGATGGAAGCTTATTATTGACTTGAGACTTCTCCTTTTTACTAACAAACATTTAGTGCTACAAATTTCCCTCTCAGCATTGCTTTGGCTACATCCCTCAAATGTTAATATGCTGCATTTTCACTTTTATTCAGTTCAATGTTGTTTTGTTTTGGTTTTGTTTTTCTCTTGAAACTTTCTTTGTCCTTCAGATTGTTTAGAAGTATGCTGTTTAGTTTCCAACTGTTGGAGCTGTTCCTGTTCTCTCTCTTACCAATTTCTAGTTTGATTTTATTGTAGTCAAAGAACTCATTCTGCATGATTTGAATTATTTTAAATTTGTTAAGGTTTGTTCTATGGCCCATGAAATGGTCTATCTTGTCATATATTCCACCAACACTTGAGGTGGATGTGCATTCTGTTATTGTTAGGTGGAATAGTCTATAAATGTCAATTATATCCTATTGGATGATATGTTGAGTCCGTCTATATCCTTGCTGGTTTCTATTTAATTGTTCCATCTGTTTAATTGTTCCATCTGAGAAAGAGGTGAAGTCTCCAGTTATAATTAGAGTTGTGTATTACCCTCTTCTATTATATTAGTTTTTGCTTCACATATTGTGATGCTATTATTTGGTGCATACAACTTTAGCATTGCTATGTCTTATTGTTGAATGGACCCTTTTTATCTCTATATAATGTCCCACTCTGTCCATGGTAATTTTCTTTGCTCCAAAGTATACTTTACAGGATATTAATGTAGCACCCCTACTTTCTTTTTATTAATTTTGGCATATATCTTCAACCATAATGTATATTTTTAATCCTTTTATTGTCATGTTTTTTAAAACGTTTTTCAAATCTCTGTCTTACATTTCATGTAATTATTATACACATTAGGGATTAATTCTACCTTTCTATTTTTTGTTTTCTATTTGTTCCCTCCATTTTGTGTTTCTGTCTTTTCATGACTTCCTGTGGGTTACTGAAACGTTACCTTATATTTCCACTTTTATTTATCAAAACAGTTTTTGAGTGTATCTCTTCATATAGTTTTTTAAATGGTTGCTTTTTATATTACATTATATATACATTACTTATCACAGTCTGCAGTTTACATGCTTTCTCTCTCAAGTAAAGTATAAGATCCTCACCTCCCTTTACATCCCAAAATTTTTATAATTGTCTTATATATTTCTCTGCATACATTGAGAACCACATCAGACATTGTTAAAATTTTTACTTCAACTGTCAAACATAATGTTAAAAACTCAAGAGGAGAAAGTCTTATTTTTATCCTTTCTATTGTTTTTTTCCTCCTTCCTCATGTTACAAAATTCTTTCTATTTTCTGTTAGAGAACTTCCTTCGGTCAATCTGTTAAGGTAGATGCACTGGTGAAAAATTTCTTCAGTCTTCCTTCACTTGAGAATGTCTTGCTCATTCCTAAGGATAGTCTCATTGGCTATAGAATTCTGGATTGGCTTTTTTCTTTTCATCTTTGTTTCTTTCTTTCTAGCACTTGAAAAAAACATGTGTACCAGTTCTTTCAGCCTCCATGGTTTCTGATGAGAAATCTACTGTCATTTTAATTACTGTTCCCCTATGGTTAAGATGTTGTTTCTCTCTCACTGCTTTCAAAATTTTCTTTTTCTTGTATCTAGTTTTGTGAATTGGTGTGAATTTCTTTGGGTTTATATATTTCTGTGATTCCTTCAGCTTCTTGAATCTGTAGGTTTAGGTCATTTGACAAAAATTTCTATTCTATCTCCAAATTCAGTGATTCTTTCTTTTATCCTTTCCACTTTGCTGTTGAGTTTTTTTTATTTCAGTTATTCTATTTTTCAGTTTTAAGCTTTCTATTATGTTCTTCTTTAAAATTTCTATTTCTTTTTTTTTTTTTGGTGAGACTTTCTATTTTTTTTATTTGTTCAAAGAATGTTCACAAATACTCATTGAAGCATTATTATGATAGTTGCTTTACAATCCTTATCTAAATAATTCTAACATCCATGTCACCTCAGCATTGGTATTTGTCTTTTCTCATTCAAGTTGATATCCCCTTCTGGTTCTTCGTATTACATGTGATTTTTCTCTAGAAATCTGGACTTTAGAGTTTTATGTTATGAGTCTAGCTTTTATTTAAACCTTATGTTTTATTAAGTCTCCTCTGATACTACTCTGGTGGGCTAAGTGGGATGATGCCTCACCATCTGATGCAGGTAGAAGTCCAGGTTCCCCACTCAACCTCTGTGGACATGAGGGGCTGGTAAGGTGGTGGAAGTGTTTCTCATTAATGATGGCTGGTGTGGGGAGTTCAAACTTACCATTAGACCTTCACTGATCCCAAGCTGGCTAGAAGGGGCAAGGGTGCCTCCTCCTGTTCCCCACATGGCCTTCACTATCAGGGAGTGGTATAAGGTGGTTTTTCTCCGAGATAATGGTGAAACCACTGGCTCTCCATTGGGCTACCTCTGATACCAACCCAGCAGAAAAGGGTTGGGCACCTTATTACTACTGCTGAAAGTGGAAGTCTACGCTGCTTACATGGTCTCCACTGACATCATGCAGGGGATTGTGAGAGACAGACATGTTAGCATCCAGTGGGAATGAAAGTCCTGGCTCCCCACTCAGAATTCTTTGACACAAACTCTAGGAGGAGTTGGGGCATCCTATTATCACCAGACAGGGGTTAACGCCTAGTCTCCTCATGTCAGCTCTTTTGGAGGGGATGATGGTAGGACTATGTTGTTGTTGTTGTTGTTGTTGTTGTTGTTTTTCCTGTGGTGTTTGGCTACAAAAACAGTCATTGATTAAAAGTTTTCTGTATTCCTAGGTCACCCTTTTTCTGGTCCATCACTGAAAGAAAATAGGCTTTTCTTGGTGCTCTGTCTGGGCCAATTAGCATTTCTGCACTTGCTGGCCTCTCCTACACCCAGTCTGTACTAGATAAAGCAAACAGAAAACCTAGGGAATTAACTTTAGTGTTGTTCCTTGGGTCCTGAGGTCACTAGACAGTTTTCTTCTTCTCTCTAACTTTCAGAGTCTTCTTGTTTTATATATAATGTCCAGAGTTTTTAGTAGTACTTAGCAGAAGGAACAGGGAACATTTCTTCTACTCCTCTTTCTGGAAGCAAAAGCTACAGTCACTTTTCAATGGATTAATTCAATAAAATATCCACTTAATAATTCCAAACTTTATTAGGCATTCTTCAACTATGTTTCAGAGAGATGCTGTTTTTACTCCAAAATACTTTATATGAAAAAAGGTAAGTCAAATGTAAAGCCTTAAAAATCTAAGCAAAATTGTTTCAAATGAAGGCCTATCCAAGGTTGAAGGCAAGGAAGTAATATTCATTGCTTTTTAAATATGCAAAGAGATAAGGAACAGAACAAATACGACTTGATGAAATTGTTTTTCTATTACAGAAGTTTAAGTCTACAGTGTGTGTGTATGTATATATATATATATATATATATACACATATACACATATATACATATATATATATATATGAAAGATACACACAAAAGCAAAGAAATGAACTGGAATTGAAGTTAACTTGAGCAAGCATATAGAGACCTGTGTGAAGTATATTACTATTATGTCAATATGAACAACATGAAAATGACAATATATTTATTACCATTTAAATTGGGTCAATAAATCTCATATGATAACTTTTTCTTCAGTCCACTCCAGAGACATGCAAATTTTTTACATAGTTACCTTGATTCACTTACTCATTTAATAAACATGTTCCCTGTGTCATATTACATCACTTTAAGTTGTGGAGACTCTGCTTTATGACAGTGGTTTTCAAACTTCAGTAGCAATAAAGATCACTTGGGGGTGTTATTTTTAAATCATGACTCTATAACCTTATTCCCCAAGAATACGATTAGCAGATTGGACCCAGGAGTCCACATTTTTAAGAAATTTTTTAATATAATTGTTATTCAGGTGGTCTACAAACTGCATTGTAAAAATCACTGAACTAAATGATTTTCATAGTCCCTTTGGCTGTCATATTCTATTTCTCTCAGCATTTTGATCACAGGTTTTAAAGGAATCCCAGAACTTCTGCAAATTTTAAGTCAGCCAGCTTACCTAGCCAGTCTATCTGGTGGGTTGTTTTCCAGGGTGGGAATTTCAGTTATTCCTAAAAATCTATCTATTTTTAAAGAACTTTTTTTCTATCTGGCTGGACACCCCTAACCCAACTCAAAAAAATCTACCTCTGTGAGTGCTTTTGTGTCAACTAGAGCCTACCAGAAAGATAAAAAATATCTTTAGAATGCTTATACTCTGTATACAAGAAATGTAAATTTTTAGTATCTTTTTGCAAGTTTATATAAATAAAATAAGGCCTTTAGTTAGGTTCTTATTTTTACAACTTGTATTTAATTTTATTATTATTTCATTTAATATATGTATTTAATTGGAGTTGAGTCACTAGAACTGTATTTTAGTCATCAATAAGCACTCCTCACATACCAGTAAGTTTAACATAAAAAGCTGTCACATATCCCACCCTCATAACACTCCAGCAAAGCGTTAAGCCAAATACTTTTCTCTTACACACCAAGACTCAGCATATCTGAGTTTGTTTCACAGGGAGCCTCAAGAGAAATCCAAACTTATATTTGCTCCCTTATCGCATCTAGAAAGATCGAGTATTAAATCTGCATGAAACATGGAATTTGCTTTCCTTACCAAAAACATGAATAGATTAGAGGACAAAATAAAAAGAATGTACTATGAGTAAATAATGAAGTACTAAGTATTCAGACAAAGTACATTTGTAGCCTTGTCTCGATTTTCTGTTCTGACTTATTGGAAACTAATACATATACATTTAACTTACCTCATTCATTCCGAAAACATATTCTGTTTCTATATTGGATATTCTCTCTAAATTAAATAAGAAAGGAAAAAACAAGTTAGAATGACCAACTGATCAGAATAGGTTAGAAGTCTGCATGAGGAGAAAACAGAAATTCCAAAATCAAACAAAAAAGTTAGAAGAAAAAATACTGAAAGGAAACATCCAAGACCTCCCTGGAGCTAAGTTGTTCAAAATAGCTGCCAATAGAAGTCAGCACCAAAAACTGTCTATAACCTAGGGGAAAAGCAAACACTGATGTGTAGGATATAATGTCTCCCACTAAGAAATAAAATTAACTCTAATAAATGCAGTTATTAATCTGTAGCCTCAAAACTGGATAGAGGAAAGCATCCAATAGGGATGTCCATCGCTACCTCTTAGTTTTCGGTGCATAAGATTTAATATTCTGTCGGCGTGTTTCCCTGGAATTGAACCAAACTGTCTGCAAGGAAAGCACTAAAGGGCACCACCAGTTCTAAACAGGCCAAATGACTTTCCTCATACACAGGGATCTTTGTGATAGTTACGTGTTGAGTCATTTGGACTGAAATACATCTTCCAATAAGTTTCTAATGCTAAAAAAAAAAATATTAAACGTAGAAGATTCTTATTCTCTAGTGATTCCACATTGGAGAAACACTGAGAAATACTTCTCAAGTCAAAACCTTTCTATATAAAAACACTTTTTGGAGAAAATCACAGTGGGAATGGAATAAAGGGCCATCCACAGTAACTGTAATCTTAGGAAGTATTCATATATATTCTGAAAATATAGAAAATATAAATTTACCATTTGTAAACCTTTTTCTATTTCTTTTTTCTTTCTTTCTTTTTTGCTCTTCTTTCTCCATTTTTTATTGTGTAAAATACACATAACAAACTTTACCATCCAACCATTTTTAAGTATACTGTGCAAAGGCATTAAATATATTCATAATATTGAGCAACCATCACCACCATCTATCTCCAGAACTCTTACATCTTGTAAAACCGAAACACAATACCCATTAACAATAACTCCTCATTCTCCTCTCCTCCAGTCCCTGGCAACCACCATTCTACTTTCTGTCTCTATGGTTTTGACTACCCTATGTACCTCATAAAAGTGGAATCATACAGAATCTGTCATTGTGTGAATGGTTTATTTCACCTAGCATAATGTCCTCAAGGTTCACCAGTGTTGTAGCATATGTCCTTCCTTTTTAAGGCTGCACAATATTCTACTGTATGTGTATACCACATTTGATTTATCCATTCATCTGTTAATGAACAGTTGGATTGTTTCCACATTTTAGCTATTATGAACAATGCTGCTATCAACATGGCTGTAAAAATATCTCTTTGAAATCCTCCTTTCAATTATTTTGAACATATACCTAAAAGTGGAATTGCTGGATCATATGGCAATTCAATTTTTAATTTTCTGAGGAACCGCCATATTGTTTTCCACAGCAATTCTATCATTATACATTCTCAACACTGCATAAAGATTCAAATTACTCCACATCCTCATCAAATCTTGTTATTTTTTGTTTTTTTGATAGTGGCCATTTTAAGGGGTTTGAGGTGGTAGCTCACTTTAGTTTTGATTTGCACTTCCCTAATGATTATGCTATTGGGCATCTTTTCATGTTCTTATTGGCCATTTTTATACCTTCTTAAGAGAAATGTGTATCCAAATCCTTTGCCTGTTTTTTAATCAGGTTTTTCTATTGCTGAGTTTCAGGAGTACTCTATATATTCTGAATCAGATACATGATTTGGAAACATTTTCTCCCATTCTGTGGTTTGCCTTTTTAGTCTGTTTGTGGTGTTTTTTGATGCACATTATTTTTAATATTCATGAGGTCATTTTGTCTATTTTTCTTTTCTTACATGTGCTTTTGGGGTCATATCCAAGAGACCACTGCCAAATCCAACATTATGAAACTGCTGCTCTCTTTTCTCCTAAGAGGTTGATAGTTTTAGGTCTTACATTTAGGTTTAATTCCATTTTGAGTTAATTTTTATATATGGTCATAGGTAAGGGTCCAATTTCATTCTTTTGTATGTGGGTACCCAAATTTCCCAGCACCATCTGATGAAAAGACTGTCCTTTCCCCATTGAATGGTCTTAGCACCATTGTAAAGAAATCACTTGACCATATATGTGAGAGTTTATTTCTGGGCTTTCTATTCTATTCCATTGGTCTATATCTGTCTTCATGCCAGTTCCACACTGTTTTTATTACTGTAGCTCTGTAGTAATTTTGGAGATCAGGAAGTGTGAATCTTCCAGCTTTATTCTTGTTTTAAGATTGATTGTCTATTCAGCATCCCTTGAGAGTTCATATGAATTTTAGGATGGCTTTTTCTATTTCTGCAAAAAACATCATTGGAATTTTGATAGGGACTGCACTGAATCTGTAGATCACTTTGGTTAGTACTGACATCTTATTAATATTAAGTCTTCCAATCTATGAACATAGGTATGTTCGCATTTTTAAAATTTTTTTCAGCAATGCTTTGTAGTTTTTTTATATAAGTCATGCAATCTTTGGTTAATTCTTAAATATCTTGTTCTTTTTTTAAGTTTTCATTTTAATTTCAGTTAGTTACCATACAGTATTATATTAGTTTCAGGTGTACAATATAATAACTCAACAGTTCCATACATCACCCAGTGCTCATCACAACAAGTGCACTCCTGGATTAAAGACCTAAATGTCAGACCTGAAACCATAAAAATCCTAGAAGGCAGTAATTTTTTTGACATTAGCTGTAGCAACCTTTTTGTAGATATGTCTCTTATTCTATAAATAGAATTGTTTTCTCAATTTCCTTTTCAGATTGTTCATTGTTAGTGTACAAAAATTTAACTGGTTTTTGTGTAGTGACTTTGTATTCTACTTTTATAAATGCATTTACAGGTTCTAACAGGTTTGGGGGGGGACTTTTTAGGGTTTTCTACATAAAAGATCATATCATCTGTGAATAGAGAGAATTTTAATTCTTCTTTTCCAGTGTGGAAGCCTTTTATTTCTTTTTCTTGCCCAAGTGGTCAGGCTAGAACTTCCAGTACTATTTTTAATAGAAGGGGTAAAAGTGGATATCCCTGGTGAATAACAATAGACATAACTCACATAAACAAAAGCTCTTTGAGGTTCCTAATAATTGTTTAAAGTATAAAGAGGTCCTGAGATCAAAAAGTTTGAGAAGTGCTATCTTAGGTATAAACTCAAAAGAAATACAGGCATTATGGGAATGTATAAGAATGTTCATAAAAGCATTGCTAGGAATAAATAGGAAACCAAAATCAACTCAAATATCCAGAAATAGTAAAATGGATAAATACAATTATGTGGTATTATGGCCAATAATATATATAATAATACCACATACTGTATCTAGTAACAAAATTGAATGAATTTCAATTACATGCAAAAAGATGGATAACTCTCCAAAGAATATTATTTAGCAAAAAAAAAGGGGGGGGCAGAAACTTTAATATTTCACTTATATAAAGATAACTATGCAAAACCCAAGGATGTTACTTAGGGATGAATACTCAGGGGCAGATATTGTTTGGAGACAATTCTCCTTGGGTCACTCACATTTCTGCATATCTTGCTAGTGAGACACTGACTGCCATTTGTTCTGGATTATCTTTTCAAGGATCTTGGGTGAGTGAACACCCTTGGAAGATACAGCATCTCCTTCTGTAGCAAAGGGCAGGTTTGCTCACAGTCCGGGACTATTACAGTGTCTCCATCCAGAGCAAACAGAAGGCATAATTACTGACCAGTACAAAAGACTCAAGTTCCTGAACTTGAGACTGCTCTCCTGTATTGCAACCCACCACATCTGCAGGTATTTTCTGGGCCTCTTTGCATTCATTTTTGGCAAACTGGGCCAAGAAATGGGCAAAAAATCCTGCCACTCTGGCTACTATTAATGCTGTGAGTAATAAACTGTCCTTTGTCTCTGAGCCATGTGTCTTATGTCTTCTACCAGTATCCATGAAACTGTAACGGGATATTCTGTTAACCTCCAGCTATAGTAAAATCTCAGACCTTTAACAGTTCTTGACACTGGATCGTTAATATAACAATGGTAATAATGTGACAATGGCTAACATTTGTTGATTCTCCATTGTTAAGAAATTTACAGTTCTGTAGAGGAAGCAGACCAAAACTTGAGATAAATGCTATAAACAGAGCTGGTCAGGGGAGTAGTTTAGATATGAGAAAATCAGAAAATCTCTCTGAGGCAGGAATATATATACTGAGATCTGAATGTTGAGGGCATTCAAGCCATGTGAGAACACATAAAGGCTGTAAGGCAGGAATGGTTTTGAGGTGTTCAAAGCAGTGAAGGTCAAGCTGGAGACAAGTAAGTAAATGGTAGAGGGGCAGGACAGAACAGAGAGACTCGGAGCGCGGGACAGTTTGTGGAAGACTTTGTATACCTGGATTTTTTTTCTAAGTAAAATAGTAAGCCACAAAAAAAGCTTTATTTTTTTATTTTTTTAAGTAGGCTCCATGCCCAGGGTAGAGCCCAATACAGGGCTTCAACTCATGACCCTGAGATCAAGACCTGGGCTGAGATCAAGAGTAGGATGCTTAGCCAACTGAGCCACCCAGGTGCCCCCTACAAAAAAGCTGTTAAGTCGTATTTACATTTACATTGTATGAAAAGCACAGGTCCTTCAGGGAAGAATGGGTTAAAAGGAAGGGGGAGAGACCGAGCCAAGAGACAAATCAGGAATTGCTGCAGTAAACCAGTAAGCCAGGAAGGAGGTGTGGCTGGCTGGGCTGCAGGGGGGCAAGTGTGCGTAAAGACACATCAATGGCTTACAGACACTTATGTAAACATTTGAAATAAACTGCTGTCAAATTTCAGATGTGCAAGTTGAGGAACTAAGATTGAGGACTCTCCTAGGTTTGGACAATTTGAGAAGATTCTATTTAATAAAATGGGTAAGATTATTAACAGTGGGCAAATACAGGAGACAAATATCCTTTCTCCTCCTTTCTCTTTACTAACAAAACCCTAATTATTGGTGAAGCAATGTGCTCTAGCAAAAACAAAAACAAAACAAACCAAAAAGCACATTTCTCAGCCTTCCTTGCAACTTCTATGCATGAATTGAAAGCTCTCAAGTATCATATAAATGACACTAATGTCTACCTTATCAGGTTTGTGCAAGCATTATATGAGACAATGCATGTAAAGTGCTTCATGCAGCCATGGGCGCAGAGGTCAATGAGTGTTAGTTACTTTTGTTGAAATTGTTATTATTATTAGGATATATCCTATTACTGATTTTCAAAACTTAAATTCTTTGAGATAAATTCGAGTGTCAGAATAAAGATGAAAGAATTTCTTTTGTATTCAGATCTTTTTTGTTGCAGGGTCTGCTATTAAAAAGTTAATAGTTATGGCAAGCAAAGCATGAAAACTAAACAAATTTGGCTATAGCTGTATCACTTAATTTTTCCGAGTACAGGCTTTCTCACCTAAAAGACTAAAAATATAAGTAAAGATTATTTGAAAAATATAAAACATGGTCCAGTACCATCAGCAAAGGGTTTTACCCATGAATACTGTCTAGATGTACAGCTCAAAACTGCACAATACGGCCACCAACTCTCATTGGATTTTCGAATGAGAAAAAAACCAATCTAGCAAACTCTTCTAATATGTACGTAAAAAATAGGATTCCAAGGAATACACGCTTTGTCTTTCAATGCATGGTACTTGAATGCTGACTTAGGGGAGGCTTTTATTTTCTTGAGAACAAAAACAGTCCTTATGCAGAAGAACTGTTCCAAGTACAGAGGGAAGAAGTGCAAGCCTTAAGCGAGGACTATAGAGTATTTTAGAATTGTTTTTTAGAAGAGAGAGTTGAAAATCTGTAAGCACTAACCCTTCCTTCTCCTTAGCATTTTTGCTGCATTTAACATAAAACAACTCATTGAAAACAATGTTTTCAAATTGCTATCAGAGCTGGATGCAATGTTTATTTGAGAATTTGGAAAAGGGACAACATAGTTCCTCCAGGTTATTTCCTACCCCTACTAATTCTCTCTTACCCTTTTCCCTTTCAACTTGCTGCTGGCCTTCCTTAGAACTAACAATTGCCTTCTTCCTTGGCTAACTATTGCTCATTTTTCACACCGTATCCATTCTGACATCCTCCTTTCAGTGCTGGTCTGAAACCTCCTTATCTGTCCCTGTGCTGGTCTCCTACCTGCTCCGGTACCAGCCGGAATGGTGCCCTCTCTAGGTACCCAGCCCAATTATATCACCCTCCATGAGAGGGCAAGCCCCCTGAGAGCCAGGTGGGACACACTTTGTAAATTGTCCCCTTTTCTGAAAAGCAGAAAGATTAGAAAAAACGGACGTGTTTCTTCACACTCTGTGCCCCCCTCACACATAGTGCTCACTAGCTCTCTCTCTGACACACACAAGCACAATTAGATGCTCGCACATGCCAGAGACATAGACAAACTGTCACACTCACAAAGTATGAAGTTGTCATAACTACACATAATCACCAAGCCTCTGTCAAAACAGAAACATATCTGAGGCAGGATTTGAAGCCAACAACTCTAAGTCAGTCTCTTGTCATTCCTCCAGCATCCTCTAAAATCAATGGAAATAATTATACTCTTCCTATGGGCTAGAAATCAGAGATATGAAGGGTTTAATACCAAATGCTACGGAGAATCATAAAACACGAGTGAAAGTAAAGCCAGCCCAAAGACTGAGCTTTGAGTTTTCTCTGAAAGCACATTGCTAAGAATACACACTCCAACAAACCCTGAGCCCAAAAATAGCTCTTGCATTTACCAAATGATCTTCTCAGTTTACACCTCTTCCAGCAGCATAAAACAAAATGCATGCAATCAAATATTCACATTTCTAAAAGAAGGGTGATTTGACTAAATACAATGCTTAATGAAGTTGTAAAGATTCGAGCAACTTTACATTCAATTTTAAAAGTGCCTTTTCCAATGTTAAACCCTTAAAACTGTCTTTTGCCATGCTGAATATGTCATAAATCAACTAAAGAATGAATATTTCAAATCACAACTTCCTTGCAATGTCAACCAGTCAATATTTCAATTTCAGCAACACTGACATTTTACTAGCAGTATCTGTTTACATAACTATTTAAATATTATTACACTTGGGGCGCCTGGGTAGTGCAGTTGGTTAAGCAACCAACTCTTGGTTCCCGCTCAGGTCATGATCTCAGGGTCCTGAGACTGAGCCCTGTATCAGGCTCCATGCTCAGTGCAGAGCCTGCTTGAGATTCTCTCTCCTTCTCCTTTGTCCCTCCCACTCATTCTATCTTTCTCTTTCTCTCAAAAATAAATAAATAAATCTTAAAAAAAAAAAAATATATATATATATATATAGTTACACTTTGTCTTTACGATTCATTTTAAAAATTATTAGATAGTAGGAAAATAGCTAACTAGAGAAGATTGATTGCTTATGTGTTCAATTTTGAAGAAAATAAACTAAGAAAATGTAACAAATCCTAGAAATACCTCATTAACTATTATGTCTAAAAGGTAAAATGTTAGCATTCTCTCTCTAGGAAAAAAATCTCATCACATGTAAATCAATCATTTAACTTTCTCCTATTAACTCTTCAAAGGTGATTTAGGAAACATAGAAAATACAAGATCCAGGCTTCCGTGTATCAGTAAATTTACTCGAAGACATTAGTTTACATTTTAAAAAACAGAAATGAAAGTAGCTCCTAAAAATGGATGCTGTGGAACCCAGTCGTTTTCAGCCTTCTTCAGCGAACACTTTGGTTTTTAATACTGTGTCGTTAAGCTCCAGGAAGAAACATATCTTTAGAATATTTAGAATGGCTTCTGAAAATCCATTGGATTGTTGATGTTAAAAAATACACACTCATTTTAATGCACTTTTCATACAACTCCAGTAATAACAGGGGTCTCTGTAATGGGCAGTAAAACCAACACGCAAAATAACTGACACATCGAAAAACATTTAGAAAACTGAGAGTCATCCGAGAGGCCAGAACCACCCTGCTCCTTAGGCCTTGTTCTCACCAATGCCCCAATCCTCCACTGCTTGGATGCTGGATCCATGAACAAAACAGGAAACAGGGACTTGGACCGGATGCAGTCATCAGACCCAACCACCAAATATATGGTACTCCACATCAATATCCTTTTCTCCTACCTCCACCAAAGCAGAGGTGAAGTTTCAATCATATTAAGAGGGAATATAGAGAAGTTACAAAGGTCTTTGCCAAGGAAAGGGAAAACAAATTAGTTCAGGAAAAGTTCTAAAAGTCTTCCTGAGATGGACTTAAGCTGCAGTATGACCTCGTGGCTGAAGTAATACTAATTTGAGTATACATTCTAGTAAGCAAAATTATCCTGAGGCTACACTAGATCATACTTCTAACATCTGAAAGAGAATAATGGTCAATCTCTGTTATGTCATATTGATATATTTTTTCTTCATAATGCACAGAAAGTTGCATACTCCACATTTTCCCCTCCTCTCTTCCTTCAATAAAAAATATATTTCTGTACCTTCTCATAGCTTTACTTCAGAAAGACTGAGAATAATGACTTACTGAATGTTTTAAGTGAAAAAAAAATATCTATTAAGACCTTCGGACTACTGAAATTACAACTGAAAGTAATTCTCAGCAAAGCAGGAAACCATTAAGTAAGTATAGAAAAGGACTTTCAGTTTTATACATCTAAAAATCATTTCACGTTGCACAATGAACCAATCATTTTCACTAACAAATAAATTTATTGCATCATTTAGCAGAGCCATTAGTCAAAACTTAAAGTTTTCAATAGTTTTATTTCCTTCTACCTTAAGTTGTGTTTTGATTTAAAGAAAAGGGAATTGCTTTTACGTGACACTATCAAGAACATGGAAAGACAACTCACAGAATGGGAGAAAATATGTGCAAATAATACACAGAGAATATATAAAGAACTCTTAGAATGCAATAATAAAGACAATTCAATTTTTAAAATGAGCAAAGGACTTAAGTAGGTATTTCACCAAAGATATATGAATGGCCAATAAGCAGTGGGAAAGATACTTAATGGAAAAGCGCTGGGAAAATGCAAATCAAAACCACAGAGATAGCACTTCACAACCAGTAGATGGCTATAAATAAAAAAAAAAAGACAGTAACAAATGTTAGTGAGAATGTGGAGACATTGTAACCTTTACATATTGTTGGATGGACTATAAAATGGAAAACAGTTTGGCAGTTTCTCAAAATGGTCAATATGAAGCTACCATATAATCAAGTAAATTCCAGGCCTAGGTATATACGCAAGAAAAATGAAAATGTGTGTTCATGCGAAAACTTGTACACGAATTTCAGAGAAGCATTATCTGTGGTGACGAAAAAAAAAATGTAACAACCCCAATGTCCTCCAATTGATGACCGGATAAAATGTGGCATAT
Source organism: Halichoerus grypus (assembly GCF_964656455.1). Taxonomy (NCBI): domain Eukaryota; kingdom Metazoa; phylum Chordata; class Mammalia; order Carnivora; family Phocidae; genus Halichoerus; species Halichoerus grypus. Next base: position 35,637,430 of record NC_135722.1, read on the forward strand.
CTGTAACAATGGAGTATTATATCGCAATAAAAAGGAAGGATGCAAATTACAACATGGATGAACTTCACAAACATTATGGTAAGAGAGAGAAGACAGTTACAAAAGACCACATATTGTAAGAGTCTGTTTATAGAATATGTCCAGAGTAGGTACATCTGGAGAGTAAATAGATTAGTAACTGCCTAGAGCTAAGTGTAGGGAATGGGGGGATGGGGAGTGACGGCTAAGGTTTCTATTTGGGGTGATGATTGCAAAACTCTATAAACACACTAAAAAAGCACTGAATTGTATACTTTAAATGGGTGACTTATGGTATCTAAATTACATCTCAATAAAGCTATTGAGAAAGGAGAGGCGGATGCAATCATGCATTGTATTTCTTGGTGCCTCTGAAGACTGAATGCTAAGATTACTTAGATGTTTCATCACTTAGAAAAACTGTTTCCATGTTCAGATCTAATACCAAACAAGACATGAAAAGAGAGTGTCACTGAGGGAAGTGTCACTGAGAGTCCCGGAGATAGTCGCAGAAAAATACGTGCCTTCTTAAGCATACGTGTGTACTAAAACAGATCCACAGAACATAGGTCTGTGCCACGGCCTTAGCAAACAATGAACAGATATTTCTCAACGGGAGTGAAGACGCGATGAAAGCCAGTAAAACGGCAGCGTTTCCAGGTGCACAAGAATCTCCAGCTGATCGACCCTAGGGTCCGCCCCTCGCATAATTACCAAGGATCTCAAAGCTTGAGCAGTAATCGGCAAATGAAGAGAGACAAAAGAACTCAAGGGCTAGCTCCCGACACAGGGGACCGCTATCACGCACCCTAAGCGGCGGCTCCGCGTGGGAGTCTGAGGCCGGAGCGCCTCAGCTCCCGCGGCCAGCGCGCTCGCCTAGCCTCCCCGCGTTATTCCACCGCTCGGCGGCGCACACTGGAGCAAGGGGGGCGGTCTCGGAACCGCAGCGGTCACAGGACGCAGGTCCCCGGCTAGCGCGAGCAGCAGAGGAAATCACGGTGCGCCGACACCCAGCCACCCGCCGGGGCTGGGACTGTTCCTCTTGCAGCCCCTGTCTCGCGCAGGGCACGCCACCCAGCGAACGTCCCCGGGATCCAGGCCGCAGGGCCGCCAACGTCCCCCGGGGTCCCTGCGCGCCCAACCCGACCCTCCCCCGCGCCACTGAGTCCGCCGGCTCCTACCTTCCTCCTGCACCATTTCCAGCACGTCTGGGTCACCCATCTTCGCCAGCTCTTTAATGACACTGACCGAGTGGTGGCCGATGGACCACTGCGACTGGAGGTGAGGTCTAGGGTAGACGTTGACTCGAATCGTGGGCCGCCGGCTTTGCTGCCCCGACGCCCAGTTGGCCAAGTTTTCGTCCGTCTTCACTCTGAGGACCTCCTTCTCCTCGGTCTCCACCAGCCTCGGGTCCTTCAGCCAGTTGGGCTTCTTCTCCAGCCGGTACTTATTCTCGACCTGCTTCGTGCCCTTGGCCCTGCGCTTTACCTCCCTCTCCCGGTAGCGCTCCTGGGTGCCCTCCCAGTACCTTTCCCGGAGCTTCCCGGGCTCCGGGACGGCCCGGCTCCGCAACTCCTCCCTTAGCTTGCGGATACTCTCGGCCTCGCAGGACTGCCCCTCCGCTTTCACCCCGTCCCTCTCTCCCCGCCCCTCTCCGCCCCTCCCTCCCTCCGGACCCGCCGCCGCCCCTCCCTCGGGGGCCGCCCTCGCCCCGCCCCTCGGCTCGGCAGGCGCCCAGCCCGCCCGCCCTTCTCGGTTCCCGCCGCCCGAGCCCGTGGGCCTCGGCTCCTCTGCCTCCTCGGGGCCCGCCGCCTCCGGGACCCCCACGGGCCCCGCCGCCTCCCGGCTCTCCTGGCCGCTCAGCCCCATCAACAGGTCTTGCTGGTCCCCTTCCACCCGGTTGGCCCACACCCAAGACAGCTGGTCCTCCCGGCCTGCCTCCTCCCATCTCTCCGAACCCTCCTCCTCCGGTCTCCGCCGACCGGCCTGGTCCTCTTCCATCTGCCTAGCCCTCCGCCTTCCGCGGGTGGCACTCGGAGGGAACCCCCTCCCAGTTGAGGAGTTATTTTCTGTCGGGTGAGGAAAAGCCCCACTTCCTTAAGGGGGCCCTGCCTTAAGGATGGCGCGTGGGCGGGTCTCCGAGGATCCTGCAGCCTCTCCGTTCCGCCTCTGCCACCTGCCGCGCGGGTCTTTTCTCCTGGCCCGGCTTCCTTCCTGGGCGCTAAACCCGATCTCTCTCTAATACAGTTGGGGACAAGTCAGACATTTTTTACCTGAGTTCGAATTCAAGCAATGCGCCTTAAAAGTTGGACGGCATTGTGCCAGTCTCTAGAAGCTTCAGTTGCCTCATCTTTAAAATAAGAACAACAGCACCTACCTCCCAGGGTGTTGTGAGGAGTGTAGAGTGGTAGCATAATGTGCTAAAATTCAGCTGCTCTCAGAACTCAGCCATGTTACACTGAGCCCTGCTCCACCTCAAAGTGTCCCTTAGTGCCTCGAGCAGAGTAAATGGCCTCACTCTTCACAGGCTCCTCTGAACTGGTTCTGTGTGGTTGAGATCCTATCAACTGCCAGCTCCCCAGTAATTGGGAGATAAGAATTATCGTCTAAGGGGGGGAAATAGATGAGGGACGGTGAACTGAGGGTGCGGTAGTGGTCTGAGCTGAAGGCCTTGACAGTGCTGAAAAGGGAGTGACTGAGTTTGGGGCAGGGATGGGGTGATTTAAGAATAAGGAGGAGATGACCAGGGAACACTTGACCTTTCTTCATTTTTATGCTATTCTTTTTTTTTTCTTTTCTTTTCTATTGACATTTTGGAACTGAGAATTACCTTTTATACGTGAGGAAACAGGCCTAGAAAGAAATGTTTTTGGTGAAGGTCACGGTTAACTGTGCAAATGAAAATCTTTTTTTTTTTTTTTTCTTCTTTCTTTTCTTTTTTTTCTCTTTCTTCTTTCTTTCATTTTCTTTTTCTTTCTTCTTTTCTTCCTTTCTTTCCTTTTCTATACCATGCTCTCTGTTCCCTATTTAAACTTCTAGGAATGGCATCAGTTCTGGTCAAGCGATTTGAGACTAGAGGCAATTCCTTACTTGATGCATTTTGGAATTGTGTTTGAAATGTGAATGTACATAAGTTAAGCAATAGTCTTAAATGTGATCATAATAAATCATAGTTATGATGTGAGTGTTTAGTTTTTTGGTTTTTTTTTTTTAAGATTTTATTTATTTATTTATTTGACAGAGAGAGACACAGCGTGAGAGAGAACACAAGCAGGGGGAGTGGGAGAGGGAGAAGCAGGCTCCCCGCTGAGCAGGGAGCCCGATGTGGGGCTCAATCCCAGGACCCTGGGATCATGACCTGAGCCCATCCTAGGACCCTGGGATCATGACCTGAGCCGAAGGCAGCCACTTAACGACTGAGCCACCCAGGCACTCCAGTGCTTAGTTTTTGCCTCCTGATTATTAATCATTGTTTGATTCCAGTAAGATGTGGAACAACATGATGTATTTCTTGTTCTTCCCGTATACCAGTACTCTGCTAGGTGCTGTGATATGTGATTAAACAGATGACTACAATCTTTGTTTTACATAGATTAAATAAAAATAAATGCAATAGTTATTTTTCTATAATTTTATAAAATTGTTTTATATTTCTTTATTCTGTACCATATTTGAAGTGACACATATGAGAAGACATTTCATGTTGATGATTTTGCACAAAAGTAAATGGAATTTTTGATGGTGTATTTGCTGATATTTTATCAACTTCTTGTAAACTTTGTTAACAGAAATTTGAAGGCTTCTTTTGTTCCTTTGATAAAGGTCTTTATCTTACCCATAACTCTTTGGAAATTTTCTCTGTGTCCTTATCACTGAAATATTTTATATTGCTTATCCATTTATAATTTTAGGATCTGTCCATTTCCTCCATTGCTACATCCTGCATCTTTCAACAGAATCATCAACCACACATTTCCAGAATTTTGTTCTGAATAATGAATACATGTTCTTTTTTAAAAATTTTATTGTTATGTTAATCACCATACATTACATCATTAGTTTTAGATGTAGTGTTCCATGATTCATTGTTTGTGCATAACACCCAGTGCTCCATGCGGAACGTGCCCTCCTCAATACCCATCACCAGGCTAACCCATCCTCCCACCCCCCTCCCCTCTAGAACCCTCAGTTTGTTTTTCAGAGTCCATTGTCTCTCGTGGTTCGTCTCCCCCTCCGATTTCCCCCCCTTCATTCTTCCCCTCCTGCTATCTTCTTTTTTTTTTTTCTTAACATATATTGCATTATTTGTTTCAGAGGTGCAGATCTGAGATTCAACAGTCTTGCACAATTCACAGCGCTTACCAGAGCACATACCCTCCCCAGTGTCTATCACCCAGTCACCCCATCCCTCCCATCCCACCCCCCACTCCAGCAACCCTCAGTTTGTTTCCTGAGATTAAGAATTCCTCATATCAGTGAGGTCATATGATACATGTCTTTCTCTGATTGACTTACTTCGCTCAGCATAATACCCTCCAGTTCTATCCACGTCATTGCAAATGGCAAGATCTCATTCCTTTTGATGGCTGCATAGTATTCCATTGTATATATATACCACATCTTCTTTATCCATTCATCTGTTGATGGACATCTTGGCTCTTTCCACAGTTTGCCTATTGTGGACATTGCTGCCATAAACATCGGGGTGCACATACCCCTTCGGATCCCTACATTTGTATCTTTGGGGTAAATACCCAGTAGTGCAATTGCTGGGTCGTAGAGTAGCTCTACTTTCAACTTTTTGAGGAATCTCCATACTGTTTTCCAGAGTAGCTGCACCAGCTTGCATTCCCACCAACAGTGTAGGAGGGTTCCCCTTTCTCCACATCCCCGCCAACATCTGTCATTTCCTGACGTGAATACATGTTCTTTTAATGTAATTGAATACATAGTTAAGTACTGGATTGGGGTCAAAAAGTTGTCTTAAAAAAAAAAAAACTATCTTTTTTAGCCCTCCAAATGAGTTCTACCTTTGTTTCAAGATTATTGGTCTTTGTTTCAATGTTACTACAATCATCTGGTAATGCCTTTAAAAAAAAAAAAAATTGCCTTTTGTTGATGGGGATTAAGGAATGTACTTGTCGAGATGATTAAAATGAAAACCTAAGGGCACCTGGCTGGTTCAGTCAGTAGAGCAGATGACTCTTGATCTCAGGGTCATGAGTTTGAGCCCCACATGGGATATGGAGGTCACTAAAATAAAAAATAAAACTAAATAAATAAAAAACTTAAAAAATATTTGCCTTTTGTTTCCTAGACTAAGGGTGGTATGCAAAAGTATTTAAATAATAATAGAAACACAGCTGTAAAGATATATATAAATGGCGATACTTTGAAAATTAAACTGTTAACTGGCAGACTGAAATAATTGTTTGCCAACTGATAAGTAAAAGTATGAATTTGCTATTGGAAAAACACTTTAGGGGTGTCAGTATATAACGTGTGAAAGCCTGAGCTGTATGGAAGTTAAATGTATACACTGAAGCAATACATGCATCTGAGTCATCTTTTATTCTAGCGAACTGACTGAATAGCTGGATTTAACTCTGAAGAGGACAAGTTCATGAGCTAGACTCTGGAGGGCATAAAAGGCCTTAAGAAGTCATCTGATGAATTTTCCACTCTGCTGGTATTTTAAAAAAAGAATGGCACCTCCAGTCCATGTTCTGGATCAGTCTGCTCTCTCGATGTCTCTACCTATCAAGACTTCAACTCCTAGAATAAGTTTCCTCCTTTGGGCTATTAGGCATTTATTATTTTTTAACACCTAAACATTTCATTCATCCCATGTTCAGTTGACCCTTGAACAATGCTGGGGTTAGGGGCATCAACCCTCACACAGTCAAAAATCTGCATATAACTTTTGACTCCCCCAAAACTTAACTACCAATAGCCTACTGTGGATCGGAAGCCTTAACAAGGACATAAACAATCAATTAACACAAATTTTTTATGTTATATGTATTACATACTGTATTCTTACAATAAAGTAAGCTAGAGAAAAGAAAATATTAAAATCATAAGGAAGAGAAAATGCATTTACTTTTTTTATCAATAATGACCGTATATAAGTGGATCAAACCTGTGGGGTTCAAAGATCAACTGTATTTTTAACATTAGTACAATCCTCATAAAATAGCATGCTCTAAGGTGTGGAGCTTTGAATCAGGAGTCAAAAGACCTACAGTCTATCCTTGTCTCTGTTCCTTAATAAGCTGAACAGCCCAATGACCTTGAACTGATGACTTTGCTTCTTTGAGCCACAGGTCCCGCATCTGTGAATATTAAAACTCTCACCTGTTCTGCCCATCTCCCAAAGTTGTTTTCAAAATCAAACAGATGACATGCCTGAAAGGAGTTTGGAAACAATAAAAACATAACAAACCTGAGAAAGTTCTATTGACTGGCAGAAGTAACCTTACAGATTTGCCAGTAGGTAGGGACAATAGTCCTGGGTATTGCTTTCCCCCACAAAATGCTGCTTCACTTTCTGACTCCAATAAAGATTCCTCCCCTCACTACTCCCTGGTTTCAGAGGGGAGTCCGCGTTTTTGTAGCTGCAAAACTTACCTCTTCGAATCTTGGGTTTTTCTTTTTTCTTTTTTTTTAGGTCCCAGACTTTTACAATGAGCCCTAGTCCCGTTTACTAGCACCTTCATCACAGCCTATCATCTTGCATTCTTCCCTCTTCTAGGAAAAGCTCACTTCACAGGCTGGCTTCTGCAACCATTGTGATCATCAAAACGATTTAATACTTAGCACTCACGCACATGCTTGTAAATGCCTAGCCATGTCAACCCTGCCTTGTTACTAGAAAAATGGCATTGGTTCCCAGACTAAAGAGATCAGGGGGAAGGGTCTCAGAAGAATATAAGGAACAAAGGTGTGTTATCCTCTCCCATGCATGCTTGGGCCAGCAACTGAGGTTAGAAATGACACTCCACCACTTGCAATCTGCCAATGGCTTTCTATTACATAGAAGGGGAAATGTGAATGCCTTTCATCAGCAGGATTGCAATGCTATATTTCCATGATCTCGGCCTGGCTAAATCTCTATTATTAGTTCCCACCTCTCCCATCACGCTCCAGCCATGCTGTCTTATTGCTGTTCCTCCACACAATAAGCACTTTCCCATTACTTCCCCAAGCACTTTGCACTTGCTCTTCTCCCATAAAGATCTTCACACAGATGCTTGAACTCTCTTACTCTCTTACTCTCTTACATTATTCAGTTTCTATGCACATGTCACTTCCTTGGAAAGAACTTTGCTGAGCACCCTAAGGCAACAACCTCCCACAACTATATTCTTACCCTGTGTTATTTTTCTTCATAGCAGGTATCTCCTCCTGATTCTAAATTTATTTGCTCATGCGTATTTACTTGTGTATAAGCTCTACAGAGTCTGAGGTTTCGTGGTTCTCTTCACTGTTGTTCCTATGGCACTTAGAATGGTGCCTAACACAGAAAGGGCTCTCCATAAATATTTCCTGAATGAATGATATGACCAAGGTTTATCATCAAATGTCCTATTCTTTTAGTCCAGCCAGTAGCTGACTTCCCCAATGCCCCATGCTTTCTAGCAGCTGGGAAAGTAATCTTATTACACACTTGGAGAGGCTTGTGGCTTTAAAAATGTCAAGTGCCATTCTGAGAAATAATTTCTAATTCTGAGGAAACTATAAAATTTACCTAAAGAAACTACTAGAATTAGCGTAGAAACAGACAGTAAATCAGGACTTCATCTCACCATCTGAGCACCAATCTCATGGCTTCTCTTTGAACACAGATGCTGGATCTTTGGCAAACAGTGGCAGCAAATAACAAGAAGATGCAAGCTAAGACCCATCTGTGCTTTAGTGCCACTATCTTCCTGTACTAATACGTGTCCTTTAGTATAAAATAATCACATTCTCTTGTTTAAATGACAGACATTTTGTATTGTTTTTTTTCTTTGGCATACACATATAGGGGATAAAAAAATAAAATAACCCATGTGGTCTACACTGGTTGCATCAAATAAGAATCAGCATCTTGGGCCGTGAGTGGATATATCTCTATTACTATATTTCTCTTTCACAGATCAAGTTTTCCATCGATGAGTCTGTACTCACTAACTCTACATTTTCCTTACTATCACATCTTTTTTTGAACCTTATTACGCCCCTGAAAGGTTTTCATGCCACCCTTAGAGGTTATCCTTTACTGCTCTATATTATTCACTATATCCAGTGCCTCCTTACAAATCCTCACAATGGTTCTCAAGACCCATGCCATTCCGAGTCTCCATAATTCTCACTCTCCCACTCCTAAAGCACACATTAAAGTCAGATCGTTCTGGATCAGGCAGACCTGTCCCAGGTTTGAATCTTCCCTCAACCACCTAGGGGCTGCAAAACCTTGAGCTAGTGGGTTTACCTCTCTAAATTCCTTCATTTATATCATGAAAACAGTTGTATCCACCAAAAGGTGTGGTTATGAAAATTTAAATAGTAATGCCAAATCCTTGGCACATAGGAGACATTAAGTAAATGTGAGTTTTTGTCTTCGTTTTGTACACACTCAATGATTTCCTTGGCTTTTTCGTCATCTCTCAGCAAAAGGTCCCTTTTATTCTCATTTACTATTTTTCCCCATTTTTCCCCATTAACTATCCTTCTTTAAGACTTTCTCTCAAATATCCAGCTCCACACTTACTTCCCACTGAAAATTTGTAAGTTCCTGGGGCGCCTGGGTAGCTCAGTCGCTTGGGCATCTGAGTCTTGATTTCGGCCCAGGTCACGATCTCAGGGTCGTGGGATCAAGCCCCATGACAGCTCCATGCTCTGTGTGGAGTCTGCTTATCCCTCTCCCTCTGCTCCTTTCCCTGCTCGGGTGCCCGCTCACTCTCTCTTTCTCTCTCTCAAATAAATAAATATTTTTTAAAAGAAAGAATTTCTAAGTTCCTCACAAAATTTATGTCACCTGTGTGTTCTAACATTACCTTTATTTGAACAAATCAATCTTCCTTCAAACTAGTTCAACTCCCAGCTCTCCTACTTATTTCAAAGTTATCAGGGTTATCTCAAGCTAGTGATAATAATTACAATAGCTACTATTATTCAAATATGTACCAAATAATGTGCTTTGCATGCATTACTACACTGACTTTGAATGATGATATGAGTAGGTACTTATTATCAGACGCCTCTTGTGTGAACTGCACATCTTGGTTCACCCTTTCTTTTATTTTTTTTTTTTTTAAGATTTTATTTATTTGTCAGAGAGAGAGAGAGAGCACAAGCAGGGGCAGTGGCAGGCAGAGGGAGAAGCAGGTTCCCCGCTGAGCAAGGAGCCGGATTCAGGACCCTGGGATCATGACCTGAGCCAAAGGCAGACGCTTAACCAACAGAGCCACCCGGGTGTCCCTCACCCTTTCTTTTAAAATCAAATTTATTGGGGCATAATTTATAATAATTATGATTATATTAATAATTAAACTCACCAATTTTAAGTGTACAGTTAGATAAATTTTGTGATATGTATGTCATCACCACATTCACTATATAGACTATTTCCCAAAACTATTCCATGCATTTGTAGTCAATCCCCTTGTCCCATCCCCTAGCCCCTGGCAATCACTGATATTCTTTCTATCACCAGTATTGGAGCTCTCCTTTCCATTCCAGTTTTTACTATGGGAATTACTTGTCCACATGTATAATTGGAAAGGATCTTGCCTCAACTCCACTGAGTAGCTCACATTTTCTGCCCTAGCATTTATCTACCACCATGAAGTTGGGTTCCTAAGTGTGTCTGTGCTGCTACTCCAACACATGTGCAAACCTTTAAGAGGAAGGAAGTCAGCTGGGGCACCTGGTGGCTCAGTTGGTTAAGCATCTGCCTTTGGCTTGGGTCATGATCCTGGGCCTGGGATCAAGCCGCATCAAACTGCACAGAGCTCCCTGCTCAGCAGGGAGCCTGCTTCTCCCTCTCCCTCTGCCCTTCCCCCCACTCATGATCTCTCTCTCTCTCTCTCTCTCTCTCTCACTCACTCTCTCCCTCTCAAATAAATAAAATCCTTAAAAAAAAAAAAAAAAAGGTGGAAGTTAGCACAACAGGATCAGCTCTGACCAGTAGGGTTATTGCCATTCTTTGGTGGGACATTTCTGAGGTGCACTTAATTCAGCTCTTCAAGGGTACACCAGGGGGACCATCTCCCATTTGCCCTTGGATTGGCTTTTTCTTCCTTTCCTGTGTGACTCTTCCCAGCATTCCCTTCCTACCCACTCCACTTCCTTAGAATCGCTTCCCAAAATAATCTCCCTGTACGTAAGTCTTACCTCAGGCTTTTAGGGGAAATCCACGCTAAGATAGAATCACTTTTGTATCCCTATTTTTTAAAAGCATTTAGGAAACTGAGGCAAGAAGAAGAAGGAGGAGGAGAAGGAGAAGAAGGAGAAGAAGAAGATTAACTGCCCAGAATTGCATGGCTATTAAAACACAGAGCAAAAGCTTGGATCCAGAACAGCCTGACTCTACAGTTCATGCTCTTAATCACTGTATCACTTTTCAAGGTGGAAACTAAAATTAGCTTTGATTTTGTCCAATATGTTTATGATGTATATCTAACTTACCAGTTTTCTGTTATTTCTTCTTTTAAAATGTCTCACTCATCAGTTATCGAAAATGCTTTCATCTAGTTGGAAGCCAAAATGGGTAATTTCCTGCAGCTATCACTTTACAGACTCCCTCTTAGATTCTTATGAGAGCCTGATAGCTCATTTTCTTCCTTCCCATCAGGCAATACTTTTTAGAGATAAGTGTGTTGGCTTGGGGGTTTGATAGAACTGATTCAAAACTTAACTCTCTCAGTTCTTAACTGTGGTATCTAGTAAGGCTCTTATCCTCTCTAAGCCTCCCTTCCCTTATTTGTAAAATGGAGAAAATAATTCCTAACTCACAGGTTTGTTTGGGGCAATGATATAATAACTCATATGTTTTCATTTGTTTAAATATTAAACCTTGGCATGCCATATTCATTTTATCACATCTGTTACTATTCTTGTTGAGTTGATTTTAAGTGGTAGAGTTCTGGAGAAGCTAGAGCCTTTTATTGTTAAATGCTTATTCATCTCTTTGTTTTTCATGGAAGGATTTATTTTTATGAGTCTATAATACTTCTAGTAATCTGTGAAGCAAACCCAAAGATTTCTGGACTTTGAAATCAAGTGCACGATGCATAAAAATGTCGATATAAATATCGCTGGAAGCGACAGAAGGAACTCTAAAGACCCAATGGACTCACATATTGATTAAAGTGCTCCATTATGTAGCATTCAGATGATCTTTTGTGCTGTGGCAATGAAATAAAAGCTTCTGAGAAATAGTAGATTCCCATTAAAAGATGATTTAATGCTTGTATTTAAATATGCTGTCAGCCAATTTGCGTTCCCTAAAATACATTATACCCACTACTGAAATTCTAAAGAAGTCCTTAAAACTTGGGTTACATAGAAAACCAAACTTGACTGAAATACAGGAGTTTTAAGTTAGCCAAAGCATACAATTACATATGCTAAAATTAGTGAGGCCTTTTATAAAGTATATTTATAAAAACATAGTCTATTTTCAAAGTATTTAATTTGGTTACAATTTCAACCATGAGTACAAAGAAAATATGATTAAAGAGTTTCACTGCCTCAGTGGTTACAACTGGGGTTTTATCTACCTTATTAAATCCTCTTTCAAGTACCCCACCCAGTGGCTACATGGTTTCCACCAGCAGCATTAGAAGCATCAAGAATATATTTGACTCTCCCCAAATCATGAGCATACTTGCAACTGATCCAGCTGTGGTTTGTAATTTCAGGTTTTCAGGAGAAAGTTTTTAATCACATTCTTTATTTAGTTCCCCCAAGCGAGATACTTATTTGTTGTTGCAAGGTCACAGACAAAATGAGCTCACCCACCTTAATTATATATTTGCTTTACATTAAGGGGATGGTTCTAATCTGAATTGCCAGACAAGTCATTCTTCAAGAACAGAGAAATGGGAGTCTGTAAAATAAAAACAGTTCTGCTTCAAAAGTTAACTGGCAATATATCCATTGCCCTGAGGTCAGAGAAGGCCTTGAAGATGGACCCCCACAGCAGGGTCTGAAGAACCATGACTTGGCCAGGTAAGTGGAGTGTTTAGCAAGAAAAGGAAAACATATTAGCCAGGTAAGTAGAGTGTTTAGCCATGATGGGAACCCCATGCATATTTTACATATGTGGTTATTTAATTATTTGCTCACTATCCTTTCCTCCATTACCCCATGAGGAGAGGAACCATGTCTCTTTTACTCATCACTGCATCCACCAGAGGCAAGCACAGCGCTTGACATAGGAATATTCATGGATGGATAGCCAGATGAGTTTCTCCTTCATTGTTTTGCTCTCTGCTAGTTTCTTTTGCGACTGTCTTACCTCCCCAACTAGACTGTAGTCATCTGAGAGCAGAGACTATATCTCATATTCCTCCCAAATCCTTCCCAATGGTGTTTCATTCAAATTAGTCTCAATACCTACTGATTAAGCTGTCAAGTTGTGAATTTGAAAAGTTGGGAGGCAAGAGGACTAGCAAGGAGTTGTCATGACTTCTGTATAGTATATCTCTAAGTACTCATCGAATTATATGAAATTCCCAAATTTGGCCATTTAATTTCATATTCGCTTCACATGGTTCCATCTAACTACTGAAGAGTGATAAAAGTTGCAAAACCAAGAAAAATCGTGACATTTTGGGTGGGCAAACTGAACTTTATATCATAATTCTGCTACTTACTAGCTTTATAATCTTGCACAAGCTTCCAAATCTTGTTTGAGCTCAGTTTCCTCAGTTGTGAAATGGGCATAATTCTCTTTTTGGAGGGTTGTAGAGATTATATGAGCCGAAAACTCTAAAATCTCTAGCCCATTACAGAAGCTCAGTAAAAGTAGCTCCACTCCCCAATATTCTTGTGCAAGTATCCTAACATCTCCTTTTCTCAATCTGCTTCTCTGCAGAACAAGCAGAAGACATAAGGAAGTTAAGTATGATTCAGAGCTCATGCTCATAACTACTATACTGCACTATATTATACTGTACAGTACTATTATAGTTTCTATAATGGTTTTAAATTCAACTTGCATAAAAATTAATAATCCTGGGCGCCTGGGTGGCTCAGTTGGTTAAGCGACTGCCTTCGGCTCAGGTCATGATCCTGGAGTCCCTGGATCGAGTCCCGCATCGGGCTCCCTGCTCGGCAGGGAGTCTGCTTCTCCCTCTGACCCTCACCCCTCTCATGTGCTCTCTCTCTCTCTCATTCTCTCTCTCTCAAATAAATAAATAAAATCTTTAAAAAAAAAATAAAAAATAAAAAAAATAAAAAATTAGTAATCCTTCAGACAACAAGATATGGACCTAGTCTAAAGGATAGACGGGGGGAAAAAAGGGGGGGGGTGTGTTTGGTGAGGGGGAGTGTTACAGATGTCTGTGTCTGGCTCAGGTCACTTATTTTTTTTCTCAATGCATGAATGAATAACTAGTATGTGTCATACTTCATAAATCTCTGTGTGCCTTACCTTCATTTGGTAGTGTTTACCTTTGGGTCAGAGTTTGCAAGTCTGCTCACACTGTAAGTTGAGCTGTTTTGAGTAATAGAAGGTTAATAGTACAAGAATATGTGTCATTTGCTTTATATTTAGGGATATTCCTCTTAATCATTTTAATCAACTGATTTCAGTTGTATCCTTGGCACTGTTCTAAGGACTTTACATATATTAACTCATTTACTCTTTTTAACAACCTCATATAACAGGTGCTATCCTCCTTCTTTGTCAGATAAGGAAACTGAGGCACAGAGGGTTTTAGTAACTCGCCCAAAGTCACATAGCCCATAAGTGGTGGAGCCAGAATTTTCATGGAGGGAAATAGACTCCAGAGATTGTGCTCTCCCTCTCTGCGCTATTCTGCATTCTAATGGTTTACTAATTTTGTACATTACAGCTGAAAACTCTTACTACCTAGCAGATGTGTTATAGGCAAAAGTGATTACCAATTAATGTTATGGAGACATCACCCCTCGGTGATGTCCTGGCGAAGATAACTCTCTAACTGCTTCTAAGTGCACCATTAGAGTTCCATTTATTTGCATCACAAGTTATTCCCTTTAAGGTGGATGAGAACTTAAGGCTGGTCACTGGAGGGGAGAGAGAGAAATGAATCCTGGGGCATTGGAGAGCTGCGGGAAGGTCAGGACTGGATTTGATGCCTAAATAAGAGGAAGGCAGAGGGGACAAAAGGGACTTCCCTATTAGGTAAACTACGACAACAGTGATATCATTACCACGAGTCCCTGCTTGTGAATGAGGAAACAAGAGCAGAGAGTTTAAAGACTCATCCATGGTCACGTAGCTGGTAAGCAGCAGAGCATGGATTGGAAATCATGTTTAACTGACACCATATTGAAGTGCTATTTCCTCCATTACCCTGGGTGGCTTCTAGGGAATGGGAGAATAAGGGGCTATACTTACTATACTTACTTTAGGGTCCTAAAAAGGGAATTAGGAGAGGATGGGGATGAACAAGCCTTTTTCTAATTTTCTAAGATTGCCTTGCTCTCTGACTTTCTATTTATATTCTTTGATTATGCTCTTTATCCTCTATATTCTGCTTTACTTGAAAGGACTTTATTGATCACCCTTGATGCACAAAGTACTGTGCTTGCTGCTTTGTGTTTTTGTAGTTGGCAGCATGGCGTGGTGGTGGGGTGGAGAGATAAATATTTTATCTTCTAAACCTTCAAGGAATTTATGATCTGGTTAGAGAAATAATATGCACATTTTCTCCTGGATACAGCCTAAACTTCTGAGCCCAGCAAAAAAAGCTCTTCCCAACTGGACCACAGCCTCCCTTAATGCCCTCAAAACACTATCCTTCTCATCTCGACCTCCTTTGAGAACTTCCAACTACTCATCATGCAGGTTCTTGCTTTTGTGACTTGGTAAATACAGTTTTCTTCCCTGTGTCTCTCATTTCAGTTACTCCCCTCTCTCCTAACACAGAAACTGATGGAGTAGCAGCTAAGGAATGGTCACGTGACTGAGACTTTGCCAATCAGCTGCTCCCATTTCATTCACTGAAACTTAAGCATATGACATCAAAATAAAGAAGATCCGAACGCATTCGCCATGGTGGCAGGTGGACTCTCACAGAGAGGCGCCATGCTCAGGCATGTCGTGGTGGCGGCCGTGTATCCAGGACGGCCGGGTGTCCTGCCTAGGCCATTCCTACCATGAGATGGTTATTGTCCCTCCCGTTCCTGGGCCCTTTGAAATCGCTTTGATTTCTGTCTCTTTCCTAAACCCAGCTCTCCCGAAAAGTGTTGACTCTCTGAGCCCTGATAGTCTTCTGTTGCTGCAACCAAAAACAGCAAATTGTTCTCAAACTGTGAAAACTTTTGTCTCAAGCATTTTCTGATACTGGTGATCCAAATTAAATATTCTCCTCTTTGTGAAATGTGCCAGTTACTATGTGAGGTACATTGAAAAAATATAGGTAAGTAATTTGAAAGACTATTCTTCTTTAAGGAAACAGTATAGTACATAGCAGTCCTTTTACAGAACAAGGAAGATGTAAACTCAGGACTTAACGAATGAGAGCTTATTGTACATAACAAGTCATCTTCTTGGGTGTTCTACCAGTTATCTCTTTCTCTCCTTTCTTTCTCTCCCTCTTTTCTCTCCTCATTCATTCATTCATTCATTCATTTAACAAACATCACTGAGCATCTTCACTGTTGATTGGCATTATTCTGGGCTCTGGGGACACAACAGCAGCCAAGACAAATAAGGTCCCGATTCTAATGAAACTTCTAGTGTCTGGAGGAGAGATAAACAGGTAAACAATTTAAAATGATTATTTCAAAGGGTTATAGGAATAACAACAGAGCAATGTGATCAAGAATTATTGGGTTGGGGGTATGAGGGAGGTTGCTTTTCTTGTAGTTTATACAGGAACATCTAGGAAGTCTTCTTTGGGAAGATGATACTTAATCTGACGCCTGAATAATGAAAAGAAGCTAACCTTACAAAGCTGTGGAGGATGAGTAATCCAGGTAGAAAAAGTAGCATACACAAAAGCCCTGTGATGTGTTCAAGTCTAGGAAAGAGACTAGAGTGAAGGGAACCCAACGAGTAAGTTGTGGATGTTAGAAGAGGGGGGTTAAGAGGGAGAAGCAGGGGCTACTTTGTTGGAACATAACGGGTCACCAAAGTATTTCCATTTTATTTTTTCATTTTTGATGGAATCTCCTCCTCCACCCCCTCACCCCCATTCTGTGTTTCTGAATTTCAACTTTCCTAAATAGGAAAGATTTAATTGAATAGATTACTCATCACCCGAATTGCTTGTATTAATCAAAAGAGGGTTTACTCTTCTGACAGATAATCCTCAAAATCTCCCTGACTTAATACTGACTGGAAGAGAAGTATATTTCTTACTCCATTAAATTCCAAACCAGTGCTCCTGATCAGTGTTGGGAGCTGTTTTACTTAATCATTCACAAACCTAGACTGATAGAAGATTCACCGTCTTTCACAAATGGCTTTCAAGTTTGCCCTGAATGCAGATATCCAGACTGGGAGTGGGTTAAGGGAATTTGGGGAGAGAACGTGTGAACTCATGCGAGGTTTGATGGGCCAGCTGGAAGAGATGAGAAACACTTCTGCTCACGTCCTTTTGGGCAGAATTTAGTTACCAAACTGCAAAGCAGACTGGAAAATGTAGTCTGGATGGTGCCCAGGAATAAAGGGAAATGGCTTAATCAATCATGGCCTCTATCGTGAATCGCCCAAGGCTGCCTTTCTTGGTAGGTATTAGTAGAGCACAGTGTAACTGACAGACATTTGGGGTTTTCTGCTCCATAGGGATGGGAGGTGAGTAAAGACAGAATGTATTTTGAAAAACGAAATTCACGTAAATATGATTTTATCCCTAGAAAATTAAAAACATGAAAGCTTTGATAGTGCAAACTGCACAGAAAATAAAGCTGGACCAAATTTTCTCACCTGGTTGAAATGAGCAGAAAATAGAGTGATTTTCAATGGAAGGAACACTTCTTTCACTAGGGGAGTGTAGTGGGTTGAACAGTGCCCCCCAAAAGATATGTCCAGGTCCTTAACCCTTGGGACCTGTGAATGTGAACTTACTTGAAAATAGGGTCTTTGTAGAAGTAACTAAGTTGATTACTGTGGGATGAGATCATCCTAGATTTAGAGGTCCCCTTTACATGGAAACATGGGGCAAAAAGAAAGTAAATCCCCACCTTAAAATTGCCCTAGTCAGTACTTCCAATGTCCCCCCACACCGTCTTGCTGCGTGAAGTATCTCCCCTCACCATTTCCAGGGATCTTTAAAGAGCATCTGTAAAACATGCCCAAGTTTCAGTCTCTCCGCTCAGCCCCAGCCAGCGAACTGCTGTGCAGCATCTGCTGGGTCCCACTCAGCTCTCCCTTGTCTGATCCCAGCATCTCCCAGCTGCTTGAAGGAACCTCAGCAGGCCTGGGATAATACACACATCCAGTCCAGCTAAAGCTCCTCATGTTCCTGGAGGTCAAAGCAGAGTATTTTTCGGAAAGAGGGGACTGATCCTCTCTTCAGCTTCCTGGTGACTGAGTCCCATTGCAGCTGAGAGGGTTCCTAGACTCTCACTGGGTCCCTCACAACAGGGGTCCACCATGCTCAGGTCCTAACTCCCTCTTGACCAGAGGTGACCTGAGGGCTTTGGTGAGTGGCCAACATCATCCCATTGCCTCGACTCTTTCCACCTCTTCCATTGCCTTGGTGCCTCCTTCTAAAAAAAAAAGGAAAATAAACTTTGTTCCTTCAGCCAAAGTGTCATGAGCCCCACGTATAACAACTTACATAAAAAGAACCCTTGGAGAGAGAGAGGAACGTCACCTAACCCCACCCAGCTCCACTGCTCCACTCCAGGTAACATCCCCATTGCACAAGGAAAAAGAAGGGAAGGAGAGGATTGTTGGCACAGAGCAAGTGTGAGGTTGTAGAGACAAGCAGCTTCTCTCCTGTGGTTCCGCCTACTGTGCTGAAGAGCCATCAACAACTTTGAACTTGTTACTCCAGGTTTTGTGTTGTCATAGGATTTCTTTTTCTTCGGTGCCACAGTTCTTGGTCACGCCGCTTGGAAGAATGAAGAGGGAGACCAGAGGAAGAGTGGTGGGCAGCAAAGCAGTTTATTGAGCGATAGTACAAAGCTCCGGAGGAGGGAGGAGAACCGGGAGGGTTGCCACCGGAGTTTCTAAGTCTAGGGGTTTTTATGGGCTTTTTGGCGGGCTGTTTTAATCTGATTAACCCTCCACACGCCTGTCACCCAATCAGGTTTTTGTCATCTACCTATCACATGGGAAAGGGTAGAGGGCTCCTTCCAGGGTGGTGTAAAATCCTTTAAGGGTGGTTTCCTCTTAGGGAGGGGGCCCCCTTGTCCCTGCCTGCCTTTCTTCTGACTATCTTTCATTAGTGTCACTTGTTACTATTTCCAGTGCCCACCTAGAGGAAAGCAGTTCACTTCTCCAAGTCTTGGTGGGATAGTCGTTGATGAGAAGTTTATAAGGTATAGTTTCCAGGCTTTGGTTCAATTCAACCACAGGATTTGGGTTGAGAAGAGAAAGGATGGGATTTGGTGGTCCATTAGCCCTCTGAAAGAGATCTCAAGAAAAGGGCCAGCATCCATTTAGATCGATTTTGTACCCATAGAGGCTAAAAGCAGGCCTAATATAGGAGAAGAGATGCCAATTACAACTAAGGAAAGAAGCCAAGAACAATAACCGAGAAGGAGAATGCATTAGGTTTGAGGAATGAGTCCTGGGTCAGAAACAGAGACTAGGAAGGGATATTAAGTGTGATATGTCAGAGATATATGGGTGATATTGTATTTGTTTGCTAAGGCTGCCATATCAAAATACCGCTGATGGGGTGACTTAACAGAAATTTGTTTTCTCCAAGTTCTGGAGGCTAGAAGTCCAAGATCAAGGTATCCACAGTTCCCGTTCAGTTCAGTTTTCTCCGGAGGCTTGCACATGATCATCTTTTCCCTGTATCTTCACATGGTCACCCCTCGGTGATGTGTCTCTGTGTATTCAAATTTCTTCTTCTTTTAAAGATACTAATAATATTGGATTGGGGCCCATTTTATCAGCCTTATTTTAACTTAGTTATTTCCTTAAATAAATACCTTATCTCTAAACCTAATTACCCCCAAAGAACCTTACCTCCAAATACGGTCACATTGGGGATTAAGGCTTCAGCATATGAATTTTGGGGACACAGACATCCATCCAGCCCATGACAGGTACAGAGGCTTCCTGACTAGGCTGAATGGCTTTGTGATCTCAGACGCTTGCAAATGTTATTGGATCCTTAGCAGTCACCACCAATGAGCACCTCTCTTCATCAATTCCCTTGACTTGGGTTGATGCTCCATAATTCCAAGTGGTTGCTTATAGTTCATTTCCTTAGCGCCCAGGAATCTACTGGCTAAAGCCAGCTTCTTGCAGCTAGGGCTCCTTTGCACTTCTAGATAGCTTTACTGGAGAGGACCTAAGATAACCCAATAGTGCCTCTTACTCCTGCATGCTTCACATCTGGTTCATGGAACACTCTCTCATTTCCCTTGCTTCAACAAAGTCTGAGAGTTCAGGTCTATTCCAATGCAGATAGCAAAGCTCCCTCTAGGGCTTTGCTGCCATAGCCTATGTTGGTATCCTCAGACATAAATCAGTTACTGGTCCTCAGGTTTTCTCAACTGCAGAAACACATTTTAAATCTTAGGGGTGGTCCTATAAAATATTACCCTGTCTCGATAAGCTTCAGATAAAGGTTTATCCAATGCCTGGGGTGACGTGGAGTGAGGACTCACAGGGTAAGAAACAACTCTCTTTAAGGACATCTCTTCACCAATTCTTCTGCCTACTTTCTAGTCCTATATTCTCAATTTGGTTGAGATTTTCAAGAGTCAGTTAAAATTTCACATCTATTTGATTTGGGGACACATTCTTATCCAAAGAGAGTCAGTTCATGTAAGAGAGAGAAAAAGGAGTGTACTAAAACTGTTGAAAGAAATGGAGAGAGAAATAGAGGGATAAGGATAAATTAGGAGGAAGGAAAGAAGAGAAGAAGGAAGAGGGGGGAGAAAGAGAAAGAGAAAGAGAAATATGTTAAAAATATTAAAGGTATTTATGCAGGAATGATGGGAAAGATGATTTAAGTTTTCCCCCCAAACACTTTGCATTTTCCAAATATTTTGTATTGATTTTTAAAATAGAATATTTATTTTAAAATAGTTTTAGACTGGGGCGCCTGGGTGGCTCAGTCATTAAGCATCTGCCTTCGGCTCAGGTCATGATCCCAGGGTCCTGGGATCGAGTTCCGCATTGGGCTCCCTGCTCCATGGGAAGCCTGCTTCTCCCTCTCCCACTCCCCCTGCTTGTGTTCCCTTTCTCGCTGTGTCTCTCTCTCTGTCAAATAAATAAATAAAATCTTAAAAAAATAAATAAAATAAAATAAAATAGTTTTAGACTTACAGAAAAATTACAAAGGTAGCAGGGAGAGTTCCCATATACCCTATAACCAGTTTTACTTATTATTAACGTCTTACAATAGTATAGTACATTTGTTACATTAATAAACCAAAATTAATATACTGTCATTAACTAACATTTGTATTTGTTCAAGTTTCCCTGCTTTTTACTTAATGTCCTATTTCTGCTGCAAGATCCCACTGAGATATCACATCACATTAGTAGGTCATAGGCTCCTTTGGCTGTGATATTTTCTCATTCATTCCTTATTTCTGATGACTTTGACAGTTTTAAAGAGTACTGGTCAGATATTTTGTAGAATGTCATTCAATTGGGATTTGTCTGATGTTTTTTGCATGATTAGACTGGGGTAACGTATTTTGAGCAGGAAGACCAGAGGTAAAGTGCCACTTTCATCCCATCATATCAAGGGTAAATACAATCAACATGACTTATCACTGGTGAGGTTCACCTTGATTAATCGGATGAGGTAGTATTTGGTAGATTCCTTTGGTGTAAGTAAAGTCACTTTTTTTTTTTTTTACCTCCTTTTTATACTGTACTCTTTGGAAGGAAGTCACAATGCACAGCCCATACTTAGAGAGTAAAGAGTTATGCTCTGCCTCCTTGAGGACAAAATAACTCCATAAATTATTTGGAATTCTTCTACATGGAAGATTCATCTCTTGTTCCCTGTTTACTTATTCAATTATTTACTTGTATCAGTATGAGCTCATTGATATTTATTTTATACTTTAGGTTATATGATGTTTTTCATCCTCAAAAATAAACATTGCAAAAATGAAATAAATGAAAATATTTCTAAATTGGCATTGAATGGAAATGCATTAATAAACCCATAAGAACCTTCCATTTAACTTTTTAAAAATTTTTTTTATTTATTTGAGAGAGAGAGAGCACAAGCAGGCAGAGCAGCAGAGGGAGAAGCAGACTCTGCACTGAGCAGGGAGCCAGATGCAGGCTTGATCCCAGGACCCTGAGAACATGACCTGAGCTGAAGGCAGACACTTAACGACTGAACCACCTAGGCACCCCCTCCCCCGATTTAACTTTTTCAAGTAAGCTAACCTTAACCAAATATAATTTCTTTGTAAAAAAAATAATTTTTTTCAAATAACATAACCACAATGAAGAAGATAAAAGGACTACCAAATAACTTTTAAAAATATTTTTAAACCTCAAAAAACTTTTGAGCTATATATTTATTCTAAATACAAAAAGAATGGTTAATGAAGCTTTCACTCTACTTGGTAGTTTTCACAGTAGTATGAGTATAGCAAATCTGAAACTATTTTCTGTGTATTGCAGTATTGAGTGAATGAGTAAAGACACTGATGATGTTCAGTCAGGGTTTGCACTCTTAGAGAACTGAGATACAAATATGGAAGAGAAGAAGGCTACAAAGAACCCTGTACTGTTGGATTGGAATTTTCCATGGTTGAGACAGGAAAAGTACAAGATGAGTTTGGAACATTTTGTGGTGCCACAAAGTAAGGAAGTGCTGAAAAAAAAAAAAAAAACAACTGATGGGAGCATGTCAATAGGACAAAGGGCTGTCCTGAAGGGCTTTCAGTGGTCAAATCTGGCACAATTGGAAAACCAAAATTAAAAATAGTAGTAATGGATTATAACTCATTGATTAAAAAAAGAATCCATATGCCTATACTGCTAATATATATGAAGAGAAAGGACAACTTTTTATAATAGAAGAAAACAAAAGTAAAATGAATGATGGTATTAAAAAATCACCATCTGTGATTAACTTAGCAATAATTGATTCAGGCATGGATCACCAAAGGATGATAAAACTATAGTGTAAATTTTGATGAGATACAGGATTTGTACATTATCTTAAAGCATCTTTCCAGAAATTAGTTCTTAATCACCAAGGATGGGACATCTGATGTGAGTCATTGAGAAGGAAACATTACTTCATCGTTGTCCCAGACAAAAATGTATAACCTGAACTGGATTATAAGAAAAAAAAAATACTCACAATTTGTTGAGAGATATTCTACAAAATAACTGGTTTGTTGTCTTCAAAAAAAGTCAACGTTGCCAGGGACAAAGAAAACCTGAAGAATTGTTCCAGATTAAAAGAGACTAAGGAAATATTGCAAGTAAATGCATTGTGTAATCCTGAATTGGTTTCTTGATTGAAGAAAAAAATTCTGAAATGGAAATTTTTGGTATAGAGGTAAAATTTGAATATGGCCTGTCATTATACAGTAGAAAATTCACTGCAGTAATAGAATTACTAATGGCCAAAAATATCATAAGACATATATTCAGCTTCAACAATAACCAAACAAGGTAATATAAAACAAAAACAAATTATATTATTCAATACTAGTAAGTTCATTGCAAAATAAGTACTCTCACATACTACCCATATGTGTGTGTGGATGGATGGATGGTTGGATAGATAGATAGACAGATAGTTGGCAATACATGTTTTAACTATTTTCAGCTCTTTAAACCTAGCCTAATAAAATCTGCTTTTACTATTCTTGCATCTTTTTGGAAATTTTGTGTTTTTCTCAAAATACAAGTTAAGAGCATTCTTTTCTCTAATTGGTATGTTACCCAGTCTAGAACATTAAGGAAGTGTGTAAAGTTTAGGAAGAAAATAAGAAGTATCTGTAATCCTACTACATATATCTAACCACCATTAATAAAGAAATATTTAAAAATGTGTTGGAAACATACTGGGTAAATAATTATATTTTCTGTTTTTTAATTTAACATTATATTATGATTTTATCAAATATCATTTAATAATTTTGAAGACCTATATTTTAATGAAAGCATAATATCATCTGGCTCTAAAAGTATTATAACATTTTCTTTATTATAAGACGTTAAGTTTACTTCTACTTTGTTACTATTATATTGCTCTGGCAAACGCCTCTGTAATTTATATTTTACTTCTCTCTTATTATTTTCTTAAGGAAGCTTTAAAGCAGTGAAGTTTTTCAGGTTAAAAAGATCTCCCTATTTATCTATCTACACATATGATCGCCACGTTGCTTTCTGGAATCTTTTTTTAAACAATGTAATACTCTTGCCAGTGGTATATGAAAGTGCCTATTACATTATATACTTACTAGCTTTTAACACTATCGTTTTTTGTTTTATCTCTTATTGCTTTTTACTAGATGAACTTTTTTCCTTGTATTTTTTTTTTTGCTATGTTACTTCTGTGAATTCTGTTTTTGTGTTTTACTCACTTCTCTATTGAGAAGCTATAGTTCTCACTGTTTGCTTTATGTGACATAAAGACATATATTGATAAACATATTGATAGTCCTGTAGCTGGAGATGGAGATAGAAACAGAGGCGTAAGTATAGAAGGAGGGAAAGGGGAGAGAAGGAGAGACACAGAGACGGGGAAGGACAGCAAGGATGTATCTGATACAGACACAGATTTTCCATCACTTCAAGATTCCTGAGGAAGAGATTATCTTTGCTGGTTGGTTTTTATTATAATTCTCCTGATAGTAATATGTTTCTCTAGAGTAAAATAAATATTTATTCCCCTATCTTAAAGTAGCATATATATATATATATATATCTACACACACACACTACATAGACTTTTTCAAGAGTTTGTACGGTATATTATTGTAACTTTTCCTTTGCTCCCTCTAGTGAGAAAATCTATGTATGTACAGTTTGTAACATTTCTGACTTCTTTTTCAGTATTTAGTGCCCTCTGGTGTTTGCAAAGAAAGGATAACAATGTATTTTGCCTCTAATTCATTTTCTCCTTCTAAGGATTCCTTGGCAGGAATGGATCTATATGTATATATCCGTATATAGAGGTAACGCTTGAATATTTTCAAATTCACTTCAGAAACAAAAATGAGTGAGTCAATTAGTTATTTGAGGAGAGTTCTGGCATTAAAAAATATCTGCCATCTCCATCTGGCAAATGACAGAATGAACACCGTCTGGGAAACCTAGTTACCAGAATGGCTCTCCTTTACAAAGCAGATAGTGAAACATTCACTCTCAGCCTGTGAAGTCCATTTCTTGCTAATGTAACAAATACTGTGGGAATAAAAGCAGCAAGAGGAAATGGAAACTACCAGTGAGGAGGAAGGAGGCAAGGGAAGGGAACCATTTGTCTTTGTTATTAGGGGACATATTTTTTTCCAGGGGATTTGCCTTCTCTTGGGGATTCTTTGTTTTTACCTCTAATAGAGAGATTATGTATTAGCTACCTCTGTAATCTGCGGTTATTTCACTGACTTAATGTGGGCTTCCATTTTCTTATCTGGCCATTGAAATTTACTAGTTCAGTCATATTCTCTTTTCATTTTTTTAAAGATTTTATTTATTTATTTGAGAGAGAGTGAGCACAAGCAGGGGGAGCTTCAGTCAGAGGCAGAAGGAGAAGCAGACTCCCGGCCAAGCAAGGAGCCCAATGTGGGGCTCCATCCCAGGACCCTGGGATCATGACCTGAACTGAAGGCGGACGCTTAACCAAGTGAGCCACCTAGGTGCCCAGAGTTCAGTCATTTTCAAACCTTTTTGATGGGGAAGAAGAGTGGATACTTATTCAAACAAAACAGTCCATGGAAGTCTAATGTAAATACAGGGAAAAGGGAAGTTAATCTGGTTCAAGTGGAGCAGAGAGGCTGGCAGGGGTTTGGTTCCCTGCCACGTAACCTTCCCTTTGTTTAATTCCAGTTGATCTCTGGATCAGCTCTGAGGCTTTCCAAGTTCTTGAGGAGCACATTTTTACCAGTAAGGGAAATTTACAAAATTTACAAAATGCCTCCTTCCCATAAGTGGTTAAATGTTATCCTCAAATGCAGAAAGTTTGCTCTCTGTAAGTGATTTTGTGTTCAAAAATGAGTAAAATTTCTTTCATTTATTTATGTACTTAACAAATACTTAATGACAACCAGACATTATGCTCGATTCTGGGGTACAATAAATTGATATGTTCCCTGTCCTCTGTAAGTATATGGTCCTGCAGGAAGATAACTCAACATCCAAAAAAACAAATAATCAAGTCAAAAAATGGGCAGAAGACATGAACAGACACTTCTCTGAAGAAGACATACAAATATCTAAGAGACACATGAAAAAATGTTCATCATAATTAGCCATCAGGGAAATTCAAATCAAAACCACATTGAGATACCACCTTACACCAGTTAGAATGGCAAAAATTGACAAGGCAAGAAACAACAAATGTTGGGGAGCTTGTGGAGAAAGGGGAACCCTCTTACACTGTTGGTGGGAATGCAAGTTGGTACAGCCACTTTGGAAAACAGTGTGGAGGTTCCTCAAAAATTTAAAAATAGAGCTAGCCTATGACCCAGCAATTGCACTCCTGGGTATTTACCCCAAAGACACAGATGTAGTGAAAAGAAGGGCCATATGCACCCCAATGTTCATAGCAGCAATGTCCACAATGGCCAAACTGTGGAAGGAGCCGAGATGTCCTTCAACAGATGAATGGATAAAGAAGATGTGGTCCATATATACAATGGAATATTACACAGTCATCAGAAAGGATGAATACCCAACTTTTGCATCAACATGCATGGGACTGGAGGAGATTATGCTAAGTGAAATAAGTCAAGCGGAGAAAGCCAATTATCATATGGTTTCACTTATTTGTGGAACATAGGAATAGCATGGAGGACATTAGGAGAAGGAAGGGAAAAATGAAGGGGGCGAAATAGGAGGGGGAGATGAACCATGACAGATTATGGACTCCGAGAAACAAACTGAGGGTTTTAGAGGGAAGGGGCATGGGGGGATGGGTTAGCCAGGTGATGGGTATTAAGGAGGGCACGTATAGCATGGAACACTGGGTGGTATACGCAAACAATGAATCATGGAACACTACATCAAAAACTAATGATGTACTGTATGGTGACTAAAATAACATAATAAAAAAAAGAAAAAAGATTAATGAAATTATTTCATAAATAAATATAACATTATGAATGTGGTACATTAAATAAAGGAGAAGTAAATACTACCATGGGATCATATAATAAGAAGCTTCGATCTAGACAGGAATATTAGGAAGGCTTTCTGGGGAGGGGATGAGTGAAGTGGCACCTGACAATAAGAGTTACAAGGTAAAGCAAAGAAGTAGGAGTATTTCATGCAGAACACAAGGCAAGAAGCAGCAAGGCATTTCAATTCATTGAAGATGGTCAGTGTAGCTAAAACAAAGAAAGCAAAGGGCAGGGGAGAAATGGGATGACTAGGGGGCAGGACAAACAGAGCCTTGTAAACTACTCAAAAGGATTTTGATCTGTATCTATATCTACATCTGTATATCTATGAAAAATAGACAGCTACCAAAGTGTTTTAAGCAGCAGTGACATCATCAGATCCTTCTGGTTATAGCATGGTGAATGTATTAGGGTGGGGGAAGCAAGAAGAAGTACACACATGGACAGGGATACACGTGTGGAGATATTTTAATGTCTGGTAGAGAGATTATATTGTCTTGGATTGGGATTTGTTCATGGAGACAGAAAAGTAGATATATTTAATTAAGTGTTAAGGGACAAAATTGACTCAACTGGGTGATGGATTGGATACAAGAGGTATGGGAAAGGAAGGTGTCAAGGATAACCCCCAAATATCTGTTTTATTCAACTGAATGGATGAGAAATGGACCATCACAAGAAGGGTACAGCTTTTGGTGAGAGAAGGGGAGTCATGAGTGTGGTTTGGATGTGTTATGTCTAAAGAGTTTTTGAACCAATATTTCAAGTTGACTATTGCAAATTCATACTGGAAATGCAAAGGAGCTATCCAAGCTGGAGAAACAGATCTGGGAGTGATCTATGTTTAGGAGCAATGGAGACATGAGTGTAGATGATGGTTCCAAGAAAGACAGTGCAAAGTTACAATTGAGTCTCTGATAGAACTTTTAGTAGCTTCAATGTCAAATGGCTAAGAAAAGAAGGCAAAGAGGTTAAAGAGAGCAGCCATAGCCAAGACTAGATCAAGAGAGTATTAGATCCTATAATAATGAGCAAGCAAGTGTTCTAAGAAGAAAGGAGTAGTCAGCAGAATCAAATAATGCTGAGAAGTTAAGTTAAAAGAGACCTACAAATATTCACTGGATTTAGCAACAATAGGTTTTGAGGGCCCTTCGTGAGACCTGTTTCTATGCAATGATAGAGTACAAACTCCAGACTGGTGTAGCTAGAAGAGTGAGTTGGAAATGAGTTGAAACATTTCTTTATA
The DNA here is from genome assembly GCF_964656455.1 of Halichoerus grypus. Lineage (NCBI taxonomy): Eukaryota > Metazoa > Chordata > Mammalia > Carnivora > Phocidae > Halichoerus > Halichoerus grypus. The sequence goes on from NC_135722.1 coordinate 35,665,361, forward strand.
TACATTTGGCCTTAAAGGTGAAGAGAGAGATAGACTCCTAACTGGTGCAGGATGTCACATTTGAGGAAAGGATTTCAATTTTTAAATAAAAGAGACTTGAGTATGTTTAAACACCAATGGAAGAGTCCAAAGAGATGTCACAATGTATAAGAAAGAAAAAGAATAAGGGGGAGAATCAATGATGCAATTTTCCAGAGAAGAGTGAAGATGATAAGATTGAAAACATATAAGGAGGTACTGCCCTTGGATGGGCAAAGGGGTTGCACATCTTCTCTAACCAAGGAGAAACATTGTTAGCTTACTTTGGTATACAAGGCGAGTTTGAATACATAAATCTTGTATTTTCTCTGTAAAGTAAATGATGGCATCATCTGCTTAATTTTGAGAAAGAGAAAGGGGAGTTAAGATTTGAGGTTTAGGTCAAAATAATAGAAGAACTGGACCACATAAATGTAGGAGGATAGACTGTCAGTGTTGACTGTATATCAAGGTTGGTTACCATGGATTTATGGGTATCCAATCTGCTTTCCTTGACTGACTCACCTTTATTTCGTTTTGCCTCTTACCACATACAGTTTAGCTGGAACAAATGTAATAAGAAGGCAATCACGGAAATAAAATTTTATGTCTATTTCAAACAGTTTGAATGGTGTTCTGCCCATTCACTATATATAATAACATTTTGAAATTCCCTGGAGCCACGCCTGATGTAATTGAATATGTACAAATGTAAAACCATGATCTAATCATTTAGCATATAAAGCCATTTAGAACAAGAAGAAAGAGGACAAAAGAAGCACATGACCACAGAATCTAATGGGGCACTGACATTCTGATATACTAACCTTTCCTGAGGTTGGGGAGGCATGAAAGAGGCCAAGAATGGTTTCTTCCTGCTTTCAGAATGCTTGTGGAGGCAAATCTACAATGAGATGAAGCATGCTAGTATATACAGATGAAAATGTTATTATGCAAAAAGAAGGAAATGGGGATTTAATGTGACTAATTTCACCTCTAAATCCATTTTTCATGCCATTGTATGAAACCCTGGGTCCTGAAGCTAAAAGAACAGGTAAAAAAAATGGTGAGATAGCAAATCCTGCAACATTTTGCTGTTGCTTCTTCCTTTTTATACGCAATCTATTATCCTTTCAATGAGACTGACCTTAAGTAAGCGATTATTTTTTGTTTCCAATAAAATCTGGCTTTAGTATAAGGATGACTGTACCTTCTTTTACTTCAGCTTTCCAACGTATTTGGTGCATGCGTAGTCGGGAATTTGACCTGCCCAAAGAGACGTTCAGCCTTTGAAAACCTTCATTATTTCCTGAGTGATAGGAGTATCTTTGTTATTCATGATGGACCCTTGGGACCTCACCTGATAATTTATGCTACCTGCTATCAAGGTGGCTCATGGTGGGCCCTTCTGGTCATGTGATATTAGCTCAATCTCCAGGGAGGGAGCAGGTACTAGAGATTGAATTCAACCACATGAATAATGATTTAATCAATCGTGCCTGTGTAATGAATCCCAATAAGAAATTCTGGCCACTGAAGCGCAGGTAAGCCACACTGGTTGGCAATACTCACGTATATTGTCATACATCATGGCTCAGAGAAAGTAACACTATCTGTCCGTGACTCCACAGACTGGGGTGGTGGGAGGGATGACTAGAAGCTCCATGTTTGGGCTTCCTAGACTTTGCCCTATGCGTCTCTTCCTTTAGCTGGTTCTAATTTGTATCCTTTTCCTGTAATACATGTGATTTTAAGTATAACAGTGAGTTCTGTGAGCTTTCTAGTGAATTACAAAACCCAAGTGTGGTTTTGGAACCCCCAAACTTGTACTTGGTGCCAGAAGTCTTGGGCAAAGTTGGCATTCTGGAGGACTGTGCCCTTAACCTCACAGTTTAGCTAACTCCTAATGATGCAGATCCAAATCAAAGTTTTGAATACCCCTCTTGACTATTTAGATGATCCTGGACTCTACAAGGCTTACCCTTTTTTTTTTTGCATCCTAAGTGAAGGTTTATCTGTTATTCAAATGTAGTTTTCTTCCAAAGGCCTTGTTAATCTCTACGAACATCTATCTTCAGAAATAATGCCACTCTGGGAGGCTTAGCAGTGAGATTAGAAGATCCCTTTCCTAACAACATCACCTCTGAAATCAGTATTTCTGGGTCTCAAAATCTTAGAGCTGTGTTATCAGTCAGTGACCGACCAGAAGACAGAAACCATACAGTATTGAATAGGGAAAATGTAATCTAAAGAATTATCAGCTGTAACGGGATTGGAGTAATGAGGGTTTGGTGAGGAAGAACTACAGAGAGTTCCAAAGAATAGAGAGATAGCACATATAAGGACCAGCTAGCACCTCTAGGGCTGAGATCGGACACCCAGGGGAGATCCTCCCCCTAACCCAAGGGCTGAGATCCAGATCCTGTTGGACAAGGCTCTGCTGTGGCTTACAGGATGATAGAGAAATTGCTGTGGTGTCTCACTGGTGGAACTTGCTGGGAATCAGCCCTCTGAACTTGCAGGAAATCCACCGTCTAGGGGCTAGGGAAAGTCAGTTCACAGAAAGGGTCTTACCTGAGGCATCATAGTACAAATTGTGTTGGTGAAGGGATGCTGGAGGAAGCTGCTGCCCACTAGGTTCTCCTGCCCACTGTTCACTGCAGGAGCCACATGCTGGGGAAGTTGTGCTTGCTGCAGGAACTGGGTGCTAGACGAGCAGCGTTGCTGCGGAAACTTGCTGAGCAAGCACAGCTTAACCAGGAGGAAAAAAATCCTTTCCTTCGGCCATGTCTCTCCGGCGCCCTCTACTGACAACGTTTAACATTGCACCAGCTGGCAAAGAAAAAAGGTGTAAACACCCATCTCCATTTTCACACAGCGGGCAATAATTGATGAATTTGAACCTGAGGAGAAATTGACAACCGGAGAAAGCTTAAAGCTATATGATAGTCTATTTTACTGTCTGGGAGAGTAAGGGGCTTGTCTAAGCTTACATATGAGGGGTGGGACCAAGTCCCATCTTCTAATACCCAATCCAGTATAATACAAACATTTTTTTTTTTGCCAAGACATTGTCCAACTGAAAATTGTTTTTTCACCCAAATTATATTCTTCTGGAAGGATTTTCTCTCTTTGATGTGATAGCAACAAAAACAATGGCTGTGTTTATTGGGCAGAAACTATACTAAAAAAAAAAAAACAAACCATGAAACAAATAATACATTATATGTTAATAAAAAAATAAAAATAAAAAAACGGTGAAGAAGGTAATATTATCCTCATTTTACAGATGAAAAAAGGAAGGCTTAGAGAGGTTAAGTGAGGTACTTAATGTCAGACAGTAAGTGGTAGAGTAGTTGGTCTAATTCCAAAACCTGGCTTTTAAATCATTACGCTAGTTGAATCAAATACTTTATTAATTACAGTCAAGAAATTCCTACTTAAGCCGATTGGGAGTGTTCCTAAGATAAGAGAAAAGGGATAATGGTGGGGCAAGTGTGGAAGGGACAGCAAAAGCCGTACCAGCATGGCTGGGCAGCTTACTCGCGCACGTGGGGGTGAGAGTGAGGGCTGTAGACAGGGGCAGGTTGAGGAAATACTGCTTCCTGGCGGCTGCGCAGAAGCTGGGAGGGAGTGCGCAGCCAAGGGATGGATAAGACTGCAGGAGCCCGGAGACCTTTCCGGACCGTCGATGCCTCCTTCGCCGTTTGTTTCGCCTGTAGAGTTGTACAGTGGTTCAGCGGAGTTGCAGAGTGTCTTCTTTCCTTTTTGCCTTGTTTCTTTCTTTAGCTGTGTGCTATAAATCTGATTTTTACATTTGGAAGTGGGTAGTTACATCATTTATGTAAGGGAAGGAGATGGATTTTGAGCACTTACCCTGGTTTTATAATGCCACCACAAATCGCATTCTCAGTGCAGAAGGGTCTGGAAATTTTGCCAAGTTCCTCAAGGTGCACGCAATATCAGTACAACCTTTTCCATAGAGCGTAGACCTTTCAACGTGGTTTCATTTGAGTCCTCGGATGGGACATAAATTTTCAGTGAAATGAATGAAATGTCACTTGAGGTTGGGAAAGGAATACTTTTAATATTTTTGAATCAGCTATGTTTAAATCACCCTGCCCAGGAAAGGCAGGTTTCCAGTTCATTGCTAGTTGGGTGGACTCAGATTGGCTGCTTCTGAGCCTCAGAGGTTTTCTGTGCATGTGTGTTTAGGGAAGGCAAACAGATTTTCTTGTGAATTTACAGAAAAAAATGCCCAAGTATTGGTAAGCATACTTACGGTAGAAAGAGACGAGAAAAACAAAAATACTGTACAATAAAAAAACAACAAAATTTTACAAAAACTACAGTTCTAGAAAACCTTTGTAGAATAACAACAGGAAAACATCTTAGATATATTCTCATCTACCTTCTTAATTTCACACAAGGGAAACATGAAAGTTGGGTTTTTCTTTTGATAAACAACTTTGCCTTCATAACCCTTTTAATAATGCAAATATATTACCCCATAATGTACCATATGGACACGGAGTTGAAGTTGTAATTACAAAACCCACCAAAACAAAACCATAAACTTTGAGCTAAAAAAGACCTAAATCTCACCGAATCTAAACTCCTAATTTCTAAATTAGGAAAGAAAACTCTGTTAAGGTAGAGGCCTCCCTAAAGCCAAGACTGTAAATGATTTCTCCTGTTTTTCTTTCTTTCTTTTTTTTTAATATTTTATTTATTTATTTATTTGACAGAGAGAGACACAGCGAGAGAGGGAACACAAGCGGGGGGAATGGAAGAGGGAGAAGCAGGCTTCCCTCTGAGCGTGGAGCCCTATGCGGGGCTCGATCCCAGGACCCTGGGATCATGACCTGAGCCAAAGGCAGCTGCTTAACGACTGAGCCACCCAGGTGCCTCAGATTTCTCCTGTTTTTCTATTAGTAGCTCTGACATTTGCTAGATGTAGGACTCTGGGCACCATCCTCAGTGACCTTCACTTATCTCCTTTATAAAATTGGGATAATAATTTTTATAAGATTGTTGTGAGGATTAAATGAATTAATAACGAGAAAAGTAGTTTCAAAATGTGATGTACTATGTAGTCACAAAAGTAAAAATGAGTACACTGTATACTAATAGATGAACATGATTGTTTTTATTATTTCAAAGGAAAACTCCTAGATAATTCTAGGCACTGAGTAGAGTTTTTATTTTTATGCAAAGAAATTCAGTATTTATTTATTTATTTATTTATTTAAAGATTTTATTTATTTATTTGAGAGAGAGAGGGAACACAAGCAGGGGGAGTGGGAGAGGGAGAAGCAGGCTTCCCGCTGAGCAGGGAGCCTGACGTGGGGCTCGATCCCAGGACCCTGGCTTCATGACCTGAGCTGAAGGCAGACGCTTAAGTGACTGACCTACCCAGGCGCCCCAAGAAATTCAGTTTTTAGAAATGATGACTTCCAAAGAAAACAGGCAACATTTAAGGCAAATCCACGAAGTATTTGATATAAATTGGTAGGACTCAGCATTACAAGAGTAAAAAGTCACTGCTCTTGTTTTGGAATGTGTATAAGCCTTCATCTATTTTTAGGGCTACATGGCACACTGTCGGTCACTTTTGAATTATCTTATCAATTACCTGTATGCTTACTACACTTTCTATTATGGCAAAAATTCATTTGTCAGAAAGACAAACAATATGAACCAGTTCATTGTGATGAAGGCAGCATGAAAATCCAGCCTGGATAAGTTTGTTTTTGTGGAGAGCAAGCCCAGCGGGTTCTGCCCCCTCCCCATCATTTTCTACCTCTGTCCTTCTTCCTTATTCTACATTGTGTTTATTTTTAGCACTTAGAACCATTTGATACATATTTGTATACTTGTTTCATTGTTTGTGTCCACCCAATAAATGCAAGCACCATGAGAACTTAAGTCAGAAAACCAAGAAGTGTGTCGGGCATACTATGCACTCAGTAATCATTTCTTGAGTGAAGGCTACCAGTCAGTTTATGGCACAAACGGAGGAGTTTAGAACATGAAGCATAGCGTTTTTCTTTCTGTGCTTTTGCTCATTCCATTTGCAAGAACTCCAGCACTCCTGCCTCTCCCAGGATCTGATGCCACTTCACCTGTGGCCACATAATTCAACTACAGTTTGGAATAGGTTTCACATTATACCTCCATTTACTTAGTGTGGATTTAGTTATTTAAGGAAGCCAAGTAAAACTCTTGGCTTACAGTGAATTCCAGTCCATTGAAACACTAAGTTTTATTTACCTAAAATGATGCTAAGTAAAATGTCTACCTTCTGGAAAATGGGTTTATTTTTTCAAATCTAATGCAGGACTTTACCCTCTTCCTATTGCAACTTGTCAAAAGCTGTTCCAATATATTAGCTGTCTTAACTGTAGAGGACATAGGTTGTTTCTCTCAGGGATTTAGCCTCTCTGACACTATTCTCACAGTGACAAGAGTTTGCATAAGTTCAAAAGAACAGCCCTTGATCAAGAGGGGCTTAATATTCCCCTCGACTTGACTTAACTTTGGACAGGCTTCTTCCTGGTTGTAGGCCCCTGACCTCCCTTTCCTTGGAGTACTTGCTTTAGAAAACTTGTGATCCCAAATTCTTTTCCTGCTCCCTCGAGGTACAAATATAGAAAGCTATTTACTAGTCTCACACACAAGAATGTCTTTCTCCAGGATTTGAGAATCATGTCTCTGAAATGTAGTTATCAAGGAAGATAGGGCCCCTGTGTCCCAGTTTCTTTGGGAGGGTAGGAGCTTAACTTCAGCTTGCTCTAAATTACAAAACTACTGTCATGAAGGTATGAAAAAGTTTACTTTTCCTTTGGGTAAGGCCAATGAGCAAACTCAGATGGCCTATCCCCCCCCACTGCAGCTCCTAAAAACTCTCCAGCTTTTTTCTCATAGGAGCTGGGTATCCAGATTTGCTCTGTGTTCAGAGAACCCCATTAAGGTCTACACACAGCATTCAATTACAAGTTTTCTGTTGCTGGGAATGGTATTGGAATAAAATCAACTTCTGTCTGTTCATCTTGTCCAGTGTGATTTTTCTTTAACACCCCTCTTTTCTACATTTGTTTTCAAAATCAGAACTCAATCGAATGCTCTGTGTAGACCCCACTTGGGTTCTCTGACGACTTTCCTTGTTTCTTCCTCAAAATACATAATTGTATGGTAAGGATTTTATTTCTAGAAACAACTCATGGAATTTAATTTTTTTTTTTTCCTTTTGGAGCTTCCTGCCATGGCACTATGACTATGGATAAGTGTTTGGAGATATATTTCATCATAATTATTCTCATTTACATTGACAATGAGCATTGAATAAAATAGCTAAATTTTACATAGTACTTTACACAGTACCTTAGTATTCATACATATATATCTCCTGAAGAATATCTAAGTGCTCAATGAAATTGAAGAAGTTTTATTTGTGTGGGCTTCTTACTGTAGTAATATATTTGGGGGACAGTTGTCTAATTCAAGTTTTTAGTAAGGATACATTTTTTGGAAATGTCTAATGGGGCAGGAACCTTATAGCTCAGGCTAATTCCATTTGGACATGATCATTTGGGAAACAGGAACAATATAAATCAGCATTTGGCAATTACCTTGTGAATCAGTCAAAAGACAGGAAGCCATACTCTTGGCAAGACTCATTAGGGAGGCGAGGTTTATAAGTAATACTTTTCCAGGAGTTTTGCTGAATATAAATATAAATGACATGTAAGAAAAGGAAAAAGTCAACGTCAGTCTGCGTACCCCCCCCAAAAAAGAAAAAAAACAAAACTTAAGCATTATTCACTTTCTAGGGGCATTGTGCTTCTTGATCTCAAGAATTTTGCTTATGTTTTCCTTTTGTTCTACCCCTGGGCCTAGAGTAATACTTGGTTAAAAATACGTCCTTATTCAGTGAATGGAAGAGATTCTCTGTTTTAATTTCATTTTAAAAGCATAGCTGGTGGAACCAAGGCACAGGGACTAACTGATATGTTTCTCTTCTGATAATGCCAAGTGCAAAGTGTCACCAGGGAGGGAATGTACTATGGAGGTTAGATTCCTCACTGCAGGGAGGAACCATAATAGTTAGTCTCTGGGGAAACTTTTTTATAAATATTTAATAAGAGTAGACATTTATTGGACACTTTTATGTGCCAAGGGCTGTGGTAAATATTTCATACCAAGTATCTCCTTTTGGTCCTCGTAGTGATGCCGTGTGGTAGATCTTATCATTATCCCCATTTTGGAGAAGATGCTCTGGTTATTGTCTTGTCCTAGACACTACTCATCCATGTCCCATTTCCCCATTTTTTATGCCTACTATAAGCTCCCAAGAGCTGGACTCAATAAGCCTACAAAGCAATACCGGAAGGAAGAAACTAAAGATTACACAAGTTGAGGATTTTTAACTCTCTCAAAGATATTAGAAACTGAGAGCAGAGAGCTAGTTTTGGTAGTGGAGAATTTAGATTAGAGTTTTGTGCCCCCCTCCACCTTCCTCACATTTACAATCAGGACAGAATATAAATACTCAGATGACCTTAACATGAAAACTAATTGGTTTGCTTTTCTTGCCTTTCTTTGCTATCTGCAAGAATTGAATGTAAATGTTTCTCCTCACTGCCTGGGTGGTTTGAAAATTAAGTTCTCTTTTCCCTCAAAGAAAGAATAATTTAGGATCTGAGTTTAAGGAGCCACCAGGATCAATCGAGAAAAATGCAAAGGAAAGCTAGCGTTTTGGGTTTTTTTTTTTAAGATTTTATTTATTTATTTATTTGAGAGAGAACTCGTGCACTGGAGCAGGGGGAGGGGCACAAGGAGAGGGAGAGAGAAAGAATCTCAAGCAAACTCCAGGCCAAGTGTGGAGCCCTAGGTGGGGCTCGATCTCACAACCCTGAGGTCATGACCTGAGCTGAAATCAAGAGTCAGACAGCGAACCGACTGAGCCACCCAGGCACCCCAGGAATGCTGGGGTTTGATAAAAGAAGCTGGGAGGACAGGAGAAATGGAAGGCAGAGGTGGGCTTCTCTCAGTGCAGGGCTAAAGGGAAAGAGAGGCCACTGTGTGGCTCCTGGGGCTGTGGGGATCCAGTCCCTGACTCTTGGAAGTGCCCTGGAGAGGCTACAACACCTCTGAGGAATAGGGCTCTGGATGCTTTCTGGGAAGAGAGATTCACTGTTCTTTTGCTTCCCTTAACTACTTAGGTAAAGACTGAAATTCCTCCCCTCCTGTGTCTCCATTGCGTAAAGTCCCATCAAGGATAGCTTTTAAGGCAAAGTGTTCAACAGGAGGTGGTGTGAAAGCTGGGGCTTCTCACACCACCATGTGAGGATGGCTGTAGGCCTCTGGTTAAGAGACCACCACCCCAAGGGGTCCTGAGGCAAGCCCTACTTCTGGATGTTCCTTCTGATGACTGGTATTGGTCGGTCTAAGTTTTGTTTTGTTAAAAGTAGTAGTATTTGGTCCAATACACTTAGAAGGGGCCCTGCCATGAAAAACCAACATTGTGAATTTACACTAAGTGCATCGATAATTTATTATGATTCTTACAACTGAATTTTTCTGCTTTTTTTGGCTTATTGCTGTAGGAAGCACTGAGCTAAAACAGGACTTTCTGCTGTCTGAAGCAACCAAGAGTACCGGATTCCAGTTCCAGTTCTGCAGCGGACCCACTGTGAGGCCCCGACAGGTGACTGCCCCCTTCTAGGCCTGGGATTCCCCTTTGTAAAAATGTAACAGGGGGGCTGGTTGTTAGATAGAGCTGAGGTCAGTTCTGATGATCGTGGGTCCCTTTACTCTTCATATTGTCATGCTCTCCAAATATTAACCATAAGCGGCCAAGTGAGCCAACTAATCAAGACTAAAATAATAATAATAATAATAAAACGGTATTTAGAAATTACCCTAGGGATCAAGTCTGATTGAAAAGGGAGTAGTAAATCCCACAGAACTGAATATTGGATAAGTTGTTAATTTGGTGGTCTCTGCTGCTTTCTTGACTGAAATTTAAACAATGGAAAAGGAAACCGGGAGGGAGGGTGGTTTGCCTGGGTCGCACAGTGGGTTAAGCATCTGCCTTCTGCTCTGGTCGTGAACTCAGAGTCCTGGGATCAAGCCCTGCATGGGGCTCCCTGCTCAGTGGGGAGTCTGCTTCTCCCTCTCCTTCTGCCCCTCCTCCCACCCCTGCTTGTTCTCTCTCTCTCAAATAAATAAATAAAATCTTTTTTAAAAATTAGGAAAAAAAAGAAAGAAAAGGAAGCCTGGGGAGGTGAGTGAGACCCCAGGCTGGTGGGTTGCAGCCGCTGTCTGCTGTGTTTGCCCCAGTCCTGCCCGAGCTACCTTCTCAGCCACATCTGGAAGCAGCAGGGGTCCTCCTGAGCATTGCGGGTGGCCAAATACTAAGAGGCAGAAAATCTGCTTCATTATTATGAATCATAAACATAGCAGTTTTACCAGCATTGAGCACTTAATTAACTATATGCCAGGGCCAAGGACTTTGCTACATGATCTCATTCCATTTGTATAGCCCTGTAAAGTAAGTATTTTTAGCCATTCTATTTTAAAGACAGGGAAATGGAGACTCCAAAAGTATTAACGATTTGCCCAAGATGACCCAACTAAGTGTTTTTGTTAATGGGTAAAGAAGTTAATGACTATTATTTTGGGAGAGTCTAAAGAAAATGGACATCCTGTCCCTTGTTTATCATTCCTCTACTCTACTGAAAATCCTTTCAACATTTGGAACTGAAATCAGATGATGAACTGTATCCAAGCAATAATGAAGGTGGGGGAAAAGTCTCAAAAGGGTAGCATTTGAGAAGGTCTGCGGGAAAGTGGAAAGGAACAGACTTCTTCTTCTTCTTTTTTTTTTTTTGAAAGATTTTGTCTTTAAGCCATCTCTACACCTGACATAGGGCTGGAACTCACGATGCCAAGATCAAGAGCGAGAGTCCCACGCTCTACTGACTGAGGCACCCAGGAACCCCCAGACATCTTTTTTTAAATTTGTTTTTTTGAAATATAATTAATATACAGTGTTATATTAGTTTCAAGTGTACAATATAATGATTCAACAATTCTCTCCATTACTCAGTGCTCATCAAGATAATTGTAAATGTATTCTTAATCTTTATCTATTTCACGAATCCCCCCCTTCTCTCAAGCAACCACCAGTTTGTTCTATTTAAGTCTGGTTTTTTGTTTGTCTCTTTTCTTCTTTGTTCATTTGTTTTGTTTCTTAAATTCCATATGTGAGTGAAACTATACAGTATTTGTCTTTCTCTGACTAACTTATTTCACTTAGCATTTTACCCTCTAGGTCCATCCATCTTGTTAGTGGCAAGAATTAACTCTTTTTTTATGGCTGAGTAATATTCCATTATACATATATGCAATATATAATACTGTTATAATATTGCATTATATATATATATACACCATATGCATACCACTTCTTTTTTACATACTCATTTATCGATGGATACTTGAGTTGCTTCCATATCTTGGCTACTGTAAATAATGCCGCAATAAACATGGGTACATGTATCTTTTTGAATTAGCGTTCTTGTTTTCTTTGGTTAAATACCCAGTAGTGGAGTTACTGGATCATATGGTATTTCTATTTTTAATTTTTGAGGAACCTCCATACTATTTTCCCTACTGGCTGCACCAATTTGCATTCCTACCAACAGTGCACTAGTGTTCCTTTGTCTCCATATCCTCGCCAACGCTTAGGGAAAGACTTCTTGATGTAGGGGCAGGGGAGATGCCACAGTGTAGGCACATATAAGACTCAGATGTTTTTCAAAAATAACAACAACAACAACAACAACAACAACAACACATTTCTAATTCTGTATCTTCTTTCTCTTGGTCAAAGTCCTGACACCAGTCCCAGTAGTTAGATGATGGTTCTCTTCTACTTCAGCAAGTTGTCCTGCTCTGTGGAAAGGTTTTGATTGCTAAGTCATCCTAATACTTGAGGAAAGAGGAACGAGCCATAAGTGCTCTAAAGAGACAAGGTTGGCTTTCTGACTCAGTGGATTCAAGGCAGAATTTCTACTTACAGATCCCTATCTCCCTTTTACTGCTTCCATTTCACCTTGATTAAAGGGATTGAATCATTTTAGTCTTCACCAAGTCCTGGTTAGAAAGGGAAATTCATGGGTAGGGGTGGGGGGAAGGCTGGTTAGTGCTACAAACTAAGTCTTTAAGTATATACCTTAGGCTAACTTCCCCAAAATGGATCCCAGGGAATACTAGTTCACAAGCTGCTCTTCAAATTAAAGGTTCTGTGGCCAAATTCATTTGCGGAATATTGCATTCTCTGCCAATGTCAGTGAGAGGCTACTAGCATCTCGGGCCAGGCAACTCTTTGTTGTGTGGGACAGTGCCAAGTACTGCAGGTGTTTAGCACCCATGCTGCCTGGCTTTTAAATGCAAGAAGAGGTCCTCAACCACCAAGGTAATCAAGAGCCCTAATACATTTCTTTTTCTTTTTCTTTTTTTGGGGGCTCCTGGGTGGCTCAGTTGGTTAAGTATCTGACTCTTGATTTTGGCTCAGGTCATGATCTCAGGGTCCTGAGATTGAGCCATGCATTGGACTCACACTGGGTGTAGAGGCTGCTTGGGATTCCAATTGTCTCTCTCTTTCCCTCTCCCTCTGCTCCTCCACTCCCCGCCCCCTTGTGCTCTCTCTCTCTCTAACAAACAAACAAACAAGCCCTGTTATATTTCTAAATGACCCTGGCTGGGCGGTACCAAATCCCAAGGAAAACAAATGTAGCTATCACCAAACTCACAGATCATATTGCATATTGGTATGTTAAAGACTCTGAGAAGAATTCCCTTAAAAAATATTTTTTATTCAATTCAGTGTATCCTAAATAAATACAGAACCTCAGAATCTACCCCACTTTCCCCCCCGCCCTCTTTGTTTTTTGTTAGAACACCAAGTGAGATCCCATAGAATGGTCTTTGAAAAACACTGCTTTAGGAAGAAAGACCGGGAAGGGAGTATTAGAATGCAAAAAGATACTAACGATCACCTAATACCTGGCATCCACTATTCACCCTATAAGCCAGATATGGCCTACTTGGCCCTGGGGATTTGGGGAATTTTGTTTTAAGCATGATTACTACTCATGGTCTTTTGGGATCTAACTATCTGTTTCTCCATGACACCAATTGGCCGGCTATCAGGCTACCTGGCTTGAATCAATGAATCATTTTATTTGATGCTGATAGTAATTCATTATACACTTTGAGCTGTTCAGGTTTCATTTTATTAACATTCATCACAAAACAACAGGGATCCTTATGAAAGATGCCTGCCAAAAGGAAAATAAAAGGGATAAGGTCTCCATACTCACTTTCCTTGTGTTTGAGTCATGCATAATTCTCATACACACACTGTGGACCCTTTGACTCACCTCTGTGTTCAGTTAAAAATATTAAACTAAGTAAGCCTACGTGCACGGATATCTAATTATGTAGTAGTCACCAAAGGGGAAAAAAGAAAAAGCATTTTCCTGTATTCCGAATTTTGTATTTTGTCATTGGGAGAAACCAGCCCAGAAACTGGTCAGTGGCAGACATGTAATTTGGACCCAGAAATCCTGACCCCCAGACAGGTACCTTCATACTGCTCCATTTTGTCATCTCTTAATAAAAAAAACTACTGAGATGAGGGAAAAGAGGTATTTGGAGTGAGAGGTGGATGAAGGAAAGACACTGAACTTGGGTGGGAGAACCTCACAACAGAAAGTTCTCAGAACACTGTTATTTAACTGTTCCAGTGGAAAAAAAAATACATATATATATCCAACACCTCATTTCATGCCAAATATATAAGCAGAATAAACTTAACAACCACTTTGGTGACCCGTCAGTGCCTGGAATATCTATTATCAAGGAGCAGTGAGTCCAGATGGCATGTTGAGGTTTCTTGGGGGCACATAATTATAATGGACCAAATAAGGCTTTGCTTTTCATCCAAATGCAGTGTAAAAGGAGGTTTGGGTTTCCTGACTTCCAGCCTGTGTTGGGCAGGTCTGGATAAGATTATACGGTCTTTTCTTGAAAGACCTCAAATATTCCTTTCATCCCTTTCTTAGTCACAGTGCCTTTTTTCCTCTGCTATTTGACTGATAAAGTTTTCTGGATCCCACTCTCTCTCTTCTCCCTTGCTGCAGCTATAGAAATGGATTCAGACATGAAACAGTACCTCTAAACTGTATTCTTCTGATAGTTTTTCTCCATTAAGAGAACTTTCTACATGCCCTATTCTCATATTTAAACTTGAAGTGATAAGAGCTGCCTCATTATAAGCAGGTAAGCCTGAATTACAGTTTTCATAGCATACTTTTCCCCAGGCCTGTTAGCATTCTTTATGTCAAAATCACAAAAACGCTTATTGGAAAGAGGTTGAGGTGGGAAGATGTGCAGGAATCAGTGGTAGTTTCTCAAGAGATTGGTTCTCAAGTTATGTGTCAAAAAATTCCAAGACTCAAACAGCTGGTGAAATTGGGACACAGAACAGTAACGAGTGAAAAGGATCAAGTATACAAAAACTAACTACTCATACTACCGATGGTAAGGGGCCACTAATATTAGGTCAGTGTGGATTTAGTTCATAGGAAACACTGATCCTTTAGCAAACTCTAGTGGGCATGCTCCATCCAAATGGTCCAACACTCCTTCCCATACCCATGGGCAATATTGGCTCACTGTTGGCAGCCTTTCAAGGGAAACTGTAAATCTAGATTTTAAATATTGGCGACCAATTTACAAAACATTAAGTGGATGAACAGGTCAAATAAAATGCGTTGAGTCTCATCGGTTCTTGGCTTAAATAAACAGTTCTATCTTCATATCTCTTTGCCCTTCTGAATTAGAATCTTCCAGTATCAGGCACCATTCTGATGACTTTCCTCTCTCTGGAGTTGGTTTTCAGTGGACAGGTATCATCAGTGTTTTGTCTGTTTTTTTTTGTTTTTTTTTTAGCTTCTGATTCTAACAGTTAAAGAGCCAGCAGGGGGAACCCACAGACCGTGTGACTTAAAACTAAAGGAATAGATTTTTTTTTAAATTTATGCATGGAAAAAAATGTTAATACAATTTTGAGGACCAGCAACAAGCTTCTAGCTGTCTGGTCACCAATTTGAATTGTATCTTACATACCAAGCCTTGCTTTTACTTGTCTAATAAAGTACTGTTATGCCAATCATCATGTATATAACTGGAAACATGGAAGGCAAAGTTTTTTTCTAGAACTTTGGTGAGCAGTTGGAATGTGGCTTAAATGCTGAAAGTAAGACTCATTCCCTTATCTGGATTTGTCTGAATGCTGGCTCAGTTGAGTGAGCAGGTAATGGGTCCTGCCATATTCATGTGGACACAAAATGAACTTATGTCAACCAGCATTTGATTATTGAGATCTCACTATGAGTGCAGCAATGTACTAGGCACCATGGAGTGGCATAATTTTGTCATATTGATTTGCTGCCCTCAAGGAATGTTAGGCATGTTTAGAATATTTAGGCTAATTCTAAAAGCTAGTAGACACACACATACACACACACACACTCACAGAAATGGCTAGATTAGTATGGTCTGTCCCATGAGGAAGTTTAAATAGGATTCCTGTGGGCAAGCAGTTTTAACTTTTATCTTATAATGGCATATGTAAAAAATGATAATACTTGTAGGCAGACTGGGGAAACTTAACAGATATGGTTGTCTAAAAAATGAAAAGTTCTGGCTTTCCCAGGCCACGTCTGGCCATGAAGAGGGCGGTGGAGATCAGTACCTGGGCAAATCTTCAGCCCACCTGTTGCATGGCAGAGTGTAATGGAATACTGGTTTGAGACGCTCTACTGTAGGTCAGGAAAGAGAGTTGAGTAAACACAGAGGCACCTTTGGGACCAGTTTCCCTCCCCGTTTTTGCTTTTTCCTAACATTGATTTAGTTATTTCTCATCAGCATTTGTCAAAAATAAATTAAATCCTTTGTTATTTTTTTTCTTTACTTTGAAACTATAGGATAAAGGAAAGATATGGTTTTCTAGAAAACCAATTTCTAAAAATGAGGCATCTTCTCTCTAGAGAAAATAAAATCTTTTCCCAAGTGTTTATCCTACTGAAAGAGCTGGTTTGGCCTTGTTTGGCTCACACACTTTTGGTTATATTATTGTTTTGGAGGAAGACAGAAGTCAACAATCAGGGGGGAAAAAAAAGAGAATAAAGCCATTGTTGACATTATTATTTCTAAATGAAAGCCTAATGAATACTCCTTCCATGCCATCAACCTTCATATTCACAGTTTATTCTCTTTTTAAAAAATAGGCTGCTACTATTTTGAAATAGAACAATGTTGAGTGATAATCAAGCATATTGAAGTCTAATGATAGAGTTATTAGCAAACTGAGAGGGGCCTAGAAATTGTCATCTTTATGCAGAACAGCATTAAACGACCACACTGCTGCACAGTGGCTTTTCTTTGTTCCTTTCCTTCATAGCTAATCAAGTTAGATTACACCTATTAAATATGCTTTCACACTTTGGACCCAGACACCACCCCCTATAAACAAAATTAGAAGTAAAAAGGTGAAGAATCTCTCTTTCCCTTAATTTGGGAAACAAAATGTAGAATTAGGGGGTTTTCATGTTGAGCACAGCTTAGTCAGAATTTAAAAGGATGAGATAAAGTCTCTCAGGACAAGTATAAAGTTAGAGCAACTAGTTTTTCTTCATCATCCCCTTGCTCTTCCCCTTGCTCTTACACCCCCTTCTTAACTACTTCTGTGACTATGCCATTATATTGAAAAAAGGATTGTGTTAGCTGGGAGACACTTGAAAATTTGTTGTAATTTTAAAAATTATAAAATCTTTTTTTTAAAGATTGTATTTATTTATTTATTTATTTGAGAGAGAGAGCATGCGCTTGAGTGGTTTGGCAAGGGGAGGAGCAGTAGGAGAGGGAGGGGGAAAGAATCTCAAGCAGACTGCCCTGAGCACAGAGCCCAACTCAGGGCTCAATCTCATGACCTCGAGATCATGACCTGAGCTGAAATCAAAAGTCTGACGCTTAACTGAGCCACCCAGGCGCCCGCCCCCTCGAACTATAAAATCTTTAATAATGGTTTCAGTCTAAGGCTAGCCCCAAGAAGATACTGCTTGACTTCTTAAGCATGGGGGATACTATAAGACCAATGCAATTTTCCAATATTCTCCCAAGCAAATGGTGGCTGTCAGTCTTTAGAATACCTCCAGGACTCTAGAGCTCATGGTCCCAGGGTAATAGGTCCTCATTGTTGTAACAAAGAAACTCCGGAGCAGTTTTCTACACTATTTCAAATTTAATTAGAGCCAAGTCTTTCGCAGTGGCCCCTAAATCACCCTTCCTAGAGGTCAGAATATTTTAATTCCAGAAGAGAGCTCCACCTCATTTAATTCTCTCCCTTGGTCTATTCATGCCAGCTTCCTTCAAACTCCTCACTTGAAGAATTGTTACTTATTCTTCTTAGGTCATCGCTCAGAACAGATCCACAGCAAGATTTTATAACTCCTGAATCAAAGGAGAAAGCAGTCATCACAGGAGTGTTTGAAAAAAATATATAAGTATTGATTGTAGATAAATCAGAAAGAAGTCCGGAAAACTTTTCCTGGGTGAGTTGAAGTCTATTTGGGATCATTGAGTCAGCAGAAAGAAAGGGCAGGAGGTAAGTGAATTTCAACTCAGCTTCTCTACTAACCTATGTAATTAAAAAAAAAAAAGGCACAGTCCCTGTCTCTCTAATTCAACACAATAATATTGGTGTGATAAAGATGGGACAAAGACATACAAAATGAATGACTACAAGATTGAATGAGCAAATATATTTCAAGAATCTAACATTATATTGTGCTTAGAAGACAATTATTTTCACCCTCACCTTTTGGTTTACAAATTTAACAGACAAACCTTATGTGAGGGAAATATAAGATTCTTTAGATTTACTGAGTGTGGCAGAGCAGCTGGTGGAGGGTGGGGAAGAGACCCCCAATTTTTCAAATGATTCTTGGACTTCTTAACTACTTCTTCAATAAGGTCCTTTCAAAATCATAGAAAGTTCAAAATCATAGGACGATGTTAGGGAATATTAGGTTCATTTATCATAGTTGATAAAATCAGACTTGAAATAATTAAATGACTTTTCCAAGGTCACACAGCTAATTAGTGGCCACCCTGGGAGCAGAATCCAAGGCTCTTATTTCATAAACCAAGAGTTATTTATTTAATTTACATTTCTTAACAATTTATATACCAAATCCTAAACTCTGTGTTATGCTTTTAAAAACTTTTACCAGAGGAAAGGAAATGATGGTAAACTAGTCTCTATTATACACCATCTAGAAATTTCAGCTTTGATAACCTTGGTTCTCTAAGGACCTGGGCTTTTTTTACCATTTGAAACACAGGAGCAGCCTGGAATGCTAATCTGAGCACTGACTTTTGTGTCAATGGTGAGGGTGACTCATCAATACCATTCTTTGTAGAACATATTCCGGGAAAGTGAAATCCTGAAGGACCACGACCTCTAGTGCTTTGTCTTCTCAACTAAAATTAACAACAGTGGAAAATTCCAAACAACCTTTCCTTCACGTTTCCCATCATAGGAAAATTTCAAAGACTCATTTTGGGAATAATCATAGATTAAGTTTGCCCTTAAGCACCTCCCAAGAAAAGAAGAAAAACTAGTCTTCGACAAGATTATTGAACACGGCAAAAAATTAAAATTGTTCTGCATGTTTTTAGAGCACAGAACTAGACTTAGTGAATTAAAATTGCAAAGAGGAAGATTTTGCCTTACTATAAAGTAAATCCGAATTCTCTTGTGGGGTCCCAAGCTCTAAGAACAGTGCATATGACACAATAGATGTCTGGTAATCTTTGCCAACACCTGAGTTTACTTGTGTCTTGGCACTTTCATCCTGTATCGCCTTTTAACTTTACTGTACCTCCATGTAGACTGTAAGCTACTTGAGTTTAGGGACTGCATCTTGTTCACGATTGCATGAACCTAACACAGAACTTGTCCCAGAGTAGCATTTGGTAAGCATTATGGAAAGAAGGAAGGAAAGAAAACAGAAAGGAAGACGAGAGGGAGGAATTCATCAGGGTTTTCCAGAAACGAAATGAAGTGCTTTGCCACAAAGTTTGGCAACCCTGGTTCGATAACCATTTACTGGAGCTGTTGCAGAGTGGAACTGAGAATTCTTTGGGTGATTGAATCTGCCAGGTGGTATAATCATACACAGTATCTGAAAAGCTATATATGTCTTTTAAGAATTCAATTATTGAGAAATTCCATTCAAGATATGGTATTTGCTTGCCTCCTAAACTGTAAAGCTGTTATTTAATTGTCATAACATAGCTAATGGAAGCCTTTGCATTGGATTTAAATGCATCTTTGACAAAAATGGCACTTTAATTCTGAAACAGAAATGCTCCATTAGACGTGTAGCTTTGTAACTACAGGAATAAGACATTAAGTTATTCTTGCTACCAAAAAAAGAACATTGAATTTGGTAGAACTACTTTTAATTATGTTAAATTGAAGCAAGTCTTGATCCTGACAATCTGTAATTATATCCACATTATATCTGCCATAGAAAACTTTTGGGGAAAAAGAATATTCTCTAATTTGTAACACAGCCATTTTAGTGCACGTCTTAAACTCACTTCAAGCTAACTCATTTTAAAGTAATGCTAAATTTCATCATAATTTCCTATAAGAACTTCTTTGCCACAAACATGTAAAAATGAAGGTGATGGTTGTCCTGAAAGGATGATGACATTATGATGTCCGGAGGAGTAGAGAAGAGTTAGGGTCTCTCACATGAGATCCCAGGGCAAGGTCATTTGTGTGTTGTTTCTTCCTTCAATACGCTGTAGCTATCCTGGCTTTGCCTGGAGTGACTCAAGCCAGTTTGTGAGCAGAATATTTTGTTACACCTCACCAGGAGATTCAAAATCAGTGCACATGATTCATGCTTGACGGTGTCTCTGAGAAAGATGAGCAGGCACAGTAATTCATTTGTTGCCATTCCATTCAACCATCAGTTGATAAGTGGCCTTGTCATTCCAACTTCTTTGATTTAATGCATGAATCATAATGGTCTCAACTTTACCAAAGCCAACTCTTACAGTTATTTTATTCAGACTCATGATTTTTCTGAATAGGAAGAAAGGGAGGAAGTGATCAAGCAAGCAAGTGGGAGGGAGGCAAGAAGGAAAGAGAGAGAGAGGGAGGAAGAGCAGAAGAAGGAGGGAAGGGCAGGATAAAATGAAGAGATGAGAGAAGAAGAACAGAGTAAAAGCAGAAAGGGGGAGGAGGATAGGCTAAAGCAAGAAGAAAAGAAATCAAGGAAAGAAAACAAAAAAAAGGATAGGTTTTTTTTTTTTTTTTTTAAGATTTTATTTATTTATTTGACAGAGAGAGAGACAGCGAGAGAGGGAACACAAGCAGGGGGAGTGGGAGAGGGAGAAGCAGGCTTCCCGAGGAGCAGGGAGCCCAATGTGGAGTTCGATCCCAGGACCCTAGGGTCATGACCTGAGCTGAAGGCAGATGCTTAACGACTGAGCCACCCAGGCGCCCCAGAGTTTCTTTTTTATCTTAGAGATTTTTTATTTATTTGAGAGACAGAGTATGAGTTGGGGGAGGGGCAGAGGGAGAGAAAGAGAGAATCCCAAACAGACTCCGTGCTGAGCATGGAGCCTGGGCGGGGCTCGATCTCACGACTGAGATCATAACCTGAGACAAAACCAAGAGTCAGATGCTTAACTGACTGCACCACCCAGGCACCCTGAGTTTGTTTTTTTGTTTGTTTTTTAATTTAGCAAACAAGGACACCAGAACAAAAATACAGGGGTTAAAATGAATAAATTATATGGTTGATGCCGTGAGGTTCTGGATTAGAATGCTTCTGACTGCATATCCAATTAAAATGTTTAAAACAATGAGAAGCATGAATTATCTCATATAGCAATAAACCTAGAGCAGTGGTTCTCAACCAGGGCCAGTATTGGGAACTGTTTTGGCAGCCAGGGAACATTTAGCCATGTCTGGAGACATTTTTGCTTTTACCACTGGGGGATGGGTGCTATGAGCATCTCATGAGTAGAGGCCAGGGATGTTACTAAGCATCCTATAATCTTACATAACACAGATCAGCTCCCCAAAGACAAAAAATTATCCAGTCCAAAATGTCCACAGTGATGAGATTGAGTCATCCTGGCCTAAAGGTAGTGGGGTTCCAGAGTTGGTAAACTCAGTGGCTGCATGACATCATCAAAGATGCAGGGCTGTCATCTTCAATCCTCCTGGCTTGTCCTCTCAAGTTAACTAACCTAATAATGTCAAGGTAGCTGCCACAGCTTCAAGTGTCACTTCTAGTTGACGATATCTCAGAGGGACAATAGGGAGTGTTTTCCTTGGCTTGGAATTTCCAAACCTCCCTACCAATATTAGTTTAAATCTATTATGGTTCACCACTTGGGCTTGAAACAGCCTTCAATTTCTCTAAACACATGGCTGCCTGATACTTGAGTAAAATCAGTTTCTTTTAGCAAGAAAGAAAGCAAGCAATGGTTGTTGGATAGGAAAACAACTGTTTTCTTTGAGTTCTGACACTCTGATGCTCTGATGCGCACCCCAGGGATAGGAAAGCCTAAGAGGTGGGAGGATACTTCGGTCATCTTTTTTTTTTTTTTAAAGATTTTATTTATTTATTTGACAGAGAGAGACACAGCGAGAGAGGGAACACAAGCAGGGGGAGTGGGAGAGGGAGAAGCAGGCTTCCCGCGGAGCAGGGAGCTCGATGTGGGGCTCGATCCCAGGACCCTGGGATCATGACCTGAGCCGAAGGCAGACGCTTAACAACTGAGCCACCCAGGCGCCCGATACTTCGGTCATCTTGACAGGGCACTATTTCCCCTGGTGAGTGGTTGAGGGACACAGACCAAGTATATCTTTCCTGACTTTCATTTTTCTATGCTTTCATCACTGCTTAATGCCTTTACACTTGACATTGTTTCTCTAGCTATCCTAATACCTTAAATTGAGTTACACTCTTGTCTTGCTATCATGGAAGCTATTCTTATATTTTCCTTTCCGTATTGACATTCCTAACCATATAGTTATATTACCGTTTTAACTTTCAGATAGCAATATTATCTTTCATTGATATAAAGAGTACACTTCACCATTGTCGTCCCTTCTTCCTGTATTACCTACAGCATGAACACTTCAGTTCTTATGAACACTGAAAAGCAAGATAAAACTTTTGTAGATAACCTTATATTAGTGTTTCTCATTCTTAAAACCATAACACTGTTTTTGAGGTGGGCAATTATATGTTTCAGGTGATAAGGATAAAATCTTGAAGAAAAAAACCCCACATGATACATTAGCCTATTTGTAGGTAGGTAGGATCATTTCTTTAAAACGTGTAGCATATTGAAATTAACTGAGCACCAATTTTGATAAAATTCAATAAAATTTTCAATAAAATTATGACAATTTTGACTTAAGTCAAGAAGGATTTATTGCAAAATGACTACATATGGAATGCTGTGAAAGGTATCAAGTTGGATAAGAATATAATTATTTCATTATCTGCCTCTCCAGACTTCTGTTTTTTACCCCAACAAAAGACATTAATCTATCCTTTTGAATGGCCTGGAAATTCTGCTACATTTTGCCTTGACTGGATCAGATAACACAGAGTGCTTGGAATCCTAGAAGGAGTCACATAGAGATGAGTACTGACAAGCATAACACATGTACTTCCACTTTCTCTCTCATATCCAGAGCAGGTATCATATTTGATCATGGCACCAGACTTCATAACTTTTTAAATAACCTTGAATGCTTTAATGGTCTGGATTTGTATTATCTCCTATAACAATACTGTACTCACTTGCCATGTGTGACTATTTAAATTTCAAATGCTAACAACCTTTCCAGGTTTCAATGACATACTTTAAACTGCACATATTTAAAGTTTAAAACTTGAAACATTTTGATAAAAATGTATACATACCTATAGAAAATATTCACACAATTAAGAACATAATCATTATTCCCCAAAGTTTCTTTGTTCCCATTTGTCATTTCTCCCTCTTGCTCTTCCCTGTCCCACCCCCAACCCCCAGGCAACCACTCATCTGCTTTATATCTCTGTAGATGAATACGTTTTTGAAGAATTTTATGTAAATTAAGCCAAAGAGTATGCACTATTTTAAACTCAGCATAATTATTGCTAAACATTAACAAAATGAAGGATAATATGATCATCTCAATAGATGCAGAAAAAACATTAGACAAAATTAAATATGCATTCATGATAAAAACTCTCAAAACTGGGTATAGTGAAGGTACCGCAACATAATAAAGGCCATATATGACAAGCCTGCCAAGATCATACTCTACAGTGAAACACTGAACGCTTTTCCTCTAAGATCAGGAACAAGACAAGGATGCCCACTCTCACCGCTTTTATTCAACACAATAATGGAAGTCCTACCTAGAGCAGTTAGGCAAGAAAAAGAAATAAAAGTCACCCACATCAGAAAGGAAGAAGTAAAATTGTCTCTATTTACAGATGACATGATATTTTACCGAGAAAATCTTAAAACCTCTGCCCAAAACAAAACAAAACAAAAATAAGAAACACCTGTTAGAACTAATAAATTCAGTAGAATTGCAAAATACAAAATCAATAGACAAAAATCAATTGTGTTTTTGTATACTAACAACAAACTATCAGAAAGAGAAATTAAGAAAATCCCATTTACAATGGCATCAGAAAGAACGAAATGCCTAAGAATAAATTCATCCAAGGAGGTGAAAGACCTGTACACTAAAAACTATAAGACATTGATGAAAGGAATTGAAGAAGACACAAATAATGGAAAGATATTCTGTGCTCATGAATTGGAAGAATTAATATTGTTTAAATGCCCATATTACTCAAAACAATCTACAGATTCAATATTATTAATGTTATTAAAGTTACAATGACATTTTTCACAGAAATAGAAAAAAAAATCCTAAAATTTATATGGAACTACAAAAGATCCAAATAGCCAAAGCAATCTTAAGAAAGAACAAAGGTAGAGACATCACACACTTCCTGATTTCAAACTATATTACAAAGCTATAGTAATCAAAACAGTATGGCTCAGCAGGGAGTCTGCTTTCCCTCTGACCCTCCCCCCTCTCATGTGCTCTCTCTCTCTCATTCCCTCTTTCAAAAAAATAAATAAAACCTTTAAAAAAAACAAAACAAAACAGTATGGCATTGACATAAAAACTGACATATAAATGATATAGAATAGAGAAGCCAGAAGTAAACCCATGTGTAGATGGTCAATTAAATTACTACAGAAGAGTCAAGAATATACAATGGGAAAATGATATTCCCTTTGATAAAGGGTGTTGGGAAAACTGGACAGCTACATGCATGCTAAAGAATAAAACTGGACCCCTAACTTATACCATACACAAAAATCAACTTAAAATTAATTACAGACTTGAACCTAAGGCCTGAAACCATACAACTCCTAGAGAAAAAAACACAGTTTGTAAGCTCCTTGACATCAGTCTTGGCAATATTTTTTTTTTGGATTTGACACCAAAAGCAAAGGCACTGAAAACAAAAAAAACAAGTGGGACTACAAACTAAAAAAGCTTCTGCCCAGTAAAGGAAGCTGCCAACAAAATGAAAAGGCAACCTACAGAATAAGAAAATATTTGGTAATCATCTAACTGATAAGGGATTAATATTAAAAATATATAAAGAATTTTTACAACTCAGTAGCAACCCACCCCCATTACTCAATTTAAAAAATAGACAAAAGACCTGAATATAATTTTTTTCCAAAGAATACATATAAATGGCCAATAGGTACACGAAAAGATGCTCAAAATCATCAGTTACCAGGGAAATGCAAATCAAAACCACAATGAGATATCACTTCATACCTGTGGGAATGACCGTCATCAAAAAAACAAAAGAGATAACAAGGTTTGCAAAGATGGAGAGAAAAGGGAACCACTGGGCACTGTTGGTGGGAATGTAAATTGGTACATCTACTAAAAAAAATAGTATGGAGGTTCCTCAAAAAAATTAAAAAAAGAACTACCATATGATCCATTAATTTCACTTGTGGATATATGTCTGAAGGAATTGAAATCACGATCTCAAAGAGATATTTGCACCCTCATGTGCACTGCAGCATTATTCACAATACCCAAGACATGGAAACAACCTAAGTGTCTATTGATAAATGAATGGAAAAAGGAAACGTGAGATACATGTCTTACATATATATGTATTGTATTTTTAATTTGGAGGGTTGATATTAAATCCACATACTCCTTTGCTTAGATTTTATTCATTTTTGGGGTAGAATTTATTAGTAAAACTGTCTTTTAAGCATTCAGAAAAGCAAGTTCTAGAGTGAAGCTGGCCTCACCCACTTGACTTAATAAAGCCTAGGAGAGAGAGAGAGAGAGTAAATTAAAGAAGAAAAAGAAGGAGGAGGAGGTAGAGAAGGACAAGAAGGAAAATGTGAGGGAGAGAAGGGGGAAAGGGAGGAGGGGGAGAAGGAAGAAAAGAAAAAAAGAAACCATGGAACTTCTAATCTGTAAATGTACACTTTGACAAAACCTCTGACCTTGTGAGTATTTTACATTTCTGTAATATCCTTTAAACAGATTTTTTCTGGCTCACTGTTGAAAGAGATAGTCTGGCATGTATTTATACTGAGATATTCTATAGCTGTCCTAAAATCTGCAAATCAGAATTTCCATGGTGGAACCATTACTTGTTATAGGGATTGATATTTCAGGGAATTAGGGAAACTTAGAGGGCTGCTCTGAGTGGAATTTCCTCCTTGTATCATTGACATTTCCAAATGATTTGTTTCAAGTGGCTTGCCCTGTTGATGAGTGTGTGTTCTAATTATTCACACCAAAGCAGAGATAATCAATTACATTTAACATCCTGCCCTAAAGAGTAGGTGTTTTTTTTCAGGACCAGTCTTTCTGAAATGAAAAAAAAAAAAAAAAATCTTTACAATTTGGAATTCCTGAGGACCCTTGCTTTCCTTACTTAGAATTGTAATCAGAGGCTCCTATCTTATACATTTAGTTAACATTGCTTGATAGCTTTTTTTTAGCCATCCGTATTTTCAGACGCAAGGGATCTCTTCTTAACAATTGAATGTTTGTTTGTTATTTCTCTTGATATTGGGTAATTTAGAGCTTTGGAGCAAAACATATCTGGGTATGAATATCCTTAGGTATATTACTTAATGGATCTGACCCTTAATTTCTAAGCTATAAAATTGGTAATTAAATATAACTCCCAAAGAAATAGTAAAACATACTAAACATACTAATTAAATGCATGTAATTCAGAGTCAGACAGATTTGTGTCCATAATCTTAGGTCTACCACTTAGCAATTTGATCTTGAAAACTTATAAATCTGTTTTCTCATTTACAAATGGACAATATAACACACAGACATATATAATAGGATTGCTCTATGGATTAAATGTAATAGCAATCATAAGGTACTTGGCACAGTGCCTAGATTTTTAAAAAAAGAAGCGGTCCTTATTTTTCTCACTAGCTTAATTGTCAAGTAGGTAATAATATGCTTAGCTTAGCACTTAGTAGGTGCATGATGAGTATTACTTCTCTTCCATTCTCCCTATCAAACAGATTAATTCAGGTTTTACTTCATAAAAAAACAAATAGATCTGTTCTACATATATATTTTTAAATCTGTTGCTTCCTTCCTTTTCCTCCTTCTCTAATTCCTATTTGCATAATTAATTCTGGGAATACCCGCAAAGAGTATCTTAGGGGTATTCAAATTTGCAATTTATGGACTTGCCTAGATGAGATATTTGCAGAAATTTTCATCGATATATGACTATACATTGCAGAAATTGTTTAACAAACAGTATCTGGGCAGCCAGCATAGAGGAATGAAAGAGGAACACTCTTGAGCTGTTACCTGCGGAGTGTGATAATGAAAGTTTCATGGTACTGTGCAATGATCAAGACGAAAGACGTTTTTCACTTAGGATTCCAGTCCAGTCAAAAAGTAACATTAGGAATTTAGAACTGCACTCCCATCATCAAATATTCTGGAACATTTACAGGATTCAGGAGTACAGAGCAGAAAGGTAGAGAGAGGGAGTTCCATAAAACTACGAGGAATAGCAGAGACCTAAAGTTGAAAGGGTAACACTCTACAGAAACTAATTTCCAAAATCCTAACTAGGGGAAAAAATTAAGCAAGTGCATAATCAAAGACTGAGAATTTCAGATAAATAGTTACTACAACTGTAGAATACGAAAGGAATAGACGGAATGTGTGGAAGCCAGGATTCATATTGGATGTAAGTATTTCAATTTTTCAAATATGCCAAACTCCTGCCTTAATGGAATTTTATAGTCCTACCTATTTCACAGATTTTTAGATGTTATTTTTAGTAGTTTTCCACAGTTATTGTACAAATATATATATATGCATATATATATTTCGTATTATATAGCTTGGGTCAATTTGTTCTTAACAAATTATTTTGGGGGCGCCTGGGTGGCTCAGCTGGTTGGGTGTCTGCCTTCAGCTCAGGTCATGATCCCAGGGTCCTGGGATCGAGCCCCACATTGGGCTCCCTGCTCAGCGGGTAGCCTGTTTCTCCCTCTCCCGCTCCCCCTACTTGTGCTCTCTTTCTCTCTCTCTGTCAAATAAAAAAAAAAAAATCTTAAAAAAACAAAAAAAATTACTTTGATTGTTCATGAACTTTCAAATGAAAGAAGTCTTCCACCTATTGTAACAGAGATATTCTTGACTTGATGGATCCTACATAACTATAACAGTAGAGAATTCTGGCACTTATCTAATAAATGTATTTTAAATACTCAACTTTATTAGTAATCAAAGAAATGAATTTTGATTCATAAATAAGATAATATGCCTTGTTAATTATCAGATTTGCAAAAATACTATTTTTTTCAAAGATAACACTCCTTGCTAGTCTGGAGGCGATGCCATAATATTTTTCATATCTGCTACTGGAAAGATAAATTAGTAAAACACTTCTGGAATGTATTCAGTTGTATGTGTCGATATGATTAAAATTACTTGCGTTTTCTGATGTGACAATTTTATTTATAGGTCTCTAAATTGAGGAAATCATCAAAAATGTGAACAATGATTTACATACAAGGATATTTTATTACAGCATTATTTATAATATCAGACATTGAGACCAATATAAATGCACAACATTCAATATTGCTTGGACAAAGTATAATATATGCATAGGATGTAATTTAAGGTAATGTTTTGTATTTAATGTGGAGAAATTCGTAGAAAAAATCCACAATGCTATCATAGTTTTACCATATGTGTGTGTGTATGTATGTTCTCACTGTATGTTCTTATTTATATGAGACACACACACTATATGTTCTTATTTATAGTAAATAATTAAATACTAGGAAAAACACCAAAATACTAATAGCGGTTTTCTTGGGTTGGAGGCCTTATAGGAAACTTTCATTTTTTCTTTTAAATGCTTAGGTTTTCTAAGGAAAATGTGCTAATATAAAGAAACAAACATTCTGTAAAGAGAGAAGAGAGTAGGAGCAATTTTCATGGACCAAGTGGACACAAAGACAGTTTTAATTCAGCTGATTTCTTGTCTGAGTCTTCCATACCTTTGCACACGTTTACCTTTGAACATAAGCAGAAATTTAGAGTACCCTTGAAGGCATGGCTTTGCCTCACTTTCTGTAATCAGAGAGCAAGGAGACATGAGACTGAATAACTAAATCCTGGCTGGACCCTGGGAACTTATTGTCCTGCAAGCTGACAATACCCTGGGTGAGTGCATCACTCCTGCAGTCTCAGTCTGTTTTTGAACTCAGTGTTATGGTAGAGTGCCTGATATTTAACATTCCAGGTCACCTTTACAAACTTGCTAAAATGGAAGGTGGAATGGGCAATTCTGGCTTGAACTGCCATCCGTTACTACACTAGACATACTGTGAGGGCGGCCCGATAAAGACTCCTCAGCTGTGCTATTAAAGGCAAGGTATTACTTTGCAAAGCTTAGGAGAGTAGTCTTGCTGAAACAAGCAAATACCTTCTATTACGTTAATGTTCTATTTCAATAACAAATAGCTGGCCTCTGGCTCTGCTTCATCCTCTTCTGTGTCTGGGCCCTTGGGCTTGCATGCTGGTGAATATTTTTAGGCTACTTCAAGCAGCCAGAACACCAGTTAATGCAAGATCATCCTGACAGCCCTTTTTAGATCTTGACACCTGATGCTTTCTCTCTGTGCTTTGTAAGGCAACGTTTATAATTTCCACCTCTAATACAGTCGTAAAAGCCTGATGGTCTTTTCAGAAGAGAACTATGCTATAAAAAGGGAAAATTGAAGTAAATTAAGCCAGGGAGCTTTTTGAGTCATCAAGTAAGATGTTGTATACCATCATGACATTTCAACCCACAACTTAGTGCCATAGCTTATCAAATGAGCTGATGAGCTGTGTCTGCATAAAAGTAAAGGTCTAAGCTAGTCAAATACCTTTGTAAGCAGCTTGCCTTATCACCGGATCTATTTTTCCAAGCACCTAATCAAGGGCATTTATTTCTGTGGTTGCAGTAAAAATGGAAATATCAATGGAGAGCAATTGGTTATCAGAATTTGTTCAGTGTTGAGCTGGGAACATCACAGAAATCTTAAGCTTTGCCCATTCACACACTCATGAAACCTTCATCCTTTAGCAAACTCCTTCATAATTGGAAGCTTTTTTCATCTAAACACCAATAGACACCTTTCTTTATGTGGTTATCGAAAAAAGGATTAACTTAAGTGGATATGTGAAAAAGATTATAATGCATAAACTAATTATTATTGTAATTGCTATGCTGTTTTAGTGATGAGCAATTTTGCTTTTTTTTCTCTAAATGCCCTTTCCAACTGTATTAACTAGGGGAAATATTTCCATGACCTTGGATCAAAACTTGAACATTTCCCATGACTTAATTCAGTATACTCAGATAATAAATAGATTTATGACTCCCTAAAGTTGCAAATGCAGCTTTAATTCAGAGATTAGATGGTCCAATCCAAGATATTAAACATTTCAGTCTTCATTCAAAGGGCAGACTCACCCTCACCTGCCCATGACCCCAAAGTAAAGACAGTAGTAGTCTTCAAGAATGAGGGTGTAGTTAGCTTTTGCTCCTTTATTCCACTCACCTCTTTTGTCTTTCACACAACAGCGGGAAGGGTTAAGGGCACAAGGCAGTTTTATTTATTATTTTTTTTTTATTTATTTTTTTTTTAGATTTTTTATTTATTTATTTGACAGAGAGAGACACAGCGAGAGAGGGAACACAAGCAGGGTGAGTGGGAGAGGGAGAGAAGCAGGCCTCCTGCGGAGCAGGGAGCCCGATGTGGGGCTCGATCCCAGGACCCTGGGATCATGACCTGAGCCAAAGGCAGACGCTTAACGACTAAGCCACCCAGGCGCCCCCACAAGGCAGTTTTAAAGTGTATGATATCTTCATGTGAAATTACATTTATAATGATGAATCTCAAATTTGTATGACTAGCTTGGATTTCTCCCTTAATCTGTATATTTATATTTCCAGTTGCCTATTCAGCATGCCCATTTGGATTTCTGATACTCATCTTAAATTTAAGACATCAAATCTGAACTAAACTCTTCCCTGCAGGGGCACATGAGTGGCTCAGTCTGTTAAACCTCTGACTCTTGATTTCAGCTCAGGTCATGATCTCAGGCTCGTGAGATCAAACTCCACGTCTGGCTCTGCACTGAGCATGGAGCCTCTCTTTCTCTCTCTAAAAAAGCCCCCCAAAACAAAACAAAACTCTCTCCTGCAAAAACTTCTTCCATTTGCAGTCTACCCCATCTCAAGAAAACATCCTTCCAATTGTTAAGGCCAAAATCTGTGGAGTAATTCTTGATTCTTTCTTCTTTACATATATCTGACTTGTCAGAAAATCTTATTGGTTGCTACTTTCAGTGAACATCTAGAATTATCTACTCTTATTGTTACTAATGGAGTCCAAGCCATCACCTTCTCTCACCTAGATTATTGCCTCCTACCTAGTCTCCTTGCCTCCACCCTTACCCCTTTGTTCTTAATGAGTAGCCACTGTGACTCCAGGTCAACCCTGAAACAAATCTCTGTTTTACTCATTAGCAAAAGCCAAAGTTATCACAATGGTTTATAAGGGTGAACATAATCTGGACCCCATTATCTCTTTGCTTTCATCTATGATTAGTTTTCCCCACTAACTTTAGCAACAGACACCTTGACCTTTTCCTTAATCCTTAACATGCTAAAAAAATTTCCATATTTCAGGTCTTTGTACTGACTGTTTCCTCTACTCAGAATGTTCTGTCTCTTCCTAGCTCATGTCTCTGTGACTTACTTCATCACTGCCTTCACATCTTTGCTCAGATTATTACCTTCTCAATGATGTCTACCCTGTCTGCCCCAGCATTCCTGATCCTCTTGGTTATTACTTTTATTTTTATATTTATCAGCGGTGTCTCCTCCCCACCTCCACCCCCCCCCCCCCAAGCACAAAAGTTCTATGAGGGCAATGATTTATGTTTGTCTTGTGTGCCATGTATCTGTAGCACTAAAACTACTTAACTCTGTCTAGGAACTCCACAGATATTTATGGATTGGATTAGGTAATGTACTTTCTTAGGTATACTGGAAGTTTCCCATACTAGGGACTTTTCTTCAATGGTTCCTTTGACCTGGGCAGATGTATCAGTTTTCTGGTTGGATACTGTTGGCTCCTTCTCACACTCTTAACAATCCATTGTCCACTCTAGCTTCTTGTTGCTGTGATGCCTCTGTCCTTATGTAGCCCTATTCATTAGGACCAAGATGACCTCAGTGGTACACATCTGACCCATGGAAAACATTCATTCCTTGTCCCAACAAATTGGAAATGCAGGTCAAACCAATTCTATCATGCTAATATAGTCTGTTTTATGTTCTCAGGTGTGAGTCAGACTGTATTAGAGTTCCCAGGAAAACAGAACCAATAGGATGATAGCACTAATCTCTGCAATTCCCCTAGTCATGTGGTACTGCTTTGGGTTTACTATTTTCATAGGTGCGGGCAGTTCTAGTGGCTTTCACGTGGCCTTTCCTACTGTAACAGCATGAACTCCATAGATCAGGGAATTAATGTGGGGATTCTGTCAGTTGCTATTCCAATTATGTATTCCAAAACAAGATGGATTGGGATGGGTGGGTTTGGGGACTGTATTATGGTTATCCAGAGAAACAGAAACAGAACCAATGGGAGATATATATAGGATATAGATAGATATAGATAAATATATAAGATATATATATATTTTTAAGAATTGGCTCATGTGATTATGGAGACTTAGTGAGTCCAAAACATGACAGGGGAGGCTGGCAGGCTGCAGACTTAGGTAAGAGTGTGTTCAAGTCCAAAGGCAGTCTACAGGCAAACCAGGAAGAGCTGATATTGCAGATGAACTCTGAAGGCAGTCTATTGGTAAAATTCCCTCTTGCTCAGAAGCCCATCCATACCGTGGAGGGTACTTTGCCTTACTCGATGTCCATGGATTTAAATGTCAATCTCAACCAAAAACACCTTCACAGAAACATCTAGAATAATGTTTGACCGGTTATCTGGGCAATGTGGCCCAGCCAGGTTGACACATAAAATGGACCATCATAGTAATTCACTAAACCCCTGTGAGATAAACCTAAGCTAAAACTCCACTGATCACCTGAATTCTATAAACCCTACTCTGACTAATGGATCACAAGACACATGTGGGGTCTTCTTAAATTAGTGTCAGTTCAGAGCCTCAGTCTAGTAACCCCTAAAAATTCTGATTATTTCCTTTCTCCCAATGCATTAGTTACCTTGGTAAAAGACCTTGTCTTTGGGAAAAACGAAGTAGGTACTGTTCTATTTTCTTTCCTTGTTTGGGGGTTTGGGAACTCATAGCATGTTAGAGCCTTTTTCAAAAATCTGTCTTCAGAAATCCTCTGGCCTTCTGGCATGGTTTCTTTTAATCAGTATTATTAAAGTATAACTTACATATTATATAATTCCCAATTAAGTGTATGATTTAATAAGTTTTGACAAATGTTTATAATCATGAAACCACTTACTTCTGTGATCTTGGGTAAGTTGCTTAAATTGCATTTTTCCCTTTAAAAAATACTCTCATTTTCAAAGGGCAAAATAAAATCCAAATTTCTTATAGAGTTTGTTATGGAAATTCAGTGAGATATGGATATAAATCACCTAGTATAGGGCCTGGCACATCCTCAGATCTTGATTAATGCTGGTTCCACATTTGTCCTCCTACTGATGGCAGAGGCCAGCTTTCATATATTTTAACATGACTAAGCAACTAATCATTCAGCAACTTCTAGATGCTGAGTAAATGTTTGTGGAATGAACAAATAAGTCAAGCGCTATACACACAGAGAAGAGAAAGCAATTAATTATAAATTCATTAGGATCATAATATTTCCTTTCCTTCATCTCTACACTTAACAGGCAACTTTCTCATATTAATTCAGTTCCCAAGAAAACTTGCCTGCTAGAAAAAGAATGCACTATACACTTGACTTGAAAATTATGGTCCATGAAGCAATAATGCTTCTAATTATAAATCAAGAAATTAGTTTTCAAGTTACTAATCCATCTCTAGTGAGTTTGATTAGCATCAATTAGTTCCCTAGAATCTGATCAACCTTGAAGAACTGAGTAGGAGAGAACTTTTGACATGGAGAAGTTAAAGATCAGTTCTTAGGCCCATGGAGACTTGGAAAGAACTGTATAAAATACCAACAACCTTATTAGGAAATAAACAATAGAGCAATGAGTGTACAGAGAATATCAGGGCTGGACCTCTCTTTTCCCTTTCCCTTAATATCACTTATGTTTTTGAAGCATAAATTTCTATTGAATTAACTATAAGCTCTTTACAAAGATATACAAGGCCCCCCCTTATACAATGTTCAAGGCCTGGCTCAAGTATGCTTCCTCCCTAGATCCTACCTTGGTGAGGCTGGTTGGTTATACTTTGTTTTCTTTAC
Source organism: Halichoerus grypus (assembly GCF_964656455.1). Classification (NCBI taxonomy): domain Eukaryota; kingdom Metazoa; phylum Chordata; class Mammalia; order Carnivora; family Phocidae; genus Halichoerus; species Halichoerus grypus. The sequence goes on from NC_135722.1 coordinate 35,699,623, forward strand.
TGTAATAGGTCTTTGAAAGTTTCATCAGAGTATATATGACCCTTTATATTCAGGCAACTTATGAATTCAGAACCCTTTATAATGCAATGACAGAAACCCAACTGTGGATTCAGTTGTCTTTCTTGAATAAATGTTTTCTGGGTTGCTATAAGCCTTCAGTTAATTTTCGGTGGTCTTCAAAAGTTGATTCTGATGACTTTTGCCATTCATTTTATTGCTTCTATGAAAGGACAAATTTTTGGACATTCTTACTCTATATTTGCACTGATGTTACCTCTGAGCCATTTTCATTTGTTTTACATGTTATATTTCCATAATAAATCTCCCTTTCAAGGAAGCATTTTGCAAACACCCATATGTATACACAACTGAAAGCTTGATTCAGTGATTTCTAAGTTCTAAAACTCTGTGATTACCCTCTTCTCACTAATTGGAAAGTTACTTACACAGTTACAAATCTTTTAAGTGTTAGAATTTTGGCTTTAGGTTTTTTGCTTGCGTCTCTTTATATCTAAGATCATAAATACTTCATTAGGCTTTTTGAAAAGGTGAATATTAAATTAGTTTGTGTAGGCTGAAATTATGGGGTGCTCTGTACCATGGGAATTAGTTAAGTTAATTAAACTCTAAAAGACAGAGCTTGTGGCAAATAGGGATGTAATATGAATACACAAAAGGGCAAAAAATGTATTACATTAAGAGACATTGCCTTACATAGGGAAAAGAGTTTGAAAGCATGTATTCAATATTTCCCAGGAAAGGAAGATACTGGATCAGAAGGACCTAAGCTAGTGTATCTCTGGCGAACTATTCTTGGTTATAGATAAGTTCAATATAATGCATTTGCTGAGGTCTCAGTTGCTTCCTACAAGGAACATATTTCTCTCCTTTGGATTTTGTATCAAGAAATGGTTTGATTAATCATTTGGCTTACACTAATATACTGGTAGGACATAAGGTTAGGTATGGAGTGGGGGGAGGATGGGATGTTGGGATGGAAAACAAACACTATGTTCCTCTATTATTAGGCAATGTAGCAGTATTTCAGTTGCTAGAATGGTTTTGTGTGATTAACTTGATGTTCTGTTACCACTGAAAATTGGATCACATTAGGATGAATAAGAAAATGCAGCTTTTGGAATTTTAAGATGGAAATCCATACACTGAAAATGTGGTATTCCAAAAGGTGTTGTTCCTCAGAGGCTTGCTGATAGCCAGCTGGTAATCCTGGATAATATTCCCAGATACATTCCCAATATTGAAGTCATTTCTGTTTAACAAAAACAAGAACAAATGAACCAATCAACAAAAAATCATCAACTGAGTTTAATTTTGTGATGCTCTGATTTCAACTGGCCAAGTACTTAGGAAAAAAGCATTCAGATCCATCCTTCCTTCCTTCCTTCCTTCCTTCCTTCCTTCCTTCCTTCCTTCCATCTTTCTTTCCTTCCTTCCTTCTTTCCCTCCCTCCTACCCTCCCTCCTTCCCTCCCTCCCTCCTTCCTTCCTTCCTTCCTTCCTTCTTTCCTTCCTTCCTTCCTGCCATCCTATATTTATTGAATGACTACAGTGCCAGGCACTGCTCTGGGTGCTTTATAAACAAGACAGATGTGTTTCTTTACTCATGGAATTTATATTCTAGTTAAAGATAAAAGAAACAAGAAACAGAATTTCAGAAAGGCTATAATGAAAACAAAACAGGGTAACATAATAGAATTTAACTAGAGATGGGAAAAATCTACTTTGTGCAGAGATGATAAGAGAAAGTTTCTCAAAGATAGTGATATTTTATTAAGACTTTAATGAGGAAGAATGAGCTATGAAAGTATGTGGGCAAGAGTATTCCAGGAAGAGGAAACAGCTTGTGAAAATGCCCTGAGGTGAAAATAAACTTGATATTAAAGATTTTTAAAAAAGATTTATTTATCCATTTCAGAGAGAGAGTGTGCCCACGCAAGCGTGTGAGTGGGAGGAGGGGCAGAGGGAGAAAATCCCCAAGTAGACTCCCCACCGAGCATGGAGCCTGATGCATGGCCCAGTCCCAGAACCCATGAGACCACGACCTGAGCTGAATCCAAGAGTCAGATGCTCAACCAACTGAGCCACCCAGGTGCCCCCTTGACACTGAAGATTTTAAACCTGTACAGATTTAAAACACTTTGGAATGAAATCCAAACTAACAGCATTTTGAAAATCCTAATTACATACTTAGACTTTAGGTTAACTCAATCAGATATGGAGTACTAAACAGCCGATTTTTTTGGTGGGGGAGGTATGTAATAAGATTCATCTTGTTTATTTTCAAGCTTTAGAGTAGATTGAAATGTGATTTAGGAGATTTCTTTCCATGCGGTAATAAATGTGCTATCTTTGGTTTATGTTGCTATTGATTAAAAAAATCAGATATTATATGTCAATTTGTATTAGCTTAGTTGCAAATTAGCAAGCTAATCTCAAGGTTGGGCTGAAGTGGGAAATTTATTGGCTCAAAGAATCAAAAAAAAAAAAATGCTTCAACACAAATCTGGGGAAGGAATAGAGCTGAGTCTCAATGACTTTCGAGATTGTCGCTCCTCTTTTTTCTTCCACAGGGTTAGCTCCATTTTCTTCTACTGTAGGTGGAGTTTTACTGAATGATAATTGACATGACCATCAACAGTTTCTGAGTTTCACATTTTTAAGCTTCTGCCACCAGCAGCTACCACTCTTTCTGAATACTAAAAATCCCAGGTGAGGGCTTGGATTGGCTCAACATGTGTCTCACTACTTCCCCTGGAGCAAGAAGTTGAAGCAGAGATCCAGCCATGTAGAATCATGGTAGTTCTGCTGCTACAGTAAGAAGAGGTTTGCTTTTCCCTGAAATGGGTTGTGAGATGCCATGTAAAGAAGACACTTCATATTCTAGACACTACCAATACCCGCGTGAAAGCCTACATAAAACACTAAATCAACTCCCAGTTTGGCCCTATTTCTGTCCACAGCAACAGTAACAATGATCAAAACCAACATAACAAAAGGATCAGTGAGCTCTTTTCGTTGTCCACCTTTAATCACAAGATACAATTTATTTAAAAAACAAAGTTAACATGGACAGAGGGGAAAATCTCAACATCCTGTAACTACTGAAACTGAATTTTTAAGATTGAAAACAATTGTTCCAGATCTGAAAGATAATAGAATCAAAGAACTCTGTCTACATATGAATGGAGGTATGGCTGTTTTGAATGTCTAAATAAGTCACTGTACCAGAATAATCACAAAAGCTATTCTGATTGCCTGTGAAAGAGAGAATTCATTTTAATTTATTCAAAATATTTAGAACCTATACCACTGATTATTTTAGGCTAAAATGTGGGCTTGTGTTTCTCTTTCAAATTTAAATTATGTGGAGAATTGCATCAATTCTATGCTTTACACTGTCGGTGACGGTTAATATTACGTGTCATTATGACTGGGCTAAAGGATGCCCAGATGGCTGGTAAAGCATTATTTCTGCATAAGTCTATGAGGGTGTTTCCAGAAGAGATTAGCATTTGAATTAGTAGACTAAGTAAAGCAGATCACCTCATCAATGTGGTGGGCAGCATCCAAATCATTGAGGGGCCAGACAAACAAAAAAGCCAAGGAGGGAAGGGAGAATTTTGTCTTTATGCTGAGACATCCATCTTTTCCTGTCCTCGGACATCTGTGCTCCTGGGTCTCAGGCCTTCAGACTCATGCTGAATTATACCACGGGCTTTCCTGGTTAAGCGTGCAGCTGACAGATTGTGGGACTTCTCGGCCCCTTCAATTGCGTAAGCCAATTCATATAACAAATTTCCTCTTACATATATTTATATACATCCTATTGGTTCTATTTTTCTGGAGAACCCTAATACACTGCTTTCCAGTAAAGTTGAGATTTAGTGATTATGTAGTTGATTTGAGCATTGTAGATAAATACAATAAATCAGTTCCCAGAATGGAATTCTTCCATCGGCCATTCCATCCTGACTGTACCTACCAGCTAACCACCAGTTGTGCTCTTTGTGTGTGCAATGTGCTTTTATTTAAGATGTTTGTTCTGGGTCCACACACTCGGTTTAACTTAAATCCCGCAATAGAGATGATGCTCAATGGAACCCCCACCTTCAAAGCTCAAAATATATTTTGCTGATTATCAAAACCTCTAAAGATGTTTACTGCCATTAGGATAATTTGGCATTTTAGGAATGTATTGTTTATTTTTTTAAATTCGTTCAACCTTTTTCAGATTAAATGAAATGGCAGCAATGAACAATAAGAAAATTATGCAATACACAATTTCCTACTAAGTAATAATCACACACCAATTACCTTAAGGGAGCAATCTCATTCTCTTTCTGCCTGCCCTTAGCTCCTCTAATTTTGTCCTTTTGGAAGCAGATAAACTTTATGAAGATTTAAGGTGCTTCGAAATACCATTCTATGTATTCATTTGTTCTATTAAGCTCCACTAATAGAGCCTATGAAACTGGGACAACATATAGATAGTGTTTGTTATATAGAAACTTTAAACCAAAAATGTGCTTTTTTGAGATTACCTATTTAAATAACCGTGGGTTGCTCTGAGCTTATTTTAACAGACCCTTAAAAGGGTATCTCTTGGTACACTCATTTCTTACAGTCCCAATCACAAGCCTTCTACACTAGGTTTTCTTGCATAATGATTGAGATATGTCTAATCTAGATTATGGTGCGTCCACTGTACCCCAGACTCTTCAAGGAAGATGGGTCCCTCAGAGCTGTCTCAGGGGATTGTGTGGGTTTAAAATGATTTCTAAAACTGTAAAACATTTTGCACATGAAGGGCTTGTTTGTTGCAGTTCCTCTGTCCCAAAGTTAATATTCAGAGTAGATTAAAGACAGTGGTCCCTGGGGCACCTGGGTGGCTCAGTCGTTAAGTGTCTGCCTTCGGCTCAGGTCATGATCCCAGAGTCCTGGGATCGAGCCCCGCATCGGGCTCCCTGCTTGGTGGGCAGCCTGCTTCTCCCTCTCCCACTCCCCCTGCTTGCGTTCCCTCTCTCACTGTGTCTCTCTCTGTCAAATATAAAAATAAAATCTTTAAAAAAAAAAAAGACAGTGGTCCCTTGTGGAGGCTTGTTGGGAACTAACTAAATCAGTAAGGCAATCTGCCCTGAAAGGCCCTGAGGTTAGAGGCAGGAGGTATTATATATTTTCTTGCTCACAACCTCACTGTTAGTGAGATATTACAAGCATGTAAGCCTCTTACGAAATGCTTTCACTGCTTGTATATTCACTGCTGAGCAGACACAAAGACTATCATTCTTGTAATGTGACACCCTAGGACCTCCTGCACTGTACCATGCTCGAGTGGTTCTTTCTGACATGGACTCTGCGTCAGCAACCTTCTAATTGGTTAAGGCATAGGAGTATTCATTAGGCCAGGGAGGCCCAGGTCCCAAACAAGTTCTAGACCAGAAAGGATGCTTTGAAGGCACGAAGCAAGAGTGCTTGGTAGGTTTTTATTTCTGGTTCATGAAAAGGAATTGGAGTTTGGGAAATATTTCTAGTCAACAAGAGGTGTGAATGCCACTTATTTTTACCAGTGGGGGAAAATTAACATTCCTTTTGTAAATTAACACCTGTATTATTAGAATATGTTTAGAATAAATATTTGAAATGCTGGCATAGTCACTTTGGAATGTGGATTTTTGATTGCAGTACTTCAAGTACTAACTAGCTGTCCCTAGAAAGCAAATTAAAGTTAATTCACACTCATAAACATTCACAGTGCACACACCCATAAATACATATCCACACAATATACTATTATTTATATGGAAGTATTTTAAAGTAACCTGTCACACAGAAATTACAATGCAATGAAACCATATTTCAGAACTTGCATAATTCTAGACTCTAGAGTACTGCCTTCTCTACCCCAGTAAAACCAAATGTTGCCTCCTCTGTGTATCCATAACCCAGAAACTGCATTTCTGAATGAACTCACGACCTGCAGTCCTTTCTCACCGACATTAAAAGCAATCGTTTGGTCACAAATCAATTTCAATTGAAAGAAAATATGTCAATGATTCCTGTGATCCATACTTAATTTCTTCTTCTACTTTCTCTTAATTCTTCCTACCCAGGAAGAGAATAAAAAGAGAATTACTATTTAGCTACATAGTATCACAAACAAAAAGACCCCAAATTTGGCTCTTGCCCCTCTTCTACTGTTTTCCTTCGGTTTTATCAAAGGTATCAATTATGCAGCAGGTTGGGTTAATACTGAACACTGAATTCAGAAAAGTATGGTGCCACAGTCAAATCTATTGAGAAACGTACATATGTAAAGATGAGCGTGCTATTAGGTCACCAGCTAGACCCCAAAACCTGACCTTTACTGCCCACCTGCTTGTATTCACTAACCTTTACTTAGGATTTTTCTTAAACTCTTCTTTCCAGCTTACCTCTTCACTCAGGCAAAAGAAACCTGAAACCACCCTTCAGGTGACAGCAACGGCCCTGACAAGATCTCCAGCCAGCCCAGACCACCCAGACCCTTTGAGCTAAACCCCTGACTGGTACCTGTGCAGATGGACCATGGAGCAACCCCTGGGGTGACTGGCAGTTACCTTTACCTCGTTAGAATACAAAAATCTCCACCCAAGGAGGAGCCTCAGGCCTCAACATACCAATGACAAGGCTTCCCTACCTAAACATTCATCCTAACCTCAAACGAAAGGTATCCATTCACCTTCTTTGGGGGAGCCACAGCTTTGAAAGCTATTCCCCATGATCTCCTTATTTACTGCAAATAGCATTTTCTTTGTATGACACCTCACCTACTAGAGTTTCTGTGACTCACCAAGGAGAGAAATCCTGTTGGTTCTGTTACCGTATGAATACTAAATCTCCTTGGTGTAGCGTGTCTTTTATTACACTGGTCCCCTAAAAGTGAGATTCCAGAAAGCTCTTTTTACTTTGTAAGTCTGAGAATGAGTTTTTGGAATAGTTTAATGCAGAATACCCCCCTGGAAACATCAGATAGCACAGGTCACAGTGTCCCTCCTAATAGTTTGGAGGAATGTCTCTCTCTGGATTTTTGAGGTCTTTGAGGACAGAAACCGGGTCTTGCTCATTTTTGTAGCCATTGCTGAATACTTCGTAGGTACTCAAAAATGTACACTGAATAAAAGAGGAAGGAAATAAATGACAGTAGCTTACAGAAATGAAAGGTAAGTAGAATGGTAAAAAAGCCAAATGAGATTATTTAAATCTTTGACCACTAGGGAATAGATTAAATCTTTTTTTTTTTTTTTCCTAGAAATAGCAAGATGAGTAAATTCTTACTTCTTCCATTAAATACCTGTGTCCTTCAAGGTCAGTAGAATCAAACAAGTAATTAGTCTTACGAGGATGCCTATAAAGAGACTGCGGCTAAAAGTGAAGAGTTTTTATGTTACTTTTTATTATTTTAGGCAACCGGGTATAATGAACAGTGACTTGAGAGAAATGAGAGAGTGAGGAGTGAGGACACCTGGGCAAATACTGTCCCAAGTAGAAAAATTGTAGGGGCTTAGACCCTGAAATCTGTTCAAGAAGCAGTGACTGGGCTGAGTGAGTTGGGGAGAGTGGGGAGAGAGGGGCTCAGAGATCACACCGAATAAGGACTTGGAGTTTTACTCTGTGTGATGCAGGAAGACTCTGAAGAGCTTGATTGGAGGAATTTAATCATTGCCTTACATTTTCAAAGGATCATTCTGGCTACTGTGATATCAGGGTAGAGACACAAGAATGGAAGTCAGAAACCTGGAGGAGATGGAAGTAAATGGAAAAGATCATCTCAGGAAGTGATAAACACGGGCAACAATGTCATAGAGGCTGGGGACTGAGGGCTACTTTTTTGCTTTAGATAACATCATAGGGTCAGTCTTCCTTAGGAAGTGACTTAGCTTAGCTTAGACCTGAAGATGAGAAAAGCCAGCTGGATGAATATGTAAGGACTGGGGATTCTTGACCAAAGAACAGCAAGGGTGAGCATTGCCCACGGAAATCACACAGCACTTAATGAAGTTTTCAGCTAATATGAAGCCATCAAGCCACAATTTTAACCTTGTAACAATTTTCTTCTTTTTAATTGTATGACCTGATCAGTCACTAAACCTCTCTGAGCTTCTCTCTCCTCATATGAAAATGGGAATAAAATCTACCAGACAGTGCTGATGTGAGGATTAAATGACATAACACACATAAAGCAGCTAACATGTCTCCTGATGTATATTTTGTGTTCTTTTTTTTTTTTTTTTTAAGATTTTAGAGAGATTTGAGCGAGAGAGAGCACAAGCAGGGAGGGGCAGAGGGAGAAGCAGACTCCTCATTGAGCAGGGAGCCTGATGCGGGGCTGGATCCAAACACCCCAGGATCATGATCTGAGCCAAAAGCAGACGCTTAACCAATGAGCCACCCAAGTGTCCCTATTTTGTGTTCTTAAAATGAAGCAAAGGAAAATGTGTCATCATAGTTCGATAAAACCAAGATGCCTTTTCTTTGTAGTAGACAGTGCTAACCTGGAGCACAGGGAGCTGCTTTCCTCTACTGCTCCATGCCTTGCTTCCCATACAGGTGGGTTTCTCCACACTCTGTTGGAAGATGTGGGTAGGTTTGGAGTTGACAGTCATATGGTGGGAATACCAAGTGGTATTTTAGCCTTCCTTCTGGTTAACAGTACACTTTTATGTTATGCTTGCTTAGAGTAGAGGATTCTTGGATAAATAGAAGAGGAAATATCCCCAGGCACAAGTCCAAGAAATGCAGGGGTGTGGAGGCCACAGCTGAGGCAGACTTAGGTGCTGTTTGCAACAAGACAATTTTTAATTTAACACAAAACCTTAAGTTTAGTGATCCATAAATGTCAAATGTAAATATTGAATAAATGATTCAAAAGTTTTTGTTGGTTCCGTTACCCTGAGAAAGTACTTTCAACATTTCAGTAGTGAGTAGGAATCTTTGCCTACGCACAGACTTTAGTTCTTCAGAAATATAACCTTTGTTTTTCTATAACTCAGTATAATTCTGTTTCAAGACCTCATTCCCCTGATGACAGGAACTAAAATCTCTATCAATTCAAGGTCCTGCCCCTTTCCCCCAGGATAGCGGCTAAATTCTGTAGCTCGTGTCGTAGGGCACAGCGATGTCTGGTTTCTGACTGTCATCCATCCATGCAGACATCTTCTGTGATGTCAGTCATCTGGTCTGGTTCTGGGTCATCAGTCCTGCAGATTGTTCCTGGGCTCTTCTTTGCTCCAGGTCTGACTCTCTGCTGCCTCAGAGCCCCTCCTGGAGCATGGAAGCCCGTTGACTGCTCTCCCTGCCTACTCTGAAGCTTGGAAACTGGGGGGTGGGGTGGGGCAGGGGGCTGTATCAAGCATGTATCACACAGCACTCGTTCTTTAGTGTTTCGGGGGGCCCCTTTCTCAGGAATCTCTTCCACTTCTCAGTTCTTTCCAATTCCCTCTGATTTTCTTCTTTCTAGACTGTTACAGCTTGAAAGCTACAAATTGAACTCAGCATTTTGCTGGGTTATCTCATTCCTGTAATAGTAAAGACAAGATGTCCATTTGTTTTAGTTAGGAGAAGGGGTTAGATAATGAGAAATATCTTGGGAAAACCATTGTTTAATATTTCAAAAAAATTACTCTGCTTCATTTCTATAACAAAATAATCCTGCCATGACCATTGCTTACATAGAACAAAGGCATTTGATGAAATAACCTTTTATCAACTTTAACGAAAACTGGTCATAAGTGTGGAGAGAGAGGATAGTTACTCCATAAGCAGTAAGAGGGTCAATATTCATTGCTATGTCTCTGCTGTGTCTCCTGGGTTTGGTTCTTCAGTGTTCTTTTAAAGACAATGAAACTGGGTTTAAAGATGGTTTAAAGATGGCCTCCATCTCATACTCTTAGGTGGTTTTGTCTAAATCGTGTCCCCTAGTATCAGAAGCAAATTGGTTTATATTTATTTTACACTGGAAAAACAAGGTCCTAGAGATTATGATCATGAAAGCCTCCAATATATACCATATTAGTTCTCTTTTAGCCAAAAGCCACAGAAATAAACTCCTGAAGCTAAAAGAAGAATATATTGGCTTACATATCTGGAAGCAGCTTGATTCTGAATATCAAAATTCAATGACACAGAAGATGTTTTTTAAGATTTATATATTTGTTTAAGAGAAATAGAGAGGGAGGGAGAGAGAGAGTAAGTGGGGGGAAGGGCAGAGGGAGAGGAAAAGTGTATCCCCAGCAGACACCCTGCTGCATGGGAACCCAATGTGGGGCTCTATCTCATGACCATGACCTGAGCTGAAATCAAGAGTAGGATGTTCAACCAACTGAGCTACCCAGGTGTCCCAACACAGAAGATATTGTTAGAGTTTTCTCTGTTGTCTGTCTCCTCCATTTTCATCTTTCAGTTCTTCCTTCTGCATGTAGGTTCAATTCTCAGACTTTCTGTGGTGGGAGAGATGACCAGGCTTATGTGCTGATAGTTTATTATTAAAAAAAAAAGAAGGACTCTTTTTTTTTTTTCCTACTCTTACTTTCCAAACATCAATTATCTGGAAGGCTTATACCTCCTTGGGTTATGTGCCCATTCTTAACCCAATCACTGGAATCAAGGAGATAGAGTTTTCTGATTGGCTGGTCTTAATCACCTGCTCACAGCTATAATCGACAGGTCCACCTGGTCTATATAGAATGTGGAAACATTGATTTCTGATAGAAAAACAGTCTTCTATTACCAGAAAAATGAAGAAAGGCTACAACACCAAAATAGCTCGCACTACAAATGGGAGAAAGGGGACAGACTGAAGCTCTGTTTGTGTGTTTCTTTCCAAATCTGGTTTTGAAGCTCTGTCACATTTATGATGTTCCATGAACTATGATTGGAAACCCCTAAGACCCAGAGCCCCCTGTAAGAAAAAGCAATGGCTATTTCCGTATCTCTCAATTAGTTTTTCACCTTGTTTTAAAAAATACTCTGAATTTTCTCAGTAATACATATTTTGTTGTTTTTCTCCCCCTACACCCTCCTTCATCCTATGTCACCAAATACAAAGGGGATTTCATGACTAAGTGTGCACAGTTGGTTAAACAAACTATTTAGTAAGCCAGAGAAGATGGTGATAAATACCTGTGTGGATGGCAGTTGATCTATGGTGGTTCTTAATTTATTTCCAAGTTTCTTTGAAGGTAACCTCATTCGAGGTGAAAAACAAACAAACAAACAAACAAACCAAGAGCTGAACTATAGGATCCTTCATCATATATCATATCTATATCTCAGAATCTAGTTCTTCTTCCTCACTTTGTTTCTCCTGCATGACACATGTTCCTGCCAAAGTCAGAATCATCAGTGATATGGAGAATGAGACTAAATCAGATTTCCCGTGCTTGTGGATAAAGCACCTCCAAATCAAGCAGAAAATGTCAATATCATTGACCTCAAGGGAGATATGTGATTTTTGCATAGTGTAGCTTTGGGCTCGTCAGCCAGCAGCCAAGCATCAAACATGTACAGAGACGGGTATTCTCGTGACCAGAATGTAAAGTGCCGTCATTGATCCGAACTTCGGAAGGGCTGTAACAGTTTTGAGACTGGGCAGAGAGAACTGGGCAGAGGGTCAAGTATCTGAAATTTTATCCCTGCCTCTTTCTTTGCATGTCCAGGGGTTCATGCTTAACCAATGTGCCTCTTTCTGCATTATTTTCATCTTTATTTGATACAAATTTGATGACAATCAATGACATCTGGAGTAGACATTTCTGCTCTTTTTATTTATGGCTGTAAGACTTCCATTAATAATATTGGGATGGTTAATTTTATGTGTAACTTGATTGGGCTAAAGGATGCCCAAGTAGCTGTAAAACTTTAGTTCTGAGTGTCTGTGAGAGTGTTTCTGGAAGAGTTAGCATTTGATTCAGTAGACTGAGTAAAGATTGCCCTCACCAGTGCAGATGGATATCATCCAATCTCTGAGGGCTTGTATAGAACAAAAAATGTGGAGGAAGAGTGAATTCTTTCTTTTTGAGTTGAGACATCCATCTTCTCTTGCCCTCTGACATTCGTGCTCCTGGCTCCTAGCCTTTGAACTCAGTCTGGGACTTATATTATCCATTCCCTGATTCTCAGGGCTCCAGACTCAGACTGAATTATAACACCTGTTTTCCTGGTTCTTTAGCTTGCAGATGGCAGATCATGGGGCTTCTGGGCCTCCATAACCATGTGAGCCAATTCCTGTAATAAATCTCCTCTTTATCCATCTATCTATCTATCTATCTATCTATCTATCTATCTATCTATCTATCCTATTGGTTCTATTTCTTTGGAGAACCCTGACTAACACAAACAAGACTAGAGTAACATGGAAAGTCCCAGGACTTAAACACCTGTCTTAATACTCTTGACACAGTGCTTATTCTTTTCCTTCTTTCTAGTTTTGTGATTACTGTAAATACCCCTTTCTTTGGTAGTAAACCCGTTTCACTCTCAAGCTACAATTTTTTTTTCTACATCTGCTGTATTTCTTTGTAAAAAATTAATAGAAGCTAATATTTAATACACATGTACTATATAGCAAAATGTATGCAAAGTGCTTTACACTCATTGTCTCATTTATTTCTGGCTGCAACTCTATAATTTTGGGGACTATTCTAATTTTACTTAAGGAATGTACATAAGAATCTACATAAAGGAATGAAGAACATGGAAAATAGTAAGTATGTGGGAAATAATAAAATACAATTTTTCTAATTTTTAATCTCTTTAAAAGTAGTTGACTGTTTAAAGCAAAAAAAAAAAAAAACTAATGAGATTTATAATTATGTAGATGTGAAATGTATGATAATAAGACCACAAAGGAGATAAGGGAGGAAATGAAGTTTTATTGTTTTAAACTTCTTATACTATACACGAAGTGCTAATATTATATAAAGATAGGCCATTGTAAGTTGAAGATGGGTACTGTAACCCCTAGAGCAGTGATTGAAAATCATACAAGGGGCGCCTAGGTGGTTCAGTCCGTTAAGCGTCTGCCTTCGGCTCAGGTCATGATCTCAGGGTCCTGGGTCTGAGCCCCGCGTCGGGCTCCCTGCTCCGTGGGGAGTCTGCTTCTCCCTCTGCCTCTGCCTGCTGCTCTGCTTACTTGTGCTCTCTATCTCTCTATCTCTCTGTCAAATAAATAAATAAAAATCTTTAAAAAAGAAAATCATACAAAAGGGAGGGCGAATAAGCCAATAAAGGAGATAAAACAGAAACATAAAAAATATTGTTGCTTTTTTAAAAGATAGAAAAAGAAGGGAAAAACCTATTTCAATAATCTATAAGGGAGATGATAATTTCTTGGATTGTTGGTAGTTGTACTGGATGTTGTGAGATGTAGTAGCGTTTAGTGCTAGTCTCAGTATATCTATAACCAATGTTGTGGCTGGACTTGCCCTTGTGGTTCTATTTTTTTTTTTAAAGATTATTTTTATTTTTTTATTTTTAAGTAATCTCTACGCCAAACATGGGTCTTGAACTTACAACCCCAAGATCAAGAAGTCTCATGCTCTACCGTCTGAGCCAGCCAGGTGCCCCTGTGGTTCTTATTATGACTGCAAGACACTCTCAGCAAAACCTATTCGAAAACTTTGAAAACTCAAGGTTTATTATGTACAAGTCCTGTAAATTACATGGCACAGCTGGGGCCACACAGCCAGGTTGCAAGGAATGGGGGGAGAAAGAGAGGGAAACTCAGGCCTGGGGTTCTACTTTTCCTGGGGTTCAGGTGGGAGCCTAGGGTTTCACTGGCTCCCTCTTTATTGGTCAGTTTAAAACACAAGAGTGGGAATTTAAAGTGTGAAAAGAGAAAAGGCAAGTGGCCCAAATGGCTATTTATGGAAATTAACCAAGATCTCTAAAACAAAGGCGGGAACAGCTCTGAATTCTAGTCACCTGGCCATAGTTACAAAGTAAATGGGGTACTGGGATTGGAATTAGATGATTTGACTTCTGAGTCCAAGCGTCATGATACTCTACAGGTTCTTTAACATCTTGGTTCAGAGTCCAGTCTCTTTCATTTGCTTGTCTCTCTCATTTGCTTTTCTATTCTCTCTAGGCTGACTCAGGTCAGCCCATTCTGGTCTGCCATACAGGAAAGGTTTATTCTTGACTATTTTGTGCCTCACTTGATTTTCCTGCTCACCCAGAGTGAAAGCAGAGGAAAAGAACACAAGCACGCCATGATCCATCATTATTTCTTACCTCTTAGCTCTGACAACCAGACTGCATTTGCTGACTTAGCTCCAGGAGAGGCAATTCTCATCCCAAGTGTGGATTTTATTGCTGGCTCTGCTGGCTTCAAAGACCCAGCTGGCCTGCTGCCCCACACTTATCCATGACAGTCACAGATCCTAGTTCTGATGATGGGAATGTCCCCAACTCAAGTCATAATTAGAAAGGCCATTGCTCCTGAACTTGAGGTTTCTAAGCAACAGATAAAGAGCCAACTGAATGTTATTGGCTGCATGTCCCATTCTGCCTCCACGTCCAAGGTGCTTGTTATGAAGCTCTTGGCTATTTTGCTGCATGTCCATCTGCTAAAATGGCAACTTGCCTTCTTGTTCTGTATTTGGATTCCTGCCCATGGCCATGGCTGCCAGGCCATGACAGACACCTGCAGATTAGCACAAGTGTTAGATTTTTTTCTAGCGATGTCTCCTCTAGCAGCCACAGACCTTGTAAGACACGATGCACAGATGATGAATATCATCTGCCAAATGACATGACTATTTGGGAATGGGATTAGGGGAAGGTGCTGTCGTGAAGACAGGCTGTACCACACGTGAAACCTGGAGTGTCGAAATACTCCATATCTTTGATGGGAGAGCAGCTCTCTGCTAGAAGGAATGAGGAAAGTTCAGGACAGCAAAGGATGCCAAGTGATTATGAAACCTCAGAAATACACAGACCTTGGCATAGCAGGTATTACTGTGAACTTTCTCCAATATGGGCAACTTGCCAGAAGCAGAATCAGATAAACTCGAGAGAAATCTGTGTAATGAACTAACTTGCCTTTATGATAGAAAAGAAAAGTAGAGGATTTAAAATCTTATCCTTGCATCTAAAACCTGTAAGAAATATCTTTCAGCAGCCTTAGTTCTAGGCATTTGAAGCTCAGGCAAATGCACTCACGTATATTGCTGGTGAGCTTCCTTATTTTATTATAAGCTGTAGAGTAAACTGAATGGGGTGCGGAGGATACAGCTTCCTCGGATACTCTTTACTCTTATGGATCAAGAATAGGACAAGGTGAAAAAAATATTTGGTCTTTTATTCAAAAGCTTGATATTCTGCAATAATTTTAATATAAAAAGTGTCAAATAGTTATCAAAAGTACTATAGGCCGACCTTTTTAAAGAGTGTAATTTGATGAAACACTGTAGCATTTCTGGGGTATTTTGTAACAATATTTGAGATAGTTAATGCTTTCTGATGAGTCCTAACAAGACGAAAAAATGTGAAAACATTTTTTGTTTCAACACTTTTGAGCATCTACTGCATGCTGGATATTATGTATATATATATACACACACATTTACTATTCACACCAACAACTCCATATGATAGATATCTTTACCTTATTAAGAACAATAATACAAAAATACTTATTAAATAATATATTATTATTTGTTCTAATTACCTCAAGTAATTTTGTGAGGTTATTTAACATTGTTGACCCCTAGGTATTTACACTCTAAGTCTAGGTGTAATCTAGAGAATTATTAAGTATTAGTGGGCTGTCAGGCAGATTTAGGGCAAATTTGTTTTACAGTTCTGTTCTAGTAGCAACAAACATACTTGTAGGTTTCTCAGTGAAAGAAGGGAGTTAGGTTTTATATATTTAGGTGCATAAGTTGGACTGTAAGCTCTATATTGGTAAGGATCATTTTTGTCTTACTCATTATTATTTCCTAGTGCCAAGAACAGGAACGAAGAATTGAATTCGTTAAATGAATAAATAAATGAATAGTGAGATCAGGGATAAATGGCAATTCCCTTCCAACTTATTTGTTGTAAAATTAATATTCTCAGCAAACACACCCACACACCCACACACACACATTTTGCCTTTCCCAGGACAAGGGGCTGAGAGACCCATTAGAAAGATAAGATAATAAGAGTCCAGGTCAGCAAGAAGAAAAGCATGAGGCAAGGCTTTGGCAGTGGGGACAGAGAGCAGGAACTGATGGAACAGCATCTTCTGAAGAAGGTTGAAAACATGCACTGACCCATGAAATGTATGCTATGGAGACAGCATGAGAAAGGAGGAACAGTTGAGGGTACTCCAAGGTGTCCAGGGGATGCCCCGGAAGACAGGATAATGCCTTGACAATATCATGACATGCCTTGAAATGCTTTGAAAAAGAAACACTGGGGTGCCTGGGTGGCTCAGTCATTAAGTGTCTGCCTTCGGCTCAGGTCATGATCCCAGGGTCCTGTGATCGAGCGCCGCAATGGGCTCCCTGCTCTGCGGGGAGCCTGCTTCTCCCTCTCCCACTCCCCCTGCTTGTGTTCCCTCTCTCTGTCAAATAAATAAATAAAATCTTAAAAAAAAAAAAAAAAGAAAGAAAGAAAAAGAAACACTAAGTTCAAACTCAGTCTCAGGTCTGGAGGGCTCAGATAAGGTCAAGAGTGTGGACAACTGAATCCCACTTGACCTTTTTTTCACCGTTGCCATTTTTCCCAGCCCCTCAGAGACCTGCAAGGCTCGGCACATAGTAAGTGAATGCAAACTGATTAAGGAAATGAATTCTACCCAAGTTTCTCTGGAGGCTCAGAGTACCTCAGAGATACTAACAGCATTTGCTGTAGAATAGGAAATTACCGAAGCACAGCAGCTTCCTAAGTAGACTTAGAGATTGTGATTAGGGGCTTTTCGTTTTTTAAGGGCTAGGATTGAAGCAAAACCAAATTAAATGATGGATGCCAGAAGAGATCTTGTTTTCTGCACACAGGTGACATTTATTCCCCTGACTCTGGTATTACATTAAAGGTCCTATTAGGGTTGTTTTTTTTTTTTTAATTACTGAGTTTTATTTTTTAATTTATTTTATTTTATTTTAATTTCTTTTTTTATTAACATATAATGTATTATTTGTTTCAGGGGTACAGGTCTGTGATTCATCAGTCTTACACAATTCACAGCGCTCACCATAGCACGTACCCTCCCCAGTGTCTATCACCCAGCCACCCCATGCCTCCCAGCCCCGCTCCCCTCCAGCAACACTCAGTTTGTTTCCTGAGATTAAGAGTCTCTTATGGTTTGTCTCCATCTCTGGTTTCATCTTGTTTCATTTTTCCCACCCTTCCCCTATGATCCTCTGTCTTGTTTCTCAAATTCCTCATATCATTACTGAGTTTTAAATGATAACATTCCAGATGACATTTTACTACAAGAAAGTTTGTTGCCATTAGCAAGTATAACTAGTCACTCAGTGTCTTCCAAGTTATCCATATAATGTTTTCCCACGTTATTTACATTTCCTCAATAATTAATGAAGCTGTTTTAATGAAATAGCTTTATTTTCTACTAAATAAGACTTTTTTAAAAGATTTATTTATTTATTTTAGAGAGAGAAAGAACACGAGTGGGAGGGGCAGAGGGAGAGGGAGAGAGAAACTCAAGCAGACTCCATGCTGAGCACGGGCCTCGATATGGGGCTCGACGTGGGGCTCGATCTCACTGAGATCACGACCCTGGGATCACAACCTGAGTGGAAACCAAGAGTTGTATGCTTAACCGACTGTTCCACCCAGGCACCCCCTAAATTAGACTTTCAATTGAGCGGTGCTAAATATGTCTTTCCGGGTTTTCCTTTTATTTATTCACATTTCTGTGTAACCTCCATATAATGGATGGCCACCAGCAACCCGAAGGACTTGAATCATTCACTTACGGGTATGCGGGTGGGAAAAATCAAAGTAGAAAAGATTGTAAGTTATTTCTCCTTAGCAGAAAAGAATGTACCACTGAGATTAAATTGGCTGGAGAAGACAGATTCTAAAACCATCCCCTACTTCTGTACCTGGACTAATCTACTGTCTGTGGTGTCAACTCTGACGGTTTTTCTTTTTTGTAATGCAAGTACCTGATTTAAGCTCCGATTGCTCAGGCTTCCACTTCAAAGATGGCTATCTGGGATAAACCCAGTGCCAGCTACCAGGTTAGATAAAGAGCAAGCTGCCACCCCCTCCCCCCAGGCTCTTTTGCTTTAGAGATCTTGGTTGATTTCCAAGATTGACCTTTTGAACTGCTTGGTTTTTTCCCCCCTCCTCCCATCCTTTAAATTCCCTGCTCTCCTGTTTTAAATTCACCAATAGAGAGTCCACGCCCACCCTTGACCTCAATGAAAACAGAACCCCAGGCTCTCCCCACCTCCCGCCCAAGCTTGCAGACTCTCTCCCTCTCCAGGCCTGTGCCCTCGGCTGTGCTTTGTAGCTCCAGGACTTGTAAGTAATAAGCTCCCCCCCCCACCATTTCCTAATGGTTATCACTGGGGGCATCTTGCAATCGTAATAAGAACCACAAAGTCTAGTCTAGCCACAGTTAGTGGTTAGTGAGTGATAGGCTGAGACCAGCACACAACACTGTCCCACTGGCGAGCAAAGTTCATTCCCTCCAGGTATCCTTATTTAGGTCACTCTAAATCTGGATTATCCAATTCTTTTTTTTTTAATTTTTTTTTTTTATGTTATTTATTTATTTGACAGAGAGAGCGAGCCAGAGAACACAAGCAGGGGGAGCAATAGGAGAGGGAGAAGCAGGCTCCCCACTGAGCAGGGAGCCTGATGTGGGGCTGGATCCCAGGACCCTGGGATCATGACCTGAGCCGAAGGCATTTGCTTAACCAACTGAGCCACCCAGAAACCCCATGGATTACCCAATTCTTAATAATTTTTCAGCACTGAGATCAGTTCCTCATGCCATTATGAAACATTCCATGCTCATTTCAATCCATCATTTATCAAACATCAGTGGGCAAGCCATTGCATTACATTTATTTACAATTCAATATGCTAAATGTTAGAATAGGATTGGAAAAAGTGCTATTAAAAAAAGGGCTTTTCTTCCTTCCTCCTGCGTATCATTTTTGTCACTTAAATATCTTGCATGTTGCATTTCTTTCATTAAATTTAACTTGTATAAAACTGAGGCTTTGTTCTCATGATGGAAAACAGTAGAGGGGATATTAAGAGAGGGAGGGATGGACAGTGATGAAACTTGGAAGTTTTTGGGTTCATGAGTGAACAGCCAAGAAAGAATTCTTGAGACATTTTTGGTGCAAAAAGGTGATTTTATTATAGCATGGGGACCGGACCCGTGGGCAGAAAGAGCAGTACTGGGATTGTGGTGAGTGACTGAATATATACTTTTTAATTGGTAGGGGTTAGGGATAACATAAGTCTCTAAGGAGTTCGGAAGCAAGGCTTTCAGGACCTTGAGGAGCTAGCTGCTTTTAAGATAAGGTTACTTGAAGTCTTTAATAAAACATAAACATTAAGGCGCTAAAGGCAGCTATGAATTCCTTGAGGAAGGTCACGCTCCACTGTTTCACATATCTATCAGTGGGCTGTAAGCTGTAAGGCGATTTAATTTACTACATTTCTCTTGCCTTTGTTTCCCTCATCAGGGAGTATGGATATAGGTCAATTATTGCTTAAGAAATGCAGTTAAGCTGCTAGTCTGGGTGGGATTTAGCAACTAAGACACTGGATGGCTTGTGTGTGTGTGTGTGTGTCCTTTTTCTTTTTCTTAAGGAAAAAGATGAAATCTAGTTCTTGGTAGGAAGAGTTGAATGTTAAGAACTGTGGGCACACCTGCCCATATCCACCTGCCCACCTACCCTCTTTCCACAACTCTCCCCACTTTGAGTGACAAAGTAGCATCATGTGGATTTGGGCCTTACGGAATGAAGGGAAATAAATCCCAGGTGGATCCCCTGACATCTCTTTCTAATTAATTGTATTAGCCAAATCTTGATGTTTCACGTATTCATTTCCTCTAAAGGAAAAGGGAGCCAAAGTCGTGTATCATGACCTGTGAGAAGACAGACAAGAGAGGATCAGAATGATTGCCCTTGAGACTTCCAAACAAGGAGGTAACTTTCTGGGATTTCTTTCTTCAACACCTTCTTCTTTCTAAAAAGCAAATTTAGTAGCTGATAAAATATGCTAGGGTAAATGGGAATATTTATGATAACAGTGCTGCTATGGAACAATTTACTGGGCAGGAAAATCAAGAACTTCCTATTCAGAGATCACTTGTATTTATGCTATTAAAACTGTTTGAGGAAGGTCCAAGCTCCTGAGTTCAAAAGGGCCAGGGTGAAATGATTTTCACTGGTGGTCAAAGATGTACAGGTAGGAAGAGTCCTCTTAGGAATATGGATTTCAACAGATCAGCTGTGGTACATAGATGTCAGGCAAATTCCTCAGTATTGGACTGGCCATCAAATTTTAAATGATGTGTGAAATTTGCTTTAGAAGCAACAGAGGATGCATATTTCTACTTGGCATATAGCAGGCGGAATTTTGAGCTGGAGGCTTTGTGCAAGATTTTACACAGGTGAGTCTCTCTTGCTGTAAGGCAAGAAGGATAGTATAACATGGAAATGGCATATTTACAGAACACCAGGGATCTCTGTCAAGTGAAGGAAGTAATGTAGTCAAATGTTCTACTCAATAATGGCAGGGCGCTGACAGGGGACTGAAGAAATAGATAGTGGATACCTGTGAACAAAATGTAATCTTCAAGTGAGGATGCAAATTCTGGAATTTAAAGTGTGCCTAAGAATATGAAAGATGGAGAATCACCATCTTAATGTTCTCGGAGAGATTTTGTGGGATGGAGAAGTTAGCTCTGGGAAGGAGTGCTGGACATCTAAGACTAAGATGATGGGTTATGTTCCTTTGAGGCCTCTTAGTGTTGTTCCAGTCCATGGTCACCAGTGCTCTTGCCAGTGAGTGGTGTTAGTCATAAGAAAGACAGCTGGATAGGGTATGACTTAGTGCAAACTCACAATGCTCATTCATTTATTCATTCAAGAAATGTGCATTGAGGACCTAAGTATGGGGACTTAAGACACAGTATAGCTTTAACTATTTTAGTGTCCTGGGAGCACTAGGTGCACTGCTCTAAATACTGTACCAGGAGGTAAGTCCATGATTTTATGGCATTATACAGAGTGGTGTCTGACCATACTAGTGGCCTGGTGGGTGCCAGAGAAGGCCTCCCAGAGGAGAGGAATTTAAGAGGGAACCATGGAGAAAAAATTATCAGGGAAGAATCAAAGGTTTGGTAACTGTGTGGAAAATGCCTTGCTGAGGAATGAAATATTCTAGACAGGAGGAAAATTAAAATATATACCACATTAATGGACTACAATTTCAGCCTAGGGAACAACAATTTTTTTTTTAAAGATTTATTTTTTTGACAGAGA
Organism: Halichoerus grypus; assembly: GCF_964656455.1. NCBI lineage: Eukaryota > Metazoa > Chordata > Mammalia > Carnivora > Phocidae > Halichoerus > Halichoerus grypus. The sequence continues at coordinate 35,721,149 of NC_135722.1, forward strand.
GAGACACAGCGAGAGAGGGAACACAAGCAGGGGGAGTGGGAGAGGGAGAAGCAGGCTTCCCGCCGAGCAGGGAGCCCGATGCAGGCCTCTATCCCAGGACCCTGGGACCATGACCTGAGCCGAAGGCAGACACTTAACAACTGAGCCACCTAGGTGCCCCGGGAACAACAATTTTTTTTTAATGTTTACAATAAGACTAGGTACATAGTTTGGTTTGTGACATGTGGAAGTAAGACTAATTTACTTATTTTCTCTTTTTGATTGGCTATAAAAATGTTATTCTTCTAATTATCCTAGGATTTTTTTTTTACTTGGCTTTGTAGAAGTAGAAAGGAGTGAAGGCGGTTGGTAGGTCAGGGAATGTTGTCCTGATGAAATGAAGCAATGATCAAAAACACCTGAGAATCATAATCAGTGAAATCAAAAGGTATACTGTCTTTAAAGATTAGGTACATTTGGGGCACCTGGGTGGCTCATTCATTAAGCGTCTGCCTTCCCGCTCAGCGGGAAGCCTGCTTCTCCCACTCCCACTCCCCCTGCTTATGTTCCCTCTCTCGCTGTGTGTCTCTCTGTCAAATAGATAAATAAAATCTTTAAAAAAAAAAAAAGATTAGGTACATTTGGGGCACCTGGGTGGCTCATTCATCAAGCGTCTGCCTTCCCGCTCAGCAGGAAACCTGCCTCTCCCACTCCCACTCCCCCTGCTTATGTTCCCTCTCTCGCTGTGTGTCTCTCTGTCAAATAGACAAATAAAATCTTTAAAAAAAGAAAAAAAAGATTAGGTACATTTGATTTTTTGTGATGGTGTGAAATAAACACTGGAGTCAGGAAATCCAGGTTCAAATCCCAGATAGCTCTATGACTTTTGGAAAATCTATGATCTCTCTATGTATCATTTTATTTTATTTTATCTTGAAAATGCGGGGAGCTAGACTTGATGATTGATCATATACCTTTTGGTTTTATTTTTATTTATTTATTTATTTTAAAATTTTAATTCAATTACCCAACCTATAGTACATCACTCGTTTCAGATGTAGCGTTCAACAATCCATCAGTTGCATATAACACCCCGTGCTCATCACAGCATGTGCCCTCCTTAATGCCCATCACCCAGTTACCCCATCCCCCTGCACCTCCCCTCCAGGAACTCTCAGTTTGTTTCCTAGAGTTAAGAGTCTCTCATGGTTTTTCTCCCTCTCTGATGACTTCCCATTCGGTTTTCCCTCCCTTTCCCCTACAGCCCTCTGCCTTGTTTCTTATATATTCAGTATTCATATCTAATTTGATATTTAATTCAACTGTCTTGTGACGATGGCATCTAGAACATTAAAAAAAAAGATGTGCCTTCCTTTAAGTGTGGGCTAGAGAAAGGGAGCTATAATGTGATGATTAATTGTCCAGGTTTTGAAAATGAACTGAGTTCAGACCTTAGCTCTCACTTAAGAGCTTTGAGAACCTATCCTTTAAGATCCTTATTAGTAAAGTGATAATATAAGTACCTTGTGTCCCAGGGCTGTTGTGAGGACTACATGTACTAATACATGCACAGCTTTTACATGAGTATCCAGCACATAGTAACTAATAAATGTTCTTTACAAGTATTTGTCATCTTATTTGGGGCATGTACTAAATATTTGAGATCGGGATTAAAAGGCTATTTTAATAAAAATGGCAAAAGTTCTAAAATTGGAAAGTGATGAGTTGGACATATTTTATAGCCACTTTGGTTTTTAGCCAACATTTGCCAGGGAATAGAAGAAAAGACACAGTCTGTCTTACAGCATAGGGGAAACGGTTTAGGAAAAGGTGTGGAACAAAACTATGACAAATGAGGAAATAAGGCTGCAAACATATATTTTGTACTCAAAAAGTCAGTGATTAGAACATCCTGGAAGGAGGAAAGAAAGTCCTTGGAATTTGAGATGAAGCATTAAATGACTACTGATGGAAGGATGCTCATGCCGCATGTAAGAGCCAAGGCCAACTCATCTTTCTCTGCTTTTACATAGTATTATTTAATATTAACCAGAATGTCCTTAAAGCCTGGTTTGGTTTTCCCAAGAGAGTCTAAGGAAATCTGGATTATACCACATTAGGAAGTGGGTAGATGTATAGTTTGTTTGGTTGGTTGTTTGTTTTGGGGATGCTCTGGGCTGGAAGATCAGGATCTCTGCTCTTGAGCAATGTGCCACAGGGAGCAGATCTGGGGGCCAAGTGGAGCCAAATGTGTTGCCAGAGTGGAAGACCAGGATTACAATCACCAAATGGTTGACCTCATGGCTGGAAACAGGGTGCCAAGAAAAGCAAGCAGGCAAAAACGAGGAGAAGGAACAAGGTTGCATCCCAGAGGGGAGGAGGTAGAGCCGACTAGGATAATTAAGATTAAGAATTGGGCTCTGTTGTTCCACTGCCTGGGATTCAAATTTGTTATGTCCCAAGTGGGAGGCATCTGTGTGACCTCGTTAAGCCTAGTTTTTTTCATAAATAAAGTGATAGCGCTGGCTGACTCATAGTCCCTGCCACTCAAGGGACTTTGGCTCTGAGGAAATTCCTGCTCTTCTGCTCCCCCGACCCCACTCTCGCCCAGCCTGTGGGGCCCCAGCCCCTCCCTTGAGCCAAGTCTGGGCATTTGTAGGGATTGGCAGGAGTGACGCAAGCTGTGACACAGACCATGGTACTGTGGATTATTATTCACTTACTTTACTTGGAAGAACATAATAGGACTTGAAATGTGGGGCTGGGTAGGCATACACTGAGGAGAGAATTTGGAAAAAAACACTTGGTGAAAAGCCTGCGACATTGCATTCTTTGGTGATAATCCAGAAAGAGGAAATAATGTGAAACTTGCCCTTCTGTGGAGAAGAAAGGAGTTTGTGGGTGGTTCCCTGGGCAGTAAGGAGCTTTTAGGGGGGAATTTGGGGTAGTCACTCAATAAAGCTGAGCTACATTTCGGGGACATACATGGCATTTGCTTGGAATGAGCCAGGAAGACAATCTGTTGTAAAGGTCTGCTGTAAACGTCTGTTTGATGGAAAGGAAGAAGTAAAGTAGGGTAATGGCAGCGCAGACGGAAAGCATAGAGGAGGAAAAAGATGTAGTTGTTAGAAGGTTGGACAAATGATATTTATATATGAGTTTCTGTCCAACTCAGTTCTTCATAAGAAGGAACTTGTTGATTATGTCTCTCAGCAAAGCTGAGACAGGTTATTTCATTCTTCCAACTGTTCTACCTACGGTCTCTTTCTTACCACCCCATTTTTCTCTTCTTTCAAAGTTTTCCCTGGGAGAAAGAACCCACAAATTCACACTAATTGGTAAAGGCATAATTTGCTAATAAGGCATAATGTATGGATAAAAGCTTCTTTTGTTACATAAGGTACTGCATCTAAAATGCTTATCACAATGTCTGGTTCATGGTCAACCTCCAGTATATTAGCTACTACTCCTAGTAATAGTAAGAACAGCAATAATAGTAACTTATAGTATAATCATTATTTTTGCCTTTTATGTGAGAATGATTTTAGCCTGACAGGAGAAGGGATTATTCCCCAAGCAAGTGTCATTCTAGGGAGCTCTGATAGATAACTAAATAACAGCATATGCAACCATTAAAATGATGGATATAAAGACAAGGTACCATCAGGTCTAAGAGTTAGAACATAATTTTTAAAGATATATCTTCTGATATCATGATATGAACCAAAAATTCATGAGAAGAAATGTTAGGCTGAATTATGAGACAGTTCTCATAGTAGCTCTGTTATGGTAGTATAACTTCTTTTTTTCCTTTCTTGATGTCTAAATTTCTCTGATACATGTTCTTCTTGTAATTGAGTCATAAGTTCAATTCTGCCACTTACTTACCCTGATACCATCAGTGAGTTATTTATCTGTTCTAAACCTGAACTTAATAATAGTCTCTCCCTCATAAAACTGTTTTGAGCAGTGGGTAAAGGAATGCCTACCAAACCTTGAGCATAGTAGCTGATCCATTGTAAGTGCTCAAGGTATGTTGTTATTACAGTAAATCCTTAATGATAGAAGATAAGAGTTTTGACATGAAATAACAAATTACACAGTACAGTTAAGTTAGTTTATTCATTCATTAAGAGTTTATAAATTTGTTAATCCATTCAGCAATTATTTATTGGGTGTCTACTATTTTTTAGCTTTGTTTTAGGTGCTGGGAAGATGGAAGTTAAAAAAGCAGACAAAAACCCCTGCCCTCATGAAAGTTAGAGTCCTAATAAATTTATTTTGCTGTATGTAAGTACAAGAAAGTGGAAATAAACAAACATGAGACTTATAAAACCCAGCATCAGTGAACATGTGCTGCTATAGGAAATATATTTAGGTGTGAGGGGTTTCCTTGGCACTCCTCAGAATTATGATTTAGGTGTCAGCTTTAGCCAGTCATGAGAGGATGATGTATGATATACAGGCTGGGAAGTTTTAAAACATGTATCTGGGGTGCTGACATATTTCAACTGGGCTCAAAGTCCTTTAACAATACTGAATTCTCCCATGAATGAAATAGTTTCTAGGTAATTTAAAATATTTGTGACTCTCCTTCTAAAATGCTATTTAAGCAATGTGTTATCACTACAAGGAGAAAAGGAGAAAAAAAGGCAATCAATAAACAGGAACAAAGAATAATGAATCAGAAGTGGCACGAATGGGTGAAAGGAGCTCAAATTAAAAGGAGCAAGACAGTTGCCAAGCCTGAAAAAAGGAAGGCAAAGATTTACATTTATGAGGATTTTAAAAAACCTATCAAACTAATTAAAACTACAAATTTTAATTAGAGTTAATTGGATGGGGTAGTTGAATGAAGGAAGTGGTAGGGGAAAACCCTTCACTCTTTTTTCCCCTATCAAACACATTAATGGATGATGAAGCAGAGGCAGTTAATCAAGGCAAAGTACCTAGTTCCCCCACTGGATCTTAGAATGTCAGAGCCCAAGGTTTTTAAATCAACTCTCTAACACCATCATTTGATAGATGGGGACACTAAGAACAAGGAAGAACAAAGATGGATAAGTGACATGCCCAAGGTCACCCACAGTGCCGATCAGGGGAAGAACTTGTGCCCAGTTTCCCAAATTAGAACTTTTCCAAGCATACACCATTGCAGCTAAAAAGCATGTGTGCCTTTTAGGAACAAACAGAAGAGCTTTTCAAGCCACTGCACTTAGAAACCAAGTTATCAGGTGTATCTGGAAATAAGTGTTTTGACCAAGGAATCCACATAATTAAACAACAGTTGGGCATTCCTTGTGCTGCTGTGAATGGGAAGTGTTTACAAAGAAATGAGGGAGAGAGCAATGAAACTGGCTTTTTTTTTTTTTTAACATTTAACATTACCACAATTAAAAAAAAAAATTAGGGACGCCTGGGTGGCTCAGTGGGTTAAGCGGCTGCCTTCCCCTGGGTCATGATCCCACTGTCCTGGAATCGAGTCCCACATCGGGCTCCTTGCTCAGCAGGGAGCCTGCTTCTCCCTCTCTCTCCCTCTGCTTGTGCTCTCTCTGTCAAATAAATAAAATCTTTAAAAAAAAAAAGTAAAGAGGGGCGCCTGGGTGGGGCAGTGGGTGGAGCCTCCGATTCTTGGTTTCGGCTCCTGTCATGATCTCAGGCTCCTGAGATCAAGCCCCGAGTCAGGCTCTGTACTCAGCATGGAGTCTGCTTGAGATTCTCTCTCCCTCTCCCTCTGCTCCTCCAGCTTGTGCTTTCTCTCTCTCAAATACACGGTAAACTTCTGGCAGTTTTTCTCCCAGAGACTGAAGTCTTTTCCTTCCTTGTTCTCCTTCCTCTCTCCTTTTTCCCCTCTCCCATTTTCCTCCTCCCCTTCTTCTGCCCTCCCCTTCCTCCTCTTTATACGGTGCTTATATATAGGTGAGTTTTTGTCTATTGGATGAACCTAATTTGTGAGAAGAGGGTGACCTAAAGAGAGTCATCTTAGGCAATGTAACCATATATTATTCAAAACAAGACAGTTCTTTGTAAAAATGAAGGATGCTCTATGTTTTTAAAAAATATTTGTCTATTACTCCCAAATTGCTCTTAGTATGCTTAAAACTACTTTAAAAAATAAATTAAAAAATAAAAATAACATATTCCTGAAAGTTAAAGCAAATAAATAGATATCACCCCACCCTTCATTATGTTGATTGAGCATTAAAAAATAAGATAAGCATAACAATTATTCTTAGCACATTTTCATATACTTTAATCAGTTTCTTGGCTATTCTTATCTATAGGATTGTGTCACTGATATTTTTCTGAAAAATGTATTTTAATATAGTCTTAATAAAGTTTTAATAAAATTGCTTGCAATCTTCTGGTTAATAAATTTGAAAGTGCTGACATCTTTAGTTGACTTTTCTTTGGTGGGTCTTTTTTTTTTTTTTAAAGATTTTATTTATTCATTTGTCAGAGAGAGAGAGAGCACAAGCAGGGAGAGTGGCAGGCAGAGGGAGAAGCAAGCTCCCGCTGAGCAGGGAGCCTGATTCGGGGCTTGATCCCAGGACCCTGGGATCATGATCTGAGCCAAAGGCAGACGCTTAACCGACTGAGCCACCCAGGCGTCCCTGGTGGGTCATATTTTTAATAGAAAAAAATCTCTGCTGAGTACAGAGGTGCTTGGTAGGCTCAGAGCAAATTGTTCTAATGAAGTATATTCTCAATTCAAATTTTTGTTTTATATTGAAATATATACATAGTTCTACCCAAATGTCTTAATTGTACTCGTTGTGTCTTTAGTCACAGTATTTTACCTCCTTACATATTTTTTATAAGACAAAGTCAAATATTTAGTTGTCTCTGTTAATGATTGTTTTTTGCAAGTTTCATCAAAATTAGATGTTTAGCACAGTAGGCCTTCTCAGTTTCATTCCAATTTGGCACAGAATATAAATATATATAGTTGAAAATCAGAGCACCATCAAAAGACTCTGCAAAAGTCGAGCCATATTAAAGGGTAATTATAGAACTTCAAAATTACATTAGTGCTCCATTTGAGTTCTTACTCTTTAATTTGTTCAGTTTCTCCCTTGTTATGCAGTGTTGTTTTGTTGGGTTGTGTTCCATTTGTTGAATATTTTTATTAAAAATTTCAAACTGATTTTGAAAATAAGAAAGAGGTAAGACTTTCTAAAAAAAAAGTTAGATAATATTAAGGACCTTATGGCTATTGACAAAATAGTACTTAAAAGGCTCACACATTTCTAAAAAATCCAACTGATGAAAAGCAATGATTTGCCACCCTGAAGCATTGTTTTTATATTTAATACCAAAATTTGTCTAAAATATATTATAATTTAATTACTGTGTATATGTTTCTGTATATTTTTGTGAATGTATATACATACATATGGATTTGTAAATCTTGACAACTGCAACTTTTATTTGAGTCAATAGAATAACACAGTTTAATACAGATGTGAATTATATTTTTAGTATATCTAGTTCCAAGTATATTTCTATTCCATAGATCTTTAAGAACAGTATTTTCAGTCATAATATTGTGGTCTACCAAAATATCTATTGAAAAAAATCTATCATATTATCACAATAACAAATACTTTCCTTAAATGTTTTAACTTTATTTATTTACTTATTTTTTAAAAGATTTTATTTTTAAGTAATCTCTCCACCCAATGTGGGGCTCCAACTTATAACCCCTAGATCAAGAGTCACATGCTTATTTTTCTTTCTTTCTTTCTTTCTTTCTTTCTTTCTTTCTTTCTTTCTTTCTTTCTTTCGCCATGGTTTGTTTATTTATTTTTTATTTTTTTAAAGATTTTATTTATTTGTCAGAGAGAGAGAGAGTGAGAGAGAGCAAGCACAAGCAGGGGGAGGGAGCGGCAGGCAGAGAGAGAGCAGAGAGCCCAATGTGGGACTCGATCCCAGGACCCCGGGATCATGACCTGAGCCGAAGGCAGACGCTTCACCAACTGAGTCACCCAGGCGCCCCTGTAGTGAGAGTATTCTGAATACTAACTGGCCTATAGCAGGATGGTTCAGCCTTTATATCCCACATACGCACATACTGCAAATACAACTCAACTATAATATCTTGATTCCCACTAACCTCACCAGCTGGTGCTCAGGTGGACTTTTACACTTTGCAGGCTGTGGCCCAGTAAAGGTGGCTAATGCCTCCAGTAGCTGAGAGGTATCACAGAATCACATAATTGTCCACTAGTACCTCAAACCAGAGAAGTTAGCTATCCCTAGCTGCTTGGGTCTGGAGGTCCCCTTTTTTTTTATTATTAACATATAATGTATTATTTGTTTTAGAGGTACAGGTCTGTGATTCATCAGTCTTACACAATTCACAGCGCTCACCATAGCACATACCCTCCCAAATGTCTGTCACCCAGCCCCCCCATCCCTCCCACCTCCCTCCACTCCAGCAACCCTCAGTTTGTTTCCTGAGATTAGGAGGTCCCCTTGTTTTATGAACGGCTATCCTATATGCTGTCCTTGAAATGGAGTTCCTGGGAAAGATCATGAAACCAGAGAGAAATTATCACTAGTCATATTTCAAATTTATCTTCCTATTATAGTGGGAATTCTGTTAATTGCCCACGTGACTCATACAGTGCTGGGAGAAACCACAGCAGAAACTGGGAGCCCAAAGTGGAGGGAAGTCTGCCAAATCCATTCCAGCATACTCTCATTATTACTTATAATGTAATTATAATATTATAATAACTATTAATAATGAAACTTCATATAAGATGAAAAATAAGAAACAAAAGCTTAACTGGATGGGAAATCAAACATATCAATGCAGACTGCTTTAGGTACACTGGGATGTATGGTTAGTGTAGTTTTGGGGCCTGGGTCAAGCTGGGAAGGTCATCACCTTTAGAGTTGCCTGGGAATACACTGAGCCAAGGACAGATTAAAACACAGCTAAGGGGAAGGATGCATTGAGTGTCTAAGGGGACTAGAACATGCATCAAGCTGTAGAAAGTCTAATCAAGCACAGGAATAAGTATTATGATCAGTATCCATTTAGGGAAGGCTCAGGACACATTGTGATGAGTATGTGGCAAGGCATATGTGATTGGAAGCTAAGTATGTGAACCCTAAGCATGAGGTAGGATATATAAGTGTTAACAATAACAATAACAAAATAAGGTATTTGTTGGACCAGGCACTCTACTAGGCATCTAATTGACTCAACTACTAGGTAAGATTTGCATTAATTTCTCCATGACACAGATGAGAAATACAGAAATAAAGGAGCAATAAGAAATGATTGGGGGAAAAGCCGGAGTTGAATTTCAGATCTGTTCTGCTCCAAAACACACATGCTTTCTCTGCCATGCTCATCTCCTTATTTCTTTTACATAGAAATAGACTCTGAAATCTTATGACTTAGAAGCAACCTGAGCTGCCCATCCCAGTATTTTTATCATCCCTCTCAAATTTGACCTTTATATTGACCCGGGCTTGGATTCAAAGCAGGTGAGTTACTTGAATATATAGGAGTCATGTTTGCTTGCTCTTTTAGAATCTGTGTCTGTTTCACACTAACTTCATTTGGACATTACTCACTGCAATCTCTACTTCCTGGTAGAGTCTGGGATATACCGTCATACCCTTGTTTCTCCTCTGAGCTCCCTTAGTTTGGACACTGGACCAAAGAAATCCAAGGCTCCTTCTCAAACTTCGGCATTTCAGATTTTTGTTAAAACTAAAATCGAATCCTAATTATTGAGCTCTGTTTAACCTCTTTAAGAAAATTCGTTTTTCCCCTCCAGTGACAAAGAAAAAGCACCATCAAAAGAAAACAGAAGAATTCTTAACCTATTCATAATTTTAGACCTGAACTGCACTTTGTCCTGCTCTTGAAACACCTGATCTCACTTCATTGCTACATCTCCTATGTCTTGCTTTACCTTTGTTGGGACTTGGCATTATTTTCCTGACTATGACTGGGGCTTCCTCTTGATCTTATTAGTTTATTTTCTCCTTGAAGCCTCTTCAAATCGGTACCTCCCCATGGGTAGCACGTTCACACAACAGCCTCACAGATGTGATAATCCCTGAGTAAATGGAACATGATTCAAAATTGATAGTTCTCATTGAGGGACTATGTATAATTCTTTGACATTAACACCAAGAAAATTAAAACCTGAATACTACCTTGGCCCCAGATAACTTCAACCCAGTTATATCTGCCTCTATCTAATGGCCTGAGAAAATGTGCTTACAAAAAACAAGTAATGGGTTAAAGCTTGGGCCTTGTCTATATCCACATAAAGAAAATTAATGAAACTATAAACTTTTAGGGCTGATGGCCTGGCCAACAGCAGAGAGAATTCAGTCTTCTCAAAGACTGAAGGATGGTATTATTAAAGAACATCTGGCAGAGACTTTAAGAATGTACACCCTTTTTTAGGTTCTCATTAACTATTGAGGACAAGCATCTTCTTTTTCATACATTTAAGCAGGAGCGACCACCTTGATGGACTTCAGGGACTTATGGGGTGGTCTAGCTGACAGATGGACAGCAGGAAAAGCCTTCATCTGCCAGTTTGGGGACTTCATGGGCCCTTGCCCAAGGAAGAGAGGCAAACTGTCCATGTGAATAATATGGAGCCTCAACTCTGCTTCCAGGGTAAAAACAACTGCATTTTTATCTGATCACTCATAATTTTCTTTTTTTATAGTGTACTAATGGTTTCACTTGTCACTCTCTTTATCACACAATAATTGTTCAACTTTGAACATGAGTGACAATGTCTTTGAGCCTATTTTTGAACATATAAAAACAGAGGATTGTATTAGGTTTCCTCAAACTTGATATTATTGACATTTGGGGCTGGATAATACTTTGTTGTGGGGGTGGGGAGGGAGACAGTCCTGGGAATTGGAGGGTGGTTAGCAGCATCTCTGGCCTCTACTCACTAGATGCCAGTAGGCTACCTCCTGCCCAGGTATGACAACCAAAACGGTCTCCAGCCATTGCTTGTGTTCATGGGGTCAAAATCACTCCTGGTTTTGAACCACTGCACTAAAACGTCTTGAAGTTCCCTTCTACTTTGTATATTCTGTCATATATATTCTATTGACTAGAGATATATTCTTGCCTTTTCTTTTTTTTTTAATTTTAAAAAATTTTGTCTTGCCTTTTCAATAGATAAAAACAATTCCTAGAAATATAGTCCAGGAGGATAACATGAGGATGGCACGTGGTGACCTAAGTTTATAATTAATAATTTATGTTTTTCTCGGAGGTCTAGATTTGGGCATTTTGTCCTTCTTCAAATGAAATTTTATTTTCTCATTTACAAAGTGATATTGTTCACTATTTTTTTTAAAGATTTTATTTAATTTTTGACAGAAAGAGAGACGGTGAAAGGGGGAACACAAGCAGGGGGAGTGGGAGAGGGAGAAGCAGGCTTCCTGCTGAGCAGGGAGCCTGATGCGGGGCTCCATCCCAGGACCCTGAGATCATGACCTGAGCCAAAGGCAGACGCTTAACGACTGAGCCACACAGGTGCCCCAATATTGTTCACTATTATAGTAAACTACAGAAAAGCATCGTGAAGAAATAAGTCAATCTTACCCAAATAACTAAGGAAAGTCACATCAACATTCTGGTATATTTCTTTGTAGGATTTTTTGACCTAAGTCCTTCAATAAAGAAGCTGAGATCATATCTATTGGACTTTTGAATCTGTTGGTAAACTTGCCTGAGAAAATGGCTTCTATGGGAGAATTCTTTGTGCAGTATCATCGCATTATTCCCATGGAACAGGATAATAATTTAAAATGAGAGTGTTTACTTTTAAGCTTCATTTTGGTGTCATTGTGAAAGGAACTCTATATACTTTTACTTTCTTGCTGTGTCAATACAGCTGTGTCGGTCTTAATCTCTATAGTACTCACTGGCATTAGCACTATTCTGATGATTTGGATGTTATGTTTCTTTAGAGTCCCATAAGAACATCCTACAGGCTTTTTATACTCTGTAAATTTTTCATTTGTGCTCTCCTATTTTGCCTTCCTGGTTGCCCAAGTTAAGTGAGTGACATATTCTTAGTTCTTGTATATTTGAGAATGTCCTTTTTTCTGTTATTAATGTGTAAGAGATAAGTCGGCCGACTGTAGTCTCCAAAGATTTTATCATTTCCCTTCTCAAATTCTCTGTATATTACTTCATTGTTTTCTGACATTAAACATCTGAAGATGGGATCTAAGGAAGGCGTAATTCTTGGGTTTTTTGTTTTTTTTTTGTAGATTAACTTTTTTCTGCATAGATAATTGGATTTTTCTCTTCATTCATCTAATGAAGAGCTTTTTCTGGGCTATGCATTGTGCTTTTTAAATTTTTCTTGCAATATATTGAGCTGTGTATACATAGATTTTGCTTTATTTAGTTGGGAATGGGATTTTAGACCTTTTCTTTTATTCCATCTCTTTGGATTTCTCTCTCAATAACCCTGTTTTAATTACCTAGCCTATAGGATGGAGGTGGGAGATGAGAGAAGAATTAGGGTGACCTTACATGCCAATTTGTTCAGATCAGTCCTGGGTTCTGTTGGCTCTCCTAGTATAAATATTAACTAACATATTAATGTTTTTCCTCAAAAATGTCCACTTTGGACTATTTTATTCCTCTTGGCTGCTCATCCCAGGATGGCTATTACCCTACAATCCATGGGTGGTGAAGCTTGGTCCTTCCTGCTCCATTACAGGAACAAGGAAGGAAATGGTCTACCCAGGGCAAAGCAGGGACATGCTGTTGACACACCTGGAAGAGAGAAAGTAGATAGCCATCCCTGGCTCTCTTCTACTATCTCTATCTAAAGTTCCTGATTACAGGGGCACCTGGGTAGCTCAGTCAGTTAAGCGTCTGCCTTCAGCTCAGGTCATGATCCCAGGGTCCTGGGATCGAGTCGCACATTCGGGCTCCTGGCTCTGCGGGAAGCCTGCTTCTCCCTCTGCCTGCCGCTCCCTCTACTTGTGTGCGTGCTCTCTCTCTTTCTCTGACAAATAAATAAATAAAATAAATAAATAAATAAAGTTCCTGATTACATATACAGTTAACAACATAGTGTCAAAATACACAAAGTTATGATCTAGGTAATAATGGGAAGATAGAGATAAAATATCAGTTGTAGTTGAAAGGTTTTAACAACTCCTCAGAAAATGAAAGATCAAGATGACAAAAAATAATAAAAATTCATCAGCTCTATATAAAATATGCTTATAGAATTTCACACCCATAAACAGAATATTCATTCTCTTTAACACACCTGCCACAATTACAACATTAAATTTATACAAATGTCTTAGATTGGGTCCCCTCGAAACAGAACCTGAGGTGGAGAGTTAGATGTAGAATGTTTATTGGGACATACAAGCTTTTAGGTGCATGCCTGTACATACATGAAAGTGGCAGGGTTAGGCAGAGGGGGAGGCTGACCCATAGTGAGGTTGCAAGTGAGGCTCAACCAACCCTGACAGAAGCTCTGGGGTTGGGAAAGACCTTCGGAGTTTTTTAAAACTGGGATGAGGAGACTTCACACGCCACTGGCTGCAAGCCACACCAGGGAAGGGGCATAAACTTGCCAGAGGCATTTCATTGCACCCCAGGGTGGTTTCCAGTGAGGGACATGCTGGAAGCCATAGGTAGCTGATTTGCCCAGCAATTGGGGTAACATGAATCGGCCCTGAAGAGCCCAACTTTTCAGGGCATCACAGTATCCATTATACGAGATCACAGAAGCCTCAATACAATCAAAAGAATGAGTACGGTATAGACTCTATTCTCTGGTAACAAGACAACAGTGCATTAGAATTAGAAACCAGTAGCCAAAAAATAGCTTAAAATCCCATATGCCTTGAAACTTAAAACAAGACAAAATACACTATGAAATCACCACTTGGTTAGAGAGGAAGCCATGAAGATAAGATGATGAAATACTTAGAACTGAATGACAATAAAAACACCACATGTGGAAATTTGTGAGTTGAATGTGAAGCAGTACTTGGTAAAAAAAAAAAAAAAAAAAGAAGTAAAGCTTTGACTATGTTTATGAGGAAACAGCAATGATTTAAAACAAGTGAGCAACAAAGGAAGCTAGAAAATTGGAATAGAGTAAACACAAAGAATCAGGAAAGAAAGAAATAGTAAAGTTAAGGACAAGAGTAAAAGAATAGGGAATAAAAACAGGTAAAATTAATAAAAACAAAGCATGGTTTTTTGAAAAGTCTCAAAAGATTGATAAACCTTTGGTAAGACTGAAGGGATAAAAGGAGGAGGGCAGGAGAAGACAAGATAGAAACTTCCTCTGCCTAAGAAGAAAAAAAAAGAATGACAGAGGGGGCAATAACTACAACTATGTTAAGAGATTAATTATTGTAAAAGAATATTGCAAAGTATTAGTACATTTGAAAGATGAAATTGGGCGCCTGGGTGGCTCAGTTGGTTAAGCGACTGCCTTCGGCTCAGGTCATGATCCTGGAGTCCCGGGATCGAGTCCCACATCGGGCTCCCTGCTCGGCAGGGAGTCTGCTTCTCCCTCTGACCCTCCTCCCTCTCATGCTCTCTGTCTCTCATTCTCTCTCTCTCAAATAAATAAATAAAATCTTTAAAAAAAAAAAAAAAGAAAGAAAGATGAAATTGATAATTAAGAAATAAAATGGAATAATTGACATGAGAAGAAATAGAAAATAGCCTGGGTGGCTCAGTCGGTTGGGCCACCAACTCTTCGTTTCAGATCAGGTCATGATCTCAGAGTCAGGAGACTGAGCCCTGCCTTGGGCTCTGTGCTTAGGGCAGAGTCTGCTTGAGATTCTCCCTCTCCCTCTCCCTCTGCCCCTTCCCCCTCTTGCACACTCTCTCTCTCTCTCTTTCACTAAAATAAATAAATAAATCTTTAAAAAAAAAAAAAAGTGAGGTCCTGTTAAAGGAACACAGATTTCAGTGGAACAGAGCAGAGAGCCCAGAAACAGATCTATGCAGATGTAGGAATTTGGTGTATAGGAGTGGCATCATAAATTGGTGTGGGATAAATTATTCATTGTATAGATAATTATATAAGATATATGCATATATAAATGTTTGTATAAATATATAATTATATATAATATATTGATATTAATACCATCAATACCTTATTAATAGTACATTAATTGTATCCTAATATTTATATAAAATTATATACTTATATATAAATTACATATAATAATTATTAATGCATTGATATAATGTATGATTACATGCAATTTATATTATATGGTTATATGTTATATAATTATATATAGAGAGGGAAGGACTTCTACCATACTCCAATTAAGTCAAGTTTGTGCACATGACTTACTTTAGCCAACAAAATGCAACAACTGCCAACATTTCAATTAGAGACAGCTCAAGGAGAAGATCATGGACATGTAGCATGTTGAGAAATAAATATTTATTGTGAGCAACTGAAATGGAATCTGAGCAGTGTGTTTTGAATAGATTTTATTTGAACCCATTTATAATTCTCATTATGTTCATCATAAGGAGAAAAGAGCTCCATTCTTATTCTAAGCTATGTCATTGTAATATGTTAGAATGACAGGTAACTTGTGGACTGAGGCCAAGTAACCAAGTTTGTTTAGCATGATTTACACATTTGAATACATATGCATAGCACCATCCCTGAATAGGAGATGTGTTTATGTTGGAAATTATTTTTTAAATTATTATTTCAAATACTTCAGGACGAACAGTGCAGTTTGTGTGTATACAAGTTAATTCCAATCTACACCTTAGTGGTTGCTAAGATTAGACAAACCCACTGGAGATGTGTTAATGGGTACCCGTAATGCCTTTTTCACAAATACACACTCTCAGGTATGGTGTTTTAGTACACAGCAATAGCATTAGCAAACAAGAAGCCTTATTTGCTAGCATAATGAATGTTAGGAATGTCTTTTTATTGGAAAAATAAATGGTGCTGAAAATGAGTAATGATAACAATGGCATGTTTGGGCAAGTTGGGTGGATTTATATATTCATACTAAAACCAGATTAAATATCTTCCCACTTTTGACAAATCAAGTGATACCCCATATTTCATTTAGTCACTCAACAAATGCCAGGAATCTTCTATGAATGTCGGGCACAATACTAGGCTCTGAGATCACAGAGATGAATAAACCATAGATGTCACTCACAGGACTCATTGTCCCAATAAAGCAAACATTTTGGGAAAAAAGTAACACAGAATACCCTGCTTTAACTTGATAAGTAGACTCCCTCAAACATCAATTCTTATAAAATTAAGGTAACATTATTGTACAGTTCCTGAACTCGGTCTGTACAGAGACAGCCATCCTCGAATCCAAAGGGTGAGCCTCTATTTTCCATCACAGGTGCAAACACTAGCAGGCTTGTCTGTTCCAGCTTAAATAAGAATAGAGACAATCATGGTGTTATGGCTTTCCTGGATCCTGTCAGTGATTCTACTTATATATCAGGGGAAGATGGAACTAGGAAACACCAGAGGACAGGGTACACACTATCTACCCCCCAGCAATGCTTCCCAAGGTGGGGTGGCCTGCAGTGTCCCTTTTCCCCACGCCAGTGCGAAAAGTTAGCTCATCTTCTGTCCCACTGTAAGAGCAGAAGGTAGGTGAAGTAGCTAATTACCAACTGAGTGATACCAAATTTCTTGTTATTGTGGGGAAATATATATTGAATTATAATTTAAATATAAAGTGCTGCAATAGGAAATACACTGTGAAGAGCACCAGTCCATAGAGGAGAGACTCTCTAACTTGGTCTGGAGGAATGGAAGCCTATCCAGAAGGGGGCTGCATTTGAGCTTGGACTTGATACATGAGTAGGTGTACAGTGGGCAGAAGACAGGAGGATGTAGAAAGGAAAGCTTGTCACAGGCAAAAGGAACATCCTACAAAAGCAATGCTGTGGCTGGAGCACAGACTTCCAGGAGAAGAAGTGTGTTTGGGAGGACAAGGGGTAGTAAAAGCAGTAAAGGCACATGGAAGGTACATTGTTTTGAAGGATGTTATGTATTGACATTACCCTCTGTCCCTGAAGAGCAACACATCGTTCTGTGCAGTTTGGATTAGGGAGGTTGGGAGGAAAGACTAGGAATTGGTATTTAAGGGCAAACATGATAAGAACCTGGATTAAGCTGGATGTACTGCATATTGAGTAGAGTTGCAAGACTTAGAAAAAATCAAACAAACGAAAACCCAAAAACCAAAGACAAGATGCTCAGTTAAATTTGAACTTCAGGTAAACAATGAATAATCTTTTAGTATGGGTATGTCCCAGACAACATTTGGGATATACTTACACTAAAAGTTTGTTGTTTACATGACATTCAAATTTAATTGAGTGTCCTATATGATTTCTAGTAACCCTAATACTGAAGGAAAGAAGAAAAGAGTTTAAAAAATGGCTCTTTGGTCTAACTTCACCTCTGAAAGCAGCAAATTCTTTCTCAAACTATAGAAATGTACACAATTCAAACTAAATTGCATTAAAATATTCTGTGCCATTTGAATGTGATTAATTCTGGTGCCTTCTAGCAATGTCCCTTCCTCTGAAAACTTTATGGGGCTTTTTTATTCACCAAAATGCATACTTCCCATTCTTTAAAGTACTCTCTTTCTCTAATTGCAAGCATACCATTTATTGAAAATAGATTACAAGGACATCACCGTAGTACCAACAACCTTGACAATGCCCTTTAATGCCATAAAAGTAATAGTTGTGTCCGTGGGCTGGAATCCATTTTTGCTTTGAATATTTTTTAGGGGGAATGTCCACCTACACTCCCCCTAAATAGGAATGATTATTTCTGTTTGTAAAAGTCTGTAGTCATAAGACTAAAAGTCATAAGTCAAAAGGCTCAAGTTTTTCTTTTAATTGTATGTGGTTTGATATACAGCCTTGTACCAGGGTCAATCAACCAGCAAGAACTTTTTGAGGCTGTGAAAGGAACTAGTTTTTCCTGATCATTTACTGAGTACCAGGCAGCATGTCGTGTGCTCTGTAGCTGCTTTCGCCGCATCTTATCCCTCCCTGTGAGATTAGCTACTATCAGCCCCACTTTAGGAGTAAGGAAATTACCTCCGAGAAGAAAGGTAACTCGCCCAAAGTCAAACTGTTGGCAGACTGAGATTTTGAGACTGAGTTATTATTAATGTATGACCTTGGCTCTTTTGAATTACTCCAGAGCAGTGGTTCTTAACTGGGGTGATCTTGCACCTCAGGGGACAGCTGGCAATATCTGAAGACATTTTTTTTTTTTAAGATTTTACTTATTTGAGAGGGGGAGAGAGAGAGAGAGCGCATTTGCTGGGGGAGGGAGAAGCAAGCTCTCCACTGAACAGGGAGCCTGATGTGGGGCTCAATCCCAGGACCCTGGGATCATGACTTGAGCCGAAGGCAGACACTTAACTGACTGGGCCATCCAGGCGCCCCTGAAGACATTTTTTTATTGTTATGAACGAGGGTAAGGATGTGCTGCTGGTATTTAGTGGGTAGAGGCCAGGGATGCTGCTAAAAACTCTACAGTAACAGGACAGCCCCCACAATAAATAATTAACCACCACTAAATATTAATAATACTGAAATGGAAAAAATCTGCTCTAGAGCACTGAATTGTACCAAAATCTATAGTGAAACAGGTTTAGAGTAAACTTAAAGAAGACCTTTCCAACCATCTAATTTATCCCAGTGTGAAACAGGCTAGGCAAGACTGAGTTACCCAAAACTGTAAGTATCCACGCGCAGGCTGGATGAATACCAATTTGGTGACATTGGGTGACAGAATGAAACTGATGAACTCTAAGCTGCTTTGATTTTTCCATGTTCTATGTCACACGTAATGAAATCATTTTTTTTTTAAGATTTTATTTATTTGAGAGAGTGAAAGAGAAAGAGAGCACACACTAGGGGAGTGGCAGAGGGAGAGGGAGAAGCAGACTCCACGCTGAGCAGGGAACCCGATGTGGGGCTTGATTCCAGGACCCTGTGATCATGACCTGAGCCGAAGGCAGACTCTTAACCGACTGAGCCACCCAGGCGCCCCTGTAATAAAATAATTTAAAATTTATTTATAAAGCACATTAACAAGGTTGAGTTTTTCCCTGTTTTTAATTAACTAGCTCAGAAGAAACTTTAAAATATAGCTTCATGGATAGAAAACCTTGTAAGGTTTTTGGAAGAATCAAAATCAGAAATAATCATACAGAGGAAGTACAGAAGTATTTTAATAAAACAAATCTGAAGGGGGTTCCTGGGTGGCTCAGTCAGTTAAACGCCTGCCTTTGGCTCAGGTCATGGACCTAAGAAATTTGGTCTTTATGTTAACTATTTAATATATCCCAATAAAGATTAGAAATAAATAACATAACCGTGGGATGAAATCCTGACGTGTTTCCCTCCAGCTTGGTGGCATTGGCATAGTTTTTCACATAGGATTTCAAAATTTTGCAATTTTCCCATGTTTAGGGACACCTCAAGTTTGTTTTTGTCTGAGATTCAGATGTGCCAGGCATATTGCGCCACACATGTCAGGTGACTCCCCAGGTATAGATTTTTGTTGTTGCTGCTGCCCAATGAGCAAGATGTCTGCACCAGTGCGCATACCCTCCCACCTGGGCTTCCTGTGCCGGTGGGAATCAGCCATCCCCCAGTCCTCTCTGGAACCCCCCTGCGCAGCTCCCCTGTGCTCTTCTGTGGGCTGGGTCCTCTGAGTCAGTCTTCATACAGGGAATGAATGCTTCCAGTGACTTTTGCTAAATTAATTGAATAAAATTGTTTTCAGCTGCTGGCTTTGGGACGTCTTAATTTAGCCAGTCTTCAATTTAATGGTGGGAATTAGGAATATAGACTGTTTGTGGGGGAAAATCCCCAAGAAACTTGAAAAGTGTTTCTGAACATCATGAAAAAAAATCCGGGAACCACTCGTAAGACAGTAAACAAGTTAAAGTTGTGTCTTGGTGACAGTTTTCCTACTACACTAGTGTGCGGTTTGTGAGGCGTGGAGCTAATATGAATTAGGCAACACACATCAGTGCAGATCTTGTTAAGTAGCTACTGGGATTGGGACACCACAGTTTGGGCTATTTAACTTGAGAAGATATATAGAGTGTTGTGAACAAAGTACATTTTAGGAGTAGGTCTAAATTGAGAAAAGTTCTGGGGCACCTGGGTGGCTCAGTCGTTAAGCATCTGCCTTCAGCTCAGGTCATGATCTCAGGGTCCTGGGATCGAGCCCCATGTCAGGTTCCCTGCTCAACGGGAAGGCTGCTTCTCCCTCTCCCATTCCCCCTGCTTGTGTTCCCTCTCTTGCGTTCTCTTTCTGTCAAATAAATAAATAAAATATTTAAAAAATAAATAAATAAATTGAGAGCAGTTCCTACAATAACACTCTATCCTAATCAATTCACAGGTCCTCTTTGGAAGTAGAAAGAATGATTTTATTGCATGTTGGGCATTTAAAAGAGGCATTTATTTAGGTTGTTTTTTTTTTCCCCTGAGTACACTTTGATTCTACCCAAAGGTGGTGCCAGTTACCATTGCATTTTTCCTTTTTTTTTAAGTTTTTTATTTAAATTCAATTACCATTGCATTTTCCCAAGCACCACACAAGATAGAATCTCTCCAGGACTGAGTGAAAGGGAGCAGTTACATAAGATTAATATAGTAAGTTGATATCCTTCACATACTTTCTTTCAAACATTTATAACAGTCTGGGCCAACATGTATAAAATTTGATTCCCAAATGTCACTTAAGAGGAATAACACTTTGTCTTGAAAGTTTGACTTATTTTTTCTACCTCAAAGGATTTAGCAGTTTCAGTCCTGTACATAGCAATTCTTCCATAAATAAGCCCTAATAATATTTATGAGAGAAAGAATTGCCAAGGATTCTGAGATGTGATCTATCAGGTCTATGCGGTTAATCTTTAATTCTTTAAATGTGAGAAATTTAGATATTTACAAGAAACCATACAATTTCTTTCATATTATTTTAAATCTGGATCCATCAGTGATTAAGCACAAAGGTCAATCTTGCTTCTTTTTCCATAATATCATCTGAAATAAAGTATATAGGAAAATGAAGTAATTAGTCTTGAAGGAGATGTGGCCATCACAGACTTAAGATTTTCCAGGGATTATTCAGGTCACTAAATTTCATAATTTATAAGAAATGAAGACCAATCAGAAGTCCCTCTAATATTTTTCAAACTATCACATTCCCAGAGTACACTGAAAACCATTACCATAATACTTTGCAGCTCTTTCCATTAAGGAGAAATGTCTACTTCCCCATGCCTTAAATCTGGGCTTGCCTTGTGACTTGCTTTGACCAACAGAATGTAATGTAGGTGTTAGGGCTTTGTAACTGTTACTTCTTTTTTTTTCTTAAGGACTTGATTTTTTTTTTTTTAAGATTTTATTTATTTATTTGACAGAGAGAGACACAGTGAGAGAGGGAACACAAGCAGGGGGAGTGGGAGAAGGAGAAGCAGGCTTCCCATGGAGCAGGGAGCCCGATGTGGGGCTCGATCCCAGGACCCTGGAATCATGACCTGAGCCGAAGGCAGACGCTTAACGACTGAGCCACCCAGGCGCCCCAGGGACTTGATTTTTTTTTTTAAGACCAGTTTTACATTCACAGAAAAATTGAAAAGAAGGTACAGAGATTTCCCATATACCCCCACATAGCTTCCCCCATTACCAACAACACTTACCAGAGTGGCACTCTTTTGCTTTGTTTTGTTTTGTTTTATTTTGTTTTACCAAGGATGAGCCTTGGTAAAAAGACTGACATATGATCTTTTACCTTACGGTTCACTCTTGGTGTTGTGCAGTCTGTGGATTTGGACAGATGTATAATGACATATATTCATCATTACAATATCATACAGAGTATTTTTACTGTCCCCAAAATCTTCTGTGCTCCATTTATTCATCCCTCTCACCCAGCCCCTGACAATCAAAAAGATCTTTTTACGGTCTCCATGCTTTTGCCTTTTCCAGAATGCCATATAGTTGGAATCACACAGTGTGTAGCCCTTTTAGACTGGCTTTTTTCACTTAGTAATATACCTTTAAGTTTCCGCTATGTCTTTTCACGGCTTGATAGTTTATTTCAAGTGCTGAATAATTATGTCATCTGGATGTACCACAGTTTATTTATCCGTTCACCTACTGAAGGACTTCTTGATTATTTCCAGGTTTGGGCAATTATGAATAAAGCTGCTATAAACATCAGCATGCAGGTTTTTGTGCAGACACAAGTTTTCAATTCCTTTGCATAAATACCAAGAAGCCCATCTGTTGGATCATATGGTTAAGAGTATGTTTAGTTTCGTAACAAATCTCCAAACTGTCTTCCAAAGTGGCTGCACTATTTTGCTTCCCACCAGCAATGTGTGAGAGTTCCTGTTGCTCTACATTCTTGCCAGCATTTACTATTGTCAGTGTTCCAGATTTTGGGCATTCTAACAGGTGTGTAGTTGTATCCCATTGTGGTTTTAATTTTTATTTCCCTGATGGCATAGGATGTGGAGCATCTTTTCATTTGTTTATTTGCCATTTGTATATCTACTTTGGTGACGTGTCTGTTAAGGTCTTTGGCCCATTTCTTAACTGGGTTGTCTATTTTTTTATTGTTGATTTTAAGAATTCTTTGTATATTTTGGATAACAGTCCTTTATCAGATGTATCTTTTGCAAATATTTACTCCCAGTCTGTGGCTTGTCTTCTAATTCTCTTGACATTGTATTTTGCAGGGCAGAAGTTTTTAATTTCAATGAAGTTTAGCTGATCAGTTATTTGTTTTATGGATCTTGCCTACGGCATTGCATCTAAAAAGTTATTGCAATACCCCAGGTCATCTAAATTTTCTCCTGTTATCTTTTATAGAGTTTTTTAAAGAGTTTTATAGTTTTGCATCTTAAAAATTGCATAGATTTGCATTTAAAACTGTTATGCATTTTGAGTTAATTTTCGTGAAGATTGTAAAGTCTGGATCTAGGTTCATTTTTTAAATGTGGATGTCTAGTTATTCCAGAACCATTTTTAAAGAGGCTATCTTTGCTCCATTACCTTTTCTCATTTATCAAAAATTAGTTGACTATATTAATGTGGCTCTATTTCTGGGCTATCTATTTTGTTCTATTGATCTATTTATCTATTCTTTCACCAGTACCACATTATTCTGATTATTGTAGCTTTATAGTAAGTCTTGAAGTTGGATAAGTATCAGTCCTCCAACTCTCTTCTTTTTCTTCTTCAATATTGTGTTGGCTATTCTCTGTCTTTTGCCTCTCCATTTAAATGTTATTGTTAGTTTGTTGATATCCACAAAATAACTTGCTAGCAGTTTGAATGGCCTTGCATTGAATCCACAGACCAAGTTGGGAAGAACTGACATCATGGTAAATACTGAGTCTTCTCGCTCATGAACATGGAACATTTCTCCATTTATTCAGTTCTTTGATTTAATTCATTAGAGTTTTATAGTTTTTCTCATATAGATCTTATACATATTTTATTAGGTTTATACCTAAGTATTCACTTTTGGGGTTGCTACTGTTAACAGTATTGTGTTTTTAATTTCAAATTCCACTTGTTCATTGCTGTAATAGGAACATGATTGACTTTTGTATATTAACTCTGTCACCTTGCTATAATCCAGGAGTTTTTCTGTTGATTTTCCTTCTTTTTTTTTTTTTGGTGGGAGGTTTCTACATAGATGATCATGTTATCTGTGAACAAAGACAATTTTTATTTCTTCCTTTCCAATCAGTACAGCTTTTATTTCCTTTTCTTACTGCATTAGCAAGGACTTATGGTACAAAGTGGTGAAAGGGGACATTCTCACCTTCTACCTGGCCTTTGTGGGAAAGCTTTGAGTTCCTTGTCAACTATGATATCAGATGTAAGTTTTTGAAGACTTTTTTCAATCAAATTGACAAAATTTCCCTCTATTCTTAGTTTACTGAGAGTTTTTATCATGAATAAGTGTTGGATTTTTGTCAAATACTTTTCCCACATTTACTGATATGATTTTTTTTTAGTTTGTTGATGTGATGGATTACATGAATTAATTTTTAAATGTTGAACCATCCTGGAATCACTGGGATAAATCCCACTTGGTCATGTTAGATCATGTTTTTAAAGATTTTATTTATTTATTTGAGAGAGAGAGAAAGAGAGCACAAGCGGAGAGGGGGGGCAGAGGGAGAGGGAGAGGGATAAGCAGACTCTCCGCTGAGGACCAGGACCCTGAGATCATGACCTGAGTTGAAGTCAGATGCTTAACCAACTGAGCCACCCAAGCGCCCTTCATTTTTCTTTTATATACATTGTTGCATTCAATTTTCTAATATTGTTGATTTTTCAATTTCATTGGTTTTATTGATTCTCTAATATGGTTGAGGATTTTTGCATCTCTGTTCATGAGAGATGTTGGTCTGTAGTTTTCTTGTAATATCTTTGGTTTGGTATTAAGGTGATGCAGGTCTCATAGAACGAGGAAGCATTATCTCTGCTTCTATCCTCTGCAAGAGATTATAGAGAATAGATATAATTTTTTTCCTTAAATGTTCAGTGGAATTCACCAGTGAACCCATCTGGATCTGGTGCTTTCTGTTTTGGAAGATTATTAGCTATTGATTCAATTTCTTTATTAGATATAGGCCTATTCAGATTGTCTATTTCTTCTTGCATGAGCTTTGGAAGATTGTGTTTTTCAAGGAATTAGTCCATTTAATCTAGGCTATCAAATTTGTGGGCATAGAATTATTTATCATATTCCTTTCTTCTACTTTTAATTTTCATGGTATCTGTCAGGATTTCTCTGTTTTCATTTCTGATATTAGTAATTTATGTCCTCTCCCTTTTTTCCTAGGTAGCCTGAGTAGAGACTTATTGATCTTTCAAATAACCATCTTTTGGTATCATTAACTTCCATTTCTATTAATTTCCAATTTCATATTCATTGATTTCTGCTCTAATTTTTATTATATCTTTTCTTCTGCTTACTTTGAGTTTAATTTGCTCTTCTTTTTCTAGTTTCCTAAAGTGGAAACTTAGATTATTGATTTCAGATGTTTCTTCTTTTCTAATGTATCTACTCAATGCTATGTTTCTCTCTAAGTAACTGCTTTTATTGCAGTAGGATGGAGTTGAATATTTCCCTTCTTTTAAGTGGAAGGCTCGAGCTAGCTGGAGTTGGTAGTTCCCTTCACCCAGGGCAGTTATGCTCTGAAAATACATCAGAGGTTTGACTCTGCTTAACTAGTTCCTTTGAGGGCAGACTTTGTTAAAAAGAACAAAGTAGTCTGGCATATTTCCAAATGGTTTCTTTTCCTTCTTCTGCCAGAAGCATGAAGGGATTTTTCTCTGATATTTACTGTGGGAACATGTTTGAGCTCCTGGAGGTAAATCTCACAAAATTTTGGTGGCCCCTATGACTGGGTCCCCCTGGAGTTTTTAACTCTCAGTCTTGTCTACACTGAGCCTCCAATAATCATCAATTACCCCAGCATTGGTTCCTACAGCATTTTTTTTTTTTTAAGATTTATTTATTTGAGAGAGAGAGAGCATGCACAAGCCAGAGAGGCAGAGGGTGAGGGAGAGAGAGTCTCAAGCAGACTCTACTGAGCATGAAGCCCAAGGCGGGGCTTGATCTCAGGACCCTGAAATCACAGCCCGAGCTGAAACCAAGAGTCAGATGCATGACTGACTGTGCCACCCAGGCAACCCCCTACAGTAATTTCTGCTCTTGAGTCTCCACTCTGATAAACTGTTATGCTCGGTGTTTGCCTTTTAGTGTCTCCGTCTTGGGGGCAGCAGTGTGCCCCACATCCTCACCTAGCTTATGGATCCTAGAGCAGTCATGGATTTTTTGTCTGTTTAGCTTTTTATTGGTTGTTAGGATGGAATGGTGGCTTCCAAGCTCCTCACATGCAGAATTACAAACCAAAAATGCAGTTTCGGGGCACCTGGGTGGTTCAGATGGTTAAGCGTCTACCTTCTGCTCAGGTCATGATCTCCAGGTCCTGGGATGGAGCCCTACATCAGGCTTCCAGCTAAGTAGGGAGTCTGCTTCTCCCTCTCCCTCTGCTTCACCCTCTCTCTCTGCTTCACCCTCTGCTTGTGCTCTCTTTGTCTCTCTCTCTTAAATGAATAAATAAAATCTTTAAAAACAAACAAACAAAGTTCAGTTTCTACTTTTGACCTCTTGAAAGACAGTCCTGAAGAGAAAAAAAGAAGCCAAGGATAAAAGGGAATCAAGAATGGGAATAGAGTTGCAGCCATCCTAGTTGTAACCAAATAAGTCCATCCCCAAGCTGGTGCCCCCATTGAATGCTACACATAAATGAGCTCAGGTAAACCAGTATGAATTGTGAGAAGTAATCAACCCACAGAATTGTGAGAAATAATAAATTGTTGATTTAAAGCTATTCGGTATTGGGTTTAAGGTAGACGACTGAAAGAAATATTGATACCTATAAGTGGGATAAAAT
Source organism: Halichoerus grypus (assembly GCF_964656455.1). Taxonomy (NCBI): domain Eukaryota; kingdom Metazoa; phylum Chordata; class Mammalia; order Carnivora; family Phocidae; genus Halichoerus; species Halichoerus grypus. The sequence continues at coordinate 35,747,693 of NC_135722.1, forward strand.
AAGTAATGGATATATTTTCATAGATCTGTCTTTCGCCTGAAAGATCACATTATTTGAAAAAGTGTATTAAATATAGTCATTGCTAAGGACACTGAAACCTCATATATTTCTTAACATTATGGGAGTCATTAGGACTTTTATTATATTCTTTATCTTTTTTTAGCTTTATTAAGGTATAACTGACAAATAAAATTATAAGATATTTAAAATATACAATGTGATAATTTAGTACATGTACATATTATGGAAGGATTTGCACATTGAGTTAATTAACAAATCCATCACCTCAGATACTTATTGGGGCTTTTTTGGTGAGAACATTTAAGTTCTACTCTTAGCAAATTTCAATGATACAATATAGTGTTATCAACTATAGTCACCATGTTATACATTAGATCTTCAGACTTTATTCATCTCATAACTGGAAGTTTAAACCTTTTTACCAATCTCTCCCTTTTTCTCCCACACCCCCAGCCCTTGGCAACCACTTTTCTACTCTCTGTTTCTATGAGTTCAACTTTCCCTTTTTTTAGATTCCATGTGATACTTTACAGTGTTTGTCTTTCCCTGTCTGGCTTATTTCACTTAGCATAATGCCCCTCCAGGTTCATCCACGTTGTTACAAATGGCAGGATTTCCTTCTTTTTTATGGTGGAATAATATTCCATTGTATGTGTGTATGTATGTATGTATGTATGTGTGTGTGTGTGTGTATATAATATTTTCTTTATCCACCCCTCTGTCATCAGATGCTTAGGTTGCTTCAATATCTTGGCTCTTGTGAGTAGTGCTGCAATGAACAAAGGAGTATAGATAACTGAGATCATTTTGTTTCCTTTGGATATACACACAGAAGTGGGATTGCTGGATCACAGGGTAGTTCTATTTTTAATTTTTCAGGGAACCTCCATACTGTTTTCCATAGTGGATATATCAGTTTACATTCCCACCAGTAGTGCACAAGGGTCCCCTTTTCTCCACATCCTCAACTGCATTTGTTATCTTTTGTCTTTTTAATAATAGACATCCTAACAGGGATGAGATGATATCTCAGTGTGGTTTGCATTTCCCTGATGATTAGTGATGTTGAGCACTTTTTCATGTACCTGTGGCCATTTGTATATCTTCTTTGGAAAAAAGTCTATTCAGGTCTTTTGCCCATTTCTTTAATCGTGTTGTTTTGTTTTGCTATTGAGTTGTATGAGTTCCTTGTATACTTTGGATATCAGCCCCTTATTGGATATGTGGCTTCCAAATATTTTCTCCTATTCCTGAGATTGCCATTTCATTTTCTTGATGGTTTCCTTTGCTGTGCAGAAGTTTTTTATGTTATATTCATTTTCATATTTTTTTTTCCTGAACACTAATCTATAAGGCCATTCTTATTTTTTTCTCTCACACATATTCAGGAGTTTTCTTCTAGCTTTTGTGTGAAAATATCCATTGTGAATTTCTTTTCCTTTTCTGTGTCAGCTTGAATGTAAACTGTGTCAGCTTATCATATCTGCCCGTGTTGCCTTTCAATGTTCTCTCTGATTTCTTAGAGGCACAGAAGGTTTCTGATGTGTGTTCGCCCCCAATATTCTCTCCATCCTTCACTGGTTTAATGTTTAGAAACAACTGAGCCATTAAGATAATAATCCCTGTTCTTACTTTTTTGCCCTGAGGCTCGTTAGCTTGTATTTCTTCTCACTGAATCTAGTCATTGCTTTCATCAGGTCAAGTTATAGTAAAGGTTTTTTACAATTTTTCCCCCTTTCGGATGCTCACCATACTAACTTCATTTTCATTGACCCTCTGCTTTAGTCTCATTGCCAGACATAATTACATTTCTGTTTCAGGATAAAGGAATGGTTAAAATTGCTGGCTCTGCAATCAGAGCCAGGCTCTATTCCTTACTACTTGTGTGATCTTGGTTAAGTAATTAATCTTCTCAATAGAATATTACTAGTAATAATAGTAACAAAAAACATTTATTAAACACTTACATGAATTAGTTACTTCTATACAAAAACCTATCCAGTGTTCCAGTAACCCTATGAATTGAATACTATCATCCTTCCTATTGTACAGATGATAGAAATGAGGATAAGATATGCAGATTTACTTATAGTGGAGTTGGAAGAACTATTGAAACTAGTCCCAGGGAGCACAGGGAGCATATAAATTGTATTTGCTTAAACCAGTCAAAAGCAAAGATAATTGCCTTGAAATTGAGCAGTATTATTCAGTGGCTAGCAAACAAGCTGCCTCTGGGACAGAATAATTGGAATAATGCACTACCTAAAACATATACCTGACCACAAATATCCAAGCATCTCCTGACATGTTCTTTAGGGCCAAGTCTGGTAGGTGGGCTGGCAGAAAGTTGCATCTATTGCCAGGATATATTCGCTCTAGAGGTACAAAGAGTAGGAAGAAGCCCTGGACACAACTCACTCACTTCCTATCCCAGCTAGATACTTGTGAACTCTTGGCCTTCCTCGCCATTAGTCCCAAGAAGGCATAGTTTATAGTCAAGAGGTCTCTCATTTATAGCCCCCAACATGGACCAAGACACTGAGTTGGTTCTCAATATAAATTTGTTGGATGAAAGAACAAATGAACTCCAGACCAGTGGTCAGACAACTTAAGTTTGCATCCCAATTTTTTTTGCTTTGTTTTTCTGCTAAAGATTTAATTTATTAGAGGTGGTTGGGTCTGCTTCAAAGAAGCAGGAGGAATAATCCCTACCCTGTCTCAATAATAGGCTTAGCAACAAGATTAAATGAGATAATGGATGTGAGCATGTTTGTGAAATTTTTAAATATCTATTATTAATTGAGATGAGTTTAATTTCCACTCAGCTTTTTAACTTCCCTCATTACCATGATGAGTCTCATTAATCTTTACTTGCATTGCTGCCCCTTATTTTCCTCCTTTATAGAATATTCTCAGTCTATAATCTCTATGCCATATCATACCATATCCCTTGCAAAATGTCTTATAAATGTCCTGCCAGTTAGAGTTCTGCAGTTAAAAAAAATCAATAATAAAATAAAATAATTATTGACCTTTTGTCAGCTTTAAAATATCTGTAAGGTCATTGAACTTAAGGCAGGGGTTAATGCCATTGACTAAGATTCTGACCAAAACCATGCCTTTGAATGTCTGTAGCTTTCTTCACAATTTTTCCTTATACCTGGGGACATGTCTCCTTTCAATTTCTCCTTGTCTTTGGGTCCCTCCTCTGTACCTTTTTGTTGTTGCTTGCTTCGGTTTGTTTCCCTGGCATCCACCTGAATCTAGGAATAAATGCCTCTTTGAATTTCCCCGAAGAATATCCTCACACAAAAGCATTAGTGGGCAATGTAGAATTTACTTCAGATATTTTAGGGGACATTAAAAAAAATCCTCTTGAGCAATTCTGTTTTCTCAAACTTTCTTTGCTTCTGCTGCTGCCCCAAGTTCTCGTCTCTCACCCTCCCCCCCAACACCGTTATGCCTTTCCAATTCTTCTCTCCTCCATGCTGCGCCTACGCAGCTCCTTACCCAGTACAATTTCCCATTCTTCTTCGATCGTGCAGAACAGTTTACCTCTTTTCTGAAACAAGCAGGTGGCAGCCAACACCTAGACCTGTAGATTGCGTTGGAAATCTGGAAGGCCTGAAGTTCATACCAAGCACCTATCAATCTATGTTTGTGGTTAACGATGGAGCTTTCTCTCTGGGAGAAATTGCTTCCGAGTATAACTTTCTCCATAGCGTTACTGGTGTAGTTTACTTTGAATCTAATGGGCTGTCTCTTTTCCCCACAGACTGAAAAACAGCTTGGATATGAACAGTCACAGACTAGAAAAAAGATGTATTGATTATGGTGTTGAAGATTTATTGACACTATTTTCTAGGTATCATTCTAAGGGCTTTAGTTTAATTACTCATTTAGTTCTTTCAATAATCCCATGGGATAGGAAGTAGTATTTTTACTTTAAAGGATGAAGAAATTGAGGCAAATGGGGGTTAAGTAGCTTACATTAAGCTAGGTTTAGTAAATGGCAGAGACATCATCAAACCCAGGCTGTCTGACTCCAGAGCCCATGCTCATAATTACTATCCTATTGGGCTCTTACATGACAACAAACTGTATTTCCCTCTCCATCATGTTGACATTTCACCTGTCAATCTATGGTGGCCGAACCACCATGGCGATAACCCACTGTCTGAATAGTAATACGTATACCAGCAGTTCCTCTGAAATAATGGGGCTTTCTCTTATAGGCCACTGGATACCGTTAAGATCTTTATTGATCTATTCACAGCCCTTGGCACTTAAGTTTAAGTATTACTGCTCCTTGGTCCAACATATAAACCCTCTTAGAACTAGAAAGAAAAACAACCGTTAAAAAGGTAGGTAATAGGGGTGCCTGGGTGGCTCAGACGGTTAAGTGTCTGCCTTTGGCTCAGGTTATGATCCCAGGGTCCTGGGATCTAGCCCCACATCGGGCTCCCTGCTCCGTGGAGAGCCTGCTTCTCCCTCTCCCTCTGCCTGCTGCTCCCCCTGCTTGTGCTCTTTCTCTCTGTCAAAATAAAATCTTAAAAAAATAAAAAGGTGGGTAATATTGCCATGGAATCATATCTTAAGATAACTGTTACAAGAAGTTTCTCATTTTATTTATTTATTTATTTGGAACGAGAATACAGGTTATGACACAGATTTTTAGTTCCAGACACAAGAGCCATGATTCTGATTTCCCCTTTTACCAGTGGAACTCTCTGAGACTCAATTTGTCATATGTAAAATAGGGGAAAATAATTATTACTTTTTTTTAAAGATTTTATTTATTTATTTGACAGAGACATAACGAGAGAGGGAACACAAGCAGGGGGAGTGGGAGAGGGAGAAGCAGGCTTCCCATCTAGCAGGGAGCCCGATGTGGCGCTCTATCCCAGGACCCTGGGACCACGACTTGAGCCAAAGGCAGACAGCTAACGACTGAGCCACCCAGGTGCCCCGGTAATTTTTATTACTTTGAAGGCATAGTGAGGATAAAGGAAGATAATAGTAGTGAAGTCATTAGCACAGTGTGTTTGGCAGCAAATAACTACCATTTTTGGGGTCCTCATTATGTGACAGCGACCACGCTCAGCATCTCACATACATTATAATATTGCATCCTGTACATAATAAGCTCTCGTTAAATTCAAGTGTTTGATTATTATCGATGTGGGTTTTTAATGGCTGGACAAGTTAGCCTTGGCATTTTTTTCTCCCTTTCAAGAGTCTTTGAAGTCCACAGACACACTAAATTTGGATGGAACTAATTTATTAGGGCAGTACCCTTCAGAATAAGATCTTTTATTTTTTTCTTTTTTAAGTAGGCTCCATGCCCAGTGGGGAGCCCAACACGGGGCTTGAACTCACGACCCTGAGTTCAAGACCTGAACAGAGATCAAGAGTTGGACGCTTAACCAACTCAGCCACCAAGGCATCCTCAGAATAAGATCTTATGTACAGTATTTATCCAATGAAATGCAGATGGATGCAGAAAGATGAATGCAGAAAACAATAGTGCAACAATATCAGAGAATATCAGACTTCAGAATATACTGGGAGAATCCTGCACTTTTAACCTCTGACAAGTCTTCTCTCTGGAACATTCATTGTATTTCTGATATTTTATGCTAAAAGCATAGACATAGCTTTCCCCTTTTCTGCTTTGGTTTGCTTAGACTTCTATCATCTCTTGGCAAACAAGAGATGGGGAAGAAATAGCAAGAAATAGCAAAATTAAGTTTCCCACTAGATGGCAAAGAGGCACTACATTGATTTACAACTTTTCTCTGTATAACATGAAATAGGAAAGAAAAACCACGTCAGCTGTAGGCTGCCTTGGAATGAATATATATTAACATTTATATATATATATATATACACAGATTTTGCCCTTGGGAGAGAAATTGACTTATAATGATTACAAATCAGCAAGTGTGATAAGGATAGAATTATTGAGGTAAGTCAGATTAGGGAATTTTAAAACATGTAAATGTTTAAACTTATCTTCAGGGAAGACAGAGTAGGAAATTCCAAATTCCAAATTGGTACCTTTAGTGCATTTGCTGGCTGCCTTTTAGCTTGCTGGAGCATCTCGGAGCCTTCTGTTATTTCATTTAGCAGCCAAATATGCCTCTGAAAGCAAGGAGGCACAGTAGCTACTTCTGGATCCCTGAACTTGATTTAAAACGTTTTAACATTTCTAAAATTTCTGGAATTTCTTTTTTTCTATAAATATATATCTTGTAGGCTCTGGGCCGTGACTAGAGTCAGTACCCCACGTACAAAGCACTTCTGAACCATTCTGATTGCCTGCCTAGGGTGAGGTGACAGTAAACCAGAACAAGGAGATCTTGCAGTCTTTACGGACAAGTCTGGGGCAAGAGGAGATAGATTTGTTTCCCTTTGTTGAAAATATGAATGGAGGATAGAAGAGATGGAGCATAAAGTACAGTGTCTTCTCCAAGTTCCCATTCTCTCAAGTGGCAACTGAATTGGTCAGTATAATTTGAATATTGGTTTCGTTTGGATTCACTTGAGATGTTAGTTTGACAATCTCTCTACCGTCAGTTTTCTCACCTGTTAAACGGAAGTAATAATAGGACCTCTTTAAAATGCTACTGAGGATTAAATGAGGTGATGATGACAGTAATGAAAGGGATATTGATAACTACAAATTTGCAAATGCTCATTCTGCATCAGCTAGTGTGTGAAGATGGGACAGTTTAAATTCATTCCATGAGACTGAGATACGTGTTTATGAGTTTGGGTCAGGAAATTAATCTAACATAGTCTCTCCTTTCCTCTACTGTTTATTTATTGTGCTCACATACAAAATAAAACACAATGAGATGAAGTAAAACAATATACACCAAGCAAACTAATAAAACAAGGAACGAGTGTATGTGAATTGACTTTAGGCACATTCAGATTCACAGAGATACCTTGAGATGTATTTAAATCCCTTGGGAAAGGTGTGGGTTGGTTTCCAGTTGGGAGCTTGCACTACACAGAGATCTCTAAGATCCCTTCCTGGTCTTACATTCTGTGATTAAGATTCAAGCACTTTAGTGAACTTAGTGAAACCTATCGTGACAAATAGCATTTGCAATTTATGGCCTTTGGTTCTATGCTCAGGTGTCACCTCTGATGGCTGTCCTACTTAAATTTACCACCCTTCCCTTGGTATTTCCTATTCCCTCATCCTGATTTATTTTTTTTCCCATGATACATTTATTTTTTCCCATGCTACACTTAACTTACCATATAGTTTACTTGTTGTATTTATTTGTCTGTCTCCTCCAACTAAAATATAAGATCCTTGAGGGCAGGACTTTTTGTTTTGCTCACTTTTGTATCCTCAGAGCATAAAATGTAATTTTTCACTGAATATTTGTTGAATAAATGAATCAAGGAATGAATGAATAGTTGAAAGGTGAGGAGGCAAAAGGCAATGGAAGGATCCTGGACTTTACATTTTATTGATATTACAGTTCCATCGGTGCCTCATTTAGGAGGCCATTGTATCGGTTTAGGTGACTGCCGATGGAGGCTTTGACCAGGGAAGTGGCAGCGGGAAGAGAACTGAGGACTGGAGATATATGTTGGGGGTAGAACCAAGAGGACTTGCTCATGGATTCATTGTGAGAGTAAGGGGAAGAAAAGACCCAAGGATGATTCTTGAGTTTTGGGCCTCATCAATGAGGTGGATATTGGCACCACCAACTGAAATTCAAAAGACTGGGAGAAAAGCATGCAAATAAAAAAAAAAAAAAAACAAACACCTAGAAGGAGCTCTGGCACCTCCATCAGTCTTTTAGAATCAGTCTTTTGTAATCCTTCTCTGTTAGGTGTGGGGTTAGAATAAATCCTATGGCTCTGGTATTCTTGACGAGGAGGGTATAAACAAAGTGGTGGAAATGGAGGCCACATCAGAATGTTCCTGTCTCTGGGAAAACTTACACTTCTCCCCATCTCAGAAAGAAAATAAATACTCCCCCTAAGCATTTGGATCATGTCCCTATTATAGCACATTTGACATTGAACTGAATTCATTTAGTCACTCTGCTACTTATCTGCCTAGATTATGAGAATTTTGGAGGAATAGAGATCATTTAGTATTCAATCATAAACCCACAGTACCTGGCACAGAGTTGGTGCTCAAAAATGAATGAATGAATAATGATGTGGCTAACATGAATAAAATGTCAGAGTCATATGCTTCTCAGAGATTTCCTATGAAATAATATTTGGGTTTGTCCTCTGGATATTAAATATTTGAATGGAAATGTATGTAGGGTCTTAGCTGAGTGAGGTACTGGAAAACCTTTTTGAAAATCCAGATGAGAATGGTGTTGAAGTGGTCTCAGGATTAACTTTTATAATAAATGGCTTTGTGTTTCAGAATACTGAGTAGTTACAAGATCCATCAACTTAAGCTCAGCCTTATCTTCAGAAATCTTCTTTCATACCTGACAAGGGTTCAGAGCTGGCTCTCTTTGCTTCTGACTATAATGTTACACTGTGATTGGAGGAATTGTATATGGCTTCCTTGTGGCACCTCAAATAACTCCTGAAGTGCAGTTAGAAGCCAGGTCGAAGACTGAGATTCTGAGGACAGAGCAGCTGATAAATGTCTTCACCCCTACTTTTGTAGCCAGCCCCCTATTATGTATTAGTAGATGAATTTTTGTCTGGCCCCTAGAAGGATTCTACCAAAAACAAAAACAACAAATGGTTTTTCATTATCTCAGTCAAATCATCATTGTAAAAAGATGGTTAAATGTGGCCCCACCTTTGCTTTTGTCTCAGGCTGAGGATGTTTGTACCTCAGTGTCATTATCGGCAAAGCAGGAGTGTGTGACACTCATCTATCTTCTAGGGTGTGACTCCTCAAACTTAAATGTGCATATAAATCCCCTGAGAAGTTTGTTAAAAATACAGATTCTGATTTAGTAGTTCTGGAGTGGGACCTGAGATTCTCCATTTCCAATAAACTTCTGGCTAACGCTAATACAGGTGGCCCACGGATCATACTTTCAATAGCAAAGCTCCAGAGCTATATAGGGTGAAGGAACATCCAGATCAAAGATGAGAGTTTGTGCAGACCTATGATTTTTAATAGTGGCTTAATATTTTATCCTATAAACATACCATAATTTAGTTAATTCCATATGCCTGGAAATGTACCCTTTGGCTTTTGAAAATATCATTCTAATGAACTTCCTTGCACATAAATATTTGTCCGTGCTACTGGTTGTTCATTTATTTGTATATTTTTGGATATATTACTAGAAGTATAATTGGTTTTTCAATGGTATGCATTCTAGTATGCATTTTAGCATATAATCCCAGATTGGCAAGAATTTTCAAATGAACTCTTTGATGAAGTTCTTCTGTATAATTCCATCTCTGCAGCTGTTCCTGCCTATAGACTCGCCCAACATTCTGACGCCATGACATTTTTAATAATGCCTTAAGTAACGTTTTATTCCAGCTATCTGATCATGCCCTAACTTTTCTATGCTAGTTAAATATTTTAAGTGTTGAGTTTGTGAAGCATCATAGCTGTTGCTGAGGAAAGAATTTATAAAGACATTCTTGGTGCAGAATGCAAATACAGTATATGACACATAGATAATATATGGAACCTCAAATCAGCCAAAATGGCTTTATATCTTAAGATATACACCCAACTCAATCAGTTGATTAAACATTATCCAAAACAGCTGACAGCTGACAGGAATGACTTCTTTTAGAATAACTTTTATTCTCTCGATTTACATATACAGAGAAAAAAAAGCAGAAGTTCCTCAGTAACAGCTTAACACATATAGTAATAATAATTTGGAGGCCCATTGTGTTTTCAACGAAGTAAAAAGGATTTATCTGAATAGCACCGTATTGATCTGGTCCTCCACTCCAACACTATTTAGTTTGTCCTGGGTGCTTTCCTTCCTGGGAACTAACGTCTGGCTCTCTTCTGCTCTGAATCGTCCAAAGGCAAAAACTGGAAGAGCATGTGTTCTTTTGAAAGTCATAATGCAGGGCGCCTGGGTGGTTCAGTCGGTTAAGTGGCTGCCTTCGGCTCAGGTCATGATCTCAGGGTCCTAGGATTGAACCCCGTGTCAGGCTCCCTGCTCAACGGGGAGCCTGCTTCTCCCTCTCCCATTCCCCCTGCTTGTGTTCCCTCTCTCACTCTCTCTGTCAAATAAATAAATAAAATCTTTAAAAAAAAAAAGTCATAACACTAGGGCAAAAGCCATATAGTGGCAAGAATTTGTTTTGGAGTCAGTACACCTACAATGAAATATCCGTGCAATACACGTCATCAGGAGGTTAACATCGTGACCAAATGAGAGGATGTGAATGACTATATTGTACATGCTGAAGTGCTGCTCAGAGCACTGAATACCAGTCTTACCTGGAGGGGCAGTAGGGGCAGATAACTATGTATGCAAGCACATCACTTACTTCCTTGTATCTATCAAATACCCACATTGTTCTTCCTGTAGGAAGTTTCCGCTAATTCACCACTTCAAAGCCTACCACACATCTCATTTCTTCTACCTTTTCAAAGACTTCCCAGCCCTTGGTGATTGTCCTTCCTCAGAATTTATACAACCTAATTTTCTGCCACTTCCTTGTTACATGCACTTTTAGATGATCTTTCTGTTAGGGGCTGAATTGTGTCCCCCTAAAATACATACATTAAAGTCTTAACACCTTGTATCTCAGAATGTGGCTGCATTTGGAGATGGGGCCTTGAAAAAGGGGATTAAATTCAAATGAGGCCTTTAGGGTAGGCCATAATCCTATCTGACCTGTGTCCTTATAAGAAGAGGAAATTTGGACATACAAAATGCACGAGGATGCGCATGCACAGAGGAAAGATGATACTGAAGACAAGTAAGAAGGCAGCCAAGGAGAAAGGCCTCAGAAGAAACCAAATCTTAACCTTGAACTTCTAGCCTTCAGAACTGTTATTTAAAGCACTCAGTCTGTGGTACATTGTTATGACAGCCCTAGAAAATGAATGCAAATTCATATAATTTCCTTGAATGGACCACCAACCTCTTTTTCTTCTTTATATTTCTACTGCTCAGCTGATAGTATGTCTTGAATAATTATTTTCATTATAATTAAATCTTGTGACTGGATGGTGAATGAAACACTCAATTCTGATTCAGTCAGAAGAGCCTGCGACTCTTGATCTTGAGGTTGTGAGCTTGAGTCCCACACTGGGTATAGAGATTACTAAAAAATTTCAATAAACTTTAAAAAAATGGGTTTCTCAGAATAGCTGATAAATATGCTCCACGCTTGTGGCTTTCTTTATCTAGGTATTTTGGGGGAAAAAAAGTCCTATCTCTGTCATCTAGGGGATTTAAATGACAAGAATAGTCTTAGGCAATTCCATATAGAGTGTCTAATTTGACTCTGTGAACAACTTTTTGAAATGCGCTAAGCAGGTGTTTAAATACATCATTTTATAGCATCTAAGGCTCAGGTTGAGAGACCTGTTCAAGTCAAATAGCTAGGAAATAGCTTAAAACCTGATCCAAATTTTCCTATTGCAAATTTAGTCTTGCCTTTCCTCCTGGTCACCCACCTGTCTGGGACAACTGTGTTTTAAGAGAAAGATCCCAGAACTAGGAGTTAGGAAAAATAGATTTTAGAAATAATTCTGCTTCAAGTACTTAGACTCATTTATTCATTCATTCAACTCAATTTTGTTAATAGCCTGCTCTGTAAACTGTGCCAGGCAAATAATTCTTAGCTTTCAGCCTCAGGTTTCTTGTCTGTTAAATGGAAAATAATATCTGATTTGCACACCTTACAGGAAGGTTTTAGGGATAAATGTAAGCAATGCACATATTCAATTCAGAAGGGATAATTCATTTCCACAGTCAAGGTCCTTTGTGGTTGCATAAGCAATGGTTGGCCTAGCATAGCCAGAGCACATGTGCAGACTTCATCATTTATAAAGCTGATTCTCCAGAGGCAACCAGCATGGGAACGTGGTGATATATTTCCTTTTGGAACATTAACCAAGGGAAAGGGAGAGAATTGTGTTGGATCCCAGGTGGTTGGGAAAAATAAGTACTGAATTTCTGAGATGGTAACTGTGGAGGAAATAGGGCCAGGAAGAGAGAATCCCTTTTTCTCTAGGTTCTTTATATCTCCCTTGATCTTTGGGGTCCCAATCTGGCCATATGCTCAAATGAAACGTCCTAGATAAGAGCTAATACAAATTATAAGGGGCAAATTAATGTCTAGCACATTCCTCTAAGGGTATATGGTCTACTTGGTGTGGGAAGAAAAGAGCAGAACTTCTATTTGTATTTTTATATCTTCTCATTTAAAATTGTCTTTCTTCTTTTATAATACATGTAATATATGGTTATATACATAATAGATGAATAATATTTAGCCGTTGGGAATACATATCCAAAATGTGGTTACTGTTAGGAGTTCATGGTCCTCAAAATATAGAGCCCAGTGGCAGAGTAGAGAAGACACTTGGGTGGGAGCATGGGCTCTAGATCTGCTATTTTCTTGATTCATCATTTATTACTTGTACAATCTTATAAGTCACTTAAACTTTCCAACTCCTAGTCTTCTTCATAATAAAAGGTGTGTCAGGTTTGCCATGCCATCTAATGGGATTGAGATTAAATAAGATAATTTTATATTCTACATACAGGAAACACTTCATGTTTATACCTTCTAAATAATTCTTCTATTTATGAAAATTGATGGGAAACACTTTTTAAATTCTAAAACATCATATCCATGGTATTCCCTGACTCCTATTTCAAGTGGATAATGCAGGTGCACATGTGTGCAAACACACACACACACAGGTAATATCTCCTTAGAAAGCCCACTCACTATATTCCTACATTTTATAGGAGAAATGTTGGCTTATGTGAGGTATGAATTAACAGCATAAGAATTTTGGGTAGATTAGAGTAACTAAGCTTTTCTTGAGAAAATAAAACCAAATCTTATTTAAAAATATATACATGTATTATAGTCCATACTGACAAACTTAAGGAGGAGGCATATAGCTCTTACTGACTTTTAAAAATCAAAATTATTAAATCGGTCTAATATGTCCATGGGTTCACCTTAATTACGTGAACTTGAATTATCACATTAAAAAAATGTATCGGAGTTAGCAGTTTCCACAGTTTGTTTTTTTTTTAAGTCTAGATTTTAAGATTAACCAAGAAGAAACTTTAGTTTTTCTTATTTTCCCTGAATTTGGGGAATATTTGATTTTTATAAATATTAATCTCTATAAACCATACAGAGTATCTTTAATTTAAAAGATGTTATAATTTATTTAATTTATTATTATTGCCTTGGGATAGGAAAACATTTTATATGTATACAATGAAAGTTAAAGGGTTGTATCAATTATAGATACATAAGGCTCTATTAGTTTCCATTCTGCAGCTACACATAAACAGGGAAATACATAAACGTACCAGTCCAGATTATAAAGTTCTATTTTTCCCCAGTTGGCACACAATTCTGAATGGATTGTGCTCACAACTGATAAAGAGACAAACAAAAAGAGTAGCAAGTCAGAGTCTCTGCTTCCACCAACAGAAGCTAAATCTCCATCATCTAGGTGACCAAGAAGATCCCAAACGGCTGTATCATTAAGCCAAATACTCCATCATTATTGCCACCAATAAAGAATAACTTGTAGGTCGTGTACAAAGCAGGGATAAAAACAAATACTCCAAATCAGAAAAGAATAACAAATAAGCCTAGAGAAACAGTCAACAAGGATAAAACTCTGTTGCTTGGGATTCCCTCTGGGAGCCCAGAAGACACATGCCTGACTTTAAGCAGCCTGTGAGGCACACTTCTCAACTCATCAGTTTAATTGGCTCTGTCAGATGAGTCCACTTAATTATTTTGGTGGAATAACCTCCAAAGCCACTGACGTATAATTTTTGAAAAGTTAAAAACATGACCCTCATACAAATATCAAATGAACACCTGTCAAAAATTTTATTCAACTCTTTAGCTAACCAGCAAGATGTTAAGACCAGTTCAAAGTGCATTTATATACACAATTTAACAAAAAATTGCTAGAATAAGATTGCTGGATTAGATACAAAACTAATGTCCTCCAGGCCATAGAGAGTAACCTCTGGATTCACCTTTTGCACAGAAAAAAATTAGTTGGATCTTTACCAGACAAAATTCTAATAAGCTAACATGTTGAATGACTAAATCTGGAACTTTTGTTTAATATGGTAAAATAAAGAACATTATATTTTTCAGGGACTGAGTTCTGTACCCACTACAACAGCAACTTGATGAAAAGGTCGTATCTCCTAGCTGGATGAGCCAAGGAATGTGTGGAAAGATAGAAATTATATTGAGTGACAGCCTTTCAGTTCTGATGAAACTGCCCCAAACAAAACAAAATTGCTAGGGTGGGGTTAAGAATTGTAGCCATGTTTTCTCACCATGAGAGCACTAGCCTGAATTCTCTCTCTCTTGGCTGCATTTCAGGGAACAGATAATGGACCATCGAAGACTGGGCAGCAGAGGGCAAAAAGTGGGTGCGAGAAGCTGACAATTCCCTAAAACCACATGAGCTGGGACCCATCATTGTCCCTGTACACAGTGTGATATTTTTAGTGTACCAGAGTTTTTTCCTTGTTGCAATGATTGTTCTCTTGCTTAATTGACAAGTGGTTAGGACTAGTAAATTGGTGTACAGCAAACCCACAGGAGGAGAAACAAATCTACACTGCCTGAGGGGGAACGGAATCCTGATACATGCTGCTCAAGACTGTGAATAGATGGTTCTAGATTATTATTCTGTCCTAATCACATATGTCTTTCAGTCCCAGGTCTCAGTTATCTCTTATTGAGATAACAGCAGCAATTTTCCCCTAGTTTTAAGTACGATCGTATACATATTTTGTAAATTCTTTATCATCACTCATTGTTCAATCACTTTTCCCCAAACATATAATTTTTGTGAACTGCCTTTGCATCTCAACTGTTCCTTTGTGAAGGAAAATGGTGGAATTGAAGCTTCAAATCTCCCATAAATTACCATCTCAAAGCTCAGTTTATTGTCTGTTATTGTCGTTATCAGTGCTCGGATCAGCCCTATCATACCAGAGCACAGGTGAGAGAGGGGTGAAAATAATCACATGAAGTTAGTATTTGTCTCCAGAGACTTTGGCAGGGGGGAAAAAAGGCGTTCTGTTGATGCCTCGTTTCTGAGGCCAAAAAGGGTGATAGGCTCAGATACAGGTGTCCCAACCCTGTTTAGGTCAGAAACCAGGTGGGGATGCCACTTGCGTTTGGAGGTGGGAGCTGGGACCAGGTGTAGTATGCAGGGAGGGACAGAAGGCGGGCTCACAAGAGCTCATGAAAGGGCTTCAGTAAACATTTAAACATAGTTTTAACATCCTCCCTTTCACTGAAGAAATTGCCTGTGATAAATAGGTTGTAGCAGTAAGCCTTAAGCAGAGGCAGAACAAATGTGATTTCAGGAGCTCTAGAATGTCCCTTCGTTTCCCTAAAACTCTCCTATTGGTTGCTGATGCCAGATATCCTCTGGTCAGGGGGAGTTGGGCCATATCTGACGGCTGCTGGCTGATGGTGGGACTAGATAGGCTGAGGGACATAGAGAAACTGGAGAAGAATGTCCAAATAGCTGGGAAAAATAGTAAGGTCCCAAGTCACATAGCAGGATCTAGAATATTATGCTATGGGATGGATGCACTCTAATAAACAGGTCAAGGAGACAGGCAGGAGAGCACATGAGCCCGTACACATCCTAAGGATGTTGACCATAGCTGGCTGGCTCTTAGGAACTTCTTGCATTATGACTTTTGACAAATAAATTGCACTTTAAGGGCCAGGAAGATGATGGACAGTCCCAGATTGTGTTATATACAATGTTAAAAACAAAACCTCCCAAAAGGGGTCGCTATTAAGCTGTGCTTTGGTATGATGGCCTTTCTCAGACCCTTTCTGAGCAGAGGTATAAGAGAGGAGAGGCAAGGGACAAGAGGACTCTGAGAGCTTTGCACAGGATTTACCAGGCACCCCTGAGGTAAGGAAGGGTATGTGAAAGGAGAGGGGGAGGGGGCAAAGCAGATTTGTCTCTATTTCACAATTTTTCCTGAAGCAAGTTCTTGTTCTTAAGACAAGGCTAGAGATCCTGCCCCATGCAGTGCAGTATCGGATTGGCTATGAAATGACCTAGATTCAAATCCCCTTTTATTCATCAGCAACTGTAGTATTTTCTCTGATGGGGATAATTAAATGAATCCTGTCTACCTCAGAGGATATTTGAAATGTTCAAATGAGATTAAAAATGAGATTATCCAGTTCAATAAATAGGTCATTAAGCAGTATTGAAATATAAAAGGATTATTAGTGCTCCTACTAACAACTCAGTTGTTCATTTGTTCAGCTAACACCCACTGAGTATCTCCGGTTTGTGAACATGAAGAAGATAATTCCTGCCTGAAGGAAACTAATTATATGAATATCATTATTATGTAAACATCCACCAAATTCCTTCTCATTTATACACACACAAGTCCCATTTATAATAACCTCTTTTAAATTCAAAATTTTAAATCTGTGGCAAAATTTCAGTAACTATTTTTTTTTTTTTTTAGATTTTTTTTAAAGATTTTATTTATTTATTTGACAGAAAGAGAGATAGCGAGAGCAGGAACACAAGCAGGGGGAGTGGGAGAGGGAGAAGCAGGCTCTCCGCTGAGCAGGGAGCCCGATGCGGGGCTTGATCCCAGGACCCTGGGATCATGACCTGAGCCGAAGGCAGATGCTTAACGACTGAGCCACCCAGGCGCCCCAAAATTTCAGTAACTATTAATGAATTATGTTGCACAGTTTAATTTAGGTTATAGCCGAAACAAATCTTACCAAGACTATGCCCAATAAATGCAAACTTAGTTATTTTAAGATACCATAAATAACTGATCAAACACTAGGAGCTGCCAACATTATTAACTTGGGCCCTTGGTCAGCACCACAGAAAGTGTGAAGGCAATTGCAAAAATTGAAAACTAGCACTTTGATTTGAAGGCAGCTTCTATGAACAACTGGATCATGAATGAAAGACAGTCTTGGACTATGTATTTGAACAAATGACACCCCCAAGAGCAACAATTTTGAAAACCACTCATAGACAAGATTGCAATGTGATATATGAAAATGGTCCCTAGTTCTGTCTTATCCTTGGGTTGTGGAACCAGGGGAGGCATTCAAAGTGAGCTGTCCCCTCTGCTGCCTTGTCAGATCAAAGTGTATTTATTTCTTCCAGCCTTTTTGCTATTTTGAACCATGAGAGGCAAGAGCAACACCAGTCTTTAGTTCCTAGACTGAGAGACACTTCTGCCAAGGAGAAAAATCTCCCTGTTCACTTGAAGCAGTGCTTATTACAACCTCATTTTCCCCTTAGAACTTCTCTCATTAAAGTATTCTTATCCTGGGCGCCTGGGTGGCTCAGTTGGTTAGGCGACTGCCTTCAGCTCAGGTCATGATCCTGGAGTCCAGGGATCGAGTCCCGCATCGAGTTCCCTGCTCAGCAGGGAGTCTGCTTTTCCCTCTGACCCTCCCTCCTCTCATGTGCTCTCTCTCATTCTCTCTCTCAAATAAATAAATAAAATCTTTTAAAAAAAAAAGTATTCTTATCCTTACCCTATGACCGGCAGAAACTGAGGAGGCCATGGGGGGTGGTCACCAAATCCACCTTCAAATGCTGACCCACTCATCCACCTATGGTGAATGAGGTGAGCTCTAAACACTTCTGTGTCAACTTCCTATGAGAAGTAAAACTATTCCTTTGGTTAAGAGATTAGGTTGTAAATTCATCATCAAGGAAGCACTTCCTAGGCTGTGATTATATTCTAGAATGATCAGGAGGCAACACTATAATATGGATAGAGTATGGACCTCAAAGCAGGAATCATGACTCCACTATTGATAGGTTATAAAGTGCCTTGCAAATACAGTGCTGGCATCTCCTAGCATAATCCATTCTTCACACTTCAACCAGGAGTATTTTTCAAGTCTAGCAGATGGTCTCTCACTATTCTCATGATTAAGCACACTGTCGTTAATGAAGACAGCCAAGGCCTGTCTTCTTGGAGCAATGTTCACTTCTCTCGCTTTACCAACTCCTCTCCTCCCCAACACATTGTAATCCAGGTATTTTCGACTAGATCTCTGAATACGCTTCGTCTTAGGTGTTTTCAGGTCTAACCTTATGCCAGTCTCTGTCCCAGTTCCTTCTTTATTCAATTACATTTGTACTTGTCCTTCTGACGTTACCAGTTTTTCTTAGAATTTTTTGACTTTTCTAAGTCTGGGCTAGGTGCTCCTCCCAAAGATCTTCTTTCCGTCTCATAGCACTTACTGTAGTAGTAATAACCTGCTGACGTGCTTGCCTGCACCCAACACCTATACTAGAAATTCCATCAAGTCAGACATGGTAGTCATCAGGAGCGGTTGTGGGGAGAATCTGCTTCCTGGTTCATAGATGGCTGTCCGTTTACTGTGTCCTCACAAGATGTGAGTGGTGGAGTTCTCTGGTTTCTTTAATAAGAACACTAATCCAGGGCGTTGGGTGGCTCAGTCGGTTAAGTGTCTGCCTCGGGCTCTGGTCATGATCTCAGGATCCTGGGATCGAGCACTGCATCAGTCTCTCTGCTCATCAGCGAGTCTGCTTCTCCCTCTCCCTCTGTGATTCCTCTTGCTTTTGCCCTCCCTCAAATAAATAAATAAAATCTTTAAAACAAAATAAGAATACTAATCCCATTCATGAGGGCTCCACCATCATGGCCTAATCACCTCCTAAAGACACCACCTCTAAAAACATCACATTGGGGGATTAGGTTTCAACATGAATTTTGAGGAGACACAAAGATTCAGACTACTGCAGTTTTCAAGGGGGATTTGATGACTCCTGCTCATAAAAACCACTTTTTAGCTCTACTGAAAATGCACTTCCAGGCCCCACCAAACCTACTGGATTTGAATTTCTGGAAGTTAAGTTTATAAATTTGAATTGCTAACAAGATACCAGCTAATTCCTCTGCACACTAAGGTTTGACAGTGACTGACAGAATAAATATTCAAATGAATGTTTGATAATTAATTCAAACGAAACCAGATTTCTTTGTTTTCAAAATGCATCCCAATCTCTGGCTCATCCATTGGCAAGAACAGAGTGCAATGCTCTGCCAGCTTCCTAAGATTATTTTAATCAATTATGTAATACTTCCCTGGTAGATGAACAGTTTCCCCAGACAATGCTGCTGTGTGCCATGCAAGCATACGCTACATGTGTTAGACAGAAACATCTGCAGATCTAATACAGCAGTTAATTATTTAAGGACACTTTTTGCCTTCTCATTCATACGGTAGATTGCAACTCCAAAGGCGCATGCGCTGTTCTTGTACACACACAACCCCCGCGCCGTGGGAGACAGGCATGGGCCCTGTGGAACAGGTCCAAGGTTTCAACATCCACAAACCAGGTCTTCTTTATGAAAATTTCAACCATATATTAGGTAATATTCCTTCCCAAGCCTCTTCCCCACCCCCCTTTCTTTTATATCAGGTCATTTTTTTAGGGGCATATATTCTGCAATGAATCTTAAGAGAACATACTTGGTGCTGCTTCCATATAAACCTTATGTAAAGAATAGCTCATTAGATGGTTAGTAATGATCTGTCTTGGGGGAAGAATAAGAAAAAAATAAACAAAGCACCCATAAGGGAGAAAAAGTTACTGTTCATGAAGTCTGTCTGGATGGAATGGAAATTAGGAGGAGAAATCTAAGATAGGCCTACTTTCTAGAAAATATGTTTTCAAAGACATTGCCAGCTTTGCAGCATGCCCAACTTAATTACTGGATTTGCATTCCAGAGTACATTTACCACTGTGATACGTTTGAAAATCGTATACAGTAAAATCTCAAGCAGAACGTATAATTCTGCACTGTATTTCAGAGAGGAGGTGTCAGCAGCCAAACCCTAAGACCCAAGTATGTATCAGGAATTGAATTTTTAAAACCAATGAACAAGGTATGCATCAGGGTCGGTACTCATTCCTACCTTCTGCAGGGATTAGAATCGGTGCTTAGGAAATCATCGATAAGCATTTAGTGAGTGCCTACTGTGTGCTACTCACCATGCTAAGCACCAAACATATCTGACAAATAAGGCACCGTCCCTTCCCAAGCTGTTCCGTCTGGCAGGGGAAACAGCTAGCAAACAATCAAGATATGATGTGGGAAGAATACAAATGAAGAGAATGTGCCGAGAGTTAGTGGGAGCCAAGAGGAGGAAAGATGGTTCTGGAAAGATCATCTCAAGTCTCTTCTTGCTTAGGTAAGAAGAAGAGCTCCTACATTTGGGGGAGATTTTTCTAACAATGTTGTGCACTGCTTAGTTGTTTAAAAAGCCCATTTGTAACCCTGGGTCAGGGAAAACCTTATATTCCAAATGGGAAGCTTTTATCTTAGATGGTGCAGCCTTAGGCACACGATATTTGAGTAATGGGGAAGATCCTTCCAGGGAGCATATACCTGAAATATACTTCTTTCCCATTTTTAAAACTGGAGAGGCCTGTAAAAACAATCTTTCCATAGCAGGAAAAGTGAGTCGCCATAAATATCTCACAGAGCAATAACCCTTTTTTGCAATCCTTAAGTTTATGAGTTTCTGCAATAGCTAATAGGAACTTCATTTATAAGTTTCATCGTAGCCAAAGAAAAGTCCACAAACCTAGATGGCTGAACTTTGAACAATTGCAGTTTAAGAGACGGAGCGCTCTACAGAAGTAAATCAGACTTGCTGTTAAAACTCACCTGCCGGAATTGGAATATGAGGAAGGAGCACAAAAGCAGAAGTGAAAGGAAAAGAAGATCAAGACTGAGACCCATCAATGTCACAACTCCTGGCTACATACACCCTGTGATAATTAGATTGATAGTGAGAGCCACACCATTCTAAAATAATTTTTTAAAAGATATTATTTATTTATTTGAGAGAGAGAGAGAGAGAGAGAGCACTAGCGGGGGTAGAGGGAGAGGGAGAAGCAGACTCCCTGCTGAGCAGGGAGCCCAATGACATGGGGTTCCATCCCAGGACCCCAAGATCATGACCTGAGCCAAAGGCAGATGCTTAACTGACTGAGCCACCCAGGTGCCCCTAAAATAGTTTTTAACGAAATACACATTTTTTTCTAGAAGATAAACTCTTAGGAGTTTTGTGTGTATAAATACACACTTTATGGAGGCAGGAACATCTACAGAACTAAAACTCTAGGTAATTAATCACAACTTGCTATAACTGTACTCTGTCTGGTATCTTCTTGCTTATGTTAATGATTAAGAAATGGCTTAGTTCTGGATGTGGAGTTAGTCCTTTTGTTGCTTCCTGTAGGAAACTACATGAAGAAAACCCTCAGGTGTCCTTAAGGCCAACTACACTCAGGTGTAAGCAACACATCTTTTTAGTTAGAACCTTTGTCCAAAGTGAGCTAAATATACCACTCTTCCAACAATTTTGAAATGATGAGTAAGAAAAGAGTCATTGTTCCTATTTTACAGATTAAGAGACCAGATTTCTGAGAGGTTAGATCACTAGTCTAATATTTAAAATCTAACAAATCTTATTCCCTTTTAGATAGGAGGAAGCAGGCTTGGAGAGAGGAAGCCACTTGCCCAAGGGTGGTATTAACAGAGGAGGCGATGCCTTAATTCAGATCCTCCAACACACTGACCAGCGCTCTACTCTTTTAGGTTAGAGTTTCATTGTTTAGCTTTTGCTAAATTGCACAGTTTCTTTTTCAACATTTTAGGGAGTCTTGATTTCAAAGTATTAGCTATACACACTAGTTCAGTACTCTACTGGGGCTCTGTTTGCCCAATTTTAGCCTCCAGTGAATATTCATGATTGCACTGTGAAAAGTTAGTAATCTTTGGAAGTTAAGAGCTGATAAAGGAATTGCTGACACATTGAGTCCTGAAATCCAGCAGCCTGGGAGCAAATAAAGCAGATTACCCCACAGACCGGCAGTAGATGTCAGGTTAGCTGCATTTTACAGAGCCGTAAAGCCAGCAGGAGGCTGTTTTGGCACTTTCTTAATTTATTTTTTACAAAGTAAAATTATGATAATATTAATCTTTTAGCATTAGGAATCTCCTTGACAGTTTTATTTACCCACCAGGAAATGTCTCAGAAAATTCCCTTTTGCACAATTCTGGGAAATACACAGGGAGCACTCTTGTGGAAGTGAAAACACTTGCAACTAAGAAAAAGGAAAAATTAAGAAGGTTTAATAATCTGAGAATAACGTTCTCTTTTCTCACCCCTCCTCTCTTCCCATAATGGCAGTACCCCCAGCCATCAAAGCAGTGATGTGCCTATTTTCACCGTAGGTACTTAAGACCCTGTGATGAACAGAGAAATATGATTCTGGAACAAAAGAACAAGGAATCCGGGGGATGAAAGGCATTCAGTTACTGGAAATTAATCATGGAATCTTTTTGTATGTATGTTTGTTTATAATTCTGCTGTGCTCCCTGCACACTGTTGCATATTAATAATTGGGTCTCATTATCTGGTGACTGCTGAGGACGTAATAGGGAATGGGAGGGAGATTTTCCAAACATACTTTAAGGTCATGAGGCTTAATATTGAAACAATGAAGCTGATCATGCAGGCAAGCAGGAACATTTAGCAATTCATCTACCTTCTCCCTCTGGGGATTTAGCAGTCAGCTAAAGGTAGAATAGCTTGAATGCTCTGACATTGCCATATAGACTTTCTTTTAATAAGTTCCTTCCGTTAAGCTGGTTTAGTTTTTTGGACTACTTTTTCTTATTCTCTGTTTCCTTCTGGTGTGAGTTAAACAAGCTATAATTTTTAAAAATGAGATGTCAGCCAGGTTTCTAGAAATCTGAAGTGGTTAGAAGTTATCCACAGGGGCACCTGGGTGGCTCAGTCGTTAAGCGTCTGCCTTCGGCTCAGGTCATGATCCCAGGGTCCTGGGATCGAGCCCCACATCGGGCTCCCTGCTAGGCAGGAAGCCTGCTTCTCCCTCTCCCCCTGCTTGTATTCCCTCTCTCACGGTGTCTCTCTCTGTCAAATAAATAAATAAATAATCTTTAAAAAAAAAAAAAAAAAAAAGAAGTTATCCACAGGTGCTATTTCTGCTCCCTGTGGATATTATAAATAATATATAATTCTAGAAAAGTCAGAGTCAAGTCTGACCCCTTTAGATATACAATGAGGATAGGGGTGATAATATTGAATTTCTAGAAGGGTTTGAGTTGTCATGTTTCTCTCGCCCAGATAATTGTCTGACTTCATACAATCAAGAAAATGTCCCAAGTGACTCTGATCTGACCATTTGTGTATGTCTTGATATCCCAGAAAACAGTTTCCATGGAAGTTACCATTTCTTGTGTTTCTTATGGGCCGAAGGGCTGGCTGAGCACTTTATTAATTACCCTTAATCTTCAAAACATTCCTGTAGAATACATTTTTTTTTCACTTCCCAAGTGATAAAATTGAAACTCAGAATCATTAAATTATATACCTAAGGTATAAGCTATATACCCAAGGTATATAATTACTAGTGAGTATTGAAGGCAAAATTTAATCCCACATGTATCTGATTCCAGAGGTAAGTGCATTGTAGCCAATGCTTTCATGTGACTAGAGTACCACATATGCATTTGTTTTTAAAGATTTTATTTATTTATTTGACATAGACACAGAGAGAGGGGGAACACAAGCAGGGGGAGTGGGAGAGGGAGAAGCAGGCTTCCCGCAGAGCAGGGAGCCCGATGCGGGGCTCGATCCCAGGACCCTGGGATCATGACCTGAGCCGAAGGCAGACACTAACGACTGAGCCACCCAGGCGCCCCCACATATGCATTTTAATAGAAAGTTTCACTTGGTGTGATTAGTCCAAAGAGAAAACCTGAAAACCAATTTATAAAATCTATCCATCCATCTATTTATTCATCATCTATTTTATAAAATCTATCTATCCATCCATTTATCTATCATCTATTCTATATTAAGGAATAAGAAGCCAATTAAAAGCTTCTTCTAGAAAATACTTTATCTGGATGATAAACCAGTCCTTTATGGCCATGAAGAGAGAATGACATCACAGTCATACATGAGTGACTCACTCCTAAGTTCCTTATGGACCCTCATCCCTTGTGTGGAGATGCCTGGCGATTGTTGTAGAATGAGATCGGTCACAGGCTTTGCCAGGCAGCTTTTGAAAACAAAGAAAGTCTCATTTATTCCTGGGAGCCAGAATCTCACCCAGAATAAATCAGCCTCACAGTCTCATTCGTCAGCCTAATGGTTTTAATTGTTAAAGCGGAAGTTTAATTTGCCATGCTTGGATAACAATCCAATTCCAGGGAAGCATATGCAGCAAGTGATCAATGGGAGACAAGTATAGAAAGTTAATTGTAAGTAATCCTTGAATCCTGATGTAAATCAGAACAATAGGAAAATTTCAACTTTGCTTATCTTCTCTCATTATTTGATATCTTAGAGATCTAGGGAAACTAACAAATCATATCAAGTTAATTCTTACATTATTTTTATGTATTATAGCCCAGATACCTATAAACACATGCATATATTTTTGTTCATTGTTTTAATTTTCTGCTGACTGAATTAGCAAAGGCCATTTAGGTTTTAATTTTTCTTTTAATTTCCACAGTACCACTAGGACATATTACACCCAGCTTGTAGATAAGGAAACTCTTACCCAACTCTGATAAATAACATAAATAGCTCTCAATAGGCCAATAACTAGTCAGTGCCGGAGCCAGCTCTCAAATCCAGGAGAGCCAAGCCCATATTTTTTTACAACCTGACATTGATGCCCAGGCAACTTACAAATAATGAGGAGTAAGCAGTCTACTAATAATGATGTGAAGGAACCATGTCATATTAGCAACAACTAAAGAAATTGTCCATGTTCATCCCAGCTAAGAGAAACCCAGAGAAACATAAAGATTATCTTTAAATTTGTGAAAGATAATCACATGGAAGAGAGAAGACTTGTTCTTTATGATGTTAATAGGGAAGACTCAAAAAGCAGTATGTCATGTTTGTTAGGAGTGTGGGCTTTGAAGTATATTGGAACTAAGATTAGCCCCAGCTTTGTTACTCGCTAGTTAGTACAAGTAAGTTAACTCTTCTCGTTTTATTATTTATACAATGTGTCTTATAAAACTATTACTATTCAGTGGAACTACTCAAAATGTATTTTAGCACTATATACCAAAGACTTACCAAACATCTGGAGACATCTAAAAAATGGATTGGAGTTGCTTATGACTATTGACTTTCTCATCTCCAGTGAAGTTCAAGGATCAAAGCACTAGAGAGGGTTTCAGACGCTGAATGGAAGAGACCGTTGATTAGATTAGACTAGCAGTTCCCAGAAGATTTGATTTTGCCAAGTAGTAAAAGTTTTAAAAATGTATTATTTTACCAAGTGTATATAGAAATAAAACAATAACAATTAATTTTACCTTAATTACCATTTAATAAAGAAAAGATCCATATTGAATTAGAAGTACATAATCTTAGATATCTGTGGATCATCATTTAGAAAACATTGGAGTAGATGTCTTTGAAAAATTATTTCAACATTAAGATTTGAAATACTAAACCATGTTGTAAGCCAGTCTACCTCTCTTCCTTCTGATGGTGGCAGTAGTCCAAATTGTTAGAGGTAAATAGATTTCCAGGTGGATGTCCCAGGGACACTTTCTATAGCTGTTTATATTATTATTAACCAGAGATGGTTAATAAAGTCAGGTCATACCTAATTCACCAGATCACTTTAAATCCTTTTGATAAGGGTGAGACCATGTTTAGCTCTGGCCCCAAAGCAACTTGTAAGAGCCCCCTGCTTTTAATTTAATTTAATTTAATTTAATTTAATTTAATTTAATTTTAATTTTTACCCCTGATATATTTTAACCTAAGGTCACACTTTAAGAAGATGGAGTAATGAACCAAGGAAGAGATTCTGAGAAGACTGAGACTACATCTAAGTATTTAATATGTGTTGACCAACTCACAAATATGCATAGCAGAGGCCATTCTCTACCTCCTGTGTCCAAACAGCATGGTGTTTCCATGTCTGAAATCAGCAAATTCATGTGTATACAGAGCCCTTTTATGGTTTGTAATCTTATTCCATGTGAATGAAGAAATTTCAAATTTCTTATGTCACAAATAATAAGAATATTTTAGAAGTGACTTTTATTTCAATTCAATTCAATTATTTTTTAAACAAAGAAAATGAAACCCAGAGCTGTTAAGGGCCTTGGTCAGTGTCACACAGCACGTTCACACACAAGGAGTTTAGACTCTCAACCCTCAGTCCAGTGGTCTTTCGATCAGACCATGTTGCCACTCAGATCTCCAAAGCTCATCTATAATGTTTTCAGAAAGACGTTTTTTGGGGCGCCTGGGTGGCTCAGTTGTTGGGCATCTGCCTTCGGCTCGGGTCGTGATCCCAGGGTCCTGGGATCGAGTCCTGCGTCGGGCTCCCTGCTTGGCAGGAAGCCTGCTTCTCCCTCTCCCGCTCCCCCTGCTTGTGTTCCTGCTCTCTCTCTCTCACTGTCAAATAAATTAATTAATTAAATCTTTAAAAAAAAAAAAAAGATTTTTTTTTCTCAGGAGGTCTGAAAGTTCAAAAAGTAATCAATGTAGTTCAGATATACAGGTTAAAACATTGATAACTTTGGTTTGAATTCTGGCTATGCTAGTTGTATAATTTTGGGCAAGTGACAATTTCTCAGAGCTTTATTTTATCATCTGTAAAGTGAAATGCCTACCTAATAGTGTTGCCTTGATAAGTGAATGATGTAATATGTATAAAATTCTTAGTCTAGAGCTAGGCACATTGTCAGTGCTCCATGCATTTTCATTTTATATTATTATTAACCAGAGATGGTTAATAAAGTCAGGTCATACCTAATTCACCAGATCACTTTAAATCCTTTTGATAATTTGATAATTTTTATTATCAACATTTGTAGTTTCTTCAGAAATTCCTAATTTAAAGCTTCAATGTCTTTCAAACTTCAAATATCTAGCTTTATTAAAGGAAACTATAGACAGTTTAATGAATACCAAAAATGTCCTTGGAGAGGATTGGAACCAATTTATCAGTATTGATAAACCTTCTATGAAAAAGCTTATATACATATATATACAAAGCTTATTATATAAGCTTATTATATAAATTTTGTCATAGAACCATCTGAATATACTATATTTCAGCACACTGAGAAAGTGTAAAGTGCCATAGAGTGCTATCCAACCTATTTTGCTAAACAGCATTATCCTCTACTCAAGCCAAAAACCTGGGATTTAACCCAAATTATGTCCATTTTACCCTTGCGAAATCATGCCTCACTCTTAAAACTTTGCAAAATAGACATTTCAAAAATAACAGATACAGATGACATCTCATTCATTCTTTTCTTGTGAGACAAATCTTCTGAGACCGTGGGCTTAAGGATAGAATCTTACTTACTTAATACTGTAAAATACTGATTCTGTGAAGCTGCTATTCTAAGGGTTGTAATTGTTTCCATTACAACTGACACTGTGCTTTGCAGTTATACTAGGGCATTATGAATGCAGAAGGACCACAAGGACCTTGTGAATGCGAAACTTATATTGCTCTGTTCCTCAGCCCACCTCCACAGCCTCTTCCTCAGGAGCTCAAGGGAGTCAGCTTGTCTGTGTTCTTTCTCCTTCTTTCAGTGACCATCACCACTCTGTCCTTTGGAGATCTAATCCTTGCAAGTCTAGCTCTAAGAAGCTGCGGGATACCCAAGTCCTGCTCCTTTAACAAATTTCCAGAAATAGCCAGGGTGGTAATGAAAATAGCAAAGAGAGAGAAGTTACAGACCTTTATGAACTCTTACCAAGGTCTTATAGGCACAAAGATGGGGCTACAGTTTCATTCCCTTTCTTAAATGGCAACTAAAACCCCAGTAGCCTTCTGTGTCTTTGTCAACACTGTCTTAACACACACCTTGGCTTCTTCCTTGGACCCATAGGGAATGGAAGGCTTTGGTAATTCCTGTGAGACCCCATTAAGCTTCAGTTTTAAGTGGCCATATAATTCCATGTTTCCAAGAGACACACAATTGCTTGTGGTCCCTGCATTTATTTATACCTGGATCCTTCATTAAAAAAAGATCTCTGGGGAGCCTGGGTGGCTCAGTCAGTTAAGCTTCCAACTCTTGATTTCAGCTCAGGTCATGATCTCAGGGTTGCAAGATCAAGCCCCACGTTGGGCTCTGCACTGGACACGGAGCCTGCTTAAGATTCTCTCTCTCCCTAAGATTCTCTCTCCCTCTCCTCCCCTCCCCCCTGATTCGCATGAACGCATGGGTGCACATGCTCTCTCTCTCTCTCTCTCAAAAAAAAAAAAAAAAAAAAAAAAAAAGATCTCTAATTTGCTCCATCTTCTCTGGTTACCCATAGAAGGTAACCTGTTTGGGACATGTTGGAAGGTCTTTAAAATGAGTTACAGAGGAAAGAAATTTTCTATTAGAAGAAAACTAATATTGATAGGAATGGCAGAATCTTCACATAAGATCCTGAAAGGGGAAAACTGTGCAGTACTTAACAACGAAGGACAGGTCCTTTTAATTCTGTGCTCTTTGTGGCAGGAAGTAAAAGATGATAAATTCCATTACTGTGAATTCACTGAGAAAGCTTAATGTAATTCCACACTGAAAATGTCCACTCAGAAGGAGAGATTCTGTTTTCTCTGTTCTCTACCTTTAATAACTTCAGCTCTGACAAAAGTTAGCTGTTACTTAGAAGGTCATAAGAGCACAGCAGTCTATTATCATGAAGATGGAATATTCATGAAACCAAAGGATTTGGAATGTCCCTGCCTATAACACATTTTCTTCATTCTAAAATAAAATGAATTCTTCCTTTTCTCTCAAAACTATTTTGTTCATGATGTCTTTTGTATCTTTTTGTATCAAATGTATCTTTTGTTCAGTTACATTAATCTACAGATATCTATGTCTGCAATTAAGGCTGAATGATAAAATGTGTTAATAGGGAGGAACTAAGATCTTTTTTTTTCAAATGGAGTATAGGAGCTAATGGGTGTATAGATGAATGGAAAATATCAGGGCCATTTTGCTAGAAAGTTCACTTCATTATTCATGATAATCACCCTCAATCTAAATGGAGTAACAATTTCTATTTCTTCTATCTCACCTAATTTTCTCCAATCAATGAGTCAGAACAAACTGGCCATCAAAGAAAACATTAAGGGTCCAAACTCTTGAGAATCTACATCATTTGTGGAACTCGACTGAGCTTTTTCTATCTCAGCAAAGGCTAACATCTAGTGACATTTGAGTTAGGTGTCTCAAAATGACCCACTAGGTGTGTGGGCTCTTTCCCAAATCCATCTGGCCTGTGTGGTGTCTGGAAGAGCCACTATTAGTTAACGTAGGATATAGGTATCAAAGGATCCCATTGAACTGCAAATTTCTTTTCTGGGAGACCTAATATTCTTATATTATTGTCTTATTGCTGTTGATCAACTTTTGAAGAAATCAGTTTGGGACACAAAGTAAGACATAAATTGATGTGGCGCATGTTAACCAAAAAAGCACACAGCATGGTGGTGTGACACTTTGAAAGGAGAGCCATGGGGACAGAGATATAATTTCCCCGGCTTGACTCCCTCACTACCGGAAACAATAGGGTGATGAAATGTGAAGAGACTAGCAAAAGAAAAATGGGTTATCCATACACCCAGCTCAGAATCAAAGATTTTATTAGTCTAAGGAGAGTTCAGATAACCGGAAACTCTGTTACTTTTCTGGGTAGTTACTGGTTTTAATGGCTGCCCATTTAAAGGTGGAGGAAGATAGAGCAAAGAAAAACGTTTGGGTCAGAACTTGAGGAGTGCTAACATTCCCTATATCTTTCTATAATAAAGAACAAACTGGAGTCTTTTCTTGGCTTTTCGGACATTAGATGTCTACAAAGTAGCAGTCTGAGGTAAATGATAGAGTAGTAGCTCCCCTTACAAAATACACCAATGCATTTCTCAGTTCTAAGACTGGATTTGAGCAAGAGTAGGTATTTGGCAGTAGCCTGGCTTACTTCATTATTTTATCCCTTATGAGAAATAAAAAGCTCTCCTCTCCTTCCCCAGTAACTCTTTCTGGAGGTGATAGGACCTACATAGTAGGAAACCAGGGACTGAGAGAAGTCACTTCGGCAAATACCTGTGATCAGTCCTTCAGTGTCATCCTGGAGGATCTCTCCGCTAGGGGAGACATAGGAAACCCAGCAGGTTGATTTTTCAGCCTGTGAACTCAGAATTTCTCCATGGAAGCAAAGTCAAGAGGTAAAACCTGGCAGGCAGGAACAGCCTGAAGTCAGTCACAGACATGGGTATGTTTGGCAGGGAAGTGCCTATAATCAACTTAACCAAAGATAATTGGAGGCTTTTAGACGTTTGGCAGGGGCTCCACTTCCCTCTGCTTTCTTTTACTTCATGTGTTTCAGATATTTTAGGTACTTGCCAGACCTAGTAGGCGTTGGAACTTGTGACCCACGAAACTCTTTACAAGGCAGAGCAAGACAAAATTTGAATTCCCTCTCTCCTTTCCTCCTTTTGTTTCTCCTTTGCTTTGTGTTTGCCACAGTTCACGCTCCTTCCTCCTCCTTCTTCTTCTGCCCTTCTCAATCCCGGGCCCCATTCTAATCACTTAGTTTCCTATCAGAGTGACCATCACCACAGGCCTGAACAGTGTTACTGAGGCAGAAAAGGAGGGTTAGGTAGAAAGAAACTCATCTCGTGGTCTATGTTTATTGATTATTGGTTTATTCTTTGGAAAATAATTGAAAAAAATGAGCATGATTTTTTTGGAATAGTTAAAGAACACTATATTGCTGGTTCTTTCCTTCTTGCCTTTATCACTAGGAAACTTGGGGTTAAATTCTCTGGTCATAGCAGGGAGTGCTGTTAGCCTCATTTTTTTGGTACAATTGTTCCCTCAATTGTACAGCTCCTCTCACTTTAAAATTATCATCATTGCACTTACAGCATGCCTATGGTTTGCATTAAGATGGCTGTGTAACCTGTGCTACTCCTTCTATTGAGAAATATTGTCTAATTTCTCTCCTCTTGGGTCAAGGCTGGCCTTAGTGACTTGTTTGACCACTAGAATGTGATGGAGATCATGCTCTGGGACTTCTTTTAAGATTTTTTTTTTTTGAGAGAAAGGTGGGAGTGCACGCACATGAGCTTGGGAAAGGGCAGAGGGAGAGGGAGAAGTAGACTCCCCACTGAGCAGGGAGCCTGAAGGTGGAGGGGCTCCATCCCAGGATCCCAGGATCACGACCTGAGCCGAAGGCAGATGCTTAACCACCTGAGCCACTCAGGTGCCCCTGGGACTTCTGAGGTTAGGTCATTCTTAAGACATTTCCCAGTTTCTGCCCAGGCCTCTTGGATCACAAAGGAAAGCTAGCCACCATGTAAGAAGTCTAACCACCCAAAGACTGGTATGCTGTGAGGAAACTTCCTGTGAGAATCCATGAAGAGAGAGAGAGACAGAGCCAGCTTTGACCATTCCAGTCCTACCAGGAGTGCCAGACATGTGAACAAAGAAACCACCTTGCACATCCCTTCCTGAGCCAGTGTGTCATGGAGAAGACCCAAGGCAACCCTCAACAACCCAAGGCTCGAGACACGTGGCCCCAGCAGTTTAGGGTGTACGAACCATTTCAGTCATTTTGGAGCAGAGACAAGCCATCCTGTGGTTTCATTCCCCAGATCCTGATACATACAGTTGTGTGTAGAATACAGTGGTTATATTTTATGCCATTAAGTCTTGGTGTAGTTTGATACCTAGCGATAGATAACTAAAACTTTGATTATGCATGGTTTTTACTGTAAGCCACTTAAAATCCTTTGTAGAAGTAGACATTTTGCAAGTCATTCAATAATGTCACATTTACTGATCATCGGGAGAGGGAAATCCTTCAGGTGCTGAACACAGCATGTCGAGTTTATATTTTTCCTTCTTTTTAAATTTTATATCTTTTTCAAAATTTTAGATTGGAAGGATAATTACTTGTATAAATTCGCAAAAGCTGTTGGTGTTAGAGAAAGTTTGCATATGAGAACAAGTTAGTTGTTTGGATTGTGTAAGAGCATAAGGGACATGTCTTCTCTGCCCTTGTCTGTTGGGCTGGGGGGAGGCACAGGGAATACCCAGCATTGCATTTAACAACCCCTAGTCATGGTTTTGTCACAATTCCACCAAACTCACTGGGTAGCACCATCTAGAGTTAAATGATAACATTTAAGTCTCCATAAAGCAAGGACTCATTCTTAAAAATGCTCTGAATGTAGAGACAATCCTTTTCAGTTGGACACTTAAGATTTTGCAACTTGAATACTACAACTGGGGAGTTTATGCAGGTAGCTTTTCTACCACATACAAAAATGAACAAGATAGAAGTTATGCTCCATGGACAAACTGCACTCCATCTCCTGACCATTACAGTGATGAAATATTTCAGTAAACCACAGTATGTGTGCTGTCCTTGGGGCTTTTGCGATCTCAGCTGCTACAACTGTATAATGTACATTGATTTCTGCTCGGAATTCAATGGCAAGTAAAGCTGTTTAATCATTTGGCTCCTGACTAGTTAATAAGGAATCCGTCTCTTTTAATAAGAATACCATCATTGCTATGATCTTGCCTCCCTTTCCTCTCTGTTTGGAGGTGGGGGTGTGGTAATAAATGAGGCTTCAGATGAGACAATGGAATTGTTATCTTCTCTCTGCTTTCCTTAACCATCTCTGTGATTTGCAAGGCTGTCCAATAGTCCACCCGCGAAAGCCACTTAATCATCTGCTGCATAATTGTAAATACACAGTACCTTTCTGTGCCTTGAAAATCACTATTAAGGAAAAGAAATCTTGGTACCCCCATTGCAAACTAGAGCCTACGCTGCAATTACAGAAGGCAGGCACCCTATTGCTATAATTTTCCACCCAATCACATCTCATTAGCATTCAATTTTGCTAAAACCACATGACATAAAAGTCACTAATAAGCTGCTGCATTTTGTCGGATATTGGCAAAAAATACAATCAGATACCACTGCATTAATGTTGTGTGATGGGAGGTTGCTAATAGGATTAGAAACAACCAAGAAGGTTAGGAGGAAACCATCTGAGAAAGTCACTCCTAATGTTCAGAGAATCAATTAGCCAGGCTCAGTTGAGGATAGAAGATGTGTACTGACTGAGAGCTTGTGAAGAAGAGGGGCAGAGGGGACAGGATTTATTTTCGTTAGGGAGGCATTGTGAACTTCCAAGTACAGATTCCAGAAAAAATCCTCTTGTGTTTGTACAAAGTAAATGACTCTGCCATCCTCAAAACTTTCCTTTGCTCCCCACGGACTCTGATTTCTGGGTTATCTAAAAAATAGGCTAAACCTGCTTTGTGTGTTTTCATCTGGGCATTAATATAAACTAGTCCTGTGGCAGGACAAAGTACAAAAGAAGTCTTAGACCCATCTCCAGAGATCCTTTAGGGTCTCAAAGTTGGAAGGGACTTGAGTAGAAAGTGGGGGCCCCTGGGTGTGTTCTAGGTGACAGTTGGCATTTACCCTCCAGTTATATGTTTCTATCCACTGAGATTTGTTTGGCCCATTTCTAAGCTGGCATGCGCATGTCCTAAACTTCAATATCTTCTTTAAGCTCAGCCACCAAAAAATGGAGAAAAAATATACCAACATTTTGCATAAGGGCTCTACTTTTGGAAATCTCTAGCCTGTGAGGATGCGTGAGGTGGGGAACACGCCCTGTTATATATCAGAAGGCTCTATACAAAGCAGTTACACTGATTCTATACATTTTCATGCTGAGACTTGATCTTTGAGAATAAAGAATCAGGTTTGACTCTGTGAATTTCTGGTCATATGAGATGGTCCTAAGGGATTATAAATGGTTTTGATCTCTCCAACTTTCAAGGGGAGTCAGTTTGTCTAATCTGGGATAAGATGCCTACCAAAACTTGAAATATAATAATAAAATCCACTGACAACCCTACATGATGATTGTCCAGCCTTTTACAGTGGTCGGTACTTGTTGTGAGTGGGTGTTTAGTTAGTCGGTGTACTTTGTGCTTAGTAAGTTCTGGTTTGGGATCCAGGCTCAGTCACTTACTGTATAAGCTTTGCTAAATTTATTTCATCTCTGTAAGCCTAAATTCTTTCATCTGTGCTACCAGAATAACCAGGGTGTCTACCTCATAGATAACTGTGAAGATTAAATGAGACAAAACATGGAAACAAAGCACCTGGCATGATGCCAAGGGCCTTGACAGACTTTTCCATCTAGAAGATAAGTAACAGCTAACAGCTCTAGGAAGGAAAGGCAGCCTCCCAGAGGTTTCATCTGGGAGTTGGCCTGACGCTGACAATTAGTCCGTGGTCTTCTCCTGTTGAACACAAACAGGTAATGAGAATAAAGAAAGGAATGGCAGAGGCCCTGGCCTTGAGAGCTTACCTTCCAGCAGGAGAGACTGACACCTAAACAATTATGTTACGCAATCATTCTTAGATGCCTACAGCATCATTCCGAGAGAACTCTAATTAATCCTGGCCTGATCACAGCACCTATTGGATGGAGGACGAACAAAATGAACAAAATGAAAAGGATCAAGAATCAGGGAAGTGAAATCAAATCTTCCTAGATGTTGCTCCAAGTCCAGGTAGTTCAAGCAGAATAAGACAGTGTCTGAGGGCTCAGTAACCATTTTTGGCTTAATATTTCTATCTTGTAATGCCTATGAGGGTTTTTTAAAAATTGATATTCTTGGGGCGCCTGGGTGGCTCAGTCAGTCAAGTGTCTGCCTTCGGCTCAGGTCATGATCTCGGGGCCCTGGGATCGAGTCCTGTGTCAGGCTCCCTGCTCAGTGGGGAGTCTGCTTGTCCCTCTCCCTCTGCTCCTCTCCATACCCCATTCCTGCTATTTCAAATAAATAAATAAAATCTTTAAAAAAATTGGCATCCTTTGTTGAGTGTTTCATAAATGCCAAGTACCAGTCCAAGTGATTTTGTATGCTAGTGTCACAAATAATTCTCTTCAGTGGTTTCAGTATTTCTTGCTTATTTACTTTTATTTTTACTCAGGAAACTGAGGCAGAGAAGCAGTAACTTCCCAAGTGACACATCATAGGTAGCAGAGCAGAAATCTGCCTGATTTCAAAATCTGTGATCTTATACACAATCTCT
Organism: Halichoerus grypus; assembly: GCF_964656455.1. Lineage (NCBI taxonomy): Eukaryota > Metazoa > Chordata > Mammalia > Carnivora > Phocidae > Halichoerus > Halichoerus grypus. The sequence continues at coordinate 35,783,129 of NC_135722.1, forward strand.
GCTGCCTACCTTTACTGCGGCTACAGCTGGAGTAAGTCGTGAACATCAGAGTCTCACACACTACCATTTTAGCTGTTTATGAAGTTCAGATACCACCAAATTTCTTACAGCTTGAAAATAATCATTTTAAGGCATGGCCACTCAGGGTATGTGATTTAATAAGGTTCCATTTTTGTTAGCACAATGCAGCTGCATGTGTGGGCTTGACTGAAAACTGCCAAGTTGAGATTTTGGTACAGTCTTGTGGGGAGTAAATCTGTGCTGCCAACTGAATCTGGGAGATAGTGTGTTTTCTGAGAAATGTCAAAATGCATTTCATATTTATGGTTTAGATGAGGAACCATGAGAAGTCCTATGAACACATTTCGTGTTTCTTAGTCAGGTATTTACAGCCTGGTAGGTTGGACACCGTGGAAACTGCCAAATCCTCAGGAAGGGGCAAGGGTCTAATGAAAGGGGAAAGGGTTATGTGGGGGCCCCGTGTGGAGAAGAGGGAGAGGAGAGAGATGAAGGTGACTGATTCTCTGCAAGGCTCCGTAGCTGGGTGACCTTCAGTGACAGGAGTTGGCAGGTCAGCTAGAGACCACGCAGTGGTGAGCATTCATGCTTCATAATTCAGGGCTCCTGCTGATTGACTTCCAGGGTCAGGGGAGAGTCTGTGCTCACCAAGGCAGGGCTCACAAATTGGCCCAGTGCATTGCAGGAATGGGTTCTTTCCCTTAGGGATTGTGCCAGAGGCTGGATATTTAATGACAGGGGCTTTCATTAGACAATTGATGATTTTCTTATAGTGCAGTGATTCTAACTGCAGCCTCCTCTCCAAAGCCACGGGGGGGGGGGGTGGGGGGGGTGGAGCGAGGGTTGGGGAGTGGGAAGAAGACAAAAGAGAGGTTTCCACGCTGCCCCTGTTAATGTTGAAGTGTGTATGCTGAACATTCATAACACGCTCCAGGAGACAGCTTGTCCAGACAGAGACCAATCTGATAAATATACACATAAACTATGAGAATCTGTGCTAGGTACTGGGTGGAGGGAAGGGGCGGGGGCGATGAGTGAGAGGAGTTTCCCATCCTCAGATTTTCTCTCCTGGAGGAGATAAAACAGATAAACAAATGACTGGAGTAGAAAGCTGAATAAAGTAATTGTCAGGGGAGGATTCAGACACATTCACTGAATCTCTACTAAGCACATTCGAGGGTTACCTTGTTTAATCTGCACAACAGCTCTGTGTGGGAGAGATTATTATCAGACCTACTCTCCTTGAGAGGAAACAAAGACCTAGGGAAGTCAGCTGGCTGATCACTGGTTGAGCCAGACTTCAGAATCAGGACCCCCCAAAATAAAATGCATCTTAGGTGCCTCTAGGCTATGATGTTATACAGGCAAATTGGAAAGCAGAGCTGGGAATTGAAAGGAGAGTGAGATCCTCTCCAGTTGAGGGCAGAAGGCCTTTTGATGGAAGTGGTATTTGAGACTTGGGCTTCAAATCAGGAATATAATTTTGGAAAGTGGAAATGAAGGCGTATTTGGAGTAGGGGTAGGGGAGTAAAGGGTGGTCTGATAAAGGGAAGAGGCAAATAGCCCTATTTAACCTTTCAATGATAAATATTATTAAATATTATATATAACAATAAGATTTCAGTATTTCCTAGTGATACTTCTCAATTAATTTTTGTTGTGAATCCCAGCTTTCCCAGATGCTGTCTAGTTCTTAAGCCCCTTGGGGGCAAGGATTGTGGTTTATGTTACATTCTTTGCCCTCTGTCTTATGTAGCATGAGCTCATTATGATTTATGTGACAATTCTCAAAATTTAGGGCTGCTGAATTTTGAAAGAGCTCAGAGATACCTGAGCCAACAGTCTTGTGTTACTTTTGGGGGTCTTACAGTGATGAAGGCTAACTGACTTACTCAAGGACAGAGGGGTTTTACAGCTTTCATGTGATATTGTGATGATGATGATGATGATGATGATAATGATGATGATGATGGAGAAAATGAAGGAGGAGGAAAAGAAAAATGCACTTGGAGTAACTCATCCTTTTTCCACTGGACAAGTTCTTGGAGATGGGTTTCCTGAGAATGGTCACAAATTCACCCTGATCTACCCATCTGACCTTTTCACAGGTCCCTATTATAATGAAGATGGTGGGCAATAGGGAGAAGAACACAGCTTCTCATTGTAGAGAAGCAAATGGTTTACTTAAGACTATGAACAGGTAGTCTCAGCTGCCTTGAAATATGGATTCTATAACAACATAACACTCAAAGCAATTGTTCATTAAAGGTTTCAAGTGACCATAACAGGCCTCAGACATCATATTCTTTCCTCCTTTGAAAGCTTCTTCTCCATGTCTATCATGATACTGGAATCTCCAAGTTGTCCTCTTTTATGTCTGATATCTGCTTTTCCAGTGCTTTTTGCGGTAGGCATACCTAGATTTGAATTCCTGTGTTATGATTTACTAGCTGTGTGATTCTGAGATTAGATATTGAACCTGCTGGAACCTGAATTTTCTCATCAGTAAACTGATAATAGCATTCTATCTAGGAACTGTGAGAAGTGCCTAATACAGTGCCTGGGACATTATATACTGTCAGTAAATGTTTCTTCCCAGACATATTCTGTACTGTTGGTCCATTTAAAGGCAAGTCCTTTTATTGCTTAGATCACTTCACCACATTTATGTATAGCCCAAATCTGTACTTTTTAATTTCTTTCACACGTTTCTCATATGATTCTCACATGAGGCCATCATAGCAAGAAGGGCATGTATATTTTCCAGGTGGTCAAGTAATCCTAAAGAGGTCAAATGGTTTACATAAGACATCATCACAAATCAGTCCTAAAGCAGAAATTGGAATCCAAGTCTCCCTGATCGCTAGCCTTAGGCATTTTCTCCCACCCTAGGTCAACTCCCTTTCTTGGAATATTCGGATGCTTCTAGGAAACAGCAATTCCCTCATTCAGTTACCAGTAAACTCTTAACAGGATTATGATTCTTACTTGGCTACACAGGAGACCCTACCTGGCGTGGTTCAAGTCTTCTGATTCCATTTCTGACAAACATTTGCAATTATATGACTTTGAGGGACCTAGCCTGAGTTAGTGTGTATTTAATATATTCAGTGCACACCATCCTGCCTCTTGTTTATGCTGTTGAACATTCTAATTTGCTATAGTGTCAACTCCTTGATTTCATGAGTATGACTTCTCATTTAGGGCATAAATGGTGTGATTAACCCAAGTTTGGAGTCCGCATTTGACATTGATTATATTTGTTCTGGATTCTCAATACTCCTTTGTAGTTCTAAGTTGCATTTCTCTACATCAAAGTGCTAACATCCAGTCATCTCCGTAAGCAAACCATAGGCCCTTGGGAAGTATTTTTGTCTTCATTTACTTTTGTAGTAAAATATGCTGTGTAGTAGGGAAAGGAGTTCCTATTAGTAATAGGTCAGTTGACCTACAGTGGTTCTGGCTCTCCAGACCTTAGGTAAGTCAGTCCTTCTGAGATTCAGCTATTTCTCTGAAATGTAGATCTGAATACCTGTCCCAATAACCTCAAATAGGTTTGTGTAAGTTCCAGAGAAAGTAAAAAATGAGAATGCTTTGTAAACATGAAATCGCTTCACAAAGTGTGAAGTATCTTCAGCATAAGGAGACTGAAGACTGGAATGGTTTTAACTTCACTGGAGAGAGACAATGTGCATAGTGGTTTAGCTTGAGGTTGGTGGAATCAGATAATTCAGGTTTCAATTCTCACTGTGTAGTTTGCTAGGTATGTAGTTTCAGGTCAGTTACTTAATATTTCTATACTCCAATTGTTTTCTTCATTTGCTAGATAAATAATAGGAAGATAATAAAAGCAATTATAGAGTTATGTTAAATCAAATGACTTAATATGTAAAGTACTTGTAAAGATGAAAGGCCCATAGTAACTGCTCAGTAAACATTAGCACCTAAGCTCTGAGGTCACTTTTATAACAAATTTAAACACATTTGTGACTAGAGTAGAAAAATTGATTTTAAAAGTCCTTCAATTGGAAGTGGGAGATACAGCTTCTAGTTATGGAATGAATAAGTCACAGGAAGAAAGGATCCAGCATAAGGAATATGGTCTGGGGTATCATAATAGCATTGTATGGTGACAGATGGTGGCTACACTTGTGGTGAGCAGAGCATAAGGTATAGAGATGTTAAATTACTATGTTGAACACCTGAACACAATGTACACAATATCACATTGTGGGTCAACTATATTTCAATTAAAAAATAATCAATCAGGGCGCCTGGGTGGCTCAGTCGTTAAGCGTCTGCCTTCGGCTCAGGTCATGATCCCAGGGTCCTGGGATCGAGCCCCACATCGGGCTCCCTGCTCCGCGGGAAGCCTGCTTCTCCCTCTCCCACTCCCCCTGCTTGTGTTCCCTCTCTCGCTGTGTCTCTCTCTGTCAAATAAATAAATAAAATCTTTAAAAAAAAAAAAATAATCAATCAATCAATCAATCATTAAAAAAACCTTTCAACCCTTGTATAGTGACTTAAGATTCACGTAAAGTTCACCCAGATCAGATGATGTCTGCCGAGAATCTAGGAGACTTGCATATAGGTTTTCGAGCACTCTCCATCTAGACCCACAGCATCCACAGGAGAATACTAAGGTGGAAACAAATGGAGAATAGATACAGGAAGTGGACAAAAGACCCCTGTAGAAGCTGCTTCGATATTTGGCTAAGAGTAGCACCATGCCCATCAATACACCTGCAATACCATGGAACAATTTGAAATCTTAAAGTTCATGCAGAAAGATCTTGGGCTGACCTATACACCAAGTTGGCTTACTTTCAATTAAACAAAGCAAGATTTTTCTACCATTTGAACTTTTCTGAAACTCGCTGGCAATAAATAAAGTTATTTGTATTTGAAAGTATAATATTTGAAAATCCAAAAAGATTAGGAGTGAAAGAGACCTTCAACCTTATTTAAAGAATGGGTAGTCATTCGTCAAAATATCATCAATCAAGTTAGGGTAAAAATCTAGCTTTTCCTGAGTGCATGTCAATTGACCCATTATGCCTATAATTTGCTGTCTGGTTTTAATAATTCTAAATTCTGGCATTCAGTAAAATGTATATACTGTCTTTATAGCTGACTCAAACTTAACATTTCCTACGCTGTCCTATCCTAAAGGGTTGAGGCCTTGTCAAGAATGGAGAGAGTAGGGACCAAAATGTCAACGTAGGAGTATCCTGCATCCCCTCCTCCCATGGAGCAATGTCCTCTGAGAGAAAGCCAGAGACCACAGTGGCTCCTACATATTAGGAGACTGAAGCAGTAATCAAAACCCCGCAATAAACAAAAACCCAGGACCAGATAGCTTCATTGGTGAATTCTACCAACCATTTCAAGAAAAATTTATTACAATCCTTCCTAAAAAAATAGTAGAGGGAACACTTTCAAGTTCATTTTACGAAGCCAGCATTGCTCTCATACCAAAAGTCAGATAAGGACACTACAAGAAAAGAAAATTATGGGTCAATATTCCTAATGAACATAAAAGCAAAAATCCTTAATAAAATATTAGCAAACCAAATTCAACAGTATCTTAAAATGATCATCCTCCAGGAGCAAGTGGGATTTTTTTCCTGCAAGGATGGTACAACTATGCCAGTTGATAAATATGATATACCATATTATTAAAATGGAGTTGGACTGTAAACTGGCACAGCCACTGTGGGAAATGATATGGAGGTCCCTTGAGAACTTAAAAATAGAACTACCATATGATCTAGCAATCCTTCTTCTGGGTATATATTTAAAGGAAACAAAAACACTATCTTGAAGAGATATCTGCTTGTTCATTGCAGCATTATTTACAATAGACAAGACATGGAAACAACCTAAGCGTCCACTGACAGATAAATGGGTAAAGAAAATGTGATAGATACATACATACATACATATCCAATTGAATATTATTCATCCTTTTTTTAAAAAAAAGGAAAAGAAGGAAAACGCTACCATTTGTGATAACATGGATAAACCTGGAGGCCCTTACACCAAGTGAAATAAGCCATACAGAGAAAGACAAATACTTATATACAAGTGGAATTTCTTTTAAGTAGTAGAAATTGCAAAAACAGAGTAGAAGAGTGGTTGCCAGGGGTTGGGGTATGGGGGAAATAGGGAGAGGCCTGAAAAAGGGTACAAACTTTCAGTTACAGGGTGATTGAGGTCTGAAGATCTACTGTATAATATGGTGGCTGTAGTTGATAATATTGTATTGTATAATTGAAATTTGCTAAGAGTAGAACTTGTATTTTCACCAAAAAAGAAAAAAAAGGTAAATATGTGAGGTGGTGGGCATGATAATCAACTCAATGGTAGGAGTCCTTTCCCGAGATACACATATATCAAATCATCATGTTATATACTTTAAGTATGTTACAATTTGTCAGTTATATCTTAATAAAGCTGAAAAAAAAATGAAACCTTGTCTTTTTATTTATCATTCTCTGAGTGTATATACTGAACTACTTTTAGGACTCCAACAAGCTTCTTCACCCTCATTTTTAGAAGATGAGTGCTTATCCTTCAAGACTCAACTTAGAAGAGTTTTCCAAAAGGCCTTTCTTGACCTCCTTCCTACTCCAGCACCCTGTACCTGACCTAACACAGCATGTATCACACTGAATTGCAATTAGACTCTTTACTTATCTTTTTGCCAAACTGGACCATGAACTCCATTAAGTGAGGGAACTATCCTTACCAAACCTAACACAGAGTCTAATACGTACTAGGTTCTCAGTAGACATTTATTAAATGGAAGAGTGAATAAATGTAAGCATATCATGCAAGGATGAAAACTAGTTGTTTCCCACTGGAGTTTCAGGGAGTCTGGTCCAGTTCTATAATTTTCAAAATAGAATGATTACTCTCCCTAGTCTTGCTGTGTCCCTATTTATTGAACTATCTTTTATCCATCAGAAGGAACATGAGCTAAGCATGGGCTTGAGATACAATGGTAGAAGGGATCTTAATGACTCAAGTTTTATACAGAGGAGGTAGATTAATCCAAGCAAGGGACATTTTATTTATCCAGACGTTTGGAAAGACTGAGTAAGATTTATCCCTAGATATATTTTTCTATATAAATGATTGTGACCTATATGAGCACAATGGCTTGTTATCCTGGATTGGAAGGTTTGAGCAAGTGAGGTAGGATCCTTTGGAGGTATGTGCAGCCTGAGGAAGTGACTGAATAAGATTTGCTCTGGTCGGGGTGCCTGGGTGGCTCAGTTGGTTAAGCATCTGCCTTCGGCTCAGGTCATGATCTCAGGGTCCTGAGATTGAGTCCCGCATCAGGCTCCCAGCTCCATGAGGAGCCTGCTTCTCCCTCTGCCTGCCACTCCCCTCTGCCTGTGCTCTCTCTCTCTCTCTGATAAATAAATAAAATAAAAAATAAAAATAAAAATCTTAAAAAAAAAGATTCGCTCTGGTCTAACAGGTATGGGTCTAGGCAACTCTATTACTATACTGTTATAACTCCATGGTCTTCATTTTTTTTCAACTATATGCTACAGGTAGAAATAACTAGAAAACAAGATTACCTTTGATTACTACCCAGAAAATTTGTGAGATGGATGAGTCTCTTGAGATGGTGTGATTTTATGGAGGATTTGGAGTTGCTATTTGTCTTTTCCTGCTTTTAAAATAGATCTTACTCTATGGGGCACCTGGGTGGCTCAGTCGTTAAGCGTCTGCCTTCGGCTCAGGTCGTGATCCTAGGGTCCTGGGATCGAGCCCCGCATCGGGCTCCCTGCTTCGCAGGAAGCCTGCTTCTCCCTCTCCCACTCCCCCTGCTTGTGTTCCCCCTCTCGCTATGTCTCTCTCTCTCAAATAAATAAATAAAATCTTTAAAAAAAATAAAAATAAAAATAAAAATAAATAAAATAGATCTTACTCTGTCTTCTGGAATTTGTTTCCTACCGATTGTGAATTTTTGAACCAGAGTATGGATAAAGCTTGCTTAAACAACAATAAAACCAAATTATGCTTAGCTACATCACCTAAGACAATGAAGTATACTTCATTTCCGTCTTCCTGACAGGAAGGGAGATTTTAAGCCTCCAAAAGAAGTAATTGTGAAGATCTGTGAGTTCTTTAGATTGAAATACATTATACTACAGTAATTTTTTAAAAAAAATTTTATTTATTTATTTGAGAGAGAGAGATAGCAAGAGAGAGCACAAGCTGGGCATTGGTGGGGGGGAGGGGCAGAGGGAAAGGGAGAAGCAGACTCCCCACTGAGCAGGGACCCTGATGCAGCACTAGATCCCAGGACCCTGGGATCATAACCTGAGCCGAAGGCAGACACTTAACTGACTGAATCACCCACGCACTCCTCCTGCAGTAACTTTTAAAATAAAAGAATATTGCATATTTTCAATATATTTTTTAAGCATCTCCTTATTCCATGATGTCTCCTGTGAAGCTAGAAGTGAACTAATTCTTTTAATAATCAAACTTTAAAAATGGGGGCTGACACCAGCTCAACTTGTAGGAAAGAGCTCAGTGAGCTAGTATTAGGTGGAATTGGAACAAAGACTTCTATTTCTCATCCTCTAGACCATGCTACAGTTATCAGCACTGTAACTGATGATGATAACTGGTTAGTCTAATAGCAGAAAGCTTTAAAATGTCGTCTCCATATTTAAATCCTCATGATGTAATTTTTCTTTCTAATACATCCTAGCAGAAAATTCCCGTAGATCTTCATTTTAGAAGTTGCATGTAGTGGAGATAGTGGAGATGAGTAATTTGGAGAAAACCTAGAATGAAAGTTGGTATTAAGTGCGAGTATAAGGTTCCCTACTGCCAAATGTGAATTAAAACTGCATCCAAACACCTGCATTTTGGAACATTTTCTATGCTTGATCCATTCCATAACATCACTATTGAAACCATCTCCATTAACGGCAGTTGGGATTCAGCTATTACATCTTGTTTGGAAGTTACAAGCCAATCTGGCAAACCAAGGAAGGCAGTGAAAAGTTGCCTTTCAGAGAATATCCCACCAGAGCTCAGAGTTTCTGCTTTTAGAAAGCTGCCATAGTTATGTGAGTCTTTAAAAATCTTAACTTCTGGATTATTCCACTTTGACCTGTTGACCAACCTCCTGAGAAATGAATTCTTGAATCCAGATAAGTTTTGTCAAAGCTAGAGAGACCTCATGATAAAGTTCCTGGGACTTAATTAAGATGCCTCTGATCTCAGGAATTATCCTTTGTTAACAGAGAATACTAGATCTCCGAGCTGAGTATGTTGGGGAAGGGGAAAGGAAGAAGCTTTGAAGTACATTTTTCTATAAATACAAAAATGTCCTCTTCTATAGCATACAGTTTTGCACATTTGGCTCATTGATTCCAAGTCCTCAAATCACTTTTTTGAACATTTTCCTCTCTATTGTCATTTGTCCCAGAACGTTGCCCACCCTCCACTCAGAGTCCCATTGCTTAGTTTGAATAGCCACCGCCGTCCCCCTGCTGCATTTCACTTCCCTCCTTCTCTTGCTATTTTCCCAAGGTGAGAAAATTGCCTCTGTCTCTTTTGATATCATTTTGTAGTGTCCTGTGTATAGTTTTATTATTTCTCTTATGTTACAAAGAATCTTTCAATTGACTTCTTTTTGCCTTTGAAAACTGTCCAGAAGACCTCATTTGTCATGTGAATAGGCCAGTGGTTGAGAAGAGAATCCTAGTGTGTCTGTATTGAAGAGTACTTAGAATTTCCTAATTCCCTTCGCTTTATGGATGAGGGAACAGTGTCCCAGAGGGACTGGGTGATTTGGTCAATGGCAACTAGTGTATTAGTTGCAAAACAAATGCTTAAGTCAGGTTTTCCAATTCCTGTGGTTTTTGGAGTTTGATTCTTAATCAGCACAACAAACACACATTCTATTAAAGCTCATTTCTTTGAACTTTGTATTGTTATTATAGAGTAAGAACAATAATGCTGTGTTTCTGCCTTTTATCAACAGTAAAAATATGTAATGATAAGGCAATGTGCCTTTTCAGTGATTTTTTAACATCAGAGTTTATACATTGAAACAAGTCAGAGTTTTCTAGGTAGTTCCCTTGGAAATGTATGCTTATCCAAGTAGTGTGGAATTTGCTTAGAACACTGTTTGAAATGAAGATGATTCAAGTACTAGAAATATTTTGAGCAGAAAAATGAACAGTTTCTAATGCCCCTGAGATTTTCCCAGGAACAGATGGGTTGTATTAGGATAAGGAGAGATTTCTCATTCTTTTCATGTGAAAAATGCACAGCTGGACAAGGGAAGGATTAGAGGAGAATCTCTTTTAAGTCCTCTCCTGCAATTTATCACTGGTGACTTCCTGTAAAGCCAAAAGGAGACTCAAAGCCCACAACATATTTGTATTATTGAAAGGGTCAGTGAGGTCCCTTGCTTGGGCCTTAAATAGGATTGTAATAAATATAGCAACACAACCAAACACAAGGTGCTTATGATATGTAGAATTATATATAAAGAAAGAGTTAAATAAGGACATGATGATGGAGACATATTTTTTCGAGTGCACACTGCACAGTGGACAATGACTTTGTGCTCTTTTTTCAGAATCTAATCTGACAGCCTAAAGTGCTACACTCCCTGCAAGCTGCTCTTTTGTAACAGATCTGAATACAGAAGACTGAGTTCAGGCCTTGATTGCCTGGAATTGAAACTTCCGTGTAAAGAATTGTTCTGGAGTGTAGACTTTGTTCAATCTTCAGATCCTATGACCTGGGAAACCTGCAGAGAATAAACCTCTGAGGTAAAGGTATTTGTTTTATACAAAAATATATATTTATTTCTAAAGTGTTCCTACCCCTAATGGATTTGAATGAATATAACTTAAGAATCTTTTGGGATAGTTAAAAAAAAAAAACAAAACACAGTCTCAACTTTATGTATTTTCTGCACTTCTTTCACTTAATGGACGTAAAGATCATTTGTTTAGTAGTGGGGAAAAGAGCAGACAATGATTTTTCATTTGGAAATAATATGGGCTTGAATAACAGAGAAGAAGTGATTTTCAGATTTGAGGAATTATCAACTATTTCAGAAATAAATTAGTTCAAGGTCTTCATTTTGTGGATGAGGAAACTGACACTTGGAAAGGTGATATGATTTGCCCAGGGTCACAGAGAAGTCTAGTCACAGAGCTGGCATGAGTCTGTATGCTTAGATATTTTGCAGCAACGCAGGACATGTGTGTAATGATTTATCAACCTGGATCAAGTTGTTTGGTGAGAGGGGCTTTCTTTGCTCTGGTACACTATGGAGACATATAAGTGTGTGTGTGTGTGTGTGTGTGTGTGTGTGTGCATAATTAATTTTCTACTTGTATCAAAGCTTTAGGGAACTCTTTCTTTTTTTGTGATTTCTAGGCATTATCCAGCAACCTTGGATTAAAAATTAAATATGATATTTAATGTCTGTATCTCATTATATCTCTGGGTCTCTCAGATAGGAATCACAACAGAGGGCCAAATTGTTAGTCTTCCCTTGGGGAATTAGTGAGGCAGGGGCAAGGAATAAGAGAAAGGAGCAAAAGAAGGGAGAAAAATTCATTTAATTATAGTCTTATTGTTCACCAAGAATACCTTGATAAAACCCAGATATCACTGGGAAGGTTTGCACCTCAAGCTCACATAGACAAATAATTTATCTATCATTCCCTAAACTCCCTAAGTGTTCTAATCTCTGGAGTTTTCACAGAGTTAGGGTGTACATCCATAATTCATACTTGGAATTAGTGAGAAAGGAACAGGATGGATTCCTGTTAGAGAGGAAAAGAAGTATCATATGGCAAGAAACAAGCTCCGAGCAGAGAGGTGAGAGATCATCAGAGATTTCACGTTCTTGTCAGTTCTTGTGCCCACCCATACTTCTTAATTTCCAGGCTTCCTAACCCTCTCAGGTCCTCCTATACTTCAGACTGCAAATTAGTGAGATCATTTGAAGAAGATTTTGTAGACAAGGAAATTGACACCTAGAAAGTCTAAGTAACTTGCCCAAGGTCACTAGGCAGGGGCATTTGTAAATGTGGTTCTGGAGTTAGGGGATGCCAGCAAAAGCCCAGTGGCTTGATTGGACTTGGCCTTATCACACCTCTTTTAGTAGGAGAGGCAGTAGCCTCCATGTAACGTCTTCCATTATCATTGTCACTCAGACTCTGTCCCTTTGATTTCTTAGTCTAGTTGCTTATTCTGTTGATAGACTCTGTTTTCCATAGATATCCATTCAGAGGCAAAGTCATTCTTCCAATGAGAGCACAGAAAAATGTGGGGCTTAGTCTCTGCTCTTGAGCACAAGACTTTAGCTTTCTGTTAGGTAGACCAGGAAGTGTCACAACAGTCTGAGAAAAGTTTCATAGACCTGAGTCAGGTGACCTAAGATCTAGATCCAGGTCTGATTGAACTAGAACAACCATTTAGCCTCTCTCAGTCTTCATATACAAAGTAAAGATATTAAATAAGAGCTGCTGTGAGGATGAAATCGCAGAAAATACATGTTACCTAGTATGTAGTAGGCACTCAGTGAATACATTATCTCCTCCTCCCTATCCCTGACTACCTCACATGTTATTTGGAGGCTAGAATGATGTAATAGAGGTGAAGACATGTCAAGAAGTTAAAATGCATTTTACAAGAATTGGAAATCACTTTTCTTTATCTGAAACATTGGGGAAGTTAAAAATTGCCTTCTCTGAAATGGCATTTAAGATAAATCTTCTGGTTGTGAAGCAACGTTAATCCAAAGAATATTTGCCTACCAGATAAATATAGCAAATCATTGTGAGAGATGAGGTTGAGTTTTTCTGTATTTGGCCTAATGCTTCCAAACAAAATGGTAACAGTTCTGATAAGTTGTCCATATCTACAGTGTGCAGCCCCATCTATCTCACCTGTCTTTGAACTTGGGAAACATTTTAATCAGGCCCAGGCTTTTTGTTGAAAGGAATTTGCCTGTAAAGGAACCAATTGGTTTCTGGCTATGCTGTGGGATTCTGTTTTATGTTCAAACTGGTCATGTGTCCTGGGCTCTCAGTGATATTTAGTTACTTACTTTTCATACTTGCGGGTTGGGCTTGGAGCACATAAGCAATCTCAATGTTCAGCCAGAGCACTGAACTTGCACTCTTTCTTGAATATTAACATCACTTAGGAGTTACTACTGTAGGTAAGTGGCTTGCAAAAATCATCATGACGATATTTTCTTGCATATTTGCTTTTTGCAAGCATATATATTTAGAGCAGGAAAAAGTTATTCTTAAATCATTTCCTGTACCTTTTTTTTTCATGTTTTGAAATAGTAACTGATGGTACTAAAAGAGACTTCTCTGAGCAGAATGCATATTATTTATGCTAGAAAAGAGCAAAAGTTAAATTAAGGGATTGTCCAAGTGCTGGAGGTGTTGCTCCTCTCTTCCACCTGAGCTTTCTCTTTTTCTTTACTTTCTCAGCATCTCCTGGGTCTAAGCAAGAAAGACAGTTCTCTCCAGCTGCAATACACTTTTACTGCTTAGTTCTTCCATCAACAGTATTTCAGTTTCAAACTAGAACTTTGAAAGGAAATACACCCAACTTGTAACCATGGCAAATGGTGTTCCTTGAGGGACATTCCCAGTCCCTGTTGTATACATCTTGGTTCTTGCTTGCAAACAACAGAACCTGTCTTTGGTTAACCGGAACAGAGAGGGAATTAATAGAAAAAACTATGATGGAGATCACAAAATCTAAGGGAAGGATAAAAGATGAGCCTCAGTAAAATGGCCAAAGACCAAGCAGAGGGCCAGAACACCAACTAAAATATCATCATTGGAGCCACTGCAGCTTCCATTGGAGATTGAGTGCCGGAGCTGGTACTGGTACCACTGGACCCATAATGCCACCAGCAATGAAATAAATTCTCACCTGCCTTTTCTCCTGTGTGCCATTCACTTCAGAATCAAATTCTCCATTGTATCTGATTAAATAAGACTACATCACATGCCCAGACCCTAGCTTTCAGCTACTGTAAGTGAGCAGTGGGGACTTTGCCTCTCACCAAGACTCCAGAAATGGAAGATTTCATAATTCAAGGAATCGGGTTCAGATGTGTTGAGTAGCCAATGGGATACCTGCTACGTTCTACTTTAAACAGCATTTGTGGGAACTTCTACTTCTGGGATGCTTGAGTTGAATGCTTCCCCTAAAGCAGGAGTGCCATTTAGAGAGAAGCAGGCCAGTGTCCTTACCCCCATCTCCTGAATCATGGCTCAGAGATTCTGCGCAGGGGTATAGCCAGGCCTAGAGAACAGAGAGCTCCAAAGCTCTTCTCAAAGGAAATTCAAGCCTCAAGGAAATTGGAAAAAATGTAGACTTGGGTGGTAAACAATTAGGAGGAGGCCCACAGTTCCATGAGAATGGGAAGCTAAACCACAGGCCAACTAGTTTGCGGAGAGAACCAGGGAAAGAGGCAGCTGAAACAAGCCCTTAAGGGGTCAAAGTAAACCTCAAACAGTGGCTTCAAAACAACCCTTCCAAAAGATCCCAAATTTAATTGAACAGTGGCTTCAAAACAACCCTTCCAAAAGAGCCCAAATTTAATTGAATCAGACTGTGCAGAAATTTATGACCCAGAGAATTGTCAAAAACAATTAAGAATCAGGCGGCAATTGGAGCCTAACAGCTGCCTATGATCAGGGAAAATGGCAGTCAAGGATAGCTCAAAGGAAACACATGAAAGACTGTATCCTTACAGGAACAACGGAGGTCTCACCTGGTGAGGGAAATAGACTAAGCTAGAGTAGTCTAGCCTGTCATTAAACAAAATATGCTAGCAAACAGCAATGGCAAGCTTCAGAGTCGGGGCGGGGTGGGGGTCAGTTGGGGGCAAGGGGCAAGGTGGGTGTTGGGTGGGAATCAATATCCAGAGTTGCTACAATATATTTTCTAAAATGTCCAATTGGTAACAAAAAATCACAGGGCATACAAAGAAACAGGAAAGTGGCTCATACCTAGGGGGGAAAAGCAGGCAACAGAAACCTTTGACAATGCCCAGATGTTGACTTTAACAGACTTCAAAGCAGCCATTATAAATGTGTTCAAATAATTTTTAAAAATCCATACTTAAAGAAGTTACTCAAGGTATGATAGCACAAAGGAGGTGGATGGCAGCAAAGCTATGTTGGATTAAGGAAATTACACCACACAGGAAATTCAGATCTGCCAAAATAAATAAATAGAACCAGAAGGTAAGAAGAGTAATATAACAAATGCTACAAATATATGCTTGCTCTCTCTTCTCTTAGCTTTTCTGAAAGACATCATACTTAAATAAAGTGATAATTATAGCAATGTATTGTTGAGTTTGCAACATATATAGGTACAATATATATAAAAATAATAGCGTGAAAAGGGTAAGAAGGAATAGATCTATAAAGATATAATGTTTCTATATCTCACTGGAATTAATTTAGCATAAATCCAGAGTCTGATAAATTTAGATGTACGTGGTAAGCCCTAGAGCAACCGCTAAGAAAATATCTAAAACATATATAGTAAAAAAAATCATTAAAGGGGTATAAACATTGCACTAGAAAATACCTAATGCAAAAGAAAGCCGCGAAAGAGAAATAGACAAAACAAAAATGTATGAGACACAGGAAACAAAAAGTAAAATGGCAGATAGAAATCTAATTACATAAAATTTTTAAAAGCATGTAATTCTTACTATACATCTCAATTAAAGCTGCACAATAAAAAACCTGACTTTATAGAGATGGTGACTTTCCCAATCAAAAGGGTTTTTTTTTTTTTTCCACATTTTCTACTAATGTAAGCAAAATGAAATAATGTTTAATTTGGAAAAATATGGTTAGAGTATGAAACCATAACAAAAATTGTCAGTGACAGATATTTTATTTTCTTTGAAATGAATCAAACTTTCCAAAGCAGGGAACAAATTACCAATGCCACATAATTAGATAGAAAAGGGAAAAACGATATTTGAATGTTTCATTTTCAACCAATTTCAGGATCCATTTATAATAATGGCAACACTTATGTTGTACCCTCTGGTAGCAAGGACCCTTCTAAGAGCTTTCCATGCATTAACTCATTTAATTCTCAAAACTCTATGAGGCAAGAACTGTTACTGTATCCTTTTTTTCCTTTTTTTTCCCAGATGAAGAAATGGAAGCACAGAAATGTTAAGTGATTTTCCTAATATCACACAGCCAGGAAATTGTGGGGCTGGCATTTAAACTCAGTCAGTCTGGCCTTAAAATCTCTGCAGATAAACACTATATTCTTCATATTAAGATGTGGGTTTTTTTTTTTTCCCCCACTTAAAATCATATTGTTATGTAGAGGACTCTGAGCTGAAACTCCGAATGTTTACATAATTTGATCAAAGTCATGTAAGTAGAATAGAGAACCATTTCTTCAGCACTCAGGAATGTTAAGGGTGGTGTGAAACAGAACCATAGAGACCCTGGAATCTAACTCCTTCATTTGACAGATGATGAAACAGAGAGCCAAGTCCAAGATCATGTCACTGCTTCCTAGTAAAGCTTCGCCTTAAATTCCAGGGTTCCTGGGTCTTAGGCCCACAGATTTTTTTCCATCCATAACAAATGGAAAAGTTGCAAGAAAGACTTTCCAATGCAATTATCAGTTCAGCACAACTCAGGAGAATTTTTAGACTATGAGTAACATTCAACACTAGAATGAATTAGATGGTAAAGGAAAAAGGTCTCTGTCACCAGATATTTCCAGGTAGAGGTAGATGTAGATTGTCCTTCTATTAGGGATGTTATAGAAAGGAGGGAAACTAAGCTAGTGGACCTAAGGTTTGCCCTGACTCATTCTCAAGTTCCTCGTTTCTGTGATATTTATATGCCTTTGACTTTTTCTTTTGAATGCATCTGTGATGAAAACATATTTAAGTGTAAATACAGAAAAAGTGGAAAAATAAAAATGTATCCTTAGTTAATTGTGCGATACATGACCCGCACCACACCAAAGTTAATGAAAACACATACCACCACCAACTCTCTGTTGTATTTTTCTTCCAGTTCTTCTTTGATGCCCATATGTTGTTTGTTTCTTCCCTGTGTGGCAGTCAGATAATAGTAATTCTGCTTTCACCCCATTCATACTATTTCAACGGATTAATGGCAGTTGTAAATATTTTAATGGCTTCGCATAACGTTATACAAGTCACCAATAGGTCTGTGGAGCGAGGGTTTCTGTACTGCTTTAAAAGTCTACAAGTTATCTGAAGGAGAACCTCAAGATTAAATATGCTTAGACTTTGTGGTTGTTGATCAACCTGCCTGTCTCAGTTATTGGGCAGTACAGCATTTTAGTCATAAAGAGCAGTAGTTGTGACGTCCTGTGGTAGAGTGAATGGTGGAACTCCCCGAAAAGATGACCCCATGTCATCATAACCTCCAGAGCCCACGAATGTGGCTGTGTTTGGAAAAAAGGCTTTTGCAGATATGATTAAATGAAGAATCTTGAGATCATCCTAGTTTATCCAGGCAGGCCCTAAATCCAATGACTCATGTCCTTATGAGAGACAGACAAAGAGATGACACAGACACACGGGACAAAGCTTTGTGGAAATAAAGCCAGAGATTGGGGTTTTGCGGTCACAGCCAAGGAATGCCTGAGCCACCAGAAGCTAGAGGAGGGGAGATTCTCCTCTTTGGCCTCCGGAGGGAGTGTGGCCCGGCCAACACCTTGCTTTTGGACTTCTTGCCTCCAGAATCATGAGAGGAAATTTCTGTTTTAAGCCACTAGTTTACCACAGTTTGCTACAGCAGCCTCAGGAAACTAATATACATCCTTCCATGCATTTTATCAGCATCAGAACTGCCAGTTGGTCATTATCACCTTGACTATCACAAAAAGGACCTTAAAAGCCTGGGATGAAGCTATATGACCCTAGATTTTGTTAATTATGACACTGAGCGTTGAGAAATTCCTTCTGAAATGTGATCTGCTTCCAACAAAGAAAGTTTGTCTTTGCTCTGAGAGTGAAGCTGCTCATACACAGGGTTCTAAGGAAGTGCAAATCTGATTCCAGCACAAGGGAAAACGGAAGGAGCCAAGGCATACAAAACACAACATTTAAATAATCCATTGTCTGGATTATTTAATAAAGGGTAGGGCTTCCTCCTTCCCTCCCCAATTTCTAAATTATTACATACAAATAACAACCCAACTTGATTATCAACAACACATCCTTACCATTTTCACTCATGCAGAGCCAGGTTTCCCATAAATATTCATGGAAAAATTTTCCTTTCATGCATTCAAAATCCTTGTTTGATGGTCTAGTGTTGGATTTCTGGCACTGCTCAATGTCAAGGGCACTGAAGCTGCATCTGAACAAAACGTCCTGGCTATCTGCAGAAATGCAGCTGTAGATGCAAACTTCACAGTGTTAGATCAAGAAGGCCAGCATGTGACAGAATCCTGCAAGTTGGTAGACAGACAGACAGACAGACACACACACACACACACACACACACACAATATTTCCCACACTGGTCTTTGTAACTATGTTACTGGTGTGGTATCTTTAAGTATGTAGAGAGCCACATATGTGCCCACCCACAGAGTTTCTGGCTGCAGAGATACATGAATGTGTCTGCAAATAATGTGCATTCCTTTCAAACACAGTCAAGTATTAAGTAAGTGACACTTCTATTACACTGACTGACATTTCATTTTCTAAATGCCTAGCATTCTTTTTGCTTTGGGATAATTAGTTGTCAGT
This sequence comes from Halichoerus grypus, assembly GCF_964656455.1. Classification (NCBI taxonomy): domain Eukaryota; kingdom Metazoa; phylum Chordata; class Mammalia; order Carnivora; family Phocidae; genus Halichoerus; species Halichoerus grypus. The sequence continues at coordinate 35,801,970 of NC_135722.1, forward strand.
TCCCTGAAGCAGTTACGTTTTCAGTGTTACTCTAGTTCTTCAAAGGGCAATGGGGTACATTAAGAAAAAAAATCTTACATTTAGATCAAACAAAAGTCCTGAGAAAAATGAGCTGATCTCACGGAAAAAAATAATAAACAAACAAAGAGACAAATAATCCAGCACCTCTTACACTACCTGCAGGAAGGACAAGACACATTATTTGAATCAGTATCTCATCAGTGAAGTACAGAGGTTGGGCAAGATCACTGAGATTTTTTCCAGAATTGAGAATTGGTGGTATGCTGAATATGAAGTTTTTATCAAAATGTGGTTAACTCATCTACCCTCAGACCTTAGGAAGAAATTGCTATTTAATTTTGTATATGTGTGTGTTCAGCATCTCCTCCAAATTTCTAGAAATTTTTTTTTTTTTGCTGTTAATTTCTCTCTTCTCAGTAGCTTCATAACACATATAAAAGCAATATCATTTTTCTTTGGTGCCCGGCCTGGTATTGACTTTTTTTTTTTTTAAGTCAGTTCGAATTCACTCTGTAGTGATCTATATAAAAAAAAAGCATCAGGAGAATGGAAATGAAGATACAGATGATACACAAATGTGAAAGACACATGTGAGTGCACAGGGTCAGGCTTGAAAGGAGGTGGGTTGGTATTGGAATGGACTTAAGCTAGTGATGGCCACAGGTATAATAATGAGGAATCAGGAAGGGGAGGAAGGGATGGACCCGAGAGGGTAGCTCTCACCTAAGCTGTCAATATAGAACAGAAATGAAGTGGCCTAGAGCGAGGACCTAAGTGAAGGTGAGTGTGTGCCAGAAAGGATACAGCCATAGATTGCTGGAGCTAATTAGGCCCTAGAGAACATCAAATCTAGCTCCTTTCATTAAGGCAACAAATACAAGTTTAGTTTCTATTATAGGTTAGATGTTGACCTATAAGTTAGATGCTAAGGATTTAATGGTGAGCAGGAATAACATGGCCCCTGCTCTCACTTATGATACAGTCATCCAGTGGGGAAACAGAGGCCAAGAATGGGGGGGTGTAGGTCACACAGCTGGTTGGTGTCACAGTGAATTCTAGAATTCTGGTCTCTGGAATTTTTGAAATGGCTGCCTATAGCTTTGAGGCAATAGCAGTTACAGGTCAATGCCAACTATCTGAGATTCAAATGCTATGTCTTTTCACCTGAATAAACGTGCGGCCTGGCCCACTCTCCTTCAAAGCTAACTCAGCTGCCTATGGAGTTTGATGTTCACGGAGCACACAGTCATTAAAACCTTGCCTAAATAGGGCAGATTCAGCAACTAACCATGTGAGCACAGCTTTCTAAAAACATACCCCAGAGTTTAGCCTGACCAACCCCGCCCCAAATGTCTACCATCAAAGATTCCAACTGTTGACTTTTTAATATTCATTTCTTCCGAAAGACCTACACCCAGCAAGGTGCTCTCATGTTGCTGAAGTGCAGTTCCTTCTGGAGTAAAAGCATAAAGTCATCCATTATTCCATCTACAGAATTTGCCAGACCAGATGTTGGTGGACATTTAGAAGGAAGGTGTCAGGCAGCTAGCACTCTCTTTCTTGAGTTGAATGTGTATCTCTGCATGTCTTTGTAGGAAAATTAGGGTGGGTAAGGAGTGGTAGAAATATTTTCTAGGACATGCTATTCAGAGATGATTAGAATTAGGACATATGCTCAATTTTTGTGTGTTTTATGTGAGGAACGTCATATACAGAGTTTAAATGAGAGCCAGTTAGTTGCAGAACCAGGGCAGTAAGTAAATATTCTTATTCTGAGCCCAGTTGTTTGTTCATGTTCCTTTCCTACTGGTTATTAATGCAAAATTTCACATTGCCTCAAATAGATAATCTTATTGTTAATGGCCTGCTGAATGAAAGAGAGATTAAATACTATTGAGGAGATGTGCTGATGTTACGTGCCCCTCAACTGTCATTGGTGTCAGCTGTCTTTGCTTAAATACAGGTCTTGGGCGTCTGGGTGGCGCAGTCAGTTAAGCATCTGACTCTTGGTTTCAGCTCAGGTTGGGATCTCAAGGTGGTGAGATTACACCCTGCATCAGGCTCCATGCTCAACACGGAGTCTTCTTAGATCTCCCTCTCCCTCTGCCCCTCCCCCAACTCGCTTGCGCGTGTGCACTCTCTCTCTCAAATAAATAAATCTTTAAAAAAATTGGAGGGGGAGACGAACCATGAGAGACTATGGACTCTGAGAAACAAACTGAGGGTTCTAGAGGGGAGGGGGGTGGGGGAATGGGTTAGCCTGGTGATGGGTATTAATGAGGGCACATACTGAATGGAGCACTGGGTGTTATATGCAAACAATGAAGTTTGTTTGGAACATGTTTGGAATCATGGAACACTACACCACTACATCATGGAACACTACAACACTACATCAAAAACTAATGATGTAACATGGTGATTAACATAATAAATAAAATTTAAACAAATAGAGGCCTTTTTCTTCATTGGGAGAATCACTAAGTTAAAATCTAAAATGGTTAATCGCCTTTTTTTAAATTTATTTAAGCAAAAGAGCTCTCAAAGAGAAGAATCCACGCATATAGCAAAGTTCCAGTATCCAGCCTTGAACAGATATTCTATAAATATTAGTTGAATAAAGAGGCCAAGATGGGGCACCAGCTGGCTCAGTCGGTAGAGCATAAGACTCTTGATCTTGGGGAGGTGAGTTTAAGCCTCACATTGGATGTAGAGATTACTTAAAAATAAAATCTTAAAAAAATTAAATTTAAATTAAATTAAAAATTTAAATTACTTAAAAAAATAAAAATTTAAAAAAAAATTTAAATTTTTAATTAAATCTTGTAGCAAGAAGGAGGCAATGTAAAGATACAGTGTAAAGAGCAAGGAGACTTTGAGTCTGAGGTTTGTGATATTGGACCATTTACTTAACCTCTTTGAGGTTCAGTTCCTTCATTAAGAAAATCCGGATAATAATACTCATTTATCAGGACTATTTAGGGCAATTAAAGGAAATAAGACCAGAAAGTCCTCACTCTCATATTAAATGCTATAAAATATGCTTAGCAGATACTCTCAGAAGTAGAATATTATTTTATGTAGTAGTTCCAGATTGTGGAAATGTGGATTAACTGCATGAGAGTCACCAAAGGAACCTGGAAAAATATTAATTCTCAGGTTTCATCCTACACCTACTGAATTAGAATTTCTGAAGGAGTAGCCTAGGAATCTTAAGTTTTTGTTTTCTTTTTTTTCTTTCTTGCTTTTTTTTTTTTTTTTTAGGAATCTCAGTTTTTGTTTGTAGCCCCATACTCTAACATGCAGCCTCCTTTAGGAGCACTGATTTTTTTTTATGAATGGAGCTTCCTTAAATAATGATATCCAGATCTGAAGGCTCTGTAATGAGGGTTTCTGTTTTGTTTTTGTTTTTCTGAACACAGGTTATTCTACGATTAATCTAGAGCCATTCTACATATTACAGGTGCTTAATAAATATTCTCAGCTGAGGACTAAACACACAATTGGGTAAACAACACTCTTGGTCAAAACCAAATTGACATTTGTTATTCTATTTCTAAAAAAATTTAGGAGGAAACACATGCACACACATGTACACACACATTTCTCTGGGAAAATATTGTATGTTCATAACTTAAGGTGGCTGTGCCAGAGGCAGACACGTAAGTAGATTTACGGTTCATCTTTGCAAGTGAAAGATTCAGCTATTTCTACCTTACAAATGGCTTCTATAATTGGTCTAAAAACAATGTCTACCATTTATTGGTCAATTACCACCTAAATTATATGTGCCTAACTAGATTAGGAAACCCATTTTTCTTTTCTTCTCATAGGGCTGATTTCCATGTGTTTGCTTCAATTTTGTCACAATTTTCACAAGATGTATGCCAGATTGATACCAAATGAAATTCCTAGCTGCAACAAACACAGATTTTTGCCAGTTAACTTATAATGTCGTTTTCCAGTAGGGGGATAACTAGATCTCTTAGCTGAATAGAATGAAGTTATATTGTTGCCTAAGGTTTAACTCATGCAGTGACACAGACTATTTTTGTGGCCTTAGCTTAATCACTTAATATCTTTGGATATGAATTTCCTTATGAAATGAAATGAGAGATCAAAGTAGATGATTTTTAGTTTTTTTTTTTTTCCTACTTTTGCCCTTACAGGATTCTATGAGTTCCCCTAACACTGAGAGCAGGAAGAATCTATATGAAAAAGAACTTATAAAAATGAAACCATACATGTCTCATCAATGGAGTAGAGAAAAAAAAGATTAAGCCTTCCAGGTTTATTAAAATGAGAATGGGGAAAAAAAATCTATAAATCTCGCTGAAAAGATGTATGAGAATTACTGCCATCCAGAGGCTCAATTATAGGCTACTCTTTGAGAGTTATTAACTATGAAGCATCCCAACAATAATGGGTAATTGCCTTAGAAAACCCAGCCTGGCATAGCGTGAATGCATCTGGTTCCCATTCATAACCCACCGTTTCGAAAAGATACATCATTTAAAGGATAAACATAAAATATGAACTCTATAGTCCAATGAAATGACTCTCTCGTCAAAATTGTAATTGTGTCTTAAATCTACACAAAGTGGCACAGAGGGAGCCACAGATATATCCAACAAGAGAAGATTCTGCTTTGACTTGCATTTTCCTATTTCCCACCTGACTCCTTCCCTCTGGGGAAACATGGACTGTGATAAGGAGCATAATGACCAACATAATGTGGGTTGCCTAGTCATATCCCTTGAATCCAATTAGAAATCCATTCAGAGCCTCTGCATGAGCTGTCTGTTGCAACCACTTTTCCTCAGTCAATTGATGCTCAAATCCATCAACACGACTTAATTGCACTGCTGTTCAGGGTCATTCAGCATTTTTTTCTTCTCTCTTGGTCTCTCAAGTTCCATGCACATCAACACATCAACACGTCAACAAGGCTACCATCGCCCAGACAAGGCTACGTCTTGACACGCTTTCTCCATAGATTTTTCTCTCCCTTCCCATTATTTGTCTTTTTTTTTTCTCCTTCCCTTTATCTTCCTCTTTTTAATTGCAGGAAAGGTTAGTGCTCATTACTGTTCATTGAAAAGAAGGAAATAGATAAGCTCTGCCTACCTACTCCAATAGTGTTTTTAAAAAATCTGACAGAAAATGAGTGGATGCATTTTTTATTTTTCACAATGTCATCCTTTTGTTCCATTCCTTTCTCTTTCCACCTGAATTCAAACCAGAGAGCTTGTGAATTTCTGCAGCCCTGCTAACTTGGCAAGAAGTACATATAGCTTGCTCAATATTGGAATGCACTGATATGGTGTGTACAGGAGATTATCTTTGATAAGGACTGGAAGACAAGAAGGGTTCTGATTACTAACAGAGAAGGACTCTGTGACTCTGGGCAAGGTACTTCTCTCTGAATCTCATTTTTCTCATTTGAATAATGAGGGAGTTAGTCTAGATCAGCAGTTTTGGATGTGGCATGTTAAGGCCTGAACTAAAGGGCAAGGAAGGGACAGGTGGCTTGGGGTTTGCCATACCCATCAGGTTTTCGTTTGAACAAATAATCAAGACCGAGAAATTTTTTTTTTAAGATTTTATTCATTTATTTGACGGAGAGAGAGCGCGCATAAGCAAAGACCGAGAAATTTTTAAAGGTCCTTTCTAGTTCTGTGTTTCCTAATTTGAATCCATGATATAAAGTAAATGAAGACCACTCAAGTTAGAATAAGCAACAGTTACCTACTGAGAGTTTGCTAGACCAAGGAGTTAGCAACCAACACCTGTGTTTGGCAGAGACTCCAACGCAGGCAGAAGACTGAGAAACCTTTATAGTAGCCAAAAGGAAAGGTTTAGGTGTGCCCTGAAGGAGGCTGTTGGCAGGGGGAAGCTGTAGGCAGGCTAAGAAGAAGCAGGGCATCCCCTATATGAAGGGGTGCATATTTGGCTTTCTACAGTTGGTCTTAAGTTGGAACTGGGAGCAAAACATTGGGAAGCTGTAAGGTAGTAATCAATTTCTGGTCATTTGTGGCTGATTTTGCTAGGGATTGAAGTCTGGCTTCTTGAACCAGTTGCTAGAGATAACAGCTTGACTTCCTGAACTGGGTACTGTAAACAGTATGTTGGCTTCTCAGGCTGGATGCTGCAGGTCACGGGTGAGAGTTCTGTTTTTATATATAGTCAGGTCATTGTCCAATTGTATATTTAGTCTCTCAATGTTTTCATTTGAGCAGTGAATATGGAGACAATGAGGGGCGCCTGGGTGGCTCAGTCGGTTAAATGTCTGACTCTTGATTTTGGCTCAGGTCACGAGCTCAGGGATGTGAGATCAAGCTCTCTAAAATAAACAAATCGTCAACAAAAAAGGAAAATAGAGACAATGGTTGGCTTTTATATTTTATTTTTTCCCCTCTGCTAATACTCTCCATTTGAGAACTCAGGGCCTCTTTTTTTACATGAAGTCCCTACTTAGCTTATTTGTAAATTCCCTACATCTGCTGGGAGGTTTTTTTTTTTTTCTTCCTAGTAAGGAAATTACAGGGTTGATAAAAAATGGAATGGAAGCCTCTGACCAATATTATCTGGTAGACTGCCTACTGCCACCAATAGAGACTCCCACAGATTCTGTGCAGCTCTGCTTTTGGCTGCTAGGCTGATTGAAAGCATGCTGCCTCAGCACCACGCTCTGGGTTCCAGTGAAGCCAGCCTGCTACTGTGAGCTGGAGAGTTCTGGAGACTTCTTACAGGACGTGCGCAAAGTCTGCCGGAGCTGCTCTAGGAAAGCCAATCTGCATTTCCCCCCAGTGTCAGGAGTTTGGCTCACCCTTCAGTTCTCTTTTGCTGTGCCACATAACAGGACATGGGTTTCCTGTCTCTTCTTTTGGTCTGTGTGAAGCAACCCAAAGGTCACTATGGTGTCAAACGAGCAAGGAAGCAAGCAAAAAAACCCAATAACCCAAGTTTTGGTATCTCACTTTTTTTCAAGGCAGATGTACAAACAACCCTCTTAGTGGCCCTAGGTTACATGGTTCTTGTCTTGTCACATGTACAGGTTTTGGAAGACCTAACAAAGGAAAGTGATTTTAGAATTTGGGTCTTTTGGCTTTGGCTTGAATGTGTCCATTCCACTAAACCACATTTTCTCCCAAAATATGGTACCTTGATTGAAAAATCACAGTATCAGTCATACCTGTTAGATAGACTGCAGGTCCAATTTATCTGCAGGCAGGAGAGAAAATCTCACAATTTGCTTGCATGTCCTGCTCTGGATTATCTAGGGCATCTTGTTTTGTGTTAAGCTAAGTCAGCCTGTACAACTTCTTCCATAAACTTATGTTGGGAGCATCATTAGAGCCTTTAAGACAGGTGACCTTAATCCCTTCCTCATCTTTGAATTTGATTTATGGATCTTCCTCTCCTGGGGGAATATCCAGCCAGAATGTTTCATGCTGGTAAGGGCAAACATAGAAGATCAGAGACTGTTATGTTCCCTGGCACTGGGAAAGCAAGGGTGTCCCTCCAGGAGAAGTGGGCTGCTTCTCCCAGCTTTGAGCTCCCAGCTCTGGGGGACTGACGTTCTTTGGGACAAAGCATGGTGGGTGGGGAGGGGGTCATGCCCAAAGACATTATTGAAAGCAATGCAGATTTTGTTGCCAAGCAATGAGAAGCAGATGGTAGTTCCATGATCCTAGTACAGCAGGTGAAAATGGAAGACCAGCCAAAAGTTTAACGAAGGGAAAGAACCAAGAGCCCCCTCCACCACCTCCCTTACCCACCCCCCGCCCCGGGGGATCACACTCATCTCTGAGGGTCTGAAATGGTGCGCATGTGCACTAGGTTGTTTCTACTCAGGAACAGTCAGAGCAGAATGGGGGCAGACTAGAAAGAGTTCCCTAAGCAGCAGACAGTACCATCAGTAAAGGGGGAAAGACTTTCTGACTCAAGGGACGACACACAGTATCTGACCAAACACTGGCTGAACATTATGATACTCTGAACCAGGGGCAATGCCTGGGAAGCCAGGCTTAAAAATAGTCACCCTCATCCCTAGTGATCTGGAAGACCCAAGCTGAGCCCTCTTAGGAGTGACTGGAGAGAAAACTGGGCTCCTAGTCCCTGGTTGAATATGGGGTAAAATTGTAAATGTTTTTGTTTTGTTTTTGTTTTAGTAGGCTCCACACCCAGCATGGAGCCCAATGTGGGGCTTGAACTCACAACCCAGAGATCAAGACCTGAGCTGAGATCCAGAGTCAGATGCTTAACTGACTGAGCCACCCAGGCGCCCCCAAATTGTAAATGCTCTAAATTGTGAAAGTGGTCTCTAAGCCACTTAGAGACCAAAGGTAACGAGCAAAAATTTAACTGACTGATAGGGCTTCAGCATAATCTTTGACCAATATGTGGCTTATGCTGACCCAGGAGCAAACCCCAGGAAGCCAGTCTAAGAGATACAAACAAGGAAAACAATTCTGAACAGGAACATCAGAGGCTTTACGCTGTGGGGGAAACAGGCTTCACAAAATTAATTCAATCAAGTCACTAAACGAACAAACAAACAGCAAGTCACAGAGGCAAGGGGAATCTGTACAGAATGCCGAGTGCCTAGCCCATTGCCTGGCTTATATCAATCACTAGTTTGGAGTCAGACTGAGTCCTAATATTGCTCTGTCACTGACTCACTGTGTGACCCATGCATGTTGCTTTACTTCTCTGTGCTCAGTTTCCTATAATTCAGTGGTAACAGTGACACCTATTTTACGGGATAGTTGTGAGGATTAAATGAATTGTGCATGTAAAGAACTGTCACATAGTCTATACTCAGTCAGTATTAACTATTATCATCACAGGGTGGGGTTGCCCATCTTCCTTTATGCTACTTGTATTATGTGTTAGTTGCTGAGATTCCTCCAATAGGTTGCCATACTTTTTGAATCAAGTATTGGTGCTTTTTAAATGTCAAAAGTCCTGGGAAGGTTTGTCTGTGAAGTGAAGAGCTCCTTGTAGTGAATATGCTTATCACTTTATAATTGCCATAGACCAAAAGGTCCAAGAAAGCCTAAGTTTGGCCAAAAAGGAAGAGGGTGACATCATGGTGGCAAGAGGGGAACCAAGGAGATTAGTGGATACTACAAGACAAGTTACCCCAACTGCAATTTCACTTAGGGACAAGCCCTTCATGCTCATCTTAATGGGTGGTAACAGAATTAACAGAGATAACTGGCATTCAATGGCACAGGTGGTCTTTGTGATTTCTTTGAAACTCGCCACCCTATTGCTTGTTGCTAGGTAAGGTAATCCTGTGATTTATTTTTTATTGTGAATAGACAGGCACACGACACAGCCAGACTTCTCTAGAATGCCATGAGATTTTTGGCTCAGCGTTTCTTACAAGCCAAATGCAAGATCAACTTCACCATCCAAGATTCCATTTGCTGGCATTAAACGCCCAAATCTCCCGAGAGCTTTCTTGACCACAGAATGGGTCTTGCTAACAAATAAACTTAAATGCTTTATTACAAAAGGAAAAATGCAGAGAAAAGGAAAGGTACCAGTCTTCCTTATGCTAGGCTCAGGTGGAAAGGAAATGCAATTTTTTTTCCACTAGAGTTTGGTTTCCTTGGTTTTAGCCATAAACATGAAAATAAATATAAATTGCCTTAGGGCACATTTAAAGAAAAATCTCACTTACAAAGGTTAGCAGTTACAATACAATTTGAGTAAGGTTCATAAAAAATGGCTTGATGTGCTGTGTACTTGTTTTATTTTTGAAAACAAGGTAGCCACTGTTTTATGCTCCTAACTGGATCTTTATGTTTCCAGAGAAACTTTACCTCTTTTCTTATTCTCATATTTTATTAAACAAATGAGTACTTCTTTCTTTTTGTTCTTTTCATTTTGTAAGAACTATTCTAAAAATTTTCAGATATTCACAAGATAGAGCTAACAGTATGAGAAGCCCACAAATACATTTCCCAAACCCACCAATTCATCTAGGTTTTGTCACACTTGCTTCATCTGTCTCTTTCCATTCTCTTTTCTTCTTGAAGCATTTTATTTTATCTTTTCTTCTTGAAGTATTTTAAAACAGATCCCAGACATATTATTTCAACCTACAGACTTCAGTATGTATCTCTAAAATCCATGGGTGTTTTCTTACACAACTATAGTGCTGTTATCATACCTAGCAAAATTAATGCTTATCATTGGTACCCTCCAATACTTGCCAATAATCAAAATTTCTTTCTTGTTTTCTTACTGGTGGGTTCTTTAAATTATAGCCCAACTCAGGTCCACCATTACATATGATTGTTAGGAATCTGAGCCTCTTTAATGCTAGAATAGTAGTTCTCCTTTTCATTTATTTTTTCATGGTATTGATTTGTTTAAAAACAAACAAGCAAGAAAACAAAAGCCAGGCCAGTTGATCTGAAGAATGTCCCACAATTGGCTGTGTCTCATTGCTTCTTCATTATTATTCCTTGTAAACTGAAAGTAAGCTCTAGAGACTGACCCTCCATTAGAATCAGGTTCAACCATTTTGGTAAGATTATTTCATAGATAGTGTTGTATGTCTTATATTCATCACATCAAGAGACACAAAATACCTGACCATCTCCCTTCCGGTGATGCTGATTTACCCATGTGTTTGGGTTATGATAGCATCAACCTTCTGTTCTATTCTCCATCAGCATTTCATGTGATGGTTCCTGCCCCTAATAATCATTGCAAGAACCAATGATTGCATTAGAGGTTGCAATTTTTTTTTTTTAACAAAGAAAAACATTCTTTCATATAATGAGGTGGTTTGGGTAGCCTAAAATACAATTCCTATAGGAAAAGCATAATTGTTAAATTTTTAGAGAAGGCATGTGGGGCCTGTTACATCTAATATAACCAATTAATTGGGAGAGGTGTGATGCTCTCTCTCTTTCTCTCATATATCATCATGAATTGGTAGATTTTTATATACACAATGAGTTTGAGTCCAATTATTCTTTGTGATGCTTGAATTGTGTCTCTTTTGGTCCCTTCATGTTGGTCACTGTATCCTTTGACATAACCTCTAAGTCTTTGCTCATTTCCTTGCTTTCTGAAAGCACAACAGCTATCCCAGACTTACCAAAGATCTATATGCTTCCCCAAATCTGGAATCAGCCGTTACCTCTGGAGGACTAGGCTTCACAACATGGGCGTGAGATGAGCTCATGGTTCCTGAACTTTACTTTTAAACCTTTCCTGTTGTGAGAGCTAGGAAATATGTATTTTGGGGAAAATAATAATGAAAATTTATTCTAATATGGCTAATTCAAATTTGCTGCTGTAGGTTTGTTTTTTTTTTTTAGCACATAATTAATTGTTTTACCTTTATTTTTGGTTGTAACCTTTAGATTATAAAGTGTCATTTTGGGGTTAAATTCTCTCTTATGTGATATTAAAATTATAACTTTTTTTCTTTTCATTTGCATCTTCTTGGTGTATCTTTAACTTTTGTGGATCAGTTTGTGTGGGGTGTGTCTCTTATATTCAGTAACAGTTGAATATGGATTTGTTAGTCAGTCTAAACATCTTTTTTTCCCCTCATAATAAAGTTAAGTTCATATATTTAATGATAAACTAGAAATTCTAATTTCTGTCATATGGTTTTATGATATATTTATTAATATACATGTATACACTAAACATGTCACTACACTGTCATTTTCAAAAAGGTTTTTGTTGGTATTGTTCTGTTTTTTAGGATAGTTTATCCTTTTGTTCTAGGGTTTCTATTAGACCAATACCTTTCTTTATATACTATCTTTGGTGCCATCTTTTTTAGAAAATATCTTTCAGGTACCTACAATAAATAATAAGGAAGATTTTCTCCTCTCTTCTCCTCCCTCTCTTCCATTACTCAATTTTAGAAACACATATTATGTTAAAGTTATCCCTGCACTCTTACAGATGCTTAAACTTGGGCTATTTCATTTGTCTAGTAAGTTAATACCAACAAGACCATCAGTAAACAGATTCTACTTTGCACTTTCATCTTCTTCCATTTTTGTTAATTGCATTATAGCTGTATTATCAGAACATATGACATTTACAAATGATTTTACCACTCTTATCGTCTCTACTTACTGTTATTTTTTTAAAAGATTTTATTTATTTATTTATTTGTTTGTTTGTCAGAGAATGAGAGAGAGAGAGCACAAGCAGGGGGAGCGGCGGGCAGAGCAGGCAGAGCCTGCTTCTTCTCCCTCTCTCCCCCTGCTTGCTCCCGCTGAGCAAGGAGCCTGACGCAGGACTTGATCCCAGGACCCTGGGACCATGACCCGAGCTGAAGGCAGATGCTTAACCGACTGAGCCACCCAGGCGTCCCTACTTACTCTTATTTAAAAGCTCACTCCTGGACTTTACACCACAGTTTGTCCAATTGTTCTTGGTTGCCTGAAGTTTGTTCTCTAGTTTGTTCCTTTTGGGAGGGTTCATGGGATGAATATTCCCTAAGTGGTCAGGAGGGGCCACTGTGGAGATTAAGAAACTATACTATTCTAGGAAGTCCTAGAATCGGTGTGTAGTATTAGGTGCCAATCCTGTGTCAGACCCATGTGCCAAGCACCTGAGAGATATTTAAACTGAGGTTCTCGCCTTCAAGAAGTTCACAGCCTTTAGAATACAATAGTGCTATCTGGCATTAAAATCTCAGAGTTCTACTAAGGTATTATCTTCTTCAGATAACTTTTTACCTATATTTCTGAAAACCAGATTTCAGATCCTTTACAATCACTCTGTTCTTTTGCACATGAGCTACTCTATAGCCCACCATATGGATAAGAGTTCCATTAACATACATGAGATTGATGGTGGGCTGGAGAAAATTCATTGTCTTTATAAGAAACTACTAAACCGTATTAAGTCATTTGAAAAAAAAAAAAAATCCCAAATTCATTGTTGGTTTCTCTCCTATCTCCTAACTAAACTACCTCCTTTGGGAAGCTACCTAGTGCCATGAGGCTACCTGTCCTTTTCCTAGAGTACGCAACATTCTCTCAATCTTCCTTAGTGTTAATCTCCCTCCATCACCAAAGTTGACTTTGACTTTGTTTCATTTATTGAGGGCATTACTCTCATCCAACCCATTGTACTAATTAACAGATAGATAATAAAATTTCTTATGCTAACTCTGATACCGACTGTCTAAAAAACCTATGTTGCAAAAGCTTATAAGGCCACATCCAGTCTCAGTAGGACTACTGTGATTAAGGATATTTGTCAAAGGATAAAGGCAAGGCAAGTGAAAACCCCGATATTTGCAATCTCTCCGCTAACTCATGACAATGCTATGCTATTTTATATAACCTTGCTCACTTACATTGCAAGTTCTCTTACGATTGGGGGTCCCTTAAGTATCTGAATATTTAATCAGATAGCAACAAGAAAATCAAGGAGGATTTCAATAGAGACACTCCCATTTGTGGAAGATGTGTAGGGAGTAAACATTTTTGGTTGATTAAGAAACATGGCCATCACCAGGATACCATAGATATCATTTATTCATTTAATGGCACTAATTAAATGTCTTGAGCTAGGTTCTGGGTATTCAGAGATAAAACGCATATTTACTTTATAGCTTAATTTTAATGATGGAAACAAACAAGTTAATAAACAAATTCAATTTAACATGAAAATTATTTATAAGAGGTTTGCACTGTTGCTTTGGCAGCATCGAGAAACTCTAGCTCAGAAAGGAGAGTAGTCTTAAAGAATAATTAGGAGGTAGCAACACACAGGGTGTTGAGGGGAAGTTTTTGCAAGTACGAGAACACGTGTGGTGAAGGCACCAAGGCAGGAAATGTACTTACAGTGTGCCGTGCTTATAACTAGTTGTTCACTGCCGCGTAGATGGCAGATACAAGCAGGTGTCAGAGACCTGAGACTCCAGAAGCAGTAGAGGCCAGCCATTATGCACCACTGTGCCAATTTCATGATTTTTGTTTACCATTTTTTTAAAAGATTTATTTATTTTAGAGAGAGAGAAAGAGTGAAAGAGAGAAAGAGTGCACACATGTGCATGAGAGCCTGGGGAGGGGCGGAGGGAGAATGAGAATCCCCAAGCAGACTTCCCACTGAGCGTGGAGCCCAACACAGGCTCAATCCCAAGACCCTGAGATCATGACCTGAGCTGAAATCAAGAGTCAGATGCTCAACTGACTGAGCCACCCAGGCACCCCCCCTTTTTTTACTTTATGAAGAGACTGTTGGCACCCCAAAATATTTTGAACAGGGAATGCAGTGACCTTATTTAAAGATTTTTGTGATAAGATATGTTAAAACTATGGAACATAACATTATTAATTCACTCATTTGTTTAACAAATAATTATTAAGCACCCACTATGTCTTGAGCCCTATTCCAGGCACTGAGAATTCAATGGTTAGCAATGACAGAGATGATCCTGCCTGCCCTTGTGGATCTAAGGCCAACTTGACCTTAGTGCTTTAGTTGTCTTCCTCTTTAAAATATTCTAGACTGTCTTCACCTGCATCAATGGATGGATAACTCCAATTGGCCTAGAGACAACATTTGAAAAAAGTATTTCCCAATCTTAAAAAATACAAAAATTATACAAGAAACAAACAAAAGACAATTCTCCCTTTATATCCTATCTTTCTCTTTCTACTGCTGAATTTCCTTGCCCCTCTTCATAGAAGACATATCCAATCCTCCCCCCCACCCCCCCACCACCCAGTTCTCCATTCCAAGAAGGTTTTTGTTCCCACGGAGTAACTGGAATAACTTTTACCAGGGTTGTGATCTCCATTTTGCCAAACCCATGATGAATTATCTTTTTTCCTTCTATTCAGCCTCTCAGCAGCATTTGATATCTTTTCTTCCCTAACCCTGTGTTTCTACTTCCTCCTGGTTTCCTTCCCATACCTGATAGATTTCTCCTCAGTTTCTTTGTCAGCTTCCCTCACCCTGCTTGGATCTAAAAGACCATGCACTGCCACATGCCCTACAACCTCCTGCCCTTCTCAATCTGTACTCTTTCTTTAACTGATGTCATCTAGCCTGCTAGCTTAAATACCACCTGTATATTGAGAACTCCCTGATTTATATTTCTGGTCTCATTTTACCCTCCAGTACTCCAGATTCATAGGTTCAAATATCTGCTCAGCATCCCCATTTGGATGCCTAATAGACACACCAGGCTTCACACGAGCATCTAAATAGAATTTTGGTCCTTCCTTCAGACCGGCTTTGTCCCCAGTCTTTATTGTAAATGGCACCACAATTCACCCAGTTGGCCCAGCCAGCAATATAGAAGTTATCCTTAATGCATCTAATTCTCATTTGCTGCTCTTCACATCAGCTAATAGCAAATCTTGTTGGCTTCTCTTCAAAAAGATATGCAAAATATGGCCATTTTTACCGTTTCCTCTGCATCTGTCTTACCTACCATCATCTTGCCCTTGGGTGATTATAATAGTGTCCTAACCAGTTACCCTGCTTCTAAACTGTTCCCCATGGTCCATTCTCCAGAGAGCAACCAGTGTTCTTTCTCGAATGCAAATCTGGGCAGATTCCCAGACTTTTCTCCCTTCCTCACCAACATTTTTCCATCGCAATTACAACAAATTCTAGGAGGTAGGATGGAGGAAGCAGGAAAGAAGGGCTCATCCCCACCCTTTTAAGAACTTGCAATAGCAACACATGGCACTTCTTAGCTCTCACTGGCTGCAACTTGGTTATACAGTGACACCTAGCTGTAGGAGAGTACAGGAAATGTGTTGCTTTTCCTTGGTGACCATGTACCCACTAAAAATTGGAGCTCTGTTGTTAAGAAGAGAGAACTGATATTGGGGTAAGTAACCAGTATTCTCTGCCTCATTGCTCAAGTGACTCCTCCTCAGAAGGGCTCTTATTGATCACTGTGTATAAGATATCCTTGTCACCATCTTATTACCTTGTTTTACTGTCTTTATAACATCACTACCTGAATTTGTCATACTGGTCAATCTGTATCTGTCTATTCTTCTATTACTTAATTTAATCATTCATATACTTATCTATTTGAGGTCAGTTTGTATATTTATTCTCTGTCTTTTGCTTTAGATCCTAAGACTAGGAAACCAAGGATGTTATATGTCTATTGAATCACTATATTCTCAGTACCTAAAACAATGCCTAGCGTTTAATAGGCACTCAACACACTTAACGCTGAAAAAAATTTCTGGAAAGTGAAAAGGAGGTTATCTGCTGGGCACAGGCATATATGTATGCCTGGTTGGAAGATTTCAGTGGGGATAGCAGAGTTTTAGGAGACTTGGTAATGTGTAAAATGTTTGGGGAGAATGTAAGAGAAATGTTAAGTTTGGGGTGTGGTGTTAAAGACCCAACTGAGAATGATGATTATGCATTTTATGATTCAAATCTATTTTGTTGGGGTGCCTGGGTGGCTCTGTCATTAAGCATCTGCCTTCGGCTCAGGTCATGATCCCAGGGTCCTGGGATGGAGCCCCACATCGGGCTCCCTGCTCAGCGGGAGGCCTGCTTCTCCCTCTCCCACTCCCCCTGCTTGTG
Source organism: Halichoerus grypus (assembly GCF_964656455.1). Taxonomy (NCBI): domain Eukaryota; kingdom Metazoa; phylum Chordata; class Mammalia; order Carnivora; family Phocidae; genus Halichoerus; species Halichoerus grypus. The sequence continues at coordinate 35,818,563 of NC_135722.1, forward strand.
TTCCCTCTCTTGCTCTGTCTCTCTCTGTCAAATAAATAAATAAAATCTTTTAAAAAAATCTATTTTGTTACATGGATTTCACCAGCGGTGCTTGGTTACTAGGATTCAGGCATGAGAAATGAGCAGTGGAGTTTATCTAGTGTTGAGAGTTTAGGGTATTGGCAGTGTTATTGGAAATGATGGGCAATTTTAACTTTTTTTGGTTGTTTTATAGAAGAGAAGGAAAATGATTATGATAAGTGTTTTGCATGAGAATAACATAAAGGAGCAAAGTGGTTGGAAGAGCATACTAACAATAGTGAGCATTTCCAGTGTCCTTTTTGGTGTAAAATGGTGGGTTTTTTTTAAAATTTATGTAATCTCACTTAATTTTCCTGAGTGTGTAAGTAAAAAATAACCTGTGAGGTTGCAAAGCAAATGTTACTATCCTTATCTTAGAAATGAGGATATTACAACTTAAAAAGTTTAATGACTTTCCCAAACACATAAAGAAATCTAGAGGAAAAAAACGGAATAGGAATCCAAATCTCCTGACTATTCATCTAATGCTGTAAAAGAGAAAGGAGACATCTTGATGTCCTCTACCCTATTAATTAGCATGGTTTGAGCAGCTTTAGGAATATTGGAGAATATTAGATTTCATTATATTTGTATTAACTCAAAGGAAGACATGCATAGATATCTAGTTTTTGTGGAAAAATAAGTAACATTGCTTTAAACTCATGCCACTTATACTAATAAAACCGTAACTTTAGGTGGAGTAGTGTCTTGAATTCCACATGAATAATGGCTGCAAAAATAAATTCATTAAAGGAATAACATTTCATTTTGGAAGATGATAGGTACATCTTAATGTGATATGAATATCAACTTCAGGCAGCAAGGTGTGGTAGAAAAAGCACGGGATTTGCAATATACAAATTAGAATCCTGTCTTAGCCTTTTCTGAAAATTAGATTTGTCATTCGCAATATAGGAATGATAATGACTTCCTCATAGCATGGTTGGGAGCACTCTGGATGGACTCATACCAGGAATTAAATGCTTCTACCTGAAAACGACACATTTCTGATCACATTTCATAAATTTTAGCGGTCATATGGCCATGCCTAAATTAAAAGGGGAGGGGAAGTCAAGTCCCCATTGGACCTGAAAGGAGAATGGGAGGTATTGGTGAGCAGCCATCATGTGTACCATAATGATTTAAAAATCAGACAGATAAAAACTGAAATTATAATAAATGAGATAACAACACTTTCCAAAGCATATTTTCCAGAATTCTAGATCTAGAAAGATGTTGATGGGTATTCCCAAAATATAGATTTCTTAGTTGAGTATCTCTGGAAAATAAGGGGTATTTAAAGTTCAATTGTAGTTCTTTTGTAGTTCTATTTTTAAAGTTCTATTGTAGAACTTCAGTAGGCTAACATGCATAAAGGATTTCCAAAGTGGGAGGTAGAAACTGTAATATGTAGCAATCTTACTGAATCCTAGAATCCTTTTTTATTTGTTTGTTTTGTTTCTAAAGACCATTGTACGAGATTATGCTGTGCACATCCTCTCACACTTTGAGAAATGATGACTAGAATTATCTGGAGGCTGATGAGAAGGGAGTTTCTAGAGCCTGGATGGAAATACAAAACTTCTAAGTTCTCAGGATGATTGCCTCTGAAGGCAACCCTCAGGTGCTCCATCCTGGAGAGCAGAGTGCTGGTGAGTCCAAGGTTTAGAAATAAAATCACTTATTTTGAAAGATGCCTATGGTGATATTTTCTAAGAAGAAACTGAGGGCATTGAATGCAGATTGTTGTATGGAGTGTAGGAAGGTTGGAGTTGGGCTAGACGTCACGGTTGTATCCCAGAGACTAAGGCCTAACTCACACTGCAGCTGAGGCCAGGGCAGGTGGTTGATCTTTCTCTTGGTGCAATGATTGTTCTCTTTTATTTTATTAATATTTCATTGTTAGTGGCATTGATAAATATTTCACTCTGAATGCTGCATCACAGGACTGATCTTATAAAAGTGTGAATGGAGATGAAAAAGTAGTGACTCGGAGGTGGTGTTTCTTTATGCACCTGTACACGGTAGGAGGGTGACAGAGGGGTCAGGGTGGTGACCCTCAACAAGTTGGTAGTTTGTTTGATTGCCATCCAAAGGGATACAAATGTCTTCCACTCAGGGTTTCCAGGCAAAGGACAATAATTGGAGAGTTTAAAACCTGCCCCTACCTAAGTCAGTGGCTGAATGACAATACACAAAGACCTGGCCCATTGTGTAGAGCATATCTGAATCTGAAAATAAGAGGTCATACAGGACCAAATTTTACTTGTACTTGCGTGATATCTATGGTTTGGGGTTTATACTTTCAGAAAGTATATATCTTAAAAAATATATTACAAGTAAAATTCAAACTGTGGCAAACTTCAGTGATAACTAGCTGTGGATTTTAACGAGCTATTCCCAAATTACTTGGATTCATTGCTCATCAAGTCCGTGCCTTTAAAATCAGAAGTTCCATATTTATCTAGATAATTTGGACAAATAATGCCCAGTTAATATGATTTTATGAGTGTATTATGACTGATGCTTCCTCCAATATTAATATTTATTTTATGACCAAAATAAATATTAAATAATAAAATAAATATTATTTTAGCTTGATATTATTCAGAGCAACATGGTCTATTTCTTTTTTCTTTTTTTTTTTTTTTTAAAGATTTTATTTATTTGACAGAGAGAGACACAGCCAGAGAGGGAACACAAGCAGGGGGAGTGGGAGAGGGAGAAGCAGGCTTCCCGCGGAGCAGAGAGCCCGATGTGGGGCTCGATCCCAGGACCCTGGGATCATGACCTGAGCCGAAGGCAGACGCTTAACGACTGAGCCACCCAGGCGCCCCTGGTCTATTTCTTTTTTTAAGATTTATTTATTTCACAGAGAGAGAGAGAAAGAGAAAGTGGGGGGAGGGGCAGAGGGAGAGGAAAAGAGAGAATCCTCCAGCAGACTCCCTGCTGAGTGCAAGCCTGACACCTGACACGGGGCTTGATCCTAGGACTCTGAGATCATGACCTGAGCCAAATCAAGAATCAGATGCTTAACTGACTGAGCCACGTAGGTGCCCCAGTTGTGCTCAATATTTCTGTACTACATCTTCACATTTGGAAATCTGAGGAAGAAATTTCTCTTTTATTAGACTTCTCATAGGTAGGTATCTGAGGTACACATTTTATTTGAGATCATAGATATAAAAATATGTAAAACTAAAAGGCATTCACAACTTTGTAAAGTGTGGATTTTTAAAATTATTGGAGATTTTCAAACTCCAAAATCTGAATTTTAAGAAATGGTCACCATGATTATTTGTGTTTGGATTTCGCAGTTTCAATATCAATACGAAGTCTGCAACACTGACCAGTTTATATAAGCTGCGATTATGATCTGGGTGTGATTTTCAACAGTCATTTTCATTTTACTGATGTGTCTCTTTTCACGATTGCTCTCAGGGTTTCTATTAATAGCTACATGGGACACTCCTAATTCTTAACTAGTGCAAGTTTCATCTTCTCTTCATTTTCTCATGTCCTCAGAGTTTAATGACTTTAGATAAGCCCACTCTCCGGTTTCTAATTATGTTTACCCAGCCTACCTATTTTGCTTATAAAAGCAGCTATTCCCAATATGCAATCTAAAAATATATTTCATGCTATATCATTGGCCATTCTGATATTTTATGAGAATCTGTTGAATGTACCAACTTCTCTAGACCAAATCATGACAAAAGCTATGTCTCTGTAACAAAACCATTTTAAGAATTGATATTACTATTTAGAGTATTTGGCACCAATCCCTCCTAAAATAAGACTTAAGCAGTAAGTAACTCTACTGAAAATTGTTTTATAGGTGTTTTTTTCATAATTAGTAGAAAAAAATGCATTAATACTATTTTCACATTATATATGTGATCACAAACATAAAACAGGAGGAGGTTTTGGCAAACTAGAGGCAGAAATAAAAATAATGGACTTACCTAGGTACACTCTTTTTGTTCTTATTCTTATAATTCAACCAAAAGCATTGAATTAATTGAAATTACATAGCTTTGGGTGATGACAACTGGTTGATCTTCCTTTTTCTTCTCTTCCCAAATCAACCCATCATCATCTGTTGACTTTATTTCCCAAATATCTCAAATCTTTCCATTTCTCTCAATCAGCTTTGCCAACCCTGCTGAAAATCATACACTAGAGATACTACAGAACACTATCATCTCTTGTTTGGACTAGAGCCTTTTAGCTGGTCTCCCTAATTTCACTCTTAACCTCACTCCTACTGACCTAGTCTTCTCCTAGCAGCCAGAGCAGTGTAATAATGCGCCAGTAATTGATTTCCCATTGCATGTAGAATCCAATTTAAAGTATTGCATAATCTGTCACCCCTCCTCTTTCCCCATTCACTTCTTTCCAGCCCTTCCTTTTTTCTTCCTGTAGTCTGAACAGACTACATTCTTACTTTCCTCAAGGACTGTGCAGATTATTCTCTTTTCTTGGAATTTCCCTTTCTCCTCTTTGAAGAGCTAGCATCTTTTTATTTTTAAAAAGTCTTAGCTTACATGCCACATAGTCAGAAAATCTTTTCTCAACTATCCTAAGGCAGGTAACACTTACTAATCACCCCCTTTTTTTGTTTCCTTAATAATGCTTATCATAACTTATGCTATAGATTTCATTATTTCATGATTAAGGTTTTTTTTTCTGTATTTCTCACTAGAATCTGAATAATACTAAGCACCATGAGACACCATCACCAAGGATGATGCTTGTCTCACATATTACTTAAATGAACACCTAGGTGGAAAGAAGGCTTTATATCAAAGGAATGAATATAAGAAAGGAAGGAAGGGAAGGAGGCAGAGAAGGAAAGAAGGAAGGAAGGAAAGCAGATTTGTCAGAATAATGCTGCCCACCTGGAGAGGTTTGTGGACTACAAGCCAAGAGGCTGGTTACACACCTCCCTCTTTGTTCACCTAACAGAACCCCATTTAAAAATTCCATCCTCTTTTCCACACTCACTTCACAGTATTCTACTAGTGAATTGCTCAGCATAGTCCTACAAAATTACTTCCAGTACTCCATTCTTCTTTGTATTTTCCTGCCTCTATGCTTTTGTTTATGATGAACTAAATACGTTTTTCAATAAATGTTCTGTTCAAATGCCATGCTTCCTATGAAACCTAATCACTGTTGACTCTAAACTATCATAATATTTTATTTTAACCTTTCTTATAAGAAATCACTTTCTGGTCAATGGTTTATAATCCTTCAGGTTTATATCTTACATCTTCTGTACTCTGGGCTCCCAGAGAAAGAAATATCTATAGTTAATTCTTCTTCTTAATCCCTTACAGTATCTGGTGTGGTACCTTAACCATAGTATGTTATCCATAATTTTTGTTTTAACTGAGTTCTTTACCCATGTACTAACAAATCAATAAATGTTACGTGGCTACAATTTTCACTAATATTTTTTAGACCTTGGCTTTGAACAAGGCTCTTTATTTTTTTTCTGATGGAAAGTTAGTTGCATCATGATATTATAAGTGCCACTTTGGACTGATAACATAAAATATTACAGCAGGCAATTCCAATCCACTCATTTGCAGAGCATCTAATATACAGTTATTTAGCATCTACTCCACACATAAACATTAAACAGTAGGAAAATAAATTGCTTTTTTACTCCTTATTTTTTTCCTCCTTCTAAGTATGAGTACTGTAACAATTCTGTCAAAACAAGATGCTTAATTATGGCACCTCTGCTTTGGAGGTTATTAATGTAGACAAAACTATTGACATATTATATAAGATACAGCAGAGTGAAAAGTTTAATCAGCTGTAAAAACACCACTGAATTAGATTCCAAATATGATGGGCCATCATAGAAAAATGATTATTGATATAATTCAGAAAATAAGGTCTTGGGTGGGGAATCATGCTGAATAAGGAAATGAGGGCTTACAGCATTCTGTCCAAGAGTAGAAAGATTGGCTATAAAAAGAGCTTGATGTTCATCTCTCTAATAGAAATCATTTGGTATCATGCCATGAGTGGTGAGCTTGCAAAATGCACAGTGTGAACTAACATATACCCTTGGCTAGGAGTAGGTTCATAGGCAGAACCCAAAGCTTGATGAAAAATATACCCAAACCTTATATATTCATGGAGTGTGATCATTGTCATCTTTGACTTGTTCCTTATCATTATACCAATAATGTTGACCTCAACACTTTTTCTTGCCTGCGGGTTTCTGCACTGTTTTTCCCTCCTTGAGCCACTATTTTCTTAGGTCCTTGCATGTATGTATCCTTCTCATCATTCAGGTTCAAAGCCACCTTCCCAGGAAGGGCTTCCATGATCACCATACCGTGTTTACCATACCCTCTCTAGTCACACAGAACACATTGCCTCGTTTCTCTTCCTCATTAACTTTGTCAATACCTGAAATTACTATTCTTCTGATTATTTGATTACTGTTTTTCTCACCTACTAAAATGTAAACTTAATACCTATAGGATGTTTGTCTGTCTCATTCACTGCTATGCTTCAAGTGCTGGAATGATGTCTGGTATTAGTTCTTCCATCAACATTATAGAACAAATGGCTGGACCTCATTTGGCATGCTATCTTTCTCCAGCATTGTAGAATTAGTCTTCAGCTTATTAAGAAAGGTCAATAATGCTATTTTCCTGCTGAGAAAATGATGTGGAAAGATTGACTGTAAGATCACTCACAAACTGACTGTGAAAACCTACTGGAGTTCTCAAAATTTTAGAAGGAAAGGGAACATTTTAGGAAGAGAGCAGCAGAAGATGGGGAATTACCATTTAGTAAGGATCTATCATGTGCCAGGTAGTATGTTAGGTGGTTTAGTCATATTACATACTTATTAATCATAATAATAACAAAATTATTGAACCCTTATTATGTGCTCAACACAACTCTGAAATCTTTCATTTTTTTCCATTTTCTCATTAAATCTTCACCATTAAACTTAGGTAGGTACTATTATTATCTTCATTGCACAGTGATGGAAATGACTTCTTGGCAGGTATTATTTTCTCATTTAAGACAGGAAAACCAAGGTTAATAGTAATTTTTTTCAAGGCTACAAATCTAGTAAGTGACAGAATGTAGATTTGAATACAGATATTCTATAATCTATGCTTTGCTCTTTTCATGGCAAATTTATATATGTATGTAGTATGTTTGTATTCATGTGAGGTCTAACTCTGGTCAAGGATTGTTATTGATCCTTCAAAGGGGAGTGATGGAAGATTCTCCAATTGGTGAAAAATCAGTCATTTTCGGTGTGCCTACCCATGTGCTGAAATGGAATTTTTCTTAGAGTACACAAATAGCATAAAGGACAGGATAAGCCACAACAGGTTTACTATGAAATGGTAGGGTGTAATAAGTGATAAAAGAATAAGATTGACTTGATTATAGTGTTAATTGATAGGTATGAATGTAAACTCAGGAGAAAGTTTTAGGGAGGGAGTACAAGATGCAGGCTATAGTCATCAGGAGAGGCTCCACAGTTCGGGGGAAGCTAGGGAAGGGTCTTCAAGGATGGGTAAGAATGAGGAGAACAGAGGACATCAGAGAGAGAAGGAGAGAGAATAGTGTTCACAAATGTACAGAGCAAGAAGCTGAGCATGCCATGTGAAGGTATAAAAGAGTAGGGAGAGGTTAACTACATTGGAACTGAAGATGAGGGTCAGAGGTAGTAAGTGGCAGGTCCCACTAAGATGATGTTATTAAATGTGTATCTCCTTTTCCTGCTCTCCTTTCCTGCAGGCATCTTCTTGGTATGGGTGCTGGAGGCAGTGTATGAAAAGAAGGAGGGGGAAAGGGAGGCTGTCTCCTTCTTTGCAGCACAGCTGATTGACCACAGGAGTCTTTAGGAAACATACTCTAAGAGCAGTTTGACAAAAATGGGCACCTCTTCAAGATGCCCATTATAACTAGGGATGAAATGGGTTTCTGCTGTGTAGAAAGGCACTCTGCCAATACATTTCACTGTGCTTCTGATCAGTTTTCTGTTTTTATGGTTAATTGCTTAACTAGGGGCTTCTGCTTTACTTATGAGCCTGGGAATTTTTATGAGGACAATGTACTTTCATGCACTAAAGAGACTTAAAAAAATGTCTCACCCCTTAAAATTAATTCTGGCAGGGAAAGTCAGTATATAACATTAGCTGTTTGGGAGGCATGCTATCTATCAATGAGAAAATTTGCTGTTGCCATCGCTTTAGCAGTACAAAGATAAATTGATGTTTACAAGAAAATTATCCTGATACACAGAAATTCTAAGGTCAGAGTCTTTACCAAGTGTGCTTTATTTTGTTCAGAATTTTAAAAGGTAATTAGTCTATACTTTATTCAACCGATACTCAATAATTAAATCTTTGAGGAACTACCATGTGTCCTGTGCTTTCATGTATATTATTTCATTTAATCTTAACACTCTTGCAATTTTATTAAAACACCAAGGGTTAACCTTTGGTCCAAAGTCACAGACAGTGAGTGGCAAAATTGGAATTTAAGCCCGTGTGCTCTGATTCTATGTCTTAAGCTCTTCTTCCTTCACCGTAATGTGTTTATTTTCCAGCACTATGTAGTTCCCTTACCTTGCTGGGGAATCATATGCCCTCCCTCCCTCTCTCCCCTCTTTCCACAGACAATTAATGATATCTAAGTTCCAGGAGTTATTCTAGGAATTGTAGGTACAAAAAAAAAAAAAAAAAAGGCATTCCCCCACACTAGGAAGGAGTTACGAATCTACCAGGGGGATTAAGTATTTAAACCATAAATGTGGTGGCATACCAACTATGCCACGATTGTTCCATGTTAGTGGAGCACAGCCTTGACCCATTTTGCAACTATGCAGTCTTTCATAAATTCTCTCTGGGGTAATTAGCTTTCTGGAATATTACCAAGCCGCAGTAAATTTTCCTTTCTCAGCATTCTTGGGAATATCTGAAATACAGGACAAATATTCTTGCCACCAAATAATGTTAACATACTTAATTTGCATGCAACTCCGTGTAACAATACCTGTATTAAATGTAAGTGGGGTGATTGCTTCCACACACAGTTTCTGGGCAACTTTATTCTGAAAACCTTGTTAACATCACCAACAGAACTAATGTTATTCCCTTTACTGAGAGAATATTCTGGCTTAGGAGTGCATTATCGGTGTTTCCCTTGAAGCATGAACAGAACCAGGAAGTCCCTTCAATTCAAGTGTTCTTCCTAGTGCATTATAACACCACCTCTGCTTACGGTTGCATCATGCCCTTATCTCTTCCTCTCTCGTATTTTAGGGAGACCCAGACCTCCTAGTCTTTATGCTCATTGCCTTGTCAACACTCTCCTAGGAAAAATTCTAGATTTATAAACACAAGGGTCATAACGACCCAACATCATTGGGGGAGGAAGACTTCTGCCTTCAATCTGTTGGTTACCATTTTTTTCTCCATTGACATTTCTCCCTTGGCCAGAGTGTCACTGGATCATCCAGGGGTCACTCTGCTCGCCCCTGTGTTATAGCCTTTGTACAAGACACATCACACACAAGTCCTGCTGAGCTGGTACAGGTGTGTTCAGCAGGTGCCTCGGCCGTATCACACCTGCTGTCAGAAACAGCCCTTTATAGAAGCTCATTGCAGGCTTTAAGCACAGTGGGAGGCATGAAGGAAAACTTCTGCATTGGATTAGTCACCTCTAACCACCTCATTAGGTTTGATACCCACAATGAACAGATTCGGTCTCAATTTAGACAAGATTAAGTTTTTTAAACCATTTTTATTGAGCTACTTTACTGGGCACCCTCTTTGAGAGCGCAATGTTACAGTAGGTTTAGCTCCTCTCTTCTCAAAACATTTTCGCTGATTGGGATGGTTGGGACAGGCTTCTAACCATGACTCCTGAAGCTGCAGGGAAATGCAAGGGATGTCTGCTTAACTGGGCGTGCGAGCTATTCTGACTCTCTGTGAGTGGCTTACAACCCTCGCTGCAAACACTCTTCACCAATTCAGCTCTAACGAAATACCGAGGTGCAGGGAGATAAGAATTTGAAAGAGCAGAGTCTTGGGCTATGGAGATTGATAGATCTAGATTCAAGTTCTTGTTCCAACCACTTACTAATTGTGTGACTTGGGACACATTACAATTGGGAATGTGGCAATAGAAGAATTGGGGTCTGGCTTCTTCAAGTGGTTTTCTTTATTTCATCCCAGAAAAAGAAATAACTATTGAAGGGCAGGTGATCATTATCATTTGATAATGCATTTTGTGATAGTCAAGTATTTTATTAGTAATCCCTAACATTATGTAGCCCTTAACTGTTCTACTTGCTTGGCATATACTAGCTCATAATTGTCATAATGCACCTATGAGGAAGACGCGATCATTATCCCTGTTTTATAAATGAAGAAAAATCAAAGCTCAGGGAGATTAGAGAGCAAACGTTTATTTGCTGCCATAAGAGGCACATTTTGTTTTTCTTCCTTCGCTGGATCCAGTATAGCACTGCGCTCTCATCCTGCTCCTCAGCCGGTATTGGCCCCACCCTGCCCCTTCCTGCTGACTGGACTTGTTCTCAGGGCAGCTGGGTTTGTGGACCTGTGGACTTCCCAAATGTGGAAGAAGCACCTCTATGGATACTGATCAGGCCCCAGTGCCTTCCCCAAATTTCACTCTGGGCACAGCCAGGCAGAGCTCAATAAGGGTAAATGCCGTATGTAATAAAACTTGCTTAAAATGAGATGTGCTTTTCAAGTCAGGAAAACAAGGAATTCCATTTTAAATCTCAGCATAGTACAAGGAGGAACATGTTATGTTCCCATATTAAAGTTCACAAAGATTCAGTATGAAGGATCTCATGGGAAGGGATAGTGTGTATTCTCAGTTCTCTGCAATTTTTATAAGTGGATTTTTTTCTGAGTAAACGTTCTACTTCTGCTTATTGTGCTCTTGAAAGCACATATGACTTCTCTGATCTCTTAGGATTCATTAAAGGCATATCTTACCTTTAGACACAGCATAAGCATATGTGCTCACCGTTGTTTTGTTTTTCACAAATGTGCACATACTTAACTAAAAAATGATCAGTGAGTCCTGTCCAACTATGACACCATATTTAGGGACTACTCAAAAAATTTTTGCTGATTCCAGATTATCAAGATTAAAAATGAAAAAAAAAAAGAAAAAAAACAAAACAACGAAAAGCACTAGAGCTTTCCCAAATCCATTCTGATTTTTTTTTCTTTTCTAAACCATCAATTAAATTCTCTAAGCCCAAGTATCTCAAACTTAGCTTTTGGGAGAGTTATTGTTTTTTTTTCTTTTTTTCTTTTTTTAACTTATAAGTCATGCATCTCATCTGTGTTGACAATATATCACATTACATTTGTGGTGACAATAGATCCATTTCAAGGTTACTTTGGAATGGCCTTTGAGCACCCCATACTTGGGCTGGGACCATCAGTCTAGTTACAAAGTTAACCCTTCATGCAGTGGACAGAGACCACCATCTTTGTCTAATGATGACAAAGGACAATCTATGACCAATGATAACTTTTTCTGGAGTTTCTACCTGGTGTGTTGCATATATAAATTAACAGGTACTATAGAAAAGAGCTCAAGGCAGTAAAATAAAGTGTTTGCTGGCCATAAATGAGAAACTGGCTTTCGGAGGCCTGGGCCCCTGATCTGTTTGCTTCACAACCACACTGTCTCCAGCTGTGCACTGGTTCCTGGCCTCAGATGACAGTGGTTGGGTCAAACATGGCTCTGAGGCTGGTAGCTCAAATTGAATTATTTTCTCTTCTTGCTAACATCCCGGCATCTCCCTCTATGCTGCCCAAGGCTCACCCCTATTATATTGTGTTCCTTCCCAGCCACCACGCTGAAAGGTCATGGCTCTGTTTGCCTGATCTTTGTCACTATTTCCAACTTCTTAGACTGGTGACATTACATTTCATTTCAGTCTTAACTTGGCCAATCGAAGGGCCATAAAAGTAAATGCCTAAAATTACAAAATTCCAGAACAGTTCCACTTCTGTAAAACTGCCAGCACACCCAAAGGCCCTATCCAAATAGTGTTCACCTACTAATGTCAAGTCACACCTGAAAAACTCTGGCAAAGCTAGAAATGTGTGATGCATCAGAGCTGTCGTTTTTTATTGCTTTTCTCCTGGGTACTAAGGCAGAGGTAGGTTTTTATTTTCACTGTCAGTATTTTCATTCATCTGATGGATATCGGAGGAATAATAATCCTTCAGTTTATACAATTAAGTGCTAATTATATTAGTCTGTTTTATGTCATAATGCTGTGTGCCTACAGGAGAGGGAGAATGGGAGGGCAAGACAGAAATTGGAGTAGAGATTGTTTTGCATTTTACTGCTACCCTAGTCTTTGGGATTCTTTTCCAGCTATTATGCCTAAAATTCCAGCAATCCATATTTTCAATTTGGGGTCAGGGCCATCAAGTAAGTCTGACAGAAGGGGGCTGATAGTTATTCAATTTAAGTGAACCAGAAATCAAGTCCAGCGTGGTCAGACATGCAGATAGCATAGGTTGAAAAAGAAAGAGAAGGAGAAGAAGATGAACCAAAGCTATTTAAAAAAAGAACAGATAAGACAAAAGTTCTGGCCCATAAAAATTCAGAAACTAAACAATGGCATTTTATGCATAGGCTATTAACAGCCAAACTTCTTCCTTTTATCTGCTGTTGTCTTCATTGCTACCAGAACTCACCGGTCTTGAATCACATTTCCAGAGACTTGATTCTGTTTTCTAAGGTGACAGCTAATTAGACAAATTCTGCTCAGATGATCCCAATAACAGTGGCTCTCAGCCCTGGCTGCACATTATCATCATGTTATCATCACTTGGTACGCTTTGTAAACATAAGGAATGCCCAGGCCTACCACATACCAGTTAAATCTGAATTAGCCTGACCCTTGCTACTCGACATGTGGTCCCTGAGTAAGTAGCATCAGCATAACCTAGTAGCTTGTTAGGAATGCAGACCCCCAGGCCCAACCCCAGACCCACTAAATAAGAATCTGCATTTTAAAGAGATCTCCAGATGATTTACGTGCATATTAAAGCTTGAGAAATGCGGTTCTACGACCAGGCATCAGCAAATGTTTTCTTTAAAAAAACAGACATAGGGGCGCCTGGGTGGCTCAGTTGGTTAAGCGACTGCCTTCGGCTCAGGTCATGATCCTGGAGTCCTGGGATCGAGTCCCGCATCAGGCTCCCTGCTCAGCAGGGAGTCTGCTTCTCCCTCTGACCCTCCCCCCTCTCGTGCTCTATCTCATTCTCTCTCTCAAATAAATAAATTTTAAAAAAAATCTTTTTTTTTTTTTTAAGATTTTTATTTATTTATTTGACAGAGAGAGACACAGCGAGAGAGGGAACACAAGCAGGGGGAGTGGGAGAGGGAGAAGCAGGCTCCCCGCCGAGCAGGGAGCCCGACTCGGGGCTCGATCCCAGGACCCTGGGATCATGACCTGAGCCGAAGGCAGACGCTTAACAACTGAGCCACCCAGGCGCCCCAATTTAAAAAAAAATCTTAAAAAAACACAGACATAAAACACAGTAAATATATTAGGCTTTGTAAGCCATATGTAGTCTGCCACATAATTTTTTTTCTTTGTTTTTTTTAACAATGCTTTAGAAATGTAAAAGCATTCTTAGGTTGGGACATTCAAAATTAGACAATCACTAGATTTGGATCACCTTATAGTTTATGGTGCACTGGTTCCTGGCCTCAGATGACAGTGGTTGGGTCAAACACGGCTACAATTATGAGACCAATTTACTAATGAAGATATAAGTGTCAGGAGTTTAAATTTCTTACCTAAGAGGAGAGAGTAGTAGAGTGGGAACTAGGATCCAGACCTGTCTTTATTCTTTCCACTCTGATATGGTGTCTCTGGTTGACATTTTACATCTCTCAGGGGTATTTGTATCATGACTGTGTCTGAGAAAGAACAAAGGACTAATACTATATGAGCAAATAATTTCAATGTATGTAAACTCATTTAATAATCTTTATATCAATGTTATGTGGAGTTACTATCATCATCCCCATTTTCATTTGAGGAATCTAAGGATTTAAAAAGTGAAGTAATTGACCCAAAGCCCTTATGTGGTTAAGTGTTAAAGCTAGGACTCTTGAACTGCAAGGACATGTGGACCTCCCACACTGCACTGTCTTCACATTACTGTGTAAAGAGTAAAACCTATAAGCTTCTCGACCTTGGGTAAATATCAAAATCACACATGGTGCTTCTTAAACATACAGACACTTGGACACCACCATTTTGATCCAATAGGTCTGTATTGAGGCTTAGGCATCTGTATTTTAATGAACTTCCAACTTCCTAGGTGCCCAGTAAAGGATGATGAGCAATATATTAGTGTGAGACTTCACGTCTTCATTTCAAGTGTGGAAAAAAAGTAGGCACAATCTAGGTTGTAATTCTAGAACACAAAGAGAAAGTCCCCACATGGTTCAGAACATTCAGAAGCATCTTTAAATCCAATCCAGCTCTGCTGAGACCCTGACATACTGCCTACACCTACTACCCCATTGGTGGGTCAGAGGGGGAGGAGAGTAGATTCTACTCCCTTGTCATCCACTTATTGGATATTGACTAGCTATGGGCAGATTGTTTGGAGCCACAGTTACCATCTGCTTCCTGAAACCTCAGCATGTGCCTTGCTCATGGTGGGGATACTCATCATGGCCCACCATCTGCACCATGGGGCACTGAAGTGGCTTATTTTCTCCAGAACGAAAACCACAGAGTCCCATCTTCTATTCCTTTTCCAATAGCTCACAAGCCTGACTTTTGTAAACAAACACCCTCACTGCCAGGCAGTGCCCTCATTTCTATGTGTCCAACAGCTAGCCTGGTCTACTGAAACTTTGCAGTCTACTTAGTAGTGCTCCAGCACCCTCCAAAGTTCTGACCAAAGTAAGTTACAGCAGCTAATCATTCTGCACCTGGATCTGAAGTAACATTCTTAATTTCCCTTCCTTGTCCTCTTCCAGATTCTCTCCCACTGTCCTGAGGGTAAGCTTTATTCTCACTCCCCTCCCTGTGGCTCCTTCATATGGCAGAGAGCCTACAAACCACTGGGCTTCCAACCCCCACTTACTGTTCCACAACACCAAGCTGTTGGCTGGGAAATTTATAGAGCAGTTGGTTAAAAACTCTTAAATCAATCTGGCTGTTTAAAACTGGAGACTGCCTTTGGCAGATCCATCCTTAAGAATCTTGCTTGGCTGGTATTTTTAATTAACACAGCTAAATGCCTTGTAGTCTTGGTCTAGGCCAACAGGACAAAATTAACAGAGAGACAAAGGCAGAGATGTTGACAGGGCTGAGAACTGACTTGGGGGAGCTTGGTTTTCATCTCATCACAAGGTTAAATGAAGTCTCCCTAAATCCTTTAACACATTGCTCCTCTCAGACCTTAAGAAGGAGATTGCTAGCAGAGTTCATTAGGGTGGTTCAGACTCAGGACTTTAAAAAAGTGAGGGACTGGATTTAACTTATGTCAAATACCTCACAGTCAAAAATAGCTATTCAACATACCTACCCATGAATAGTGAATAACAGGATTTTAGACTAAGTATCATTAATGCATGGCTTGTTTCATTCTCCAACAAACCCCAGAGGTAAATATTATCCCAGTTTTTGGATAGGGAAACTGAGATTCAAAAGCTTTACTTGACTCTTCAAGGAAGAAAGATGTAGTAAGTAAACAGTGGGTTCAAAATTTAAGTCAGTTCTTTCTAATTCCAAGTAATGACACTGTGATCACACTATGGCTGATTTAGTGAAGATCCTAACCAGTGAGCAAACTGCCAGTTGACACTTTGGGGAGTGCCTCCTACCTATAGAAGAGACAGTGCTCAGCATAGCACACCTGATCAATCCCTCCAAGACAGGATGCTCAGGAGATGTCATCTGCAGTGGCCTAACTGAAGCTGTACTAACATTGGGAGTACAGCTCTTTGTGTTCTCTCTTGGTGAGAATTAGCTTGGGTTATGATCCAACTGCCTTGAGAAGGTATATTGGTAACCCAAAATAGAAGGGGCGGGGGAAGGGAGGAAAACAGAGACAAAGCTCCAGATTGGGGATGGGGGAGCTCCCTATTTTAGCCAGTGGTTGAGTTACAAATGCAATGAAGATTCAGGCTGGTTAACCTGTTCCTTCCCAACGTGTCTCTCTGCCTTACAGTCAATGTTTACAAAATGTTCTAGTATGAAGGTATAATTAGAAAGTAAAATCTTAGCTAGAGCTTAATTAACTAGATCATTTGCTTAGCAGATTATTCTTTTTCTTTCTGAACTATTCTCATCAAGAGAAAGAGACACATTTTGAGATAACAAGCTGACAGTTTAGATGAAGACAAAATAAGATGTTCCCAGTATCCAGGTTGTGTCCTGGGCTTGGCACACATGGAGCCCAGCATCCTGCACCTAACTTAACTGTGTGATCATGGACACGACCACTCATTCTGTGAAGTCTTCACTCCCATTTGTGGCTAGTTGTAAGAGGTAGCTGTGGGGTGGGCAAGTATCCAGCTACCACCACCTGAATACTGTCACTTAAACCCTTTGTGTTTCCATTTTCTCATCTATAAAATGAAGATATAATCACAGATTTCGAAGAGTTATTTTGAAGATGAATTACGGTAATATTTTCAAAACTTTTGTAACCTGTATAGTACTGTACATTTAATAATGGTTGACATTATTTGAGTACTTAACTATATAATGAGCACTATTCTAAGATACATATGTAAATATGCACACATACACATATGTTAATTTTTGGATAGCAATTCACTTAAACTTCACAACAACATGTGGTAGAGAATATTATCCATTTTAATTATGAGGAAACTAAAGCACAAAGACTTTATATGCATATTAGAATTATTATCATTCATTCAAAAGTATTTGTTAAGCACATACTTGGGTTCAAGTACTTCTCTCCTTTTATCTTTTCTTCTCTTAACTCCTCCACTTCTCTCCCCTTTCTCCTTCCCTTCCTCTTTTTCCCCCTCCTCCTTCTTCCTCTTCAGATAATAGAGAAAGAATGCTGGGCTCAGAGGCAAAAGATCTGTGCCAAATCCTGGTGTTATGTGATCTTGAGCAAATCACTGTGTTTCCCTGTATTTATTTTCTGCCAATCTCATAGGCTGGTTGAAATAATGAGAATATACTTCCTAATTTAAGAAGCTTATGTAAAGATAATGTAGTGAAAGTGTTACCACTGATATTACAACTATTCTATTACTAGACAATTTCTAAGATCCTCTCACTCCTGACCTCCTATGAGTCATGATTCCCTATCTCTAACACAACGCAGAACCCATGCAATAGGATGATGACTCAGGAAGCCATCCAGTCTCAGAGCAGGCCAGCAGATTGGAGTGCAACCTTTAGTTAACCAGAAAATGAAGGCAGCTAATCTGCACTTTGAACAATCTGGTTTATGGATGTATTTAGTCTGTATTGAATAAGGGCTGATCTGCCTGGGAACCTGATATGGTAGGAGACAAGACAAACTACTGAATATGAAAAGGTATATAAGTTATGATAGCAATTTGTCACATTCTAGTAACTGAATTAAATTATGGATTCTTATGAGGAAAAGAAATGGAGACTGTCTGCTCTCAAAGGACAAGGAATAAGTCAATTGAACTTGCCCTATGAAGCACTCATCTGTTCATGTGATTGCTGAAACATGCTTATTGATGGTGAGCAGGGAACAATTAGGAGTTGGGAGAACAGTGATAAGCCTTGAAAACATTGATCAGAAAATCTTTGGCCACCATTCTAGCCAACTGAATGAATTTGTGAAAAGCCCTGGTGGTTTTCATTTAATTTAGTCACAGTCAGTAAGCCTTGACCTTGTGACAGACACTGAGCTAGACTCCAGTGATACAGCGATGACTGCTTCTCTCAAGAAGCTTTGTTATCTGTCGCATTAGTTGGCTTGGTTGGGATGATATGTGGGGGATCTTGTGAGGAGAGAAAATGCCCCAACCATGGTGGAATTTGGAAATTTATTGGATAATAGAAGTTTTGCTGGGATAGAATAAGAGAAACCCAACAGGCCCAAGTGAGTCCAGCAAACTCTCCAGACTGGGGTTCAGAGGAAAAATGCACAGCAGAAAGGTTCTTACATAGCCATAGATTGCCAACCATTGGAGCATCTGAGTTTCATCAGTAGGAAAGTTATGGGGAGCAGCCTTCCTTCTATTGAATCATGAAAATTCCCCATGTGTGTTTGTGTATATGAAGGGGCAGGAGGATTAAGATCTTGTTTTCAAACTAATATTCATTAAATGTTGGTATGCAAAATGTTAATTAGTAATTCAAACAGAAAGGGTTCAATGCACAAACAATTTTAAAAAATGTTGTGTCCGGGGTGCCTGGGTGGCTCAGTTGGTTGGGCGTCTGCCTTCGGCTCAGGTCATGATCTCAGGGTTCTGGGATCGAGTCCTGCATCAGGCTCTCTGCTCTGCGGAGAGCCCATTTCTCCCTCTCCCCCTGCTCTTCTCTCTCTCTGTCAAATAAATAAATAAAATCTTTAAAAAAAATAAATTAAAATAAAATAAAAAATGTTGTGTCCATGTATTACAGAGCTCCATGGAGACTTTAACATGCCAATGCATCTCATAAATCTCTGAGAAAGGTAAAATCCTGTTATTGTGCTTGGGGCCAGGACTAGCCTAGAGTCGAACCATGTTAGCATTAGAACCAGTGACCGACTGACCAGTCACACAATTCCCACTGGGAATATCCTGGCAGAAAGAATTCTGCAAACATTTTCGTGAGGTCTTTGCATATGTCCTTACCATCTGGATGAGTTCAACATGACTATCAATGCTGCCTTAAGCCGTTCAAACTCCTAGACCAGTGCTTTGTATCAGAATTTCTCTTCTTATATCATGAATCACACATGGACACCCTACACTTATAAAATTCCATTTAGTTGCCATGATGTATTTGGTAGTCATCAGCAAGTGACTATTATGGGTTCAGCACGTGAGTGCATGCGCCTGCGTGTGTGTGTGTTCTCTTTTCAGAAGACAGATCAGTAGCAAGTTCCCTGCTATTGTGTGAGTGCTAAATGCCACGGTGCACAGTCATTTATTGTATCCTAAATTGTTAGTGGCATTAATAACTGCGGAACTATGGCTGTATTTGTTGTGTCAGCCAGAAATATTCCCACTATTAACTTGTGGATAACAGCAGCAGCTTGTCTAATGAAAAATAATGACCTTAAAACAAAGAACTCTGAATAATTTGATTCCACTGAGAAGCCAATAACAGAAAAGCAGGGCATCCTCTTCAAGTTCCCACATTTCCTGTAGCACTCATTCTGAATGACTTTATTAACTGTGTCTCCAGTGTGGGAGATGTAAAAATTAGTATGAATATTTTTCCCCTTCACTCCTTAGGTCTCTGAGGGTCTGAACAATGCAATTGAAGTGGTTGACTGTAACATTCTATTGGTTAAATTAACCTCCTAATGTGTGATGCTTCAACTCAAAAATGGATCACGACATATGCAGATCTAATAAGCTGAAGAGCCTGGACTTTTTTTTTTTTTTGGTAGAGGAGGTGGGATTTCTCCATTCTTCTCAGTAAGTTGTAAGGTTATAAGACATAGGAAACTATCAAATTCCCAGCCCAATAAAAGATCTTTTCTTTTTGCATATTGCTGTGCCAATTCTAAATGTGTAATTGCAAAATGGCATCTTGGCTTATAAGGCACACTAGTTTGATTGTGTGGATTATAAAGTCATTATTTATGCACCCATTTGTATACAGTCTTCATCGCTACAGCATCTGGGAGTCTGACAGTACTTAAAAAACACAATTAAATTTGAATACCTCATACTGGAACCTTATTATAAACTTGTTATTTCCCTCTCCTTAATTTCATCCCATTACTCCTAATTATAGTTTTCTATCATAAACAGTTCTTCAATTATTTCTCCCCTGGGGAAGTTACAACCCAACATGCAACCTTTCTTCCTTTCTCCCACCCCTATTTTAGTCTCCCGAACAGTGGCACTGGGGTCCATGCAGCCCACACTTTCTATTTCTAGAACATTTGTGTGAGAGTCTCCTTAAAGAACAAAGGTCCTGCTCAGGTGAGTGCAATTTATCTGTAACTAAATGTAGGGTCAAAAACAGATGAAGCTGACAGCTTGGCCTTTAATTTTCGCTAGAATCCAGTTAAAGTTGCTAATTTTCTTTAAAACCCCATTTCTTTATTTGTAAAATATGCATAAAAATTTGTTCTACCTATTTCATGGGGTATTTTGGGCTTATAAATCCAGAAGAGTGTTTTTTAAACCATGGAGTCTTATTTAAATGTTAGAAAACAGTGATACATAGCTAATGCTCACAGAGCTTTTTTTGTGTGTCACGTACTGTGCTAAGGAGTGGATCTACATTCTTTTATTTATCTCCTCAACAACCCTTGAGGTATTATTTTATTCCCATTCACAGATGAGCAAAATGAGGCACAGAGAGGTAAAATAGTCTGCCCAAGGTAAAAAATAAATAAATATGTAAAAATAAATAAATAAGTACTAAGAAGAAACAAGGCCAGAATTCAAATACAGCTCTTTCTGATTCTACAATCTGACTCAAAGTAGCAGAACTGGAGAGCAGATTGAAGGTATCCACCATCTCTATTTTGGAGGCAAAACCTCATGGGAGCCTGAAAGGTGGTCAGGGTAGGAATATTATCTATACTTGAGTAATGAGAAATGTAATGCTAAATTGCATTTTCAAGAGTGGGCTGGGTTTAGAACTATGGAACTGGTGTTGTGATGATTAATTGAAGTGTCAGCCTGAGTGGCTATAGGTGCCCAGATTAAACATTGTTTGTGGGTCTGTTGGTGAGGGTGTTTCTGGATGTTAGCATTTGCTCTGGTGGACTCTCTAAAGTAGATTGCCCTCCCCAATGTGGGTGGGTCCCATCCTATCCATTGAGGGTCTGAATAGAACAAAAGGTAGAATGAAAGGTATTTACCCCCACTTTTTTTTTCCTGCCTCACTAATTGAGTCAGGAAATCACATCTCTTCTTCTGCCCTCCAAAAGGAATTTATGTCATCGGCTCCTCTGGTTCTCCAGCCTCCAGACTCAGACTGAATTATACCACCAGCAGATGGCAGATCATGGGAATTTTCAGCCTCCATAATGGCATGAGCCCATTTCTCTATCTATCAAGATCTTGTTAATCATCTCTCTCTCTTTCTATATATGTATATCTGTAAATACCTATATACGTATAATCTCTCTCTCTCTCTATATATATATATATTTATATCTGTAAATACCTATATACATGTAATCTCTCTAGATAGATAGATAGATAGATAGATAGATAGATAGATAGATAGATAGAGTATATGTATATACTCTATACTCTCCTATTGGTTCTGTTTCTCTGGAGAATCCTGACTATGTAGGTATAAATAGAATAAGCAAGACCTCCACTATGGGGAGAGGTCAGGGATCTGTAAATGATTCCATTTTGCTAAAACACAGGCTACACAAAGGGGTGAACTGGCAAGTAAGGCAGGCTGGGCCTTATTACAGAGAGCTTTGAAGACAGGTTAGAGAGTCTGGATTTTCTTTAGTAAAATAAATTATCCATTTTAGGATTAATTTTCTCAAACTTAATATAAGAAGAAGAGGAGGTATAAAAGAGGAGTAAAAGGGGGGGTGCCCGGGTGGCTCAGTCGGTTAAGCTTCTGCCTTCAGCTCAGGTCATGATACTGGAGTCCCAGGATAGAGCCCCGCATCGGGCTCCCTGCTCTGAGGGGAGCCTGCTTCTCCCTCTGCCTGCCGCCCCCCCGCCCCCACTAGTGCTCTGTCTCTCTTTATTTCTCTCTCTCAAATAAATAAAATCTTTTTTAAAAAAGGAGTAGAAGGAAGAAGAGAAAGAAAGAAAGGAAGGCTAGGAGGAGGATGAAGGAATGGAAGGGAAGAGGGTGGAGGAGGAGAAAGAGAGCAACAGCAACAAAAACAAAAGACCTGGCATTTCCGGGGTCTGTTCAGAGACAGAAGAGAACTCTCTATCCTCCACACTCCTACTCTCTACCCACTCTCCCCCACACTCAACACACAGTCCAGGTAAACTTGAGCCCATGTCCCTAATCCTAAAGCCGTGTCCGAAATACCTAACCTCCATGCTGCGGGCTGCTTGGTGCTAAGGCTTGAGCCTCACTTAGATGGCACTTCAGTTTGAGAAAAGTCATTCCCTGGGCAGATGTGTGATGTAATGGCTGCTTCAGCAGTTTTATTTAGAGGAGTCAAATGGCTCTCTATAATGAAGTACTAAGACTTTTAAGTCTCTCTTTCATGAACAAAGAAAATAGAGGCAGTGCTTCTGGACACTCGCAGAAGAGAGGATTTGAAGACAGGTTTTCTGAGAGAAGGTGAACTGAGGCCTCAACAACCTGGTGAGAAGCCAGAGCCCACAGAGGTTGGTAACTGCAAACTTTAACTTCACAAGGGCTGATGTGTTCAATTTTAAGTTGTTTCTGATTGGTTCTGTAATTCTGCTTTGCTTTCCTTCCATCTTCCATGAACTCTGCTTAGACAGCTTATGTAACCAATGTGGAGAAAATACAGTGTGGGAGAGGGGCAATATGCTTAAGTTTTGGAGCAAAGCAGACCAAATTTAGAGTTGGAACAGCTCCAGATCTTGGCAGGGCATCAGAGTCCATCTGAGAGAGGTCAAAACTGAGCTGGAAACTGGACTCGCCCTTCGGGCAATAAGCAACCCACATCCTCCCCCCTCCAGGAATTCTCAGGCACCTGGCAAGGCATTTGACTTCTCACACTTTGTGAGATTGGGGTCTGGGGTTCTTTTATTTAGATACTAAAGCAAGGTGGTTTCAGAGTGCTGGGGGATCCAGTGATGCCTGGACAATGTAAATAACTGTGATTGTCTATGGTCTTCCCTGTTTGTTGCTGTATTATTTATTTCCTCTTCTAAAAATGCTTCCTTTAGCATCAAAGGTGTCCTGACTGATGATAGCACTTTTCTTCAAATTACTGTCAACATCTCACTCTGTACCAAAGTGTAGGTTAGGCCCTGGGTTACTGGCTAAAGGCAGGAAGCGTTCTGTTCTCACTTATTATTGGAAAATATTGGCTCTAAAACTATTTCAAGTATTTTTTTTTTACCTTTTGCTTTTTTTCACATGCTATTTGGACAATTTTTATTAGAGATTTTCTCCTTGATAAGGGTAATTCTACTGAACTAATAATTTGTGAGCAGGAAACACACTTACGGTTTCAATACCCAGCTGTGCCATCCTGGTTGACTAGAAGTACGTGGGAAAAAGTTGTTCACTTTCCCTGGCTTGTTTTAGGCAAAAGGCCCTGTCCAAAAGATGCCACACAGGAGATGCTTAGCATGGATAGAAACAATCTAATTGGATATGAAATGCAATATTTACATGTTGATTTATACCTTTTGAATGTCCTGTAGCTACTCTTCACATCCTTGTAAAAAAAAAAAAAATCTAAGTATTTGGTAAGTGCAGGGTTTAAATAGTTACTGAGATTCATAGCAATTAGGACTAATTTGCTTTTCAGGAGGTTTCTTTTATCCTTGCAGTTTTCTGAAGATAAATCATTTGACCTCAGGCTCACAGGAAAGATAAGCCCAAGAGAGAAGTATGACTTGGAAATAGCAGGGCCTCAGCAAATACTGAGCCATGAGGGCTGAGTTCGCCAATGGGGACCTGAAATCATATAGATTAGGGGTTTGCTCAAAGTGATCATCAGTGGCTGACACAGCCAGAGCAAGAAACTTTTTCTCTGAACTACCAACCTGGGGATGTTTCTACTACATTCTACCCCTATAATAAGCCATTAGAGTCAGCCAACATGCTTGAGCAATAGGTGCCTAACTTTTCCTATATTAATGTGAAGATCAACCTCTATCCTTCAAACTTTCCCTTTCAATGGATGGTTTTCCTGTCTTGTCTTTGCCATATTAATTTACCACAGGAGTCTTTTTGTGTTTTTAAGTTAGTTTCCTGTTCAAGATCTTCTGATGGTCACGAGATGTCTTGGAAGTAAAGCTTCTTAATCTCACACTGGTAGTCAGAGCTTTTTATAATCTAATGAAGTGGCAATTCACCTTTGTCTTCCATTCATAAAAAATAGCACTTCCCATTATGGAGCACTATTCAGTACTAGACACTTTACATCTATGATCTCATTTAACCCAATGAAATAGGCAATACTGGTATTCTCAATTTTATAGATAACATTGTAATGCTAGAGAAGTTAAGTAACTGGACCAAGGTTACTGAAAAAAATCAGAAGTAGGATTCAAATTCAGGCTATCAAACCTATCCAAGGCTTAACTCTTGAGCTGAGTTCCTTCTTGGCAGCAGCCTATCCCACCTCTTCAAACTGGTCAGGATCCATACTTCCCACTATCTACTTTGCTTATTCTCACATTTAAGCCTCTGCTTATCATCCACTACTCACCCAAACTGTCCCTTTTATTGTCTATCCAAGCCCTTCTTTAAAGGCCTGTGTTAATTTCCTATTGCTGTTGTAATGAATTACCATAAATTTGGTGGCTTATAACAACAACACACATTGATTACTTTTTAGTACTGGTAGTCAGAAGCTGAAAATGGGTCTTACAAGGCTAAAATCAAGGTGTCAGTAAGACTGCATTCCTTCTGGAGGCTCTGGGGAGAGAGTCAGTTCTTTGCCATTTCCAGCTTCTGGAAGCTGCTTGCATTCTTTGACTGACTGCATCTCTGACTCTGCTTCCATCCTTACGTCTCCTCTGACTCTGACCCTCCTGCCTCCCTCTCTCTTTTATAAAGACCTTTGTTAATATATTGGGCTCACCCAGATAATCCAGGACAATCTACCCACTTCAAGATTCTTAATCACAACCAAAAACTCCATTTGTCAGGTGAGGTAATACATTCACGGGTTCCAGGAATTGAGACATAGACAACTTCGTGGGGTCTTAATTCTGCCTTCCACAATGACCAATTCCAACCTCTTTGCCACTCTCAGGGTTCCTGAAAGCCTCCATCAGCAAGCTGTCCCATTCTATATCTTATTGCTTGTACCTTCAGAGCTTTGAAAACTTTGCTTTCCACTCAGTTGTATAATTTTGAAAATTGGGTTCCATATGTTGTGGGCTCAGAGTGTCTCAGCTACAACCTTAGAGATTATCCAGGGCAGGGATAACAAAGAGGTTTCATTTTTTTTTTTTTAATATTTATTTATTTGACACAGAGAGAGACAAAGAGAGAGGGAACACAAGCAGGGGGAGTGGGAGAGGGAGAAGCAGGCTTCCCACGGAGCAGGGAGCCCGATGTGGGGCTCGATCCCAGGACCCTGGGATCATGACCTGAGCCTAAAGCAGATGCTTAACAACTGAGCCCCCCAGGCGTCCCAGAGAGGTTTCATCTTAAATGTCACATCCATGCAGCTGGTAGAAGTAGCTTAAGGTTCTGTGTTGGGAGGATTTTGAGGTTACTTCTGGTTTCAAAACAAAGAAGGCTGTCATCAAATAGAATGTCTGCCATGAAGGCAAGAAGTGAAAATGGCTTGGGGGCCACATGCTGGCCACTTCTGCTCTTCTCTCCTATCTCTCCATCTTCAAAATGAGGAAAAGCAGTTGGAAAAGGGCAACCAGCTTTTACAGAGGGCCTACTGTATGTCTGGCACTGTTCTGGTATATTATCTAAACTTAGCTTCTTTGACCCTCGTATTGACCTTATAAATAGAAGCGGAAATTAGGGTTCAAAAGTTTATAAAACATGTTCAAATGTCCACTGGAAGAACTTGGGACAAAAAACGAGATGTATCATACTCACTTTGGCAGCACATGTGCTAAATGCTAAAATTGGAAAGAAGCAGAGAAGATTAGCATGGCCCCTGCACAAAGATGACATGCAAATTCATGAAACACTCCATGTTTTTGACAAACAAACAAAAAAACAGACTCTTAACTCTAGAGACTAAACTGGTTACCAGAGGAGAGGGAGGTTGGGGGGGGGGGGAGGTGAAATAGGTGAAGGGGATTAAGAGTACACTTGTGGTGAGGAGCATTAAGTAATGTATAGAACAGTTGAATCACTACATTGTACACCTGAAACTAATATAAAGCTGTATGCTAATTACAATGGAATTAAAAAAATACAGAACTAATTGCAAATCCAATTCTGTTCAGTCTAATAAACTAGAGATTTAAATGATTTACACAAGGCCAAATGCAACTAGAAACAAAGTTAGATTAGAATTATGATAAATACATTTCCCCAAAAAACAGGACATAGAGATGGGCACATGACCACAATGCTGAATACTTAAACCTGGGACTTTTATAAGAAATCTAAAGGTTTGCAGTTAACTACAACCAATTATCGACACATACAGCAGAGTTCTTTGTGTTGGACTACATTCAGTGATCATAGGACATTATTCAGTTCCCTGAGTGAAAACCTGGCTGATTTTTTGGCATTGAGATCTTCCTTTCTTTTACTTACCCTGGGGTATTTGTCTTTGGTTTTCTTTAACATTTTCCTGTAAATCAGAGCTTACTGTTTCCTCTTTCCCTGTCTTTATTAATCTGAATGGATTAACATGCCCTAGAAACTGGAGTTCTTTTTTTAAAATAAGAGATTTAGTTATTTGAGACAGAGAGAGCAGGGGGAGGGGCAGAGGGAGAGAGAGAATCCTCAAGCAGACTCCCCGCTGAGCATGGAGCCCAACTCAGGGGTGGATCCCAGGATTGGGAGATCATGACCTCAGCCAAAATCAAGTCAGCTGCTTCACCGACTGAGCCACCCAGGTGCCCCAAGAAACGGGAGTTCTGACAGGAGAACCAGCTATTCCAGCTCTCTGCCCAAGGGCCCCTGCACTAAGGAAACATTTGCCTCAAGCTGAGAACCCCTTGTTAAGGTGCCGCTTATTAATGAAACTCCCTGTACACAGGTCAAAATCAGTTTCCAAGCAGTGAATCATGTCACTGTCTTGCTTAAAATGCTCCAGGGTTCCCCATCTCTTTCTAGGGAAAAGTCCCATTCTTATTCTTGGCCACAGGGCCTTCCTTGTCTTACAGGCTGTTGCACCACCAACCTCATCTCCTACCTCTCTCCTCCTCTGTCAGCCCACTCAGCACCCTCCTGCCACCTGCTTTGCTGCTCTTAATCCTCTTATCTGGCTCCCAGGTTTTTGTCATCCCCTGAATTCTATCCCCTAGGTTGCACTCCCCTTCTGCCGTGCCCAACACAGCTGTTTGAGTCAGTTTTTAAAATGCAAATATGACCATGTCATTTTCCTGCTCAAATTCCTCTAGTGGCTTCCTTTTATCCAGGCCAGTGGTTCTGAAGCCTAACTGATACCAGGGTGGTATAGATGTAGCTCTGAGTCTCACCACCCACTCCATCCCCTAGCCAAGATTCCAATTCAGAATGTCTGGGATGAGGCCAATAATAATAACTTCCAAAATCTTCTGGTCATTCCAATGATGAACCAGGCCTACAGGGTACGCCCATGTCCCTCACCAGCACATAAATGAGCCCTCCGGTTTGATCCCATTCAGATTCACACTTCCTTACAATCTACACTAAACCTGACCACCCCACCTCCAACCTCCAGGACTGCTAGATTTGGGCTACTCTGACTTGCTGTTCCCGGCACAAAACATGCTCTTGGCTATCTCCATGCTTTTATACAGAACATCCTATTCTCTAGATGAGGAAAAAGTTAACTCTGTGAAAGTAGACTTCCAAATCCAGCTCAGGCATTCAGTGCTTGACAAATATCTACCATCCCCTCAGACTGAGACCATCACTCACTCCCTCTGTATCACTTCTGGTTACTGTATTTTGCTTATTTCATATGCAATGCTCTATTTTACAAAATAGACAACATATTTATTTTATGCATTAAATAATAAGCTTCTTCTATTTCAGCCAAACCTGCCAGTGTGCCAGAGTTACAACTCCTTTTTATGTATATAACTTACAAAATGTTTTTATTCCTACAATATTGTATATGATCCTTACAACAGCTTTCTTTTGAGATGAGGGAAATGACATTCACAGAAGCTGGCTTGCCCCATATCACACAGAAAAATGATGAGAACTCAGCTTTCTTGCTCCAACGATGTACCATATATATGTATATAGTATATCTATGATATACTATGATGTACATCTTATGGTGTGCCATATAACATTTCAAATTAATAGAGGACTCACATAGTAAATACAATACATAGGACATCAAATTTCTATTAAGCAATGTAATAAACTAACCTGTAAAAAGGCTAAATTATATTTTTATCAATAATTTTATCTATTAAAAGGAAAACAAATTGATCTGTTACTTAGAAACTAAAAATGAAAACATATAAACCTCCCAATCCCCAAGCATTGCCACTTTTTCATTTTGATCCTGGAGATGATTAGAATGTCCTAATTTCTATTTTGGTAAGTAGGTTTTCAGCAGGGTTCCCCTGAGGTCTAGCAAGCTCAGACAGATACAAGGGAAGCTGTATCCAGAAAGTGTTAGGCACCAAGGAATTGATCTAAATTCTCTTTTTTACAGCAATTCTTCAGTTTATTCAACAACTCTTAGCGACCTAATCTATTAATAAAATGTCATGACTTCCTTTTTTAATACTGACTGGTATTTTTAAAACCAGAAACAAGTGAGACTAGGTATAATTCTTTAGATTATATGACAAAGGTTCCATTTGATAGCACTTCCTTATTTCAAATCTAAAGATTTAGACTTTTACTTTCAGAAGAATATAACATAGCTACCCTTGAAAGAAGCTACATAGGGTCCAGGCCCCTAAGGAATTAATTTTAGGGATTGATAACACTTTGTAAATGGGGAGAAAGAAAACCTACTCTTCCTACTAATGCTTTTTCTATTAAGACATCTGCTAGAAGCCATAGACTTCATCATGAAATGACCCTTCATCATGGGCACAGTCATTAACTGAAACACTTACTATCATGTATCAGTTAGGATTCTTTTGTCTCCATCAAGAATAATCCTCTTTCAAAAATGCAAGAAAACAATAAAGAAATATATCATCTCATAATTGCAATACCAGAAATAGTGTGGGGTTCCAGAATGATGTTATCAGTAGATCAACTGGATCATTAAAGATCCACATTCTTGAGGCGCCTGGGTGGCACAGTTGGTTAAGTGTCTGACTCTTGGTTTCGGTTCAGGTCGTGATCTCAGGCTCATGAGATCAAGCCCCACATTGGGCTCCGCGCTCAGCGCGCAGTCTGCTTAGGATTCTCCCTCTGCCCCACCTCCCCACATGCACGCTCTCTCACTCTCTCTTTCTAAAATAATAAAAAAAAAATCCTTTTTTTTTTTTTAAGTATCCAGATTCTTTCTACATTTTTAGTCTTCCTTCTCTGGGAGGTTTTTTTCCTCAGCCTGTATAGTAAGATGACCTCGTACTTATTGAAATATATTCAGAGAGAACAACATCCAGACAAAAGAGTGGGATAGTCTCTGTCTGTGGCCTTCTCTTGGGAGTGGGGAGACTTCCCTCAGACTAATTCCCACCTCAGTGACTTTCCTTCATGCTTCATTGGTCATAAATGTATCAGACGGACATCCTTCTCCATAGGCCAATTACTACAAAGGGTGAAGGGATGTAGAAAGGGAGGTAATCACAATGCTATATTTTACTGTTTCTCTCTGAACCACAGAGCACAATTCTGTACTCAGCAAGATGGAACAGATTAAAGAAGGACAAAGCCTCGCCTAAAATTGAGGGTAGATAAATAGGGTCTCTAAGTGTATGGTCATCAAAAATCATTTTAGACCCAAAATAATATTGTGGTATCTTCCAAAGGTAGGCAGAGTCAAAGTGAGCAAAATGCATCTACCTGGTCCATGGGCACTCGCTTCCTGAAGAATGTCCCTTTGTTAGCAGCAGCATTTAAAGCCATTTTAATATACTAGAATGTGAGAAGCTGTTAATCCTTTACTTTCTTTAGGGTGAGAGATTCACCCCCTTTCACATACTTAAATCTATGGGGAATGAGAAGCAGTATTAAAAGTTCCTTTTCTTTGATCTTAACTCTGTGTTTTTGTGTAAAGTCCTACTCATTTAGGCAAAACAAAGTATCCTTAATTCAACTGTAGAACAAGAAGGTCTTTAGTCAGACTAATACAGACATTAGCTCCTCTTGACACCAATAGGCAAAGCAATTTAATAATTAGTCTGCCGACCCCACCCATCACAAATACACAATGGGAAAAAGAACTGAAACCACCCATACTCTATTCAAGCATGGGTTGAATTGGAAACATGAGACTAAGAATGATGGTGATTAGTGGGTACAGATGTGGAGGAATATAATCAAGAAAAAAAATGTCCGAGTTAGGAGGGCTAACACTTCAGATAACAAACTAACTCTATGCTCCATAATGCTGGGCACATAAATAAAGAAAATATTTTCATGAGCCATCTGGATGCCCACATCACATCACTAAATCATGTCAAACTAATTCGTCATATGACAACTATCTTTAACTCCTTAACAGCTTATTTAGATCTAGCCTGGAATTATCACATCTAGTCTGAATTCTGCTGTTTCAGGTTCTTAAAGTTGCACTACTTTGAGTGAACCTTTCCATTTTTTCTTTTCCTAAGTTTAAATGCATTGAGTGTTATACAGTAGTGATTGTTAGTTTAGGATATTTTTATTCTTAACAAAAATTTAAGAGAAATTTATGTAAGAGGATTTAAGTTGAGAATATCCAGCAAATGAGACCATCTATTCTGGAATGATAGAATGTGATGGCTAGTGTAAATGTGATAGAAATGCACAAAATGCCACAATGTAGAATGTAATAATTAGGGGCACCTGGGTGGCTCAGTTGGTTAAGTGTCTGACTCTTGATTTTGGCTCAGGTCATGATCTCAGGGTTGTGGAATCGAGCCCAACATTGGGCTCTGCACTCAATGGGGAGTCTGCTTGAGATTCTTTCTTTCCTCTCTCTCTCTCCATCTGTCCCTCCCCCCCACTCTTTCTCTCAAATAAATAAATCTTAAATAAAAAAATGTAATAATTACTATTGCTATTATTAATATTTGACTATCAAATCTGTCATCAGCACTAGGCAGTAACAACTTCTTACTACCTTCCAGAATCTTCTCATATCCTTTAATTAATAAGCTCTCATTTCCAACTTATTAAGTATCTAATACAGTACAAAAAGGTAGTAAAGAAGAAATCCACCCTTGAATTGTTCAGTTTTGTCAAGATGAATACATTTTTTACAGTTTCAGAATTACATAGGAATAAAAGCCAAATAACATGGTGAAACCTCATACACAGAGGAGATACTGGTTATTTCTGTCTTTGTTTCTGGGATTCCAATGGATTTCCTTAAGGAAATCAAGTTTTCTTTATTATAACAAAGCCTCACTTCAGACCCTGGGGTTTTGGTGGAAGTAGTTGTACAGTTTTATTATCTGAAAAGAGTAACACTGACTATATAATTCCTTCAAAGAGCTTCTTTTTTCAAGGAGGCAATATGAACAAAATGGGACTTGTCTTCCAGAGTGAAAGTACCAAGAACTACATAATGAATAGCAAAAAGGAATATGGTGGAGGATTACAGTGTGTCCTGCTTCAGGAGACTAAATCTCAGTGTCCACTTCTAAGAATAGAAGATGGATAGTAGAGAGAGGAGGTTGTCAGAAACAGCTTGTTGAATGAGGTGAGTTTTTACTGCTACGGTATAACATTCAGTTGAAGAATGCTATCCTTTGATTGTATGAGGCTACCTGAATTTCCACCTGTATATCTACTAGTCATTTCAAATTGAGCATATCTAAAATTAAACTCTTAATTTACTCTGCCATGAAAGTACCTTCTCCCCTAAATTTCATTTGAATAAATGGCACTGTTGTTACAGCTCAAAACCCAGGAGTTGCTTTGCTTTATCTGTTTCCCTTATTCCTAACTTCCAAATTATTAAAAATTCTTGTAGTTATTATCCATAAAATATGTTCTGAATCTAACCACTACTTAGCACTTCTACTGCTAACACTCTAATCAAATCCATTATCTTCTCTCATTTGGATTATTATATTTTTTGAATCTCTTGCCTATTCCCACTCTTGCCTCCTAGAGTTAATTCCCTAAATGACACTTAAGGTGATGGGTATTAAAGAGGGCACGTACTAAATGGAGCACTGGGTGTTATACACAAACAATGAATCATGGAACACTACATCAAAAACTAATGATGTAATGTATGGTGATTAACATAATAAAAAAAGGTTAAAATTAAAAAAAAAAATAAAACCTCCTGAGACAAGCAAACACCAGCTGGGCTTGTGGGTTCCAACACCACAATTTATGTGATGTTTAGCATTACTCAAGTATTATACTGGCATCATCCTGGATACAATCTGTAGTTAAGAAACATGTTAATAAATATTAGATGCAAGTTTACAAAAAAAAAATGTATGCACAATCCAATCATTCCTCTGATCAGAACCATAATATGTCAGGATGATTAGAAAACTATGCAAAGTTCTTAAAGAGTCCAAGTCTCTTTCTCACCTCTGTAAAATTATCCATTACTACTCTCCCCTCATTGACTCTGTTTCAGCAACACCAGCTTTCTCGGTATTCCCTAAATGCAGAACCTTATTCCTAGCCCAGAGTCTTCCCTCTGTCTGGAAGATTCTTTTCTTCCTCTAATGTATTCAAGTCTCTACTTTCTCTTAATAAGTATCTTCATCTTAGGCACTCATTTAATGTAGCAATAATCAATAATGTGAAACACTTCCATTTCTGGCCGATGTGGAATAATAGGGACTAGATTTACCCTCCTCCGTGAAACAACCTAAAATATGCACACAAAAAAAAGACGTTCTATACCTCACACCATATGCAAAAGTTAGCAAAAAACAAATCACAAACCTAAAATTAATACTTCTAGAAGAAAAGATCGAACATTTTGTGATATTGGGTGAGGCAAAATTGTCTTTGTTCTGACATCAAAAGCATTATATATAAAATATATTAAATAACAAATTGATAACCTTGACTCCAAAAATTAATAACTTCTGATTTCAAAATCAGTCTTAAGAAAATGAAAATGTAAGCCACATTTTAGGAGAAAATATTTAAATATCATATATATAATAAAAAAACCCTTGTATCCAGAATATACAAAGAATTCTCAAAACTCAATAATATAAAGACCCATTAAAAATGGGTAAAATTAAGGTCAACAGACACTTCATCAAAGAAGATATGTGGATGGGCACATAAAAAGATGGTAAACATCATTATTCATTAGGGAAATACAAGTTAAAACCACAATGAGACATAGCTGTATATTTGTAAAATGGTTAAAATTAAAACTGGCCATACCAAGCACAGCCCAGGAGACAGGGCATGTAGGATTATTCTGAGATAGCCTACTGTATCTTTAATTTCACATTCCAATATTTCATTGCTAGAATATGGAAAAACAATTGATTTTTGTATATTGATTTTTGTATCCTAGGCTTTGTTAAATTTGCTTATTATTTCTAGGAAGTTTTTTGTAGATTCCATAAGGTTATCTATATCCACTTGCTATTTTGGAAAGGATTTTGAGGCTTTATCTAGGCTTATCTGTAAAGAGTGGTATACTTAATTAGTGATATCTGTCAGGGAAACAGAAGGGAGAGTGGTAGCAGCTATGCACCTATTTTTAGTACCAATTTACCCCATCCCCCCTTTATATAAAGAAGAAAATAAGCCTCAGAAAAGTGAAGTGATGTGCCCAAGCGTGGTAGGATAAAACCAAAGCCCATGCATCCCACTCCACTTAAGCACATTATTTACTATGCTTCCCACTATCTTCTCATCAAAGCCCAGCTGAAATCTAATTTCCTTCAGAAATCACTCAGTTCTAGTCTTCCCAAATAGAATTACTTTATTTTTCCTTATGGATAAATGGCCCTTAGATCATATCTATATCATGACATATATTTTAGTATCTTTTTCCAATTACTACAAGACAATCCTTTTAGATGGAAAGTGAATTTACAAACTACATTGTCAATGACTCCTAAACCTGAAATGTTATCAGAGATATCTAAGTGGTTTTAAAAAAACAGAGATTAAAAAGGTATTAATCACATGCTACCTTATAATACATTCATTTTCATGTTTTATCTCTGTGTTCATTATAATCTCCACTCCTTTGCACTAATTGAAATACTTTAATATATTAAGAGCTCGCTGAATACAAAAGTATTCTTAAATCTTCAAACTGTAATTCTTAAGGAACCAAAGGACCAAACCACTGTCAGAAAACCCACACTGAGCTAGTAAGGCACATACTTTTAGGTAGGTAACTTTCTAATAACAATGACATTAAACATGAGGTTGTGCAGGCAGACATCCATTCCCTCTAGTCACAAGTCTTTCTGCTTTGCATCTTCTTTGTAAGTGTATATAGTGGGCTAGAATTTTCACAACTTAGTGGAGATTATGTAATGATAATTAGTATGAGTATGTAAATGATAAATATTTTTAAATAAAATATTAAATAAAACAATTGTTATATTAACAAAACAACAATAATAACTTATTTGAAGTTTATTTAAAGTTGAATTTAAAGTAAGGGAATCATATATATTATATGTAGGACCAGTAAAACTATTTATATCATTGTCCTACATGATCAATTGATCATGATTTGTATGGGAGTACATCTTAATATAAACCAAAACGGATGTAATCGGACATTTGTAACCAGCATTGACTTGGCACTGAAAATACAAAGGACTGAACAAAAAGAGACCCTGGTTTATTGTGTGAATAAAAAGAAGTTCCAAAAGTGACTAAGGATTACATTTTGTTCTGCAAGACTACATATGCATGAGAAAATAGAATACTCATTCAGACAAATGACAAAAATATACTCCCAGGACATTCCTGAATACATGTGGTAGTGAACTAGTCTTTGTTGCAGGCTATCTGTGCATTAATTCTCACCAAAGCCAGGCACTGACTTTTGTTATTGTCTTCACAACATCCTCAGAGAAAATCTAGCTGAAGAGTGCCAGTGAAAGGAGTTAGAAGGTGTGTGGATCATGACTTTATCAGGATTAGCCAGTCTTCCCTCCCTGCCAAACTCTGCTTGTGCAGTCCTCCCACATAAAACACATGACAATCAATTTCTTCGCAGCTTTGGTAGAAGGAAGATGGGCTTTCCTAATAATGAATCTGGTGTCAGTTTCTGGTACCCTGATACTTAAAATCTATGACTCAGGCAAATTACTTAACCTCTCTGCTTTCCTTATTTGCAGAGTGTGGATAAAAATATTTGTTTTTGCATGTGTGGTGAGATTTATAAATAATACAGTCAAAAATCCTTAAAATTGATGATTATAAAGAATAATAGTAGTGTATGTTTTCACATATATGGGAACTAATGGAATGTTTTTAAAATTTACCTGGAGAATCAATATTTCATTTTATTGCTATTTTGCTCTCCTTCCTGAGCTCTCAAATGTTATAGCATTTGCTTTTATTGGCCTTTGAATGGATGTGCGATATATGGTGTTGACCTATTGCAATGTTTGCGAGTTTTCAGTTACAGAGTAAATTTACTCCTTTATAAGGCAGGTGCCAATGTACAAGGTCAATGACCACATTACAGACTTGCCACGTGAGAGCTATTGAACAATAATATCCATCACTAAGTACAGTAGGAAATGATTTGACCTTTCCCTGAATAATAGTTACTGGATCAAATTATTTTTCAGCTTGAAAATAATTGCAGATCTGAGATGCCCATTTAAGCTACTGCCTTCTGAATTCACATCAATGCTTCATGTTCCCACTGCCATTGCTGGTAATCGGAAGGAGCAGTACGTGAAATGTGCAAAAGCAGTGTGTGGTAATGGGATGACAGAAGGTTTTGGATTTACATTATCTGAATTTAAATCGTGGCTTCTCTTCTGCCTTACAGATAGTTTCTGTCAAATTACTTCCCTATACACGGTATGTTAACTATACTGGAATTAAAATAAAATAAAATAAAATAAAATAAAATAAAATAAAATAAAATAAAAAAGTTCCCTATGTCTTAGTACTGATGTGAACTTTAAATGAAATAATATATCTTTAAAATACTGTTGTCCAGCCTTAGCTCCAACATGTAAAGAGCTTGAAAGTCATCACTCCAAGTCTTTACAACAAGAGAATGTTGGATAAATGGAAAATCAGTGACTTTTCTTGTACCTGTCAGAGAACTGAGGTTGCTAAACAAGTTTCATTCGAAAATCTGGAGAGATAGGCACAGCCAGAGAGAAACAGCTGAGATCTTACCCAAAACAGAAATGTGAATTTTGATGAACTGAAGACTAGTCTGTGAGTGAGAATTTCCTGGTGGCTGCAGCCTTAAGGAAGCCCCCAAATTTCACAGCCTTTGCCTCCATGAACTCCATTAGGTTCCCATGGTGATGATCTGAGAAAGTGAGAGAGATCCCCAAGTGGCTCTATCAGAGGGAAAAGAAGAGTAATCATCGTGAAATACATCCAGAGCTTTTTCAGAATAAAGACCTACTCTCTAGCAGAAAGGACTTTGCCAGAGCCTTATCTTAACTGGGGGAAGGTAATTCCTCTCACTCCAGTCTCCTCCAGCCTTCCTGTTTTATCTGAGAGAGGGAAAAATACATTTTCAACAAGGGTCAGGCTTCACAGAAATAGATTGGCAATACTGCAGCCAGGGAAGGGAGTAGGAAGCAGAAGGAAAAAAGCTGTATTGCTGAAGGAACATCTGTGAAGGTCACAGTACCAAAGTACAAGCCCACTGAAAGACTGAGACTTAATTGCAAGATTGTAGAAAGTTCCTTCTAAACCATACTTTAGCACCATGCCAAGAAGTCTCCAGTAAAGTAACAGTGGACTTCAACTGAAAAGATGTATGGCATGGAATGCCTCTGAGAAGGAATACTTAGGGAAATTCAAAGTCAGGAGGGAAGACGATGAATGAATGAATGAATGAATGATACTAGAGGACTTTGAAGCCTCTGGCACCTATAGCTGCAGAATACATTAAACACAGCCTAACACCTAGGCAGATTAACTAAATCTTCACACTGAAAACCTATTTGCCTCAGTTCCTATTACCCAGTACAATATGTCTGGCTTTTCACAAAAAATTACAAGGTATGTCAAATAGGAAGAAGAAGGGGAAGGAAAAGAAGAAGAAGCTGGGGGAGCAGAAGGGAGAAGGGAAGCTTCAAAGAAGAGGAAGAGGAAGTGAAAGAAGAAGAGGAAGGGGGGAAGAGAAAAAGGAAAAGGAGATGAAGACAAAGACAAAGACGAAGATCAAGAAGAAGAAGAAAACAGTTTGAAGAGACAAAGCAATCATTAGAACCAAAATCGTATATGACCCAGATGTTAGAACTATCAGACAGGGAATTTTAAAGAATTATGATTAATATGGTAAAAGCGCTAATGAAAAAAGCAAGCAACATGTAAGGATAGATGAGTAATGTAAGCAGAGAGGTGAAAACTCAAAGAATCAATAGGCAATAGTAGAAATAAAAATCCCTATAACAGAAATGAAGAATGCCTTTGATGGGCTCTTCTGTAGACTGGACACAGCCAAGGAAAAGAATCATTCAGCTTGAAGACAGGTCCAAAAGAAACTTCCCAGATTGGGATGTAAAGAGAAAAAATAAAAATAAAAGCAGAGCAGAGCAGAGCATCTAAGAAATGTGGATCATATCAAAAGGTACAGCATACACATAATTGGAATACCAGGAGAGGATAGAAAAAAATGAGAAGAAATATTTGAATAATAGATGAGAGCTTTAGAAAATTAATTACAGAATCAAATTACTAATCCAGGAAGTTCAGAGAACATCAAACAAGGGGAGCACAAGGGAGTTTTAGGACAATGAAAGTATTCTATATGATTCTATAATGATGAGTGCATGATATTATACCCTTATCAAAACTCATAGAACTGTAAAACAGGTGAACCCCAATGTTAATCATGGACCCTATTGCTAGTAACGTATCGATATTGATTCAT
Source organism: Halichoerus grypus (assembly GCF_964656455.1). NCBI lineage: Eukaryota > Metazoa > Chordata > Mammalia > Carnivora > Phocidae > Halichoerus > Halichoerus grypus. The sequence goes on from NC_135722.1 coordinate 35,856,797, forward strand.
TAACTGTGACCAATGACCCATACTAACATAAGATAATAGGAGAAGCCGGATAAGGGGCATATGGTAACTCTGTGTACTATATTCACAACTTCTCTGTAAATCTAAAACTATTCTAAATTATAATATATATTTTTTAAAACACTGGGTTTCCAAATATAGGTTTTCAAGAAGTATTAGTTCCTCTTTACCATATAGACTATGTCAAACACAGTGTAAGTTCAATTCAGTATACTTGCTGTTGTATGGGATGATCACGGAAGGGAATTTCCTAGTACATTAAATATAAAATGTAATTAAGTATAATTATTCAGTGTAAAGAGATAACAGATTAAAAGTTTAATAGTGGACAGTTAGGTGCATCTCTATTGAACATAATTTAATTTTTTGATGATTCAGATGACACTTAGGAATCTTTGAAAGTCCTAAGTCATCATTATGAATATCAATTATTTGTGTGACAAGCAGAATTTCACTAGTAAAGACCTCTTATTATGGGAATGCCAATCTTAATTTGTTTAGGAATATGGATTCATCAAGAGTATTCCAGCTTTTTGAAATTATACACATAAAAATCAATCAGCATAAAAATAAAGGTCACCACTAGACCACTCTAGTTTGGGAAGCTAACTGTGTTAGCATTTCCCTATGTTAGTTGCCTGAACTAAAAGAGCTGAGCAAGGGATGTAAGAGCTAGAGACAGAAATAAACAGGAAAGCCGTTCTTGTCATCTTGGATAAACAAGGACACATGGCTTGCAGATTTTTCCCCGAGTCTATGTTGAAACATGCTAAGTCATGAGGATGTTCTTTCCATAGCAAATAATACAGCAGGATTCCTTTGAATAGCTCGATGGGTGGGGTGAGAAATCTCTTTGAACTCAGGTTTCCCTAGGATGTCTTGCTACTATGTGTGATAACCTAACAAGTGTTTATATCCCTGCCATAATATAGGAACTCATATATTATTTTCAGAGAGGACTTTCTTTTTTTTTTCTTTTCTTTCTGAATGCTGCAAGAGCACAAAAAAGATTTGGAGGTGAGACACAAAATAAACTGGATAAGCAAGAGGAATTAGGCCCATGGGAGAACTAAGAGGATTACATCTGCTGCCATCTTTGAGACCTCCAAAATCCGAGAAGTTTTCTTTGTTGATTTGGAAGAAAGATTTCAATTGAGAGCAAAACTGTTACAGAATTCTGCAAGTCTGGGGGTGGAAGACACTAATTCAAGAAAGGAATCTAGTAATATTTGTGATATGCTGACTTAACAGGACCTTTGTCAATTATAAAGAACCTTAATCCAGTTTATCAAACTCAGTGCATTTGACCAAATACACTTTATAAAATGATGCTAGGCTTCTCTGGCCTGCTCCAAAGAAATCAGAGATTCAGTTTAATGGAAACAGGTTATTTCATATCTCCAACACAAATATTTTTAGCCTTTAAGATGCCCACTTAAGTGTGAAAGAATCACAGGAGGTAGCCAGGGATGGAGTCTTTTCTAAGAAGTTCAGCAATAGAAGGATAGCTACATTTCTTTCGATAACAAACAAATAAACAAAACTCAAGATCATCTTCTCCTTCAGCTAAGCAGAAAATCTGTAATGGTTAATGTTCCTTTTTGCTCTAGATCACGCTCAGCCTTATCCTTAGCCATCAGGAGCAAGAAAATAACTTGCAGACATTTAATGGGAGATCATTTTACCATAAAATGTATTTGGACACACAATTAAAAATATAAAGTCTTTTTAGCTCAAAGGCGGATAAGCTACTAACCATAAAACCAATGCTCTATGAACCCAGAGACACAAAAAATAATTATACCCTAGTCACTAAGCCAATATTTAAAACTATTAATAGATCTTTCTTAGACTCCCATGTGATTTTATTTTATTTATTTATTTTTAAGGTTTTATTTATTTATTTGACAGAGAGAGAGAGAGAGAGCACAAGTAGGCAGAGCGGCAGGTAGAGGGAGAGGGAGAAGCAGGCTTCCCGCGGAGCAGGGAGCCTGATGAGGGGCTCGATCCCAGGATCCTGGGATCATGACCTGAGCCCAAGGCAGATGCTTAACGACTGAGCCACCCAGGCGCCCCGACTCCCATGTGATTTTAGATAACGTCTGTATCTTCATCCAATTTAATATTGCAAAAGCTAGTCAAATCAACAAATAACCAAGACCTTTTTCTTACTGCTCTTGTTAAGGTTTTGAAACTGTTTATATTTTAAGCCTATTTGAATTAATGAAAAAAAAACTTACCATACCGACACAATCAGTTTTTACTTATCTCTTTCCAATTTTTTTTTTTGGATACCCGCTTAAAAAGCCCTTGAAATTCAGTATCACAGTGGATATATTTGGCAGCCACTTTTTTCCTCAATACTATTTAACAGGTCACTTTATGTTATTTTAATTTGTTTTAGGGCTTCTTCACTGTGGAATATCTATGCTAAGTGAGAGAATATGGTTTACTGAAGAGATCAAAGAATTTGGAATATTAAATTCTAACACCATCGCTTCTTAGCTATAAGACCTTGGGGAAGGATCTAAATGGAGATTCCTCATCTATAAAATGGTGATAATATCCATGCTTTCTTCAGAAGGTGAATATGAGGATAACCTGAGTTATCGTATTAGTACAATGTCTGCCACAGCATATGTACTCAGCATATGGCAGTGATTAATCCACTGTTGGCTGGAACAATATATTCAAAATATTTACCATCATCAGTATGACACAGGCACATCCAGCCAGTATGAGTGCCAACTTTAAACAACTGAGACAGTCTGCTAGGTTGTACTAGTTGAATATCAGCCCCGAGTAGTAGGAAACAGAAGGGATAGAATTGAAAAAGCGGTTGGGAGAAATTTGATGAAGGCCTCATTTTATGTCTTGGAGAGCACTTCAGAGTGCCTCTGGACCCTTTCTCTACCACAAGCCAAAGTGCAGAAACCTGTAGCCCAGGGAGCAGCTTCTCTCCCGATGTTGCTCAGCTTGAGAACTTGACTTCCTTCCTTCCTTCCTTTCTTCCTTCCTTCTTCCTTCCTTCCTCCTTCCTTCCTTCCTTCCTCCCTCCCTCCCTCTTTAAAACTATGTCTTTAAAACTTTAAAACTATGTCTATCAGACTCTAAAATCCTTCCTCTTTCTGCCACACTGAAGTTGGTGACTTTATCTTTCAAGTCCCTGATTCTGAAATGGTACCTTCAGTTTCCTGGTCCAGTGGCTTTCCAAACTGTGTTTCTCGAAGCACTAGGTTTCTGTGGGAATGATCAAAATTCCCCTGGAAGCTGAGAGGGCAGAGCTTATGTGTCTCCTGGAACATGGCCCTCATTTCAACTAGAACCCTCATCTCTTTCTTATACAGAGATTTCATCTTAGATAAAAAGGTTTTATTGCTTTAAAAAAGGAATGTTAAAAAGTCACTGCTCTATTCCAAACTCTATTCTTTGTTCCTGCTCGTACCTCGGTAGAGCCTCAACCTAGGTCCTTGCTCTTACATTTGGGTTTTTCAGCTATCTGCGGCCTGGATCTCTGGTCACTAAATGGCTGATTCTTATGCTGGAGTTTGTATTTGACTTTGAGTTCAGAAAACTCACCTCAGCTTTACTACCCAAACTCTGAATCTCATTTGCCCCCATCTTGTGTGGGATTCTTAAGAAAAGACTCTCTAACTCTGGTCTTCTTCTCAGGACTTCATCTGACATAGGGTCTATTTTCTCAATGTTCACAACCTCTGCCTTGATCGTTAGTTACTCCACTCTCTGGCCAAGACCCTCACTTTGCATTTAGTCTTCCTTGACTTATTGATATCAAGGACCACACATATTTTATAATTTCAAGTGAGAGCTGGAGGCCAACATGTCTCATACTTTAAAAGTGGCTCCTTGAGGCCAAGATACCATCTGCTGAAATTAAAGTGTTCTTCCCTCCAGTTCTCCTTATTATCAATTCTTTGATTCTTTGGGGCCTCATTTTGGCCCCTGCCTATGACTCAGACTCGTACGACCATTCCACTGAAATCTTGACATTTTCCATGCTGACTGAGTCTGATGAGACGGAGAGGGTGCAGAGGGGGAGGGTGCGGACACTGTGTTTGCATGACAGCTGGGACTATTGAGGTGCTAATGTAGACACTTGAGAAGCCATAGACATGCCCACTATCATACAGCCAGTGTCTGCCACAGAGACCACCCAGCCCATGGCCAACTCCCACTCCAGCTACCACACCAATGGGTTCAATTAAGTTCAGGAGAATCTATGATTAGAGGATAAATCAGCACCCAGCTGTTTAACCTTAGAACCATGAACTGTAATCACAGAGATGGGGTGGAAGCTGCTCTGGCCATGAGGCCAGCCATGGGCCCACAGCAGTGAACTGGGGCCCCTCTCACTTCTGTGCCAACCTACCCATTGATCGCCCCCCATACATGAAGTGTATAGCATGTAATATTTACAGCAGCAGCTTAGCTAAAAAAATGTTTTTAATGATCATTTTTTATTTTCTGTGCTATAATTTGGATAGTTTCTTTTGACATGTGTTCATATTCACTGAGTTTTTCTTTTTTGCAGTGTCCAATCTGTTAAAAATCTCCTTCGGTGGATTTTTTCATTTTACTTGTTCTATTTTTCAGTTCTGGAAATTCCATGTGTTTCTTTTCCATAGTTTTCATTTCTTAGCTGAGATTTTACCATTTCTTCCTTCACTAGGAGTGTATTTAAGTACTCAGACATACATAATACATATTTTAATGTCCTTTTCCTGCTAATTCCAACAACTGTGCTATTGCTGCCTATTTCTGTTGATTGTTCTCCTGGTATGGGTCATATTTTCCTGTTTCTTAGCATATCTGGTAAATTTTACTTTTGTAATGGACATAGTGAGTACTACATTGTTGAAAGAGGGGATTTTTTTTTTTTCCTTTAGAGAATGTTGAGTTTTGCTCTGGCAACCTGTTAATATAGTGGAGAATTAGCTGTATACTACTGAGGCCTGATTTCAATCTTTGTTAGGACTGATCCAGAAGAGCCTTTATTCTAATGCTAGGTATGGCCTTGCTAGGGTATCAACTAAATGTCTGGGTTCTCAAATTAGGTTTTCCACTCTCTCCACTCTAGCTGATTCCAGAACTTTGCCGCCTCCACAGGCTCTACTCAGTTCACAGACTCCAGATAGCTCTTCTCTGTCATACCATGCAGAGTTTCACACTATCAATACACAGCTTAATATTTGGCCCAAACCTCAAGGTCACTGACATGCAGATTTATAAACCTTATTTTATTTACAAAGTATCTTCTATGTTACCTAATCTTGCAAATTCTGGTTGCTTGACTACATGGACCCCTCAAAATGATGATTTCTGTTTATTCAGTTAAATGAGACTATCATGCTCTCTATTTGGGCTCCACTGCCCTCTTCAGCAATTTGGAAAGTAGATCTAGACTTTGTGTGTTTTCCTTCTCCCAACCATCTCTGTGCTGTTGTCCAATACTTAAAAACTGTTACTTCATATATTTTTCCACTTTTTTAGTTCTTTTTAATGGGAGGATATCTAATTAGAGACTTTCCTTTTGCATCTCCCATTAGTCTAAATTTTTTTTTTTTTTTTTTTTTTTTTTTTTTAGGGAATTCTAGATGATTTTCTTTGACCTTCTTGGCTATAGTTTCTTATGGGCTGGATAGGAATCTCTATCTTATTGAAAATTTTATTTTTATTTATTTATTTTTTTTAAAGATTTTATTTATTTTTGACAGAGAGAGAGAGAGCACAAGTAGGCAGAGTGGCAGGCAGAGGGAGAGGGAGAAGCAGGCTCCCCGCTGAGCAGGGAGCCCGATGCGGGGCTCGATCCCAGGACCCTGGGATCATGACCTGAGCTGGAGGCAGCCGCTTAACTGACTGAGCCACCAAGGTGCCCTATCTTATTGAAAATTTTAAATAACTCATTTTACATTTAAAATTTTAGTAGTCCAATAATTTCAGATCCACAAAAGTGAGATCTTGTTTTGGGCTCCTGAAAATCAAGATGGTGATAAATGTCTAAGGGTGCTATTTTCCACAAATATAATAAGATTATGATTCTGGAAAATAAACACATTAAAACTCCTCCATCTAACTGGACAGTGATGAAACAGAATTTCTGTGATCTACATTAAACTCCATCAAAAGGAACAAGTTTGAAAAGAGCTTGATAAAGTCTCCTCTATTTTCTTCTGACTTCAGATGTATAAAAACGCTTTCCAAGTTTCAGTGGACAGACACTGACTTGGATTTTTGTTTGTGTTGTTATTGCTGTTACCCCAGGATGCTCAGGAGTTCACAACTTCTAGGTCCCATATTATTGTCCCCATCAACCTTCTTGCAATTATTTGTTTACAAGTTGCCTCTCTGGATTGTGAGATGCCCAATAAAAATTACTTGAGCAGAACCAAGCGTTCATGGCCTAAAGGATTTTAGTGCAGTTTAAGAACCTCTATACAGCTCTAAAACCATTGTCAAGGTACTGACCAGGAAATCTAGCTTACCAAGTCTCCAACAAAAGTGTTCTAAGAATGCAGAGGTGTCAATAAAATGTTATGCTTTTAAACAAGATATCCCTCTCTCATGTACTCTATAAAGTACTTATAGAGGACTAATGTAATTGTTAAGAAAACACAGTGCTGTCTCTGAATAGCATTATTTTTGTGATGCAGATTCTGCAAAAGTCAACCCCAGCTTTTGAAAGTAATGTATGTAATTTAAGCAATCAGCAGGCCAGACACTTCCCAAAAGTGGGGAATGGAATTGCTTATTGCAGTTCTAATAGCGATTCTGCACAACTTCACCACAGAGAATGATTATTCCAACCATTGCAAATCTTGTTCTTTTCTGTTTAAACCAGGAGTAGAGTTTGATATAACTGTGACTCACAAGATGAAATAAATACTTAATGCAGCCTTTTAAGTGTTGGTAAGATTCATTCAGAAAATGGAGGAACCAGACAGCTGGATCAGGCCTGCCTTCCTTCTCTTCTTCCCGCCTTTGCCCTTCCTCCTTCATTTTTCTGTACTGTGGAAACTTGGATACTCATATAACTTGCCTATTCAGCTTACTTATTTGCCAGGGCTAGACAAAGTAAAAGATACTGGGTGGTTTTGTTTTGTTTTTTATTCTGATGATTATGGGTGCTTAAAATGATAAGAATACAGTTCAAAGCAGTTTGTGAAACCAATGAGTGCTGAGGCTAACCCCATCTCAGTGACAAGTCAGGAGGAAATAAATAAAAAACAGCTGTGGTGTAGGAGGTCACCTTAACTTTACATTTATTACTATTTTATTATTTTATATTGGGGTATCACTCAGGATTCCATCAGACAAACAGAACCAATAGGAGTTTATATTAAAAGATACATTACAAGATTCTGGTTTAAGGAACTGTGGAGACGGTCAAGGCAAGTCTGAAATCTATAGGACAGGCTGTCAGGAAAGGCAGGCTAGAACTCTCTGGACTGAGCTGTAGTGGCTATTCCTAGGTTGAATTTCTTCTTGCTTAGGGAAACTTTAGTTCTGCTCTCAAAGCCTTTCCACTGATTGAATCAGGACCACCCAGATTATGTTGGGTAATCTCCCTTACTTAATTGATTATGGACCTTAATCATGTCTACAAAGTACCACCACTGTAATAGCTTGATTGAATAACTGGGGATTGCTGCCTAACGAAGTTGACACAGAAAACTCATCATCACCCTTTGTGTAACAACATTCTTTATTTTTCACACTAGTTAAATAATAGTTATATACTTTCTTCATAAAATAAGTAGTTGAAAATTATAAATTGGTCTTAAAAATAATTTTCTGAAGTTTTTACTGGTCCATAAGAGCCAAAAGTCTAGAAGCCACTGCTGAAGGATAATATTCTTGCTCACATTCTCATTTCACAGATGGGAAGATACTGAACCCCAAAGAGGTATTTGGTTAATAAATTGTGGGTAATAAATATTCATTATTTGTGCAGAGTTTAATTTCCAAGTATATTGGCTTATCTTGTTACCTTTTAGGTTAAATCAGATTGTATCAGTTTTCTATTGCTGCATAATGAATTATGACAATTAATAATGAATATTCATAATGGATTATTATTTCACAGTTTCCGTGGGTCAGGAGTCTGGGCACAGAACCTCTGCTCAGGGTCTCACTAGACTGAAATCAAGGTGTTGTCTGGGGCCGTGGTATTGCCTGGATTTTGGTATTCCCTTATAAATTCACTGGATGTTGGCAGAATTTAGTTCATGGTGGTTGTAGAACTGAGATCTTCAGTTCCTATGCCTACCCACCATTCCCTGCATTGTGGCTTTCTCCAGAACATGAAATATCACTTCTTCAAGGCTGGCAGGAGAGAATTTACCTGATGGTTCTTATCATTTTGACTTTCTGACCTCACAACCATTCTTTAACAGACTCACCTAATTAGGTCAAGCCTACCCAGTATAATCTCTCTTCATTAATTTAATATTGATAAGTTAGGGACCTTAAATACATCTATAAAATCACTTCACCTTTGCCACATAACACAGCCGAATCAGGGGAGTGATATCCCCTCATATTCACAGGTCCTGCCTACATTCAAGGAGAGGGGGTTATATACTGAATGGACACAAGGGAGGCAGCTATCTTAAGAGTCATTTTAGAATTCTGGGTACCACACAGAGTCAATTACTTTTTCTTTTCTTTTTTTTTTTTTAAAGATTTTATTTATTTATTTGACAGAGAGAGATAGCGAGAGAGGGAACACAAGCAGGGGGAGTGGAAGAGGGAGAAGCAGGCTTCCCGCGGAGCAGGGAGCCCGATGCGGGGCTCGATCCCAGGATCCTGGGATCATGACCTGAGCCGAAGGCAGATGCTTAACGACTGAGCCACCCAGGCGCCCCATCAATTACTTTTTCAACACCATCTTATTCTTTACTTTAACTTGGGGCAAGGTGAAAGTAAGAGAAGAAAATTTAATTCATTCCATTCAGCACATTTGGGAAGGCACTGAACTGAATAAAATAGGTTAAAATTGGGTTTATAAAAGCAATAATCACCAAGCATTATTATGTAATAGATTTTGTTCAAATACATCAATGTGTAATGGAAACTAGATAGTATTAAACTGGAAAAAGTACAGAGATTTTTATGAGCTCTAGAGATAATCGTAAGAAAATAGGGTATAGATCATGGACTGACATTTTTGCATCATCTCAGACTATGAAATTGGGCAGATAGATTTGCGAAAGGATGAAGTCTCTTCTCATTTGGCTGCCATTCAAATACACAATTGTTAATCATGAATATTTTTAAAATACAATGAGGCTGGATGTGACAAGGGTAGAGCAACACTCAACTCGAATATGGGTGAGCTGTTCTTGTCTCAAGGTTCAAAGATCAGCAGTCCATGGCTATTTCATATCTGCCTTGGCTTTCATTCTTCTCCCCAGAAGTGGAATTATTATGAAGCTAAAGAAGTCAAAAATCAGGGCCTCACACTTGCCCCTTTCAAGGCCCTAGAGGCCTTTGTGATATGTTCACACAGGTTATAAATTTTCATAAAAATTTTGAAATCAAGTATTTTAATGCACTATGTTAAGACTGTTGTCTCTTTTCACTCTAACTTCCCCTCTATTATGCTGCGTAGGATGGGCGGAGCTGTGAACATTTTCTGGATAGAGTAAAGTGGAAGTTGAGTTGAGGATTCATTTATTTGGAACTCAGTGTGATGTATGTACTGGCTTAGAGTCCTGTCTGGGCATAGTTATTACACATCATCCCAGGGTAGGAATAGCTTTCAGCTGTATTCTTACCACCCACTCTGCTAGCTTACCCAGGAGTATGACATAAAGACTTTGACAAACTTTCTAATGAGGGTCAGCAACTAAAAGAATATTTAAGGCCAGTCGCTTTAAGTAAAAGAAAACTTGATATGCTTTGAAATATGTCAGCTCATTTATAAAAGATACTTGACTACTAATTCCCCAATTTGACAAAAATTTGCAAACATTTATATAACATAACCAAAAACAAATCATAAAGCTGAAAGAAACATTCTCAAACTATGATTAAAATTTTTTTCTGCTCAATCTTGCTTAAGAAAAGACCAAACTATCTTTAGCAATTTTCTACTTGGTTCTATCTATAGAAACTGATATTATAAAACCACTGTTATATCAAAAGGTAATCAGTGAGTATAGAAGCAAATAATAAATGAAAAAACTATAGAGGTATGTGAGATAATAAAAATATTGCTAAATAAAACAAAATATTATTTGTCTGTTTCTATGATCTTTGTGAATTTGTCATATTTTTACAAAATTAATTTCTTATTCTAAATAAATGTTTGCTTTCATATTTAACTTTGAATTTATAATTTTATACTCTTTTTCTTAGACCGGGACTCTAAATCTTATAAGCTTTAGGCCTCCCCAAGATGTTCCACTTTGTTATCTCAAAGAACACCTTTTATGGAAGGTCATAACCACTCTCTAATATCCTGTGCTGTTTTATGACGACTATATATTTTATATTGACATGGAGTGTTTGCTTTCATTTATTTTCCTGGCAGCTCTCTAAGTTTTGCTATGGTTTAACTTCTTTAAGTCTCAATTCCCTTATTTGTAAAATTGGCATCCAATTACTTCTATCACATAACAGGCCCCAAATAAATGTAACTTTACTTGTTTTTCTATTACTATTGTCATTATTATTCTTGTAAGTGGTAGCATTTTAAATAAAGGTTTTTACTTATAGTCGAAGGAGGTTAGCCAACTAAACATTCAAAAAATAAAGTAGCAAATAAAGGCAAAATTAGAATAATTTCCTGAGTCAGATTTCTAGATAAAAAAGATAAAAAAGTTCAAGATAACTTGACTCCAATCACGGACTACAGTTAGTCCCTCCAATAACTTTTCCTAAAGTGGCAGCTAATCTTAGGCAATGCTAGATGCACACTGGGTATAAGCATGTTGACTGAATTTATCTCAATACTGTTAAAATACTTGGCCTGTTCATATAAATGCAGAAATCTACCAGATTCTGCAGTGGGATAGGTAAAGATGATGATTGAAGAATGAGATAATACCCAGGGGGTTTGCTCCAAACTTCAAAAGGAAGATGGGCTTAGAAATTTGATCTGTGTCTTCAGAAGGAGAAAGGCTGAAAACTGCTATAAAATGCACCTATAAAGAAAAATCACTGGGAACCTAAGTCTATAGCCGAAAACATCATTATAAGTAACAATTTATGTGACAATTTGTACTTTCTAAGTTGTCTTCACAAACATGATGCCATATCATTCACTCAGAAACATGAAATAGGGATGATAGAGAGATGATGTGATGTATCAGTGATTGTTCAACATCTCACAGACAGAAACCCTTGCCTTCTGTCACTAACTGACCGTGCACAATGACTGGGCATTCATGGCCTCAGAGTAAAAAATGAGAAAGCAAAAAGCGAAAAGGAGGGGATCAAAGAAGAATCAATTCTAGTGAGGGTCAAGTAGAAAATCAGCATTTCAGCACATCCTACCTGCTTCAGAGTGACTCTTTAGGGCCATTCGCAGTGAAGGCTTGGACCGGGCTTGGTGGAAGCTCCCTCTCTGGGAAGTAAGCCAGGGCCAGACAGGTTTCACCACTAAATTAAAAGAATAAAAGCATTTAGAAGAGACGATCCAAAGCAGTATAACTTGGAGAAAAGCAAAATTGCTGTAGAGAAGAGTCAAAGTCAAAGGTTGTAGCTAGGAAAATGGAAAATACAGAGTCCAAAGGGCAGGACAGGACAGGAATGAGACATTAAATGTTCTGGTTGTATCACAAAAGTCAGTAACAGTTTGGGATCCCATGTAAAGAAAAGTGAAGGAACAAGCTTCAGAAATAAAGCATTTGAGGTGAGTATGTGCTCGCACTGGCTGTTTATAGTGGGTCCAGGAGAAGCAGTTAACGTGGCTTGGAGAGACATTACAGTTTAGGCAGTAACTAAATATTTTTTTTAGATCAATAGTTTTCTAACTTCCACTGGTAGCGAAGCCCTTCCTCAAATGATTCATATGCAGAAATTCATATGTAAAGGATAAAAGGAGAACTGATATTACTTAGGTAGAAGCAAAATTCAGGGTGTGCCACCTGGCCATCCAGCTGGCCCACACGGCTTTGGGACCCCCTGGGTACCAGATATTAGGTATTTGAATAATGAATATTAGGGCTTGCCTGATTTGAAAGCTACACGTCTAGATTTTCTAGGACTTAATCTTTAGATCATGTCGGATAACCAGAAAGCTATATATTTGGGCTTTATTAAATTGATTTCTAGTACATCACTGAACAGTAATTTAATATGCCTTGAGTTTTAATTAAGGATCAGTGTAAGAAACAACTATGACAAGCATTTTCTTCAGTAGAACTGCAGTTGAAAACATTATCCACTTTCTTGCTTAATTTCTCAGAAAGATTTCATGGGATATTTCTCTTAGAATATAAGACTCAGGGTCTGGCTAGGCCTGATTTTTCCCTTTGTGGTGAAAGGTATGATTTGATAGATTGTAAGCACCCCATCATTTCTTAAGTTATGTTATTCTGCACAACCTAGTGGATTAAAATCTAATCTTCAATACAATATTTATTCAGGAAATTACTTTTGATGAATTCTTCTGTTTGTCAGGCTCAGCATAAAGTCTACAAAAGCAGACATGAATTTGGTTCACGCTACCGTTTTCCCAGTACCTCGTTCTGCCCCAGTCTCACTGGCCTCCTGTTCTCAAACCTGCCAGCCTTACTTCCATATCAGACCCTCTCCCTTCTCTCTCCTCTCACGGAGCCTCACTGGTCGGCTCCTTTTCACCCCTCAGATCTTGTTTCAAGGGTCACCCTCTCAGAGAGATCACCCCTGCTCTAACATTGCTTCTTCCCCTCTACATCACTCTATCACTTCATGACTTGCCACACTGTGGACACTCAACAAATATTGGTTGAATAAACAAAAACACACAAAAAACTAAAAAATAAAGACTCAGTTCCTAACACCAGCATCTCACTATATTGGGGTGGAGACAAATGCATAAACAACAATTAAATAATATTATAAATCCTCTAATGAAAAGGTGGGACTAAGTGTTGTGGATACACAGAAGTAATGTTGATGCCAGAGAATTTGGGACAAAGGCAAAAACATTTGAGTTGAGTTTTGATGGATGAATAGAAGGTCACCAAACAGGGAAATAAGAGAATGCTATTCTAGGCAAGGAGAAAATGTGACCCAAAATACAGAGCTGAGAAAGGTCAGAGGAGAAGTTTCAGGGACAAAAGGTAACTATGAGGTTCAGGACCTTGGAAACAATGCTAAAAAGCATGGACTTTATTCTGTAACTGCTGAGGAATTTTGAAGGATTTTAAGGGAACAAGCAACATGATTACATCTTTAGATGAAAACAATTAGGGACTTGTGCAACAGCTGAGAAAACAAGAGAATGGGTCTCTCTCAGCCTCTTCTGAGGGGGATGGGCACAGAATTTCAATCCAAAGGGGAAAACGTCCAGGGCACCTGAGTAGCTCCGTGGGTTAAACGTCCCAACTCTTGATTTCGGCTCAGGTCATGATCTCAAGGTTGTGAGTTGGAGCCCCCCATCAGGCTCCACACTCAACAGGGAGTCTGCTTGAGATTCTCTCTCTCCCTCTGCCTCTGTCCACCACCCCCCCAAAGAAATAAAATCTTTAAAAAAAAAAAAAAAGGGAAAATGTCCATTTGAAGGATTGAGAGCCATTTGTATGAAATTTTAAATAAACATACGTACAATGAGCTTAAAAATATGAGCACATAAAAAGTTCTGATGACATAATAATTATTAGTAAAAAAAAAAAAAGGGTAAGGAAAATGGTATCTCTAATCACAAAGGCTTTTCTAACTTAAAGGCAAGTGGGAACTGTTTTTCTTTATTTTTTAAGGTTTACCCTAAAAACACCTCCAGTTTGTGTCCAGTTAGTTTCTTCCAGATTCACTTGCATGAAGCTTGGGGCTTCTGAAGGAAACACAGACAAGGCCTGATTTATATGCTCACTGACAGATTCTTATACAATCGTCATATCTTATGGCCATTTTACTATTTATCCTGGAGAGAATGATCCCTTTTCTCTGCCTGCCACTACTCAAGAGACTCTCTCAACTTCCAATGACTTCTCAATATTCATTCAATGGATAATCATAATTGCATTAACTTTCAGTCACGCAATGTGTAATTAAAATATAAATCAATAAAATGCAATTGTGGCTAGCCACATTAACACTTAAAAACAGTGTAATAGCAATTGAAGGAAAAGAGCCAGTTTTTGTGTTTACATTTAACACAATTGTGAGGGTTCTTTCCTAGAAAATTTATAATAATTTATACATTGATTTGAAGTATCTGATGACAGACTTGTGCAAAAATGACAGTTGACCCTTGAAAAATGCACGGGTTGGGGGCACTGACCCCTGTGCAGTTGAAAATTCATACCCAACTTTTGACTCCCCCAAAACTTCACTACTAAGAGCCTAAGACCAGAAGACTTAACCAACAGCATAAACAGTTAACACGTATTGTATATGTGTCCCATACAATATTGTTACAATAAAGTAAGCTAGAGAAAAGAAAACATGAAGAACACGGTAAGGAAGAGGAAATATATTTACAGTACAGTACTGTATTTATCGAAAAAAACCATAGGTGTGTAAGTGGAGTTGTACAGTTCAAACCCATGTTGTTCGAGGGTCAACTGTACTTTTATATAAAGGAAACTTTTTCTAAAATAGCTCATAATGCTTAACTAACTCCCCTAGGGTTTTTGGTGGCTTTTCTTTGCAACCTGGGACCTGAAAATAGGTTAGGACTTTTCTTAAGGCTATTTCTGGAAGAGTCACCGGTTTCTTCTCCTTCCCTGGAATGTTGAGTCCCTCATGGTTCAGACCAAGACTTCTGGGCTTTACTGAAGTAGCTACAGCTGTCTCCCTGCATCTGTCTAGTCCTGCCGCTCTTGTGTTTTATTTGCTGTACTGAAACCAGAGTGGTATCTTTGAAGTATAAATCAGATCATGTTACTGCCTTGCTTAAATATTCTCCATTGGCTTCCCATGGTATTCAGAATAACCTCCAATGTCCTCAAAATAACCAATCATGATATCCTGGGTTGTTTTTTTTTTTTTTAATTATAATGGGGTTGGGTTTCTCAGAAGATTTTTCAACATCTATCAACATAATCCTCTCAGTCTTCTGTTTAGATCTGCTAATATCGTATATCATATTAATAGGTTTCCAAATAGTGAACAAATAACCACATTCTTCTAATAAGTCTTACTTGATCATGGGGTATTAGTTTCATCTTGCCATGCTGGGTGCTATTAAAAATGTTTTGTTTTAATTTAAGTGATGTCAGTATATAATTTTCCTTCTTTTTTTATGTATTTTCTTTTTTTTAAAATTTTTTGTTATGTTAGTCACCATACATTACATCATTAGTTTTAGATGTAGTGTTCCATGATTCATTGTTTGCGTATAACACCCAGTGCTCCATGCAGAACGTGCCCTCTTTAATACCCATCACCAGGCTAACCCATCCCCCCACCCCCCTCCCCTCTAGAACCCTCAGTTTGTTTTTCAGAGTCCCATCGTCTCTCATGGTTCATCTCCTTCTTTCTGCGATTTTTATCAGGTTTAGGTATTAATGTTAAAAAGGAATTTGAAAGTGTCCTTCAGTTTCTAGGCTCTGGAGCAATTTATGTATCATTGGAACTATCCACTGTTTAGAGATTGGTAGAATCCGTCTGTGACACCATCTAGGGCTGAGTTTATTTGTTGTTCTTTAAAACACTCTGTTTCTTCATTGGGAATCGATGTGGTGAATCTTTTCCACCTCTACTGTGGTCTCAATGATCTATAAAGTCTCATGATTTTATACATTCTTTTTGTTTCAAACTTTCTTTTCCCCTTGTCACCTCTTATTTTGTATATTTGAGCTTTCTTTTTCCTTGGATTGACTAGTAGTTTGCCTACTTTGTTAATCAAAAAAGAGGACTTTGATTTATTAAATTACATCTATTGTTTTTTCTATGTTCTGCCTCGACCATTTTTGCTTTTAATTTAATCACATGTTTATTTCTACTTTTTTTTTTTTAGAACAATGCAGTTCTTTTTTTCCTGGCATTTTAGTTGGGGCTTAATTCACTTAATTCACTTAATTCACTTCCTTCACTGGGTATTAAATCTGTTTATTTATCTTAATTTTTTTTTTTTTGGTCATTCTTTAGGTATGTCCCATTGATTCAGATAGGTGGCATATTCACCTCATTGTTCACTTTTAGAAATTCTGTAATTTTGTTTATTTTCCCTTTCAGCCATGAGTTATTACATGCCTTTTTAATTTTTTTAGGCTGAGGGCTTTGTTTTGTTATTATATTGCTATGCATTTCTAGTTTTATTACATTCTGACCAATGTGTATTATTTCTACTTTACAGAGCTTACTAATGCATTTTGTGCCCTACATATGACTAATTTTTGTTCCAAGTTTTTTTTTTTTTTTTTTAAGATTTTATTTATTTATTTATTTGACACAGAGAGAGAGAGAGAGAGAGCATGAGCCAGGGAGAGAGGCAGACGGAGAGGGAGAAGCAGACTCCTCACTGAGCAGGGAGCCTAAGATCATGACCTGAGCCCAAGGCAGACGCTTAACCGACTGAGCCACCGAGCACCCCTGTTCCAAGTGTTCTTGAGATGAGGTGTGTTCTCTATTATCAGGACATCCAGTTCAACATACAGTCATATGACTGCCCTTATTGACCATACTGTTTAGGTCCTCCGTATCCTTATTTACTTTCTGGCCAGTTGATCTGTTCTGTACAGAGAGTGGTGTCTAAAACTGTCTTATTATGGGAACACCTGGGTGGCTCAGTCAGTTAAGTGTTGGACTCTTAATTTTGGCTCACATCATGATCTCAGGGTCATGGGATTGAGCCCCGTGTTGGGCTCCACGCTCAGTGTGGAGTCCACTGGAGATTCTCTCCCTCTCCCTCCACTCCTCCCCCTGCTCGTGCGCGCACTCTCTCTAAATAAATAAGTAAAATCTTTTTAAAAAATTAAAAAACAGAATTGTTTTATTAGTAGTATATTTTTATCTATGTATCCTTGTATCTTCTACAGATTTTGCTTTATAAAGAAAGTTGCTGTCATTTTTTGGTACAGATAATCATAACTGTTATAAACTTGTTCTCAATTGTGACTTTTAGCATTGATTTCATAAAGTATCCTTTAACTGAACTTGATACTTTTTAATGTAAATTCTATTTTGAAATCAGTAGAACAATGCTGTTTTATTGTTTCCTTTAGCCTAGTATTTATTTTTTTTTTAGCCTAGTATTATTTATTTTTTATAATTATTTTTTAGGTTATTCTCTTTTATGCAGATTATAGTTGGGTCTTTGTTTCCTAGCCAAGTTGAACATTTTTCTTTTAATAGATAGCTTAAGCCTATTTACTTTTACTGATGTGACTGATATATTGTCATATTATCTTAAAGTCTCCAGATTAGGCAAGACCTCAATGATCATATGGCTGAAATACTGACTAGAAGTTTTAATGTGTTAAATCAATTCAGAGACTGAATCAGATTCTCTTCTAGACTCCCCAAGCCCTTAATAGTCATGGTAGAACACATTATACCTTGGTGAATAAGTAGTATATATGCATTAGATATTTTCATGTGCATCTTTTGAGCTGTTCTTCACTTTCCCTTTTCCCCCATTAATATGAGCTACTTGAGAACAAGCACCTTTATGCACATTCTCCTCCCTGCAATCCCTCATTCTGCTACCACATTCATACAAACCTCTAGATTGTCAGACACGTGGTAGGTGCTCAGTAAATATTTGTTAAATAATTAATACATGAATAACTCACAGGAAGGAGCCTCTTGAAAGTTAATTATATTTATTAAATTACGTGAATTCATTGTTCCATTTGCCTGTGGAATAAAATTATAGATATATACAAGTCATTTATCTTTCTGGTTTAGGCAGAAAATTGTCTAATTGTTTTAATGCATCCTGTTTACATGTAAATGGTTTCTGTCTATAACAGTTTCCAAGGTCATACAGCTCTTAAGTGTTCAGATAGGAACCCACCTTTGTTCAACTGCGCTGACCGTGCTTTCAACCTTATCACAAAATCACATCTCATTTGAAAAAAATTATACTGCTGCCCTGGATCCTCAATACATATATTCCCATCACATTTGGCATATGATTCAGATCCCAGCTTCAACCTTACTATCTTGACTAACGTAATTGCTCTTTTCAGTGAACCCTGGGAATTTGAAATTATGTTGATTTATTGGCTCCTTAGAAAAGCACTGGTACCTCTGACTTGATAGTGAGACCTCCCTGGCATGCTTTCCCTCAGCTCTTTGTGTGCTGATTTTGTTTCCAGAAAGGACTATAGAGGTTTTAACTTTCATTTTGGACCATTAATTTCACTAAGTCATTTGGGCAGCAGGGTACTTAAAGCTTCCTCAGCAATTTCAGTGAAAGAAGACTTTGAAAGTGCCTCAGTTGGATGCTTCTTATTCTAAGCTGAAGGCTTTCATTAGAAGTAGACTACACTGTCCATGGAAGATTTATGAGAATGTGATTTAACCGAGAATGACAGATATGGTAATAGGTGAGGCTTTCACAAATGCCTAGGTGAAAAGACAATCTTTTCAAAAATGCCATGAAATGATATTAGAAATTTAATTAACAAAAACAAGCTATTGGAGGAATGTCTATAGTACCCAGGTAGGATATTCCTACTGACCAGGTGGAAGAATTAAAATATAAAATATAAAAATACAAAGCAATGATTAAAGATGACTTTAGTATCATTTAAAAATAATTAAAATAGTTTTCTATTTAAAATGTTACTTCATTATTAAAAATATTTGTAAAATACTGAATAGTAGAAGAAGGGAAAACAAAAACAATGCCTCAGCTGGTAAGATTTTGGTATTACAACCTTCTGAACTTTTTAATGTATATGTATACATTAAAATATATATAAATGTTTTTGATTTGAGATATTTTATTCAATATAGCTTGGTATGGCTATGCATTTCCTTCCAAGCATGGTGGCTTTCATTGCACCTCACAAGTTTTGATATGCTATGTCTTAACTTTCATTCATTTTGGAGTATTTTTTAATTTTTCTTGTGATTTCTTATTTGATCCGTTGATTATTTAGGAGTATGTTGCTTAATTTCCATATATTTTTGTACTTCTTAGACTTATTTCCATTATTTTTAACTTCATTCCATTGTGGTTAGAGAAAATACTTTGTATGATTTCAACCTTTTTAATTTTACTGAAACTTGTTTTGTGGCTTAGCAAATGGTGTATTCTAGAGCATGTTTCATGTGTTCTTTTTTTTTTTATTTTGCTATATATATATTTTTATTTTATTTTGTTATGTTAATCACCATACATTACATCATTAGTTTTTGATGTAGTGTTCCATGATTCATTGTTTGCATATAACACCCAGTGCTCCATTCAATACATGCCCTCTTTAATACCCATCACCAGGCTAATCCATCCCCCCACCCCCCTCCCCTCTAGAATCCTCAGTTTGTTTCTCAGAGTCCATAGTCTCTCATGGTTCGTCTCCCCCACCGATTCCCCCCCCTTCATTTTTCCCTTCCTGCTCTCTTCTTCTTCTTCTTTTTTTTTTTTTTTTTAACATATAATGTATTATTTGTTTCAGAGGTACAGGTCTGTGATTCAACAGTCTTACACAATTCACAGTGCTCACCATAGCACATACCCTCCCCAATGTCTATCACCCAGCCACCCCATTCCCTCCCACCCCCCACCACTCCAGCAACCCTCAGTTTGTTTCCTGAGATTAAGAATTCCTCATATCAGTGAGATCATATGATACACGTCTTTCTCTGATTGACTTATTTCACTCAGCATAATACCCTCCAGTTCCATCCATGTCGTTGCAAATGGCAAGATTTCATTCCTTTTGATGGCTGCATAATATTCCATTGTATATATATACCACATCTTCTTTATCCATTCATCTGTCGACGGACATCTTGGCTCTTTCCATAATTTGGCTATTGTGGACATTGCTGATATTTCTGGGGGATCATGACCTGAGCTGAAGGCAGACGCTTAACCGACTTAAGCCACCCAGGTGCCCCTCTATTTTCAAATTTTTGAGGAACCTCCATACTGTTTTCCAGAGTGGCTACACCAGCTTGCATTCCCACCAACAGTGTAGGAGGGTTCCCCTTTCTCCGCATCCCCACCAACATCTGTCATTTCCTGACTTGTTAATTTTAGCCATTCTGACTGGTGTGAGGTGGTATCTCATTGAGGTTTTGATTTGGATTTCCCTGATGCCCAGCAATGTTGAGCACTTTTTCATGTGTCTGTTGGCCATTTGGATGTCTTCTTTGGAAAAATGTCTGTTCATGTCTTCTGCCCATTTCTTGATTGGATCATTTGTTCTTTGGGTGTTGAGTTTGCTAAGTTCTTTATAGATTTTGGATTCTAGCCCTTTATCTGATGTCATTTGCAAATATCTTCTCCCATTCTGTCGGTTGTCTTTTGGTTTTGTTGACTGCTTCTTTTGCTGTGCAAAAGGTTTTTATCTTGATGAAGTCCCAATAGTTCATTTTTGCCCTTGCTTCCCTTGCCTTTGGCGATGTTTCTAGGAAGAAGTTGCTGCGGCTGAGGTCGAAGAGGTTGCTGCCTGTGTTCTCCTTTAGGATTTTGAGGGACTCCTGTCTCACATTGAGGTCTTTCATCCATTTTGAGTCTATTTTTGTGTGTGGTGTAAGGAAATGGTCCAGTTTCATTCTTCTGCACAGTGCTGTCCAATTTTCCCAACACCATTTGTTGAAGAGACTGTCTTTTTTCCATTGGACATTCTTTCCTGCTTTGTCAAAGATTAGTTGACCATAGAGTTGCGGATCCATTTCTGGGCTCTCTATTCTCTTCCATTGATCTATGTGTCTCTTTTTGTGCCAGTACCATACTGTCTTGATGATGACAGCTTTGTTATAGAGCTGGAAGTCCGGAATTGTGATGCCGCCAGCTTTGCTTTTCTTTTTCAACATTCCTCTGGCTATTCGGGGTCTTTTCTGGTTCCATACAAATTTTAGGATTATTTGTTCCATTTCTTTGAAAAAAGTGGATGGTATTTTGATAAGGATTGCATTAAATGTGTAGATTGCTCTAGGTAGCATTGACATCTTCACAATATTTGTTCTTCCAATCCATGAGCAGGGAACGTTTTTCCATTTCTTTGTGTCTTCCTCAGTTTCTTTCATGAGTATTTTATAGTTTACTGAGTACAGATTCTTTGCCTCTTTGGTTAGATTTATTCCTAGGTATCTTATGGTTTTGGGTGCAATTGTAAGTGGGATCAACTCCTTAATTTCTCTTTCTTCTACCATGCTAATGGACACCAAAAGAAAGCTGGGGTGGCAATCCTTATATCAGACAAATTAGATTTTAAACCAAAGACTATAATAAGAGATGAGGAAGGACACTATATCATACTTAAAGGGTCTATCCAACAAAAAGATCTAACAATTGTAAATATCTATGCCCCTAACATGGGAGCAGCCAATTATATAAGCCAATTAATAACAAAAGCAAAGAAACACATTGACAACAATACAATAATAGTGGGGGACTTAACACCTCCCTCACTGAAATGGACAGATCATCTAAGCAAAAGATCAACAAGGAAATAAAGACTTTAAATGATACACTGGACCAAATGGACTTCACAGATATATTCAGAACATTCCATCCCAAAGCAACAGAATACACATTCTTCTCTAGTGCCCATGGAACATTCTCCAGAATAGATCACATCCTAGGTCACAAATCAGGTCTCAACTGGTACCAAAAGATTGGGATCATTCCCTGCATATTTTCAGACCACAATGCTTTGAAACTAGAACTCAATCAGAAGAGGAAAGTCAGAAAGAACTCAAATACGTGGAGGCTAAAGAGCATCCTACTAAAGAAAGAATTGGTCAACCAGGAAATTAAAGAAGAATTAAAAAAATTCATGGAAACAAATGAAAATGAAAACACAGCTGTTCAAAATCTTTGGGATGCAGCAAAGGCAGTCCTAAGAGGAAAGTATATAGCAATACAAGCCTTTCTCAAGAAACAAGAAAGGTCTCAAATACACAACCTAACCCTACACCTAAAGGAGCTGGAGAAAGAACAGCAAATAAAGCCTAAACCCAGCAGGAGAAGAGAAATAATAAAGATCAGAGCAGAAATCAATGAAATAGAAACCAAAAGAACAGAACAGATCAACGAAACTAGGAGCTGGTTCTTTGAAAGAATTAATAAAATTGATAAACCCCTGGCCAGACTTATCAAAAAGAAAAGAGAAAAGACCCAAATAAATAAAATCATGAATGAAAGAGGAGAGATCACAACCAACACCAAAGAAATACAAACAATTATAAGAACATTTTATGAGCAACTATATGCCAGCAAATTAGATAATCTGGAAGAAATGGATGCATTCCTAGAAATGTATCAACTACCAAAACTGAACCAAGAAGAAATAGAAAACCTGAACAGACCTATAACCACTAAGGAAATTGAAGCAGTCATCAAAAATCTCCCAACAAACAAGAGCCCAGGGCCAGATGGCTTCCCAGGGGAATTCTACCAAACATTTAAAGAAGAATTCATACCTATTCTTCTGAAACTGTTCCAAAAAATAGAAATGGAAGGAAAACTTCCAAACTCATTTTATGAGGCCACCATTACCTTGATCCCAAAATCAGACAAAGACCCATCAAAAAGGAGAATTACAGACCGATATCCCTGATGAACA
Organism: Halichoerus grypus; assembly: GCF_964656455.1. Lineage (NCBI taxonomy): Eukaryota > Metazoa > Chordata > Mammalia > Carnivora > Phocidae > Halichoerus > Halichoerus grypus. The sequence goes on from NC_135722.1 coordinate 35,879,680, forward strand.
TGGATGCAAAAATTCTCACCAAAATACTAGCCAATAGGATCCAACAGTACATTAAAAGGATTATTCACCACGACCAAGTGGGATTTATCCCTGGGCTGCAAGGTTGGTTCAACATCCACAAATCAATCAATGTGATACAAGACATTAATAAAAGAAAGAACAAGAACCATATGATCCCTCAATAGATGCAGAAAAAGCATTTGACAAAGTACAGCATCCTTTCTTGATCCAAACTCTTCAGAGTGTAGGGATAGAGAGTACATACCTCAATATCATAAAAGCCATCTATGAAAAACCCACAGCGAATATCATTCTCAATGGGGAAAAACTGAGAGCTTTCCCCCTAAGATCAGGAACACGGCAGGGATGTCCACTATCACCACTGCTATTCAACATAGTATTAGAAGTCCTAGCCACAGTAATCAGACAACAAAAAGAAATCAAAGGCATCCAGATTGGCAAAGAAGAAGTCAAACTCTCACTCTTTGCAGATGATATGATACTTTATGTGGAAAACCCAAAAGACTCCACCCCAAAACTGCTAGAACTCATACAGGAATTCAGTAAAGTGGCAGGATATAAAATCAATGCACAGAAGTCAGTGGCATTTCTGTTTCATGTGTTCTTGAGAAGAATGTGTGTTCTGCTGTTCTTGACTGGAATGTTCCATATATATGCGTTAGGTCTAGTAGGTTTATAATGTTCAAATAATCTATTTCCTTGTTGGTCTTCTGTATACTTATTATAAACTTTATTAAAATTAGAGTATTGACTTCTCCAACAATTATCATTGCATTGTCCATTTCTCCTTTCCATTCTGTCAGATTTTGCTTCATATATTTTGGAGTTCTGTTCTTAGCTATATATATGTTGACAAGTACTATATCTTCCTAATGAATTGATCCTTTTTATTACTATAAAACGCCCTTCATAGTCACTAGTATCAATTTTTAAAGTCTGGTTTTCTCATCTTGCCTTTTCCTGCATGAAACAATAATAGTGGGGGACTTAACACCTCCCTCACTGAAATGGACAGATCATCTAAGCAAAAGATCAACAAGGAAATAAAGACTTTAAATGACACACTGGACCAAATGGACTTCACAGATATATTCAGAACAACGCTCACCCCAACGCTACAAGTGAGATAGGGTGAGTTCAATTGGCGACACAGTATTCTCAACCTGTCATACATGACACAAAGCCTCTGTCCTTTGAATGAGGGCTGTGTGGAGAAGGGAGTTCCTGACTTCTCAGTTGCATAAATCTGGAATTTGGCCTTTACAACATGGAGCTTGAGGAAATGAGAAAAGATGGCAACTTGTCTCTCTGAAGGAGGAACCACAGTCCTTAAATGGAAACTTTAGGGAATGGGAGTCCCATTTTCTTGGCCTCACCTACCCGGAATGGAACTTCTATCATGCTGAATTGGGGTGGGGAAGTAAATCATGGCTCAAGACTCCCACAGACCTTTTGTAGACTCTTACTCTTTTATAAGACTGTATAGATTTTCTTGAATAAATGTTTATTCATTTGCTGTATAATCTTAGGAACATTTTTAAAGATTAAATAGTTGTTAATACTATTGTTGTTTTTATAATTTTTACCAGTTATAAGGTTTGGTTTTTTGTTTTGTTTTGTTTCCTTCTGCTGCAGAGTGGTTTCATATTCTTTATACTGTCATTCTGGAGGCTGTCATCTAGTTCATTTCATTTAATAATTGCCTCTTCTGCCTAAATGAGCGGGAGTTGGTTTCTATTGATTGCTGCTAAGAAGTTTAAATCACACACACACACACACACAGAAATACAGAAAACTGCCAAATTGAAATTTAGCATTATTTTATGTATAAAGTATTCCTGTTGAAATATATGCTCTTTAGTCAAAAGTAATAAAGCTCTTTTTGGGGTTTAATTCATAGATAATTGAGCATTTTTTAATTTGTTTTGCAAACTTATAAAAAGGAAACATTGAACTTTTGAGGAAATAAGTAAAATATTAAGTGACTTCTGTCCCTTAATGGGGGGCAGGAAGCCTATGCTGTTGAATAGGTTTGCTTTGGGGATCCTAAAAATATAATATTCGTGTATAGACATATATATTTAAAAAGGAATCATACTATATATATGTTACATATTCTGTTTTCTTAAAGTTAATGAATTGTGAATATTTTATAATCCAGTGGTCATTCATGTTGAATTTTTAACTTAGTATCCCCCAGCATACACTGTGGGGGATCGATGAACTTTCTGGCATTATGCCAAACTCTGAGTATAAATTTAGGTCAATTCATGTACATTTTAGACTGGGAGAGGGCCCATGGTATTCATCTAATTTTAAAAATGGTCTCCAACCCTCAATGTCTAATAATTATAATGTACAGTGATCATTAAAATAACTGAATAGTATTTCCTTTTATTGACATATGGTACCTTACTTAGCAATTCTTTATATAGGAACTAGGTTGGCTCTAATTTTTATTCTTATAACTGATGTTGCCACGAACAACCATTCTTTAAACAAAACTTTGAATGCAACCTCCTTAAAATTAATTCGTAGGATTAAAATTGCCTAGAGAAAGCATATGGACATTTTAAGCCTTTTGATATATATTGCCAGATAATCCTTTAGAATGGTTGCATCACCTTCGTTGCCTGAAAATCCTACAACCTAGCTAATTTTACAGATTAAAAATGGTTCCTGGTGTTTTTAGTCACGAGCTAGTGAAAGTCAGCCATCCCAATTAGACTTACTGACTTATGTGCCTCTCCTGCTATGGATATGATACATAAACTCCTTCAACTGCACTCCTTCAACTGCAATTAAAAAGCTCAGCTTCAAATGCAAAGGATCTCTTAGGGATGGCAGCCAGCCACATTCATTCTAGTGCTGACCTGCTGTGGATCCATGCAGAGTGGAGTCTGTCTTCATCATCCTTAGAATTTCCCAGGACATACTTCTTGAGGCAGCTATCTCTCAGCTACACCACAGAATACGTGCGCTTACCACTTTTGCCCGCTGCTGGGATGCAAACACTTCTGCACCATCTGAGATGCTCTGCTGTGACAAAAAATGTTGTCAAATAAATGGAAGGCCAGATAGAGGTATGCTACCTGCCAATGTGATATGTTTACATCAACGGAAAACATTTGTAGGCCTCCAAAACTTTCTTTGTCGAAGAAACAAAATCTTTTCCTTCATAATACTCATTTTGAAGAATTTTAAGGAACCAAGTTTAAGATCTACAGTTATCCATATTTTTAAGTGAGTTGCAGGTTTTCTTCCTATGTGTTAACTACACACACAGTAAAGTTTCTTGATGACGTTGTTAGTGGTTTCTGGGCTTGAATATTTTTAGTTCATGGGTTTTCCATTTCAACATCTGAGTGTCTCAGTATGATTGATAAGAGAGTTTTGAACAGAGAGACCCACTTTCTGTCCCCCTTTGCTTATTTTTATGTCTTTTTCCCTATATCACACAGCCAATAACTCTCTGGCATTCTCGTGCATTCCATTCCATGTAAACTTGGAATCGCAGAAGTGACATTTTTTTTTCAACTCTAAGTGATAGATATATTTTATAAACTTCAATGGAATAAGCCTGACTGCAAGAAATACCAGATAGGGATTCTCTGTCCTAAAGCACAAGGAAAACTTTCTGAACATCTGACATCCAGCTCTAATAGTTTTGAATGTAAAGCAGAGTGTTTAAATTTCTATTGTTCCTGATTTAATGTAAAATAAAAATGCCTTTGAACTTTCCAAATGGGAATTTTCAATTATCTTTTTATCTCACTTTCATTCACATTCTGGTCCATAAAATGCTGGGTGAAGCAAGTTTATTTTAAAAATTGAAGTAAATTTCTCTCTGTGCTTGTGTTAGAGAACTTTATGGAATTTAATTAAATCAGCTGAAGAGTAAAGACTTTCAAACACAAATGAGTGTCAGTAGAGCATTGTGTTTGAGTGCACAGACTCTAGAATGGTGCAGACCCAGACTTGAACCTCCCTTCTGCCAAAAGCTACCAAAGCTCTATCTTCATGAAATTACTTTATCTTCAACAATTATGTGAAGATGATAACAGCATTCTATGATCTCTGGCATATAGATGGCTTTCCATAAAGGACAACTAACATCTTGGCAAACAGGTGCTCAGTAAAGACTTGCTTAATGAAAGAATACAATATCTCTCCTAGGAAACCAAGATTGAGAGTAAGTTTTCAAGTTTGCCTTTTCACATTGTAAAGAAGATGTGAAAAAAATATTAAAAGGACTTTTTTCTTGCTCGGTGCATCCCATTGCAGCAGTCTTTCGCACTGAGCACTTAGAAAGCTCCAGGAAGATTTTCCGTGCCACTATTACTAGTCTCCAGTTAGTTTCATTGCTGCCCAAGGCAGGAAGGACTCTGTAGTTAACTGTGCCTGAGATCACCTCCCAGCCTGACTGCTGCCGCCTCATATTTTAATGGCTTTTATTTAGCATCTCTTTGAGTATCTAGAGGGAAGTAATATGAAGAATTATTGAAATTCATATTTGTATATCTTTTTAGAATTTTAGAAGTACTTCATTCAGCCTTGTCTCATGTAATCCTCAGGTGAACTTGCAAAGTCTCCCATTCATGGACGAAGAAAGTGAGATTTCAAGAAGTTGCAACACATGCTTAAATGTCCATAGGAAGTAGCAGAGCCTCTATCTCCTCATTTCTAGTTCACTGCCTATCCCCTCCAATTTAGCCCCCAAATTCCTCACACTTACCCATAATGCAAGGGTTACAACCATGGAGTGACTTCCTAGAGGGCTTCCTCTTCCTGATGCTCAAATGTCAAACTGCAGTCACTCCCTTTCAGGTAAAGACTTTGATTAAGGGGCAGATCTCCCTGGGAGAAAAAATCCTAAATTCTGAACTTCCCTTGGGATGCTCGTATGAAGAGTCTGAGAGCAGGTTTACAGTTGAAACACATACATGAGTGTGGGAAGCCAGAACTTAGAAGGCTTGGAAGTCAACCAGTACCTCCTTTACAGATTGGCCTGGACTTTTATTTCCCTCTCCTTGTGCATAGCTTCATAGAAGCCTACTCAAGGAAAAAGGCAAAAACAAAGCCGATCTTTAATGCTTTCCAACTTCATGCCAAACTCTGTCAGTTTCTATTTTTTGCCCTTCATTTGATTTTCACATCACATTCATGAGATAGTTTATCTTTTCCTACAATTTGCCTAAGGTAACAGAGGGACAAGGATGCTAACTTGCTCAAAGTCATCTTTCTATTAAGTGTCTGAGTCAGGATAAGAATCCAGATTGGTCTAAATGTGAAGCTTGTTATTAGTCTAAGAATATGAGCCGCTTTTGCATTCTTGCTGGGTTTTCTCAGAATCTGAAGAAAAGGATATTGGTGACTATAAGAGCTTTTGCCATAAATTGTAAGCAGTGTTATTTGACAAATGTTAAGCGAAACTTTGGACTGTCCCTTCCTCAGCTACATAATGAATAAATAATGCCCTTTCTCCGGCCCCACAATATGCAGAGATGGAAGCCAAGATGTTCATGTTCACAGTCTCACTCACCTGCTATCATTCTTCACAGATAATGATTTAGCTCTCATTTTCCAATCAACCTTCAAAGCATAGGGTTTAGTATTAAAATATGAAAAAGGGGGCGCCTGGGTGGCTCAGTCGTTAAGCGTCTGCCTTTGGCTCAGGTCATGATCCCAGGGTCCTGGGATCGAGCCCCGCATCGGGCTCCCTGCTCCATGGGGAGCCTGCTTCTCCCTCTCCCACTCCCCCTGCTTGTGTTCCCTCTCTCACTGTGTCTCTCTCTGTCAAATAAATAAATAAAAATCTTTAAAATAAATAAATAAAATATGAAAAAGATTTCAATGTTCAAAAGAAGTTTGAAATTACAAATTCCTCAGTTGGTGGTATATTTTATTGTGTGACCACTTAAAATGCAAGATTTCCTAGCAAAACAAAACAAACAAAAAATCCAAACACAATTATAACTTTCAGAGGCTCATTTTTTTAAAGATTATTTATTTATTTATTTGTAAGAGAGAGAGAGTGAGCAGAAGCAGGCTCCCTCTGAGCAAGGAGCCCAATGCGGGACTCGATCCCCGGACCCTGGGATCATGACCTGAGCTGAAGACAGACGCTTAACTGACTGAGCCACCCAGGTGTCCCAAGGCTCCTCATTTCTAAAAGGACAAAATTCTGGTTCCTGTTTCTATACATCTCATCTAAATACCCTTTCATAGCTAATTTCCTATTTATTTAGCTCCAGCACTATTAATATTTTGTCCATTCTTTATTACCTTTATGTTGCTTTTTTCTCCCTTGCCTAGAATTCCTTCAATGTCACTGACCCTTTCCTCAGAGAGACAATTTCTACCCTTTACGAGAACTCATACCACCTGTATCACGTTGCTTAAATACCAGGATTGAGACTGCGAACACCTGTGTCAATAAGACTTAACTATTTATTACAGGAAGATTTTAAACTGATAAATAACTTCACTGTTTGCTTCAGGATATTCCTGCATATCAATTTATCTGAACAAACAGTTCGCTCATCTGGGCAAATAGTTCTCAGAGGACAATAGATTGCTCAATTGCGCAAATAGCTTGATTGTTAAACAAGCAGTTTACTTATCAAGGCTTGCTTCAAAGTGCTCATTGTGCTGTGTCATCAATCTTAAGCAATTGTGTCATGTTTTTGTCCCAATCACAAACACTTACATACCTTGGAAGACCTGATTTAAATGACTGGAGCTTAGGTCCGAAACCTTATAAACATCTTTGATCTCTCCCTGTGAGAGACTTCTAAGGTTCTGTCAGGGGACTATTGATTGGTTTAATAAACTTACCTTTTTTACTTAACTCTATTATTGTGGGTTTTTTCCCTTAAGGCCACAGTCCATATAATATTGTGCAGAATTCTTTCAGAGGCAAAAAAAATAGAAACCTAACTCAAATATTCATTTGAAACCAAAAAGGGAATATTTTGGCTCATATAACTAAATGTTCACAGAAAGAATCAAGACTTAATAGGGGAGTTTAAACATTGTCACCAGAACTCAGCCCTGCCGTCTCAGTTGCTTCCAGTGGGCTCCAGGCGTACACTGTCTCTAAGTTGGGTTCTCTCCAGACCTTGAGAAAAAGTTTCAAGACCAAGTAATTTATCTGAGAAGTACAGGCTACATCAGTAAGAACTGGGGGAAGCAGGACAGGGGAGGTAAAGGAACAAATAAGGAGTGCATTATAAATCAACTACCAGCATGGGCAACTGAAGTTCAACCCTGAAGGGAGACTCCGGGCACCAATGTAAAACAGGCAGGTCAAATTTATACTACATGAAGGACCAGGAAGAGTGGATACTAGTACACCAACTAATACTGGTTTTGTGAAGCACGTCCAGGCTGATACATGTGAAGTTGGAACAGACTAAAATGGCTTTAGAGAAGGCTTTTAGGCAGGAACTAAATGCAAATATCCACACTGGAAGCTTGAAGTCAGAAGGACCTGGAGATATGGGCAGTGCACCTCAAGTAACTACCATACTGAGACCTCAGACCCTCAGCATGTGCAAAAGTCAAGTCATTTTTCTTAGGACCAGATCAAGTTACGTGCCTTGAAGGAATCAATCACTGCAAAAACTAGGGGATGGGTTAGCCTGGTGATGGGTATTAAAGAGGGCACGTATTGAATGGAGCACTGGGTGTTATACACAAACAATGAATCACGGAACACTACATCAAAAACTAATGATGTAATGTATAGTGATTAACATAATAAAATAAAATTTAAAGAATAAAATAAAAACAGTAAAAAAAAACCTAGGGGCTTAGTGATATCAGCTATAAATAGCAGAGTAAGGACTTCTAAAAATCTTATCATTCTTAAAACCAATGAGAACACTGACAGAAACCATCACAATCAATGTTTTCAGAACTCTGGATATTAACTAAAAGTTTTCAGCCACCTGGGGAGCACTTACTCAAGAAAAGATCTCAATAGTGATAAGAATAAGATTTGTAGTATTTTAACCTCTCCTATTCCCATCCTTCCCTTCTGGGCTCCACACCAACCTAGAAAACTGACACTCCACAATCATGTGGAAAACCAGAAGTCTGGAACCACTGGAAGGAAAAGAATAAGATAGAAGCTTCTCAAGTTCTGCCCAGAAAATTGCTATTATTTTCCCTATTACACGTAAATATAGCATTGTTGTGTGAGTCCGTGATTCCACTCAAAGCATCTAGCCAACATAATTTATATCATATCTTCCAATAAAAACTTTCACATGAATATTCATAGTGATGTGGGAAACAAAGACAGAAGAAAATGTAGATTAAATTAAATCTCCTTATAACCTGCAGCCCACTGACAAATACTTGAGAAAGACAGATTATAACATTCCTCCAGGATCTTGAGTCTTCTTTAACATATGAAAGTTCTTTTGGAACTTCCCTTATCTTTACTTCTCCCAACCCCAAGATCACTTACTTCTCATGATCCTGGGGCAACAGGGAGCAGCAAGCAGCAGCCCCACTTTCTGCCCACGGGTCCCGTCCCTGTGCTTTACTAAAACCACCATTTTGTACCAAAGACATCTCAAGGGTTCTTTCTTGGCCGTTGGCTCCGGACCCCACCAAACCTCACCAAAAACATTCCAAAAACTCCATCAATAACAGCATCAGTCATAATAGCTAAAAAGTGGAATGCCCATCAGCTGATAAATGGATGAACAAAATGTAGTATAACCATAGAGTGGAATATTATTCAGCCATAAAAGGAATGAGATACTGATACTAGCACATGGATAAACCTTGAAAACATTATGCTAGGTGAAAGAAGGCAGACATAAAATATTATATATATGATATGATTCCATTTGTATAAAACATCCACACAGGAAAATCCATGGAGACAGAAAGCAGATTGGTAGTTGTTAAGGACTGACGGTGGATGGGAATGAGAACAATGGCTAATAGGTACAAGGTTTTGTGGGGATGATAAAATTCTTTTGAAATTCGGTATTGGTGATGGTTGCACAACTATGTAAATGTGCTGAAGGTCAATGACCTGTAGACCTTAATGAATTTGGTGGAATGCATATTATGTCTCAATTTTTTTTTAAATTTGTAAAAAAAATTTTACAGTGCTCTGTTTTGTCAGGCCTGGGTTAAGTCCCTACTCCTGCAGGATAAGGGAAGTCCCACCATGAGCTGATAGTGCGGTGGTTACAAAGGAAATTCAAGGTGCAGTTACCAGGAGAAGGGGGAATGGTGCTGAGCTAGCAAAAACACGAAATATTTTTCTACTCTGGCCATCTCATCGAAGGATGATCCCACAGACCCCTTGATCAGACCCCTTTGTCAGTGCTGCCAATTCTACTGGTGCTTTCATTACAAGGACTACTTTCTTGCTACAAAGCTGCCATATGCTCTACTGTTTATTTTCAGTTGTGCTGTCACATGTGTGTGTCAGGACCATACTGGCTTCTTATCTCTCTCAGATAGCTGTACACCAAATCACCTCTTTCTCCACAGCCAAAATAATACCAACGGTCATAAAGAGTCCAGCGTTCTCATTACTAGAAACCTTCCAAGCAAGACAGGTTTCTTTCAAAATTCTTATGCAATCAGTTACTGTAACAATGCTCTGGGTAGTGGAGGGGAGTGACAGTAGACCCCTAAGCTAATTTCTTCTTCAGCTGAGTCCACTCTTGTTATATTAGCACAGATGGGAAGAATAGTCATGCCTCCTGACTTTCTCTATCAGGTATCCTTCAGTAGAAAGTCCTAGTACTGAGCATGTGACCATGGATAGTGAAAGAGAAAAAAATTAACCAAAAAAAAAAAAAAAAGAAAAAATCAAACTTATTTTCTTCAAAATGTTGGCATAAAGTGGCTGGTAAATGTTCTGGGTTATTGAATTTTGGGTATCCCTACATATTCTTTCAAATACAAAGTAGTATACTAAAATAGCCAATTATCTTTAAATGTTCATTTTGTAGGTGTTTGGTACAGTTAAAAAGGAACACAACCGTGACTGGTAGTAGGAGCTTGGAAATTATGTAGTTAAGTAATTAAAACTATCATCTGTAGGGCAGGATTTTCTAAACTTTCTCTGTTAATTGATATTGTCCTTGTCCAGAATGTGGAGTTTTTATCTCAAAAGAATTTTTAAAAAGGAAGAAAACTATTGTCTCCAAATTTGAACTTCTGTTTTCATGCTTAAGAAAAAAGAAAAAAGCAAATCTACACATTCTAAATGGCTCTGAAGTGAAAATTTTCTCTTTTTTAAGCAAATGGGGCTTAAAATGGAAGAATTTAGCAAAGAATGGGCCAAATGCCCTTCCGGAAACCAATTTTCATTGTGCTGTCAAAAAGCCGCGTAATAGTAAGATTTTTATATTTTTGGTAGATACTGGGAGATCAGTCAATGCATGGAAGAAGATGAAGGCAAGGGTACTGGTGTCAGAGCATAAATAAAGCTTGTGCTTGAACAATCTATTTTCTCTTTGGTTTGTACCTACTTGTAATATCTTGAAAGCCCAAAATGTGCTTAGTCCCAATCACAAACAGCCAAAGATTGATTATGGAAACAGGACTTGACATAGAACAAAAAATTGAGGGATGGTGGAGAAGGATACCGATACTGAGTCATTGACATGTTTCTGAGCATGAATGCTTGCTTATTTATTTATTTATTTATAGTCTGGAACAATGAATTGGAAAGTGCATTTTTGAGAGCATTATGGGAGAGACTGAAACTTTGTACATATTTCTCTGATGGCTTTTTATCTCAACAATGGTGCTGCCCACAAGTCAAGTGGTAATCAGATATGATCTGATTTCTGCTTCAAAATCAAATCAGACACATTGTAGGAAAAGTACTACCTGAAGACTTTCCTGATCTTTAAACTCAATGTGGCTGTGAATACTATTCCACTTAAAGATAAAAAGAAAAAAAGGCTATTGAAACCCAACGTTTGCATATTTTGAAAATAAATATATTCTACTCTAAAAAATAGAATCAGGCCAAGAAGCTGTAAATACACACAAATCACTATAATATTATCATGGAAACTATGTGGATTTGAATTTATAGACCCTTCAGATTGTAGAAGGATTAAGCTCATTAAGTTTAGAGGAGCTGAGGATAAACATCTCATGCACTTTACCTTCTAATGTAAACTCATTTTTTCAGTCAGTTTAATCCTTCATGATGCCCTGCTCTTAAATCTTGCCTCCTTGCCCTATTCAAAAATTCAGCCTCTTGTTACTATCCCTATGATGATTTTAACTTACACACACACTACTTACTATTCAAAATACAGCTAAAGAGCTACCTTCCCCATAAAAATTTTCTGACCTCTTATTTTTTTTTTATAAATTTCCACAGCTTTCATTCTCTGTACCATTCATCAAACACATGTATTTTTACTCCTTGCAATCAAATTCTCTCAGTGTAACTGTAACACCCAATACTCAGCTCAGAGATTCTTTTTTTTTTTTTTTTTTTGGCTCCACACTGGACATGAAGCCTAATGCACGGCATGAACTCACAGCCATGAGATCAAGATCTAAGCCTGAGCTGAGATCAAGCATCAGATGCTTAACAAACTGAGACACCCAGACACCCCTTAGCTCAGAGACTCTAATTGGCATTGAAATCCAGTGAAGTGTAAAAATGTTCTTTAAAAAGAATTCAAAGTTTTAGATCATCAGAGCCACTGTGTCAAACTTTAGATGCTGCCTCAGTTTCCCAGGGTTGATCAGACTCCAAAAGAACAAGGACTGATCTATTTGAAGTAATGGTATAGAGCAAAAAATTTGCAATGACTTCCTATTACACATGAAATACCTACAGACCCCTCAGCGTATAGCATGGCATTCAAGAACCAGAAAGAAGTCCATTGTGGCTGGAGTTGGTGGATCAGAGAAAGAATGGCAGAAGATAAGGCCAAAAAGTCAGCACAGGACCAGGTTGTATAGGATTCTGTAGGCTAATGGAAGGACATTGGCTTTTCATGAGTGAGATAAGTCAATGAAGCAATTTGAGAAGTGGGAAAAACTGACTTATGTTTGGAGGTCTCCAAGATTTTATTTGGCCAGAACAACTTGAAGGATTAATTGCCACTTACAAAGTTAAGGAAGATTATGGAAAAATAAGTTTGGATAGACAGGAATAGTGAACCGGGAGTTCAGTCGTAAGGTTTGAAAGGCATATTAGATATCTAAATGGAGATATTATGTGGACCGTAACTGTTTGGAGCGGAGTGGAGAGGTCCAAGTGAAGATGTAAATTTTGGAGTAGATGTAAATTTGGATGACTTTAAAAATGTTGAGCTGAACAAGATTACATAAGGAGAGAGCATAGAGAGAGAAGACATCCAAGGAATGGGCTCTGAATCATTTCCATGACGAGTGGTTAGGAAGATGAGAAGGAATCAACAAGGAGACTAAGAAGGGTCTCTAGTAAGGCAGGAGAAAATCTAGGAAAGAATAGTGATGTAGAAGCTAAATGAAGAAAGTTTTTTAAGAATGAGTCTGTGATCAAATGTGGCAAATGCAGCTTAGTTGAATAAGGTGGAAACAAAGAAATGTCCAAGGATTTAGCAACATGGAAGCCATGTTGAGATCTTCACAAGAGCTATTTTACAGGGAATGGTAGGAGGAAAGTCAGAAAACAATGCATTCGAGAGAGAATGGAAGCAGAGGAACTTGAAATAGGGTAGGTAGGCGGCTATGTCAAAAGTTCTGCTGTCGGGGCACCTGGGTGGCTCAGTCGTTAAGCGTCTGCCTTCGGCTCAGGTCATGGTCCCAGGGTCCTGGGATCGAGCCCCGCATCGGGCTCCCTGCTCGGCGGGAAGCCTGCTTCTCCCTCTCCCACTCCCCCTGCTTGTGTTCCCTCTCTGTCAAATAAATAAAACCTTTAAAAAAAAAAAAAAAAAGTTCTGCTGTCAAAGAGAAGAGAAAAATGGTGCTATAACTGTACAGGGAAGTAGGACTAAGGGGAAAATTTTATGTTGCAATCTTTTGAAGCAAATTAGAACGTTGCTGGAAATGATGCAATAAAGATGTAAAAAGTGATGCAGAAGCTGAAGCAATATTCTTGAGGAAGCAAAAGGAGAAATACTGGGAAGAAAAGAGGAAGTACCTCCTTCAGAGTCAAGGTAGGGTACAGGGGTTGGGTACAGTATACAGGTACGGATGAAGGTAGACTAGCAGCAAGTGGTAGGAATGTATGAAAATTCTCTTCTGATTGCTTCTACTTTTCAAGGAATTATGTTATATTTATGTCAATTATGAGCAAAGAGAGGAGAGTAGGTATTGAAGGTTTGAGGAGAAAAGAATACAGTGGGAAAGTATTTATTTATCCAGCTAAGTGAGGAAATGAATGACTAGAGAAGCAGTTTAAAGTTGTCACTGGGGGCTCCTGCAAGTCCCCAAGAGCCTTTAAGTGAGCCTGGGAGGTCAAAACTATTTTCAATATGATACTTTTTCTTTTCTTTTTTTTTTTTTTTTGCTTTTTCACTCTCATTCTGTCATCAGTATACACTGGAGTTTTCAAAGACAGCATGACATATGATATCGCAGGAGATTCAGCACAGATGCAGACGTGAGAATCTAGCTATGTTCTATTAGGCCAGACACTGCAGAGATTTGCAAAATATAAAATGATAGTCTTTTCATCAACTTTGTTCTTGCAAGGTAGAGTTACTATTCATAAAATATTTGTTAATATGTAATGGATTTACTTTATTTTTAAGTATATTAATAAATGCTTTAAACTTTCTCTGCTTTAATTTCTAATATGACAAATATTGGTAGATATAACCCACATAAAGAAAAGTTCTTGAATATATAAATTTTAGGAGAAGAGGGTCTTGAAACAGAAAATTTTGAAAACTATTGAGCTAGGGAAATTTAGTTCGCTTCTTCGGTAGCACCAAGCTACTCCTAAAAGGAATGATTATGGGGGCGCCTGGGTGGCTCATTCGTTAAGTGTCTGCCTTCGGCTCAGGTCATGATCCCAGGGTCCTGGGATCGAGCCCCGCATCGGGCTCCCTGCTCAGTGGGGAGTCTGCTTCTCCCTCTCCCACTCCCCCTGCTTGTGTTCTCTCTCTCGCTATGTCTCTCTCTGTCAAATAAATAAATAAAATATTAAAAAAAAAAAAGGAATGATTATGCATTTAAAATAAAGCCAGAAAAAACAATCCTAAAATTTGTATGGAGCCTTAAAAATCTGAACAGCCAAAAAAATCCTGAGAAAGAAGAACAAAACTGGGAGCATCACACTTCCTGATTTCAAACTATGTTACAAAGCTATAGTAATTAAAACAGTACAGTGTAGGAGTAAAAACAGTTATGTTGATTAATGGAACAAAATAGCCCAGATATAAACCCATGCATATATGGCCAATTAATTTATGACAGATGAGCTGAAGATATGCAATGGGTAAAGAATAGTCTCTTCAATAAATGATGCTGGGAAAACTGGAGCGACACATGGAAAAGAATGATGAAACTGGTGCCCTGTCTTACACATGACACAAAAATAAAGACTTGAACATAAGACTTGAAACCATAAAACTCCTAGAAGAAAACAGAGGTGTTAAACTTCTTAACATTGGTCTTAGCAATGATTTTTTGGATTTAACACCAAAAGCAAAGACATCAAAAGTAAAATAAACTAGTGTGACTACACGAAACTAATAAGCTTTTGCACTGCAAAGAAAACCATCAACAAAATGGAAAGACAACCTATGGAATGAGAAAAATATTTGCAAATCATATACCTGATAAGAGGTTAATATCCAAACTATGTAAAGAACTCATACAACTCAATAGCAAAAAATCAAACAATCCAATTTAAAAATGGGCAGAGTAACTGAATAGACATTTTTCCAAAGAAGATACACAAATGGCCAACAGGTACATGAAAAGATGCTTAATATCACCAATCACCAAGGAAATACAACTCAACAGCATAATGAGATATCACCTCACACCTGCTAGAATCACTATCATTAAAAAGACAAATGACAACAAGCTTTGAGGATGTGGAGGATGCGGAGAAAAGGGAACCCTTACACACTGTTGGTGGGAATATGAATGGGACAGCCACTATGGAAAACAATATAGAGGTTCCTCAAAAAATTAAAAATAGAGTTACCATATGATCCAGCAATTCTACTTCTGGGTGAACATTCTTTTTTTTTTTTTTAAAGATTTTATTTATTTATTTGAGAGAGAGAGAATGAGAGAGAACACATGAGAGGGGGGAGGGTCAGAGGCAGAAGCAGACTCCCTGCCGAGCAGGGAGCCCGATGCGGGACTCGATCCAGGGACTCCAGGATCATGACCTGAGCCGAAGGCAGTCGCTTAACCAACTGAGCCACCCAGGCGCCCTCTGGGTGAACATTCTAAGGAAATGAGACCACTATCTCAAAGAGATATCTGCACCCCCCATATTCACTGCAGCATTGTTTACTTGGAAGTTAAGACATGGAAACAACCTAAGTGTCCATTGACAAATGAATGGATAAAGAAATGTGTGGATATATATGTATGTATGTATTATATACATACACACACCATATAATATTATCCATCCATAAATTTAGAAGGAAGGAAATCCTGCCATTTATAATAATATGGATGAAACTTGAGGGCATTATTCTAAGTAAAATAAGCCAGACAGAGAAAGACAAATACTGTATGATCTCACTTATATGTGGAATCTAAAGAAACTGAATTCAAAGAAACAGAAAAAACTGATGGTTTCCAGATTTGGGGGCAGGGGAAGGAGGGGGTGGAGAAAATGAGTGAAGATCATCATAAGGTACAAACTTCCAGCTATAAGATAAATAAGGTCTAGGGATGTAATGTACAGCATTATAACTATAGTTAACAATACTGTATTGTATGTTCAAAAGTTTGAAAGTTGCTAAGAGAGATTTTAAAAGTTCTCATTACAAAAAAATGTGTAACTATGAGAGCTGACGGATGTTAACTAAATTTATTGTGGTAATCATTTTGTAATATACACATATATCAAGTCACTAGGTAGTATACCTTAAACTAATACAAAGTTATATGTCAATTATATCTCAATAAAATTGGGAAAAAATAAAATAAAGTCAGTATTTTTATGTTTTTCTTTCATCCAATTCAGATGTCCTGAGTACTGGGACAATGTAGATGGAGAACTGAATTTATCTAAGGTTAGATTTTGCCAAGAAACTACATAAGAAGGAGAGGGAGCAAGGTACTTATGTTGGACAGTGAAATTTGAACTCGATAAGAAGGGAAATGAGAACATAAGGGGTTCTGAGAGGAAGAAAAGATTGGGGGAAGGGATGCATTTATATGGGATTGAAAAAAATGAGGCAATAGGCAAGAAGGATAGGAGGTGGCAGTTGGGGAGTGTGATACTTGAAATTGCCATTATGAAAGCAAGAAGTTAGTGCTTCAGGTCAGTGAATGGATTACTGAGCAGAATGGAGGATGAGTTCTTTGGAGGAGAGTAAGTTATTGAAACCATTAAGAACTAAGATATTGATCATATGCAAAAATCTTTAAGGAAGTAGAGAAAGAAGAGGAGAAGGTGAGGTTGTAAATGTGAAGCTCTTGAAGGAATATTGTGTCTAGTCACCAGAAGGTCAGGGCTACTGGACTGGGAAGTTCAGAGCCCTACCAACAGGGGATACCCATGAAGGCCCACCTGTGGTGAGGTAGATATATTAGTAGCCTCTCCCAACTTCCATCATGTAACCTTGAGAAAGTGTCTCAACCTCTCTAATCCTTCATTTATTTTAACTACAAATTGGGTAGATTAGCTATAGGGTGGTTACAAAAATAAATTTGAGACAATGTGTATCAAGAACTTACTATAATGCTTGACACCTAGTAAGCACTCAAAATACATAGCCATCATCATTATGATTATCTCTCCAGCAAAATTATACTCTCTTTGAGGAAAAGCATCCCATTTTGATCTCATTGATGTCCCCCAATGCAACTATGATAGCTCTAGGTTTACAAATGTTTGTTAAATTAAATTTGTATGACTCACTCGTTTTCTACTTCAATCAGCATTTTTTAAAGAAAATGGCAGTAAATGAGACATTTGAAGATATACCTTAGTTCCTAGGATACTCATCAGTACCCAGCAGCAGGCCAAGAAATGCTTGGTTATTTGCCTGAAAACACTAATCTCCACCTATGCTTTGGAGTCTCTGCAAAACGAGGATAATGATACAGTACATGTTTGTAAATTGTTTCTGAGTCTGTAGAAGAATGCAGCTTGAGCATTAAATTGTTACCAGATTTAAACTAGAGGCTCTTTAATGCAAGATGCCTCACAAACTGTTGTTTTTCTATTTAAATCCAAAGCAAACCTATGGTTTTAACCTTGGAATGAATGTTTTAGCCAAGGAATTTTATATTTCGGTTCAGAATTGTGTCTTCCATAATATTTTTAATTTGTCCATGATTCACCATAATATGTAATTTAAGAGCACAAATGTGACTTGAAAATGAAAAACACACATTACTTTCAACTAAGTCAAGTGCCTTGCTATATTTTACACATTTTCTTGCAATTCCTTATTTTCTTTTTGAAATATGAAGACTAATTTTGGCCAATGCCTCAGTCTTATGCTGCTAAGATCAGTGATGAGAAATGGGACAGTGCAGAGAAGAAAGGAAGCCAAAAATAACAATAGTCATTGCAGCATGTATTTATCAGGTGCTTACTGTGTGCTATTTATAGAATTTATTTCTTAACACATTTAATTCTCACAGAAGCCCTAACAGTGGGAGGTACAATTATTGGTTTCATTACGCAGATCAGAAAACTGAAGCAGAATCACACAGCTAGTAAGTGCTCAGCCCAGATTCTAACTCAAGTAGGATAATCAGCATGGTCACATTTTCAATCAAGATGTGAATGCTCTGACATTCACTGCACCCACCTCTTGGTATTTAACATATCTTATGTCTTTAATTTTAAAAGACCTTGGATTTATGATAAAGTTTATGTTTATGACTCTTTTGTTCTATATCTGAGGAGACTTCTGCATGTGCTGTGTAAGTATTAACTAAATTAAAAAGGAATTAATCAGAGATCACATTCTGATAGATTTTCACCTTTCAGAGGGGTGGTCAATTATTCCTTTTTTAGTGAGGTTGTTGGATGATGGAAAGCTGAAAACTTCCTAGGGGAATTCTTAAAGTGTGACTTTCATGGAATTTCACTGAATATGGACAGCCTTTTGTCTCAGTGAGATGTATTTGTTATTAGGACCTAAGTAATCTGAAGGGAGAAATCCACACACCCAACATGAACGATTGTTTCAAAGTGACCTAAAGCTTGAGATAACTTAATTCCAGGCTTAAATGCTTCCTTATTTCATTAATTTATTTGTATATCAAAAAATGTTTAAGGGAAAATGGAAATATCTACTATAGGGACAGAAAAAAATATGGTTCCTGGATTCAGTGGGATGAACACTGAATCGGAAGCCCCAAAATATGCCTTCAAATTTGTGCTTTGCCTTTAAGTAACTGATGCTCTTGGGAAAAAAAAAATCTGTATTCTCTTTTTTTTTTAATTATGTTATGTTAATCACCATACATTACATCATTAGTTTTTGATGTAGTGTTCCCTGATTCTCTTTTATAAAATAAAGGTTTTGGGGGAGCCTGGGTGGCTCAGATGGTTAAGCGTCTGCCTTCGGCTCAGGTCATGATCCCAGGGTCCTGGGATCGAGCCCCACATTGGGCTCCTGGCTCAGCCGGGAGCCTGCTTCTCCCTCTCCCTCTGCCTCTCCCACTGCTCATGCTCTCTCTCTCTCTCTGTATCTCTGTGTCTCAAATGAATAAATAAAATCTTTAAAAAAAATAAATAAATAAAGGTTTTGGGCTAGATCCTCCACTGTCCTTTCCAACATCTATTCTAGTATTTCCTTATCACTGATATTCAATGTACAATAAATATATATATGTATATATTTTTTTTCTTTTTCTTTTTCTTATTTATTTATTTATTTATTTTTCAATCTCATATGTCTGTAGACTTTCCAAGAGTAAATGAGAATCTCAGTCTCCAGGTGGTTTCCTCTAATGGTTTTTAAGGAACATGCATCTGAAAATTAGGACTTGAAACTGGGAAGCAAGTGAAGAAAGCAGTAGTCTAACCACCATATGGAGATCATCATTTGTCATAACCATTCAATACATCCTCCATGAGCTACCGTATATTTTATATTCATGAGTTTATTGAATTGAAAATTAAATAATTGGCCTATGTCTAAATATGCACCTTTTTAGAAATAGAATCATGATCTTTTTGAAGTAAATCCTGTTTTGGGAACATATTTTATTATGGTATTCTAAATCCATAACCCATTAGCAAATATATTTCAACAAGTCTTTAAGCATTCAAAAGACATTGTCAAAGTTTATGCCGCTGAGCATTATTCTTCCAATTTTTTTTTCCCCTAACTTCTCATGATCATCCAGGTTAGAATAGGAGAAACCCCAGCCAAAAGCATGAGGCTTACAACTCTTCTGACAATTTTTTTTTCCAAGGTTTTCTGAAACAACCCAGCTTCCCTACCCACAATTTATTCCTAGTAAAGTGTCAGTGAACCTAAAATAGATATGAGGCTTATTTCTGAGTATTACGGCTGGCTGAACAATGTAAGTGGACAATTATTGATTACCTGTCTAAACTGATTGACACTAATTTTAATAAGCTGGGACCTTTCTCCCTTATTTCACACAGTTGTTCATGGGTTCAAGACTTTTTTCCTCCATTAAGACTAATAGAATGACTTGCTGACTTTTTCTAAAGGCTTTCCATGGTCAGGGGAACAAATTATTATGAAAGCCCAGAAGCTGAATTGTAATTTTATAAAGATGCTATTGGTCTTTTAATGTTTGATTTGCTGTTTGACTGCTTTCCGTATAATTAAAATGTTCTACTTCCAAGCCCCAAATGTGAACTAAAGGACCTCTGAGTATTTCACCTTAAGTAATGTGGATCATTGTTAGTTATGAGATTGTATTTACTGGGGCTGGGTAACAATAGTTGGTAAGTGAGCAAATTAACTCAAAAGCTGAAGAATGCAGCTTGCATTTGTGACACCGACTTGAAATTTTATGTATAACAAACGCATGTATTTTAAAGCCATACCTCTTCCCTCTACACAGTAATTTTTGAAAATGTCTTTGACAGCTAAAAATAGGATGATAAATGGGAAGTCCAAATACAGATAGTAGTTAAATCAGCTAGTTTAATGACTCTCACTCTTTACACTACCACCTCTGCTCCTTATTTTAATCACTGGATCAGGGACCAAAAGTTGGAATGAGGGCTCCTATTACAAACAGTAGCATCAAAAATTAATATCAATTAGTTTGATCTTGAGGGGATAAATCTCTATAATAAAGGGATAAATCATTAGAAATGTGCTGAGTTGGTTTCATCTTTCTCCCTTCTGGGAACCTAGCATTTAAATGAGATGATTACATTCTAAATTGTTCTCCCACAAAAGCAACTAATTTGATTGTATTTTTTGCTTACTTCTGAAAGGAGACCACGATAGCTAATCCATTTCCCCATATATGATTAGTAATGAAGATGTCCATTTTCATTTCATCCTTGCAAAGAAACAGCCTTGCCAAATGTTCACACCTGCAAGTATGTTTTCTAACTCATTTTCTTCTCTAATTACTCCTTGATTGTGGGGTAAATTCTCTAAGCTGTAGTGCAAAGGAAATCATTGTCTTTTTACCACCTCTCTGGGGGATTCATTCTACTTGTTTACTGATGTGTATGGCTGACTGAATAAAATGATTCCTAATTAGAATATATGAAATAATCATCGGTCTATCTGGAGTCATAATTAATGCATTAGGAAAATTTTACTGAGTGTTAAGATAGGTATTAGCATAAATGAGCTTATTTTATCTGCTTTGAAACACAGAAGATACCTTTTAGATACACTGTTGACTAAAACAGAGCAATAATTTTATGGCAATTTACTATAATCATTAGTGCATACCATTGGAAATATAGATTATTGTCTCTAGACTCCTTTTCTACATAATGGCACCACGGTGAAAGGAAAAAAAGCTGGTTTGATACCTTAGTAAAATGTAACTGAAGGCTTAAGGAAAAGAAAAAATTCATTTGTTTTTCTGTAGTGCTTCTTTGATAATTGATATGATCGTTAGTTAGCATTTTCCTGGGCTTGAGGGAAAAAATAACCCTACTAAGGGAATTTTATCCTTGCTTGGGAAGGTGAACAAAATCTTTTGATTGCTTTAATTATGTTTCTGGGTAGGAGATAGTAAGGGTTTGAAGCTCAGGACACAGACGTATCAAGGGCCTCAAGGAAAAAACTGACTGGCTGCCAAGGGGTTCACAAGATGTCCTTGGCTTGGAGAATTCACCATGGTCCACAGGCTGGCCTTCAGCCTTGCCAGCTCAGAGATACAATTTTGTTAGCATATTGAGAACATATCTGTCTTTTTGGAATGAATTCCCACAAATCAAGCTCTGGATGAATGATGTAAAAAGCAAAGGCTATCATATTGATTTACAATGAGAAATTTATCTGTCATAAAGCTGAGCACATTTGCATCAATATGACCAGTTCATTCTCCCACTAAGAAAATCTTCATGGGAGGGCGCCTGGGTGGCTCAGTTGGTTAAGCGACTGCCTTCGGCTCAGGTCATGATCCTGGAGTCCCTGGATCGAGTCCCGCATCGGGCTCCCTGCTCAGCAAGGAGCCTGCTTCTCCCTCTGACCCTCCCCCCTCTCATGTGCTCTCTCTCTCATTCTCTCTGTCTCAAATAAATAAATAAAAAATCTTTAAAAAAAAAAAAAAAAAGAAAATCTTCATGGGAAGCAAAATTGTTCACTGAGTTTGCTTGTTGAGCATGGAAAATGGTCAGGTCAGTGAGTGAGTTGTACGATTTTGTGTTCAGTTATCACCAGACATACTCTTTGATGTCTTAATGAAACCATCTCCACAATAGAGATCAGTTTGCCACAGGGACTGGAATATCAGGGGCTATATCAGGACACGTCTTCACAGTAGATCAGGGAGGATAGGTACTACCAACGTTTACCACTCCAATTCTTCCTTTCTGTACTTCCTTGCAGATAAGCTTCCTAATTGATACATTTCTCTATGGAGAAGTTAATCCCTTGAGTCAAGTTCTTTGAGTTTTTCTATCTCTTTATGATGTTTTTGCAAATCCTGGATCTCTGAAATTATACATCAACTCTACATTTTCACTCCCAGAGGTCATAATTTTTTTATAATTTCTTGTGGGAGAATTTATTGACCCATGTTAAATATTTTCATATAAAAATCTTTTTTTTAAAAAAAGGGAAATTCTCATGAAAGTCTCAGTTATATAATTGCTTGAACTGAAAAGTCTAAGATAACTTTACCAAGAAGTCATTGTCACAGCACATACAGGCACGCTCTACTTATGACAATAAATACAATTCAATAGTCTCCCTCCTCTGCCATTTCTATACTCCTCTTCGTGGCTTTTCAGTTGCTCTCCTTTATTCTCTTTCTCTACCCTAGCCCTTGTACACATATAGACGCATTCACAGATCTCAGGAGGAAAGGGCTGTACTGACGTCAGGGTGGTCTTTGGAAAGCTCCCTGCATTGGTGTTCAGAATGCACTGCAATTCAAGTTGTAACCCTGCCACTAACCAGCATTGCATCCTTGGTCCAGGGACTTAACCTTTGCTAACCTTCAGTCTCCTTATCTTGAAATGAGGGATTGGA
Source organism: Halichoerus grypus (assembly GCF_964656455.1). NCBI lineage: Eukaryota > Metazoa > Chordata > Mammalia > Carnivora > Phocidae > Halichoerus > Halichoerus grypus. The sequence goes on from NC_135722.1 coordinate 35,902,509, forward strand.
CCTGGTAAATTTTTAATATGTCATTGAAACGTTAGTGTGATTTAATTTAGGGAAGAGTTGATGATTAAAGAAGAATCAGAATGAGGAATGACACACTGATGGAATTCAGGCCCTGATCTGAAAGTTATGCTTGTCTCTGGAGATAGTCTTCCTTGAATGCTTATGGATATAATCTTCAAAGTGGATTGTATCTATTTTGTCCATTGCTTTTGTTTGCCCAGAATTCCTTGTTTCTTTCTTGAGGAACATCTTTCCTGTGGAGAACTTAGTGTAGGAAGACTTTCCTACATAGTTTATTTCTCTTACTGATCCAAAACTACTCATTCAACTGTTCTTTGGCTCCTTGTTACTTGCTCTTTAGAATCAGCCCACTTCCCAGCTTCATTCCCTACTCCTTTCCCTCCATCACCCAGGGTTCATCCCACTGACTTTCTCGCTGTTCTCAGCACAGCACCCTGTGCCCTTCATGACTGAATGTCTTTGCACATGCTGTTCCCTCTCTTTTCCTACTCCACCTTCATAACTCTGACTCGGTTTCAGTAGTAAGCCCTAGGCATAGCCCTCCCTGGGTTTCCACGTGGGTAGAACTAGTCACTCGTCTTTGCACCTATACCTCCCTATAGACTCTCTAATATAGCACATCTCATCCTGCACTGAAATTACAACTACCCTGTTTACGTAATAAGCAAAGTGTCTATTTCACCAAGCAAAATTTCATCTGGCTTCTTCCTTGTCTCCAGTGAGTCATAGCTTGCACCTATATGACTCTACAAAGGATCTATTTGAAAGCATGAGCCTTCAAGCTACCCAATTCTGCTGTATTTCACACATCTGACAACCTTAGTCTCCTGAAGTTATAATGTACCTATATTCATAATTTAATTGAGCACTTACTTTGTCTAAGGCATTAGATTAAAAATGTGTGTGCATTATCTAGTTTAATTTTTCCCATTTGAGAGATAAGGCTTAGAGAGCTTAGATAAGGGACACACAGCTAGTGACTCAGTGGAACTACGATCCAAACCAAGGTGGATTAACTGCAAAGTCTATACTTAAAATGCAACACTGTCTTCTACTCATCATCTATACTCCTATAGACTCCCTTCCCAATGCTTCTAGGTGCTTTCTCTTCTTTGATTGTCTTCCCCCCACTCCTTCTCTTTTCCCCATCCATTTCTACTATGCCTTCTGGAACCCTCTACAACGCAAATACCCTTATTTTAATCTTTTGATATAAGATACACTTTCTCTTTTGCTCTAACAAAATCTGGCTCCCTCTCTGCAAATTTTGTTTCCCTTTGCCCCCATTTCAAGAGAAAGGCTCATCCTCCCTCAGTCCACATACCTTCTGCTTCAGCATGGCTCCAGAACAATGTTCCTCCTGTCTTGTAAAATTCCCTCTTCCTTCAAGTTGTATGCTGCCATGTTCTACTACTCTTTACCCTTCCTTATTGCTGTCTTCTGTTGACATACTTTGCTACCTGACATATTTTTTTTCCTACTCAAGTATTTCTATCTTCCTTAGAGCCTTTAAAATTCTAGGTGGATAACCTATTTAACACCCAGCTCTCTGTTTCTTCTCTAACTCACTCTACTGACCATTGATCCCATCCCATTTCGACCAGAGAAGTCCTAAAACATGTCATCCTTGGGCCATCTTCTACCTACAAAATCTTACAATTTTATATGTCAAAGTTTAACTGCAAACTTCTATCCTTCTAGGTCTCTCCAACGGACTTATTGTTCCACTATATGTAGTCCTCCATTTCCTTCATCCTCTAATGGTTAATCATCCCATCTTTTCTTGACTGCAAGCTCCCACCTGGTCGAGTTTTCCTCCCTAGCTGCCTAGACTTCATAGTTGAAGATCTGAATCACTTTCTCACCAAAGCTATCAATTTCCAGACTCTTTCATGTTTATGCTGCAGCTTGCCTGTAGATGGCAACACTAAATCATTGCCACATCTGTCCTCTCTGCATCTGGGGGTTTCTGGGGAATATTATACTGTAATTATTGCAAATGCTCATACCAGGGCAAGCTAGTGTTTTGGTTGTTTTAATACTGAAATGCTATACATATACTATAAGCACCTCTAAGGGATGTGCAGCCTGTCCCAGTTAAGATGATCCCCCCACCCCAGATCCACATGTATATTTATTATCAAAAGGATCACTGGAAAAAACTTTCTTTGCCATTAATTTTTATGCGGCTTTGAGAAAAATCTCTGCCCTTCTCTATGCCTCATACTAAAAATTGAGGTTACTAGGTGACTTCAAAATGCATGTTTCATGTGAGTTTCCTTTCCACAGGTCCATGGGAACAATTTCCCATGAAGCATTAGACTTGCAGCAGAATTTTTTTTCCATTAAATTAACCTGATAATTGCCTCAATAATCCACTCAGTTCTGTACCTGTGAAATGTGTACACTTTTTATTAGTATTGTCTGTTGGTGTGTACATATATACACAGATACAGAATTGTATGTAGACCAATATTTCCAAAATTTTATCTAACCTGGAAACCTTTGAAAAATAATGTTTACCCTAATGGGAAGCTAAATCTTTACAGTTCTGGATTATGTAGTCCGACCGCTTTGGCAACCCATTAGGCAGTGAGATCCTATACATCATGGTGTGGCCCTTTATCTGAATCTTCTGAAATGGGGAGAGAATGTCTATGAGTTTTCATTCATACTGCAGGACTGAAAATCTTAGGTATATTTGTAATTATTAAAATAAATACCATAATTCTAGAAAAGAAAGGTAGATAGAGACTTAGTGGGTAGGAAATGGGGAGGGAGGAAAGAGAGAAGCATAAGACTGGGAGAGAATGATCTGAGCATTGCAACCTCATGTTCTTATGTGGGCGTTGGAACAGAGGGGGATTTGACACAATCCCTGGTCAAGACCAGACACTAGAGATCTTCAGTGCAAGCAATAGGATACAGAAGGAAACCACTTGTGAAGATCTCTTAATTATCAGAGTAGGGATTTGTTTGGTGAACTCCAGACACAGAAACATCACATTTCTTTACTCAGTAAAGACAGTTTTAGGGTTCTCCTTACCTATGCATTTTCATAAGACCCCTGGAGCTTACTATTCTGGAAAAACCAAAGAGGAGGCAGTTCTTAGTCCTTAGCAGTTGCTACCATTACTATTGTTCTCTCTGTTACACAATGCTCCTGTGGGATGCTGGTTGTCTACTATCTTTTGGGCACTGCTTCTCTGAATAAGCTATATAGATAAATTCTTCACCTTGGTCCTCTTCTGATCACAAGCTCGGCCATGGTATGACCCCATGATGCTGCTAGGGTAGTAGTCATTAATGTCCAATCTTCCACAGATATCCACATAGCCAGCACCCCCTTAAAATAACAAAGGAGTGGGCCCTACATCTCCATTTACTTTCCAGAATCAGAGTGGTAAGTGGTAAGTAAGTTATTTGAACTCATGAAACTCTGAAACTCTTACTGTTATCCACAAGTAGATAGGATAAATCTGAGGGGTTGAGGCATTATATCTCTTTTCTACAGGTCCAGAGAAACTATAATAGGTATGTTCAAAGTAAGGACTTTTAAGACCTACTCTCTTAGCGAGTTTCAAATATGCAATACAGTATTATAACTACAGTCATCAGACTGTATGTTACATGTCCATTACTTATTTATTTTACAACTGGAAGCTGATACCTCTTGACTCCCTTCACCCATTTTGCCCACCCCTTACCCCCTGCCTCTGGTGACCACCAATCTATTCTCTGTTTCTATGAGTTTGGGTTTTTGGGGTTTTTTCAGATTCCACATATAAGTGAGATCATAGGGTATTTGTCTTTCTCTGACTTATTTCACTTAGCATAATGCCCTCAAGATCCATCCACGTTGTCACAAATGGCAAGATCTCATTCTTTTTTATGGCTGAGTAGTATTCCATTTATGTACACGCCACATTTTCTTTATCCATTCATCCATTGATGGTTTCCATATCTTGTTTCCATACCTCAGCTATTGTAAATAATGCTGCAGTGAACATGGGGTGCATATATATTTTTGAATTAGTGTTTTCATTTCAATTTTTAAAAGAGATTTAGAAAGGGATTTTAATAAAAAATATTTTTCACTAGTCATTGTTTCTCTCAGGAGCTCCGTGGAACTCCTCATCCCACTATTCTGGAAGTTAGCTCTAAGAGCAATTAATATTTGTTGAGGAATTATGCCTTCAAGCACTGAGATAAGATCTTTTCATCGCTTATATCTTTTCATACTTAAAATAATCCTAAGAAGTAGCTAGGGATATTATCCCTATTGTATAGAGGAGGAGGCTAAGCCTACAGATGTTAAGTAATTTGCCTGAGCTCCTTTAGGTGCCAGACCTCTGACTTGCACCCAGAATGATTGGTTCTAATACCCACGCTTTTGGTCACATCATCACTGTTGCCTCCCATGCTCTACTACTCTGCATTAAGAGTTAATTCTAAGAGGGAGGAAAAAAGTTATGACTAATGGACTTACTCAGTGCCAGGGTTTTTTCATGAATGGGTTGTTCTGTGGAACTTGCCTGTGCAGCAAGAACTTAACTGAGTGGCTTCTAGGAAAGCCAAGCCAGCTGCTGGGAAATTGTGCCCTTGTTTAGAGAATCAGGTCCCTTTTTTATTTCTGCCAGCAGTCTCTGGGATTTCTATATTCTGATTTGATTCTGCATTCAATGTATAATTGCAATACAAGATTGAAAATGCTGTTTACAATGTAATTCCAAAGTAGTTTATACTCTTGCATAATTGAAATGGCTTGCTTGAAACAGCTCACTGCACCCAAATATGCCTACTTAGCTAAGCAGGAGGACTTCCAAGTCGATTCTTTACAAAACATTAGAGCAACTAGGTGAAGTATGTCCTGTGGCTGGCTGAGTTTTTCTAGTGTACTTACGTCAAAGTTTTCCAGTTTAGGATGATCATTCCTTCCTGTTCATTAGCATAGTATTGTAGGAAGATGCACTTATGATTTTATTAATGAAAACCATTCCTTAATTGAAGACAATTGTCAAAACACGTCAAAATTTTCAAGTGTTCCAGATGCAAGTTTTTATCATCTCTCCTCAAAGACAACAGCAACAGTTGGTATTGCTAACATAATGTTTATAAACTTTGCTGAGATGAATTCTCCAACTCTTTTCAAAACACACTTTATGGAAATAAGTGATATGAATATTCTGTAGTGTTCTCTAGTTTTTTTCTCATCAAGATTAATTTCTATGAAGTTTCAGGATCTAAGCTTTAATAAGCAGATATTTCTTGGTCACCAAAGATTTACAGACCACTATGCTAAGCACTGGGAAAAATGCAAAAGAAGGGTAAAATATGGTCCCAGCTCTCCAGACCACTACTGTATGTTATTTTTAGGAAGGTGGCAGGACATACTTGAAAGAAGTAGGAAGTTCAAATTCCAGCTTTAATAGTTACTAATGACAGGACTTTCAGCAAGTTAACCTGAGTCTTAGTTTTGTCATCAATAAAATGAACCATGTTAATATTTATCTTGAAAATCTTTATGACACTTAAATGATTTAAGTAATCTATGTAAAATTTATGTAAAAACCAACACTATATCAGACACAGAGTAGAGCTTATACTTCTGGTGATCATGATGACAATAGTGAGGCAATAATAATCTTTATTATTTCACATACATAAAAAATGAATACTATACATTTTCAATGGCAATGCCAAATTCAAAGCTAATTTTATATTCTGGAGTTTTAAAATATATTTATGCATAAAAATATAAATGATAAGCTTAAATACTTTTAACTTGTCAAATAACTAATAATTGATGCATAAAATGCTGGTGGGTATAAATTAAAGCATCCAACATTAATTTATCAAGTTAACCAGAAGTTGATCTGATTGCATTTCTGGGAGTCTGAGGAATGACAGTGGAAAAGGATGGAATAGGTTCCTTGATATTTAGTAAGATGGAAAAATCCTAAGAGATTAAAAATAGCACTAGAGCAGAAGGTTGGTTTCTGAGGTCCTTGGATTTCAATTCAGACTCTGTTTCTAGCTCTGTGACTTAGGCAAATGATGAAAACTTCTTCCTCAGTTTCCTTATCTTGAGAAAAGGTATAATATATATGAAATGCTCAGCACAGGACCTGAAAAAGAGTAACTACTCAAAAATGGAAATTATTATTCTCTTTTCTATTTTCTAAATTATTAATTGGGTTGAAATTTGGTTTGCCTTTCTGACCAAGAAGCATGGATCAAAGTAAATGCCTGGGTTAATACGTTCAGGAGCTCAGGTCGGTGAGAGATGGGTATCGTAAACTGGATTCATTGCTAAAATGGATGTCCTCATGAAATATCCATTGAAAAGTGACATTGTGCCACATTCCTGAGCAACAAAAACTGTAAGATAATAATTTTCTGTTGTTTTAAGTCACTAAGCTAGTGGTAATTTGTTATGCAGCAAAAAAATTAATACAGAGCTCAAGACAAAGAGTGCAGATTTGCTATGTTGAACTTCATGTTTAAAGACCTGAATAGGTGTAAATGTACCATAACTGAGCATTTGTATGCACATTGCACATTTTTAATTAGAACATGATGAATCTCTTACACAGTGAATAAACCAAAGCCTCAAAAATGTGCATACATGTGAAATAGGCTTGACTTCTGCCCTCCAAGGAGCTAAGAAGTTAGTGGGTGGGATAGACATGTTCCTAAACTAAAAAAGACGCAAAATGAACAAGGAGGGTGGGACGGAAAAGGTGCTGAGTATCTACCAAGGATAGATGTCTCCGTTTTCCCACCTCCTGGGTGAGACAGTGACTCCACAGTACGGATGAAAGACTTTAAAATCAGACTCCAGGGACACTGCGACTATTAGAGGCTTCGTCTCTGGGCTTCACCTTGATTTCTGCAGAAACCACTTATACCCCGTTTCAATGTGTGAACAACAAAGCACATCTTTGCTCCAAGTTTTTGGATTTTATTCAATAAATACATTATCGGTCTGAAATGGTAAGAATAATAGATTGCTTCACCATCCCTTTTGGCTTACATAGGAGCCCAAATGCAACAGAGTCTGATGTCATAGCAAAAAATTATGTAGGTAATACTGAAAAAGCAGTGCCCACAGGAAAATAATATAAACAGTCCTACGTAGAGGATGCTACTCCAATTTCTGAAAGTCCTTTTTTTATTCTCCTCATTTTCAGTGGAATCTAATTATGATGCCCCTGAATGATAGGCATTCTAGGAAAAGGATGGAAAATGGCAATAAAAAGCCTCCGTGGCACTAATGGAGGCAGTTCACGTTTAACCCCTCCCCCCATTAATTTCCAAATCCCAGAGTTGCAGTAATTTATGGTTATTACTCTACAATTCAGTGCTGCTTCCCCATGCCTTAACATAGTGCTGGCTTCTCCTAACCTCACTCACCAGGATGAACAAAATGAGAAGGCTAACAATCCTAGACGAGTGTGCACATTTAACAAGAGTAAGTTGTCAATCCTACTGGGGTTTTCACTTTACATAAAGAGCTGAGATTTTCATGTTAGGGGAAAAAAAGGTAACAACTCATTTGGAAATTCTCACTTCTAAATAGGTTATGATTTGGAAGACGCAAAAATCTATCTTTTCTTTTAGAAGGGGAGAAGGGGAGAGGGAGAGAGAACCTTAATCAGGCTCCACAGCCAGCAAAGAGCCTGACATGGGGCTCAGTCTCACAACCCTGAGGTCATGACCTCAGCCGAAATCAAGAGTCAGCCACTTAACTGACTGAGCCACCCAGATGCCCCCAAATCTATCGTTTTTAAAAAACTATTTGTAAAGAAAATTGACACATCAAAAGATGAATAGGGAAAGGAGGGCTAGTGCATGGAAATTATGAGGCACTCAAGTCACTGCAGGTAAACATGTAATCTGAGCAAAAAACAGTGTTCTATCTATACAAATGCAGTTTTAAATGTAACTTCCCTTTTAACCATAAGTCCTTCATACATTTATTTTTTCTAAAGATTTTATTTATTTATTTAAGAGAGAGCGAGAAAGAGAGAGCATGAGAGGGGGGAGTGCAGGAGGGAGAAACAGACTCCCCACTGAGCAGGGAGCCTGATGCGGGACTCGATCCTGGGACTCCAGGATCATGACCTGAGCCAAAGGCAGTCACTTACCTGACTGAGCCACCCAGGTGCCCAGTCCTTTGTATATTTAAAAAAATAAAGAACAACTTCTCACTCCTCCGTATATAGTCTCCTAAACACAGAATAAAGTAGGGTAGTGACAGGTTAAGAGCCCCAGGGGTTCTTCAGTAGTGCTGGAGAGACTGGAATGTTTAAAACAACCCAACCCCAGATCATTACTACCTGTATACTACCAATGTTGCCTGACTGATGAGTTACAGGAAAAGGAAATATAAAATGAACTTTTTTTTGGAAAGATTTTATTTATTTATTTATTTGACAGAGGGAGAGAGAGCGAGAGAGGGAACACAAGCAAGGGGAGCGGGAGAGGGAGAGGCAGGCTTCCCACCCAGCAGGGAGACCAATGCGGGCCTCGATGCAGGGCTCAATGAGGGGCTTGAGGTGGTGCGACCCCAGGACCCTGGGATCGTGATCTGAGCTGAAGGCAGATGCTTAACAACTGCGCCTCCTAGGTGTCCCAAATACAAAATGAACTTAATGATTACCATTAGGGATACCTCATTCAAGAAAAAGAGGCATTTAAACATGAATTTTAAGAATTCTGTGGGGGTCAGACTAGACTCAATCAAATCAGATTGCCTGCAGGCTAGTTCAAACGAGATAGATGTATTAGGTTAGCAGAACCTGAGATGGGCATTCTGCCACAAATGATTCTCTTGAGAAAGCGCTTTTGGGAGAAAACTTTGAGGAAGTCAAGGTGAGAGAAGATGAGCAAAATGGGGGCTGAACTTTAGCTTCAGGTGGCCCAAAGGTAAAAAAATTTTTTTTTTTATTTGACAGAGAGAGATAGCGAGAGCAGGAACACAAGCAGGGCGAGTGAGAGGGAGAAGCAAACTCCCCGCTGAGCAGGGAGCCCGATGCGGGGCTCAATTCCAGGACCCTGGGACCATGACCTGAGCCGAAGGCAGATGCTTAACGACAGAGCCACCCAGGCGCCCCCCAAAGGTAAATGTTTAGTAAAACTCAACTTAGTCTACATTTTTGATACAACTAGAATTCTGACCTCATCATTACATAATTCTTTTTAATAGCACCAGTCTATGTCTATATTTTATTGTTAAACACTCCAAATCTTCTCAGGGTATAAATGCTAAGAAATTTGTATATATATTTTTCCTAAATACATATATATTTATATATATTACATAGTTTTATATATACATTATATAAATATACTTATTTTTATATATCTTTATATATGTAAAACTTTATTTTTTATATTTATATATTACATAGTTTATATTTAGAATTGTTTATACAAAGCAAATATATATTTGCATGTATTATATAAAGTTATATATGTACTTATATGTGTTAATTTAAAACTACACAAATATATATATATGATATATATATATATACTCTAACATGGATCATCAGATTAATAAAATTTAGCTTCAGTGTAAAAGAGTGTTTCCAGTCTCATCCCAAGACTGTTTTTGCAAAAATTATGTTTTCATCAAATAAGTTTTCACTTAATACCTCAAAAATATTAATGTACCCATGTTTTTATTAAACTGCAAAGTAAAGCCAAATAATGCAGGATTTTCCATATAGTATATAGACAAACTGATGGGTACATGGATGGAATAATCGATTTATTATTACTTGTTTTATTCCTTTAGTAACTAAGAACTAGTGACTGCCCATTGCTAGAATCAGAGAAATTAAAAATGAGTCTCTGCCTTGCCTTTGAGGAGCTCAATATAGTGGGAAAGGTAGATATGGAAAGTGATCAAGTATATTATTTGTGTTAAATGTAAAAGAGGCTGTGCACTGGGAGCACAGAGGAGAGAATATTAGTAGTTACAAATTAATCCCCCATTAGATGCAAAAATAATGGTTATGAATTGATGTATTTTTAGTATGAATCAGGGCTAAATGCTTTACTTGTGTTAATCTCAGATAATCTGTACAATAATCTTATGGAATTAGCTACTGAAAGTGAGTAAATTTAACAAGGTTAAGTGATTTGCTTAAAGTCAAAATGCCTGTATTTGTTGGGAAAATAACTCTGTCTCCTGCAATTATGCAAATCTCCCTGGTGAGCAAATATTTGATTGAGGTTTTTAGATATAAATAACAACTTTCCTAAATATGAAGTCAGATTCAAATGAAGACTGGATAAAAATATATTGCGAACTTTTAATGTAGAGCTAGGTAAAGGTTAACCGGTCTAGTGTTAATATTGATATATCTCACTTTTCATTGATCTTTCCTTTTTCTTTTTAAGTATAATTGACATTCTGTTAGTTTCATGTATACAACATAGTGATTCAACATTTGTATTCATTGCAAACTGATCACAACAAGTCTAGTTACCATCTGTTACCATAAAATGTTAACACAATATTATTGACTATATTCCCCATGCTGCACATTACATTCCCATGACTTTTTTGTAACTGGAAGTTTGTTCTTCTTGATCCTCTTCACCCATTTTACCACCTCAATGCCCTTCCGCTCTGATAAACTCCAGTTTGTTCTTTGTAGGTAGGAGCCTGGGTTTGGTTTTGTTTTGTGTTTTAGATTACACTTATAAGTTATATCATGTGGTATTCGTCTTTGTCCAACTTATTTCACTTAACATAATACTCTAAAGGTCCATCCATGTTGTTACAGATGGCAAGATTTCATTCTTTTTATGGCTAAGTAGAATTCCATTACATATATCACATTTTCTTCATCAAATCATCTATTGATGGACACTTGGTTTGTTTCCATATCTTGGCTATTATAAATAATGCTGCAATGAACATAAAAGTATATATATGTTTTGGGGCACCTGTATAGCTCAGTCAGTTAAACGTCCGACTCTTGGTTTTGGCTCAGGTCATGATCTCAGGGTAGTGAGATCGAGCCCCGTGTGGGGCTCTGCACTCAGTGCAGAGTCTGTCTGAGATTCTCTCTCTCCCTCTGCCCACCCCCACTCTAAAATAAATAAATCTTTTTTAAAAAGTATATGTGTTTTTGAATTATGGTTTTCATTTAAGTTGGATAGGTACCAGAAGTGGAATTGCTAGATCACATGGTGGGTTCTATTTTTAATTTTTTGAGAAAACTCCATAGTGTTTTCCATAGTGGCTACACCAATTTATATTCCCACCAACGGTGTACAAGGGGTTCCTTTTCTCCAAATCCTCTCAACACTTGTTATTTCTTGTCTTTTTGATAATGGCCCATTCTGACAAATGTGGGTGATATCTCATTGTGGTTTGATATGCATTTCTCTGATGATGAGTGATGGTGAGCATTTCGTCATGTCCCAGGTGGCCATCTGTATGTTGTCTTTGGAAAAATGTCTATTCAGATCCTTTATTCATGTTTTAATTCTTTTTTTTTTTTTTTAAGATTTTATTTATTTATTTGACAGAGAGAGACACAGCGAGAGAGGGAACACAAGCAGGGGGAGTGGGAGAGGGAGAAGCAGGCTTCCCACTGAGCAGGGAGCCCGATGCGGGGCTCGATCCCAGGACCCTGGGATCATGACCTGAGCCGAAGGCAGACGCTTAACGACTGAGCCACCCAGGCGCCCCCTTTATTCATGTTTTAATCAGATTGTTTGTTTTATTGATGTCATTGTTATTGAGTTGTATGAGTTCTTTATATATTTTGGATTTTAACCTTATACTGGATATATGATTTGCAAATATTGTCTTCCATTCAGTAGGCTGCTTTTTTCATTTTGTTGATGATTTCCTTGGCTGTGCAGAAGCTTTTAGCCTGATGCAGCGCCATGTGTTTTTACTTTTGTTGCCCTTGCCTTTGGAGTCTGATCCAAAAACAAATATACAAAAACATTGCTAAGACTGATCAAGGAGCTTACAGCCTATGTTTCCTTCTAGAAGGTCTTTGGTTTCACTCTGTGTGTTTTACTTCTGAAGTGAGCCTCTTGTAGGCAGCATACAGAGGACTCACGTTTTTTTGCTTGTGTTTAAGTAGGCTCCACGCCCAGCACAGGGCCCAGTATGGGGCTTGAACTCACGACCCCGAGATCAAGACCTGAGCTGAGATCAAGAGTTGGCTGCTTAACAGACTGAGCCACCCAGGCACCCCAGGAGTCATGTTTTTTAATCCATTCAACCAGTGTATGTCTTTTTGTTTAGAGAACTTAGTGCATTTCCATTGACAGTAATCATTGATAGGTATGTACTACTGCCATTTTGTTACTTGTTTCCTGGCTATTTTGGTAAATCTTCTCTGTTCCATTTTTCTTCTCTTTCTTTCCTTCAGTTTTGATACCATTCTTTGGTGGTATATTTAGATTACTTTCTCATTTTCTTTATGTATTTGCTATAACTTTTTCTTTGTGATTACTGTGAGGTCATATGTATATAACAGTCTATTTTAAGTCGATAGCAATGTAAATTTGAACGCATTCCCAAACTACATTTTTACTCCCCCTCTTATTTTAAGTTTTTGATGCACATTTTACATCTTTTTACGTATCCCTTAGCTAATTATTGTAGTTTTAGTAAATTTTACTACTTTTGTCTTTTGACCTTCACATTAGCTGGATGTTGAAGAAACTTCCAACCAAGGATACTCTACCCAGCTAGGTTTTTTCCTTTCAGCACTTTGAATATGTCACACCACTCCATTGTGGCCTGCAAAGTTGTTGCTGAAAAATCAGCTTATAGTGTTTCTCTTGTATTTAACAGTTTGTTTTTCTCTTTCCTCCTTTAAGCTTATCTCCTTTTCTTTAACTTTTGACATTTAATTATATTGTCTTGATGTGGCTCTCCTTGGGTTCATCTTATTGGAATTCTCTGGACTTCCTGGGCCTGTATGTCTGTTCTCTTCCCCAGATTAGGGAAGTTTCCAGCCACCATTTCTGCAAATAAGTTCTATGCTCTTTTCTCTCTGCAAATGTTATCCCACTAAATGTTGTTCCATAGGTCCCTTAAGGTATCCGTATCCTTTTAAAATTCTTTTTCCTTTTTGATGTTCTATGTGGGTGAGTTCCACTGCAGTCTGCTATTGAACTCCTCAGAATATTTTTCAGTTCAGTTATTGTATTCTTAATCTCTGTAACTTCTGTTTCATACTTTCATATATGTCTGTCTCTCTGTTGAAGTTCTCAGTGCATTCATCCATTTTTTTTCCAACTTCAGTAAGCATCTTTATGACCATTATTCTGAACTCTTTATCAGGTAGATTACCTATCTCCATTTTATTAAGGTCTTTTTATGAGGCTTTGCCTTATTCTCTCATTTAGAACATATTATAGTTTCATTTTGATTATCTATGTTAGTTTCTATGCATTAGGCAAAAGAGCCACCTCTCCCAGTCTTGAAGGAGTGGCCTTGTGTAGGAGGAGACCCGGAAGTGCAATCCCCTCCCTGGCCACCAGAGCCAGATGCTCAAGGGGCATCCCCTGTGCGGACTGTGTTTAACCACCCACTGGCAGAGCTGTGGCTGGGTGTGCCTGGCAGTGCTAGTGGGTTAGAGGGAGACTGCCAACAGAGTGCCCACCAGCACCAGCTACAGCAAGGTAGAACGAGAACAAAATAGCATCCACTAGCACTTTCTTTCCTGGAGAGAATCCCCAAAAATTCTTGCCTCCCAAGCAGTTGCTTTAAGATTAGTAAATGGGTCTCTTTCACATATGGTCTAGGAGCTTTTCAAGCTGCTGCTTTTGCTGTGGGTCCTGGGGCAAGTGTCTGCACACAAGCCTTTTAAAAGTGGGTTCTCTGTTCCCTACAGTTCTCTGGTTCTCCTGGACATGCTCCCATTGGTTTTCAAAGCCAAAGGTGTTGGGGGCTCATCTCTCCAGTGCGGGACCTAAGGGTTGGGGTACCTAATGGTGGGGACTAGTCCTTTGCTCCTTGGACAACGTCTATATTTTTGAGATCCCTCTTGATTGTATGTTGCCACACCTAGAATGGGTTTGTTTTGGTTTTTTGGGTTTTTTTTTAGATTTTATTTATTTATTTGACAGAGAGAGACACAGTGAGAGAGGGAACACAAGCAGGGGGAGTGGGAGAGGGAGAAGCAGGCTTCCCGCCGAACAGGGAGCCCAATGTGGGGCTCAATCCCAGGACCCTGGGATCATGACCTGAGCTGAAGGCAGACGCTTACTGACTCAGCCACCCAGGCGCCCCCTAGAATGGGGATTTTGGTGAGAGCGTGTCTCTGCCTCTCCCACCCCTCTTGATGTGGCCCTTTTATCCTTTATCATGGAAGTTCTGTTTATATAGTATTCAGGGCATTTTCAGAGGAAATTATTCCATATGTAGCTGTAAATTTGTTGTTTCCGTGGGAGGAGGTAAGTTCAGGATTTTCCTACACTCACAGCTCGAACTACTTCCCTGTTTTCACTCATCTTAAGTAAGTTTTGGTAATTTATATTTTTCTAAGAGATAATCACTATATCACAATGTTAATTGTTTGCATTAAGTTGTACACAACATATTTTGAAAGATTAAAAAAACCTCAACTGCATATGAAAATATAGCCTTCTTTTCATTCCTAATATTGTTGATTTATATCTTAACTAGTTATATTTTGGTCAATTTTGGCAATTTCACAATTATTTTTCCAAAGAAAGAATATAATATTTGATTGTATCATCTTCTACAAAATTTCTTTGTTTTCGGTTTTGATGAATTCTACTTTTGCATTTATTATTTCCTTCCTTTTACTTCTTGGAATTTAATGTGTAGTTTTTAATTTTAAAGCTTAGAAATTTTGTTTTCTAGTATATAAATTTATAAGTATTGCTTTTGTTACATCCCAAAGTTTTTGTACACAATGTATTCATTGTTTTTATCTAAATTTTTAATAATTTCCATTGTGTTAGAAGGGAGACTTTTTTTTCAATTTCAACCTGATGAAAGGTTTCTCTCTTTTCAAATTAATTTTACTTAAACAGCATTTTTGTCACAGCACCTGCTTAATATGATGTTGATTTTTTGTATTTCTTGAGACTTCTAAGCTAACCATTAGGCTCCAATGTGTAGTAAATTTTGTAAATTTTTCATGTGTACTTGAAATTAGTTGTCTAGATGATAATGTCCATGAAGCCAAGGATTTTCATTTTGTTTTCAGCAAAAATAACAGTGCCTTATATATGGATGGCCCTTAAAATATACATAAGTCTAATAATTTGCTACTTGATATATATATATGAATGAATATATGAAAAAATATATGTATATACACACACACCATGTTCTATCTAAAGAATGTGAAGTTCATCAATTCTTTTTCCCCCTGCCTAGAAGATATAGCACCCAAGGCTTTACTTCCAATCTTCCAGCTTTCATTTTATGGTTGCCTAGTATTTTAGTTCAATTTTGGTTTTCCTTATATTTTTATTTATATGTATATTTAATTTTCACTCATAGATTGAAGCCCAAGGCTCCAATTTTTATTTTATGCCTATTTGCTTCTCATCACCAAATTGTACACAAATGCATACCAATATATAACTGCAGGGTGAGATTTATTTTGTTTTCACAATATAGTTAGTAGATTTATTTCATGAATATATATTAATAAATCACATTTATAATATAAATTTTATAGACTTTTATTTTTATACATTTTAAATCAACTTTTATTATTCTGAAAGTAATACACGCAGATGGTTTAAGAACTTAAATAATACACAAAAGCTTATAACAAATATAGCTGTTCCCTTCATTCTCTTATTCTTGCCTTTGGAAATGCTCCTTCCAATTATTTATTTGGATTGCCTCTTCTCTTATTTACTTTTTAAATTGTGAACACATGCGGGGCGCCTGGGTGGCTCAGTCGTTAAGCGTCTGCCTTTGGCTCAGGTCATGATCCCAGAGTCCTGGGATCGAGCCCCGCATCAGCTCCCTGCTCAGCAGGAAGCCTGCTTCTCCCTCTCCCACTCCCCCTGCCTGTGTTCCCTCTCTCGCTATCTCTCTCTGTCAAATAAATAAATAAAATCTTTAAAAAAAAAAAATTATAAATTGTGAACACATGCACACACACACCCTCATCTCTTGAATTATCTAACATACTGAATAGCACAGTAGTATGACATAAGGTAAAAATATTTTACCTTTCTTATACTTTTCACTCCCTCCCTCATTCATTCAATATAATTGTATTGTAACTGTTAAGTCAATATTCAGTCTTTTAATTGTTATAATTATAATTATATTTTACTGATAAACCAATTTTCCTTTCCTGAACACCTTTCGATTATTTCCTGGAGTTAGTAATTTTTAATTTTCTTATACTTCTTGCCAAATACCTTCACTCCTTCCAATAATTCTATTAAAAAAAAACTTTCAATGTAATATTTCAAGAGTCAAATCTGTCAGATAAGATAGTCACTCAGAAATAAACTCCTTAACTACTCTAATCTGCTACAAAGATGACTTAAAAAAAAAAAAAAAAGATGACTTTTTCTACCCTCACACTTGATGGATATTTTGGCTGGATTTCAGATTCTAGGTTGAAAAACAATTTTCTGTCCAAATTTTTAATATGTGGCTTTATTGTCTTTAGGTTTCTGACTTTAAGAAGTCAGAAATTGTTCTTATTCCTTTGGGGCCCTGTGAGTCTACAAAATACTCTTCTGATAGCTCAAATCTCTATCTTTTTTCTTCAATCATCTCAGGTGGGATGGAGCTGAGGAAAGGGCTGTAGAAAACTTTGGGTTAGTCAAGTAAAGAGTAAATTCCAAAAGATTTTAGAATTGACTAAAATGGAAATAAAGTCTGAAGGGAAAATAGATGTAGAAAAATACCATTACCTTTATTATCGATAACACTAAAATAGGAGATTGTGGCTTAGGGGTGTGTGTGTGGCAACAATTGGCTTCCTAATACTAGACCTAGTGAGTAAACATATTTACATGCCCCCTGATAGCTGTGCCTGCTTCTGCGTAGAAGCTGAGCCTCCAGGGTCCGAATATGGACCTGTTGGTACCTATACTCTAAAGAAGTCAGAGGCTCTCCGTTTGAGACTGGCAGAGAGATTTCTTTTGCATTTAAGAGGAAGAACAAGTGGGAAGGAAGTGCTTAGATCTGCATGAAGCAATGAGAGGAGACAAGAAGTCATAGTGGTGGTGATGAAGTGGAGACCCTGAGGGAGAAAGAAATGACCAAGGAGATAATGAAGTTCCTAACTGTGGTGTATGTTGTGAGGTTGTCCTACCTCATCTCCTGAAAGGAAACTCAGTAAAGCCTACACTGGCATTAAAGTATCAGAGGACAGAGGATTCTTCTGTAAAAAACCAAGGAGGTAGTAAGCTATGGTTGCAGACTGGCACAAAGTAAAATCAGAGACTATTCACTTGGAAGCAGGAGTCAGAGGACAGGATGATGTTGGTCCTGGGGACTCATAGCAACAAAGTTTAAACTAAAATAACTGGAGGGTGCCTGGGTGGCTCAGTCATTAAGCTTCTGCCTTTGGCTCAGGTCATGATCTCAGGGTCCTGGGATTGAGCCCCACATTGAGCTCCCTGCTCAGCGGGAAACCTGCTTCTCCTTCTCCCACTCCCCCTGCTTGTGTTCCCTCTCTTGCCATGTCTCTATCAGTCAAATAAATAAATAAAATCTTTAAAAAAATAAAATAAAATAAAATAACTGCAATATAAGATCATGGAAATATCCTTATAAAAGGACAAAGTAGAAATTTTGACTTTGAATTGTCAATCAATCAAACTTATGCTAACAAAAGCAACATGAAGATTTTCTACTACAATTTTGGGCAGCATAAAAGGAATTGTTATTAATCTTACAATTTTATAGCAAGATAAAATAGTCACTGATTAAACCAGCTTAGAGTCCATAGCTAGCTTTCTAGTAAGATCCTTGCCAGTTACTTAAAAGCTCTCATATCTCTGCAATTTCCCACCCCCCCGCCCCCAACTATCCACTTTTTTTGTGTCTGAATTAAAGTGTTTAAGCGTTATTGGAGAAAGTTCCTTAATGTTGTGCTTTATTACTGCTACATTTTCTTTTTTTTAAATTAAATTCAATTTAGGGAACATGTACTGCATTATTTGTTTCAGGGATAGAATTTAGTGATTCATCAGTTGCATATAACACCCAGTGCTCATTACATCATGTGCCCTCCTTAATGCCCATCACCCAGTTACCCCATTCCCCCAGCCCTCTCCCCTCCAGCAACCCTCAGTTTGTTTCCTATGATTAAGAGTGTCTTATGGTTTGTCTCCCTCTCTGTTTTCATCTTATTTTTCCTTCCCTTCCCCTATGTTCATCTGTTTTGTTTCTTAAATCCCACATATGAGTAAAATTGTATGGTATTTGTCTTTCTCTGACTGGCTTATTTCACTTAGCATAATACCCTCTAGTTCCATCCACATTGCTGCAAATGGTAAGATTTCATTCTTTTTGATGGCTGAGTAATATTCCATTGTATATATATGCCACATCTTCTTTATCCATCTGTCGATGGACATCTGGGTTCTTTCCATAGTTTGGCTATTGTGGACATTGCTGCTATAAACATTGGGATACATGTGTCACTTTGAATCACTTTGTATCCTTTGGATAAATACTTAGTAGTGCAATTGCTGGGTCATAGGTTAGTTCTATTTTTAACTTTTTGAGAAACCTCCATACTGTATTCCAGAGTGGCTGCACCAGCTTGCATTCCCACCAACAGTGTAAGAGGGTTCCCCTTTCTCCACATCCTCGCCAACATTTGTTTTTCTTGTCTTGTTAATTTTAGCCATTTTGACAGGTGTGAGGTGGTATCTCATTGAGGTTTTGATTTGTATTTCCCTGATGCCGAGTGATGTGGAGCATTTTTTCATGTGTCTGTTGGCCATTTGGATGTCTTCTTTGGACAAATGTCTGTTCATGTCTTCTGCCCATTTCTTGACTGGATTATTTGTTTTTGGTTGTTGAGTTTGATAAATTCTTTATAGATTTTGGATACCAGCCCTTTATCTGATAAGTCATTTGCAAATAAATATCTTCTCCCATTCCATAGGTTGCCTTTTAGTTTTGTTGACTGTTTCCTTTGCTGTGCGAAAAGTTTTTTATCCTGACAAAATCCCAAAAGTTCATTTCTGCTTTTGTTTCCCTTGTCTTTGGAGACGTGTCTAGCAAGAAGTTGCTACAGCCGAGGTCAAGGAAGTTGCCGCCTGTGTTTTCCTCTAGGATTATGATGGATTCCTGTCTCACATTTAGGTCTTTCATCCATTTTGAGTTTATTTTTGTGTATGATATAAGGAACTGCTACATTCTCTTGATCATAATCAGCAAATACAACTTCAACACTCTGTTGTAATACCACTATATTTTGCTTGTCAGCCTAGTTTTTTCTTACCACAATGACTTTTTAAAATTCTTTCGTCTCAAACCTCTACCCTTCCCAACTTGTCACTCATCCTCAGTGGATGTTTTTACCTACTCTATGGGGAAAATCAAAGTCATCAGATAAGAGTTCCCTCAATTTCTTGCTATCACAACCTTAAATTTAACTACTTCTAAGCCTATTACTTTCTTAGCTTTTCCTATTAAAATAAATCTATATACTTCCTCCTCCTTCCCACCCTTCTTGGGAGGCTGTCTTTTCCCACATTTTCTAGATATTTGCAGTATCAATTTTCTCTCATTTTAGTTTATCCCTCTTAATGTGTTCTTCCTATAGGTATTTTAAAATCAATCACATCAATTCTATCAAAACTAAACAAAATAAAACTTAACCCTATTTCCTTTTTCTTCCACTTTATTTCTCTCTTCCTTTTAAGAGACAAATGTTTGAAAAATATCTGTGCTTTGTATCTCTAAAATTTTCAGCAACATCATATATCTCAACCCTCTTAAAATGGTATCTGCTTCAACTATCAATTCCCAGGGGGGCTGTCCCCCAAATTCCTGATGAGGTGGAATTCATCAGGCCTAATTTGTGTTCTCATTGCATCATGTAACTTTCATTTATTGTTCATATCCCAGTTTCATATTTTGCATGTATTTTGTTTAATTTTTTCTGTTAAGGACTGTCTTCTCACACTAAACCTAAGGTTTGTATGGATAAGAACTGTAGTTGTCTTTGCTTGCCATTGTCCCATCAATGCCTAGAACAGTGCCTATCATATAGAAAGATGTTAAAAATTGTTGTTGAAAAGTTATGACTAGTCTTAGGATCAACACAAACTTCATTTCATGCCACAATTAAGAGCTATGATTTAGTTTATCCTTCATCTATTGACAATGCTATTTGAGTGTCCAGTATGTACTGAGAACAAGTGACCTTCAGGTATAAAAGATAGGTTTCAAGGGAAACCTTCCTGGGAAGGATCACAATCTTGCCCTCATCCCATTCAAATATTTCAATTTTATTGCAATCTGCTTTTATTCAGAACAATCCATTCATTCATTTCAATATTATTATTTGGTACTTAATAATGGAAAAAACATTTTGCTGACCACTGAATTAAATTTGCCTGTTCTTTCCAGAAAAATTCTCTCTGATTCTTTGTTTTCACAAAAAGATTCTACCATCGCTCTTGTTACCCTTTACATAAGGCCTGTCTTAAAATAGTACATTAAATGTTCAATCCTGCTCGCCTCACAGAGGCCCAGAAAAATGTTTGGATGGCCATGGTATAATTATCTTTGATTAGTGACTGAGCTTACCAGCCCCCTTTCTTTATTTTATACAACAAAAAGAGAGGAAGTAGATGTTGATTATGAGGCACTAATGTAGGGCATTTATGCATTGCTATAATTCCACTCGTGAATATGCAAAATTTATGCATCAGTTGTTGTTATGGACAGTACAGAGGTACCTCAACCAGTGCTACACTCATTTAGGATTAGAAAACAGACAGGGATATTGGAAAGCAATTGTAGGGAAAATATTGGGCAGAAGCCAAACACTTACTTGTGCTCCATATGGAAGTGGTCCCTAGGCCTTTCATCATATAAAATGCGGCTGCTGATGTAAGATCCCAACAAAGGAGTTATAACAATCTTTAGTGGCAGCCTGGAATAATGCTGATGTTGGGGTATAAAGCAACAATATTCAGAAGCAGCACAGTACAGTGGGAAGCTCTGGCTTCTGGCAGCCCTGACTTCAAATTCTGCTTCTGTTGCTTTCTAGTTGGGTTATCTTAGGTAGATAATTAGCCTCTCTGAGCTTTGATGTCCCCAACTGCAGAACTATAATGATGAGGTCAGCTCTCAGGATGTGTATCCAAATTTAAAAGAAAAAAATAGATTTAAGATTCTAGTACAAAGGCACTCAGATAATGTTTATGGGATGAAATCTAAATCAAGCACATTGATGAAATTTCATTTCAGTACATCTCATAAATTATTAACAATATATATCTAAAAAATGTACTAGTTGAAACTATTTTGTTCTCTCTTAGTCAACAGGCAAATATTTTACCTATTATCTGAATCCCACCCCCTCCATAAAACCAAAGTTCTCTCTCTCATTTACTCTATCCTAGATGCAATAGATTGTTTCACGTACATATTAAGTCCACATCTCCCTTCCTAAGAATTTTCTATCACTCGATTAACTAGCAGAAGGGCAAGCCCATCCTTTGCTCCATTTGCCTTGTCCCCACGTCTGCAACAGCTGATTGGACCAATAGAGAATACCTGACAGAGGATTGCCAGGTAAAGTACAGGACACTCAGTTACATTTGAATTTCAGGTAACATAAAATTTTCTGGTATAAACATGTCCCAAATGTTGCATGGCACACATTTATTGGCTAAATCTGGCAAGTTTAATCTGACACAAAAAGGGCCAAATTTTCTCCCCTCAGGATTTAGAATTGGGATATAAAAGGTTAGTCCGCAATGTGTGTTGGGACTGGTAGATCACATAGATGGGGCTTTTGGACAATGAGAAGTAAAGCAACCTACTCTACAGAGACAAAAGGGAGAATGACACAGGGTTCACAAGTGCAAAACTGGGAGACCACATGGCCAGAGAGAGAGAGAGAGATGGAAAGAGTCACTCCAGGTTTAACCTATTATTTCCTTGATTCACTTCATTCTGAATCCAGACTGTCCACTTTCTGCTATTACATTCCATGAAATGTCACTGTATCCAATAAATTTCCTTTTTTGCTTGAGCTAGTTGGAATGAATTTTTGGCTCTTACAAGTGATACTCCTGTCATGAGAGGATCAGTTTTAATTCACCAACTACACCCTACCCACCCCTTCCAGCAGGGTTCACAAGAGCCAGGATCCAAAACTGTGCAACATTTGTCGTGCGAGCGTGCCAACCTGCATGCGTGTGCCTTACCTGTACTGTGCACAGCAGCCTTGAAAATTAGAATTGGCAAAAATCTTATGTATTTAAATTGAGAATGTTTTGAAATATTTTAGAGTTGTAAGGGGGGGAAAAAGACATTATTTGGGGAGAAGCTGAAAGCTGATTTTTTAACAAGCATTTCAGCATCAGGATATGATTTTTCCTAAGTTCTGTCATCTGATAAATGTACTTAGAAGTTAGTGAGAAAATTAGCAGATTTCAGCCAAACTAAGCCTTTCAGTTCCTTGTCAAACTAGTCTTCCAGTTTTGTTCGGTTCCTCGCTCCTTCCCACTTCAGATCTTTATACCTGCCATTCTGCCTTCTGTTGAGTCTTTCTAGACAATGATGGTTGTATCTGAAAACTTTAGCTGTTACTAGTTTAAGGAACATTAACGTCCATGTCCTTCTGTTTTTTTTTTTTTTTTTTTTTTCCCTATCTCTTGTTGCATTTTGCTCTGTGTCTCTACCCAAGAAACAGAGATTACTAGTGGCTGTATCAACATCAAAAGTATTCCTAGTCTAGAAAATTCTAATGACAGTTTAGAAATGGAAAAAACATGGAAAACATGGGGGGGAAGAAAAACAATGCTTCAGCTGCCTATAGAAGAGAAGAGAGTAAAGCATGTAAAGAAGGGAAATAAAAGTGCTTTCAAGCAGAGAAAATAGCACTTTCAAACTCTTAGAGGTATAAGAGAACACAGAAGAATTTGGAAACTAAAAAACATGTGATGTATCCGAGCTAGAACATTCACTGCTTTATTTATTCAACAAGGTATCTTGAGACAGAGTGAAGAAGTCTGGAGTGGAAACAGAAGGCCAGGTTAGAAGGAGCTTTTTGTACATGATAAGAAGTTTGGAATCTGTTCTGACGGGCAGATTTTAAGCAGAAGAGAGGCATAATCAGATTTGCATTCTAACAGGATCTCTTGGGGACAGAATGGGAAAGCTTTTAAGGAGACGAGACTTGTTTCAGGAAATCTAATTATGCCAGTACAACAAGCAAGCATGTTGACTGCCTAGATTAGGACAATGGGGAGCCAGAAGTTGTGTGTGTGCCAGAGGGTGGACTGAGTGTTTAGGGAGTAAGACAGACAGATCTTAGTGACTTGTTACTAAGAGGGGTAAAGAGAGAGAATACAGTCTATTGTGACCTATAGAGTTCTGACTTGGATAGCTGAGGAAACGGTGGGGCATTTCTCTATGTCTCTTTCTATCTCTCTGTCTGTTTCTCTCTGTCTGTCTGTCTCTCTGTCTGTTGGTCACCCCAAACTTCCTCTTTCTCTTTCTTTCTCTCTCTCTCTCTGTCACACACACACACACACACACACCCCAGTCTACAAAGATAAACTGGGTTGAACAAAGGCCAAGAAGTTTGAAAATAAATGGCAAATTCATTGTTCGATGTGCCAATTTAAGGTCCTTTGTGCTATTCAGGGAGAAGTGTTCAGCAAATGTATCTGAACATAAGTGGCTAGAGCCAAGAGAGAGACAAATACACAGAGATGAAGGTTGGTCGTCACTAGTACACCCTGGCTGCCCACCGTGGAAAATTTTTTGTAGAAAAACTGTATATAAATTTGAGTTATAACAGTAATGTTCTGAATTCTTAGAAAGGAGATTATAACTTTGGAGTTATAATACAAATATAAGTACACTTCAGAAAATCCAGAGTCAGCTTATCAATAAAAAAGTGTAAAGGACTGATTACTTACTTTCCTCCCTGTATGTTTTCTTTTCTTTTGCTTTTTTACCTTTCAATTTTTCCCTCCCCCCCACCACCACCTCACACTTCCTTTCTTTTTATTGTTTCATTCTATTGACACCATTAATTACAGGGCATTTCAAGTCACCCACTGTTCAAAATAAAAGCTGATTTTAATAACTTAGGAGAACATTTGAGTTTCTGAACCCCAAAGGCTCATGGGAACTTGTAGGAAACAGGTATTTCAATGTGATCTCCTTTCCTCTCCGTTATTATGTTAAGAAGGCAACATACAGCTCAGTGTAGAGATGCACCCAGATTCCGGGCTTAATGAAAATGAGTCTTCTGTTTTATCAGTGACTCTCAGGATAGACCCAACCCTGCTAATTTAAACCTTTTGGCAGTTAAAGAAATCATGGTGCTTGTCTCACGTGACAGAACCTCTTTTAAGATAAATGTTCAAAATATGTAAAAGCTGTTAATTCTGGATGAATAGATCGTAGAAACTTGAACTCAATTTTCCTTCCTTTCTCCCTGTCCAAGGCCCCAAGCTATTGTAGAAAGACCAGATCACATTCAAAAGTCCCTTTCAACTATAAGAAGTGTACCCCTAGAAATCTGCTCCTCTCAAAATCTTTCTTCAGGTTGTCTTTGGGGCTTTGTGAAATCAAAGATAACTTTTAGTTGGCGAGTGTGCAAACAGGACTTTGAAATCCACACACTCCTTTCCAGTAGGCTGGTTTGGGGCATTTCATGGTTTTCCTGCCCTTGGAATAGTCCTAGCCCCGAAAATCTTCTGTATCTTAGTGGAAAAGATAAGACGAGGGTAATGAGAAGGACTGACATTTCATAAACACTTTTCCAGACCGGACACGTTTATGCTTTTACTTTTACATACAACGTCTCATGAAATCTTCATGCTCACACTGCCAGGTAAGATGTACCAGCTCTGGTTTAAGATGGAGGAAGCTGAGTATTAGGGAGTTGAGTGACCCATCTGAGGTCACACATCTGGTTAACAACAAGCCAAAATTCAAACCCAGCTGTGATTACCACTGAAATGTTCTGACTCCCCATATTTTTTTTGTCAATAAAACTTTATTTATAGATTATTTGCATTTCATATCATTTCCACATTACATTAAAATTTGCGTTTCATATCATTTTCACATTACATTAAATTTTTTTCTTTTAATTGTTTAAACCACTTAAATACATATATATATATAAAAACATTCTTAGTTTGGTAGCCATACAAAAAGTGGTGGAGGACCACATTTGGTGTGGAGGACAGTTTGCAGAGCACTGCTCTATGCTTTCTTTTTTTTTTTTAATTTTTTTATTGTTATGTTAATCACCATACATTACATCATTAGTTTTAGATGTAGGGTTCCATGATTCATTGTTTGTGCATAACAGCCAGTGCTCCACGCAGAACATGCCCTCTTTAATACCCATCACCAGGCTAACCCATCCCCTCTAGAACCCTCAGTTTGTTTTTCAGAGTCCATCGTCTCTCATGGTTCGTCTCCCCCTCCGATTTCACCCCCTTCATTCTTCCCCTCCTGCTATCTTCTTTTTTTTTTTTTCTTAACATATATTGCATTATTTGTTTCAGAGGTACAGATCTGAGATTCAACAGTCTTGCACAATTCACAGCACTTACCAGAGCACATACCCTCCCCAGTGTCTATCACCCAGTCACCCCATCCCTCCCACCCCATCCCCCACTCCAGCAACCCTGTTTGTTTCCTGAGATTAAGAATTCTTCATATCAGTGAGGTCATATGATACATGTCTTTCTCTGTTTTGACTTATTTTGCTCAGCATAATACCCTGCAGTTCTATCCACGTCGTTGCAAATGGCAAGATCTCATTCCTTTGGATGGCTGCATAATATTCCATTGTATATATATACCACATCTTCTTTATCCATTCATCTGTCGATGGACATCTTGGCTCTTTCCACAGTTTGGCTATTGTGGACGTTGCTGCTATAAACATCGGGGTGCACGTACCCCTTCGGATCCCTACATTTGTATCTTTGGGCTAAATACCCAGTAGTGCAATTGCTGGCTCGTAGGGTAGCTCTATTTTCAACTTTTTGAGGAACCTCCATACTGTTTTCCAGAGTGGCTGCACCAACTTGCATTCCCACCAACAGTGTAGGAGCGTTCCCCTTTCCCCGCATGCCCACCAACATCTGTCATTTCCTGACTTGCTAATTTTAGCCACTCTGACTGGTGTGAGGTGGTATCTCATTGAGGTTTTGATTTGGATTTCCCTGATGCCGAACAATGTTGAGCACTTTTTCATGTGTCTGTTGGCCATTTGGATGTCTTCTTTGGAAAAATGTCTGTTCATGTCTTCTGCCTATTTTTTGATTGGATCATTTGTTCTTTGGGTGTTGAGTTTGCTAAGTTCTTTATAGATTTTGGATACTAGCCCTTTATCTGATATGTCACTTGCAAATATCTTCTCCCATTCTGTCGGTTGTCTTTTGGTTTTGTTGACTGTTTCTTTTGCTGTGCAAAAGCTTTTTATCTTGATGAAGTCCCAATAGTTCATTTTTGCCCTCGCTTCCCTTGCCTTTGGCGATGTTTCTAGGAAGAAGTTGCTGCGGCTGAGGTCGAAGAGGTTGCTGCCTGTGTTCTCCTTTAGGATTTTGACGGACTCCTGTCTCACATTGAGGTCTTTCAACCATTTGGAGTCTATTTTTGTGTGTGGTGTAAGGAAATGGTCCAGTTTCATTCTTCTGCATGTGGCTGTCCAATGTTCCCAACACCATTTGTTGAAGAGACTGTCTTTTTTCCATTGGACATTCTTTCCTGCTTTGTCGAAGATTAGTTGACCATAGAGTTGAGGATCCATTTCTGGGCTCTCTATTCTGTTCCATTGATCTATGTGTCTCTTTTTGTGCCAGTACCATACTGTCTTGATGATGACAGCTTTGTAATAGAGCTGGAAGTCCGGAATTGTGATGCCGCCAGCTTTGCTTTTCTTTTTCAACATTCCTCTGGCTATTCGGGGTCTTTTCTGGTTCCATAAATTTTAGGATTATTTGGTCCATTTCTTTGAAAAAAGTGGATGGTATTTTGATAAGGATTACATTAAATGTGTAGATTGCTCTGGGTAGCATTGACATCTTCACAATATTTGTTCTTCCAATCCATGAGCATGGAACGTTTTTCCATTTCTTTGTGTCTTCCTTAGTTTCTTTCATGAGTATTTTATAGTTTCCTGAGTACAGACCCTTTGCCTCTTTGGTTAGATTTATTCCTAGGTATCTTATGGTTTTGGGTGCAATTGTAAATGGGATCGACTCCTTAATTTCTCTTTCTTCTGTTTTGTTGTTGGTGTATAGGAATGCCACTGATTTCTGTGCGTTGATATTATATCCTGCCACTTTACTGAATTCCTGTATGAGTTCTAGCAGTTTTGGGGGGGAGTCTTTTGGGTTTTCCACATAAAGTATCATATCATCTGCAAAGAGTGAGAGTTTGACTTTTTCTTTGCCGATTTGGATGCCTTTTATTTCTTTTTGTTGTCTGATTGCTGTGGCTAGGACTTCTAATACTATGTTGAATAGCAGTGTGATAGTGGACATCCCTGCCGTGTTCCTGACCTTAGGGGGAAAGCTCTCAGTTTTTCCCCATTGCTGACTCCCCATATTTTTGTGCTTAACACTTGAAGAAGTATTCTACCTAAGGAAAACCTATTCTCAGATAGGTACATCTGCGAGAGCCCTAGCAAACCCATTTGAAAGAATTACTAAAAATAAGAGGAAAACATGTAGAAGGAAAAATGCTTTGGATGTTTCCAGATGTTTCTATTTAGCTGATGAGACAATACTTTTGTGGAAGACAAGTTGTTAACAATGTAGCAAGGACTTGGCAGACAGCAAAAATTATGAACTGTTTGTTACTTATCATCCACAGATAACAGGTGTTAGAGGATTTAGAACATTTTGGAATTAACTGCTTCGGCCTGGGTGCTTTGTCTTTTTTCACGGTTACCAGCCACACTTTATTACTCCTGTGGGGAGCTAATAACTTTCATGAACCTCTACAGTCATGGTGTGCTGGTAAATGCTTAACAGTGGACTCCGTGGAAAAAAAGAGAAGAGCCCCCTGATTTGTGGCATTTACCAATTTCCATGGTGTAAGAACTCCTGCCATGGCGAATTTCAAGCTATCAACATGACGTCACTAAACATAGACTTGGGAAGAAATGCTCTTTAGCTCATCATTACATAGTATTTCCTTGTAAATAATCAAAAGAGCATAGAAAATAGTAAAATAGTTAAGAGGTGATACATTTTGAGTATTTATGGACTTTGTTTTTAATGTGGATTTGTTTATATTATATATGTTAATTTTTAATAATGGCTGTGCTTAAAAATTGGCTTTCAAAACTCCTGAAAATTTAAGTCTGCTCTTACGAGTTGTTATGAGATAGCTCTAGCATCCCATCCTGATGCTTTCATTCTACTTTTGGCTTCACTGGGCTCACCTCCTTTCCATCTGTTCCTTTCAGCACTACATACTATTCACCTGTCTGCCTGCTTTGTCTCCCATTAAATTGAGATGTACAGTATCCACTCTTTTTTTCTTAACTTTCTTTTTTTAAATTTTATTTTATTTTATTATGTTATGTTAGTCACCATACAATACATCTTTAGTTTTTGATGTAGTGATCCACGATTCATTGTTTTCGTATAACACCCAGTGCCCACTCTTTCACTGCATGGACTGCTATGTTTGAAAATTGTCTAATAGATTAACTATCCCAGAAGCATTTACAGTCTTAACACATGCATAAGAAGAGTAATTTCTTAATTGAAATGAATGGTTGACTAATGGTAGAAATTTCAGGGACCATAGCATAGTAGTGGGTAAATATCTTAGGCTGGTGGAATTTTTCAGTAACCTAAGAATTACAAGGACCACCTAGTCATCAATGCATAAAACAGACCCTGAATCCAGATATCCAGTGCCATTGTCTGTCATGTGATATTCAAGTCATCCAATTTTTAACATAAAACCAGGTCTGGATTTATATGAAACCAAACTCAATAGTTCTGATGCTCTTTCTCAAATTTCTTGAGTAAAGTGGTCTTTCAATAAATAAAGGATTGCTTTGATTAAGCTGATATACTGTAAATGTCATCAAGGATGTAAATAAATAAAAGGCCTAGAATGGTATAATCTTAGATCTAAAAGGGATGCTACCAGTTATTGAGGTGGAGTGAATTGAGATCTTTTTTTCAACAGGATAGTGTTTTGATCAACCCAGACATGTAAGGGTATCTTTCTTTAAAGTTGTCCAGAGGAAGATACTTAACAGCTGCTCTTGTTCAAGTCCAAGGAGGAAACTTTTTCAACAATAGGAATTCCATCTGTCATATCTTAGTCTCTTCTGCTGTACTTTATATTTCATACTCATTGACAGAACTGAGAAACACTGGACATTGCTGTCTGAGGTCATAAAGCAAAGTCATCTCTTGAAGATTGTTAATTAGGCAGCTTGTTTTACATGTTTGAACAAACTCAATCCCTTTAATGTTTCCATAGCCATCTTGTTTGCATGTTTCGCTCTGTGCAAACATTTCAATCTCTATGCAACTAATTACATGGTAGGGATTTACCACCACCATCACCACACACCTACCCATGTTCATTTATTTTGCTAACTGCTGTAGCATTTCTCTTCTGGGATTCCATGAATGCCAGCAACCTGCTGCCATCAAGAAAACTGAACCATACCCTGAACTGATTTATAACTACGTCTCTCCTCTTTGCTGCCTTTAAGACCTAAAAAGGAAACCTGGACCCCTGATGCTATGATGCATCTGTCAGGAAACCAATGATACAAAAAGGTAACTGGCAATAAAGTCCACAGGAGGATCCACATAGTCTCTTACAGATATGGTAGTAGTGGTAATATGACCTGTGAAATGTTCTAATCCCACTGTTATTAATAATAATGATGTTATTTAATAAAGAAAGCACAGAGGGGCGCCTGGGTGGCTCAGTCAGTTAAGTGTTTGACTCTTGATTTCGGCTCAGGTCATGATCTCAGGGTCATGGGATCGAGCCCCATGTTGGGCTTGCAGTGGTATGGAGACTGCTTAGGAGTCTCCCCTCTTTGCCCCCACCCCACACGCAATCTCTCTCAAAAAAAAAAAAAGAAAAGAAAAGAAAAGAAAAGAAAGCACTGAACAGAGCTTAATCACTTTTAGTATTATATTCAATAAAATGAACCCTGTATTAGAGCTTAGGAGATTTGGTTTAATCTTGGCTCTGTCTTGATTGATAACTTGAAAAATTTAATGCCATAAATATTATTAAGCACCTACATCATGTGCAGCAATATGTGTGGTACTAAGAATAAAAAGGAAATGTCTTCTACCTTCAGAGAACCTATGCTGTAGTGGGTCAAACCAATTAATCTCATTTCCAAGGTTTGTAAAATTAGGGTTGACATTAGATTAAATGATCTCCAGGGTCACTTTGAATTTCGTATTACCAGTATTTGAGTTGCATAATCTTGAACATTGCTTATTGTTTAGTTTCTTTCTTTTCTTTTCTACAAAGAAACTTAGAAATGCACAGGCTACTTTCAGCAACCATCATGAAACTGATAAGCTAGTGTGACCTTAAAAAGTTTTCAAACATATCCAAACCTCAGGTCCCTCACTAGCAAAGTCAGAATATTAGTATCTACTTCTCAAAGATGAAAGAGCCAGAGGAAATAATTTAGGCAAGCCCTGGCACATAGGAAGTACTCAATAAATTATAGCTATTATTAAATTAGTTAATAGATTTTTTAGAAGGATGAAATAAGATAATTCATATAAATTACCTAGTACAGCATTGAGTACATAGAAAGCTCCCAAATATGGGAGCTAATCTTATTGGCTTATTATTGTTATTATTTTAAACCATACTCATTATCTCATTTACATTCATTAAATTCATTACAAACTCATAAGATGAATTTTTAGTATATATTAAGAAGTAGACTCAGAGAAGATAAGCTACTTGTTCAAGATCATACAGCTTCCCCAATAAAAAAAACAAAAATAGAAGGAGTAATAAGGAAAATGTTGAGTTCAGAAAGAACATGACATGCCAACACCAACAATTATTAAAATGCACAATCAGCTTGGCTAATCAACCTTAGTCTCTGGAGGACCTGAGTTCTGCATGTAATCACAGGATGTGAAGGCATGTGACTGTTATTTCCTTCACTCCTTCAACACATCCCTGACCACTACCTATGAGGCACTGTGCTGCTCATGGTGGGGACATAGTGAGAACAAACAGAGTCTTGGTTTCCATGAAGCTGAAAGTCTAGCAAAGGAGAAATCTAATAGCCAAATTATTACCCCCAAATTGCCACTTGGATCTAAGAGAAGGTATGTTTGTAAGAGTAGGGGGATTTGGACAAGAAGTGAGAGAATTTTTACATGAGGAAGTGATGACTGAGCCACTAAATTCTAGGGAATAAATAGGAATTGTTCAGGTGAAGGGAGTGCTCAGTTAGGCACTCCAGTCTGAGAGAAGCACACATAGGAGAGAACATTTTGCTTCCCAGCAATAGGAAATCATGACTAGAGCAACAAAGCAAAGGTCAGAGTCATGTGAAAAGAAACTGAGACAGTAAGGGTCTGGAGGAAGCCAGAGTATAACATCTAGTGTCTCTTGTTACATACTCAGTCTTTATCATAAAAGTAACAAGAAACCACCAAAGGCTTAACTTGCTGGGGATACAATCAGATTTATATTTTGTAATGTACAAAATGGCTATGTTGGGAAGAACCGATTGTCATGTATAATTTTGTTGTTCAAGGGGATAGCTCCAACTCTTCCTATATTTGACCTAGTAAGGGATAAGGCTGTAACATATAGAAGAAGGCATTACCTATGTCAGAATTCTTCTCCCATTATCAGGGCTAATGACCCCGATAATATAAAGAAAATAAGATCATTATAGTTCACCAATTCTTTTTTAACCTGATGTCTGGCAGGATATCCTCAAGTTTGTTTAAGAGGAGATCCCAGTGCCACAGTCTTTTCCAATAGCTGCACTGCCATCACATCGTTCATTTATTCTTTCATTCATTCATTTATTCAGCAAACATATATTGAAAATCTATTATATCCACAACGTTCTAGGTCATAAGAGTTCATCAATACATAAGAGATAAAAACCTTTTCCTTCAGGTAGCTTATCTCTTCATGAGAGTAAGGAGACAATAAATAAATAAAATAAGGCAGATGTCAGATTACAAATCTGTCAGATTATGAGTAGTGCTCTGAAAAAGCATAGAGGAGTACCAGAGAGGAAATATTCCATAAGAGAAAACCTCACTGAAAAGATGATATCTAAGCAAAGAGCTGGAGGTGGATATCTCCAGGAGGGGGAGGGCATTCAAGGAGAATATACAGCACATGAAAAGGCTCTGGGTTGGGAAAATGTTATGGGAACTTCAAAGAGGCCAGTGTGTCTGGAGCAGAGCGAATGAGACAGAATATATAAAATGAAGTTAGAAAGGTAATGGGGGTGGGGGCCAGATTGTGCAGGATCTCAGAGACCATTCTTAGAGCTTTAGATTTTATGACTTATATGCAAAACCATGGGAGTTTTGTGAGTAGAGGGGTAATGTCAAGATCAGAATTTAATATTATAACACCAATTACTCTGGCTGCTGGAGAGAGGAGAGATGGAAATAAGCAAAGAATGGAAGAAGGACAATTAGTTAGAAGGCAATTGACATAATCCAGGTAAGAGAAAATGGTTACTTGAATCAGAGTGGGAACGATGGAAGGAAAAAGAACTGTCAGATTTTGGATATATTCTATAGGCAGAACCAAAAGGACCTGGCCATATATCAGATATGAGAGGTAAGATAAAGAAAAATGACTGTAGGGGCGCCTGGGTGGCTCAGTTGGTTAGGAGACTGCCTTCGGCTCAGGTCATGATCCTAGAGTCCCGGGATCGAGTCCCACATCGGGCTCCCTGCTCAGCAGGGAGTCTGCTTCTCCCTCTGATCCTCCCCCTCTCATGTGCTCTCTCTCTCAAATAAATAAATAAAATCTTTAAAAAAAAAAAAATGACTGTAAGACCCTTGGCATTGAGCAATCAGACAAATGGAGTTTCCATCCAGGAAGGGAGAAGATGATGGAAAAGCAGGTTTTACAGGGAAGAGCTGGAGTTTGATTGGGATTTGTTAGGTCTGTTTTGCCTATTAGATATCAAAGTGGTGATTTTGAATTGGCAATTGGATTTATGAATCTGCAATTCAGAGGACAAGCCTGTCTTAGAGATTAGACCCTGGGGGCCATCAGCGTTGCCATTGATTTAGGTCACCAAGGAGATGAGTGTAAACCAAGAAGAGGTCCCAAGTCTAAACACTAAGTCATTCAGTGTCTTATAAGTAGGGGGATGAGGAAGAATAAGCAAAGAAGAATAAAGACTAGTTGCCAGTTTTATAGGAGGATAATTAGGGACTGTTTTACCTTGAATTCAAATGAAGAACTCACATCAAGAAGGAAGGAGTGAGCAACTAAGTTAAAAATGATAGATCACAGAAGGTAAGCGCAGAGAATTAACCCCCCACATCCTGCAGTATACAGCAGGCAGAAAAACTTTTGAAATATGTCCCTCAGAGCATCTGTTTATTTCTGGAGTTTTGTGACTCCAAGCATTTCAGAATTACCACAACAATCACAAGAATGACTATGCCTTCCTGTGTATGCTCCCAGTCCAACAACCAAACATCAAAAATGCCAGTGGAGGGACATATACATTATCTACCTTTCTCTTATCTACACTACTAATCAAAATGGGTTATAACTATCCTTAAGCAAGAATATCTGCAACCCCAATCCTTGAGATAAAGATTCTTTTTTTTTTTTCTTAATTAAGAGTGCAGAAGATAGTCATTATGATAAAAAAAAAAAAACTATTGCATTTTAGGAGGAAATGTCAGATTCATAGTTCTAATACCATAAAACAACCGACAGAGGCAGTGATATAAATCCTGTACTGTTCAAGCTCAAGATCCAGCCAAGTTTATTCTAATTGTGTTTGAATATTCTCCTTTCTAAGTAAGTTAAACTAAAGAGTGAACATTAACAAAATGGCATTAAAAGGGCACGTGATATAATGAGCATGTGATATAATATGCAACTGATGAATAACTGAACTCTACATCTGAAACTAATGATACACTGGATCTTAATTGAATTTAAATAAAATAAGATAAAAAAGCAAACAAAACATACCAAAAAAATGGGTTAAGAAAATAGGATGCCTGCTTCTTTGCTTTCAAGTGAGCTGTCTTAGTTATGTAAATGGAAGATGCTGAGAATCTTCCCCTGGAGGACAAGCATAGGGTAACTGCATAGGGTAACAGGCAGTCGAGCCCATTCTTGCCTCTCCATTGAGATACGGTTCTTTTTTTTTCTGGAATCAGGTTGCTTGACCCATATCTCTGATCAGCCCACATTCTGATTCAAACTTTGAGTATTGTTTCTTAACAAACATGCACTTTAATTTCCTCATCGGGAAAAGGGGATGACATATTATCTACCTCAATAGGATTTTACAAGGATAAAATATATGCAAAGCATGTTGAGTAGTACTTGGCCTAAGAAGTGGCTTGTTGGAAGAGGACCCCAGAAATATGCTGTGGGGTTAATGAGGCAGTACTTGGAAAGGTGATGATAGATAGGAAGGACAAAAACTGCTGATCTAAAGTCATCCCTAAGTTCTACCCTGGCACTTCATTTATGGATCTCTCTTCGGTCCTGGCTAATGAGCATCTAGATGTTATTTTTACCCACTTCACAGTCATAGAGAAATATTTTAAGACAGGGATACCTCAAAGACTAGGATTTGCTTATGTAATATGTAGGAATGGGAATTTAAAATATCAACGTGCTAAATGATTTCAAAGGTGACCTTCATTCTCCGTATTCACCCTTCAGGGTAATGGAGAGGTTCCATGGAGGTCCTTCCCTCTCAACCTATTATTGCTCCATCCTCTAAAACAGATCCCCCCCCCCCACTTTGCTACGAAGAGCTCAGTAGATGAGGGCCTCATAAATCAAGGTTTCAAATCTTGTTAGGCATCAAACAAACAAGATCAGACACTAAGAAGTAAATTGGATGAAATGAGTCTCAGAGCCAGAGGAATTTGCATCCACATTCCTTAAATTTTCAGAGCTTTGTGGCCTTAGGCAAGTTACTGAACTTTTAACATTAAGTTTTCCCATCTGTGAAAGTGAGATAATTTCATCTACATCTTAAGATTGCTCTATGACTTAAATTGAATAATAGCTTTAAATGCTCAGTATACAGCATGGCACAAAGTAAGTACTCAATAAATGCTCTATTCATATATCCTTTGTACAACTTGCATTTGAATGACTCCTGCTTGTAACTAGCCCAGTCACTTGATTGAAAGCACCTGGAAAGTGAAGACCATCTCTTACTTATCTTTGCATCTTAATTAGTTCACAGTTCAATGTTTGCTCAAAATAGTCATACATGCTTTTTAAATAAAATCAAACATTTGCTATTGGATATTGACATATATAGACATACAACTAAAATCATTTTACTTTATTCTCAGATTACAGTTGGCTGCAGATTAATTAATTTTAATAAATTAGTCCTGTCATTTAAAAAAGAAATGTCATCCTTGCTCTAATTCAAGATTGCACTGGGCCTGGCTTGCTGCTCACCAGGACAGGCCAGGAATTGGCAATACTCCGTAAAATGCTGACACTAACTAAGAGGGCTCACTGGCAAATTATTGTTTCCAAAGGGTATAGAAATCTTAACTTGCATAATAGTCAAAAATAAGGAATCTGAGAAGACATTGGGGTTTAAAAAGTGGGCGAGAACAGTACTAACTAATCTGGTATAGGAGTTACTTGGAAGTTCATAGGGGTGGCTTGTTCTAATGCGCCCTAAGATCTCATCTACAGAATTATGATTTAGGGGCATTGCTGCAGCCTCAGTGTGGTGGTAGGAAGAGCAAGTCAGGGCTCTTAGACTTTTTACAAACCAAGACCTTTCTTTTATTTTCTCACAGGTATGGGTACAAAACATTCAGCTTAAAGCACTCATCTTTTTCTGAGCTACCTTGGACCTAGCAGCATCCTGGGGTAACTTCAAAAAAAAAAAAAAAAATGGAGAAGAATCTCAGGTGATTTTTCCAGTCACATAATGTTAAATAAAATATGAAGTTCAAATAAGACCCTGGAAGAGAACCGCAGAGGAGGGTATGAGGACAAATAAAACACAATCATCTGAATTAGGGCACTCTTCATGAGTTTTAGAAAAGCACAATTTAGAAGAACAAGCAGTACTGTGGCATAAGTTGCCAAGATTGATCTAACCCAAACATGAAAGTAAATCCACAGAACAGATGGTGCTCTAACCAGCTGAGACTAACTCAACCACAGCTGGGTTATAGTTAAGAAAAACATGACTTCAGCTAAAAGGTCAGGGCTGCAGAAGGTGAGTGGAATCTAATAGATTTTGCCATGAGTGCAACATATTGTCAATCTGTTGTCTCAGACAAAGTGAGGTCTTTCCTCAAAGCAATTCAACAACCTTGTAATTGGAGTAAATATTATTCATTTTCAGACATTTTTATCTACATATAAACCTATATATCCCTTGCTAACATTTTAAACTAGTATCATTAAGTTTTTCCTCAGCAAATTTTTAGGTAGATATAATGAGATTATACTAGTAACAGTTTTCTATTCATCTGGTGTTCAAATATATTAAATAAATTAACTCCTTAAATCTGTAACATACCTTTAAATAAAGGAGCCAAGTTTTCTATCACCTTTCTACACCCAGAGTCACAGAGAGGTCAAATCATCATCCAAGGTCATGTAATAGGACAAATCTCAGCCCTGTTGGATCTTTCAACAAAGGGTACAATCAATACTATTACTATAATTTAACAGGATTTCTTTTTTTATTTTTTCCAAGATGAATACTCTTTGGTAGAGTGATTTCTTTATATTTATTATTCCAACAATCATGGTATGGCTATTACTTCACAGATATTCTCTAAAGGTCCTAATAAGTGTGTGTGAGTGTGTGTGTGTGTGTGTGTGTGTGTGTGGTGAAAAGAAGAGAATTGTGTTATGAAACTAAAATAGAAAATTATCTCTTTATTACGCATCTGTGCTATCTTCATGAGGGTCTCGTAAGTCACTTTCAATAATGAGAAAATAAAAACACTAACCCAGCAAGATACTTTATCTGAAAAGATAAGGGAACTAGGTTATTTGTAGGAACGGTAGTATCTGTTGGATAAGCTTTTTGTCAAGGTTGAAAATGTTGTTCATTTTTTTAAATTTCCATTCCCAAAATATAGGGGAATAATTTCCAAATGAGGTTATAGATAAGAGATGTAATATCTGAAAATGCTGCAGGTCCAGCAAGATGGAGAGCACATAATCAAATGTAATTTTCAATATATAATCGTGCTGTTAAAATCTGGAAAGGTTAAATTCAGAATAGTTGAGGAAAAGAGTGAAAAGTTCTTAGGTCAGAGACTCCTCAAGCAACACAAGAACTCTTTAGGGCTATCTCAGGCATTATCTTTGGTATTAAGCATAGCTCCTTTCTTTCCTTGCTATAAATTTTTTGGTAGCTGAGGTCTTTCTTCTATTTTCCTATAATTCTGGATACAGAGGATTTAACTTAAGGAGTGGCTCTCTTTTACTGGGTTCCTGTGGCGCTCTCAGCTTTCTTAGGTAACTTTAAAAAATGTAGAAGAATCTCAGGAGATTTTTGGAGCCACGTAGTGTGCAGTATAAAATGAGAATCCCACAGCACACCCATCCAAGATTCTCTCAAAGTGTATGAGCCATGTTTCATTAATTTCCCAAATCCTTGGACAATTCAGATTCTATTTATTCACTGTCTTTACATCAATAATTACCATCACATTATCATCACAAACTCTATGTTCATAACAATCATCAAAAATTAATTTATCAATGGATTATCTTGTGCCTGAAGTTGCAGTGGTCATTTTACATCAAATATGTAATCAAATCCTCTGCAATAACTTGAATGCATGCAGTATTGTTTCCATTTAACAGCTAAGCAAACTGAGGCTTTGAGCAATTAGGTAACATGTCCAAGTTTACAACATTAACAGGAACTGAAGCTTGGATGACTCCGGGCATTTTTACTGAAGAGTCAGTGCCCTATTACCACGAGCGTAAACTATGTTACATAGCTAAGCAATCTAAGTTTAGATGGACGATTACTATGTTTCAGGCACTGATCTAAGTCCATTACATATTTTAATTTATTTAATACCTTCCCCAAATATGGTGAGATAAATCTAGTAGTACTCTCATTTTACAGGTAAAGGAATAGAGGCACAAGAGAAAACAAATTACTTTTCCAAGGTCCCACTGTTAGTAAGTTAAAGAGACAGGATTCATGTTCAGACCATCTATTTCCAAAGCCCAGGGATCAGTTCAACCCTCTTTGAATAGGTCATAGTTATAGATACACTGTAGGTTTTATGCCAAGACATTAGATTTGAGACTCAGTGAAGTAAAGAGCTCATAGAAGAGGGGCCCTTGGTGATGTCTGCCTCAGATCCCAGGGCAGATAAAGAACATCCCTTTAGGCAAGTCTTAGCTGCCTACACAAATAAATATCCAGGAGACCAGAGCATCAAGCACCTCAGAAACTAGACCTCACATTCAAGGACTTATGAGGAATGGAATATAGAATTTTTTAAAGATACAAAGACTCTGTAATACATCATCATATTCCTAACATACATGATTCTTACCAGAATACAGAAGGCACTGTGAGTAAGTTCATTCTAGTTTAGGAATACATACGACTTGCACAGGAACTTCCACAGAATGACCAGTGGCCATGAGGAACATTATGTAGAGAAGTATCCCGTGGCCTCACTGGGGAAAATCTCTGTGAGGCTCGCCATGAGCACAGGGAATGCGCATGGTAGGAGAAGGAACTGGAAGAGTGGCTACTCCCATGATACACATCACTATCTCTTCCTTAAATGTCAAGACTGCCAAAATCACTAATATTCCAGATTCTTTGCACATGGTTGGTGCCATTTAATTCTCTACCATCTGTCTCAAAGGAGTAGCTCCATGAACCTCTTAATTCCTTTACCAGTCCACTTCAAAGAAATTCCCCCTACTAACCCAGAAATCTTTCCACCGGAATT
The DNA here is from genome assembly GCF_964656455.1 of Halichoerus grypus. NCBI lineage: Eukaryota > Metazoa > Chordata > Mammalia > Carnivora > Phocidae > Halichoerus > Halichoerus grypus. The sequence continues at coordinate 35,941,914 of NC_135722.1, forward strand.
TCCATATACTTTATTCTGATTTCCAGCCCAAGGAACACAGCTTAAATCTCACTATTCATAAGGAAAAGATCACTGAATCATCAGACTACGAACTCTGGTTAGGTAGAGTGTTCTAGATTTACTCAAATGAGTTCCTGCCTTGCATTTCATCCCCTGATGGGCACCAGAACTGGCTTGGAAGCTGACCCAAAGAAGAACTATAGTAATCATCTGTGCTACTAGAAATATTGGTCTATCAATATAAAATCTTTCCTGCATTGGAAGTAAAGTACATATTATATTGGAAAAGAGATAATTGTTATAGAAAAAAAAAAAAAAAAAAACTAGTAGAGCAAGGTGATAGAATCCAGGAGAGCAGGTCAGATTCAGGTAGAAATTTTAAACAGTGAAGGGGAATAATAACATCCACAAGACAGAGTTGCTAAGATTAAATAAGATAATTTAAGTGAGGTGATTTTCTCCATGCTTATTAAGTGCTCTCTAACTGGCCACAGTTAATGATAGCTGTGGCCCTCTGCACCATGGCTCGAAATGAGGCATAGGGATCTAGGGTTCACAATATTTAAAGGCCCAGGGTCTTGTGAATGAGGATGTTATTTTGCTTCTCCCATGGACTAAAAGGCATACGATATAGTTTTAGCGCCTGGGCAGGGATCAGAGATTGGAAGCCAGGTTAATGCTCCTGCAGAAAGAGCATCTTGTGGCCACCACCACAGACCCCAAAAGCCTGACACTTCAGAGCATAAACCCAAGATGGGAAGCCATGAACAGAGCCCCTCTCCTTTGCACACAAATCTGCGTTCCTGAGTTCAGACTTTGTTTTAAAGTAAAAGCCTACGCTACTGGGGACTGGTTTGATCATGGCCACCGTCTTCCACTACCCTGAGAGAAATGAATGTGTCCTAAATTTTCCTCTGGAAAAAAGCACAACCTAATTTCTACAGAGAAAAACAGAATAAATGAATTTTGTTCATATAAAGTCTGAAATATATTCCCTGTGCGCTCACTGTGTGGGGAGACGGAACTAATGGTTTCCTATTGCAAATCCTCTAACGAAAATGTAAAGCCCCTCTTTCACCTGGGGATATAAACTACAGCGAGTAAATGGAACTGGATTGGTTTGAGTGCTCTACTCAGGATAGAGAAGAGTAGATCTTCAAATGATTCTGCACTTGTATTCTTTATTACTAAGCTACATAGTAGTTAATTCCCGGCTGAAACTGAATATTTATTTGTTATAAGGTGGGACATCCAGATCCTATTCCCCTGTCAAATTTCCATTTTGATTTAGATTTTAATTAAGTTTCTTTAGGAGTCTCTATCTTACCCTAGATATTTGAATCAAAGTACCTTTCCTTTTCATTTATTTGTATTAGGTCTTCAGTTTCTCCCCTACAAGACACAATTGTTGTAGACTGGTGGAGAATAGCTAAGCATGCAATGTATCTGATAGTAGCGACTCTGGAAATCAAGCAGGATGTCCCCACCATAAGTTGTGTGTTAAGTTCCTCCAAGCAAGAGAAAGACTTATATTTTATATTGTCGTGTGTAATTAAAGGCTATGTATTTCAGGAGAGTGGGTGGCAGACAGAACATTACACATGTTAAGCAGCCACTCTATGTCCCAGGCATTAGGCTATACATTTTATAGATGTAATTCATTCACTCTGGTGAAATAAGTCATATTAGCCTCTTGTCATATTTGCAAGGTTAAATGTTAGATCAGAGAGGCTACCATTTCACAGAGCTGGAAACAGGTTATCCTGGGTTTTAAACTAGTTTGACCAGCCCCCCAAAACTCTCCTCTTTGCACTACACTGGGATAAGTCTGTATGCATTTTTTTTTTAAGATTTTATTTATTTATCTGACAGAGAGAGACACAGCAAGAGAGGGAACACAAGCAGGGGAAGTGGGAGAGGGAGAAGCAGGCTTCCCGCCGAGCAGAGAGCCTGACATGGGGCTCGATCCCAGGACCCTCAGATCATGACCTGAGCCAAAGGCAGATGCCTAACTGAGCCACCCAGGCGCCCCTCATGTATGTATTTTTCAATCAAAACATTGAAACAACTACAATGCAGCCCACTTTTTCTTTGTGAAAGACATGAACTTAACTGCAATGCATTCAAGACCTAGGCAGAGTACACAATGCACGTGTGCACACATAACACCAGCCTGCCACTCATGTGATGCTAAGTCATACCATGTCCTTGGTTTCCATTTCTCATCAATTATATGCCAAACCTCTAACATATCTTTTAAAATCATTTTTCCTTTTTTTATTGTGATAAAATACACATGACACAAAACTGTTTTCACCACTTGAAGTATGAATTCAGTGGCATCAAGTACCTGCACAATGTTCTTATTTTTTTTTCATTCAATAAGCATTGATTGAGTATTCAATGCACAATGTTCTTATACAACCATTGCCACCATCCAGTTCCAGAACTTTTTCACTGCCCCCAAAAGGAACCCATGTACCCGTTAACCAGTCACTCTCTTGCTCCTCCCCTCAGCCCCTGAAAACCACTAATCAGTCGTCTCTATGGATTTAAGTATTCTGGATAGTTCATGCAAATGGAATCATACGATATGTGACCTTTGTGATTGGCTTCTTTCACTTAGTATAATCTTTTCAAGGTTCATCTCTGTTGTAGCCCAGATCAGTATTTCATCCCTTTTTTATTGGTGAATAATATTCCATCATACAGCTATACCATTTATGTTGACCCATTCATCAGTTGGTAGACATTTAAGGAGGGCGGAGAGAAACTATACATTAAATGTATAAATCAATTGAAAGAGCCATCCACGTCTTCAAAAGGTTAAAATACAGCAAAACGTGCATCTTAAAATTGAAGAATTGGTATCATTTACTGAAAAACAGTTTATTTGAGCTGTGTCGCTTTGTATGTTATTTTACAGGCTTGAATCAGAGACTATATTTAGTGGCTGTTCTAATATATTTTTGTTTATTGGTTGAACAGCAATGTCTTTGTTTTCATGTAAAAAAATCATTAGGGAAAAAGAGCTAGCAAATAAACAAGCCAAATTTCTGCTTACCTGACACCTGTTAGGCAGTTTCATAAATTCCAGAAAAGCTATATATGTCCATTCCAGATGCCAGAAAAGTGCTGATTTAGTTTGAGTTCCTGCTGTGAAATATAAAAATTATAGGAAATTAAAATGTGCATCCTGTTGATGAATGCTCAAAGCAGCATTATTTATGTAGCCCTAAACTGGAAATAACACACACAGCCATCCATCCACAGGTGAACAGATAAACAAGCTGAGAGAGTAGCTATACCATTACTACTCAGCAATAAAAAGGATCAAACTATTGAGACATACAACAGCATGAATGGATCCTAAAATAATTAGGTTGAATGAAAAAAGTCAGATTAAAAAAAAGTGCATACTATATGATTCTATTTACATAAAACTCTAGAAAATGCAAACTAATCTACAGTGACAAAAAGCAGATCAGTGATTGTTGGGTAAGATGAGTGGGGAAGGTCTAGGGGGAGGAGTTAGAAAAGAGAACCAGAAAACTCTCGGGAATGAGGGTTGTGTTTATTCTCTTGATTGTGGTGACAGTTTCACATGCATGTCAAAATTTATAAAATTGTACACTTTAAGTATGTACAGTTTATTATATCTCAATTAGACCTTAATAAAGCTGTTTTTAAAAATACATGAGTAACTAAAAAAATAAATACATGTCCCAAACTTAATGGCTGTGAATGATTTTTCATCCAGATAAAATGTGAAACAAACTATTACTATTAGCAAAAAGAAAGGGCGGAATAGCCAGCAATTAGCATTTTTTATTTTATTTTGTTACTGAAGTATGGTTGACACACAATAGCAAATAGTATTTTTAATATGAGGCACCAAGACCCATCCTATTAGTATGCTGAGGGAAACAATTTCAGGTATACACAATCTGCTGATAGTTATTTGGTAATAAGTAGGAGCCTATGGTTAGGCTCCCAATTTTTAACTTTATCAAAAATATCCATGCACTCCATTTCTCCATGAGAATTTTTTTTTTAATTACAGGACAGGTGGGTCTATCTTACTGGCATGAGCAGGTTAAAGCTAGCAAGCATACGCATGCTGAAAACCATCTTACCATTATGCTACTCTTGGGCAGCTCGACGTACCACAAACCCGGCTAACTCAGGAGTGAGTACTAACAATTCAATTGATGCCAATTCTTAGGGGACAGGATGAGTAGGTGGGAAATGCATAATCCATTTTTGTATATGAAGAAAGAAAGGTGTTCAACAAAACTCACACTGAACGTGGGCCTACAACTTTCTGGTTTTACCCAATCTAAGTCAAGTATGCAGATTTTAGAAATAACCAGAGGGCTTCCTTCGCATAGGACTTTGGAAAGAACAGAGAACCATTTACTGAGGATGAAGGCACCATGCCGAGAAGCATATTGATGGTGCAGAGTGCTAGACAACCAACTTTAAACCATGTTCGAGGTGTTTCTACTCTCATCTCCAGTTTTCCCTCCCCTAGAAAAGTGGATTCATAACACAAAGAGCTAAGGATATATATCTGACCTATTTTAAAAACATTTTGTATCCCTTGTGTGGATACTCAGGACCTAGCTGCTCTTATGGTGTCTGCTCCTTGCTTTGGGTCATTTCCCCTTACTCTCCAGCATGGCTGGGTGTTGCTAGAGCACTGTTGGTTCAACTGGACTGTTTTAGTTTTAATTCATTCTGTCCTTGGCACCTTAATTATCTTTTAGGATCCGCATTAATTTCCCATCCCTGACCTACGTCTCATTCTTCTTCAGTACTCCCTTGCACGTGCACACACACACGCACACACACACACACATCACTTCAGTGGGAAGAGCCACTTCTTGCTTTAAGTCTTGCTGAAAATCCATCGCCTATTGGGCAGAAACGCAGAAACATCGATGCCAAAATATCTACTCGCACAACTCCATTTCCTGTTGCCTTGGCAATATCAGCTCAGGGAGTTACTACTTCATCCCCTCATGCCTAACATTACGTGAGTTTTGCAAGCTGAGCAGGAATCCCCAGTACACACAAGGTCAGGGTACCGTGCCCACGTGTATCTCAAACGGACTAATTTGCTCCTGGTGCCGGATCACAATATTCTAATTGCATCTCAGAAAGAAAGTGTGCTTCATCCTACCACATGTTTCAAATGAAATTTTTAAAACCCACATCAGGCAAAAGACATAATGAACAGAAAATATTACCTAGGATTTCCGAGGTCTCTGCCTTTTGATTTCCATGTGCTTTGGTAATTGGAAGGTAGAACAGATGGTGACAATCTCATTGAATATGGTGTGCCCATTATAATAGCCCATGCTGCCAGGCAATTCTTCACCAGCAAAGGATGCAGTAAAAGGGACTGTGGCTTTCAAAAACCAGTGATGAGCTCTGTGGGACGGGTGATCATGCAGGGGTAGAGTGGGTGGTTTATGGCCTTTAGATGCAGTTGCTTTGTGAAACGGGTGACACCTGTTGCATCCGGGGGGGCGGGGAAATGGAGGCAGAAATGTGGGCGGCTGGTTTGACTGATAAACAGCACCACAACTCCAGCTTAGAAAAGCTTCCAGATCTTTTCCCAGTGCAGCCCTCTCATTCTGGCCCTACCTTAGGAGGAAGAAAACCAACTCCCAACTATGCATATGCCTCATATTTGGAAAAAGGAGCCAGTTCCAGCCTGGCAGCCCTGTACGAAATATGAATGGAAGTGGCTTTGTTCTGACACATTGGATTACTTTCAGGATCAGGCAACAGGTGGTTGTTGAAATCACCCAGCCCTCCACATCTACTGTCTCACTGCAAAACTCCTTTCCAATTATTATAGCAAATGCAGTAACTTAAAATGAAATTCATTTCGTAATTCATAAAATGCCACAAGTGAATGGAAATCAAGGTTCTTGTAAATACTATGCCTCTGTACATTTTCCAGTTTGCTAGGAGTCTTGCAGAGACTTAATTAAGCATTCTTGGGTTCTACTTGATAAGGTGGCATTTGCTATCAATTTATAGGTTTGAATTTGCAAGACAAGCAATCAAGAGGCTAGTTATTTCCTTCTGGGTGTTTTGCACATAATTGGAATAAGCAGAAAGAGAGGAGAGGGGCAGCAGGTTTGGCTGGTGTGTGTCTAAGAAACACTGTCATTTTCCCTACCAAAGGAAACAGTATTCTACTCATAAAACAAAAGCCTGCTCTGCTACCCATTGAACATTTGCTTGAAACTTATTTGTATTGCTTACATGTTCCTGTTCGATATAAGCTGTGATTCCCCGTTTTTTCAGCCTGTCTTTTCTCAATGGAATCACATCTTCTTTCCCATTTCATATCCAAGTTTACATGAGGTCTCCTTTTTAAATAGAGCCAGGCAGAGATTATTTAATATTTTCTATTACAAAAATTGTGCATGCTTATTAAATAAAATGGGACCAGGAAAAAGAAAACACAGAAAAGCAAGAATTTGTAGAAGTCTGTCCACGTTAACATTTTGATGTATTTTTCTAGTTTTGTTTCCTATACAGAGGTTTCCAAAAACATTTAAAAATCATTATAGAGATATAATTCTGTATGCTTTATTTTGTAACTAATTGGTAACATATACTTCGCGAATAAATATTTAAATTGTTGAATAATATTCTATCGGTTAGACATTATCCATTCTCTAAAAAACATTTTTTGCATTTTTGAACATTCAAGAGGTTTTTAAGTGTTCTAATATTACAAATAATACTCTGAGAGTTTTGTGTATCATCAGACCTTTCTATAATACAATTACTTATTAGAAAAAATTTCAAATTTAGACTTTATATTTTCAAAAATGGTTCAATTTTACACCCCATTAGCAGCATATGAAAGCTCTTATGGATATTACAAGGGTTTTTTTTTTTAAATGTTTACTGATTTGATAAGCAAAAATGGTATCTCATTTTCATTTGCATTACTTTGATTACTAGTGAGGTTATTTTTCCACTTGTTTTTAATTGAATTTCCTCTGTTATGAATTGTCCATGTCTTTGGCATATGTATCTATTAGGGGCCTTCTATTCTCTCCCTTGCATGAGTGCTCTCTACTATAGAAATGTGCTGTCATATTTGACGCATTGTTGTTCTCTAACTTGTCACCTGCCTTTTAAATTTGGTTATTAAATTCAAATTTGGTTAAATGTTAGCCTTTTCTTTTGCACTTATTCTGTAGCTTTTAAGCTTAGAAAATCCCCACGGACATCAATACTCAGAAGCTCCACAGTTGAGGAAAAGATTGTATGAATTCTTTTTATGTATTTAACCCTTAATCCATCTACAGTTTATATTCTTGATAAACTGTGGAAACCAACATGGATTAATTCTTCCCCAAGTGTTGTTAATCAGCAATCCCAACACCAGTTCCTGAATAAACTTTCTCTTTGTCGCTGACTGGGAAAGCTTCCATCTCTCTCTCTCTCTCTCTCTCTCTCACACACACACACACCCCATGAAGATAATTTACTGCTCTTCCTTCCACACAGTGAGGTTGCCCCAGCATGAAAGATTACTGCCTTAAATTCAGATGTTACTACGGCTGAGACTCTTGTCAGAGTGTTGTCTCTGCTGAGTCAGGCCTGCTCAATGCCACCTGAATGAATGATATCTGAGCTCACCATTTCCCCTTGGGCCCTGCATAGTAGAAGTGTTCACTACCCAACTCTCTTGGATCAGTTTCCTAATCTCTGAGCCTCATTTCTGTATCCATCTATCCACCCTCAATTTTCAACAATGTTTGCCTTGGAAGTGGCAACATACTCTCCAAATGAGCCTCTTTCCAAACCAAAGCAATGGCTCAGCGACTTAAAAACACCCAGCGCAGGCTGCCTTCCAACTCCGGCCAGGAAGAAATCCAAGACTAATTATTCTCCCTTCTCCCATCAAAATCTGTATCTATGTGCTATTTCCACAGGGAAGATCACACTCTCTACTTAGCCAAGTAGCAACGAATCTATCCAACCAAACTCCTTCAAGTCTGACTCTAAATATACCATCAGAGGCCACTACGCCTGACCTATTAGCTTCCCGTGGCTGCCATAACAAACTTCCCCAAGCCACAAACTTTCATGACCTAAAGCAAAACAAATTTATTCTCTTACAGTTCTGGAAGAAATCTGAACCAGGTTTCAATGGGCTAAATTCAGGCGTCAAAAAAGCTTTCCCTTCTAGGTCTAGGGAAGAATTCATTTTTTTTCCCCAGCTTCCAGAAGCCACTTGCATTCTTTGGCTCATGGTCCCTTACTCCATTTTCAAAGCCGCCTGTCTACAATCTTCAATTCTCTGACTCTTCTTCCTCTCGGTTTTACTTATAAGGATCCTTGTGATCACATTGGGTCTACCTCAATGATTCAGGATAATCTCCTCATATCAAGATCCTTAATCCGATCTGCAAAGTCCTTTTTACCATGAAAAGCAACATATTCACAGATTCCAGGGATTAGGAAGTGAGCTCAATATTTAGAGGTCAGTATCCTGCCTACCACTCTAAAGCTGGACTGAGGAAACAACACCCCATAGACATGGAGATTTTGGGTCAGAAACAGGATCAGCGTGCTAATAATCAAGTATATATATGTGTATGGGGGGTGCCATCCTTTCATTAATTTTTCTTTTACTCTTTCGAGACAACATAGAAGAGTCTTTAATGACTAATCACTAATAACAGAATGTCCTGTTTATTCCCAGACTCTAAAGCTTACTGCCCAGCAAGTTACTTAATAAATACTCCGTGCCTCAATTTTCTCGTGTACAAAATGGTAAAAATGATAGCACCTTTGTCATAGTGGGGCTGTATCCATAAAAGTCATTCATTAATGTAGAGAGCTTAGAAAAATGCCTAATCGATAGAAAATACTCAGAAAGTTAGCTTCTATCATCCTCATCCTCAGCATTATCATTACTCATTCATTTAATAGTTTTCTAAGTCTCAGGTACTAGGCTATGTACTAGGATTTATATGCATTTTTTTCCCCAAAACTCTCAAAATCTAGGAAAAGTGACAGGCACTTAAATAACTGAGTGACCAGCCATACTTTACTAAAGCTAAACCATTTATAGACACACAGAAAATTGAGCAGTTGGTCCTGAGGCTGTTGTGCTGTGTGATGTGTTTGGTGGGGAGCAGAGAGCAGAGCAGAGAGCAGAGCAGAGAGCAGAGCAGAGGGCAGAGCAGAGGAAATCTTCAATGAAGATGTGCCATTAAGTGAGCTTGAAGAGTGAAGAATTTAATGCACGCTTAAATCTCTCTTAGCATAATCGGTTTGATACTACATTGGCTTACAAAACACCTATAATTTTTGGCCTCATCCTGATTCTATATGCAGTGGGAAAGAGAAATCATATAAAACAGAATTGTCACCAAGGAGACAAGGCTTACATACTCAAAACCATGAAGACACATGTGCCCGCCTACTTGCTTCGGGAATAATCAAAAGACAGACTGAAGGACCAAGAAGATTTAATTTTCCCAGCATACTGAAAAAAACATTCCATAATATACAAAGGAAGCCTTTCATTCTGTGGGTGGGGCTGAAATCCAAATTCATCTAAACTTCTAGCTCTTACATAGAAGACCTGAAATCAAATTCTGGTCACGTGATGCTCAATCACAAGCTCTTTGGGCAAAAGTAAAGTGCTTGGCTTTGAGCTATAATCTTTAACAAGCTTTCTTCAGTATCGCCCACTTTTTACCAGCGTAATATACACCTGACACGGCATCACTGCCTTGGTTAAAGATAAACTACATTTCTGATGTCCTAAGGAAGCATCTTTACTTTCCATATTGAATTTTTTTATAATTTAATAATCAACCATAAATGATAAATCATTGTAAAAGTACAGGGTCTTTGCCTCTTGCTTCAAGATGTGTGTGCATGTTCAAAGAATGAAACCTTCATTCAGACTCACCAGACGCTGTGGCTTTTGTTATCAGCACTGAGACTTAAAATGATTCAATAACTCGCTCAAGCTTATGTTACCAGCAAGTGGAGAAGCCAGGATTTGAACCTCTTTCTGCCTAGTTGAAGAATTTGTGACCTTACAACTTTAATATGCTGATTTTTTAGTCTATTTCCTAACTAAATGGGTTTCAAAGGTGAGCTACACACTGGAGAGGAGAAAAAACACGGACTAACCTTTGTTGATTCTCTGAAAAAGTGGCTATTTTTTACCCGCAAGGTCCAAGATCAATGCACTCCTCAGCTAGACCCAACTTAGGTCACATGAGAGACCAAGGAAAACAATGATTAATATGCTCTTCATTGACAGATGCAGTCAGTATCTTCCTTTCAATCTGCTCTCTAGACAGATGCAGCTGGAGGAACGGGTTTCTGACTGTCCAGGAAAAGTGCGTGGGAAATAACAGTCATCCCATCAACATCATCTCCAACAGCTGACTTCTCAAATGTGCTCACCTTTGAGAACAAAGTTTTGTTTTTTTGCTTTTTTTAAAGTCCCTAGATACCCTGATAATTTGTGAGACATCATTCTTGTTACAGATACTATATGGGATTTAAAGTTCACGTCTCTTGACTACCTCACTAATATTTTCCCAGAAAGGGCATACACAACGGTCATGTTCCACATTATTTCATTTTATTTCTGTCTGTGGTGAATTCTACTTTTTCCCAAGTCCTTCTTTTTAATACTCTCTCCATTTGTTCTAGAAATTGTTTAAGAATGGTGGTGAACTCAGGGTGCCTGGGTGGCTCAGTCGGTTAAGCTTCCGACTCTTGGTTTCAGCTCAGGTCATGATCTCAGGGTGGTGAGGTCAAGCCCTGCATCAGGCTCCATGCTCAGTGGAGGTCTGCTTGAGATTCTCTCTCTCCCTCTGCTCCTCCCCCCACCCCTACATGGGTGTGCTCTCTTTCTCTCTGTAAAATAAATAAATCTTAAAAAAAAGAAAAAGAAAAGAACTCTAGACTTATCAGAACTTTTCTTCTTAGAGAAGATATATCATAACATTATCATGTCTATACAGGTTAAAATGTTTATTATTACAGTTAAGGAAAGACCAAGGCAGCAGTGGTGTGCCTTCTAGTATTTGAAGGTCTGTCACATGAAAAGGACAGATCTGCTATTCCTAGGACTAGCAGCAAAATGGGCAGAAGGATAGAGCCTTTGAGAAAACTGGGCAGGCAGAACATATTATGAGGAGGCAGATTTAAGGTCAAGACAAGGAAATATTTTTCATAAGTGGTGTTATTCTACAACAAAATCTGCTTTCTCATGAGGTAATGAGCCTTTCATCATGAGAAGCATGCAAGCAGGGGAGGAAAGATTGCCTGCTGGGAATGATACACATAATATTCCTACATGGGTAAGAAATTAGAACAAGTGACATCTAGGGCCCTTTCCAACTCTGAGATTATGAGTCTGTGTTATAAAATATATAGAGTAAAAAAATATCTATATTGAAGATATGGCTAGCATATCTAAAATCTTTTATATAAGCACTTCATTGCCTATAGGCGCTAAAAGAAAAAATTTGCTTAATTAAGGATTTGCTAATTAATAAATAAATGAACAATTGACAATTCTTTAAATGATAGTTATCTATAGAAAGAAAGAATAGTGTTGAGAAAGGAGCCTTTCTTTTTTCCCTTTTTTCCTAACAATACGGAAAAGCAATTTATCGACAAACTTTTTTTTTTTTTAAATCCCTTTGTTCACTCCAGGAAGCCCTTGGAGACAGCACGTAGTGAAAAGGAAGGAGGCAAGTCTTGAGTAGTTTCTAAATTTACCAGACCAAATTCAGCAATTTTGGTAACAGCAAGTTCTTCATAGAAAAGCTTGAACATTTGAAAGTTGGAAACGGATTCATCTCTCCTCACATTCTTAACACACAACTAGTTACACATTGTTGTACAGCAAAACTTTGTAGTTTAAAGCAACACAAAATGGGTGCAGGGAAGTGGGAGGTCCAGGCTTCCGGTTATAGAATGAACAAGTCACGGGACTTAAAGGCACAACATAAGGAATATAGTCAGTGATACTCTTAATAGTGATGGAGTTGCACTTGTGGTGAACCCTGCATAATGTATGACCTTGTGGAATCACTACATTGTACTCCTGAAGCTAATGTAACATTGTGTGTCAACTCAACTCAAATAAAAAAAGACTCCTTTTTATTTAAGTCACAATGCAATTTGAATAGGGTTTAGCTAGGTGGTTCTTTTGCTCGTCTCCACTAGACTTTCTCACCGAGTTCAGCCCCCAGTCACCTGGGTGTCTTTGCTTATGTAGGTCAGCTGTGAGTTTGTCATGGGGGCAAATGGGCCACGATTCTCTCATCATTCAGCAGGCTAGTCTTGGAGATGGTGGTAGTAAAAGAGAGCAAGCCCCAAAGTACAAGCACTTTTCAAACCTCTGCTTTGTCACCTTTGCTATTATCTCACTGAATAAAGTATAAGTCATGAGTTTCATGGTGTCTTCCCCAAAATTCATAGGTTGAAGTCCTAACTTCCAATACTTCAGAAAGTGAACTTACCTGGAATTAAGTTTGTTGCAGATGTAATCAGTTAAATTAAGATGAATTCATATTAGAGTGGGCACCTAATCCAATAGGACCTTAAAAATAGGACCTAATCCACTATGTCCTTATAAAAAGGGGAAATTCTGAGATAGGCAGGCACACATACACACAGGAAGAACACCTTGCAAAGACTGGAATCATGTTGCCACAAGCCAAGGAACTACCAGAAAGTAGAAGACAGGGCTGGAAGAGACCCTTTCTTAGCGCCGTCAAAAGGAACATAGCCCTTCCGATATCTTGATCTCAGACTTCTAACCCCCAGATTTGGGACACAATAAGTTTCTGTTTTTCAGGCCACCCAGTCTGTGGTACTCTGGTATGGCAGCCCTAGCAGACCAATACAGGAAGTCACATACCTAGTCCCGAGTCAGTACGGGACTGACCAAGAGCATGGGCACAGGGAGGCATGAGCAAACCAGGGACCAATTCTGCACCAATACACCACAGAGAGTTACTATGTACTTGCAAATAGCTGGGTTTTGAAATCATTTTTAAGTGATTCCTCTGTGTTGCTATGCCATCAACTTGACCCACAGTTAGGTTCATTTGGTTTTTTTTTTCTTTTAATTTTAGGGATCATTTTTTAAAATTTAATATTATTTCAGAATTGTGTACACTACTTACATTGTCCCAGATTCAAATCCATAAAATGAAGTACATTCTAGAAACTTTAACTTTTATGGCCATTCCTATCTTGGGGGCAGAAGTGATCTATATAGATTGTTAGCATACAGGAGACCTTTCCTTCTTTATACCTCCCTCTATTATAGCCCTTACCATAATGAATTGTAATTCTTGAATGTTTCTATTTCCTTCCTAATCTTATAAGCTTTGCAAGGACAGAAGTCATGTCTTAATTTTCTTTGTCTTTAATGCCCAGCTCAGATAGTCATTCATTTAATTATTTATAAGTTCAGAAAATGTTTATTTAGGGCCTACATTGTGCTAGGACATAACGATGAAGATGACAGACCTGTTTCCTGTACTTACAGGGCCTAAATTCTCACAGAAAAGTAAAAGGACAGCTATAATAAAGTGTGGTGAATATTATAGAAGAGGAAGAAAGTGCTCTATAAATGCTTATAAATTAATGTTGTTTTGCTGCCAAAGCACTGCTTGGATAATTCTCATTATATTTACCTCTGGAAGGCTGACTAGGACTTGGAATAGAACTTGAAATTACTAGTGTAGCTGAATTTGTGTTTTCAAAATTTCCTAATTTTTCCCCCCATTGAACTGACAATGACCAAACACATAGTTGTCATGAGGATCAGAGCTAGCCTGGGGACTGGAGAGCTTTTCAAATGACACTTTCTATAGTGTTGCTGCCCACATCAGTCACATGTAAGCAGCAGAAAGAAACGTCAGATTAGATGGGGACAAAGGGCAAGAGTAATAAATATGGAAATCAACCCAAAAAAGCCAGCAGCATTCCACAGATTAAGTCTGTTTACTTCTTACAGGAGGAGCCCAGGTTCCTTTAGTCACAGAAGTTAATGGGAGCAGGAGCAAAGTAAGCCTCTTCAGTTATTCATGGAAACACATCAGTAACAAGCAATTATTGCATTTGGTTAAAGGGACGCAGTTGGCTTTGAACGTGGAGCCAGATGTCTGCTCAGAAAGCTGTACAACCTCCAGAAGAAGATAGCATCCATGTCTCATTACCAGCCGTTGCACCCAGTCTGCACGTCCTGACAGTATAACCCGGCATGTCTCCATTCTGGCTGCACGTTAGAATCACCTGGGATACTAAAAAAAAAAATCACAGACATCGCTCTGATTCTTCTTTAATTGGTCTGGGGCAGGACCTGGGCATCATATTTTTAAAAATTTCTCAGTGAGACCTTCCACTGTGCAGCCAGGTTGAGAATAATTGGGGTAGCCATCTGAGATCATCCTTAGATAACAGAATAAATAGAATCTTGTTAACATTTATTTGACCTCTTTGCCATTTGTATTAAAATGACAATGAACCAAAACTCCCACCAAGGGTCATTGCTAGCATACTTGTTGGTACTCGTGAGTACGCATATGACCTGTACCGCTAACTCATTCTGCCATTTTGAGGAAGTCATTTTACATCTCAGATACTCTATTTCCTCATCTGTATAAAGGAGGCATTGGTCTAGATCAGAGTCACAAAAATGTCTACAGCAGAACCTAAGAGTACGGACTCTGGAGTCAGGTGGCCTGGATTCAAGTACCTGTTCTGCTAATACCATCTCTATGCACTTGATCAAGGTGCTTGCTTTCTTTCTGCCATTTCTGTAAAGTGGAAGTGGTTATAGTGCCTCAGAGTGTTGTTATAAAGGTTAAATGAGTAAACATATACAAAGTGCTTGCCAACAGTGTCCAGCAAGTGTTGTTATCATTGGCAAGGTCGCATAGCTTTTGAGCTGTGGAAATTGACTTCTATTGTGTGAGCTGTGATAGTTTATTTGTTCTATTTGTTCCCACAGTCTGAGTAAAATACTCCTAGAGGGTTGTGAGGGCTCAATAGTTAATACAGGAAAAGCACTTGGACACTGGCAAATACCAATATTTGCTTGATAATTGAGCTTAATAACCCAATAAATGCCACCAATTATATTATTATTTAGTGTAGGGCAAAGCAGGTAAAGTAAATGCTTGAAATGGCAGGAAGGTTCACGTTCTAACACAGGATGCTAACACTAAGCTTTAGCGGACTTTTGCCACGCCAGGTCTTCTGATCTTTTCCAGAAGATTTTTATCTGAAATCCCTGGATTTATAATATTGACAACTAAATAATTGTTATCATGTTAAATGAACGTGTCCAGTATCATCAGATTTCAACTTTTGGTCTAAATGTTTTGGGAGCCCTCTTAACAGGAGAAACATTTTGCTGCAGTTCTCAAATCCTCCCCAGATGGTATAGTTACACAGAGAACTTGTTAGATACACAAATTCCTGAGTCCCGCTCCAGACCTATGGAATCAGAAACTCTGGGGGTGGTGCCCAGTAATCTGTTTTAACAAGCCTTCCAGGAGATTCTTTTTTTTTTTTTTTTTTTTTAAAGATTTTATTTATTTATCTGACAGAGAGAGACACAGTGCGAGAGAGAACACAAGCAGGGGGAGTGGGAGAGGGAGAAGCAGGCTTCCCGTGGAGCAGGGAGCCCGATGCGGGGCTCGATCCCAGGGTCCTGGGATCATGACCCGAGCGGAAGGCAGACGCTTAACGACTGAGCCACCCAGGCGCCCCCCTTCCAGGAGATTCTGATGTGTGCTTGGTCACTGAACCGCTGTTGTAGTCTTTAAAAGAGATTCAAGGGGCGCCTGGGTGGCTCAGTCGTTGAGCGTCTGCCTTCGGCTCAAGTCATGATCCCAGGACCCTGGGATCGAGCCCCGCATCGGGCTCCCTGCTCCGCGGGAAGCCTGCTTCTCCCTCTCCCACTCCCCCTGCTTGTGTTCTCTCTCGCACTGTGTCTCTCTCTGTCAGATAAATAAATAAAATCTTTAAAAGAGATTCAAATCCCAGCTCCAAAGCCCAGCAGCTGTGACACCTTGGTCAAGCTGGATGAAGTCTCTGAAGCTGTGATCTAGCAGAGTGTGCTTAAGAAGATAAAGACAAATCGCCCCTTTCAATTTGGCCCCTCCTTTCTATTTCTATGGGAAAAGTCACCATCTTTCTGCTTGTTATTCCTTTACTTTAGGGATAATAATTCTAATTAAAATGTTCAAGGGGCGCCTGGGTGGCTCCGTCAGTTAAGCGTCCGGCTCTAAACTCAGCTCAGGTCTTGATCTCAGGGTCTTGAGTTCAAGCCCCAGGCTCCTACTTAAAAAAAAAAAAAAAAAGTTCAACTGTTGCATCTATGAGTCCAATTCTGGTGCAGTCTACACATAGACATGAAAACCCACTCTCAAAAACAAACAAAAAAAACCATTTTCTGATGTCTCCTGGACACCAGAGCAGTTAAATCCTAGTGCCTTGTCTCATTTCCAGACTCTTGTTTATAGTGAATTTCCATCTGTGATTATCAGGCTTCTTATCTGTGGACCAGGAAAGCACCTTCCCCCTCTTCTAGTCTTACTCTTGGGACATGTCTAATTTTATTTTCTTTTATTTTGCTGTAAAACACCAAAGTAGTAAAACAGTGAACTTATTCAGCTAGTAATTTAGATCTTTCTATTGGCTCATAAAGAAACATAAAGTCAAAGAACAACTCTGCAAGCCTAAGCCACATGGATGATACAAGAAAAATGGAAGAAAATGTCGCTAATTTTCCCTCCCAGCCCTGACCTCGCTCAGTCTCCTGCTTTTGGGAGACGAGACACCCAATGAGTAGAGGGTGAGAGAGGTGAATAGGAGCACAGATGCTCAGGCTTGCAAAAAACTGCAAAAGGCCCTCAGTTCCCAAAGATGAATATACAGGAAGAATTAACTGGAAAGAGGTCTATTCTAAAAATATACAGATTCCCGGCAACACTCTCAATCTACTGAGTTGTCGATGGTTACAGAACTTCAGAATCTGAATTTCGTTTTTTTGTCTCTGATAAAATGGACTGGTATTTGGAAATCCTAATCCAGTTATTTCTGCTTATTTAATGCTCCAATCTCCATTTGAATAGCCTGAGAGAGAGGGAACTCATTACCAGGAAAGTAATGTGCTGCTGTGTCCGTGAATGTAAGTTCTGGGCCAGACTGCCTGGTTCCCAGTCCTGATCCTGCCACTGGGGCTGCACGACCATGACCTTCAACAAGTTACTAACCTCTGTGTCCCTTGGTGCCTTCGCTGCCAAATGGGGCTAACGCATGTTTCAGTACCTGCCATGAGTTTCTGTGGCTGCCAGAAACGTGTGGCTTAGAAGAACAGACATGTCATCTTTCACTGTTCTAGAGGCCAGAGGTCTGAAATCAAGGAGGCGGCAGGGCTGTGCTCTTCTGGGGACTCTAGAACAATGTCCTTTCTTGCCTCTTCCAGCTTCTGGTGCCTGTCAGGCTTCCTCGGCTTCCCTGTCCTGTGGTCCCATCACTCCAATCTCTGCCTCGATCTTTACATAACCTTCTCTATTATGTGTCTCCCACTTGTCATTGGATTTAGGGCCCAGCCTGAAAAATCAGGGTGATCTCTTCAGCTTAAGATCTTTACAAGGGAATTTTTAAAAAAGAAGCCATTATTCATAGGTTCTGGGGATTAGGACATGGGCTTGTTTTTTGGGGTCCCATCATTCAACCCACCAAAGTATGCAAAGAGCTAAAGCATCTAGTAAAGTATGTACTTGGTACATGGCAAGTGCTCTATAAATATTCCCAGTTTCTCATGCAGTCTCTCATATTTGGGGAGCATTGACTGTAAAAATCTCTGCTTTGTCTTAAATTAAAATAAATCTGTCATATTCCTTTATTGGCCCTGATCCTCCCTTCTGGGGTCAATTAGACCATCCAAAATACATCTTCCACATGACAGCTCTTAAATAATTTGAAAGCATAGTTCACATAGAATTGATGGCAAACACATCCACCTGAATGGCTTCTTTCTCAGCTCCTCCTGAGAGGAAACCTCTCTCACCCTTCCCCCCTTGTTTCTTTTCTTCCTCCCACATTAAGAAATAATTTTATTTAATTTAAATGAGTTTAGGATGGC
This sequence comes from Halichoerus grypus, assembly GCF_964656455.1. Lineage (NCBI taxonomy): Eukaryota > Metazoa > Chordata > Mammalia > Carnivora > Phocidae > Halichoerus > Halichoerus grypus. Next base: position 35,960,113 of record NC_135722.1, read on the forward strand.
ATTCTAAAAACCTTTGTAATAAATAAATACTCTGCTCCTCTCTGAAGTTTTCAATTCTAAAAATAGGAAGGCTGTAACCAGGACAAAGTATGTACTGTTAATAACTGGGGCTACAGGGCGCCTGGGTGGCGTCAGTTAAGCATCTGACTCTTGGTTTCTGCTCAGGGCATGATCTCAGGGTCGGGAGATCCAGTCCCTCAGTGGGACTGTGTGCAGAATCTGCTTGAGATTCCCTCATCCTCTCCCTCAGCCTCTACCCCTCCCATTCATGCTCCCTCGTTCCCGTGCTCCCTCGCTCGCTCCCTCCCTCCCTCGCTCCCTTCCTCCCTCACCCGCTCTCTTCCTCACTCCCTTCCTCCCTCCCTCGCTCCCTCCTTCGCTGTCTCCCTCCCTCCCTTGCTCCCCCCTCCCTTGCTCCCTCCATCCTTGCTCCCTCCCTCGCTCGCTCCCTCGCTCACTCCCTCCCTCGCTCGCTCCCGTGCTCACTCGCACTCTCTCTCTCATGCGCGTGCTCTCAAATAAATAAATCTTAAAAAGAAGAATTGGGGCTACAATCATATGAATTTCTAGAGCTAAATTAGTGAATTTATTGGAAGAGATTACAGTGACATACCACCTCTATCAGAAATGATCAGAAGAGAGGGTAAGGCTCTAATCCAATATTATCTCAAGCTAAAAGAATAATATATCTTGAGATAATATAAACAACCAATTTTGACAAAAAGCAACTTTTTGGATACTAGGCTAGACATGTAAAGACCTGAATAAAAATATATAGTCAATAATAATAATAATAGGTTTTTTTTTAAGATTTTATTTGAGAGAGAGCACAAGCAGGGGGAGGAGCAGAGGGAGAGGGAGAAGCGGAGGAAGAAGTGGGTTCCCTGCAGAGCAAGGAGCCCGATGCATGGCTTGATCCCAGGACCCTGGAATCATGACCTGAGCCAAAGGCAGATGCTTAACCAACTGAGCCACCCAGGCACCCCCAAAAGGTTTTTTTTTTTTAATTCCTAAAACTCCCATCAGACAACATAAGTATTGGACTGGATAAGGGACAAGACTCCTGCCCAGCATGGGAAAAGGTGAGAGAGAAATTTCTGGACTAGCTGCCATGCCTTAAAATTCCCACCTCAGGACTGTACTTCTCATAGTGCATTCATGTTTGGGCACTAAGGGCCTGTTGCAGTTTTTTTGCAACCCTGATTATCTGGGTTCGTATACCTCTCCTCGACCTCTACTCATCGTGTTTCTCTTCTCCCAAAAGCAGGAGACTGAGGGAGGTCAGGGCTGAAAGGGAAAATTACCTCCAGATGATCTCTTGGCCCACTGGTTTCACCAGCAGTAACAAGACCAGGCCATGGTCTCCAGCAAGAGACACTGTCCTCTCTCAGACCAGTGCACTCGCTCCATGCATCTTTCTCCTGTTTAATTATTCTGACAATCATTCCCCACCAGTGAGACTGGGGTGCCCAACCTGCAGAGGGAGATCTCCATAAAAACACTAAGGCCACATCTGTGGAATAAAAGAGACAAGGAGAGAGTTGGGGTGAGTGTGGAGGGGGTTGGAGAGAGAAGGGAAAGGAAGGAGAATGGGGAAATGCGGGACAGACTGGGCTGGGAGGAGAGAGACTGGAGAGAGAGAGGGAGGGAAAAAAAGCGAGCCAGTGCAGAAAAAGGGGAATAGATGAAGGGAAGAGGGGAAAAGAGGAGGATGTTATGAAAGAAAATTCTAGAAGAGATTAGAGGGAAGACAAAGGGGAAGGGAAAAGAGAGACTCAAGTAACTTCCTAACTCCTGTCACTTTTACTAAGGTTTAGATTGGATAAATGATGTTTTAACTCTCCTTTATTCTCCTACAAAGTTTGAAGCCAACTGAGAGATAGTCACTGGAGCCAGCCAGACAGAAATCAAAATGTCAACTTGATAATGGCTAAAGCTAAGTGACAAATCTGGATTTACATCAGCCTCCAACCCAGCATTGAACTTTCCCCATCCCCCACACACGGTGCTGGGTAACTGGGCAGCAGGCCTACTCGCCACACCTCCCCCCCACACACACCCCACCCCCACCCCAGGGACCCTGCACCCTGCGTGCCCACTTACCACACGGTTCAGGGCTGGACAGCATGGTCTTCCGTGATAGGAAGCTGAGCTGGAGAGCCCCAAAGACTCCCTTTTCACAGGCCTGCCTAGTAGGTAAGCCACTCTGCCTCCTCCTCTGAGGGGGGAAGCCTGGAGCGTTACATTGAGGAGAGGTTCTCGCATTCCCAACTCTGTATTGAAATCACCTGTTGCTTCATCTGGCTCCAGAGTTCAGGGACTGTAAAGTGCTGGGACTCTTCTGAGCTCATCATTTTTATCCCCAACACCTGGCATTAGTTCTAGCTGCCGGGCGGCACTCAGGAACTGAATTCTTGTTGAATGACTGACTGATCCCAGTCTGTCTCAGGGCTGAAGAGGAAGAGTCAAGTACAGTTAGTGGCCTAAAGGGAAAAGCGCAGACTTTGGAAGTGGGCCACCCTGGGGTAAAATCTCACTTCTGGCATTTAGAAGCTGTGCAGTCCTGGCAATTCTTGAACTGTTCTTAAAAAACAGAGTGTGATTAAACTCCATTTTCTAACTGTTCTTAAAAATAGAGTGAATAAAATGTGATTAAAAACCACGACGACGAAAGGTTGGCCGAGAGTTGTCACTTGTTTGTTTCTGTTACCCTCTTTTATTTGTTTTGTTGGGTGTCTTCTCTCTAAACATCTTTTATCTTCAGGCTAAGTCCCCAAAAAGGTGGAAGCCAGGGCTTCTTCCCACTGTGGAAGTTGCCAGAGGGGCAGATATTCCTGCATCCGCTCCCTGGCTGCTAGGACAAGGGTGTGGGACCTACCGCTGAGTAATCAGATGCTTCTGCCAGAGACGGCCAAAGCAAAAAGCTGTGGGGTGGGCTAAGGTTGATTCCTGAAGGCAGCGCGGCCTACCATCCCACGTGCCACAGTGAGATCAGCGGCGATCTACTAGGGAGATCTCGAAATGAATTCTAATCGCTCTTCCAGGGGCATGGCTTTGGGTTTCTTAGGGTTGGGGACGTCATAGAAAAGATGCGACTGCTAATTGACCCGTGAGCTGGACCTGGGCACCTGGAGGCTCCTCACCCACAACCCTGTCCTTGGAATGTGGGTTCTGCTGGCTTTTCCTGCTCCCAGAGGCTGGTCCAAGGACACGGCCTTGAGATGGTGATATGATGTTGGCAACACCTGTGTGGTATACCTGAGTGAACCTAGTTAAGGCCTTTTTATAAACTTTATTTTTTTAAGATTTATCTGTGTATTTGAGGGGAGGAGTGGGGAGAGGAGCAGAGGGAAAGTCTTTTTTATTTTTATTTTTTTAAGATTTTATTTATTTGACACAGAGAGAGAGCCCACAAGCAGGGGGAGTAGCAGAGGGAGAGGGAGAAGCAGACTCCCTGCTGAGCAGGGAGCCTGATACGGGGCTCAATCCCAGGACCCCGGGATCATGACCTGAGCTGAAGGCCCACACTTAACCAACTGAGCCAAAAAGAGAGAGGGTCTTAAACAGACTCCTCGCTGAGCATGGAGCCTGACACGGGGCTCGATGCCAGGACCCTGAGATCATGACCTGAACCAAAATCAAGAGTCATCATTGTCCAAAACTCACCAGAAAAAAAGAGACTCCATTAAAATGGCTCTCCACCAGTCCCCCTTTGACCAGTTCCGAGAAACTTCGCTCTGTAGGACAGCCGCAAGAGTCCCATCCAAGTTTCTCCACATTGAATATGTCATCCCTTATACTTTGAAACACGGATTTGAAAGTGTACTGCTTGAGCACTGCAATAAAGTCTAAGTTATAATGCAAAAACATCACAGTAAAGATTACAGCCAGGTCGACCTTCCCGTAGCAAGCCAGGGATAGGATAAACCCTCCAACGGTGCAGCAGAGCCTCCACCTGGAGCACCCTGATGAGCCACAAATGCACGTACAGGGCACGACGGTACAGGTGGAAGAAAATGATGACGAAATATGTTCAGTGTCCCTAAAATTAAGTCACCTGTATTTTAGGACGATGATGTATTCGTAAAGAAGTTTTAGTATTTATAATCACAGAGTAAATACATTAAAATGCATCCATGGAGGTAGGAATAAAGAGAGAATATCTGTCCCCTAAAGAAATAAATGGCATCCTGAAATCATCTTTCTTGCAACCCTTTATTTGTCCCTGGTAGTCAATGAAAGCATAGCCAAGTTTACTGCGTTTTAGTTAATTCCTTTAGTAAATTCAAGGTCATTGCTTAGGTTATGAGAAATATTTGTCTTTTTACTGACAATATGGCACACAGTGAGATCTTCACTAGATGCTGCTTGAACACTTTAGAAAAAGCTTCCCTTTGACATCAGGGCTGGGGTGCTGAGTCTCATTAAGATAGTCAAGAATTGTTCTGCCAGTTCGGGATAACTGTGAGATTTGAAGCATCATGAGGATGGACCCTGCTGTGCTAACAGCAAGCGGGACCAACTCAGCTCTTCCAAGAAACCTATTGTAAAATTGAATGTACAAGAGAAGAGCAATCTGTCCTCTCAGAGCAGAAGTTCAAAAAGGGGTTGGAAGTCAAAGAAAGAGGCTCATTATAAAAAGCTATACGCCATGGGTGATGCTTTTGTATACATTCATCAGCTGCATACAATATTTAATTAAATGTGTTCTCTCACCTCTAGCTATGTTTTTGTACTGAATTAAAATTGAAGTAGGACAGTAAAAACAATGGAATTAATTTAAGACCCCTATTCCAGGAACTATGTGCTGGATAAAGTCAAGTGCTAGCCAGCATGGTGATGGACACTGGGGAGAGTATGTGCTATGGTGAGCGCTGTGAACTGTGTAAGACAGTTGAATCACAGACCTGTACCTCCGAAACAAATAATACATTTTATGTTAAAAAAAAAAGAAGAAGAAGAAGATAGCAGGAGGGGAAGAATGAAGGGGGGGAAACCCAAGGGGGAGACGAACCATGAGAGACTATGGACTCTGAGAAACAAACTGAGGGTCCTAGAGGGGAGGGGGGTGGGGGGAGAGGTTAGCCTGGTGATGGGTAATAAAGAGGGCACGTTCTGCATTGAGCACTGGGTGTTATATGCAAACAATGAATCATGGAACACTACATCAAAAACTAATGATGTAATGTATGGTGATTAACATAATATAATAAAAAAAATGCTGGCCCAGAAAGTCCTTCTTGTCCTATGGGCGAACTTATGGGCAGTTCGTGCTTCAGAAAGCTATGGGGCAGGTTGGGCTAGTAGAGCTTATGGCCTAGAAAATGACAGAGATCCATCCCTACAGGAGGAGGGACCTACGGACACATGTAGCTTCACATAGTGATGAAAATAGTGTCAAAAATCTTCATTCCTGCAGCAGGTAACAAATTAGGGTTATTACCTCCAGGACAATTTCCCTGCCCATCCTGAGTTATGTAATGTGCTTTTACTATGTAGCACCTTAGCAGACTATAATTCCCCTATAGCTCAGTTGTGTATTTTTTCTCTCTCTCTCACCTCTCTCTATTGAAGGCAAGGAATACAGATACTCTGTTCTTGTTTTCCTAGTGCTTATCACAATTTCTTGCCCATAATAGAAACTCAGATGACTGGGGCGCCTGGGTGGTTCAGTCGTTAAGCGTCTGCCTTAGGCTCAGGTCATGATCTCAGGGTCCTGGGATCAAGCCCCGCATCAGGCTTCCTGCTGGGCGGGAAGCCTGCTTCTTCCTCTCCCACTCCCCCTGCTTGTGTTCCCTCTCTCACTGTGTCTCTGTCAAATAAGTAAATAAAATCTTTAAAAAAAAAGAAAGAAACTCAGATGATTATTGAAGAAAGGAAAAGTGGACAGAAGGAAGGGAGGAAGGAAAAGGAAGGAAGGAAGGTGGACAAGGAGGGAGGAGAGAAGGAAGAATCCAAAACATACCTAGGTCTGGAATCAGCATCAGAAAGGTCCAGGAATCAGTATGTTTTCAAGAGGCAAGATGAGTTAGTTGCATGTAGTGATAGAAAGGTAACCAAGAACGGAATGATTTGGTTGCAGAGACATAGCCAGGGACTGAGATTAAGGAAGAATCTTTTCAGGGCCTGTTAAGAATAATGAAGAGAGAGAAATCCCATCCTTAACAAGGAGGAGCGTGTGGATTAGACAATGCCCATGTGGTTGACATCAGGAAGAAGGTGCAAAGTCAAGTATTTCAATAAGGACATGGGAGCAGAATTTAGAATAGGACAAGAGTCAAGGATGATTATTTTCACAATATTCTGTTCTTCAGATCCTTTAAATCGACTTACCCCCTTTTCTTTTGTTTATTAAGATGTTAGTTATGCACAATAAAATTTTCTAATTAAGAATTTCTGCTCTTCAAAATATTCTCTCAAGAAAATAATATCAGCCAAGTCTGGGAAAAGATATTTGAAAATCATTTATCTGATAGAGGACTGGTATTCAGAATATATAAAGAACCCCCAAAACTCAGTAATTAAAAAAAAAGTGACCCAATTAAAAATGGTCAAAAATTTAAATAAACACTTCTTCAAAGATGTATAAAAAGCAAATAAATGCCTGAAAAGATATCCATCATCATTTGGTTATTATGGAAGTGCAAAAAAACCCAAACAACACAATTCAAAAACGAACAAAGGACTTAAATAGACATTTCCCCAAACAAGATATACAAATGGCCAATAAGCACATGAAAAGGTGCTTGACATTACTAATCATTAGGGAAATATAAATCAAAACTACAGTGAGATACCACCTAATATCAATTAGGATGGCAACTGTCAAAAAACAAACAAAAAAATAATAAATGTCGGAGAGGATATAGGGAAATTAGAACTCCTGTGCACTATTGGTGGAAATTCAAAGTGGTACAGCCACTTGGGAAAACAGTAGAGTGATTACACAAAAAATTAAAAATAAAACCATATGATCCAGCAATTGGGTAGGCACTCAAAAGAACTGAAAACAGGATCTTAAAGAAATATTTGTAGACTCATGTTCATAGCAGCATCATTCCCAAGCTAAAACATAAAAGCAACTCAATTTTCTGTTGACAGGTAAATGAATAAACAAAATGTGGATGTACATACAGTAGAATATTATTCAGCTTTAAAAAAGAAGGAAACTGGGGCCCCTGGGTGGTTCAGTCGTTAAGCATCCAACTCTTGATTTTGGCTCAGGTCATGATCTCAGGGTTGTGAGATGGAGCCCCACTTGGAGCCTGCTTAAGAGTCTCTTCTTCTCCTCTGCCCCTCCCCCTGCTCACATCCTCTCTCTCTCTCTCTCTCTAAAAAAAAAAAAGAAGGAAACTGACATATAACCCAACATAAATTAAACTTGAGGACATTATGCTAAGTGAAATAAGTCAGTCACAAAAGGACAAATGCTGTATGATTCTACTTATATGAGGTACTTAGAGTTGTCAAAGTCCTAGAGACAGAAAATAAAATGGTAGTCATCAGGGGCTGCAGGGAAGAGGGAATAGGGAGTTATTATTTAGTGTGTATAGAATTGCAGTTTTATAAGATGAAAAAAGTTTGGAAGATGGATGTTGTCGATGATAACACATTATGAATGTATATAATATCACTGAACTGTGAACATAAAGATGGATAAGACAGTAAATTTTATGTTTATACATTTTACCATAATAAAAAAAATTGGAAAAAGATACGAGATACACTCTACAGCTATTGGATTGTCTAAAATTTTTAAAACTAACCATACCGTGCATTAACAAGGATGTAGAACAATTGGAATTACACAGTGCTGGTGGGGATGTGGCATCTCATAAAAACTATGAAAAAACTAGAAATTTCTTTAAAGCTGAAACATAGACCTATGATATGACACAGCCATTCCACTTTTAGGTATACCTATAAGGAATGGAAGTATACATAAATATCCATCTCAGCTTTATTTGTGATAGCCAAAAACTGAAAACAATTCAAATGCCCACTAACAAATGAATGAGTAAACAAATTGTGAGAAATCCACATAATGGACTATTAGTCAGCCATAAAACAGAATGATCTGTTAATATGTAAAACAACATAGATAGATCTCAAAGTAATTATGTTTAATGAAAAAATCTCAACAAAATATAATACACACTGTATTATTTAATTTATATAAAACTCTAGAAAATACAAACTAATCTATGGTGACAGGAAGAAAATCAGTGTTTGGGGCTAGGGAAGAAGCAAGGAAGAAAGTTCAAAGGATGCGATAAAAAGTGCATAAGCAAATTTGGGGGAGTGATAGATATATTCATTATCTTGACTGTGTTGATGATTTACAGATGTATATAGATGCCAAAACCTGTAAAATTATACACTTTAAATATGTGCAGGTTATTTTATGTCAATTATACCTCAATTAAGCTATTATAGAATACTTATAAAATAAATTAAAGAAAAAATATGTTAAGTAATAAGTCTATGATTTACCACTGTTCTTCAGTGATGCAATAGGGATTTGAACCACTGTCTTTCTGATATTCAGGACCTGTGCTTGTTCAACTTGTATGCTGCTTGACTCTCAGGTACATAGTACCTCCATGAATATTAGCAATTATTTCTATTGCTATTATAAGCCTATTGCTATCATTTCCTGTTGAATGAAAGGGTGGGTCTATACTTAAAGTTTTTACATTACTTCTCATTAGTTTGTCTTGATATCGCCATGCAGAAATGTTAAAGTATCTTTGGTTATGGTCGTAAAGATGATTCTTTATGATGTGTTCGAGGGATATGGAATAAAATTCAATATGCTAGCGTTAATTTCTTCTCAATTGTAAAATACGTTCTAATTGACTTTGTTCTAATAGGGGTATATCCTCATCTGTCTACATCAATTAAGAGTAGTAACTAAAAGATTGTTAGGCTGATAACATTTAAACAGTGACTATTGGGAGTCTTTAAAAAATAATAGATAGCTCATGGGCACCTGGGTGGCTCAGTCAGTTAAGCACCCAACTCTTGATTTTGGCTCAGGTCATGATCTCAGGGTCATGAGATCGAGCCCCCCGTCAGGCTCCTCGCTCAGTGGGGAATCTGCTTGAGATTCTCTCCCTCTCCCTATGCCCCTCTCCTCACTCGTGCACTATTTCCCTCTGTCTCTCTAAAATAAATAAATAAAATCTTTTTAAAAATAGATGGCTGTTAATTCATTCTGATGAATAGACAAGTTATTAGAGATATCAAATTTTGTAAATTGGGAAATGTGATGAGATAAAGTTCCAAAGGCAAGGATACCTGTGTCAACATGAAGCTGTAAATCACAGCCTTGACTATGATGGGCAGTACAAATTCATTAGAATCTCCACTATAATATGGAGCAGCAGCTTGATTGTGGAGGCAGCAGCCTGATTGTAAAGAAAGGCACATTTATTTTTTGCTACTTAAGCATACTAACTTTTTCCTGGTTTCATCATACGTGCCTAACACTAGTGAGAAAAAATGCAAATGTCTTTAATCTCATTCCTCCTGCAAGAGAATAAATTACATTAAGACAAACAAACCAAAAAGCTATGGGACCAAATGATCAGATGAGATGTACAACTACCAGGAATGAAATGGAGAGCACAGTTGGGACCAATTACATTTGTAGTAGTAAAGGGTACAGACTTAAAGAGTACTGACTGCATTTGAATCCTTATCCCAGCACATACTAGCAGTATAAGCTTAGGAAAGTTATTTAACCTTTTTTTGCCTTTGTTTTCTGAGTTATAAAATAATGCCAATAATTTTCCCTATTTATAGAGTTTTATGAAAATTAAACAATATGATTTATTATTTTATTTAAAAATACTTTTATAGTGCTTATTATGTACTAGACTGTATTCTTTGCCCTTTACAAATACGAATCCATTTAATCCTGATATTGCTTATAAAGCTCTTAGAGTAGTGCCTGGCACAAATTTGATGCTCAATACATAGCATCATTCTTGTTTTCTGATTCTAATGGCACAGGCTCATTTAAGAAAATTTAGAAAATGCATTCAGTTGTAAAGAAGGATAAAAAAACAATACTTCCATAAATTCAAAAGAAACCATTTGAAGTATTTAGGCATATGTCTCTAATCTTTGCTTTTTATTGGTAAAACTAGAGCTCATATATGTTATACAGTTTTTCCTGCCTTTGACTTTTATATTTGTCCTTTTAACATTTTAACTAAACGTTTGATTTTCAGATAATTGTAGATTCACATGAAGTCATAACAAGTAATTCAAAGATCTCTCATAGACCCTTTACACAATTTCCCCAAATGGAAATACATTACAAAACTATAGTAAAAGATCACAGCCAGGATATTGACGTCGATGTCATCAAGATACAGAACAGTTCCATCACCACGGAGATCCCCACATGCTGCCCTTTCACAGCCCCACCCACCGTTCTCCCACGCACCCTCTCTATCAACCCCTGGCAGCCGCTCGTCTGGTCTTCATCTTTGTAATTTTGTCACTTCAAAACGTAGTATCTGTGGAATAATCATAGTATGTAACCTGTGGGGATTGGCTCTTTTACTCAATGTAATTTTCTGAAGATTCATCCACGTTGTTGCTTTTTTAACTACTTCATGCCTTTTTACTGCTGTGTAGTATTACACGGCATGGGCGGACCAGAGCTTGTTTAAGCATTCACTTGTGGAGGACTTCGAGGCTGCTTCCAGTTTGGGCTATGATGAGTAAGTCTGCTATGAACATTTGTATACATGTTTTTGTGTGAAGGTAAGATTACATTTCAATGGAATAAAGGCCCAGAAGTACAAGCCCTAACTTGTATGCTAGCTATATGTTTAGTTTCTTTAAGAAGCTGCCAGACCGATTTTTCAGAAAGGTTGTACCATTTTATATTCCCATCAGAAATCTGTGAACCTATGAACATACAGAATTCTGGACCGGAGAATTTCTTCCTTGAGATTTTTAAAAATTATGAATACAGTTTTCTTAATAAAGTTATAAGGTATAATTAGATACATAATTAGATAATTAGAAGTCCAATCACAATACAATTTAAAATATATAGCTGACGAGAGAAATAGAAGGCAAAGATGGGGAAAAAAAGAGGTTTACCTTTCATGCAGAAGGAAATAAATTTACCCCCCTCCTCAGAACACTACATATAACTAGGATTGTATTGCTCTAGTTATTATCTTGTTCTTTCCTGGGATGATTGCTTTCCCTTTATATGAGTCTATATTTATACCTCTTAATAAGTATTTATAGTTTTCAACATATAATTCATATATGTTTCATATTACTATAATTATATTCCTCTGTGTTGTTAGAATTATTATTTTTACTAGTTCTTTTAATTTTCTGTTGCTAGTGTATAGTAAAGGATTTTGGTTTTGTTTTGGGGTGTAGATTTTATTTCAGTCAGGGTATTAAACAATCCTATAATTTTCTCCCTGTTGGTTTTATTGAGCTTTATAAGAAGACAATTAAATCTCCTGCAAGTAATAATAATTCTGTCTGTTTTAGAAAAGTTAGAGGGAAAAAAAGATAATTTTATTGCTTCTTCCTTGTTTTATATCTTAGTTCACTTTTTAAAACCTCTAACAGTGTTAAGTAAAATGGTTATTCTTTGTGATTTTACTGGAAGTGCCTCTAGTGCTTAATCATTAAGCAAGAGATTGATCGTTTGAGAAAAAAAATCTTCATGCTACCATGTAAGTTGGTTCATAACCCTCCCGGGAGCTTCCCAGGTGTAATCTGAAACTGGCCTCTGTCTGCATAGGGCAGGGAAAGAGCAAAGAAAGAGACAAACCATCCCAGGTTGGTAGGTGGCCATGTTTAGTAATAGCAAAGGGAACTTACATAGGAGGCTTATCTGGGGCAGCAGCAAGATGAATGGATCCCCGCACCAGTCAACCAAATCTTAAAATTTTATAAAGAGGCCCTAACTTGGCTCAGTCACGTATACCATGCAGGTGTTCTCAACACTGCATCACCATCTCAAGGCTGTGTCTTTGGAGCAGCCTCTGGGAATTGGAAAGGCCTGCAGAACCTGCATTCCAAGGACGGGGCAGGGTAAGGGGCCTCCATGTGCCTGGGTCCAGCTCATGGGTCAATCACCGGTCACATCTTTTTGATGATGTTCCCCGACTGAAGTATCTTTAGTCTAAAAATGGAGATGTGCATTATATTTTTGAAACTAACAAAACATGAGAATATGTTTCTAGATACAGACTGATTGAATCTTTATACTTTGAAGATAAAGATAAAAGAACCACTTTATCTTCAAAATCCAATAAAATTAAATTAATGTTAGGTGGACCCCCAATTTTTCCTATGGAAACAAAGTCTGAAGACATTTACAAAACTATGAAGGAAAATATGTGGGACTCCACAATTCTGTACCTAGCTAAATGGCTGTTCATGCAGTTAGCAATGCCTTCCAAGGCACATCAGATATTTTCTAAGAATATATATATTTTTAAATTTTTCTTAACTTTGCAATTTCATGAAATAAGTCTATTTTAGTGTTAACACTACTTCGCTGAAACTTCAGAGAAGATTCTTTGAATGCAGACCCTTTTCATCTTTCTGGAATTCTCCCCTGTTTACATATCCTTACAGATCTCTATTTGCCTTGTAGTGGCTTATAGTGAACTAGAAGCTGAATTCATTTCTGGTATAGGAATCTGCTAAAATCTTTCACCTGCTAGATTCAGATCAAAAGGGGATATTTAGTCAATTATTAATATGGAGAACCAGTAGCTGTAGGAGCAGAATAGCATCAATAATTCTCAAAGAGGACCCTAACACCAAGCTCTATGCTCTGTTTAGTGTGTGTGTTTGTACCAGAAACAAAACTCAAGTGTTCTCCCATGCATCTGGCTGTTGGAGCAGAAAAGCAGGGATAGACATCCCATGAATGAACAAGCCTGGCAGTGTTCCCATTAAGCTGTATTTTCTCAAACAGCCAGCAGGCCAGATCTGCTTTACATTGATTGATTCCTCTGTAGGAATCTCTTCACCATGTGGGGAACTTTGAGAGTTTCCCCAGTCATAAGATATTATCTCCATAATGAGGGCGTCTGTGATCTGCTAGAGAAGAAATAAAATGCAATAATATGGCACGATAAAAATAAGTATCTTAATGATGATTAATGGTCGCTAACTCTTGAGTGTTGTAGGAGTTTTCTGAAATAATTGATTCACATGGGAAGTTATTACTGATGGGGCAGATTAACTGGGACTTAGGAGAGTTGTTTGTATTAGGGAGACAACATAGGATAGAGCAAGAGTTTAAGTGTGAGATTCAGAGACAAAGTTTGAATCCTTGCTCTTGCACTTACAGCTCTAGGACACCGGGCAAGTGATTGGACTGAATGTTTATGTCCCTCCAAAATTCATATGTTGAATTCCTAACCCCCAATATGATGGAGATGGGGGCCTTTGGGAGTTGATTAGGTCATGAGGGTGGAACCCTCATGAATGGAATTAGTGCCCTTTTAAAAGAGACCCCAGAGAGCACCATTTGAGGATACAAGAAGAACATAGCCATCTATGAAACAGGAAGCTGGCTCTCACCAGAAACCAAATCTGCCGACATGTTGATCTTGGACTTCCCAACCTCTGCAACTGTGAAAAATACATGTTTGTTGCTTAAGCCACCCAGTCTCTGGTATACTTTTGTTACAGCAGACCAAATGGACTGAAACAGTAAGTTATTCAATTTCTCCAATTATGTCTTCCATGAGTTTGTATAAAAACATTTAACTCATAGAGTTGTAATAAGAAAAAGGAAACATTTAAGTAGCTGGTTGAAGGTAGTTTCACTGAGAAATTTGACACCTTTATTGAATTGCCTATAACATGTCATACATTATTTTTAGCTGTTGAAGATATAGTAGTGAACTACACAGAGGAAGTTTTATGAAGTGGTAGGTGTGTTCATTAACTCAATGGGGGGAGTCCTTTCACAATATAAACATATCAAATCATCATGTTGTCCACTTTAAATATGTTGATGGGCATTAGGGAGGGCATGTGTTGTGATGAGCCCTGGGTGTATGCCCAACTAACGAATCGTTGAACACTACATCAAAAACTAACGATGTGCTATATGTTGGCTAATTGAACATAATAAATAAAAAATAATATAGAACAATAAAAAAAGAAAAATAAATAAATATGTTATGATGTTATTTGTCAACTATGCTTCAATAAAGTTAAGAAAAACCAGAGAAAAATACCTGAGGGAATTTACATTCTAGACCCTTGTAAACTATGTTTATGATCATTCCATCATCCCCATTGTTTTTAATCCTTAAAATATGAGTTCAAGGGTAGAAATCTAGCATGAACAAACTACATAGAACCAGAGAGCAAATATGGACAGGAGGGCTCTTGCATAGGAAGTTTAAACACCTAATTGGAATTGCCACCTTTAACAGGGTTACCATATGCAGCTATGTAAGCTGCACAATGTACAGGGAAACGTTCAGCACAACAGCCCTAAGAACTTGTTGAAGGCATTTGAGAGATAACATTCCATTTTGTGAGAGAGGTTACATAGAAGACTTGAACATCAACCAATCTAAGGAGTTGAACTAAAAGTATCAAGGAGCTCAGGGCATCCCAAGCCTTCATTCCAAAGCAGGTATTTTCATTCTCCCTTCAGATGTTTCTAGCGTTCAGCTGCAGATTTCAGTAATAAGGTGCAGCCGTGCCCAGAGACAAGCTGATTTCTGCTCTTAGTCCACACTGTACATGGTGGCAATTATTATTCAAATGGCTATTCATCTAGTGAGCACAGGTAGAATTAGAATAGCTCTGCTTCTGTTAAGATGATATGTACAACAAAGCTGTATGATACATACAACAACTGGAAACTCAGTTACGGATGAACAAATTAAGAAGTAATCCATAATGTATTCCCATCAATTGTTTCATTTCCCATCAATTTCATTCCCATCAATACTTGATACTTTCTAATTCTTGATACTGAATGTATCAAATACTTATGCCTAATTCATTATTCATTCATTTTCTTATTCGTACATTTATTAAACAAATGGCTTTGAGTAATTACTATAATCTAGGCAAGTTCTAGGGACTGGGACAAAGCAATGGGAAAAATGGATGAAATAGGTGAAAGGTCCCTGCCTTCATGGGACTTAATGTTTATCTTCCTTCCTTCCTTCCTTCCTTCCTTCCTTCCTTCCTTCCTTCCTTCCTTCTTTCCTTCCTTCCTTCCTTCCTTCTTTCCTTCCTTCCTTCTTTCCTTCCTTCCTTCCTATTTTTCTTATCTTCTTTATTTAACAATAATGCAGGTACCAAAAAGAACAATTAAAATAGATATAATTAAATAAGAATATGAACAAAAGTGTCTGCTTTAAGTTAGAGTATAGGAGAACACACCAGACCTTCATTCCTGTTGAAACAAGAAAAGCTGCAAAAAAAAAAAAAAAAAAAAAAAACCCATATATTTCTACAGGACTAGTTAAGAATGGTAGATGCAAAGAAGCTTGCTGAATTAAATTCCCATGAGAAATAAGCCTTTTATAGGTGTGCAGGAAATCATTCAGCATCCATACTGATGGCAGCGAATGCCTGGGTTTGGTACAGTTTGGCAATGAGTGGGCATGCTACAGGGAGACTGAGCATTAAATTATGGTGTGGTCTAGTGGGATGGACTCATCCCTTAAAGAAGCCCAAACATAAAAATTAACCACTCAGCCCGACAGTTCTCCCCTCTACTACATGCCTTACAAAATTTTGTTGACAAAGTAGCAGAGGAAAGGGAACTAGAAATGAGTAAGCAATCAGGTGCTTTGGCATATAAGTCTAGTGCTCAGATTCAGACTCCCTGTCAGAATTGAATTCAAAGGAAACCAAAATTATCTAAAACTGAAGCCCATTCCCCCTCCTCAATGTTAGCAAGATGACAAGGGCATTGCTAATAACATAGGAGGTAAGGGTTGAGCCAAACACAGATGGATTCAATATGATTACAACAGTAGCCCAGCCCAGTTTACCTCAACTCCAAAAGAAACCAGAATGAACAGCCTCTTGTCCTAACTGCCAGAGAATAAAGGCTTACAGTCTCTTTGAAATGAACTAGATAAAACAAAACAAAATGTGATACTTTACATGTTCTTTAATGAAAAATATCCAGAAAATAATAATTATGAGACCTGCAAAGAGGCAGGAAAATTTTACCTGTGCTCAAAAGAAACACAGTCAATGGAAATTGGAACTTAAATATCCAACAACAGAAGAATAAATGAACAGATTGTGGTGTATTCTTACAAAGGAATACTAGTAGTGCTAAAAGAAACAAATGATAATACATGTAACATTAACACATCTCAAAAACATGTTGAGCCAAAGAAGCCAAACAGAAGAATACATGCTCTATTATTCCATCCATATAAAGTTTTAGGATAAGCAAATCTGCTGGAAAAGGAATAGAGGCTACCTGTTTGGGTAGAGGAGGGTGGATTGACTAAAAAGTGACATGAAAGAGCTTTCTGGGGTGGGGTTCCCGGATGGCATAATCTGTTAAGCATCTGAATCTTGGTTTAGGCTCAGGTCATGATCTCAGGGTCATGATATCGAGCCCCACATAGGGCTCCGTGCTCAGCATGGAGTCTGTTTGAGATTCTCTCTCCCTCTGCCCTCCCCCACCCTGCTCACTCTCACTCTCTTTCTCTCTCTCCTTCTCTCTCAAATAACTATATCTTAAAAAAAAAAAAGAAACAGCTTTCTGGGGTGATGGAAATATTATATATCTTGCTTGGGATGTGGGATTTTGTCAAAATTCACTGAAATGTGTATTTAACAGAAGTCCATTTCATTGTTTTTAAATGTTACTTCCATTTAAAAATTGAAAAATAAATAATATAGGTAAAAATAAAACTTAAAAATCTTAAATATAAATTTATTAAGGAATATTTGTAGTTCATAAAATTATTGGAAGGTTTGGGGAAACAAACTCAAGTCTAAACTTTCAAGAACCACCTTCCAGGATGGGGAACCCGCTGCCTCGCTGAAATCAGTCCAGAGCCACACTTCCTCTGCAACCTCTCTTAGTGGCCTAGACCCAGCTTGTTTCCCCCTGTAGGTCCGCTCTGAAAAAAAATCAGGGATGGAAGTATGTTACTGGCAGAAACTAGACCCCCTGCTTGCGTCTTAGCTGTGAGGTAGCCTAGGAGTTTTGCTTTTTTTTGGGGGAGGGGGTAACCTTGGGTTGTGAGAATACATAATATGGCAAAGTACTAAAATCTAGAAAGGGTGTTCAAAAGGCTTGGGAAGACAGATGTCTACTACAAATACATGATTTTATTTCATGCTTGCAAGACCCTTTTTTTCATCACCATTTTTCTAAAGATAAAGAAACAGTGACTCTGAGAAATTAAGGAATATGCCCAAAAGCACACAGCTAGAAATGGATGGAATAAAATTTGGACTCATCTGCTTATCACAAAAATTTGTCCTTTTTGTCTTGTCTTCTAGTGTATGGATGATGAAAACACTCTACCTGGACACAAGCCTGTGAGAAGAGTCTGAACATTTCATTCTGGTCTTAAACAGTGACATTTCTTTTAGTTTTTATCTACTGGTTATTTATTTAACCTAATAATTAAAGGAAGGAACTAGGTGATGAATGCTAGGGACATTTCTTGCATTCCACAGGTAAGAGCCCTACCAACTCAACAGAGCCTAGATGAGATTTTCAAGTCCAACTTGGTCCTCAATTAGAGCCATTTCACTTATCTTCACTCTTGAGGGTTGGAAAGATTTTATTTCTATAGTGAGGGAAGTAATATTTATTTGCTAGACACGTAATTGGATACAGGTCACAATAATGGTAAATTGTAATAAAAATCACCCTGCTACATGACATTATTTCTGAATTTTCCCCCAGTTCTAACTCCAATGTTATAAAAGATAAAGTTTGACGTTTTTTTTCTAGTAATTAACAAGTCTTTGTCCAGACCTAGGACAAGGATCCAATTACTCAGGACTCTTCTTTAATATAAGTTCTTGGCACCCTAACCATACTCTGTCACCTAGAGAATATTACTGCTTTCAATATTGATAGAACAAAAACATCTGCTCAGAGCCGTTACTCAGAAACTCCTCAGGTGGGTTCTTGGGTAAGATTCATGCATTAAAGAACTTCCTGATTTTCAGGACATCTGGATGGCTCAGTTGGTTAAGCGTGTGCCTTTGACTCAGGTCATGATCCCAGGATCCTGGGATTGAGCCCCTTGTCGGTCTCCCTGCTCAACTGGGAGTCTGCTTCTCCCTCTCCCTCTGATCCTCCCCCCTGCTCGTACTCTCTCTCTCTCTCTCAAATGAATAAATAAAAAAAAAAAAAGAACTTCCTGATTTTCCTATATACAAAAAACAAAAACTCTTACTTTTCAGCAGAGTTTGGCATCAGATAACTCCATATATTAGAATATAGAAAAGATCCTAGCCACAATGGAGAATAGAGCAGACTTTTCAACTTGGGGATAATCTTTGAATTTTCTCTGTTTTATGCTGCAAATGATATTTAGAAAGAAAAAAAGAACTGGATTTAAGTCAGAAGGCATAATTGAGTTCACAGTTATACCACTTATGTGTCTTTGAATAAATTGCTCAGAATCTCTGAGTGTAGGTGTCCTTATCTTATAAATGAGCAGGATAACAGTAGTCTCACTGTGAAGTTGGGCCAAAAGTGATTGTGCCCATGAAAGTAATTTCATGTGCTCCTGCAATTTTCTTCTCTTCTATATGATCAGTTATTCCTACTCTACTGGATCTTGAGACAGAGGGGAGGAGGACGAGGAGGGAGAGGAGGATGAAGAGAAGGAAGGGAAGGAGGGAGGAGGGATGGGAGGAAGAGGAAGAGAGTGCAAGGAAGGACCCCACATTTCTCATCAGCTAACACTCCTCACTGGGGACCAGTACCCTGACCTATTTGCTGTTTGAACACATTGAGTATGGTCCTCTTTTCAAAGTGATGTACTAGGTATTCAATCTTCCTGAAAGGCTTTCTCTCTAATCTTTTGTAATCTTTGGGCTTTTGGCTGACCTTTTTTTCTTTTTTACCAAATTTGGGTCTCTGCTCAAATACTGCCTAAGCTTCACTAGGCATGCGCTATTAAAATTTTTTCATTACTTATCCCCCAGTAGCTCAAACAGCATGTGGCACATAGTTAATAAGCATTTATTGAATAAATGACAGGATTTAATTAACAAAATTAATAGATTTAAAATTCCTTAAGTTTTCAATTGCATATTAGTGAATGCCTTAGCAAATTCTGCGTCTGTACTCGTGGCAATTGCTTTACTCATCTCTTTACCAACTTGATAATGAATACACGCATTGTACTTTACTTATAAAACTGTCAGTTTGACTCCCAGCATGGGGCTTCATGTAAAATCACACAGTAGAAAATTTTTTTCTATGATTTTCCAAGACTTATCCTAGCCTCTTTATAATTAAAACTTGACTATCTAGTGTCCTATTCCTTCCCTGATTTGCTAATTAATTAAGCAATTAATTAATCCAAGGTATTAATGGGGATTAATGTTATCTCTCTTAGGTAACTGGCTTGCATATTAAAGTAGCGGTGTCTTTATTTACTTGCTCCTTTACCCAGTGGTTCCCAACTTTGCTACAAAGTAGAAACACCTGGGGAACTTAAACAATCTCCATGCTCAGGTTGGACCCCATACCATAATTGGTATGCCATCAGAATGGCTGAGGGTGGTAGCCAGGTGTCAGTATTTCTTTTAATCCCCAGGCAATCCTAATGTACAGTAAAGTTTGAGAACCATTCCCTTAAATTAAATGACTGGGAGTTTCTAGCACCAGAGTGAAATTAATGATTTGTGTCTTTGTTTTCTCCTAGAAAGTGTACACTTCCAGGTGCCTGGGTGGCTCAGTCGGTTAAGTGTCTGCCTTCAGCTCAGGTCACGGTCCTAGGGTCCTGGGATCGAGTCCCACTTTGCGGGGGCGGGGGGGGGTCCCTGCTTAGCGGAGAGTCTGCTTCTCCCTCTGCCTCTGCTCCTCCCCCCACTTGTGTGTGCATGCACGTGCTCTCTCTCTCTCTCTCTCTCAAATAAATAAAATCATTTTTTAAAAAAAGGAAGGTGAACACTTCAACATATTCAACATATTCCTGGTTCTCAAATAGGAGCCAGTCTTCCACTTCTCCCTGGGAAGCATAGCATACAGACAGTACGGCATATACCTTGTGTATCACTAAAATGAGAACTTACGGGCATACCTGTAGGCTCCTTCCTGCCTTTGGGTCTCGGTTCCCACGGGTCCCTCTAAATAGAGTGTCCTTCTTACAATCTATCCCTGTTGATATGCATCTTTTAAAGTCTTACATAAATGGTACCTCCTATTTCATATCTTCTTTCCCTATCAGAATTGAGCTTACCATAGTTGGTACTCCCATTCATCTTCCCTTTGTCCCTCGTTTATCACAGTCTGGTATCCATCACTAATTTGGATAAGTCACTTTGTTTGGGCTGTGATTTAATCATCTGTTAAATGAGGGGGTTGGGACTTAAACTCTCACCTCTGTTCTGCCTCTAAATTGCTTTGAGGTCTTCTATCCTGCACACTCTCCTAGGAAAAACAGCTTTGTCATTCCCGTGTATCCTGAATGTCACAACACACCAGTTTTCAACTGACAATTACTTTTTGGTTCCTGAGCTGTCAGGAGTAGAACAATTCCTCATATACATCTTTCTTTTCTTGAAAAACAACAATAGTAATTGTGATGATATCTAATATATGTGTGTGTGTGTGTATATATATATATATATATATATATATGCGTGTGTGTGTATATATAACATATGTATACTCCATACATATATAAATATATATCTCATAAGTATACCACTTGGCAATTCCTGTATATGTATATATGTGTATATATACACACCATATGTATCCAGCATACATACAATACATATATTATACACATACATATATATACACACATATCTTTTATATACCACTTGACAATTCGAACAGCATTTTTTTAAAGATTTTATTTATTTGACAGAGAGAGAGCACAAGCAAGGGGGAGTGGCAGGCAGAGGGAGAAGCAGGCTCCCTGCTGAGCAGAGAGCTGGACATGGGGCTCGATTGCAGGACCCTGGGACCATGACCTGAGCCGAAGGTAGATGCTTAACCGACTGAGCCACCCAGGCGCCCCTCAAACAGCCTTTTTACATATGTTTTTTCATTTTACTCATCTTAACAACATATAAGATAAGTGGGCAGGTAAGCATTACACCATCTTGCAGATAAATAAAGACTAAAAAAGGTCAAGTGATTTCCACAAGACCTCATATCATTAATGTGACAGGGCTTTTTCTGGAATGGGCGTCTTCTGTTTTCTTAGTTCAGAGTTTTCTCTATTCCACCAGAGCTCTTTCTTAATTTTATAAAAGAATAAATAAGATATCCACTGGCTGTGATCCACTTTACTCCATATTGTTTGTTGGTTTTCCTCAGAATTGGGAACTTAAAACCGAAGACAATGGCAAGGTTTCAGAGCTCTTCCTGTGTGTGACTAGCTAGGAGAAACTAAAGTCGCATGCTGTTTGTGTGACCTCCACTTACTGATGAATATCTGAGCTGGGGGAAAGTGTCCTTCAGTTTTCTCTGACAAATCAAGCATATCTGACACTAACTGTTCTTCTCTGTCAGACATTTCATAGCTTTGTACCTCTGAAATCCAAATTCCTGTCATCCCTCAACTGTCTCCCAGCAGAGCACTTTGTTTTCAAGTTAACAGTAATGTAGATGTTTCCTAAAAGGAGGATGGGTAGTTGCTGCTAAGTGGAGTATGTAGAAGAAGAGATGACTCCTTGAATAATCTTCTATCATATTAGCACTGGATCTTAACCTTTACAAAGTGATCTCACACACATTATCCTCACTCAGCGAGGAAGGAAACAGAAGCCTCAGACTGTGCAGTCATAAGATCAGAAGTGATAGAGTCAGGACACTTGTCCCTGTTTTCTGGTAGTTAATCCAATTGAGGACAGAATGATGAATTGCCCATCCCGCTCCATTCTAATGATGAAGAGGAATTTTTTCACTGACTGCTCTCTTCTGGGTTTAAAACTCGGTTTTTCCAAGCAAAGATTTGTGTACTCTACATCCAAGCACAACCAAAAAAAAAAAAAAAAAAGTGCCCCAATCAAGAAACTTTGGGGTCAGCTAGTAGTGCTTTTGCAGAATCTTACCTGCCATGTTCATACTTACCTTATTTTTCTTTTTTAAACCTTTATTTAGGCAGCCACTAAGTATAGGTGCATAGGCTTTGTTTAAATGTTGATTGTTAATTATAGATGATGAGTAGGAAGGTCAGAGTGAGTTTAAAGGAGTGTATATGGGAGCCTTGTGGTGATGGAACAGTTCTGTATCTTCGTTGTGGTGATGGTTACACAAATCTACACTTGTGATGAAATTGTATAGAATTACAGAACTAAACACCTACACACACACTCACACACACACACATATATACACACACACAGTTTGGCATGTAAAACTGGTGAGATCTGAATAAAGTCTGTAGATTATACCAATATCCATTTTCTGGTTCAATATTGTACTGTATTATACAAGGTGGCACCACTGGGAGAAACTGGGTGAAGAGTACACAGAAAGTTCCTATACATTTTTTACAATTTCCTGTAAATCTATAATTATTCAAAATTTGAAAACATTTTAATTTTTTTTTAAGTAGGCTCCACACCCAGTGTGGAGTCCAACATGGAGCTTGAACTCACAACCCTGAGATCAAGACCTGAGCTGAGATCAAAAGTTGGACGCTTAACCGACTGAGCCGCTCAGGCGCCCCTAAAAACATTATAAATATAGATGATGAATTAGAATTCCAAATTTAAAAAAAGGAAAGTGGATTATTCTATAGAAGTGAACTTTTGGTAGTGCAAATTTCTGAGTTAAGCCATGAGGGATTTCAGTGATGTCTTCCTGTCATTAGGAGGATGAAGTTGATTTGTAGGGGATGGACTTTTCTGGTTGAAGCCTACTCTTAAGTGTTTTTCAGGCTCCACCAAATGGTATAGAGCTGCAGAACCAATGTATATGGGTTTCAAACCCAGGCACTGCTGCTTACTAGATATGCAACTTCAGGGAATTTACCTCGCTTCTTTGCACCTCGATTTCCCCATCCTTAAAATGGGGTTATAAATATATCTTTTTCATAGAGTTGTCTTATGGAAATAAGTAATCATATTGCAATATATAAGTATATCAAATCAACACAGTGTACACCTTAAACTTATACAATGTTATATGTCAATTGTATCTCAATAAAAATGTTATAATATGTAAATTACTTAAAATATTATATATTTAATCTTTCATTGAACACTATATATGTAGTGTGTATGTATATATAGTGTGTGTGTATATATATATATACACACACATATATAATGTTCAATGAAAGTTAACTGTGATTATCATTGTTTTAACTGTGTTCCTCTGAGTAGAATTAATGTAGCATTTTTGTGTTAAATAGAAGAGTTAAGGAATTATCTTGAGTGTTCAAGAAGTTTTTCTCTAACTTCACCAAAACACCAATCCTTGATCCTCCATAGTCCTTCTAAGGTACTCTGAAGCTAAGACACACCAGGAGGTGGGTTGGGATTTAAGGTACCCAGTAGCACTTAGATCAACCTCTCTTATACCTGAAAAGAGTCATTTTATCTGCCCCTTTTTCTACGTTAAAGCATCCAAGTCCCCTTTATGAGGACATTTAACACATTAAACATTGTCTTCATTTCCAACGAGATAAGGAATTGGGATAGCATACATAGATGAATATGCACTTATTATAAAATTGTGTCTGAAAAAGGTTTTTATACAAAATATTTAATACTTCATTAAGAGATATTTGGTTCTATATTAGCTAATGCCATTGATTAATAACTCTTTGAAAAGGGGCAATGACTGATAAAGAAGAGTAATTGGAGATTGAGGAATTTTCTTGGTGTATAGACCTGGTAGGAGAGAGACGTGGTGATACATTGGAGTCTTCTGGGATGTTGCTAGGCATACAGATATGTTAAGGTAAGGATGTTGATAGGAAAATGCATGGGCATTAAATGGTAGAAATTGCATAGTTGGTAGAAAGATACTGGCCCTGGACTCCAGAAATCTCTTTTTGAATCTTCCCCCCACTACCTACCTATTAATACAGCAACCTTAGATACATATTTATGACTCAGTATCTTTACATGTATAATGAGGACAGTAAGATCTACTTACCACATCCTGTGAAATTCAAATGCTTCATCATATGAAACAATGAATATGTTTTGTGGACTACTGAATGCTTCCTTTATATTGGGAATTCCTTAGTCACTTTCACTCAGACAAGTTCTCCTTAATATAACAGCATAAGTGCCTGCATTACTCTATGTGGGGACCCTCTAAATTTGTTTTCTTTAGAATTGACCTTAAAGATCTTTTCGTAGTGATAAATGTCTTATATTGGTAACTGGCTAGCTTGACTCAAGAGAATATTATCCTCTTGAATCTCCTAATTCTACAGGATATTTTATTTTGTAAACTCTTTTAAATATTAATTACAAATAAGTCAGATAATATTTTTTTCCACTTTACACACAGGAAAACTGATTTTCAGATAAGCTAAGTTACTCATAATTACACAGCTGACAAATGGTAAATTTGTGTTCTCATCAGTCTGGCTGCAAAACCTGTCGTCTTTCCACTGTTCTATAAAGTAGAGGTGGTACAGCTTGTACCAGAGTCCCATCTTCACTCAAATTATCTCAAATCAAACAAAACTAACCTGGACCATAATGGTTCCTGCAAGACTACAAATACTAAAATTAAAGGACGCAGAATATAAAATAAATCTTTTACATGTTTAAAATTAAAATAAGGAACTAGAATGAAATTATAGCATGAACTTTTAGAAGAATCATGTAAACAGGCAGTACTCTAACCAAATGGTCAAGTTAACATCACCAATAATATGGTATCAGTATCATGTATCTCCTGATATAAACTGGGATCACAACATCACTTTTCCAGTATTCTTGCCAAAATTGTACAACCTTGACCTAATCATGAGAAAACATCAGACAAACCCAATTTGAGGACATTCTATGAAATAACTGACCGCTACTCTTTAAAAGTGTCAGATCATTGGGGTGCCTGGGTGGCTCAGTGGTTAAGGGTCTGCCTTTGGCTCGGGTCCTGGGATCGAGCCCCTCATCGGGCTCCCTGCTCCGCAGGAAGCCTGCTTCTCCCTCTCCCACTCCCTCTGTTGTGTTCTTTCTCTCACTGTGTCTCCCTCTGTCAAATAAATAAATAAAATCTTAAAAAAAATAAAAAATAAAAGAGAAGAAAGACTGACAAACTATCACAGGTTGGAGAAGACTGAGAATACATTAAGACTAAATGCAATATGGAATCCTGGATTGGATCCTAGAACATAAAAGGGATGTTAGAGGAAAAAAATTGTTAAATAAAATTTGAACAAGGTCTCTAGGTTAGTTTAGAGTGGTATACCAATGTTCATTTCCTAGTTTTAACAATTGTCCTGTTGCTACATAAAGTATTAGCATTAGGGGAAGCTGGAGAAAGGGTATAGGAAAACTCCCTGTAGTACCTCTGTGACTTTCTTACATCTTAAATCTTTTCTTCAATCTATACTTTAGGGAAAAGTGTACTTGTAACTTTCATAATAATATATGCAAAAAATCAGATGATGGTTAGATGGATAGAAGGATGGAAATGTGACACAGGTATAGCAAAATGTTGGCAATAGAATCTAATTCTGAGTATGTGGGTGTTCACTACAAAAGTCTCTCAATTTGTGGAAGTTTAAGAATTTTTATAAAATGTTGAAAAATAAAATGATAGTTTTAAGTTTTAATAAGAAATTGTTTTAAAGTTTAAATAAGGTTTTAATGAGTAAAAAAATCAAGTTTGAATAAGAAATTAGATATACCTGAAGAAATAAATATATGAACATTAGTTGATATCATTAAAGATAGGTTAATAGACATGGAAGGTAGCGTAAGTCTAATAGACACCTAATTAGAACTCTGGAAGCAGAGGCACCTGGGTGGCTCAGTCAGTTAAGTGTCTGCCTTCAGCTCAGATCATGATCCTAGGGTCCTGGGATCGAGCTTGGCATCAGGCTCGCTGCTCAGTGGAGAGTCTGCTTCTCCCTCTCCCTCTGCCCCTCCCCTGACTCCTGTGCACGCTCTCTCTCTCTCTCTCTCAAATAAATAAATAAAGTCTTTAAAAAAAGGAATTCTAGAATAAGAGAGAATTGGGTACAAATAATACTTGAGAAGATTATGGATGAGTATTTTCCATGTAGATGAGAACTGATGATGGAAACCAATTCAAAATCCATTTGAAGTAGGATGAAGACCAATAAATCCCTCAAAGGATGAAAGAAAGAAAGAAAGAAAGAAAGAAAGAAAGAAAGAAAGAAAGAAAGAAAGAAAGAAAGAGAAAGAAAGAAAAAAGGAAAAGGAAAAGCCATTACACATCTTAGTGAAGTTTTGGAAAGCCAAAGAAAAAGAGCAGATCTTAAAAAATAACCAGAGTTTAAAAAAAAAAATTCTAACAAAACAAAATAAAACAAAAACCTGATCACTTTCAAAGGACAAACATAGACTAAGAGCTGATTTCTTAACAGTAAGAGCAGATGCCAGAAAATATTTTCAATGTGTTGAAAGAAAATAGCTACCAAATTTCAAGAGTCAGAGCAAACTACTTTCTGGTTAAAAAAAACCAGAAGGCATCTGTTCTGATTAATTCTTGCTATATAATACATTATCCCAAAACATAGCAACTTAAAACAACAATCATTTGATTATATCAGTTTTTGTGGGTCAGGAATATGATGAGCTAGAGTGACTATTCTGCTCTACTTGACATGAAATGGGGTCATTTGGTGATATTTAACCTTGTGACTCAGCAGGTCTGAAGGGTCCAGATGACTTCCCTTGCATACCTGGTGCTTTTGCGGTGGAAGAAGAGCTGGAAAACTGAGCTCAGCCAGACCACACCCCTCTCCATGTAGTCCTCCATCTTGTACATGTGGTCTCTCTGGCTGTAGGCATACTTCCTCCATGTCAGTGTAGGGTTCTTAGAGACCATTACATTCGGTTCTAGTTCTTGTAAATGCCCAGAACTGGCATATATCACTTCTACCACAATCTGCTGAATAGAACTGTCACAGGCCAGACCAGATCCAAGGGAGGAAAATTAACTCCACTTCTCCATAGGAGTATGAAAGAATTTACAGTCGTCTTTATTCCATCACAGACTTTAGGCAGAAACAACTTGATCCCAAATGGAAAGTCAGAGCTATAAAAAGAAATTATGAACAAAGAAACTGATAATATCTGTGTAAATTTAAATAAACACACAATACAAAACAATCATAGTGATATTATGCATGTAAAAAGAAGAAAGAGAGAAAACTAAAATATCCAATGAAAAGAGTATATAAATAGGGAGAGTATGAAATGAATTAAAATATTCTGGAGGTCTTTGTATTATTCAAAGAAAGAAAAAGATATTAATTAATTGTAGGCTCTCATAAAAGAAGTGTGTATGTTAAAACTTCAGGGTAACTCAGGCTGTATAGCTCTCAATTAATAAAAGAAAAGAGAAGGATTGAGAAGAAATCTAATTATTATAAAGGAAAAGAATGAAAAGCATTAATTGGCAAAGATGAGACAAATAGAAAGCAGAAAGTAAAATGGAAAACAAAATCTATTTCAGCAGCTACAATAAGTGTAAATGGACTAATTATGTTACTTTAAAAATCTGATTCTGCATTGTTCATAAGAAACACAACTAAAACATAATAATAAAAATAAAATATACAAAGAATTTTAATTCCCTGTAATGGCAGTATAGAGTTAGAAAATTTAATTTGCAAAAATATAATTTACAAAAAGCATACAGTTAGAAAATATAATTTATAAACTTACATAATTTATAGTTAGAAAATATAATTTTTACAATTAACAATATATAAAGTCTTTAAGAATAAACCTAATACAAGATGTGCCAACTATTTATAGGAGAACTCTATACATTTCTAGCTAAAGACTTTTAAAAAGACTGAAATAATTGGAGAGCTTTACCAAGTTCTTAAAATGGAAGCCTCAATATTGTAAAGGTACAATTCTCTCGCAGTGATTTATAAATTCAATGTAAAGCCAATAAAAATCCCAAGAGATTTGTTCTCATTTGATTGTATTAACTTCTCAAGTGATCTTAAAGTCTAAAATAAAGATCAAAGGGCCAGGAAGAATCAAAGGACTCCTGAAAATGAAGGAAAAGTTTCTGGTTCAGAAAGCTAACATATCCAAATATCACAACTTATAAAATCTTACTGGTTATGACAATATGATTTTGGCACAAAGACAGGCAAAACCACTATCAACAGAGCCCAACAGCTATACCTGGAAACTTGATTTGTAATTGGCAAGAACCAAAAGGCAGCAGTCCTTATGCTCTGGCTTTAAGAGATCAAGGTGCTTTGGATGCAATAGTCCTTCTCAGGCCTCCACATCACCATTGGCTGGACCAAAGATGGGGCCAGGGAATTTTGTGTGCCCCTGGAAAGACCTTTCCTATACTGCTCTTCAATACTCATACCCTCAGTGTCAGTCAGGAACCAGCAAGTAAAACAGAAACTGTTCTAGATGTTTAAAAACAGGAAAATTTTAATATAGGGAAATGCTGACAAAGATGTTAGAAGGATTGGAAGAATCTAATTCTGAAGTTGTGATTAACCACACACACACACACACACACACACACACCACAAACATAAAAACTCTGCTTGTCCTGAAAGATTGTCCATCACAGTAAATGACATCTAATTATCCAGCTGCTCAGGCCAAAATCCTCAGAATCATCCTTGCTTCCTCTTTCTTTCAAACCTCACATCAAATCCATCGAAAAAAAAACCTGTCAGCTCTACCTTCACAATTTACCCAGAACCCAGCTAATTCTTACCACATCCTCAGCAACCTCCCTGTTTGTCTTCAAACAGTACTCCCTCTTGCTGCCTCTGCCCACTGACCGTGTATTCTCAACACAGCAGGTAGACATTTGTAGATAGTAGTGCTGTCCACTGGATACTTCTGCTCTTTGTCCAGTGTGTAAGAAGATTGTACTTCTCTGCCCCCTTGAAGCCTAAATGGCCATGTCATTTACCCTGGCCGACGAAATGAGAATGGAAATGATGTGGAAACCTCTACACATCACATACGAATGGAAACTAGTGGCTGGCACATGTCTGACTAGTCTCTCTCTCTTTCTCACTGTCATGGAAACCCGCAGCACTCAGAGTGGTAGCTACTCTGCCAGTCTGGGTCCTGAAGTGTGAGGAAGGAACATGGACCATAGCACCTGGATGGCTTGCAATGAGTGCAACATGGGCAAGGATGAAACATTCATGGTTTGAGGCCACTGAGACTATGAGGTTATTTATTACCAAACTACAAAATTCCTGAGTGACCCTCATTGATGAATACAATGATCTTCTGATTACTGATTGATGCCATGAACCTTTCAAAAATGTAATTCAGAACATGTCATTATTCGGAGGATTCCTGTCTTATAAACCTGGCCCCATGTATCCTCTGTGAACCCATTTTCTATCTTCTCCTTGCTTACACTCTCCAGAGAGACTGATCTGAACATACCAGGCACACCCCTACCTCAGGAGTTGTGTACTTGCTCTTTTGTGTATCCGAGACATCACCCCACCACCCCAGATATTTACAAAACTTGTTCCTTCACTTTCTTCAAATCCTTCCTCTAATGCTAGCTTCTTAGTAAAGTCCTTCCTTACAAGCCCATTAAGAAAACCCTCCAGGCCCACATTTCCTATTCTCCTCTTTTTATTTTCTTTATAACATTGATTACCATCAAAAAAGTCAATTTTACTTTTATTTGTATATTTGTTATTAGCTGTTATCTCTCCCCTCAACTGAAGTGAAGGCCCCATTTGAGTAGGCGTTTTAATCTAATTTGTTTCCTCTGGATCCCTAATCCCTATGGCGGTACCAGGAACATATTAACCATTCAGTGAGCATGAGCTGAATGAATGAATACCGGGGTGGCATCGGAGGTAAGGAAAGAAATACGAGCTTATAATAAATGATGCTAGGCCAAGAGATTGTGTATATTAAACCAAAAACGAAACTGGACTCAAACGCCATACCACATACAAAATTAGTTACAACCAGGTACAAAAATTCAGTTTGGGGACGCCTGGGTGGCTCAGTCATTAAGCATCTGCCTTCTGCTCAGGTCATGATCCCGGGGTCCTGGGATCCAGCCCTGCATCAGGCTCCGTGCTCCGCAGGAAGCCTGCTTCTCCCTCTCCCACTCCCCCTGCTTGTGTTCCCTCTCTTGCTATGTCTCTCTCTGTCAAATAAATAAATAATTTAAAAAAAAAATTCAATTTGAAAGGCAAAAGTATTCAATTTTAGAAGTCTATATCAAAGGCATTTTATGTGCCAGGGAAATAATTCTTAAATAACAAGCAAAAGGATAGAAGGTAAAAGAAATTATTGAAAGATTTACCTACCATAAAATTAGGAACTTCTGTTCATCAAATATCATAGAGAGAATAAAAAGATAAGTGAAAAATAGGGAGAAATAGTTTTATTATATAGAATGACAAACTAATAAGATGAACAATTCAATAGAACAATAGTGAATAACAGACACTTCACTGAAGGAGAAACATGCAATAAAAGATCAATAAACATGAAGAAATGTGCTCCTTTTTATAAGTAATCAGGTAAATGCAAATTAAACTACAGTATTCTATTTTGCAACCTCCAGATGCACAAAAATGTCAATCCCTGACAATATCAAGCCTTGGTGAAACCATGGAAGACCTGAAAGAATGTACAAACACTTCAAAGAATAGTTCGGCAACATCTAGTAAAGTTGAAGATGTAAATTACCCTATGAACACACACATCTATGAATATGTTACATAAATGTATGAATATACATCAACTCTTACTCATATACACCCAGTAATATATGTGGGAATGGTCATATATAAGAATATTCATAACAGAATCACAAAAGAATAGGAACCATGCAAATGTCCTTTGACTGGAAAATGATAAATAAATTGTGGCATGTTCATGTAATTGAATCATATAGAGTAATGAAAATAAATTATAGCTATAAATATCAACACAGATAAACATTACAAATATGCTGTAGAGGAAAACATATAAAACATATAAATCACGAAAAAATCCACACAGTTATGATTCAAAAACCTTAAAGTAAACAATACTTTGCATAAACCTAAAATTGAGTACAGTGGTTCTGGTTACATTTTTTTTAAGATTTTAATTATTTATTTTGAGAGAGAGAGAACGCACGTGCGCGAGAGGAGCGGGGCATTCAGGCTCCACACCGAGCATGGAGTCCAATGCTGGGCTTGATCTCAGGACCCTGAGTTCATGACCTGAGCCAAAATCAAGAGTCAGACACCGAACCAACTAAGCCAACCAAGTGCTCCAGTTATGGTTACTTCTGATGACGGAGGATGTAGAATTGAATCTAGGAGAAGCAGAGGGGAAATTTCAAAGGAACTTTTTTTTTTTTCTCCTTAAAATGGATGGTTAGAATATAGGTTTTCCTTCGTTATTTCTTTTAATTTACATATATTTTTATAAAAATTATTTCAGATCTACTCAAGATATAGTAAAAACATTTTTAAATGTCTTTGCACTTCAATGTCCTTGCATTTGAAAATGCACCTTTTAGAGAATGCTATATTTATTTGCCATGATAACAAACAGAAAACCTTTTGATTATCCAGTTGTTTCACATCTCTTTGGGCAGCTTGAAACTGTGCCACTCAGCATTATAAACTGCAAGTAAAGGCCTTTTGAGAAAGGCAACAAATCAGAAATGCAAAACGCCAATGCTGATTAATTTATGAAAACGAAGTTTTCAGTCTACAAGAACCAGGGGCAAAACAAAACAATAACTCACCAGGGGCCCATGAGCCCTGAAGTGTGGCGCTTGGTCATGTGTAACTATTTATCACTCTAGGTCTCAAATCTGAATGATATCAATCATGCTGCTTGCCAGGGCACCAACTGAATATAAATTGGCCTTTCTGGGCATCAGTAGGCCTCGTTCTGCCAAGTGATTTGATAGTTCTTTTGTTTTAAAACACTTAGGATGGATTATAGAATGAAACCACACACTTTGGAGCAGTTTTGAAAAATCAATTCAAGCTACACTTAAGGACCAAAAAAAAATCCTTCTGTTCTTTCTGGTGACATATCTTACTCAATAGAATAGTCCCATGGAGATGCAAATACTTGTACAAGGTAAATTTTGACAGCAATGTGATTGTCGGTACACGGATCATCACAATATTTGCACACTGTGAACCTCTACATTTTCTCCAGTGATGCGGAGAGTGCTCAAAACCATTTTTGGAACTCTCATTGGGGAATAGGTTCTCAAACCTTGAATACATTTTTACAGTGTAGAAGTATATTTCTTTGGTTTTTAGAAAATGCCAAAAATCTTTTGGAACCAAAGTTAGAGAACAAAAGGAGTTTTCAAGGGCAGGGAATTCTCCATTTAGCTTATACACAAGAGGCAGCTTTATGGAGAAACGAGTTTTATACATGGATGGTTAATAAAGTGTCACTGATGCCAATTCCCCATGACAGGGTAGATGTAGCAGAAAATCTAGACTTCAGGTTCAGGTCTCCTAGGCAATCCTGCCTCTGCCACTTACCAGGTCTGGGACAACTGACAAGTTACTGAACACTTCAAATCTCAACTAACCCCCCTGAAGTGAGGATGAACACAGCTCCCTTGAATGGTTGTTATGACAGTTACAAAAACATACACGTGGCTTCTAACACATCGTAGTGTTTAGTAAATGGCAAATAAAAGTAAAATGAAAATGGTAGTAGTCAATCAAATTCTGAGCTCTTGAATTTAGGCAATATTTAATAGCAGTTAAATATATGAGCTTCAGTCGGATTTGCCTGAATTTAAATCACAAGTTCTCTCCTAGATAGGTAACTTACATAATTTTCAGAAAATTACTTAACATTGACAAGACCCTGAAAAATGGGATTCTATCAGTATTTGTTGATTTATCATAATAATAATCCTATAGGTATTTAGTATTAAAATGGAATTATAGTAAATTCAAGTAAAGTAGAAATTTTAAACTTTTAAGGTTTATCTCTTTCTTAAATGGGATAAATGACTCAAAGCAGAGTGGCTTGGAAGGCCTAGGCACGAACATATACGCTTTCCTCTTTAGCTTTCCAAGACCACGCAGAGTAAAAGAGGGTGTACTCCGGATCAGGACAGCCTGGGAACGAGTTTGCCTCTTCCACCTTGGCCAGCTGTAGGAAATTGGGCAAGGTGCTTAAATTCTCCATGGATCTCCTTACCCTCAAGAGCGCACCTGGGGTTCAGGGTCTAAGGCTCATCGGATTTTGAAAGTAACCTTTAGAGAAATAAATACAAAATTACAATAGAAAATTAGGGACCTGATTCTGAAATTTAAGCTTCACTAACTCCAGGGTAAATTTGCCTCTGAAACCTTATAGAGTTTTGGTGGGGGGATCAAATATATGTAAAATGTTTGGACCATACCTGGAGCATAATAGAGCTCAGGAAGAAAGTTAACTTCTGTCTGGAGGCTAGGTGGCTAGGTAAAGCAATTAGGGTCATACGTTTGATCGTTTTTTCTAGCTAGACATATTTTTTACTGCCCTCACATGTTTATCTATTTTGAGGCTAAAAAGCAAGAACTATCCAATTTGCCTCTATCAGCTTTCAACTACAGAATTTAGAACTGCATGGATACATTCTTTTTTTGAGATTCTCCAGGTTTATTGACATTTCTTCTCTACTAAGAAATGACATTCTTTACTAAATATAACTCTAAAGCATAGAACAGGTACCGGACTGATTTCCTCAATGGACTTTGAAAACATCCTTCCCATATAAGAAATGAAACTCTTGCTCCTGAATAGCAGGCTTGTTCTAGCTAATCAAAGACAATTTACTCTCAAATGCGACATTACTGGCATGGTCATGGTTATAAATCTGGTTTCTCCAGTTAGATCCTGGTAGAAACGAAGTCAGATTCTTCTTGCACCTTTGCAAATAACTGCATATCATGGAAAGTAAGGGGATTTCATAAAAGTGCAGATAGTTTTGCAGACAAGGTCAACCAAAGGTACCTTATTTTCTACAGAATTATCATCTTGAAGTTCTTCTGATAATTCATTAGCTTATAACATACATTAATATTTCTAATAGCATATTTTTCCCAAATTCTGAGTATCAGTTGAAATATGTTTCAAGGAATTTCCTTTAGTTTGCACATGATATCCAGCTATATGGAGGTTTAAAAAGATTTATTTACTTGTCAGAGAGAGAGCACGCATACGCAGGGGAAGCGGCAGGCAGAGGGAGAAGCAGGCTCCTCGCTCACCAAGCAAGCAGCCCGATGCGGGACTCACTTGATTCCAGGGTCCTGGGATCATGACCTGAGCTGAAGGCAGATGCTTAACCGACTGAGCCACACAGGTATCCCAGCTATATGGAGGTTTAAAGATAAGTCAAGGGGCGCCTGGGTGGCTCAGTCGTTAAGCGTCTGCCTTCGGCTCAGGTCATGATCCCAGGGTCCTGGGATCGAGCCCTGTATCAGGCTCCCTGCTCAGCGGGAAGCCTGTTTCTCCCTCTCGCACTCCGCCTGCTTGTGTTCCCTCTCTTGCTGTCTCTCTCTGTCAAATAAATAAATAAAATCTTTAAAAAAAATAAAATAAAAAAATAAAGATAAGTCAAGATGAATGAAATTGGATTCTCCTAAAGCCCACTTTAAAACAGAACCTTAAACAATACCAACAATATGCAATTAGATTTTTTTCATTAGTTTAATTCAGTTCTACAAAATTAATGCCTATCTGAGAAGCTATATTACAATACTAAATTGAGTACAAAAATGCCAATGAAAAACAGCATGAGGATGGAATGGAGTAATCAGAGGTAAAGAATAATTAAATCCCTTTAAACTATAGAAAAGACAATGATAAATCTCAGACTTTGCAAAATTAAGTAGAAATGATAATATTTCAAGGATAACCCAGAATCAGAGATAAAAAGCTGGAAGAGAGAGAAAAAAAGGAAATGAAGAGAAGAAAAGTACCATTAATGAAAGAGAAGGCAATAAGGAGGAAAAAAATAAACAGCAGTGAAAAAGCAAGGCAAAGAAAAGGTCAAATGGGAACCATGAATTAGACATCAAGGCACATGGAGGATAGAATGAGAAGGCTTAACACAAATCTATTTGTGATTCCAGAAGGAAAAAAAAATCCAGATATGATAATAAACATAACTACCCTAACTTTTCTTATACAGTGCAGATTTGTAGAATATTTCATGTCAGAAAATTCTACTGGACAGCAATATGTCTACTCAGACATATAGACACTGTGCACCAAGAGTTTGAGACAAGAATGTTCATAGTAAAGCAATCAAATGAACATATAAGCGAATAACTTGAATATTCACCTACAGAATAAGGGAACATCCACTGTGGCTAATTCAAAGAGTATAACTGTAAACAATATTGAAAAGAAAAGATTATCAGCTACAAATACCAGCATGAGAGACTCTCATGATATTAAGTCAAAAAGTAGATTGCAAATAGTGTATACAGTATGATACAATTTATATAGAGACAGAACCCATACAAAATTAGCCAGTGCATTGTTTAGTCCTCTATCAGGGGAATAATGAATACAAAATTCAAGATAGCTTCTATCTCTGGTGAGAAGAGGATGATCAAAAAGGGAAATTAAATCAGAGGGGAACCATCTAAATATAAATCATTCTTTTTCTTTTGCTTCATTGTATGTACAAGTTACCATATGTGTATGTTTTCAATAGTTTTGTATGTATAAAATATTTCATTATAAAATAACAGTGAATGATATTTTTGGTATGTAGTGGTTAGGCCTTGAATATATCTCCTTTAACTTTGATGTGATTATTTTCAGATAGATATCATAATTAAAATATTTTACAGTCATTTTGATATTTTTAGGGTTTTTTTTAAATCAGAGTAGGAGTTGAAACTTATCAAATGATTTTTAATAATCAATTGGGATGTTTACTTTTTTGACCTATTTACATGATTTAGATTCCAAAACAATAAATTTAATTTGCAATTCACTAGCAAATCCTACTTTCTTTTTGGTACATTATTCTCTTGATGTACTGTTGGATTTGATCCACTAGCATTTTATTTTGAATGCTCATAAGTCTCTTTGATGCACGGTTTCCTTTTATGTGCCATCTTTGTAATGTTTTGAAATCAGTTGTACTTGCTTCATTATGTGAATTGAGCAGCTTTACATCTTTTATACTTCTGGAAAAAATAAATTTATATAGCATAGGAATTGACTATTACAAGTTGGAAAGACTCCAAAATAAAAATGTCTGACCTCAAAAGATAGGGGGTTGGAGGGATGCGGTGATAGACATTGGGGAGGGTATGTGCTATGGTGAGCGCTGTGAATTGTGTAAGACTGTTAAATCACAGATCTGTACCTCTGAAACAAATAATACATTATATTTAAAAAAAAAAGAAGATAGCAGGAGGGGAAGAATGAAGGGGGGAAATCGGAGGGGGAGATGAACCATGAGAGACGATGGACTCTGAAAAACAAACTGAGGGTTCTAGAGAGGAGGGGGGGGTGGGGGGATGGGTTAGCCTGGTGATGGGTATTAAAGAGGGCACGTTCTGCATGGAGCACTGGGTGTTATACGCAAACAATGAATCATGGAACACTACATCAAAAACTAATGATGTAATGTATGGTGATTAACATAACATAATAATAATAAAAAAAGACTTTCAGAAAAATTCTTAGACAACTTTTAATATATTTTACATGAATATTCATACATTCAGTTTTTCAACTTTATCCTATTTTGTTAATTTATGTTAATAAACAGAAAAAAACTCCATTTTATTAGGATTTTCACATTTATAAGTACACACAGTATATAATTTTACATGCTTTGTTTTACATGATTTGTCTCCCTGTGATTTCTTTTTGTTTACTTGTGCTTTCTTTCTTTCTTTTTTATATTTGCCAGAGTGTACATATTTTAATATTTTTTTCCAAAGATCTAGATCTTGAGTGGACTTAACAGTTGAGCTATTTTAGTGGTCCATTTTCTAATTCTTTTTTTTTTTTTTTGGCTTTTGTCTTTAGTATTTCTTTCCTCATAGAATGTTAAAAATCTAGATCAAGACTGTGGATAATGGGCCCAAGGAGACTTGTTTTCACCTAGTATTTGTGAAAGAATCAAGCTGAAGAAGAAAACAAGCTGTCTTTGGAAAACAAAAACCAGTACCCAGAAATAGGCACCAGTTCTAGAGGTGCAGGAAGAAGCTGGGCAACCTTATGGCCGGAGGCAAAAGAAGCAGGTGGTAAGATATGTCACCTGGAGACTTGCTGGCAGACCCAAGTTCTGACCAAGAGCGCCCTGGAGAAGTTGGGGATATAGAAGCTTTTGTCCTCTTTCCTGCTTGGGACTCAGGAGGTGGAGGGGGTTTATGAATATATGAGGGCAACAGCTGCAGAGCAAAAGTGGCAATTCCAAATGATTAGATGTGAAGAGAAGCTCTATTGGTAGTACTGCTGTTTGCTCCCTACTCCCCCAAGCAAAAACTTCAAAGTGTGGCTTCTCAAATTTTAATGTGCATGCACATAACCAAGAGCTCTTGTTGAAATGCAGATTGTGGTAATAGAGTTCTAGGGTTGGGCTTAAGGTTCTGCCTGTCTAACAAGCTCACCTGTGATGCTGCTGGGTCCTAAACCACACTTTTAAGAATAAAAGTATAAGAAAAACCACACTTTCAAGAATAAAAATATAAGGGTGACTCAGTTGGTTAAGTGTCTGCCTTCAGCTCAGGTCATGATCCCAGGGTCATAGGATTGAGTCCTGCATCAGGTTCTCTGCTCAATGGAGAGCCTGCTTCTCCCTCTGCCCACCACTCCCCCTGCTTGTGCTCTCTGTCTCTCTCTCTCTGGCAAATAAATAAATAAAATCTAAAAAAAAATAAGAATAAAGGTATAAATGTCATTTTGACATTCACTGATGCCTCATCAGGGAGTTCAAAGAAGGCTGAGGGTCTGGGTTGGAGAGTCTTCCTAAGTGGTAGCCACCACCTAAGAGAGAAAAATGATCTCACACTGAGGGCTACCAGTTATGCCCCTCAGGTTAGGGACCAAATGAGAGTCACCGGGAGACCTTAGAGGTGAATGCAGAGAGCGGAGTCAGCAAGGAGATATCCAAGGAGCACTTACTTAGAAAAGAGAACAAACCGAGACTTCTACCATCCTCTGGCTTCAGGAGAACAGCCAACAGATCTTAGGCATTTTTACCGTAAGAGAAGAAAGACAAAATAGTTAACTATGTGAAATGAAGGATGTGTTAATTATCTTGATCTTGATAATCATTTCACAACGTGTATGTATATCAAATCATTTTGTATACTTTAAATATATACAACTATATTTGTCAATTATCCCTTGATAAACCTGGAAAAAGAAAAAGAAACAATAGATTTTTTTTTTAAGATTTTTATTTATTTATTTATTTGACAGAGAGAGACAACAAGAGAGGGAACACAAGCAGGGGGAGTGGGAGAAGGAGAAGCGGGTTTCCCACTGAGCAAGGGAGCCCGATGCGGGGCTCGATTCCAGGACCCTGGCATTATGACCTCAGCCAAAGGCAGACGCTTAATGACTGAGCCACCAGGCGCCCGAAACAATAGAATTTCTAAGGGCTTATGTCAAGATGTCAGGAAGTAAAAAGGGTGGAGAGTCCATTTGCGAAGGTGAATTTTTTCATTGACCAACTATTTATGAGAAAGACACTAACTTGTAAGAGCTGGGATAATTGGTAAGCTTAAAGCTGAGTATTTCCTCTGCTCCTCAGTGGTGTGTACATGCT
Organism: Halichoerus grypus; assembly: GCF_964656455.1. Taxonomy (NCBI): domain Eukaryota; kingdom Metazoa; phylum Chordata; class Mammalia; order Carnivora; family Phocidae; genus Halichoerus; species Halichoerus grypus. Next base: position 35,999,252 of record NC_135722.1, read on the forward strand.
TGTGGGGGGCGGGGGGGGGGGCGGGGAGGTGGGGCTGGAGGCTCATCATAAGGGAGAAGAGATCAGCTGTAGAAAACAAAGTCAGGGCTGACATATCCATTAGGCACAGTAAACACAATACCTAAGAGCCAGAATCCATTCATGATCCCACAAAAATGTCTTAATTTCTTTTATAATGAAAAGGAAAAAGTTAACCATTAAGGTCAAAGATTACATTTGTCTTTATACCGACGCAGTCATAAAATTAGTTTTTAGTGTGTTTTTATGGAAGCAGAGGTCCACAAAGGCAAAAGTACCTAGGGGCCCACAAAAGTCATAAGTGACCCCAAAAGGAGTTATATTTTCTTTGTATAAATAGGTTGTAGTGTAACAGAAAGAAACAAAGAGAAGGGAGGGAGGGAGGGAGGGAGGGAGGGATGACGGAAGGAAGGAAGGAAGGAAGGGAGAGAGAGAGAAAATATGGCACATATTTTCATAATTCTCAAGTATAAGTATTTTTATTATCCCATTTTATACATCTTGAAGAGGGTCACACATCCAGCAAGTGGTGAAGCTAAGATTCAGTGCTGACTCCTATGGGCTCTAAGTCCAGGCACATAAGCTTAGAGGGAATGGTCCTGTTCTTACTCTAAAGAGGCTTCTGTGAGGCCTGGGGTCAGCTACCTGATGCTCATGTGCATCGCTCTGGATCTGGACAGCTTCTTACAGCTGTGCCTGAACTTTGTCGAGTGTTCCTAAGGAAGACAAAGTAAATGACTTTTGTGGTTCCTCCCAATATACCTCCAGCCTAATCTCTGCTAGCAACTCGCTCCTAATGGCTCCATTTTGCCTTTTACTGTTTTTGAGTCCTGCTTCCAGTTTGATATCCCTAATAAGCCATTTATCTCTATATTATCATGTAACCTTTATCGGATCAATTCATTATTATTTATTATACTGTAGCAGAGAATTCTTTCAAAATTTCTTGGGGGAAACAAAATGAAAGTATCAATCCTTCAACTTAACCATTGGAGAAAACCAAAGCTCGGAGGGAGAAAATTGCTACAGTTAACCAAACAAATGCACCTATTCCAAACTCTGGATCATTCCCCACCCACTTTCCCACCATTTCCCCCCACCCAACACATTCACACCAAAAGCTTCTAAGGCTCGGGGGGTAACACAAATTAAGAAAGAAACCTTGAGAGATTTTATTGGCTTATTTGCTTCCTCGGTATGAAGTTAGATAATGTGACAGACTAAACCTGTCATAAAGAAGTTTGCATCAGGCTTTTTACAAGCATTAAAATTATAGTAAACTTCAATATCACATACGTACAGCTATTTAATCAGCCTACCAAAACGTAAAGCTTTTAACAAGGACCCCTTATTTTTTTCCAATTCTGCTAGACAGTTCTGGTGTCCTCAAGGCTTTCATCTGCTCTAACTCATGCATCTATGGTCAAATGTGGAATGGTTGGTCAGAGCTGGTCCTAAATAGCCTCACCCACACATATGACAGTTGACTTGCACTCTGCTGGGATGCTGGGTGTACCTGGGTCACATGTCACATGTCTCTCACTATCTGGCCTGTCAGCCCACGCTTGTTTACAAGGTGGCTTGGGGCTCCCAGAACACCAAGAGGATAAGCTTAAATGTGAAAACTTCAAGTCTCTACTTAACATCATATTTACCACTGATATGTTGGCTTAAGCAAGCCAGGTGGCCAAACCAGATCTAGTACATTTGTGGCTTCTGTAAGGGCAATGATACTACTTGGGGTAAACATTAGAGGTTGGTACTGCAACAAAGTATCATATATTCCAAGCAATCTCCATTCTTCCTCCTACCAACATAACATAGTAACGATTTCTGGGACTGAGAGTAAAGAGAAGTGTTTATAATCTAATACTTTCATATGGCCAATGATTCTCCTGAGCTCATATATAAAACAAAACAAAATCTTGTTCCAGAATCTAAATTGGGAAGATATATGCTCTTCATCTATTTCAACTCACCCATTTCTCAGACCTCTAATTGGAGTTTATATATGGACTCACATTTGTTTAGCAGAAATTTTAAATCAGGGATGCTGAATGAGCATGTGTGAATAATCAGGAAGTAAACACACTCCCCCCCAGAACAGGTTTATTGGTGGAAAGTCACTGAGATAGGAGCCATAGCAGATAAAGGGTTTTTCTGCTGTCCATTGCACTTGGGGGGTAGCCCATATCGGATATAGTGAGTCTCAAAAAAGTATCAGCCCCTTCTGTGCATGAGCAAGGCTGCAGTCCAAGTCCATCTCAGCATTATATCAACCTCGACTGCCTAAGGCCAGTGGTTCTCAAACTTTCTGGTCTCTGGACCCTTTTAAACTCTTAAAAATTATTGAAAACTCTAAAAATGTATGTTTATGTGGATTCTATATGTTAACATTTACCATACTAGAAATAATTAAAACTGATAAATTTTTAAAACTTTGTATTAGTGTATTTTAAAACAATGAGCCCTTTTCATGTTAACATAAACAATAACATTTTAATGAAAAATTCTATTTTAAAAACAAAAAAAGTAGCAAGAAAAGATTAGTGACTTTTTTTTAACTTTTTGCAAATGTCTTTATTTATTTATTTAGCAATGCCTTTAATGTCTGACTTATTGGAAGACCCTGGATTCTTATATCTGCTTTGGCATTCAATCCATTGCGATATCACATTAGGCAGTTTCTGGAAAACTCCACTGTTCACTTATGGGAGGGTGAGTGTCACAAGGGCAAATAACATCTGAGTATTATTATGAAAATAATGCTGAATGTGCAGACCCCCTGAGAGAGTTTTGGGGTACTGGGGATTTAGCAGCACACTTTGAGACTGTGGAAAGTTTCCAAGGAGCTCTGCAGGAGACTAACTTCTGTTCTGCATGAAACCTGCCTGGAATCAGTCTTTGATAAATTAATCCTGAAAAAATAAAAAAGGGTAACCATTACACAGATGTATGACTTTTCAATGTCAATCATCCCTAAAGAATAGGTCGAATTACTATTTAACATAGTACTGGACGTCTTAGCCTCAGCAATCAGGCAACAAAAAGAAATAAAAGGCATCCAAGTTGTCAAGGAAGAAGTCAAACTTTCACTATTTGCAGATGACATGATACTCTACTTAGAAAACCTAGAAGACTCCACCAAAAATTACTAGAACTAATACATGAATTCAGCAAATTTGCAGGATATAAAATCAATGTGTAGAAACTGTTGCATTTCTATACACCAATAACGAAGCAGCAGAAAAATAAATCAAGGATTGGTCCCATTTGCAATAGCACCAAAAACACTAAGATACCTAGGAATAAACCTAAATAAAGAGGTAAGAGAACTCCACTCTGAAAACTATAGATCACTTATGAAAGAAATTGAAGAGGACACAAAGAAATGGAAAAACATTCTATAATTGTGGATTGGAAGAATAAACATTGTTAAAATGTCTATACTATCCAAAGCAATCTACACATTTAATGCAATCCCTATCAAAATACCACCAGCATTTTTCACAAAGCTAGAACAAACAATCCTAAAATGTGTATGGAGCCACAAAAGACCCTGAGTAGTCAAAGCAATTCTGAAAAGGAAAAACAAAACTGGAGGCATCATGATTCCAGATCTCAAGCTGTATTACAAAGCTGTAGTCATCAGGACAGTATGGTACTGTCATAGAAACAGACACAGATCAATGGAACAGAATAGAGAATCCAGAAATGGACCCTCAACTATACGATCAACTAATCTTCGACAAAGCAGAAAAGAATATCCAATGGAAAAAAGACAGTCTCTTCAACAGTGTTGGGAAAATTGGACAGCAACGTGCAGAAGAATGAAACTGGACCACTTTTTTACATCGTACACAAAAATAAATTCAAAATGGATGAAAAACCTAAATGTGAGACAGGAAACCATTAAAATCCTAGAGGGAACACAGGCAACAACCTCTTTGACCTCGCCATAGCAACTTCTTATTAGACACGTCACCAGAGGCAAGGAAGATAAAAGTAGAAATGAACTATTGGGACTTCATCAAGAAGAAAAGCTTCTGGACAGTCAAGGAAACAATCAACAAAACTAAAAGGCAGCCTACGGAATGGGAGAACGTATTAGCAAATGACATATCTGATAAAGGGTTAGTATCCAAAATCTGTAAAGAACTTATCAGACTCAACACCCAAAAAACAAATAATCCAGTTAATAAATGGGCAGAAGACATGAATAGACACTTTTCCAAAGAAGACATACAGAGGGCTAACAGGCACATGAAAAAAATACTCAATATCACTCATCATCAGGGAAATACAAATCAAAACCACAATGAGATACCACCTCACACCTGTCAGAATGGCTAAATTTAACAACACAAGAAACAACAGGTGTTGGTGAGGATGTGAAGAAAGGTGAAACCTCTTGCACTGTTGATTGGAATACAAACTGGTGCAGCCACTCTGGAAAACAGTATGGAGGTTCCTCAAAAAGTTGAAAATAGAGCTACCCAACAATCAAGCAATTGTGCTGCTAGGTATTTACCCAAATGATACAAAAATACAGATTCAAAGGGTACGTGCACCCCAATGTTTATAGCAGCATTATCAACAATAGCTAAACTATGGAGTCAGCTCAAATGTCCATCGACTGATGAGAGGAAAAAGATGTGGTGTGTATATATATATATATACATACATATACATACCACAGAATATTACTCGGCCATCAAAAATGAAATCTTGTCATTTGCAACAATGTGGATGGAGCTAGAGTGTATTATGCTAAGTGAAATATGTCAGTCAGAAAAAGACAAATACTATATGATCTCACTCATATGTGTAATTTAAGAAAGAAAACAGATGAACATAGGGGAAAGAGGAAAAGAAAAAAAAGGAGAGAGGGAAACAAGCCATAAGAGACTCTTCACAATAGAGAACAAACTGAGGGTTGATGGAGGGAGGTGGGTAAGGGATGAGCTAGATGTGTGATGGGTATTAAGGAGTGCACTTGTTATGATGAGCTCTGGGTGTTGTAAGGTATGAATCACTGAATTCTAGTCCAGAAACCAATATTGCATTGTATGTCCACTGACTAAAACTTTAATTAATTAATTTAAAAACTAGTATAAAAATAAGAATAGGTAGAGATGGGAGCAAGGAGAATGTGGAAGATTTGAGGGTTTTAAAAAAATGATTAATTTAAAATTTTATATAGTGGTTTCTATATAATTATTAATATTATTCTTCAAAAGATCCCACAGTCATTCAGTGCCATAGTCAGAATGAAGACTTTGATTTCCTGATCCACTAACCAGGTGCTCTTTCACTTATTTCATTTTTACTTTCCTGTATAGGGAGTCAAACCACAACAATCCAATTCAAGAGTTTTGCTGGGGCTAACTCTTGTTTTTATATGAAATCAGGATAATCTTGTGTACTGGAGAGGGAAGCTCTGCAAATAGAATGGCATTGCTTTTGAGACCTTCAGCAGCTCTCTCCTCTTTGAGTCTCAGCTTTCTCCTATGTAGGATTAGAGAATAATAGTAAATGCTTAAAATTGTTGGAAGGAAAGTACTGATCACAATGGTCATATTCACTGAAAGTGCTTGAGAAAGTTGAGTTTCTTTCCTAACCCTAAAACCTGTATACTATCATGCCTGAACTTCCTGCACTCTATAGCCAGACTCCTTAGTGCAATTTTGGTTCTAGAATAGATTCTTGCCTATGAAGGAATAAAAGGAAAAACCAGCAGAAAAGCAAAACTCTGAATTGCATAGGTCCAAAACAAACTCTCTGTAAGGTTGGAAGGAATTCAGAGATTTTTAAAAAGTCTCTATTCCTCAGCCTAATGAGCCTAATAAGTGAGTTGAGGGTTTGTTTACAGAGCAAGAATTTCTTATGGATGGCCAGAGGAAAGGAGATACATGTTCAGCCTATGGTCTGACAAAGTATTATGAATTCCCTACAAAGTAGGCTGCCTAAATCTCTATGAGGTCAGAGAAATCCTTTCTGCTCACTCTTCATTTTAACCTATGTTTACAGGTCAAGCATAGGTTACACATTTCAGTTATTATCATTTTACATAATGGATGATTGGACTAACTGGAAAAGTTTACCAGAAAGACATAGAAGCAGGCAATAGTGAAGAGAAGGGCACTACCCTCTGCTAGGCACTTAAAAATAAAAGCTATCCAACAAATTTCATTAAGAATTCTGTAAAGTAGGTTTTATTGTTCACATTTCACAGACGTGAAAGTAAAACTCAGAGATATTAAGTAATTTGCCAAGGCCCATAATCTGTCTATCTGGATCAAATTCTTGTGCTTATTCCATCACACATCTTTGCTTCTGGGTATGATAGATACTTGCAAACCAATGAAGGGTAGTCATGATGAAAGGAGGAATCTGACTGGTCTGTTGGCCTTAAGGGATAAAACCAAAAGCATTTAAGTTTCAACTTATTGAGATATATTTCTGCTAAATATAAAAAGGAACTGTGTTATAGAATAGTGGAAAACAGAGTGGGACATTTTGGGAGGTAAGCATCAAGCGTTGAATTGTCAATTGGCAATGGAGATGTAAATTGACAGCTTCTGACAATGATTTAGGAGAGAATAAATGGGACAAATAATATAAATTTTGAAATACTTCCTAATCTAGAGTTTTATTTCTAAAAAGGGCTACTTTTTCTATGAAACATATGCTAACTCCTCCCTCATGTAGCATTCTCTCTTTTCCTTCTGGGTTCTTTGAACAAAACCAGGAATCACATTTAAGAAATAAAGATTGTCAGGGTGCCTGGGTGGCTCAGTTGGTTAAGTGTCCAACTCTTGGTTTTGGCTCAGGTCACGATCTCTAGGTCATGATCTACAGGTTGGAAGATCAAGCCCTGCGTGGGGCTCCAAGTTCAGCAGGGAGTCTGCTTCCCCTCTCCCTCTGCCCTTCCCCCCACTCACACACACACTCTCTCTCCCTTTGAAATAAATAAATCTTAAAAAAAATAAAGAAATAGAGGTTGCCTAGTTCCAGACTATGGGTCTGAACATAAAAAGAACTGAGGAATGAAGGAGTGGTCTTATTTCTGAGGCACATTTGGCCTCAAAGGGTAAAAATGACCCACAGTGATGAAATCTGTAAAGTATTACTAGTTCTGTCAAATGCGTTGGACTATTTTTAAGTAGCTTTATTGAGATACAGTTCATATACCATACAATCTACCCATTGAAAGGGTACAATTCAATGTGTTTTAGTATAGCCACAGAAATGTCTATTCATCAGCACAACTGATTTTATAATATTTTTCTTACCTCAGAAACCCTCACTTTAGCCCCAACCTACCAATCCCATCACTGTCCAAGGCCTAGGCAACTACTAGTCTACCTTCTGTCTCTAAAGATTTGCCTATTTAGGACATGTCATTGTAGTAGATTCATAAAATATGTGGCCCTTTGTGACTGGTTTCTTTCACTTAGTATAATGTTTTCAAGGTTTTTCTATGTTATAGCATGTATCAGTATTTCATTTCTTTTTTATTGCAAAATTGTTTTCCATATGTGGATATGAATGGGTGCTGAATATTGTCCAATACTTTTTCTGTGTTTATTGAGGTGATCATGAGGTCTTTGTACTTTACTCTGTGGATGTGGTCTGTCACATTATTTTGAAATATTAAACCAACCTTGCATTACTCAGCTCAGTTCCCACATAGCCATAGATAATCCATTTTTATATATTGCTGGGTTCAATTACCTAGTATTTTGTTGGGGGTTTTGCATCCATATTTATGAGTGGACTTATAAGTAAACATTTTGCCACTGAAAAAAATTCTAGGTAGGAAATCACTATGTTAATATCTTTGGCATATGGTTTAAACTGATTCAGATTATACAAATGTAATTTAAATCACTACTTAAAGTCCGTCCTCAAAAATGTTTTAGGAGTGGCTTTTCCCAAGGTGATAATCTAAATAACACTACAACCCCATTGCTTGTGTTTTAGGTCTTATTAGAAGGTGTAATTATCTCACAGAGAGATAATGGGCTATAGGCTTCTGGTGATGACAGAGGCAGGGAAATATAATAATTAGGAGCACAAACCGTCAGACTAAAACATCTAGATTGGAATCCTGGGGTATAAAACTATTAGTCATATGACACTGGGATAGTCACTCAATCTTTGAGTGTTTAGTTTCTTCACCTGTAATATGGGAGTAATAATAAAACTCAACTCAGTTTTGTTAAAAGGATTAATTAAAGTATTTAAAACAGTTTCATATGCACACTAAGAACTTAATAAATGTTAGTGCATATTATGAAATAAACCAGACCACTTGGACCATTCACAATTATTTGAAGCCCCAGTGATCTGGGAGACATGCAGCATCCAAGTGCACATGGCAGAATCAGAATATTTATTCTTAAAGGGCCCTTACAGACAAACAAGTTAAATCCTATCATAATAAATGAGAAACTGAGGCCTAGAAAGAGAAAATGACATTTCTAAATTCACAAAAATTTACCATGAAGCTGAAAGAAAAATTCACAATCTCTGACTTTTAGGATGCCCCACTTATTAACATCTTTATATTTGTGGACTCTAACCATGTATCTTCAAGCCAAATTAACCTACCCAATCTTGGTAGAGTCACTCACAAATGAAGATACATTACAATTACATAAACAGTGCTAATGGAAATTACACAGGACTCTCCTACCTTGACAGTTTAAAATACTGAAGGAGAACATGAGCTTTTGTATGAAATCAGTCTAGATAGAAATTCTAGTTTTGCTACTTAAGAGCTGCATGAGCTTTAGGCAAATTCTTTAGCCTCTCTAATTCCTGATATCCTCACCTGTATCTTGGACAATCCTTTTTTTTTTTTTTTAAAGATTTTATTTATTTATTTGACAGAGAGAGAGATAGCTAGAGCAGGAACACAAGCAGGGGGAGTGGGAGAGGGAGAAGCAGGCTTCCTGCCAAGCAGGGAGCCCGATGTGGGACTCGATCCCAGGACACTGGGATCATGACCTGAGCCGAAGGCAGACGCTTAACGACTGAGCCACCCAGGCACCCGTATCTTGGACAATCCTAATACACATGTGGCTCAGCGGATTAACATATGCGAATACACGTAAGAACATAATGCTTGGCATGAAAAAATTGCTTTGGGTTTTTTTTTTTTTTTTCTATTTTTAATCTATCCCCACGTGTGTGTGTGTGTGTGTGTGTGTGTGTGAGTTTTTCTGTTAGTTTCATAGTCCAAGAGTCCTACTTTGACAATCCCAATAGGTTTTTTAGACTCAGTGCTTGCTGTTGGTATCCCCTTTCAACTTCCCTTTAAAATTTTGGAGCGCCTGGGTGGCTCAGTCGTTGAGCGTCTGCCTTCGGCTCGGGTCATGATCCCAGGGTCCTGGGATCGAGCCCCGCATCGGGCTCCCTGCTCCGCGGGAGGCCTGCTTCTCCCTCTCCCACTCCCCCTGCTTGTGTTCCTGCTCTCACTATCTCTCTCTCTCTCTCAAATAAATAAATAAAATCTTTAAGAAAAAAAAACAAATCTAGTTGCAAGATGGTATAAAAAAAAAATTTTGGAGCACTTTCAGTTCTTCTGCTGTCTTTCCACTGGCTCATCTAACCTCTCAGAGATAATCCATTCCTTGAGATGATCCACTGACTAGTGCTTGAAACTAAGCGCCCCCAGCCATTTGGAGAAAAATGACAATGTCATAGAGAAAGTAAGCCACCAGTTACATAACCAAGCACTTTTTTTTCTCCACTAAGTCTGTCAAAACAAAGATAACTGTAAATTTGGTGGTCTCCCCTCATGTTCTTTTTTTTTTTAAGATTTCACTTATTTATTTGACAGAGAGACACAACGAGAGAGGGAACACAAGCAGGGACAGAGGGAGAGGGAGAAGCAGGCTTCCCACTGAGCAGAAAGCCCAATGTGGGGCTTGATCCCAGGAGCCTGAAATCATGACCTGAGCCGAAGGCAGACGCTTAACGGACTGAGCCACCCAGATGCCCTTCCCCTCATGTACTTAATGAAGTGCTTCTTCACAATGCTTTTCCTTCCATGGTCATCTTGTAAAATTAAATTGAATTTTACTCCTTTTCTCCAATCAGTGGTAGTGCAGATGGTCTGTTTAATTCCAATTACTTTTTTTTTCCAGGGATATGCTCCAGTTAGATCTCAGCTGTGTCCCATGTAATTAAAAGCACCTTTCCCTTTTTCATGCCTCTCCTCTACCTTGATCATGATCAAGAGTCACTCTGCCTAAATGCATCTCTACCTGCACTGCATGAAGAGGTGATGTGATGTAATTATTCAAGCACATAGACTTGATCACTCAGGCCTTCCTTTCCTAGCTCTGATTATTGGAACGGGGAATGGTGTGCTGGAAAAGGAGCTTAATTTTTATATCCCATTCAAAAACAACACCCCCAGTAAAACAACCTCTAATTCAGAACCAATGACTGTTCCTTTCCCAACTGGGTGAGTTGATACAGAAAACTTCAAAGATCAGTTGGGATTAAAAAAAAAAAAAGACCTCATTTTGCCAGGTCAGTTCTCCCACAAAGTAACTGTCAGACATAAACTTGTAGAAAGCAAAGAGAAACATTAATGAGCAAGCCTGAAACCCACATGCTGCTGATTGGGGTGTTCCTTGTGGTCTCCGACCTAATTGCACACATCTGGCTTGCTACCAGCTCCCACAAGTCTCTGTAAATTAAATAAAGATGATGGTTTAGTTTAATCATAAATAAGAAAATATGCAAATAATTGAGGAAAGATCCTTGATGGTGATGGAGGTCAAATCACCAGAGAAACAGGAAAGACTGAGTAATAAGTAAGTGTTTAAAGAGACGTGAACCTTTATCTTGTGAAATTTAAAATTTAGCTGAATACACAATTAGCTTCCTTCACTGGAGAGAGAAAACCCACAAAGGGGAAGAAATGAGAAGAAACTAATCGGTCCAAATGTTAAATCAAACTTAAGGATTATCTACCTACCTACCTACGTACCTATTTATCTATCTATTTATTTATTTATTTATTTATTTATTTGAGAGGGATGAGAGGGTGGGAAGGATAGAGGGAGAGGGAGAGAGAGAATCCTAAGCAGGCTGCATGCCCAGCACAGAGTCTGATGCAGGGCTCAATCTCACAACCCTGAGATGACCTGAGCTGAAATCAAGAGTTGGATGCTTAACTGATTGAGCCAAGCAGGTGCCCCTGAACTGAAGGATATTTTAAACTTGGGGATATTTTCTCCTTGGCTTAGAGTAGACATCAGTTCACACTGTCATCATGTGAGATACTAGAAAGTGTAAGGGCTTTGCCTCTACCTGTGTGGCTAATGGACATGGTACTTGAACCCTCTGATACTGACTTGTGTCATCTGTTAACTGGGAATGTATCACTTTCCATCTGAAGCAGATACTCTGAAGACATGTATAAGTTACATAGCAATTCTTCAACAAATGTTTGTTTCCTCCTGTTCATCCACCTCCTTTGGGACCAATCTTCTCCAAACAACATGTTTCTATATAGCATTCTCCCCTTCATTCGTGGCCAAAATATTGTTGAGGCTTACTAAGAGCAAAGTCGTGTGCTCAGCGGTAATGATTAAAATAGAATATTCTGTGTTTTTAGAAGTTCACCTGATAGTAGACAGACCTGTGATAGTCGTAGACAAGTAACCAAATTTTCTTTAATTAGTAAGTATTTATACAGTACCTGCTATAAGTCAGCCACTCATCTAAGCATTGAAAATAAAGCAGTGATCAAGTAGCCCCAAAACCCTACCTTTATGGCGTTTACATTCTGGCAAGGAGGCAGGAAAAGAATCAGATCATATACTGAATAGTATAAATGCTAGGGAGAGAGATAAAGCAGGGAAGGAGGAAAGGGAGGCTAGGGAGCAAGGGTTGCAGGTTTAAATAGGCAAGAAAAGCCTCCTTGATGTGTTGACATAAGCAGACTTAAAGGAGGTGAGGGGACATGTCATGTAGACATCTGGGGGGAAAGCATTCCAGGCAGAGGGATTAGCCTATACACGGACCTTGAATAGAATTGTCCCTGAAGTATCATACGAATAGCAGAAGTTCAGTGTGTCTAGAGCACAATAAATGGGGCTACAGGGGAGGAATAAGAGGAGACCCCAGGCAGCAAACAGAAGCCATATCATGTACAGCTGAAGACCATTGTTGGGAGTTTGGCTCTTCCTCTAAATGAAATAGAAAACCACTGAAAAGTTTTTAGCAGAAAAGTGACTGACATGGATCTTAAAAGGCTCATTCTGGCCATCAAGTGGCCAACAGAGTATAAATAAACCAGAATAAAAGCAGAGATACCAGTTAGGAGGCTGGCGCGATTGTTCTGTGTGGTGGCTTAAAGAGAGTCCCTACGCTGACACTGGGAGGCATTGCCACATTCTGGGTAAGTTTTCCAGGGCACGTCTAGAGGGCTGCCCCATGGAATGAACGCAGAGAGTGAGAGAGTAATCGAGGAAGAATCTGCATGTTTTATTCTAAGCAACTTTAGACATGGGGTTATCACTAACTGAATAGGGAAGATTCAGGTAAAAGAAGAAAAAGAGGTAGAAGACCAAGGGGGACTCTCACAAGCCCAGTTTGGACAGGTAATTTGGAGCAAATAGCAGCAGGATGTGTAGGATGTATGAGGGTGCAAAGGAGAAATACTTATTTCTGTGTCAAAGAAAGCAAATTTCAGCTGGACAGTTATCTTCATGAAAGTCATCTTAAACAAAACTCACTCTTCATTTTGGATTTCATCAAATGCCATCTTTTTGTGAGTACCTCACTTCCTAGCCAATCTGACTTCCATATTTCATTCAAGGTCTTTTGCATAAAGGTATCCTACGTCTTCTCTTTTCCTGAATTCCTACAGAACCAGCCTTCACTTCACAGGCTTAGAACACACAATCCAGAACTTGATTTGAGTCTTCTTTGCCAATATGTTTTTGGTAGACTCTTCTCTGGTGGTTTCTTATTTCCTATGCTACTTTCTAACCTAAGACTCCTTGAGACAAAGAGCATGTATGCACCATCTTTTCTCCCTTCTTGAGGTCCCCTTGCACTCTTCTTGTTAATGGTTTTGTTTCACGCCAGGTTTCTAGCATGCGTCACAAAGGAAAAGAGAGTCAAGTAAGGCACATCTTTCTCAGATTCTCTCGCCCAGCCTCATGCTTCCCCTCCCAGGCTATGGCTGCTCATTGGCTGCATCTGTGTCTCAGGGATGGGGGCGGCACACTGGCCATGCCATTCAGTCACCCAAGGCCAACCAGCTGCGGATCAGTCTCCGAGTGCTCCTGTCATGCCACACGACAGCATGTGGGACCTGGCTGCCACTTACCATCTAGCTGGATGATGCAACCTTGAAATTCAGGGCAAATAGCTCCCTAAAAGAAGAATTTCAACCAGTAGGAGACAGGAGATGAAAGGAATCTAGGGGGGAAAATTCTCTATCCCTTCCTCCCTCTGCTGGACTGTTTTGAGGTTTCTCAGCCTAACACTCCAAAAATAATTCCAAGGAACTAAAGGATACACTAGCCAAGAGACCAGCTGATTTTCTTGGATGACTAAAATATAATGTGTCAATATATGCATTACATCTTCTGAAGAATTCTTCCATTATAAAATTTCTTTAACCTCATATAACCCAGAATTTTCCAAACTTGTAGAACCACTGGACTGCAGAAAGCATTCTTTGTCACACAACATCTAATATCATCCCGGAGCACACACTTTGGGAAATTCTGAGAGTCACAGTCTAGACATGTGAGTGGAGCAGCAGGGAGCCCCCTCCCTGTCTCTATCTCGAACTCCGCTTGCTTCAGTCTGCCCGACAGCAGCTCTGCTGGAGAATGAGGGGTGGGCAACAGAGAGATGGACGAGCCTAAGGCACTGGGGGGCATGAGTCTTGTAAAGTCTCCACTGAAGCAAAGTGCTTCAAGGCAACATTGCAGTGGGAGAACAAGGATACATTCTTAGACCTGATATGCATGCTTCTGACAGATAGTTGCTGTGTGTATGGGCATCATTCAGAGAATAGTGGTAAAATTTCTGGGTAAGAACAAGGATTCTGCCTGTTTATTAGAAGACTGCTGTACTTCTACTCCAACCGCTATGAACAGATGGATGAGGAAGAGTGTGGTGTTCGTGGGCACTGCAAAGAAGGGTTTATGGCCCCTCTGACTCACTTTTCACACGGCTACTTTCCCCACTTGACAATCCACACAACTCCCCTCTGCAGTACAGAAACATGAACACAAGGGAACTCATGCCACAAAGAACACAGGAAACCTGTTTCGACCAGACCACGGATTAGCCCAGGGACCATTCGTGTGTTCCACAAGAACCATGACTTGTAGGAGAAACATTCATCCTGGGGAAAGCATTTCTCAATTAATCTGTCACAATACTTTTTGTCACCTTTGTGGGATTTCATCACTTAACATTTGGTTACCGGGTTGGAAGTAGATAGGTAATTTTATGTACCTCTGAATATGGGTAAATCATTACATTGTCTTCCTTAATTCTCCATCAGGCATACACGTTAACCATGAATGGCTTTTAAGGACATTTTGTGTCTTCTGACGACAGCATGATGAAATGTGCCTGATTTGTAGCATAGCGCATGCACAGAGAGCATAACAGTTTCCACCAGAGAATGTTTTCGAATAAATAAAGCGTTCATGGAGAGAAATAGAAACCTTAGGATTCTGCTTGCCTGAGACTCAGATCTGTGCATATCATCCTGTGTGCTCAGCCTAGCTCTTCATGTCATTAGGACGGTGACAGCAGCTGAGACCTCGCTCTGGGCCCGGCACCAACTCAAAAGCTATGGTTCACGTGCCCCCCAAACTCCGTGTTTGTATAGCAACTACTCGATAGTTGTTTTGGGGCTGCTCTGAACACAGCTCTAAATAGGACAACTGCAGATGAAACAGATACGAGCATGTGTTTGTCAGGTATGGGCTGCCGGTCTGGGTCACGGGCCAGAGCCCTGACAATTGTACCATAATTAGCCTCTCAGTGTTTCACTTAAAGAGGCCCTTTCCCTCGGCGTGTTAAGCATTATTTCATATTCTGTTATCTGTGTCTGTTTGCATTTGCTGCAGTTGTTTCATTATTAATGTAAAGGAGCAGTTCAGGATTTCATGATTAATTGTAACATAGTTCTTCCTGCTGTAAATAATTGATGAGAAAGATGATCAGAGCAGGACCAAAGCAGGAGCTGATATTCTCTCTGTCAACTCTTATCTTCTCGGCTGCATTCATTTTCAAATCCCCCCCGAGAACCTTCATTTGGTGGCCGATGCTTTGTATTCCCTAACTTCTTGTCACTTAGTTCTTCAGTTATACGGCTACAAATCCTATGATAGCTTCATAAAGAAAATAAAACACGTCGGGCGCCTGGGTGGCTCAGTTGGTTAAGCGACTGCCTTCGGCTCAGGTCATGATCCTGGAGTCCTGGGATCGAGTCCCGCATTGGGCTCCCTGCTCAGTGGGGGGTCTGCTTCTGCCTCTGACCCTCTTCCTTCTCATGCTCTCTGTCTCTCATTCTCTCTCTCAAATAAATAAATAAAATCTTTTAAAAAAGAAAAAGAAAAGAAAAGAAAACACGGTTTTTCCGATTTTTCTCCAACTATTTATAGGAAGAAAACCTGAGGCAGCAGAAATAAAGTAATTTTTATCCTCCCAGGGTGCTGAGACCAGTGGCAAATGAGTTAGGGGAAATCCAAGAAAGCACAAACAAGTTACATTGGTACAGCACATTACACAGTGCTTTTAAAATTAAAGACCAAGGTGCCTGCCAGGGCTCATAGCTCAGTTGATTGTAAGATATCTCTTTCATTCTTCCTTTCTTCCTGGGCCAGCCTCCCTTCTCTGTTGAATTTGTAATCGTCAGCATGTGTTCTTTGCCTAGAATGTCTGTTATGGGCTCCAAGCATCGCTGGAGAAGAAGAGATTGCCAGCCTGTCAATGCTACCAGACACGACATCCTTCACACGCATACTTGTATGTTTCTGATCAAAGGGTGAAGTGGGTTAGAGGCTAGGAACTATATTTTCCTTAGCAGTCAATGATAGGAATGACCTAAGCCATATGTGAAAGTCATCTTTGACATCCTCATCTGGGCTTCCCAGGACACGTGTTTGTCCCACCTGCCACTGGCTCGCTCCAGCCTCCTTAGGGCTTCCTGGTTTCTCATTCTTGGATATAAGCCCTCCTTGGGCATCTTTTCTTGTCCAACTGACAGTGCAGGGGCCTCATTTGACTCTGGCTTCGGATCTGTTTGCAACAATTAATTCCTTCCAACGTCCGCCCTTGTCTCTTCATTCATCTGGACCTGCTCATGTTATTTGTGGAGAGTCCAGCTTCAGGCCAACATCCTATGCGGGACCCCCCAGGCCTGGCCACTGACAATTACAAGGCTCTGCCTGGCTGGCCTCATAAGGGAAAGCTGCCCTCTGCACACCAGACTTGGCACACAGCCAGTGCATTGCAGGTTTCTGGAAGGACTGGCCGTTGAGGACTCAGCTGCCTGCCGCACACTAGGCCAGCTGTGCTCATAGGAGTAGAGCATCCAGGTTCCTAACTCAGATGCCTCCATCCAGGGGACTCTTTAAGGGTCTGGGGGAGGGCTTGACCAAGGCACCTTTTCCCCTCTGACTCAGTCCTTTTCCATTTGAGCCCTTTACTCTGAGCTTCTCCTGCCCCACCCCCACCCCTGGATTCCTTAAAAAAAGCAGAGGCCTTTTGTTTAGTGCTCGCTGTCAGTGAGATAATCCCTCAACCTCACTGCGGTCATCTGACCCTCCCACAGTTTCTTTCCCTGGGGAAAATGCCACCCTGAGGAGCCAGTGTCTTTTTCTTTGTCTCTTGTCTGTGTTGTCACACTAAGGGAATAGAGGCTTGATTGTAACTTTGAGTTGGCTCATTGTCCTAATTGACTACCTCCACACCTTGACAACTTGGCACAGTAAGCCGGGTGGTCAATTGAGCACTATGCAGTTTTGGAAGAGCAAAAAGCCAGAGTGTTCCTCAGAGCACCTCACCAGGGAGTTGCAGGAATGCTAGCAAGTTCTTTACAAATACTTTTCAGTTCACCACTGGTCCTTCTCTTTAATCTCCCACACCCTGGCTGAGCTCACCTAGTGGGTCAAATTAGAAATCCAATAAAGGGGCTCTAAAAAAAACTGGGGAGCAGTCCCTAACCACTGGTCAGGTGCTCTGACAGTAAGACCAGAGGCCATCAGAGGCCTTAATTGTACCTCATAAAATTTTGTTTTGTTTTGTTTTTGCTTTTGTCTTAAGATTTTTTTATTTGAGAGAGAGAGAGCGAAAGAGAGAGCAAGAGCAGGGAGGAGAGGGAGAAGCAGGCTTCCCGCTGAGCAGGGAGCCCGATGTGTGGCTCAATCCCAGGACCCTGAGATCATGACCTGAGCCGGAGGCAGACACTTAACTGAGCCTACCCAGGCGCCTGGCCTCATAATTATTATTAACTATTAAGAAGCTCTCTGGTACTGATAATGCACATAGTACAGAAGGTTGTTGAGACTCATGCCTTCAGTGAAAAAGAACGTAGTGCCTCAGGGGGCTTGCTTAGTGGCCAAAAGAGACCTTAGGGATCTGGTTAGTTTGTCTGCATGTTAAAGGAGGTAATCTTGTTCAATTCAGGGAGGGAGTGTAGTGCCTTGTGGGCCCTGTTACCATAGATCCCCTCTTTTGGGCTGCCCTGAGAGAGGTCACCATGAAGGCAGCCAAACATTGTCCAATGGCTGGACAGGCCCATGCTGCGATCATTCAGGCTCCATGGCACCATGGAGAGAGAGAAGGCTCCTTGAGATGCTTCCAGAACCTTTCACTTCAAAGTTTGATCAGCAGAAAGGCGATGTAAGTGTGACAACTGGGCTTCCAGGCCCAAAGCTACACAGTGCCTTTTGTGGGTAGGGCATGTGTGCCTTCCAGCCACTGGCTTCTGGGGGCCACCCCCCCCCCATGGAAGCCACGATTGTACCCAGACTGGCCACTCTGTACCACCTCCAGGAGTCCTATCAGGGAACAGTTACCTGCCTGCTTACCCAAAGCCTACTGGTCTACCTGATTCTCTGCTCCCACCATCCCCCAGGTAATTCATGGCCAGAACCTAACCAGGCCATGAGGGGCCCCACAGGCAGCCACCATAGAGTCTGCACATGAAGGCCTCCGTGATTGACACAAGAACTATTCCTGTGCTCTGCCCAATGGCCTGGAGATGAGTCAGACAACCCTTACTCACACCTCTCAGCTTTTGAAAATCAACAAAGACTAGGGGTTAGCCTGAGGACCCTCTGTCCCCAGGGTGAACCAGAGGGACTATGCCAGGGTCAGAGTTCAATGGGAGGTGGAGGAGAATT
Organism: Halichoerus grypus; assembly: GCF_964656455.1. NCBI lineage: Eukaryota > Metazoa > Chordata > Mammalia > Carnivora > Phocidae > Halichoerus > Halichoerus grypus. The sequence continues at coordinate 36,017,683 of NC_135722.1, forward strand.
GAACTTGTTGGGCTGTTGGCATACTGGTCCACAGATGGCTCTAATCCCTGCATCCCCTGGCACTAAGCTGAGGGGGAAGTAGATACTGCTCTTTTGGTTTTGGATCTGAAGCCACCACCAGGACCCTTGCCTCGGGCGAGCTAAGGGTGTGTTTCTTCAGGTCCTTTCAACCTCCACTGTTATGGCTCCTGCTACTGACTACTTTATTTCTGTAGCTACACCACCCACGTGCATTCTCGGCTCACCTTCGTCCCCAAGTCCTGATGGGAAAATGCTGCCATGGGGATCATCTTAGCAGAGCAAGTGGAAGACTGGGGTCCCACCTGACTGCTCTGCGGCTAATAGACTGGTCATCTGGTCGGGCTACTAAAATGTCTTGGCATATAAACCAAGCCCTGCCCTGTGGGGATGAGGCATTTGGATAAAAATCAGCTCTACTCCTTATAGGCTTTTTGTTAATCTATGTGGACACTTGTCAGAAAAACCCCTGAGCGGACCAAACAGACCATTTGTGTCCACTAAACCTGGAGACAACGTATTTTCCACCCCAGAGCAACTAGACGGACGCCTAGTTGCCTCCTAGCTCTATGACATTCAGACACCATCCTAGACTGGGTTTGCAGGCATGGACCACCACTGACCTGAGAAGATGCAAGAAGAGCATGAAAAAGTTGTCCTATTGGCCAGGCCCTGGCCTCGGCTAAACATCCTATCCCAAGGACAGATCCTTTGAACCAAGAGACCAATACCCTCCATGTTCAATGAGTTGCAGTCTACGATGAAGTAAGTAGACCATGCTTTTCACCTGGGCCCTCCCTAAAGTATCAAAGTGTGGAGTCGAGGGTTCAGCTTGAGGCCAAAATGCTATGCATGACCCTTCGGGGCTGACCAGAGACACTAGAAGGTTTTGCCTAGCAGGCCTCATGAGAAGAGCCTGCCCTTGGCACACAGCCTTGGAGCACAGCCTGCCCTTGGCGCACAGCCAGGGCATTGCAGCTTTCTGGAGGGAGTTGTGTTCAAGAATGTGTGCTCCCTAGCCCCGCTGAGCTCAGATGCATGCCGCATTCCTAGCCCAGACACCTCTATCCGGAGGCCTTCTTCAGCTGGGCCACTTTTCTCCACCCAGACTCAGCACTTTCTCACTCCTAGCCCTCCCCCTCTCCCTTCTCCCAAGGCCCCAGTCCATAAAAAGTCAGGGGCCTTGTTAGATGCTCCTCAGCAGGAACACATGCCCACCCCGCACACCTCCCCCCACCCAGCTGAGCTGTCATCAGACTCTCCTGCTGTGTGCTATTCTGTGGCCGAAAATAAAACACTAAGTGTCTTTTCTTTTGCCTCTTGCCTGTACTGTTGCGGTAAGTGAATAATGGCTTGTTCCTTTCCTTTCGGCCTGCTGTCCCAATTTACGATCCCCAACCTGATTGCCCAACAATTTCTTCCTGGTTCACAGCCCCCATCAGTCAAGAGAAGACCATAACTTATTATTATGAATCAGCCCGCATTTACTGAGCAAATATTATGTTCCACACGTTGAAAAATACTGGAAATCTGTCAGTGACAAATTAGCCATTATCAGACTAGTACAGATGAGGGTCAATTATAACCAGAAACAAATATAATACCATTTAGCAAGGGAAATAAAGGGACTCTGCAATGGGATACATAAATGAACTTGGGACACAAAAGTGCTTCCACAATAAGGTAGGATCTATTAGAGAGGCATGGTGCGAAAGGGGGAGGGGAGGAAAAGTGCTCTGGGCTGATAGAGAGGTCGGAGTGAAAAATGAGACATGAAAGAGCATGTGGCATTTTATAAAATTGAAATGTATGTTTTATTTATTTGTTGATATATATGTTTTATAAAACGTCACATTCCTCTTCATATGTCTGTATGCTGCTGGAATAGAGAGTTCAAGGGAGAAAGGAGGGAGAGGTGAATATGGAGGGATAGGCGAGTCTATGTCAGGAAATACTATACTGTGATCAAGATTTCAGTGTAGCATTTCAATCCATAGTGTTTCAGGAAAAGCCTCCAAATAATAGATATTAAATATTTTAAAATATACTTTCTTATTTGATCCTCACAACCTTCCTTTGAGGATGATATGTACAGAATAGTATAATACATTGTTACAGAAAGAAAGGAAATAGTAGGGGCGCCTGGGTGGCTCAGTCGGTTAAGCGTCTGCCTTCGGCTCAGGTCGTGATCCCAGGGTCCTGGGATCGAGCCCCGCATTGGGCTCCCTGCTCAGCGGGGAAGCCTGCTTCTCCCTCTCCCACTCCCCCTGCTTGTGTTCCTGCTCTCGCTGTCTCTGTCTCTGTCAAATAAATAAATAAAATCTTTAAAAAAAAAAAAAAGTCCTTTGCTCATTTAAAAAAAAAAAAAAAAAGAAAGGAAATAGTAAAATACATTTTTATAGAAAGGAAAAATGAGATGTACAGAAATGTGCAGCCTGCCTGACCGACTCACAGCCACACAGCTAGTAAATGTTGAAGCTGGGAGTCCAGCCCCAGACTCCATATTTCAGAGCCACTGTCTACTACTGTCTCATTATTACATTGCTCTCCCTAAGTCTGATATGGGTTGGGGAGAGCCCTCTGAATTTGGGGGCATGGAAAAGGGTTTTTTCTAAATCCCAGAAAACAACAATACAAGTCTCTTACTCAAACCCAGGAAGTAACTATACATAAAGTCTCTTACTAAAATTAGGGATTCTGTTCTGATAACGATGGGAAGACTTAAACTCAAAGGATCTGTTGTCCTATTTCATTTCCATTGCCCCTTTCAGTTACATTCTCTATGGGTCCTCTTTTATTCCAATAGTTCCCATTGGACTATTAGGAATAATGGCCACACCAATTATTCCTGATTACCTAAGCACTGATTCCTCCTCTTCTCTTGCCAGAGTAGAATTACTTAATCTTTCTGGGCCCACAAGAGCAGTCACATTTAGTAATGTATTATCAGAGGGTCATTGGTTATTTGCAAATTCAATAGGATGTACTTATAAAGGAAGAGGAACTGTTGAAGGCAATGGCTTTCAAACTTTTTGACCATGATCTATAGTAAGAAAATGATCTTAAGTCATAATTCAGTACACACACATAATAACACTAGTAGTAGAAATTGCAGGAAAAAAATTAAAAATAATAATGAGGGCTTACTATGTGCCAGGCACCATGCTAACTGCTTTATATACATTAATTTCTTGAATTTTCTCAATAACCTTATGAGGTGGTTATCATTATTAACTGTAATTTACAGATAAGGAACCTGAGGTCAAGGTTCCTTATCTGTAATGGTCATGGTCAAGGTCATGGAGAGGTCAAGTAAGTTATACAAGGTCTTGCAGTTGGCCAACGGCAGACCCAGCATCAGAACTCAAGTAATCTGGCTCCAGAGTCTGTGCTCCCAGACGTTATATGATGCTGCGACACACACACACACACACACACACACACACACATTTTATACAACACCACGTCTACTACTTCACTGTGTGTGATGCACTTGGATATTTTCTATTTTGCACTGTCTAATGCAAGTTGAGACTCACAAAATTAATTTCATAAGCACTCAGGTCCCCTGTATGACACACAGAAGTGGATGGAGCCCCTGGAATGGCACTGTGCAGTGTAGTGACCCTGATGCTAACGGGTAGACACCTGAAGTTTGTACAAGTCCGGCCCAGAGTTTAAGGGCTTCAGCTTCCAAATCAGACAGATCTCATCTATACCATCGATTTAGCTGTGTCTTAACTCTGTGATCGTAACAAAGTCATATTTAAGCTGCAACTTTCATGAGTATCTATCCATAGGTTTAGTAAGAGAATTAAATCATTTAATTATTTCATTCATTTAATTAAATTCCGTCATTTAATTAAAAACCTAGCAGAAAACCCCAGCTTATTCATTCTCAAAAATGGAGTGGATGATGTTTTGTTTATGATTTTTGGCATGGTCTTGATCTGATTAAATCCAACAGGGAATTTTGAGATTAGACTAGGTCAGAGATCTAAGGGGCCACCTCAGGATCTGCACCAGCAGGTTTTTTTTTAATTTTTATTTTTTAAAGATTTTATTTATTTATTTGACAGAGAGACATAGCGAGAGCAGGAACACAAGCAGGGGGAGTGGGAGAGGGAGAAGCAGGCTTCCCGCAGAGCAGGGAGCCCGATGTGGGACTCGATCCCAGGACCCTGGGATCATGACCTGAGCCGAAGGCAGACGCTTAACAACTGAGCCACCCAGGCGCCCTGCACCAGCAGGTTTGAAGCAGAAACTGTAACCACAGGGCGAGGCTGTTTTACTGGGGATTCATGCATTAGACGAGGTTGGATTTGAATTAGAGACTTTGAAGATACAGTAAGTGAGTGATGCACCAGAACTAGCCCAATGTCCATCGGCATCTTCAGCCATTAGTGAGGCTCCAGGTAAGCCCTGTAGTATCCTGAGGTGTCATGCCCCCCTCAATGCCAGCATCACTGACAGGTGAATGAACCTGACTTAGGAGAAAATGCTAAGAGAGGTGAGCTATTCTTAGACTTGATCTTGCGATCCAAGTGCAAGCTTAACCACTATTTAGTTGATGAGCCTGGACAAGTCTCTTAGCAAATCTCAGACTCAGTTTTCTCATATGTAAAATAAGATTTTTCTAAACTCCACAGGGCTTTTGTGGGAATTTACAGATAATACTATTACAGACAAGGAAACTGAGATGGTTAATCAGTTTTCCAAGAGGGGAGAGCTAGTAAAATCACAGCTCTTTATTTTAGAAAGATGTATTGAATACCTGTTATATGTAAGTCATGGTGTTTTTATTTTTTTAGAGATTATTTATTTATTTATTTGAGAGAGAGAGACAGAGCTCATAATTGGGGTTGGGGGAGGGACAGAGGAAGAGGGAGAAGCAGACTCCTCCTTGAGCAGGGAGCCCAACTTGGGGCTCGGTCCCTGGACCCTGGGATCATGACCTCAGCGGATGGCAGATACTTAACTGACTGAGCCACCCAGGTGCCCCAAGGATCGAGCATAATGCCAGTTAATAGTAGTCACTTAATACAGTTTCTTTTCTTTTCCTTCTTTGCCACAAACCTCTCAACTCAACTATGGTTCAAAGGTCCTGGGTGGTGGGTGGTAAATCAGGGGGCAGATTTCTCAACTTACGCTCTGGACTCCATTTATATTGGAAAGTGCCTGAGGTCTCCAACTGGAGACTTCTCTTGAGTCATCATTCCTTTTAGTAAAAAAACAAACAAAACAAGGGGAGTTGTGGTTCAATGTGAATTTTATATAAAATAATGCCGCAGCATTTTCCTAAAGCAACTGTCAGAATTTTTTCATTAATCTAGATGGCAAATTTTCATAATTTAAGAAGCTCCTACTCAAGGATATCTTTTCCCTTTCTAAAAACGGCATATCTGTAAATAAAGAATGATGGAGCTTGTGAAAATTAAACCTTTCACAAAATTTTATGGACGAGAATGTTTGCTACATCAGCTTTTATAGAGCAAAACACTGAAATAATTTGTATGTCCAACAATTAGAGATTAATTAAATAGTGGGATGTGTTATTATGTTTCTGGTACATTCAAGATAATCAGTAAATATTCATTGAATGAATATATAAATATTTAGAGACATATCAAAGGTACTCTTCATGTCTGAATTTTTTAAAAGAAAATATGAAATTATCTGAAATTGGAATCTATTATATATTACATATATTACATAATACATATGTAATATAATAATATATGGGCATGTATAGGTCTAGGTGGTAGGATAAAGGGTGTTTCCTATATCTTTCTTTGGACTCTTTTCAACAGTGATTTTTTTTTATGGGATATAAAGAAAAGTAGCATTTTTTAAAGAAGGTGTACTTATAAAAACCCGTAAGCTCAACCAAAGGCCATAAGGTCACTGGCAGTTTAGTTCAGTATTTTAGAAAGCAATAAAAAAATGGGTTAACTTGTGTATATATATATATATACATATATATATATATGTGCGTGTGTGTGTGTGTGTGTGTGTGTGTTGGACTTTTTTTATTTTTTAAAGGCATAAGGTTTGGCCATCTTGGGTATACTTTTTCACATTCTATATCACTCCTTACTGTCTTAAACCAGCTGCGTGTCCCTCCTTTACCTTAACTCGTCTGGCCCCTATAGTCATGACCCCTACTGGCCCTCAATAAGTACTCTGAGATTTAAGAAAGCTGGAATTGTGCTACTCAAATCCTGTAGTCTTCATCTACAGGCAGGCCAAGGAACTTACTGTTCTAGCTTACACAAATGTTTTTGGCTTAACTCATCAAATACTCTGACTGCCTGCCACGATCCAGGAAGTAAGACAGGCAATGTTGCTCCGAGAGTGAATAAATGAAGACCTCTGCCTTTGAGAGACTTAAGAGCTAATGCAAGAGATATAAAGACACAGAGAGAGAATTTCAATTTAATGTGATAAGTGAATATAATCAGGATACACAGGATGCTATGCTATGCAAACACAGCAGAAGCCCAGGGGAAGGAATTCAAAACAGGCTTCCTGGAGGAGAAGATGCTGGAGTTGAATCCTGAATAATCATAAATAACCCAGTGAAAATAAGTGGGAAAACATTTTGCAAAAAAGAGGCATTCACAATATAATCCTGGACATATACCACCATCCCAAGACAGAGGTGTGGTTCAGGAAAAAAAAAAAAAAAAACTTTATGAGTGTTGACCCATTAATGTTTTATTCCCAATCCAATGTAAGGTGTCAGGATCAGCCCCAGAAGCTCAGAAGAATCAAACAAAATGTTACAGAAAGCCACAAGGTGCCCAACGGGGCTATGTGGGAAGGAGGATGGGGTGTTCTCATCACAGAGCCAGACCGTCTTAGATAGATGTCAGACAAGGATGTTAGTTCCTGATGCCACCCTGTTGTCCCTGCCCAATTGTTCCCTGAGGGCGGCAAGGTCACCAGCGGTGGGATGAGGAATTGTAACCCCCCATTTCACATAGCTGAGGATGACTCAGCACAGTCATGCACGCTCTGGACAGACAGGATGCATCTCTGACTTACACTGCTTTCACCCCAACACATAGAAGAGTATCTTGCACAGAGTAGGCTCTATGCAGAATAGTAAATATTTGTTAAATAATAGCTGAGGGAACAAATGAATTAAAAATCTGAGACCAAACAATAATAACTGACAGACTATCAGGCACAATGTTTCTCAGTGGAATGAAATAGTAGTTCCAATGAATATTAATACATGCTGGCTAAGAAAGCATCCAAGAGACAGAGAGAGGGAGGAAAGGAGGGGGGAGAATTTTAACTGGTTTAGAGGTGAAAAAGCAGGCTTAAACAGAGTTCAATATATTTTTTTATTGTAAGAAATTTTGAAAACCTAAATTAGGCATTATACAGTGTTCTCCAAACTTATTAAACCAACCCCCCAATTTTAAAGAGCAGATTAAGGGGATACTGAGCCACAGAACATAACTAGTTAATTGACAGAGTTTAGTCCTCTGGATTAGTGCTTTTCCTATGTAGTTGTGCATATGAATCAACTAAAGGTTTTGTTAAGATGAAGATTGTAGGGGCACCTGGGTGGCTCAGTCGGTTAAGCGGCTGCCTTCGGCTCAGGTCATGATCCTGGGGTCCTGAGATCGAGTCCCACGTCCGGCTCCCTGCTCAGCAGAGAGCCTGCTTGTCTCTCTCCCTCTGCCTGCCACTCTGCCTACTTGTGCTCTCTCTTTCTCTGTCAAATAAATAAATAAAATCTTTAAAAAAAAAAAAAAGATGAAGATTGTGGTTAAGTAGGTCTGGAAAGAGACCTAAGATTCTGCATGTCTAATAAACTCCTTAGTGATGCTAATGCCATTATGTTCAAGAAATCAATTTGGGGGGCGCCTGGGTGGCTCAGTCGTTAAGCGTCTGCCTTCGGCTCAGGTCATGATCCTGGGGTCCTGGGATCGAGCCCCACATCGGGCTCCCTGCTCGGTGGGAAGCCTGCTTCTCCCTCTCCCACTCCCCCTGCCTGTGTTCCCTATCTTGCTGTCTCTCTCTGTCAAATAAATAAGTAAAAAATCTTAAAAAAAAAAAAAAAAAAGAAATCAATTTGTCCTCTAAATAGTCTAAGAGAAAAGAAAGAGAAAAATCAAGCATCTCTCCTAGTTTTTTGATCTGAACAATTGGGCAGTGTTGGTGCCATTCACTGAGATGGAAAATCCTGAATGAGGAATCAGTGTGAGGACAGAAATCGATTTTTACTTTAAACACATTGAATTTGAGCATTAGATACTCAAGGGAAACTTTGTGGTGGTGGCTGGATCTACAACTCAGTGACACCAGGACTGGAGGTACGAATTCAAGAGTCAATGGCATTGAGATAATATTAAACCACGGGGCTGACTGATATTATCTATGAATAGAGTGTAAATCAAGAAGAGGTTTGGAAATTAAGGGGTCTGACTTTTTAGGGTGAAAAGAAGATGTGGCAGCAATGAAGAATAAGAACAGATAAATGAAGTAGAGGGAAAACCAGGTGTCTTGAAATCCAAGAGATGAAAGCATTTTTTTAAAAAAATTATCTTAATTAAATTAAATTAATTAACATATAGTGTATTATTAGTTTCAGAGGTAGAGTTCAGTGATTCATCAGTGGCACACAACACCCAGTGCTCATCACATCACGTGCCCTCCTTAATGCCCATCACCCAATTACCCCATCCGCCACCCACCTCCCCTCCGGCAACCTTCAGTTCGTTTCCTACAGTTAAGAGTCTCTTATGGTTTTTCTCCCTCTCTGATTTTATCTTATTTTATTTTCCCTCCCCTCCCCTATGATTTTCTGTTTTGTTTAAGTTCACATATGAGTGAAATCATCTGATAATTGTCTTTCTCTGACTGACTTATTTCGCTTAGCATAATACCCTCTAGTTCAATCCACATCATTGCGAATGGCAAGATTTCATTCTTTTTGATGGCTGAGTAATATTCCATTATATATATATACCACATCTTCTTTATCCATTCATCTGTTGATGGACATCTGGGTTCTTCCCATAGTTTGGCTCTTGTGGACACTGCTGCTATAAACATTGGGGTACATGTGCCCTTTGGATCACTATGTTTGTATCTTCTCTGTAAAGACCTAGTAGTGCAATTGCTGGGTCATAGGGTAGCTCTATTTTTAACTTTTTGAAGAACCTCCATACTATTTTCCAGAGTGGCTGCACCAGTTGCATTCCCACCAACAGAGTAAGAGGGTTCCTTTCTCCACATCCTCACTAACATCTGTTGTTTCCTGAGTTGTTAATTTTAGCCATTCTGACTGGTGTGAGGTGGTATCTCATCGTGGTTTTGATTTGTATTTCCCTGATGCCAAGTGATGTTGAACATTTTTTCATGTGTCTGTTTTTGCCATTTGTATGTCTTATTTGGAGAAATGTCTGTTCATGTGAGATTAAAGCATTTTAAGTAAAGAGTGATCGACTATGAGAAATATGGCTGAAGACAATTGATCGTTGCATTTGGCAAGATTGAAAATGTCAATAATTATATTAGTTATCTATCACTGCATAACAAAGTACCCTAAAACCTAGTAGCTTAACATAGCAAATATAATTTTAAACAGTCTCTGGGGCTCAGGATTCTAATAGTTCAGCTGGGCGGTTCTGGCTTATGGTCTCTCAAGAGGTTGCTGGGGCCCCAGCCCTCTGAAGGTTCTCAGGAGGATTTGATATCATGTTCACTTATGTGGACATTGGCAAGCCTTAGTCCCTTGCTACCTGTTGGCCTGAATCCTGAGTTCCTCACCATGTGGACAGCTTTCCATATAGATTGCCCAAGTGTCCTCACGTGATAGCCGGCTCCTCCCAGAGTGAGTGAAAGAAACAGAATACACACAGCCAACATGAAAGCCACAGCCTTTACAACCCAATCTCAGAAGTGACCTACCCTAACTTCTACTATGTGTTATCAGTCAAAGGGACCAACACTGGGGCAAGGCAGAAGGGGGCATAGACACTACCCAGTAGCAGGATGTGGGAAACATGGAGGACCACTTTGGAGGCTGGCCACCACAGTGACTTTTCCAGACCTGTCCAGTGCTATATTGGGGACTAAAGTCTAGTTAGGGTACCATGAATTGAAAGTAAAGGATGAAGAATTAGAGAAAAATAATATGGATAAAGCTCTTACGATGTTCAATGGAAGAGGGGAGCAGAATAATGTGGTGGTGGCTGAAAGAAGATGGAGAATCAAAAGATTTATTTTGTTGTCCTCTTTCTTGAGCATCCTCAGTGGGATTTATCCAGGAGAGCAAGTTTTGGAGGTTTGAGGTTAGAGGAACGAAACGCTTGCTTCAGAGGGTACTGGATCAGTTGTCAGCCGAGGTGAGTTCTAGTCCTTGGACTGTCACTAGCTAAGTAACCTTGGGCAGATTACTTTACTTCTTGGAACTCAGCTAAATAATTGATGAAATGTAAATGATAATGTACCTGCTTCAAATGCTCTTAAAAGGCTCAATTGATATTGTATATGTGAAAGTGCTTTATGAACAGGAAAGAGCTCTCCTAATGTGAGGGAAACCAACAGCTACTCATCCGTTCGTTTTTACCAGTAGTAATTTCCCTACGAGAAATTTGGCTTTGTCCAGAGGGGCTCCCTCTGCACAGAAGAGCTGCGTCTTGATCATCCAGTTTTAGATAAAAACCCAGTTGTAGTACATAGCTTTTTATTAATTTTGCAATATAACTAGATGCACTTCCGGTATCTTTTACGGACCAAAAAATTCAGACGTGCCATGCCTCAATTTCCAAAATGTGGCTAAAGAGTACGATGCATGGGCCACTGACCAAAGTCTCTGCAGTTCATTCACTCCTCTCAATCGTTGCTGGAAACATGTCAGACTCATCTGAGAAACTTTTGAAAAAAAAATCCCTTTTTGTGGGATTCAGCTGCAGAAGCTATGATTTAATTTATCTGGGATGGCATGTGTTCAGCAGTGTTTTCTTAAAGTACCTCACGTGTTTCTAATGTGCAGTCAGGGCAGGAACCACTGTTCTGAATTGTGTATTATCTACCTCTATTCTGAACTGCATCACCGGAGTCTCACTCTTTTGCTGCATCATATCACTCAACCTCAAATTCTCTCTGGGAAATTTTAAGGGGTTTAATGTGCTCATAATTGGAATGATGGCTGCTAGCCTACACTGAGAGGCATTATGTGAAACAGTTCTTTTAAACTTATTCCATATTCAGAAAAAAAGATTTTGCTCATTATATGACAGGGTATCCCTTCTTTTAAAAAAATGGGACAAAATGTGTTCTTTTGATAGCAGGTAAAAGTTGCTTTTCTGAAGCCACTGGTTCATTTTCTGTCTTTTGGCCACTCTGAACCATGTAGACAGTAATGTTTCTCTATGCCCATTGGTTGCTAGAAAGCTTGAAGACCGCTTTGCTCTCCATACAATGCAAGAAGCAAATCATTACTGTATTAAACTCAGTTTTTATCCCACCTGAATTTTCCACCCTCCATTTCCTTCTGCCTCAATTTTCTTCTCTATTTAAAGTTCCTGCATCTACCAAAATGTATGCATTATTTTAACTATCTCAAATCTTTCTGAGAACAAGGTGGGCTATATTCAAACCAATTGATAAACTAAAAACAATCTAAATTGAAGGTTTTATACTTCAGGTTATAAGCTAAAATATCTGATTTGAGTCTCTTCCTTTCTTGAAAATAAGATGATCTGTCCTCCAATTTCAGAAAGAAATTTGGATGGCTTAAGTGTTTTTAAATTCTCCAGTCTCTAGTCACTTTGAAAGCACAAGCATACCAGCTTTGTAGAACAAATGGGAGCCGTACAACTCAGAGATGGTCTATGAGAGACGTCAGACTCTTTCTTAACCTTCTTTCTTTTCTGTCTTTCCCAAGGAAGTTTTCTCCTTTGAAAATGTGTTCTACATGTTGAAAAGGACAGAATATTTTCAGCAAGAAATAAGCTTAGTAGAGATATAAATCTCTCTCCCCCCCCCCTTTTTTTTATGAACATTTAATACATCAGCTGTCTCTTTCTGCTCAGGGGAATTTTCTCTCAGAAGTGAATTTTAAAATCTAGTCCTAATCCAATTCAGTCCGACTATCTGGAAGGAAGACCTTGGGTTAAGTCTGTTCCATATTAATGTGAAGAAATAACTTGGCACACCACCAGGTTTCCAAGCAAAGTAGCCAACATGGGAACATTGAGTTGCTTTCAGATAATTGAATTATCGTGTGTGTGTGTGTGTGTGTGTGTGTGTGTGTGTGTGTGTTGGGTGGTAGGGTGGCTAGTGGAGGATTAGGCTAGCATTTTCAATATCCTATCAGCTTTTTAATTCATGTCACTGAAATGACCTACAGTCCCAATGTAAACAAAATGACATTATAATCCAGGAAGCTTTCATTTCTGTGTTTATGTAACATGTCTCTGAGGTATGCTGAGTTAAATCTCAGGAGTTGTGAGAAAAGCAAATCATAGCCTTGTGCCTTAGAAATCTTCCAGAATTAAGGGAGAAAAAAAATCTCACCTTGAATTCTATTTTGGCTTTCTGGCCAAATAGAAGGCTGCCTGGCTGAGGAGTTGGGCTTAGTGAATGAGCAGGGAACCTCTTATCATGTATCATCTAACCAGTACCTGCCAAGAAAGCTGTGTTCACCTTTTCTAATTGCCAACCTTTCTTTGTTTGTCTCTGCTTTTGTTGTCCCTAGCTTTCCCCAGCTGTGTCAAGTGCAGGATTCCAAGTGCTCTCTACCACTTTTATATCTGCTGTATGATGAACATCCAGAAGGGCTGCTGGGGTCTTCTGGGAAAGTGCCCGTGGGTGTCAGGAGCTACCAGACACAAGGAGGCAACCAAGAAGCAAGGAGAGACTCTAACTGAAAATTGCATCCTCTCTCTTGTTAATACTTTGGCTCTAAATCAGTAGAGCCAAATTTCTGCTCATATTAATATTAAAAGGGCATCCACAAATTCATCTATTTTTTATATCTGTCCTGTTATGAAGAGGGGTCATGAATTTCAAGCGTTTTTTGTTAATCATTTACCATTTGAAAGGCCATTTTCAACATTACCTGTTCAAATACCTAATATTTCCATACTTTCTTTTTTTTTTTTTTTTAAAGATTTTATTTATTTATTTGACAGAGAGAGAGACAGCGAGAGCAGGAACACAAGCAGGGGGAGTGGGAGAGGGAGAAGCAGGCTTCCTGCCGAGCAGGGAGCCCGATGTGGGACTCGATCCCAGGACCCTGGGATCATGACCTGAGCCGAAGGCAGACGCTTAACGACTGAGCCACCCAGGCGCCCCATATTTCCATACTTTCTTATGTGTTATTTAGTTACTTCTAATTTTTCAATTTAAAGTTTGAAAATGCACAATTCTTACAGAATTCTAATTCTACAGAATGCTCATTCTACACCTTTTTATATGCAATGAGCATTCCTTCTGGGCACAATTCTGTTTTCAAAAAATGACCAGGGCAATAATCAGTAAACATGTTAAGTTGATAAAGATCTGATAGGCATTACTGATTTCATAATGCCATTTATTGGTCATCTGCCAAAAGAAAAGTATGTTTCTATTTAAAAAAAAGGAAATACATAAATAAAGTAAAAGAACACTTATCTGAAACTACGTAGCTGAGTGTTGACTGCTTAAACAATGACCTACAATTTTATGTTCTCCTGACTGTTCTCCATTTGAAATATGATGAATATTTTTCTATTTTTTTCTCAGTTAATTTGAGTGGCATTCAAGTATCAAGGTGCTGGCCCCCTTTTCCAGATAGATACAGTGATTGTCTGGTCATGGAAGGACTTTGCAATAAAGTGACTTTAGAGCTATATTCTGAATGAAAGAGAGCTATCCATACAAAGACCTGGGTAAAGTGCATCCCAGTGATAGTCAACCACTATTGCATAGGACCTTAGGTGAGGGAGAGTTTCCTCCTGTGAGGGTCAGAAGGAGGACTGGAGGTTTGTAAGCAAGGGGATGTTGGGTAGGAGACAATTTGGGAAACAGACAAGATACTGTGGAAAAGTCAAACCCATGGGATGAAGTTTGGATTTTATTCTATGAGCCAAGGAAAGCCATATGCAAGTTAAATTTTCTATCTAACAGATCCCCCAAATAAACTCTATTATCTAGGGTCCCAACAGGAGGCAGAAATATTCAGTAGGCGTATCGTCACCATTTAGTGCAGGTGACAATTTGATTAATTGTGACGCCCCTGCATGCCATGCATTACTCGCATTCAGTTTGCCACTGGCAAGGTGTCCAACTCTGCATTCAAACCCAGGGACATTTCCAAACCTATCTGCAATCTCCTTTTGGATGGTGTGGGTTTTGGTACCAATTGCGATAGCTGTAAGAGGAAAAATAAATCATACTGCATTTTTAATAGAAAGAATTCACTAAAAAGATGGTTAACTAGATATTCAGCTAACTAGGTGACAAAGGGGGTAAAAAAAGATCATTGTAAGGTGAAGACTGCAGGAAGCAGCTACTCTGATTGGAATGAAGGACAACGGCAAGAGGTCAGACTTATTAAAGTGGAGTGGAAACTCAGAACTCTGAGGAGAACTCTTACCTGGGCTGTGCTGGGTGTGCTGACCCTGTGACACTGCCCTCCATCTCTCTGGAGGGCAGGCCAGGTAGCTGCTATAGAATATCTTTCGGGAGCTTGATGAGGCTACAGCTGCGACTGTTTCTAAGACTGCAAACTGGATACAACTGCTCCTTTGGGTAGAACCTGTGGGTGAAGATGCATTGATGGTGTGATGATCAGAAGAACAGAAAACAGAAAGGAACAAGTCGATTCTTTTTTTTTTAATTATTTAAAGTTAATTAATTAACATAAAGCATATTATAAGTTTCAGAGGTAGAGTTCAGTGATCATTGTTGTATACGACACCCAGTGCTCATTCCATCACGTGCCCTCCTTAATGCCCATCACCCAATTACCCGCTCCCTCCAACCTCCTCCCCTCCAGCAACCCTCTGTTTCCTAGAGTTAAGAATCTCTTATGGTTTGTCTCCCTCTCTGAAGGAACAAGTTGATTCTTCTCACTGTTGAAAAGATATGGTTTGCACCAAGTGTCCCCATCATAAAGCAAAGCATAGAAGGTAATGAAAGACAAAAACAGATCACCTGCCATAGGAATGTAATACAGGACAAATCAGTACAGCAGATGAGAGATACTCACCATGGACTCCACTCCCTAAGCCGAGCACCTAGACCTCTCACCCCAAATTAATTGACTACCCACCTTTTAAAGCTTCCCTAGGAGACTTTAGTGTTCCTGATTGACTGATCCCTACAATTCATGTTATTCTGCTTATGCTGAGCCTTCTCCCAGCCCTAGGGCACACAGGTCATCCAGACAGAGAAGGCCTGGCCCTAGGACCAAAACAGGGCCTTTCCCTTCTCACTGCTCTTGTTCTCTCTGCTCATCAGTTTATTAGTTGAGAGTTGCTGCACAGACTGCTGACCAGAAAACAATTGATTTAGCCTTAGGTGGTCATTACAGGGAATTAGCTCAGTTATCTAACACCTGATTCTTCTTCATCTTTGGAGAAGATTTGATCATCCACTTCTCCTGTTAGGAGGCCTGGGAGCTACTGGAAATTTCAGTTATGACCTAAGCAAATGTTCATGCTTATGGGTGTGTATGTCATTCACACAACCTGCTCTGTCTTTGGTCTACATTCAGTATCATCACAAGCATCTTTGCTGTTCTGAGCTTAGACTGACTTTGTCTAGAGAGGTCCAGAGGCTCAGGTACAAGTGTCCTTAAGAAACTTCTCAGAAGTTCCTGGGGCATTAAGCACAAGCCAATTACCAGCTCACAGAAGCTGGTCTGTCCATGTACAGCTTCCTAGGAGGAAGGCCGGAAAAGGAAGAAGCAAAGAGATCAGGATATAAAATTTTCTTAAAAAAGAAACTCTGAGGTAGGCAGTATTTTCCAAAAGAAAAACATATATTAGGTTATCCTTAAAATGATCCAGTAAAGAAGTGTGAAACCAGAAATTCAGGTCTAACTGGACAAATCACTCATACCTTTTCCACTACTTCATGCCACCCAGCCTGCATGGTGTGCTGAGTATGGGAGCCCAGGTTGTTAAGGAACACTACTCACACTGTGGATACTTGTCTTGGGTCTGACTTCTTTCATATCTCATCAGCTCTTTAGGGGAAAACCAGCCCAGATAAAAGTCATTGGCTATACGGGATGACTCAATACCCCACACATTTCCCTTTTAAGAGTTTTTTTTTTCCCTTTTAAACCACAACAAAGATTGCAGTACAAATGACTTCCATCTATGAGTTCTTTAAAGCTGAGATGTTGCTAAAGTCTTAATTTGGAGGAGGCCTAATTGCAATCCGAATGCTGCGTTGCGCTTAGAGAAACATCTGGACCAACAATGAGTGTTCCTTGCAAGGATGCTCTAGTTTCCGTTGATTTTTCATGCTGCTCACAGGTAAAGTCTATATTTGATTTGCAAGCTTTCTCTCAGCTCTGTGCTGATAAGGAAGCCTGTGATTTAATCTAACAGGGTAAGCAAAAGGTCTTCACACCACAGATTAGAACTACAGCTTCCTTAAAGGAATGGGGAACTCGAGAGATAACCACCCTGAAATCTCCCTCTGCACAAGGTGCTGAGGCATAGCACCAAAACAGTAGCAAGATTGCAGACATAGCTCAGCCTAAAGCTTCCATCAGGGTGGGGGTGGGTGCGCGGTAGACAGAGTGGGGGTGGGTGGCCATAACAGCAAGCTTATCTCTTCCGTGTTTTCAAAAGGAAATCATTAAAAATGAAATGATCCAATAATAATAAGGCTTCATTTTGGTTTGTAGATTATATTTTGCACATATCTTCTTTGTGTCTTTTTCAAAACCTCCCTGGATAATAGAGATCATTACAGTTAGACGTTTCACTCTGGAAAATCACTGTTAAGGCTAACTGGAAAAGCTCAAGCCCAGGAATCAAGAAATATAGTTCCTTGGGTTCTGTGAATATCCTTTTATTTTATCTTTGTTATGAAAAATATAATTTTATTTGATTTTCACAAAAACCCTAGAAAGGGGAGAAGAGTGTATTATCCTCTTTTAGAGATTTAAAAAACCTGAAATTCACAGGTTATGATTAGAGCCGAGATTAAGTGGCAAAGCTGAACTTTTGTCCAGAAACCCTGGCCCATGCTTTTCCATTTATGAAGCTGCTGAAGGTGAAGACCATTCATCATCATCAGCCGTCATTACATCAATAGTTACAAGGAACCAAGAGCTCACAGGGCAAAGTATTATTAAATACTCATTCTATACAGACACATCTAATCTTCACTAAAACCACATATGATGTTGCTTGGTTACAAGATACATAAAAACCCTTCAAGAAAACTAACTGAATGTAACAATGTGGAACCTGAACCAGAAAACCCTTCAAGCGGATAACTTATCCTTACTAAGCATAGAGCGTCGGAAAGGGTCAGAATTTGGCATCAGATACACCTGGGTTTGGATCACAGGTCAAGTATCTACTCAATGTTTAACAACCTGGGGCCAATTGTTTCATCAGCGAGAGCTTTCCTTTCCTCATTTGTAAAATGGGCAAAATAGATTGCATTGCTTTGCTTTATGTATACTTGGTTCAAGCTAGGATCTGTGTTCCCAAGATCCTCTTCACCATATGGTTCCAGGTTACAGTGGCCAAAAGAAGAACTTGCTTGGGATTAGGAAGATGAAGTGAAGCAGAAGTCATTACTTTTAGTAGATCACTATGATCAGACATGGTCAAGGATGAGTGGAAATATCTGGCAGTTTCAGCTTGTCCTTTCTCTCTTCCATTCCACATCTAACTCATTTTCCTAGTTACTGGCCTTGATGATCAACAGTGGCTACACGCCTACAACCAGGTGCTTGGCCATAGACTCACAAAAGCAATAGCTACACAGAGGCAAACGTATCCCATAGAGCTACCCCATTGCAGCCCGATTTCAGTGGCCAGATGTGCTTGGCTTCTTTCACTGATCTGCAAGCTCTGATTTGTCCATCTGTATCAGTCCTTCAGGCTGACTTGTCACTGATGGTTTCTCTGGTCTCCTCACACCCTCCTCTTCCAGACTTTCACTTCCTCAGCTCCTCTCATATTTGTGTAAGGTCTAGTTTATGTAACTATGCCTTAATTCCTTAGTACTTATAATGACTGTTTTCCTGTCTTAGCCTTGACTAACTGAAAGATCTCTATGTTTGTAATCTATAAAGACTGAATAAACCTGTATAACAAAATTTGGCATAAAGTAAAGGCACAATAAACGGTACTTGTGATTATTGTTATCTAAATATTGTATGAACTTTGGCTCATGATGCTTTTCCTTCACTTTGTGCTTCTGCTCTCTTATGTTCCCTCTATCAACTATCTTCTTTGTAACTTCAGTTTGCACCTGGGGATGTCTTTCCATTTATGTCTTCTTCAATTTCTTTCATCAATGTGTTATAATTTTCAGTGTACAGTATCTTATGTGGAGTAAGTCATTATTTACTTACTCCACAGAACCTGTTTGAACAACAGTTAAGAAGCATTGAGAGAGAGAGAGAAAGAGAGAGAATCACTCCAAAAAACAAAGAAACCCAAAAAAGAAGCATGACCGACAAGGTCAATTAGATGTTGTAACAGTGGACATTGTTGACTTGTTCCCAAATTCAACTGGAAAGCATACACTATTTTTTTCATTAATGTGATACTAGCTTTAGGCTTTTTTCATAGGTATTCTTTATCAGATTAAAGAACTTCACATCTAGTTCAAATTTAATTTACTGAGAGATTTTAAAAATATCCTGAATAGATATTTATTTTTAACAGCTTCTTTTGAGGGGCATCTGGGTGGCTCAGTCTGTTAAGCATCTGTTAAGCATCTGCCTTCGGTTCAAGGGTCATGATCCTGGGGTCCTGGGATCCAGCCCCAAGTTGGGCTCTCTGCTCAGCCAGAAGTCTGATTTTCCCTCTGCCCCTCCCCCCAGCTCATGTGCTCTCATGCTCTTTCTCTCTCAAATGAATAAATAAAATTATAAAAAAACTTCTTTTGCGTATATTGATATGACCATATGTTTTTCCCCCATTTTTTTCTGTTAAAGTAGGGAATTCCACTGAGTGATTTTCAAATGTTAATCTAATCTTGCATTCTGAGAATAAACCCCACTTAGTCATAATGTATTTGCCTTTTTATATATGCTGGGATTTCATATATAATTTTTTAAAGTTATGTTATAACTTCTCAAGATGAATGCTTATTGATTTTTCATTCATTATTCTTTTCTAATATGTATTTAAAGCTACAAATTTCCCACTAAGTACTGCTTTATATGATACATCATATTTTCATTATTTTATAATCATTTCAAAATATTTTATAATTTTCTTTTTTATCTCCTCTTTCATCCATTGATAATTTAGAAGTATTTTATTTCAATTGTAAAGATTTGGGATTTTCTTTTTACTTTTCTATTATTGATTTCTAGTTCAATTCCACTGTGGTCAGAGAATATATTCTATTATTTCATCCTTAAAATTTCTTAAGCCTTCATTTGTGTCACAGCATTTAGTCTATTTTGGTAAATATTAGTGATAAAGATTATTGACACCTTAAGTTTATAATGATAAATTTCAATAGAGATTTATGGCTGATTTCAGATTATTGTGCTCTTTAATTAGGTTACTAAGTAGAAGACCAGTAAAAACATGTTTACAACTATGACTTACAACATGAGCATTTTACACCATGACTTAGAATAGGTCTCTGAATTTTAGCTAATTCTTTGTTGTGGGTGGCTTTCCTAGGCATTTTGCAGTATTCTTGTCTTCTATCCAGTTGATGCTACCAGCAGTCCTCTGATTCCCAATATGATGACCAAAACTATCTCCAAACATTGCTAAATGTCCCATAAGGGGCAAAATCACCTCCTGTTGTGAACCATGGATCTATGTAAAGAAACATGTTTTTAAAAAACTAATGATGTAATGTATGGTGATTAACATAACATAATAAAATTTTTTAAAAAAAGAAACGTTTTTATAAGACCAGTGTACCTAGATAGATATATTTTTATTTTAAAATAGTCTGGGTTTTACTGTAAGGGCATGGCTGCATGTCCAACGATAATTACTTTTTCTGGCTGAAGATAGTACAATAGTACTTGTATGGCAGGGCAAAGTAATAAATAAATCAAAATAATTTAAATAAAAACATTTTTTCTATCATGAACAAGCTCTAGGATTCAAGATAAGGAATAGCCATTGATCTCCAAATGAAAATAAATGCCATCTAAAATTCTCCAGAGAAAGAGAGAGTGGACTACATGGAAACTCTATATTAAAATAAGCCTGAATATGCAGGGCATTTCTCTGCTTCAGGTTTGTCTGAGGATTTGGTCCTTTTTAAACAAACCACCCATGGTGAGTTTGTGAACAAATTAAAAGCTTGATTGTACTAGCATATATTTGGTTATAAGGAATTTATAATTAAATTATAACAATTTATTGCTATAATTAAAGCAATTTATTAATTACTAAGTACTATCTGTATCATTTTGATAATACGTCCTCAGTGTTCTACCTTGAGGTTCTACATTAGAAAAGAGACCATATGATTTCTATTTAAAATGTCAACTAGATGGTACACAACATCCAGTGATGCTCCAACAGCTATGAAACTTCAAACAAATGCACGGAATTCTTATGTGTCATGGGTAGGAACCATGTGATACATGCTATTCTATATCCTACGCTGAGGCAGATATCACAATCCAATATGGTACTGCTTTCCCCGTGAGCCAACATGTGTCCTCAGCATCCTTTTCAATAGAAGATTCCAGGAAGCTACTGCCATTAGATCAGAATGAGAAAACTTTTTGTTATCTCTGCATCCCTGCATATGGCCTTTAGATTCTTCTCCTCATACTCCACTTCCTCTCATTTATTATTCAGTGATCTTCAAGAGGAATAAAGGAGAAAGGACATCTGTTAACTCTCTAAAACAACACAGATTCTCTGCTTGAGGATACAATATGGACCACCAGGTTGGCGTGACAGGGTTCGAGAACCCTGTTCTGAACAGTTATATAGCTACTGCCACTGGAGAACAAACTGATTTCTGAATCTACAGCCTCTTCTGGGGACAGGCTACAGTATTTGCCCATATTTAAAGTAACCCTCCTAGCTACGTGAGTTGTGGGTGCCAAGCATGGAAACAAGCACCTGTTTGTCTTGGCATAAATTGACTGTGTTGCCCAGTATCACGTAGAATCATCCAGCTTATAAAGAGAATCAATGGCAGAATGTATGGAGGCTCAGAGCATATCCAATAGGAAGAGAGAAAATGTTGTTGGAGGAGTGACTCCGAGATGAATACATAGCCTTCCCTGACAGAACACCAACTGCATGAGAGAAAGGGGTGGGAAGAAAGCCTGGATTAAAGAAGAAAGACAAAGCCAAAACCCAAGCTTTGCTCCAAATCAGCACAAAGTCTTCATTCAAGAATAATTTAAAAGGTGCATTTCTGTATCTTAACACTCTTTTCTATTATTTTTGCTAGGGACACTTTTCCTTTTTCAAGAACTACAAGCCCAGAAAATAGCTTATATTTTGTCTTGGAAATGACAAATTGTGAAGAGCCCCACAGCACATCTTTAGCATTGTGAGCTAAAAACCAATTATGCATTATTCCAGAATAACTGCAGCAGCTAAGAATTGAGGAAGTAACACCCAATGGCTGGAAAATAAATGGGGAGAATTGTGAACTTTTTAATGTGGAGTTTTTAGCCTGGGCTCAAGTTATAAATATCAGCAAATGTTCTACCGTGCTTTGTTGCATGTGTCTAGTGCAATTTGTTTAGTGCTTCGAGATATGAGACAGCCATATATTTTACTCTCACTGCTAGTAGCCGATTTGCGGGAAAGCAAGTAATATAAAAATAGCTATTTACTCTGTTACAAGTGGTACAGTCCATTATCACTCTCCACTGATGTCGTTAAAAGGATAGCAAATCAATAATCAGTTCTCATGCCCTAACTCAGTAAACCATCTGCTTCCATTATTATAAACCAGGCTCAGTTTGAAGGCAACCTTTACTGAGTTGCTTGAAGCTGATTCATTTGATAAGACCACAAACATCACCATGGGAAAATTATTCCTTAATTACCTTTCTCTGAAATTTAAATGGTTAAGTGCTAAAGAATTTCTTTGCAAATAGGAGAACCAAAATTACAAGGCATTGTAAATGTATCAGCAAAGAGAAGGACTTTGGCTACATTGTCAAATTATGGAATCCATCTTGCACAGCTTTTTCTGAATTAAGATCGCTCAAGTAAACATTAGCTTTACATGTGAAGCCTCGGTTAGACATTTTTTCACAGCCTATGGGATATTGCTTCCGGAGCAGCCATTGAGATCAAGTACACACAATCCTGAAAACTAAGATGGAAATTGTTGGATAGATTGCAGGTAAAAAAAAAATAATAATAGTAATGGCCCCAAGCCCAAGAGTATGAAATAATTTCTGTTTTATATAACTCCGTTTAATTGGTGATTCTTAGCCTTCATTCTGCATGATACAGAAAATGTCAACTAGTAACTTCCAAGTAGATTCACTACTGGTACTATGTGTTCTGAGTCAATTCACGTTTTAAATTCTGTCTTTCCCTCCCCCAACCCCGTCTTCCCTTTCCTCTTGCCAGCATTCATTACTGAATTCTGAATGTTGTAAATCACTAATGGAGAGGAGGGCATTCATTCTAATGTTAGTATTGTTTTACATTTTTAAGCATCTTTTAAGATGCTGTTCGCTGTATCTTGTCTCAAGTGTGTTCCTTTCAGGCAGGTAGTGCACAAAGATGGAGAATCAGAGGCACGGAGATGAGCCAGTCTTTGTGATTTCTTGTCAAGTTCCATTTATGTTTCAGGTTCTCCTTCTGGTGTGCTGGCTCTCTCCTCCGGGTAACTTCCATCCCCTTTCCATAGGCAGGGGAAGAATCAATGGCTGTTTTGTGTCACTTTGGGACTGTGCGTGGATCCAGGGCAGAGCAAACATTCACACTGACCCCACCAAACATCTCTCTATTGTTTTCATATTAGCATGACATTAGCAAGAGACATTGAGAAACCTTCTGACTGCCAGAGATCTAAACAGGACCAGGAAGGCACTGGTCCTCTTTGCACTGAGATTCACAAGATGTTGTTGGAATATAGAGACAGACCAACAATGAGCTAGCTCTCATTTCTTATCCAACTGATTCTCTGCTTCAGGTCATGGAATCTATCTAGATGGTTATAGATAGGGAGCAGAAAAGGGGACAATAACTCTTTATGATCATGTATAATTTCTAATATTTCCTGATTTATAACTGCTTAGAGATTTTGATAGTGAAATTCAATAATTTGGAAGATTTATTCTGTTTCCTATACTAATTATCCTTATACAATAGGTGCCCTAGTTGCATGAAAGTTGCAAGCTTTTTAATACTTAGATTCCTGCCTAAAAGTTTTAATTGGTCATTTCTCTGTGACATCTTAGAAGAAGGGATAGCTCTATCTTTATAGCCTTTATTATACTCAACTAGGAAAAAGTAATTGTTTTTTCAACTTTGTCACTTATCAGATTGTAACTATTTCAAGGGCCAGGCTGCAGCTTTTCCTTTATTTTTTTGGAGGGAGGAGATACAATCTTTATTGAAAATAAAACATGCACTGAAACAATCCTAACATATAAGTGTATAGTTTAATGAATGAATTAACATCTATAAAACCACACCAGTCAAGGTTAGAATGATGTAAGCCTACCAGAGACCCTGATGTTCCTGTGTAACCTTCCTGATTACAAACACTTTCCTTTCTTTTTGGGCATATTATCTTAATTTTAAAGATAATTTCTTTTAAATATATATGTGTATACACAGTAATTTTAGTTTTGTGTACTTTGAACTTTATGTATATGGAATAAGTCTGTATGTCTCATTTTGTGTCTTCCTTCTTTTGTTCAAATTTATGTTCTTAAGATAAGCTATGCTGTTGTGTACAGCTGCATTCATTTACTTATTTTGATGTATAGAATTTCACTTTATACAAACATACCATATTTTTTTAATCCACACTAGTGTTGATAGATCTTTGGCACATTTCCAGTTTGAGGGCATTTTGAGCAATGCTGTCATGAACATTCTTACCCAGGTATCTTGGTCCACATAATCACAAGTTTCTTTAGCGTAAATATCTAACACTGGAATTCCTGGGTCATCAGAGAATATATGGATCATTAATACTAGAAGATCATGCCAACTTTTACAAAATTCTAAAAATTTAGCCTTCCAACGGTAGTATAGGACTGTTTCCATAACCCTAAACATCTCTTAGGATTTGTCAGATTTTTAAATTTTTGTCCATCTAAGTAGGGAAGTAGCTGTCATTCCTTGTGACTTTAATTTGCAATTTCCTGACTACAAATGAGACTGAGCCCCCTTTCATATGTTATTGGCCTTGACTTTAATCTTTGGATCATTCAAGTCTATTGCTAATTTTTCTTTTGGGTGTCTGTCTTTTCCTTAATGGATCACAAAGTGTCTTTATAAATTTTGAATACAAACCCTTTTATTGATTATGCATGTTGCAAATATCTCCTCCCTTACTTGCCTTTTCACATTGTTAAAGTGATTTATAATGAAGAAAAAATTTAATTTTATTATGACCAAGTGTATTCATTTTTTTCTTTATGCTTAGTGCTTTTTATAGCTTATCTCCCAAGTTATAATGATTTTCTCATATGCTCACATTTGGATCCTTGATCTGGAATTTGTTTTGTGTATGATGTAAAGTAGTAAATCAACTTTTTTTCATATGAATATATAATTCCTGAAAAAATAAAAAGTCCTATTCCTTCAGCACTATTTATTGAAAAGTCCATGTCTTTATTGCTCTGCAATGCCACCTTTGTGAAAATTTGAATCCATATATGTTTGGGTCTATCTCTAAGCTTGTTATTCTCATCTATTGATTTATTTGTCAATATCACAGTGTCTTACTTACTTTTGCTTTATAATAAATAACAACATATGATGGAACAAGTCTTTTACCTTACTATTTTCTTCAGGCATATCTTAATTATTGTTTGTCATTAAATATCCATAAAAATGTTAGAATTATCTTGCCAAAACATATGTTGGGGTTTTGACTGGGATAATCTTGGTTCCTTATACCAATTTAGACAAAATGATGACTTTAAAATGATGACTCTTCATATCCTTTAACATGTTACATCTTTAACTTTGTGGGTTTTTTTTCAGTAATATTTTATTATTCTTTCTTAGAGGAATTTAAAAACTTTTATTAGACTCTACTAGATATTTCATAGATTTTTATGGTGCTATAAGTTGGATTTAGTTGTTAGTTGTTTCTTGTTTCACCTATTCATGGCTGGAATGTGGTATTAAAATTTATTCTATCTTGATTTTATAATTAACAACTATGCATAACTTTCTTATTTAATAATTCAAACTATATGCTAATAATTTATCTATAATAATTTATAAAAACTTATTTAATAATTTCCCTCTTCTAATTATTCATCTATAAATTCTTTTGGATTTTCCATGAAAACAATATTAATTAAAATTATGGTAATAATTTAATGTACATTCTTTTCTTTTTTTTTAAGATTTTATTTATTTATTTGACAGAGAGATAGTAAGAGCAGGAACACAAGCAGGGGGAGTGGGAGAGGGAGAAGCAGGCTTCCTGCCAAGCAGGAAGCCCAATGTGGGGCTCAATCCCAGGACTCTGGGATCATGACCTGAGCTGAAGGCAGACGCTTAACAACTGAGCCACCCAGGCACCCCAATATACATTCTTTTCTAATTCTTTTATTTTTTGTATCATTTTCTTCCTAGTTTAATGCTAAGACTTCAAATATGAAGCTAAATAAAAATGGTCATGTGGACATCATTGTCATGTTCCTGGTCCCAAAAGGAGAACTTTTAATATTTCACCATATAATATTATGTTTACAGTACTTCATTTGTAGATGTGCTTTGGCAGATCAACAAAATTCTCCTTTATTCTTAGTTTTGTACTTTCTTTTAATATGACTGGATCTTGGATATTATTAAGCATTTTTTTCTGCCTCTATTGAGATATTTAGATATGCTGCTTTTCTTTTAATCTGTAAATAAGATGAATTATACCAATTTATTTGTTATAGTTAAATCAGTTTTCATTCTTGAGATATTAATCTTGGATGAGATATATCATCATTTCACATATTTCTGGATTCAGTTTTTTTTATGTTTAGTATTAGTTATGAGTGACTATAAAACGGAAACCTCAGTTTTTCCTCCTATGGGTCTTTCTCTTGGGAGTCTTCTTTGTTACTCTTATAGAACACTTCACTTCTAACACTTCTGGTCACTAAATGTGTGAAGTTTTTCCCCACAGCAAGCAATTCTCCACAATACCAGCTGGCTGTCCTACAATTTAACTCAATTCTGACACTATCTTCCTGAAGGTAGTGTCAGATCCGACAGGTTAAGGACTCAGTGCCACAAGATTCTTCCTAACAACTTCAGATGCCAATAGCAGGTAATAGGTCCCTGGTTTATCCACAACCTCTGTCCAATTTGGCGACGTACTGGAGGTTCTCGTGACCCCCTTCTCCATTTGATTAATTTGCTAGAGCAGCTCACAGAACTCAGGGAAACACTTATGTTCACCAGTTTATTAAAGGATATGATAAAGGATACAGATGAATATTCAGAAGAATGGGGTGAGGTCTGAGCACAGGAGCTTCTGTCCCTGTGGAGTTGGGGCAGATCATCCTCCCCATATGGATATGTTCACCAGCCTGGAAAGTTCTGAACCCCATGCTACTGGGATTTTATGGAAGCTTCCTTACTGGAAGGATTGGTGGGGGGGTAGGGCTGAAAATTCCAAGCTTCTAATCATGGCTTGGTCTTTCTGGGACCAGCCCCCATCCAGGAGACTTCCAGGAGCCCGTTCAGAGCCTCATTAGAAGAAAAGATGCTCCTAGTGCTCTAATCAGTTAGGAATTTACAGGGGTTTTAAGAGTCCTGTTTCAGTGTTGGTTCACAATCTTGGGAGTTCCCTCTATAAAATCTGAAACTGGCCCTATACAAGGAGAGACCAAAGAAAGATACAGGCCACTCCAGATTGATAGTGGCAGGCTTAATAAGCAAGGGAACATAACATAGGCAGCTTGTCTTGGGCAGTTGAAAGATGAGTAGATGTCTATACCTGTCCACCAGAATCTTTAAAGTTTATGTAGAGGACTTAATGTGGTTCAGTCATGGGTACTGTCCAAGTGGCCTCAACAACACCTGACTCTCTCAAGGCTATATCCTTGAAACAGCTCTTGGTGTGGGGATGGTAGATAGAGCACACATTCCTTGGAAAGGGGAGGAGATGAGGAGCCTCCAATTGCCAGGGTCCAGCTCACAGATCAACCAATGGTCACATCCTCTCAATGGCCCCCTCCAATAGTCAGGGATGGGGTCAAAGACCAAATATTAGAACAACAGATGCTCCCAGGACTTTTAACACTTAGTAAATTGCAAGGATTTCAGGAGCTCTGTGGCAGGAACGGGGGGCAGAGACCTATACATATTTCTTATTATCTCACAGTGACTTTGTCCTTTTTTTTTTTTTTTTTATAGTATCCTTGTTGGGTTTTAGTGTTAATATTATGCTAGTCTCACACATTTTCCATTTTTTGAATAGTTTATATATAATTAAAGTTATTTCTTCCTTGAATGCTTGGGAGAATTTCTTAATGAAACCAAGTAGGCCTAGAGTTAATTTTTGATAAGTATTTGAGCATGAATTTACATTTTTAAAAGGATATAAAGTATGTAGGTTATCTACTTCTTTTGTCAGCTTTGATAAATAATATTTGTTAGTTTATAAGTGTTTGTAACATCCTCTTTTTTTTTAGACTGCAGCATCTCTTGTCACTTATTTTTATATTTTTATTTTTTTAAGATTTCATTTGTCAGAGAGAGAGAGAGAGAGGCAGAGGGAGAAGCAGGCTTCCTGTTGAGCAAGAAGTCCGATGTGGGACTCAATCCCAGGACCCCAGGATCATGACCTGAGCTAAAGGCAGACGCTTAACTGACTAACCCGTCCAGGTGTCCTTCACTTTTTTTTTTCTGATGATAATTATGTGTGCTTTCTTTTCTTCTCCCTGCCACCTTGGTAGATCTCATCAAAGGTTTGGCAGTCTCTCCAGCCTTTTAAAGAATTATTGGTTGTGTTGATCCTTTTTATTAAATGTTTGCCTTATTTTTATTTATTTTCAATTTTTTAATATTATCATTTCCCTCCTTCTAATTTTCACAGTCTTACTTTGATATTTTCTTTTTAACTTGATGAGATGGGTTCTTACTTTGTTATATTTAATCTTTTTTCTTTAGAATTTATTTATATATGTGGTTATAATGTCCCCTCTACTTAACTGCTGTATGCCACAAATCTCAACATGCAGTATTTCTATTAAGTTCAAAATAATTCTAGGGGCGCCTGGGTGGCTCAGTCGTTAAGCGTCTGCCTTCGGCTCAGGTCATGATTCCAGGGTCCTGGGATCGAGCCCCGCATCGGGCTCCCTGCTCCGCGGGAAGCCTGCTTCTCCCTCTCCCACTCCCCCTGCTTGTGTTCCCTCTCTCGCTGTGTCTCTCTCTCTGTCAAATAAATAAATAAAATCTTTAAAAAAAAAAAATTCTAATATGCATTATGATATCCATTCTGATAAATAAGATGTTCTTATTTCAACATCTCTGCTATTTATTTATTTTTTTATTTATTTTTTTTTTTTAAAGATTTTATTTATTTATTTGACAGAGAGAGAGACA
Organism: Halichoerus grypus; assembly: GCF_964656455.1. Lineage (NCBI taxonomy): Eukaryota > Metazoa > Chordata > Mammalia > Carnivora > Phocidae > Halichoerus > Halichoerus grypus. The sequence continues at coordinate 36,046,620 of NC_135722.1, forward strand.
CAGCGAGAGAGGGAACACAAGCAGGGGGAGTGGGAGAGGGAGAAGCAGGCCTCCCGCGGAGCAGGGAGCCCGATGCGGGGCTCGATCCCAGGACCCTGGAATCATGACCTGAGCCGAAGGCAGACGCTTAACGACTGAGCCACCCAGGCGCCCCCAACATCTCTGCTATTTAGAAATAGTTCTTAATTTACAAACACACAGTAATGTGTGTTTTAAATTGATTTTTAGCCTAGTTACATGATGTTCAGACAATATATCATATATAAATCCAATCTTTAAAAAATTTATTGAGACTTAAATTATGAACAAACAACATATGGTCAATTTTTGTAAACATTTTGTGTGTGCTTAAAAAGAAATTGTGTTCTGAGGTTTTGGGATACAATGTTCTATATAATTCTTTCAGGTCAATTTGTTTCTATCCCAAGTCTTTTATACTTGTTGCATCTGCTTTGAAGACTCTTTTCCCATACATCTGCATGGCTAACTACTTCATTCCATTCAGATCTATGCTTACAGACAATCCCATTAGAGAGATCTTCCCTCCCTACCCTATGTGACATTATATGTCTATTTGTTTGCTTATTATCAATCTCCCTAACTGTAATATAAACACCTTGAGGCAAGGACTTCTCCCCTCTTATTTATTGTGCTATCCCCAATACTTGCAAAGTATTACGCACTAAATGCTCAGTAAATATGTTTTGAATGATTAAGCGAATGAATTAAAAATAATACCCAACAAAGTACCAGTCTCTCTCTCTATCTATATATAGATATAGATACAGATATATATATGCTTTGTCTCACTGTTTTCCTTCAATATATTTGGCAGTTCCCACACAGACAACAGATAGGTTTAAAGCACAGGTAAGTGTGGGGCAGGAAATGGAGAATAAGGAGATCCCTGTCATAGAACTTGCCTAAAGCAGGTACTCAGTAAATATTTGCTGTATGAATTAAATAAAATTGAGAACAAAGAAGAATGAAAAAAGAGAGGAAAAGGAAGGAGGAGAGAACAAGTTGTAAATTGAACAAAGGAAGAAACTGACAGACAATATATTACACTACTCTTGATGTTCCTTTTTTTGTGGAAGCACCTGGCTTCTTTTGCACATTTACCTGCTACCTCCCAAGAGAGAAGGAATTACTAATATGATTAGTCAGTTAAGGAAAGAAGCTGAATGCCTGTAAAGCTCAGTTCTTCCTTCCTCCTTGCATTTTGGCATCGGTGTCCTTGCAGACAATGTACATTCTACCCTGCTTCTCCATGCATTAAATTTCATAGGGGCAAGCTCTACATGTGTGGGAGATTTGCTATTGTCCAATGCTACAGGAGTAAATCTATTAAATTCTGGGAATTAATTTTATGAAGCCACTACTGCTATGCACCCAGGTTAGATTCTCTAAACAATTCTATCTGTAATAATCTAACATTTTAAAATCTGGATCTTTTTTGTTTCTTTGCTATTGCTCAATTGCTTCTAAACTCAGAGAACAGTCTTAATAAGTATCTGGACTGTCTATAGTATATTTTCACTGATATGCATTATCAGTACTACGGTATATTTTTCAAGCAAGACTTTCACACTGACTGAAACTATGGATTTCTATCAAAACAAAACCAGCTGAGGGAGGAAAGGAGAAATAGGCTCCTGTTTCAGAAATTCAGTCGATTGGGGTGTGTGGGTGGCTGGGTCAGTTAAACGTCTGACTCTTGATTTTGGCCCAGGTCATGATCTCAGGGTCTTGGGATCAAACCCCATGTTGGGCTCCAACACTCAGTGTAGAGTCCTCTTGAGATTCTCTCCCCCTCCCTCTCCCTCTGCTCCTTCCACTTGTTCTCTCTTTATCAAATAAATAAATAAATCTTTAAAAAAAAAAGGAATTCAGCCAATTTGCTATATAAGCTTTTCCCCATTCGATATTCAACTATGTCAAATGTCCTCAAGCTGTCTACACAGGCAAAATGAAATGTAGAAATGTAGCAATTACTCATCTAAACTCAGCAAGTTTAGACATAAAGGGAAAAAGACAACATACTAAGAACATAATAGGGATATACTGGAACAAATGACTCCTTGCGTTCTAAGTTATCCTTAGAAATAGTCTATATTCCTAAGTGTTGTATCCTTCCCCCCCACCCCCCAAATGTAGTATCCTTCATAGAGACTTCTGACCATGGATTGGAAAGGACCTAGTGAACTCAACCATTCAAGACATGCTCAACTATAGTAGTTTGGATGAACGCAACTAGAAATGAAAGGCCTTGGAAGTAAAACGAGGAAGGATAGCATCAGGTGGTGGCCCAGGGTAATGCAACGCTAATAAGGAAGTTTGGTAGGAGGGCTACTTCATTGTGAACTTTTTGAATCAGAATTTTAGTGCCAGCAACAACACCGGGGACAATCAAAAGTGTAAAGGTAAATGAATAAGAAATTTGGGGGGAGACAAAGAGAGAATCTTTTACAAAGTCTTATCTCAGACATCCTGTGGTCTCTTAAGTACTGTAGAGACTGTTCAAGAAGGTAGCTAGCTCCATGTCAAATGTGTCAGTATACCGTCAATCCTCCGATAGCAGGTGCCTGCTAACTCTCACTCAGGCACTATATTTCTCTTTTCACATATATGCCCATATGAAATGTTGCATGAGTTGCCATTTTGTTTAACAGGACAAAATAGAAATCAGTTCTGCCATGAACAGTGATGCCATCGGGAGCATACTTCAGAAGTGAAGGAAATACATAAAGAGGTTAATGACACAAGATATCAAACTGTGGCATTGAAAGTGAGATCTAACTTCCTTAGGTCATAAATTCCAACAAAGATACAATTTTCTTATCTCTCTAACTATATCAGTGCCAAAGATTACTGGCTGCCATCCAAGGGAAAGGCGACCCTGTTTCTTTCAAGAGGTTTACATATCTGTATTGTGTGTCACCAACCAGAGCTTTGAAAATAAATGCTTAATTTTTACTATTTATGGGCAGGCAATATCTGTGGTTTGATTGAGAAAATAGGCTCCTGGAGCAAACTGGTCAATCAGGCCTTTGGGGAACCGGCCATTTGCTGATTTGTTCTCACATTCCCTTCCAGTCCTTCCCCTGTTGCATTACACTTCCCAAACCTCCTTTTCCCTCTGATTTACAGGCGGGCTGGATTAAAGGGAGGCATCAGAAGCCGACAAGGTAGGAGGAGGGAAGAAGCCAGGTTTTTCTTGTGTCTCTCTGCCTTGAGCAAGGTCCTCTGTAACTCTAGCTCTCACCAGACAGGCTTGGTCTTTGCGGTTCCTATTCTAACACGGCAGCCCCCACCTTGTTTCTAGCTTCTGCCGGTTGGCTCTGGTTCTGGTTCCTGCACTTTAGTTAACACTATGTCCTCTTGTTATCCTTCCAAAAGCTTCCAGATGCTGCTAATCTCTGACTTGGCTTCCTCTGTTTAGCTTCAGAACTCTTCCAACACATGTGTAACTAATCCCCTGTATTAAATTCCCTCTGCTTGAAATATCTAAAGTGGTTCCTGTTTTGTTTTGTTTTGTTTTTCTCTCTCTGGACCCTGACTGAAACATTTAGTGATCAGAGGAAAAAGGACAAAGTGAGGTTAGGTAACATAGTGGAGAAATTGTCTAGGTGAACAGAAGAAACAAAATTGAAAAATTATTTTCTAGTGTAGGAGGAGGAAAAGCATAACAAGCTCAGTTGGTCAGTTAAAATTTAACTCCTCTAATGGATTCATCCCAAATCTGCCTCTTGGGAACTCTGCAATCTTAAGGAAAATTATTTAGTCTCTCTCTGCTTTGGTTTCCTCATTAGTAAAATAGTGTGAAAAATAGTACTGTTGCCATAGGTTTATTGTGAACATTAAGGAAATTGCCAGCAATGCTAGTTCATAGCAAGTCATTAATAAATGCTAGTTAAAGTAGGACCTTTTACCTTTTTAGTGCCTTGGTGACAGGATCTCCTTGGTTATTTTTGGTTTATTTAAGCTACAAATAGATATTAAAATTATCTTCTTAAGAATAATATCTTCTTAAGTAGAATAATACATGAATAGAAAATTACATAAAAGAATAAACAAATGTATGCCTGAAACTGACATATTAAAGAGAGAATAAGGGCAATCTTTCCCCTGTAAATAATTTAAGTATTTATTTTTGTGGTCTCTTCTGTAAATTATCTCGATAATTGTATCAGGAAAGGATAATTGTAGCATCTCATGCCTGCTTTTTAAATATTACATAAGTTAATTCCTTCCCCTAAAGACAATATAATACCTACACTTTATCTAATTCTATCCCTGGGAAAGAATAGTCATTTGTTGATTCTTTGCCTTATGAAATCAGTATTAAAATCTGGGAGGGAAAAGAAATGACTCACCTCTTACAGCAGGTGGGGCTCATTGGCACTTTTTGGCAAGGCTTCATTCAGAACTCCTGGGTTATTTTTGTTTTTGTTTTTGTTTTTTAGAGAGAGAGTGCGCATGCACACAAGGCAGGGTGGGGGGAGGGAAGGAGCAGAGGAAGAGAGAGAGAGAGAGAGAAAAGCTGAGCGTGGAGCCAACGCAGGGCTCAATCTCATGACCCTGGGATCATGACCTGAGAGGAAATCAAGAGTCGGAGGCATTACTGACTGAGCCACCCAGGCGCCCCCTTAGTTTGGTTTTTAACAATCTCCATGGACTATAGTTAAGTCGTGAGCACTCAGTGAATACTGGCGGATCCGGCTTGACTGGACAAACTGCGATGGAAACCACCTAACAGCTCTCATGAACATGAATGTATACATGGCAGAAACTGGGAGATTTGTTGCAGCCACCCGAATAAGCACAATTCAAATGAATCTACTCAAAATCTTCTCTGTGGTTCAACAAGCTCTTTTCGTCCTATGTAATTTGAAAAGTGCCACCAATCATATTATTTCTTCAGAAATTCCTTCCATTTCTTAACTGTGCAGAGAAATAGGGTACTCTGCATGTACCTTTAAAGTAAAATGTTTCTTTCCTTGCAGATTTTCCTAGGGAAACAATACCCAGCCTTTTCAGCTACATAATATTTATCAGATCAAATGACTTCGAATTATCTGACTGCTCTTCACCATTAGATTTTGGTCCTTTGGCCAGTAGGTAATCATTTCCAATCATTACCTACTTGCTTGTAATCGCCATTCTCCAACCCATCCCTTTATCATCGTTCGACTTCCCCCACACAGCCTGACAGCAGAATTCTAGAGCTGAACATTTGTAAGATTTACCCGGCTTGTTAGCAGTTTGTCATCCTTTGAGGATTTTTTTCTCCCTCAAAGCACCTTCAGATGTTTAAGTTACTCATTCATATCCTTGGAGGGGAAAACACAAACTGGTTAAGCTGTGTATTTTCTTGACGGCTCATCAATATGGCTAAGATGTTTTGAACTCTCCAGAAAAGCATAACCCAATTTCTGGCCTGCAATTTATGCAGTTGCTTAAGACAATGAGGCAAGAGAGGGCAGGGCATCTGAGGGCATCAGTAGGAGAATAAGCATCAAAGGAGAGTCTCTAAATAATAACTATTGTGCATTGAGCAAGTAGGAAGTTTAAGAACCTCATAAAACCCCTCAAAGTGTGTGGTATTAATCTCCTTTTTTGATAAACAAGGATGCTGCTTTTTAGACAGGAAGTAACTTGTTCACAGTTGACGGGACTAGGGAATGAAAAAACTGGGATTCAAACCCAGGTCTGTTTGACTCAAAGACATGTGCTTTCTCCACTTTATCTTGTGTCTTCCGGGTCCAGTTCGTTTTCATTCTTCTTCTGTGTGCCATTTTGTTCCCCACTCTCTGTCATGCAGGTGGCGTCATTCAAATGACTCACTATGGTATCAAAATCATGTGCTGTGACCTCATCCTCATGCACCAAACTCTCCTGTTAGACATCTCTTACCTTAAAACTGTGCAAAGCACCTGGTCAAGTGTCAGCCAACAGTTGAACTTCAACTGTTACCACTTGTTTCTTTCCACATTTTCTGTTGTTGCTGACCCCCACCCTCCTACACACCTGCTGACTGCCCCCCTGATTATGCTACTGGATCTTCAAGAATGCTGTATTTGTCTAGTTCCAGCTGTGATGTGACACCACGAGCAGTTACTGCTCATACCCTGCTTCTTAGAGCTCCTTAAAAATAGCTCACCTTGTCTTTGTCTTAAACTTTAGCAAAATGAATTCCCAGCTTGAGGAGCTATTTTATCCAGCAATGTTTTCTTCAACAGTGTAATGCTGCGTATCATACCCTTTTGTCTGGAAGTGACTTCTTTTTCCTCAGAATGCTGTACCTTGCTGTTTTCATTCCTGTTGCCCCAAATAACATTGTCCAAAATAGGAGTTCAATAAAATAACATTCAACACCTAGCATGAGTTCATAAATGATTGAAAAGAAAAGCATAAACCAGAGGCAGCTGGTTTCTTTACAATGAAGAGAGTTCTTTGAATCAAGATATATGCATGTGCTCAGGGGGGACATTCTCAAGATACCACAATTCCCATTGTTTTTAGTTTTGGGGCTCCAAAGCTTGAGCCAAATACACTGATTTATTAGCATTTAAGTTGCTTCGTGCTGTTTCCCACTTTTGCTCTTGTGCATGGCATGGGTGGTTCTCAAAGGCCGGTTAAACCTTTTTCTTGGTCTGAGTTTCTCAGTTTTACTCTTCAATTTTGAATTTTCACAATATATCCTTTTTTTCCCACACTCCAACAGTGGGCATTTTTACTAGTTTTGCCCATTGTGGAGTCAGAGTGATTTCTCATCTTTTCTTAGATTGCTATGCAAAGTGACTAGAAAGATAAATGTCCCCACTGAAAGGCAGTGTGATTGAACCATCTAGATCCAGACTAGAAGGGCAGATGAGGAACAGACTTCTGCCAGGGACTGGACAGCTGGATGCATTTCACAGCTCACAAAGCAACCCCACTCATGAGAACGAATGAAGAGTCACAGGTCTGCGGGAAAGCAGCAGCAGGATGGTTGCACACAGCTGAATGTAATTACCCACCTCACCCAGAAAGTGGAAGTGAAAATTTACAGCTGTGGAATCATGGAGCCAGAGGGCCAGTCTAGCCACGCATGTGCCAGGCTTATACTATTTCACCCAATGCCGCACAGCAAGGTCCTGCTGAGATTTACAATCAAAATGGTTGTCCTGCTAGAGCCAGAGTGGATCTCAGGCCCTGGGCAACCCAGTCCAAATCACTTGGCCTGACATGAAAGACTTCTACTTACAGTAGTGCTACTTACCCTCAGTGCCCACTCTCCTCCAGCCTACTTCATTTCCTTGTCCTTATTCTGGGAAAGCCTTCCTGTTCCTAATCCTTCAAGACAACTTCAAGTCTTCCTCTCTAAGTATTTCCCAGCTACTCCATATTGCTTTTGCTTCAGAGGTACACACTCTTTACTCACAGCTGTGTGTTCTAAGACACGTTCGTGTAAAACGTGGATCACTGTCCCCAGCTTTTAGGAGTAGTTTAAGTATGAAATAAGACAACATTTGTGTAATGCTTAGTACCTCCTTGTCAGAGAGTACATGAATTCTATATTCCTCTTCTCTCAGCTCCAAAAACATAGAGCCTGGTAGGCTGCCCATGAAACATTTGATGGTTAATTAAAATGGATGTGTTAGTCTACTTCCTGAGCACAGAATGTCCACATTTCTTCAAAATGCCCAGAGATGGATTCTTTCAAACTACCTTTGAATGAAATGAAGGGAAGAATGTGTGATAAACTATAGTCAGTTAACAAACACCACTGCACAACCAAGAGATGAAATTGATATGCTACAGTGCCATCAGGTATATTAGGGAGATATGTTATCTTGCTGGACAAAAGGGAGATATTTGCAACACATACTCACAAGGCTTCAAGCTTTATCTGGAACACTGTCTCAAGCCTTATCGGGAACACTGTCAAGTAGGAGAGGAAAACCTGAAATTGACTTTCGTGGAATTCATGAAGCTTTTATGGTCTGCTTAAAACTCCAGATAAATATCTGATGGACTATTTTTGTGTTGTTGTTATATGGTCAGAAGTCTTTTTTTCTTCCCCCAGAAGTCCTTTTTAAAAAGAGAAACAAGCATGAAGCTGAACTTTCTACTTCTGAATTTTTGCAATGTTGGTGATAGACTGTGAATGGACACCAAATACCATCCAAGCACTGTGGACCAAAGTCAAGCATCAATGACCTCATCATTCCCTTAATTTTTATAATTGTGTCCTCGAGTCCATCCATGATTTTTTCTCTCTGAGACCTTAAATTTAATTTTCTCTAGAAAATAATTTCTGGAATGTAGTAAGTTCCAGTTTATTGGTCTTTTGTACATTGTAGATGGAAGGGCATCATCTTTAAATGGGAGTGAGAATTACACAGACATGGATCTACCCTAGTGCATAAGAAAGGAGGAATCACAACTCTTCAATACATACAAGGGTTAAATCAAGATATTTTTTTTGGCCTTCTTGATCAAAGTGTACTAAACTAAATGGTGGCTCCCAAAAAGTCATGTCCACACCCTAACCCCCAGAACGTGTGAATGTTACCTTCAGGTTTTGCAAATGTAATTCAGGGTCTCGAGATGAGAAGATCTCCTGTGTTATCAGGTGGACCCTAAATCCAATGACAAAAATCCCTATAAGAGGCACATAGAATAGAGACACAAGAGAAGAGGAGGCGGCAGTGTGATCATGGTGGCAGAGGATGGAGTGTTGCAGCCACAAACCAAGACCAAGTAGAGCCATCTGAAGCTGGAAAAGGCAAAGAAGGATTCTCCCCTAGAGTCTCTGCTGACACTTTCAGACTTTTGGCCTTCAAAACTGAGAAAATAAATTCCTGTTGTTTTAAGACACCAACTTTGTGTCTTAAATTAGTCTCCAGCAGCCGCAGGAGACTAATACCCAAGGCTAATTTTAATTCTGATACTCTCCAATATGGGAAGTATCACTCTCTTCAATTACAAAGACTTTTAAGTCTGCTTTATTTATAGTTATTGTCTGCATTTTTCTTATCTGCTGAATAACAGAGAAGAATGACAAACATTTCTTTCTCGGATGTACTGCAGCTGTCCAGATGCTCTGCCATTGTTAAGGAGAAGGTATTCTGGGTTTCCCTTTATCTCTGCAGATGACACTCCAAGATTCTGCCTGCAGGTCATATGCTTTCTGTTGTCTTAGCTTACCTGGGCTTCCTTGGTCTGCTGTGTTTTGTCTGTTGTGAATCAAAGTGAAGTTGGAACAGGAAAGAACAGGGTTCAGCTGTCTTGTTCTTCCACCAAGCTTCCACAATACTTAATCATCATCAGTACACTTGTGTGAATTAATCTATATCTGTTGCCTGGGAAATGAACAGTTTTGATAAAAAGTAATACATTTCAAATTTAAGCCTTTCCAATGAGTACTTTCTAAAACACATCATTTGCTTCAGAAATGGAAATATTGAAGATTACTGATGATGCCTTCTAAAACGTAGGATGCTGATGTTCCACCCATTTAAGAAGTGTTCTTGTTCCAGTAGAATTGAACTAATCGATAGAAATATCAATATACACACTTCGCAGAAGCAGATACAGAACATACTGAGGAATTCTGGGGTTTAGATACCAATAAACACCACATGATTAAAGTGAATGATAAATAGGAGGGTGAGGTGAGGGTGAAGAGAAAAGCAAATGTTTCACTGACCTGTAAACTTTGAGTGAGCATTAGTTAACTCAAGGGTTTCCTGTGGCTTTAAACCAGAGGTCTGTGACATATTAATTCCATGAGCCTCATCAGTCCACCCACATGTTTTGCATGGCCTGAATTCACACTTTTAAACTTGGATTCAGAATTTAATACTCAGGGCACCTGTGTGGCTCCGTCTGTTGGGCATCTGCCTTTGGCTCAAGTCATGGTCCTGGGGTCCTGGGATCGAGCCTGCTTCTCCCTCTCCCTCTGCCCTTTCCCCCCACACTCATGCTGGCTCTCTCTCGTGTGCTGTCTCTCTCTCAAATAAAATCTTAAAAGAATTTAAGACTCATAACATCACATATTAAAATCCAAATTTATGGCTTCTTCTGAAAATTTAAAAAGCTTGGGAATATTGGGTCCATATTGTCACCTGGCAACAATCAGCTCGCAATCAACTGAGACCTATGAGATGCACTATTTAGGTCACTGCAGTGTTTGTGACCCCCTCCAACTGACTCTGGGTACTTCTTTACATTGTCTCCCGGAGTTGGTGTTTAAAATCTGTTTACAACCTGTCACTCTGATTTCTAGTTAGCAACTCATTCCTTTAATGCCATTTTCCAATTTTATATGTGAAATTATCTAAAAAATTCTTCCCTGGTCCACAATAGAATCGTTAAAGCTCTGTTCACAAACGCGATTGAAAGCAATACTTCACCATTTGTAAACATCATGGAATGTAGGACCGCAGATTTTTGTTCTATTTTCTTTAAAATGCCTTCATTTCCCAAGTTGCATAGTGTTTGATGTTTTTGATCAAAAGAATATATTTTAATTTTGCATTTAAAAGAAGCAATCCCACTTCCCACCCTTAAATTCATTTGGTTCTTTATTAAAACAATAGTGCTAAAATACCACAAATGTGTTAATGTTCCTTTTAAAGCTGATTTTTTATCATGTGAGACTGGCATACCAACACCAATAACCAGGTAAATTTGCATTTCGATGTGTTTAAATACATCTATTTGGCTTCTCAGTTCCTAAGATATTGATTTCCCTTTTCAATAATATTTTTCAAAAATTTAGTAGCTTCAAGTATTGAAAAATTTCTGCAATTAGAGAAACTTTTCTTGTAACTTAAATCATTTCTCCCCCAAAGCTTGGCATTACATGGTGGGTGCCATCTTGGAGAGCTGACTGCTACAGTCTACAGTTGTGATAGCTGTAGTGCTGGTTGTTATATTCTCAGATTAATCAAACAGATTCTCTTCTTCCTCAGTGTCCATTACCCCTGTTTGAAGCTATAACACGATGACATCACGGTAATGATCCACAGGACTGATTATGATTCCAATATGCAAGAACCAAGAAATCAAGAGGGTAGAGGCATCAAACTGACTTAAAGATCTGATTATTTATAAATGTTCCTTGAATTTATTTCTGAACATGCCATGCGTGTCTTTTTTATTGCTTTGTGATAACCCCATCTGGCTTGTAAACTTCTAATGGAAAAGACAATGTTTTCATATCTTTAACTAGGTATACAACAGGAGTTTCATGCTTGTTGAACAGTAATTAGATATAGATAGATAGCTAAAAATATTTATTGTATAAATATTTGAGTGGATAAAAAGGTGAACAAATAATTCTTTGATAATTTCCCATTGATCTCAGAATGAGATCTTCATGTGACTGTGGCCTGTCACATCTGGCTGCAGCCTACCTGTCCAACCTCATCTCATTTTCCCCTTCACTTACTGGCCTCCGGCTCCACTCACGACCTTCAACACCTCAAGCCTCTTTCCACCTTGAGGTCCTTTGCACTTATTTCTGGAGTTATTCCCCCAGCACTTTGCATGCATGGCCCCTTCTCATTCTCCAGATCTCAGCTTGTCTGTGGTTCCCTTAGAGAGTTTTCCTTGATCATCTCACTAAAGTGGGCTTCCGCAGTTGCCCTCCCTTTCCTCTTCCTGGTTCTGATATAGTCTGTAGTCCTATTGCTCACTTACCTATTTTCTAGTTTATTGTCAGTCCTTTCTACATGAGGCCACAAATGCTATGAAGATAGAGACCAATTTCGTCTCTTCACTTCTGTATTTGCAGACTGCCACAGTCACTGAATTAAAGAAAAAATAAATGCGTGAATGAATGATGATATCAGAAAACAGACTGTATGCAAGACTGCCTTTTGGTGCCAGATTTCATTGTGTTCTGAGGTGTGTGTGTGTGTGTGTGCATGTGTGTGTGTGTGTTTTACCCTTAAAAATAGGAGTAATTGTATTTTAAAATTTTCCTATAGAGCATGAGATTGGGTGATTGGGTAAATGGTTTGTCACTATCATGGGTTTAGATATGCTATCAGGCTTTTAATCTGAGTATTTCTCGTACTTAGTATCAGAATTTCATAAAGCAATGTCACAATCAGGAGGGATATGGAACACAGAGACAATCACAAATATTGAAGCTCATCCAGGATTGTCTCTTAAAGGCATCCATTTAGAAAGAGTAAGAAAAGCTCACCTGAAATTGAAATATGGAAAAACATTTGGGATCATTAGCAGGATGGCACAGGAAAAACCAGTGTGCATCGGGTGCTAGTTCTAAGTCTGCGACTAATTATGAACTCTGGGCAAGTCACTTAACCTCTCTGAGTGTTGGTTGGTTTCATTGGTAGAAGTGAAGATGAGGGGTTAGGTCAATGACTTTGAAGCTGTGCTCTGTTGAAGTTTGTGAGCTATGGTGTGATGCATGGGAAGGGGGTTCTCAACCCCTGTTCCAAACAGAGAAACTGCTTCGATTGAATTTTTATATTGAAGCACTGAATACATTTGGATTTTCAAACAGGTCTTACTGCTTCAGAACATTTGAACACCACTAGCATGGACTGTTTCCACTATCCAATGGTAATTTTTCAATACTCTAAAAGATTATGAATTCAATTTTTAAAATTAATTGAAGATGTACTCTAGCAAGGCACTATGCTGGTTGCTAGAAGATGAAGAGTGTACATAGCCTAGCCTATAGTCTATTGTAACCACATATGATGTCTATTAAAAGTCCACAACAGCACGTACCCTCCCCAATGTGCTATGGTGAGTGCTGTGAACTGTGCAAGACTGTTGAATCACAGACCTGTACCTCTGAAACAAATAATACATTATATGTTAAAAAAAAGGAAAAAGAAAAAGATAGCAGGAGGGGAAGAATGAAGGGGGAGAAATCGGAGGGGGAGACGAACCATGTGAGACAATGGACTCTGAAAAACAAACTGAGGGTTCTAGAGGGGGGGGGAGGATGAGTTAGCCTGGTGATGGGTATTAAAGAGGGCACGTACTGCGTGGAGCACTGGGTGTTATACACAAACAATGAATCATGGAACAGTACATCAAAAACTAATGATGTACTGTATGGTGATTAGCATAACAATAAAAAATTTTTTTAAAAAAGTCCACAACAGTGATATAAGCACAGAACTATGAAGCTCAGAAGAGGGGACGTTTTGGGGGTACACATATATATATATGTGTGTGTGTGTGTGGGTGGATGGGTGTACGTATATGTGTGTGAATGTAAATATATGTGCATGTGTATGTATATATGTATATACATGTACAAACACATAGCATATGAATATATATTAACATATATGCATTATAGGTTACACATGAATATATTATATATTGATCTTCTACTTACATATAAAACATTATATATAATACATATGCACATATATATATATATGTCATATGCAACCTAGAAGGAAAGGAGGTAAAATTTGTGTTTAATAGATATGTCTAGTTCATACACAGAACTTTCATCTCCCCTCATGTTCTACTCTCCTGAATCACAATGTTTTCATACTACAGGTAGCTGGAGGGTAACTACATCATTGCTGATGTATCCCTCATTGTTTCTTAACAGACTGTGTTAGCTTCTTTACACTTGTGATGGTGCAGACAATGGTTATGTTCTGTAAGGAGACAGATTTGTCAAATACTGCTTTGCTTCATTAAGTGGACATCCATTTTACACTGCAAATCATGGCATGTACTTAAGTAAATTCCATCAAGAGATTTACCACATTTTTTAAAACAGTAACTATTTTTTTCAATTTTTGGGTCAAGAAGTTATTTCTGGCAGTTAATTCAATTGGAACCCCTAATGGATTTGAAGATTGTCAACACCTCCTAAAGGCTCACATAATGGTGATCTTTAAAGACAATGTTGTTCATCTTTATTTCTGCAGATCTTAGCAGAGTATCTTATGTATAAAGCGCTCAATTTTTTAATAAGAAAACGTCATCAATTATTTTATAGGAAGCAAACCCCTTATTGATAGGAGCCGGCAGCACTGTAAATTGTGCTACTAAGTATCAATAACATTTTATTATCAAGTTAGCACAGATTACATTTACCCACCAGACCTAAAACGAAAAGAAGAAAATACTGATTTTTATGATTGTAGTTGTAAAAAAAACAGTATTTTAGGATGAGCCATCAATTCTAATGGCTCTGGAATAAAGTATGAGCATACACAAATTCAAAGAAAATGGTTAAAGTTTGAAAATTCCTTGGAAAAAATGGAAACACTTCTAAAATACATACCAGTGTTCAGTCATCTTTCATACAAGAAGTTGGTGAACTTTTTCTGTAGAGGGCAAGATGGTAATGTTTTTCATTTTGTGAGCCACCTGGTCTCTGTTGCAACTACCTAGTTCTGCCATTTTACCTCTTCAGCAGTAAGGAATATATTAATGAAGGGGCACCACTGTGTTCCAGCAAAGTTGGCATAGGGCCACATATGGCCCAGGGATCATAGTTTGCCAACACTGATCTATATGGTTACAAATGAGTCTTGTACATGTCTTTGTTTCTCCAATGAAAATTTAAAGATATTTTTTAATGCTGGGTCATAAAGATTTTCAGAAGAATCATTTTCAAATTCTCCATTCCAAGATTACATTTAAGGAGGTGAAATAAAGAGGAGATACGTTCTAATTTATCACACTTCAGCAGTAGCTGTCAAATATAGTATTTAAACTACTATTGACATAATTCAGCACATGAAATTAATTTCATGTGTTAAGTCTGTCTTCACAACATTTGATGATATTGAGCATCATCTCTGGCAAATACCAATGAATAATGGTAATCTGAGCTTGTAATTTTTAATTAATAATTTTATTAATTTGGGGGATTTAAAATATTATTTTTAGCATGACTTACTTAACATCTTTTTCAATGTTGGGAAAGTGAACAAAACTTCATGAACCAACTTGATTCAGAATAATGATGAATTCAAGAGCCTTAGGCTTTACAAACCACTAAGATGTGATTTACCTGAAACTACAACTTAAGTTTGAATTCTCAGCTCAGATAAAATGCTATTTACACATATTATTTATTTTGTATCACTCAATAACTGCTGACTCTTAAAAATATGGTGGAGGCTCAGATGAAAACTTCCGCTGTTCTAAAATAACCACTGAACATACAAATAACTTTTCCTAGAAGTGTATACTCTACCATCTGAGAGATTGTGTGGTCTAGAGGAAAACAGCATTGGGCAGGCATTAGGAGACCCAGTTACCAGTCCCAACATGTTATAAATCAACTAGATCTGAACAAACTGGTTTCCTAGAATACATTCATTTACTCTTGTGTAATGTAGGAATAGGATGATAACTTGTATTAGTAGGTATGCAGGTCCCTTGTAAGTTATCAATTACTATATAAAACAAATGCAAAGATTCTTTCTCTTTCAATGCTTTGAAAGGTGGTAAGCATTGCCACTTCTAAATTGTAACTTAAGCTTTTGTTTCATTTTGTTTGCAAAAGGGAGGAGAAGGTTCTTTTAAAAATAATTATATAATTGTCTTTGTGGTCTTTCCCCTCTTTAATATATTGTCATTTCTTTCACCTTGTTGAAGCTGAATGAGTGAGCATCAAAGTGTGTTCAGCAGTTGGAAATGTAAGTATGATGCAGTGAGAATCTACATACATATATTCATCAAAACATTTCACAGGGATCTCAATACTAAGTATGCAGTGGATGGGACAAAATCACAACAGGCAACTTTATTTGTAGAATTTGATCCAAAACCCAAGAAAAAAATAAATTAAAAGCGCTGAGTCTCTATTATGTTCATACACAAAATAAATCAAAAAATACATCAGCGTTTACCATGAGATCATTTAAATGTATTCGCAAATGATTTGGCAAGGGAAACATGTGATTTACAACACGAGAAACTTCTTTTAACAACCAGAGACTTAAAAGCACTGCACTGTAGGTCACCTAGACTAGGTTAGCAAGAATGAACAAAGTGGTAGGTCCAAAAGGCAACCCCCGAACACCTTCCTCAGACGGAGACTTTGGTAACTGTCTGTGGTAAAAAAACAAAAAAACAAAAACAAATAAACACCAACTCCTGTTCTTCACCATGCTGGATGGTCATTTCATTTCATTTCGTCCATTCTTCTCCCGCAGTGATGAGTCCATTTTAAATACTTCAGTTATTATGAAGACACTCCAAATCCACAGAGCAGCAGACACGTCCATTCTGTGCACCAAGACGTAAGGGTTAGCCAACTGAGACAGAGGCTATATATCAATCAGCAGTGTGCATTTTCATATTCAAAATGACCATATCTACGTTTTGACATAAACTTCATGGATGCTACTGAAAAGTTAAGAAAAATGCTAGGGAAGGAGTGGAAGGGAGGAAGGACATATGAGACCCTCTTGAGTCCCTCCTGCTAGATCTTGCTGGCAGGATGATCTTATACCTCTGTCTGAGCTCAAACCAGCTTTGGGACTCCTCCCCCTATATTTCCAGGTTGTTTATACAACTAATTCACTGGACTTACTCTAGGTAAAATTGTTTTCAAAAATAAACCCCTCAAAGATCATTTGCCATGAACAAAGCTAATCCAAAGTACCACAAGGACCTGAAGGCAACTCCAAAATGGGTTCCAGAAAGGTTTTAATATTAGGAATAGAGTCTCTCGTGGTGACTATGAAGGTAACAGTACATGTTTAGATATATAAATTATTGGAAATTCATTAAAAATCAAGGACACGCATTAATGTAAATACACCTTTATAATCCCCCTAAATTAATCTCAAACCTGACCTCAAAGAAATACTACTAAATAACACAGTTTCCACATCCACCGGTCATTTTGTTTGCTGGGGCTGAAGGTATATATATACACAGGACCATGGTTCTTTTGCTATGTGAAGTTTGATATTGGCCTTTTTCTATTGGGGCTGAATCTGAAGATGGCACTTTCTCATCTACCTTTGTAACAGCCATAAAAAGATGAGTTGGGAACCCTCCACTGATGTCTGGAACTGAGCCAGGATTTGATAGAACCAAACAGACTAATATTTTAAATGTGCTTAATCATGGGAATCTTAAACAGATGTTTTGGCGGAGATCTGACGCTGCCTAACCCCTGCTCCGAGTCGAATGTAGTCAAAGCTCTCCCAAGCATTGTAGGGAGGAAGGGGTCAGTTTTTAATTTCAAAGACATATGAGGATCCCTCATGGGAACTCCTCTAAAAAGACAGGAAAATAATCACAATTAATTAAATCCTGCAGCAAGAGCTTCAGGTTCCCGCATTAGGCACTGTGATAATTAAACAAAGCAAACAACTTCATGGAACACTTTTTTCTAACACTGACAGTTTCACGAAAGAGCTTATAAAATTTTCCAGGATGAAAAGAGATCTTTTTTCCTTTCTTTCTTTTCTTTTTAATATGCAGGTCAAAATAGCTTAAATCAGCCATAATTGGTCCTAGTGTCAATTGTCAAAATTCTGTAGTTCAAAGGCATGAGAGAGGACTATTTTATTCCATGTTCATTTGGAGTTTGCCTCTATACACAGTGCAGCTATGATCCATTCAGACATATTAACTCCTGCGAGAAGTAAACGCCTGCCTGTGTTTTTACCATGCCCCTCAGAATCTGTGCATTCAGAAACATCAGGAATGGACCTCCTGCAGGTACTCTCTGACAACTGTTCAAGGCCTGATTGTCCTCAGGACATCCAATTACCTTGCATTTGCAGGTTGTGCAGGGAGATCCAGCCATTGTCCACACTGAGCCGCTAAGCCTTGAAATGCCATAGCTGTCCAGGCAAGTTTTTCTGATGTCATAGGCGATGTTATCAGCCAGGCAGGGGTCACTGACACAGCGGGGACAACACTCCCCTTCCAAGATGGCTGTGTACTCACAGCTCAAATTGGGGCAAGGGAGTGGCCAGCAGTCTACCTCTCCTTCCTGTAGAGAGAAAGCCAAAAATGGCTCATCCATGTCCTTATGCACAATTCTGTTCCCATAGTCCTGGGTGGGGAGGGGTGGGCAGTAATTCTCATCATTGTCCTTACTGAATGTTTTTACTTCCACCTTTACGGGTAGAATATGCTTCCTCCTTGAAGAGCTACCACAGATAACACCTCCTCCAGGGTGCTTTTGCTGACTGTCTAGTGCAGCCCAAAAAAGAGGCAGGTCCTATCCCTGTGTGCCAATGGCAGCCCATAATTATTTTTATCGTCATACTTATGATCCTTATCATCACTCTCAGTGCAATTCCAGATTGTTTTGAGCCTTTAGGCTTTGGCCTTGTTTCTTTATCTCGCTGGTACTTAGCACAGTTTGGGTCAAAAAATGCTAATCAAATGCGCAATGAGTGAAGAGGTGATAAGGTGTTGGCTAGTGTTTAAAGAGAAATTAATTACTCTCAAGGTCAAAGGGGAACTTGAAGCACTGTAATATTTCACCCACCTCATAAACTGAGTTCCTAGTATCAAATTTAAAATTGAGATTGGGCAATATCAAGAGAACTATTTCAGAATGGTTTTGAATGTGACCTGTAGCTAGGAACATCACTAACATATAGCAAGGTGTTACAGTTCAGATGGAGCCTCTGTATGTTTCAGGATCTGGCAACTGTGGCTCCATTGAGCTGCCTATAACTCTTTCTCTATGCAGCCTCTTCTTCTGTTATCATGACAAGTCATTATAATTTATGCAAACTCACGTCTAATTATTTGGTCAGCTTCACAAGACAATGGCCTTTGGTGATAGACCACATCTATCATGCTCACCATGATAGCACCCAGAGTCTAGCACATGCAAAATCTTGATAAATATTTATTAAATATGACCCACATTATACTCAAGTAATTATTAAGCTATGTGTTCAACATCCTCAGTTTTCCCAGGAAATATTAACCTTAGGGGCTGGGGATGGAAGTGAAAACACTTCTGAAATGCTCTGAAAATTTCATGTCTGAAATTAATCCCGATTCTTCTAAGTGCCTGATGACTGGCTTCTTGAAAAAGAAATGCAATTTTCCAGACTGATATGGAAGCTAATTTTTATAGTTGTATTGGGTTTATTTGCCCTTGGATGGGAGCTTGAAAAAAATGGCTTTGATTTAAATATATCTGAGTTATACTCTTCAGTAGTAGGAGTGAGTCAGAAGAATGCTTTCTATTAAGATGATCTGCACATTCACCCTGAGACTTTAGAAAATCTGATAGCAGTTTACAGTACAATTTCTCTAAATGCTTGTCTTCATACAGTATCCATAGACTAAATCACTAATTTCAGCCAGTGTTAAACTATGGAATGTAGCTAATAGGTTCCATTATAAGTTGACTTGGTTGTGACTTGGTTCCAGAAGTTATGACTTCCTCACAGATGGAACATCATATTCACTATGATTATGTTTCCCAATAGTCTTTGCATCCTTTAGAAAGCTTTGTGTGTGGTGTGATTCGAAACAGAGAGAACCAGGTCCAGCAATTAAGTTTTTTTCTCTGGACACTCTCAAATCTGATGATACAATTAGTATTTTTATGTTAAGATCCAAAACTACCTTCATTTTTTTTCTTTATGAAGGTTTAGCATCCAAAACAGAGTTTTCAATCTAGGAAACGTTATCAATAGTAACTACTGTGCACTAAGTATCTTCTTTGTGCCAAATACTGCATTTGTGCTGCACATAAATTCTCTTATCTTCAGAGCAGAACTACAAAATAGGTAGTTTCCCTTGTGTACAATGAAGGAAAGAACGATCGGTGCATTGCGAGGACTTGCCCAGATTAACAGCACAGAGCTAACACGTGGGAGACGTAAGATTGAATTCTTGGTCTCTCTGACTCAATCCCTGATATTTCTGCTACGTTCTGTTATCTTTCCTATTGAAACTTTTAATGGTTAGATCCCAAGAAATCAAAGATTGGGCTCTATAAGAACTACAGGTCCCAGTCAAGGCTTTGAAGACTTTCTAATCATGGGGGGATTTTTCTTGATCTGGACTTGCCAAAAAGTAGCAGTTGTAAATAACCCAAGTTGGGCCAAATCTGACCTATGAATACATTCTTTTTGCCTTCTAAATTGTTTTTTGTTTTGGGTTTTTAAAAGTTTTAATTCCAGTATAATTAACATACACCGTTATATTTGTTTCAGGTGTACAATATAGAGATTCAACCCTTCCATCCATCACCCAGTGCTCATCACAGTGCCCTCCTTAATCCCCATCACCTACAGCACCCATACCTGCCTGTCTCTGTATATTGCTTTAAATAGTAGAATCTGAATGTCTTCAGGCAGAGCATTTGCCCCTTAGTAGCCACAAGAATTGCGCTCCCTGAACAGGATCGCAAATAGCAGGAAACTCAAGCCCATAGGCAACTGAGTTAGCAACCTTTCCAGGGTAAAGGGATAACAGCCTGTCAGGGAAGCTGACATACCAGACACCGGCACTGCTGGCAGCTGTGAGTCCAGTTGTCTCCACTCCGATAGAGCTTGTGTCCATTTTGATCTAAACATTGACTTGTGACCCTGGTGTCACACTCTGGGCAACAGAAAAGGTCAACACTTGGATTCCGGCAATCACAAGCGGTCCGGCGGCAGAATATCTTTCCGTCCTGTTTAGAAATGAGGTGAAGGAGGTTACATCATTAGGGAAACAAGGTAGCAGCACTACGAAAAGCAAGCCTTATAAACACTCTACAGAGCACACAGGAAAGATTTCTTAGAGTCAAAGTACTCCCCTGGCCACCTTTCATTTTGTTCAAAACAGATGCACCCCTTTCCCTGACCTTGCCTGCAGAGCAGCCCGCGTAAAAATGGAGATATTTCTAAGTTTAAAAAAGTCAATATGTTCTTTGAAACTCTTTTTTTCCCCTAAATGTTTCCCCAAAAATCACATTTCTAAGTAAAATTACAATTAAACTAAGCAGTTAAAAATGCATCTATGCTCAAGAACTTGTTTGAGTGGAAAATCATGCTACTGTATTTTTCCCAATTCATAACGATAACACGAAACACATTCAAAGGCATTCATTGAATTTTATCTCTGTCTCAACTCTGGGAGGATGTCTGACTATACCCTTTTTACAGAAGAATTAACTGAGGCCCAGAGATGCTAAATGATTTATCAAGTATGGAGTTAGCGATCTCTAAGGAACTCCATCAGGGCTTCTGGTTTCAAAACAATTTTTCTTCTACAAGACAGGCTTTAGGTGGCTTATTACAAAGGGCTCTGATTAGGTGCCACCTTCCACCTTGAGGCAGTTACCCAAATAATAGGCCCAGTACAATTTCTGGAGTAATGGCCCTGAACACTCATAAAGACTTGAAGTTCAACAGCACTCAAACATTAAGACTGCACATTTGCAGCCTGTCCCCATTATACGTGTGTTGCTCACAGTAATTTCTCACCTCAGACAATAAAGACGCTGAAAATGTAAGGTAAGACCTGTGGCCACCATTTATGGTTATAACTGCTTTGCTGAATATTTACACAACCAAAGACTCTCAGAGCCAGTGGTACCTTAAAGGACACATAACCAAGCCCCCTGGACCTATACTGAACCCTCTCTAGAGCAATCATATTCAAAAGTCATCAAGCCTGTGCTTGAAGCTCTCCTGTCTCAAGGAAGCCACCACTACGAAAGGCATTCGAAGTATATATCTCTGTTCATGTCTGAATGTTAAAAACTGGACTTCTTGTTGCCTCTATCCATTAATCCTTGTCCACACCCATTGCTAGTCACAGAACTCCCGGTCCTTTCTGTCACATTTTCAACTCTTTTGTTCTTAGAAGACAGCATTTATGTCTCCACTGAATCATCTCATCTCTGGATTAAACATCTCTAATTTTTTGACCAGTCCCACTAGTTTTGAGTCTCTTCACTGTTATAGTTGCCTTATCCTCAACAGTTTCAAGTATTTCCAATAGTAGTAGTAGTAGTCGTCATAATAATAATAATAATAATTAATAATAATAATCTACCATAATTTTAACACTTATTTTGGGCCATACATTGTGCTAAGCCTTTTATATGCATTAGCACATTTGGTCTTGATAATGCTGTGGAGTATGATTTACACTTGATTTCTCAAATCAAATGGAAGGTGGCACCTAAGAGAGCCCTTTGTAATAAGCCACCTAAAGCCTGTCTTGTAGAAGAAAAACTGTTTTGAAACCAGAAGCCCTGATGGAGTTCCTTAGTAAAGAACTCCTGAGTAAAAGAACTAAATATAATTTTTCAGTAACAGTCTGACCAACACAGTGAATTGGGACTCATGGTCACTTTCTTTAATGCAGCCTGATTTCAATATTTACTTCCCTACTTACTAAGGTTATGTCATGGTGTTGATTTATATTGAGCTTAATGAAGACTAAAACCTCATTAAGCCCTATCCCCATCTTGTGCACTCAGTTATCTCGGGGTAGCAAAAATAAAACCTCATGTTTATCCTTACTGTACTGCACCTTGTTAGGTCCATTTCATCTCTCCTGCCTGTCACAATGTTTTCTAAATGCTGTTTCTGTCATCCACCATAGTTTGTCCTCTTTCACAGCTTTATCTGCAAACTTGATGGACCTGCTCTCGGGGTCTTCATCTACTTCATCGATAACAATGTTGAATAGGACAGGGCTTGCTGAGACAAGTTTACTGTCAGCAAAAGCGGAAATCTTTAAATGCTTTACATTTTTTATGGAGGATGGAAAGGAGACATGCTGGTTAAGTATATAATAACAGGATGAAAAATGTTTTTCCTCAAAGCGTGTGCATTTTCTCTATTACTGTAAGAAATGACAGGAAATCATAATTTTCCAAATATCAAGGGATGAAAGATTATACAAACATACACACACACTCTCTCCAGTTAAGCAGGTGAATTGAGTCAGAGATAATTAGTCTGGACCAAGAACTGTCCAGATTCTAGGCATCTTCCAACAATAGGCCTTTATTCTAACTCACTAACATATTATGCTTGTGTAATCATTGCCCAGAAAGACTCCTTAGTGATTCATTTTAGCCAAGAAGTTAAGAAAAGTAATGGTAGCTACAATATAAAACCATTGGGTCAGCTCAGCTACTGAGGTCACAATATTACTCTCCCCAAGTATAGAAGGCCTGGGCCTCAGAGCTATGTCCACAAACCATATCAAACAGGGACAGTCTTCTAGAAGGGGTTACTGTACCACAGGCAATGAAGCCCAATCAGAACGCTGTGTTTCTCTCCTCATGTGGGGATTAAAAGAATGAATGAGAATAAGTGGATAGCCGCCAGGGTTAGTGCAAAATAAAGCAATTTCATATCTCATCAGTTATGTGAAAATGCCAAATAGGCCCCTCTTAGTTTCTAACATATTTTAGAACAATGGCTATGTTCATTTTGCCTTTTGAATTACAGAGTAACTGTCAAGAAAATCATTTTTAATAATGAAAATGTCACAGGTGGCTCCATTAATTCAGTGATAATGTCATTACAAAACCTCAGCTCACAGAACACAACCACGCTAGAATCCAAACCTGGCAAGGAAATGGAACTCAGGGATGGTGAGTAATCCTTCTCGTGGTACATGGTACATCTCTGGGGTCATTCCCAGAGCTTGACCTCTGTCCCAGCTGGGGTGGTCAGAACAAGCCCCATTTACATGCCAAAGATGTATTTTCCCACCCTTCTGCGGTAGAAGCTAAATGCTTTTCTGCAGTTTTATAATGAAAGCTCAGCTATAAACAATTAATAACCACTGTAATATTTAAATTGCCCTGAATTTTAAGAAGCAGGGACAAACACCTTCCTAGCAAATAAAAAATGAATTTATTCTTATAATGCCATGGAAAGTTATAGGTTTTATATTACAAATTACACATTTTATTACTGAATACTCGACACACTAATTTATTTACTCCAGATTGCAAAATACCACTTTTTTTTTTCCTGCCACAGTTTGGAAACTTTTAAATCAAGAAGGTGGACTTAGGTAAGATTATTGATGTAAATTGAATAATAATATAACCTGGGGTTTGGCAAACTGATGCCTACAGTCCAAATTCGGCCAGTTACCTGTTTCTGTAAACAAAGTTTTAATAGAACACAGCATCCCTCATTCATTTACATATTGTCTGTGGCTGTTTTCATCCTCTAATGGAAGAGTTCAGTATGTGAGACAGAGACCGTCTGGCCCTTTACAGAAAACAGGTTTTGATCTCTGATATAAAGGGTAAAATTAAGAGTGGTACTCCAGACCCACCCATCTGTTCTACCTTCTCACGTGCAAATTTATTGTGGTGTGCTATCCAATCTTCTTTACAAAATATTAATTTTGCCTCCAGGTTACATCCCACAACTAGTCCATTAGCCCTCTCTAATTAGCACCTCTCTAATAAAACCTTTAACAGTCATTGAATCCAACTGTCTCATTTTAATGAAGAGGAAATCAGGTCCAGAGAGGGGAAAGGACTTTTCCACACAGCAAATTAATGACAGAATAGGAACTAGACCTTACTCTGGACTTCTATAGCAATGATTTTCCAATATGCTGCTTCCTTGTATCATGAGGAGGCTGAAGGGTAGGATAAAAGGACTTCACACAAACTGAAATCAGAAGGATTCTTGGGGCGACAGTTCTCAAAGTGTGGTCCTCAGACCAGCAGCATTAGAATCTCCCTGGAACTAGCTAGAAATGCAAACTGTTGTGCTCTAACCCAATCTACTGAACCAGAAATTCTAGGGGTAGGGTCAGTGATCAACATTTCACAAGCCCTCCAGGGGATTCTGGTGCAAGGGAAAGTTTGAGAATGTCTGATCGAGAAATAAGGTAACCCAGTCCGTTGGGAAATTAGCATGGCATAACCCTCAAGGTTCTGCAATGAAATGCAGGGCTTGGAACTGCACAGTGGAAGTATGAAGTCAGGAGGGATGGAAAAGAAGACCCTCTTCCTTGACAGGACCACTAGAGTTTTGAGGGGAACTAAACTTGCCACTTTGTTCCTCTTTCAAAGAAAAGGAAACACAATCTTAGGGCTTGCACAGCCAATTCCTGCCATCAGGAACATCCTAGCCAGGAAGGTATTGACAATCCTGCTGGTTAGGTTCAGAGAGCGAAGCAGAGCATTTTTCTGAGTAACCTGCAGGATTTCAGAAAGCTAACCTCTACCCTGGCCCCAGGCACAAGGTGCCTCATCCCTGTTCTTCACTCTATGAGTGAGTGCCACATGGAGAATGGCAGGGTTATTTTATTGTCAGCCCCGTGCAGGTAGAGCTTTCTTCTTGCCTGAAGGGAACCCATGAACCTGTTCGGTTTCCCTACCATGGCCACCTTCCTCAGTTTCTGGGCAAAGGCTTAGATGAGGCCAGGTCAAATGGCCAGCATTCCAGACAATCTCCTGGCAAAAGTCCTCTCCACTTTACCCTCCTTCTGTTTATGATGACATGGAGGGCGACTGGTTATTATTTATGGTATCCATTTCCCTATCCACCTCCATCATTGCCAGAAAAACTCAAGACGTGGTATTGTTCGAGTCTTCAGTATCACATGCAGTTTCAGGATGAACGCCATTCACATTTCAATTAAGAAAGCAAACAAATAAAACAAAACAGTGCTGCAGGAAGTAAAGAAATGAAATCTGGCCTGCATAGCATGTTCTTTTTCTGCCACTGGATTTTCTAGTTACTACTAATAGTAGCTGTAGTAGGTAAAGGTGCAGGAGTAAATACAGTGTCTGACCTTTACCCAGTGTGCACCGGCCTAACTTGTAAACCCTGGCTCTTTCTTTTGTCAGTGACCTGAAATCTTTTGCCCAAGGAAATGGGGCAGCTAAGTCTCAAACGTGCCGCTCTTGAGCTTCTTTTCCGCCCACAGAATGAGGGCACACGTTGCCACAGAGGCGGAGTGTCTGACATTACAATTCATCAGGACACATCACTGAATTTCTGTGTTATCTTTCATGTGCTCTTACCTCTCTATCCCTCATTCAGGTTCTCATCTGTACTCTCCTGAAACTTTACTTCAGCCTCAGTGGTATCTCTCCATTTAGTTTTGATCTCCTCAGTCTTTCTATAGCGCTGTCGATCAGACCTTGATTGGGCCATGCCAATCCTAGACAAAAAGTCACTCATGATCCTCCGCAGCCCATAAATTAAGTCTAAATTCTATCGTTTGGCTGTATCCCTAGCCTTTATCTCCAGGGTTATCATCAGCTATCCCTTTCCCATACTCTTCTTTTTTCCTGATATTCTAAGCTCAGCATTTGCTTCACATTTTCCTTATCAGAATATATGTAATGTTTCTGCCTCTTTGTTCTTCTCTTCCCTCTGTTTGGGATTCACTTTCCTCACATCTCTCATTGGCTAAATTTCTCATCCTTGAAGGTCTCACTCAAACTTCACCTCCTTATTGCTTTCTGTATCTTCTGAGGATAGGGTATATTTCCCCTTTCTATGCTCCTATAACAAATTGTTCATGATTCTTCCAGGGCATGACAGGTGATTGTTTATGTATCTATTTGCCTGTTCATCTCCATAATCAACAATACAAAGATGACCATTACCTATAGTCATACGAAAATGCTGCAGTTTCCTAGAAGCTAATAAACCTGAGACCTCTCTCTCTTCCCACATAGCACAGGTAGAAAATAAATATGTCTTCCTAAAGCCCTTGACAAATTTATAAATGGAAGAGCCAGAGATGGGTATCTGTGAAAAGAAACTGGGCTGTAACTAAGATTTACGGGTCAAGCTCAGAGAGAGAATCATTTTTCACTCTGGGTATCTGTAGTATGGATAATGCTGGAAGAACATGGGTTCCAAGCAATTCAGCAATCTTTCTGTGCCTAATCAACTAAGTGGTCTAAAGGTGCATAAAAATCACTGTCACTATCAAGGAAGCATATGGAATCTAAACAGAAGCCCAAATCCATTTGTGTTGGCCTGGCTTTATTGTTGAACTCCATTAAGTCGTGGATATGTTTCAAGACCTCTTTCAACTGGCATGAAACACCAGTAGCTAACCTGGTGTATTGACTCTTAAGGCCGGGCGGTGGGGGGGGGGGGGGGGGGGGGAGTGGTCTTTAAAATAACTTTGACTCATTTTTGGTAAGTGATTACTTATAGACAGCTCTCTGCAAGGCTCTGAGCTGAGTACTTCAAATATACCTTTATCTTAGTTCACTCTCACAGCAAGTGTGTCCGTAGATATTAACCCAGTCTTACTGATAAAACCCTGGCTTGGAAATGTAAAATATCTTGCAGATTTCACAGAACCACACCCAGGCAGAGCAGTAGGGCTGGGAACCTGTTTCTCTAAGTGGAGACCTGGGAATTTTGTCATGGATATCTTAGTTTCACTTCTTCACCACTTAACTTGTGTGAAACGAGTTTCTGTTTCTTCTGTAAAGAGATACTTATATTTACTTCATAAGGTTGTTGTTAAAGTATGAGGGGACACTTACAGTGCCAGACACATGAGAAATGTTAGCTCATTTCTACCTCTACCCTTATGACAGGAGGAAGATCCTGGGGTGGAGGAAGGAATTGCCCAAAAGTATCTATACAGAATTATCAATGACATTGTTCCCCTTACTCTCTCTTCCACACCAGGTCTCTTCATTTCCATGTGTCCTTTAAAAATCAAATTAAGACTTGACTTTAGATAATATATGGCTAAGGTACAGGAGAAATTACGTTGGGCTATACTATGTACTATCACTCAATAGTACCTATTTAAATGTCCACTTTCATGGATGTCCCAATTATTTATCACAGGTGTTTCATCTGCTTCTTGTCATGGTGAGGATGCCCTGAAATTATATATAGAACCAAAAACTAGGGTAAGACTTTGACAAGAATTTCACTCCAACTCTACCCTTCTACTATTTATCAACCCTTTCTGTTGAATAACTTATATATATTATATAGATAGATATATATACACACACACACACACACATATATATATATAAAGTTAAAATTTTTGTGCTGTATTTTATACCTAAATGGAATAAAATAACACAACTAGATGATAGAACACCTCAGCATAGGTGTTCAACCTTTTCATGTAAAACTTCTGTTTCAAGAAAACTTTAAGAAAAAATTCCTACAGTTACGTGCATAAAATGAATGGACTAATGCTGGTGTACTCAGCCCTATAGTGATATTCAGACATCTTGAAGCCCGACATTTTTAAGCAGGTGTTAGATGGGCTGAAAACCTTGTGGAAAAATGCAATTTGTTGTGTAATCCAGGTTACTTTTAAACCATTTAAATATTTAAACCTTCAAATATGAAATTGACCCAAATTACTGCTCTTCTTATTGTAAAGAATTCAAAAGGATAATTTGTATGTGATGACATACTAATCTTATTTCAATGTATAATATGCAAAGAAATGTATGCATAATACCTACTGTAAAGTCAATGTAGAAATACCAGCTGCTGGCAAGAAAGAAAAGAGAAAATCCTGGAAAGGATTTGAAAGGTCTACATGAATAATGATTTTAAGCCCCAAACTGAAAACATTTTGGAAAGGGTGAAAGAGGAATACTGAGGGCATAAATGTCACTAGCAGGCGTTTCCAGACTTACAGAATTTCAGAGCCAGAAAGAACTTCTGCAATCATCTAGCCAATCTTCTCATTGTACAGCTGAGCAAAGAGGCTTTAATGCTAAGTCATTTGCTCAGGGTCACAAAGCCACTTATTAGCAATGCCAGGAATAGAATCCAGGTCTTCTTGTTCCTGGTAGAATGCCTGGAAGTTCAAAATTCCAAGGAGTTCAAGGGAAGGGAACAGAACCCAGGAATAAGAGTCTAAGGTGAGAAAGGTTGATTTCTGGCTTTGTCAACTTTTAAATTCAACTTTCTTCTAAGTCTAAAGGAGGGAGATGATACTCCATCTTCCAAGTATAATATAAGAGTCATATAGCAGAGTATTTATTTTGAATACTATCTAAAGAGGCTTATTGTCCTTGGATAATATAAGCCCTGGGTCAAAATATGAAGATAAAAGGATTTTAATTCAGTGGCTAAAAAAATCTATGAATAAATACACCAATTTCACCGTTAGCATGCCAGTACATGTTTTATTTATAGTCTCCATCTGAAGGATAATCTTGAAACATCAGTTATTAATCTCCTTATGATATGACAACCCTGTGTATGAGACTGAGTGCCTTCTGACTTCTTGCTTGTATAGTTTTTCTTTTTTTCTTCATATTCATAAATTCTTTGATTCTTCTTTTAATACATATTCTACCAACTAAAGCATACAATGTAAGAAGTATTTGTGAGTTCCTAGCTCAAAGGTTTGTCCCCCACCATAGTCTGCAAATAATTGTTCCACTGTCTTTTTACATATTTGAGGAAAGTCTGAAGCCAATCTGAAATTTCCCAAGATACTCTGACCTTATCTGGTCCTCATGCTTATGGAACTAGTGCTGGTCCTGATGACTTTATACTGACTGGTCTTGTCCTAGTAAGAGAATCCTTTAGGTGTACAAATCACAGTCATCCTTCTCTTTTGTCTATAAAATTGGTTTTGTTACATTTGTTGTATTCTCTTCAGGAAAGCCCACTGTGTGCTACATTATTACTGTCAGATTCCATATCCATCATGTAATCATGTTTCTTCTCCACCTTTCCCCCTCAAAATCGATGGGTTTTCCCCCCATCTCCATGGCATCAGTACAGGTTTGATCCCAAGAAGCTTCTGAGGTAGGCTTCATATTGCATAGCTTTTCCCTTCAACTCATTCTCCAAGAGCCACTCTCCTCTTTCTCTTGTTTAATGATCTTGCCTTTTTGCCTATCTTGTTTGAGCTCTTGCTTTAATTTGAGGGTCTAGAGAAGTTTTATCTAAATTGTTTCTTCAATTGTGTGATCTAATTTTGTTCAAGTGGGTATTAATCTGCACTCCCCACCCCAATTTTTGTAATATTTATACCTCAATCCCACATTAGTTTTTTTTTCATGAAGTGAAGGTGGTTCTATCCGAACTTGCCTGAGAATTTCATGATGCCATCACCCTGCCATCATCCTTTTCTCCTGATAACCTAAGCATTGTTCTTTTTAAATTTCTAATTGAAGAATAGTTGACATACAATATTATATTAGTTTCACATGTCCAACATATTGATTTGACAACTCTATACATTACTCAATATATAAAACACCACAATACCACTATACAATACCACAATAAGTATAGTCACCATTTGTCACCATACAACATTATTGACTACATTCCCTATGCTGTACTTTTCATCTCCATCTTATTTATTTTATAACTGGAAGTTTACACCTTTGAAACTCCTACATCTATTTCACCCATCTACCCAACTCCCAATCCTTCAGCAACCATTAGTTTGTTCTCTATATTTATGTTTCTTTTTTTGGTTTGTTCATTTGTTTAGATTCCACATGAGTTAAATCATGGGGTATTTACCTTACTCTGACTTATCATAACACTCTCTAGGTCCATCCATGTTGTTGTAAATGGCAAGATTTCATTCTTTTTATGGCTGAGTAATATTCCATCGTTCCATATGTGCGTATGTATACCACATCTTCTTTACCCATTCATCTATTTTTTTTTTTTTAAGATTTTTTATTTATTTGACAGAGAGAGACACAGCGAGAGAGGGAACGTAAGCAGGGGGAGTGGGAGAGGGAGAAGCAGGCTCCCTGCGGAGCCGGATGCGGGGCTCGATCCCAGGACCCTGGGATCATGACCTGAGCAGAAGGCAGACGCTTAACGACTGAGCCACCCCGGCACCCCCTACCCATTCATCTATTGATGGACACTTGGGTTGCTTCTATATCTTGGCTATTGTAAATAATGTAGCAATAAACACAGGAATGTGTATATCTTTCCAAATTACTGTTTTCATTTTCTTTGGGTAAATACCCAGTAGTAGAATTACTGGATTATATGGCATTTCTATTTTTAACTTTTGAGGAACCTCCCTACTCTTTTCCACAGTGGTTGTACCAATTTACATTCCCACCAACAGTACATAAGGGTTCCCTTTCCTTCACATCCTTGCCAGCATTTGTTTCTTATCTTTTCGATACTGGCCATTCTGACTAGTATGAGGTGATATCTCATTGTGGTTTTGATTTGCATTTCCCTAATGACTAATGATGCTGAGCATCTTTTTATGTGCTTGTTGGCTAACTGTATGTCTTATTTGGAAAAATGTCTATTCAGGTCTCTGGCCATTTTTAATCAGATTATTTTTGGTGTTTAGTCTCAGTTCTTTATTTATTTTGGATATTAGCCCTTTATCAGATACATTATTTGCAAATATCTTCTTCCATTATGTAGGATGCCTTTTCATTTTATTATTGGTTTCCTCTGCTATGCCAAAGAATTTTATTTTGTAACAGTCCCAATGGTTTATTTTTACTTTCGTTTCCCTTAGCCTTAGGAGACATATCTAGAAAGATGTTATTAAGTCTGATGGCAAAGAAATTACTGCCAATGTTTTCTTTTAAGAGTTTTATGGCTTCAGGCCTCATATTTAGTTCTTTAATCCATTTTGAGTTTATTTTTGTGTATAAGTTTAAGAAAGTGATCCAGTTTTATTCTTTTGCATGTAGCTGTCCAATTTTCTCAACACCATTTATCAAAGAGACTGACTTTTCACCATTATATATTCTTGCTGCTTTTGTTGTAGATTGACCACTTAAGTGTGGATTCAGTTCTGGGCTCTCTATTCTTTTCCACTGACCTATGTCTATTTTTGTGCCAGTACCATACTGTTTTGGTCAATATAGCTTTATGGTATATCTGAAATCTGGGATTGTGATACCTCCAGACTTGTTCCTTCCCAAGATTGCTTTGTGGTTCCATACAAGTTTTAGGATTATTTATTCTAGCTTTATGAAAAATACTATTGATATTTTGATAGGGATTGCACTGAATCTGTAGACTGCTCGACTCTGCTTCTTTTAACAGTAAGCCTTCACCCTTTGTTGGCTTATGTAATTCTGCTATTATGTGATTTGGTTTTATTTGAATTTGAAACAAGAGTATGGTTAAAGAGCCAGGATTTATGTCCCAGCCTTGATTTTACTTCATAGTCTTCAAGTTGATGCTATTGTAATCCATTTGGATGCTTAAGTACTGAAGCTATTTCTTATGAAATTAGAATAAGACACTTTCAGATGCAAATAATGGAAAGAAAAAAGCGGGGTCACATATAAGTTTGTCTTTTGGGAATGTCCTACAGAATTTTATTTAGGATTTTTAATTTAGCTCCTAAATCCAGGCCTTCCTCTCCCTCTACAAGCTCTTGAAGCTATGCTATTCATGAGTAATAAATGCAACTGGAAAATAAACCAGCCAAAGATTTATGTAAAGAAATCTTCCTGTACTTTATTCATTAAGAGGTGGGGGGTGGGGGTGGTAGAGGGGAGTTATATTAACAGTATAGGATTACAAGGATTATTCATCTCTTATGGCAATTTCAAATTCTCATGACTTTGGAGAGATTTTAAGGGTCAAAGCAGAATATATCAACGTACACTGTTTGGATTATTAGCATGATTAATTAATGAAACTTTGGTAAGTTTAGTGATTGGTAAGTTCCCTCCCATGGGCTTAAATAAAACAAAAACTAAAAAATTTTGGTTTCATACTCTAGTCAAAGACTCAACTAAAATATCTTGCTTATTCCAGGGGCTGGGGCCCTATAAAACCTAAAAAGGATTTGGGGTCAGGTTGTTGTTCCTCATAAGTTTGGGGAAAACACTATTTTCTAGAGAACTAATAAAGGAATCCATTCTTGTTTTGCTGGCTGAATGGAGACCTAATTGCCAACCCCTTCCACAAAACTTCCTCAACGATTCTAAACCACAACACGCTTTTCCTTTGCTAAAACCTTTGCCCTTTGAGTCAGCGCCCCACACGATCATTAATATAGTACAAAGTTTAGAGTTTGAGCTCAGTCAAGTTGGATTGACTGCTTAATTGGTTTTAAATATATCAACAGGTATCCATCTGTAGAGTGTTATAGCACATGTGGCCAGATAAGAAAACTATGAAATTTGGGGCAAGCCAGTAGAATTCAACTCCCTGCTTAGATATTTATATCCTGTGATATTTAGGGCACATTATTTGCCCTAAAACTTAAAACTTTATCTTTTGAAGCTGTGTTATAAGAATTAAGTGTGATGCTGTTTTTAAATTACAGAGTGCTTAGAACATAGGAGGTACTCAGAAAAGGGGGTCACTGGACCTATGTTTGGATGTGTGGAACTAGATGAATACATAAGATAAAAAATGAGCTTTATGGGGTGATGATATAAACACTTGGTTTAGCTTTCCTAAATAGGGGCCCCCAGGTCTTTTGGAGGTGTGGCAGACTTGAAGGCAGGTGAATGAACAGAATGACTTTTCAACTCTGTTTCCAGAGAGAACTCTGAATTTATCAGGACACCAGCTCCCTAAGAGGCTACTAAACAAGTCATTTCTCATGATTCCCATGACCATAAAGTGCAAGATTAAAAAGTTCCATCCCAAAAGACATAAAAAATACAATGCAAGGGCTACAGTAAAGTAATATCAAAGGAAAATGAATAGGCAAGATCAACAAAAGAAGAAATAAAGCACAAGGAAATCAAACATTTTAATAGGCCCATTCTGCAAAACATAAAGCAAAACTGGGTGATGACAGAATTTTATTTTCATAAGCATTAAACTCACTTTTCCAAACAACTTAATGTAAGGAATAGCCAGCCCAGCAATGCGAACAGAAAGAAGATATCATTTACCAGAAGGCCTCATACTATCATTACCATTTGTTCAAAATAGAGGTCCACCTGTCTCTGACCACTGGAAATAAGCCTGTGAGCCTTGCTTTTCTGGATGATGTCACCACAAAAATGAGCAAGTTCCTGTAGGTGATCATTTCAGGCAAAGAGTAGTTTTAATCAGCAAGTCTGTGTATGGGATAAGGGCTCATTAAAGCTCTCACCCAACCAGCATGAAAGGCACTGCAGATTCTCGGTGGGAGGACTAACATTGGCTTCTCTGCCCCACTCCCTCTGTGCTCTGCTGTCTCTTCTCAACTACACACCTCACTTCTCACTAACAGCATGATCAATTCAAAACAGGTTTGCCTGCCACTCAGCATCATCATTAGCTGTAGCATGGATCAGAACAGGAGAAGTCTTTTCAGAAACTACAGGAGACCCACAAGTCAACACCTGGGGGAAAGAGGTGGAGTGGAAGAGAAGAGAGTGAAGGAAGGAAAAGAACAGTTACAATTCCTGCTGCACTCTATTAGCCTCACCTTGCAGGAACAGACAGAACACCTGTCTTCTTTCAAGGTCCACACCTGTCCATTGCGCTTCAGTCCTCCTTCATGGGGGCAGTCGCCAGAGCAGGAGGGCCCAGAGGGACAGAGGCAGTCAAAGCCCCCTGCCAGGTTAATGCAGGCAGAATCATTCCAACAGGTATGAGTTCTTAAGGCACATTCATCAATGTCTGCAATAAAGAAGGCACAGAGTTTAGAATCTAGCCAAGATTGTTATTAGAAAATAGTAATCCTTTACAATAGCATTGATTAACATTGCTGAGCATTTACCTTGTGCCAGGTACTGTGCCAAGCTGTTCACATGCATTATCTCATTTACTCTACAAAGCAGCTCTGTGTAGGAGCATCTTTTCTTATCTCTATTTTGCAAATAATGAGGCTGAGGCTCACAGAAGTGAAATAACATGCCTACTGTCATATAGCTAATTAGTGGCAGGTCTGATACTCGAACCTGCAGCTGTTGGACTCCAATCACTAAATTATCCAGTAGCAGCTCTAAACTAGTTTTAGGATATTCTCAAGAACTATACCATCCAGAGGTCATAAATAGTGCTAATTCATTAACAGTGTAGATACATCCTATGGAGATCTGGGTCTTTTAGTAAAGGTGTGAATAGATTAGCCACTGAGTAGGAACAAGTGGGCAATTAGGACAACCCTGAGCCAATTAGACTGCCCATCCTGGTAGGTGTCTTACCTAATCGAATCCCCTCCATCCGAAGGGCCAAAAGCATTTTTGTCCCCTCCCCCCCCACACACAAAACCATCTGAGAGCTATCGTATGCATGGCATGGATGCTGATGGAAGACACACATATATTTTGCTGTTTTTGAATGACAGCTAAATATGGAAGGAAAGCATAAATCCAGTCAGCCTTCCCTGACATTCAAAGCTTGAGTGACCTTAACAACATCCCAAACACAGAGCTGTCCAGTTCTGGTTTGAGCTTTTTCCCGGTGGGCCATCTATTACCACAAAAGGCAGCCAATTCCATCACTGAATAACTCTTTTAGAAATGTCTTCCTTAAATGGAAATGGAATCTATTTTCCAGTTACTTCTACTTACTGGTCCTAGCTCTGAGACCACTTAAGAAAAGTTTACTTGATTTTTCTTATCTCTGACAGACTTCACACTACGTAAAGATACTACTGGTCATATGTCTGTTGGAGTCTTCTACTCCACTGATTAATCTACTGCCATGTCCTTAAAATATCCTTCAGATGATGATAACACTGATTCCAATACATTTTTACCAAGTCTTCTAGGCACAAGGTTTTTTTGCACACTGGGTATTATAAATGTTGATGATGACATGTAAGACACTGTCCTTACAACAGTGATAAGGATGAACACAGGAGTACACAGAGATAACTATTGGTAGGCTTCTGATTGGGGGGGTTAAAGATTTATTTATTTGAGGGGGGCAGGGGCAGAGGGAGAGGAGGAAAGAGTCCTAAGCAGACTCCACACGGAGCATGGAGCCTGACCTAGGGCTCGATTCCACGACCCCAACATCGTGACCCCAGCTGAAACCAAGAGTCAGTGGCTCAACCAACTGCACCACTCAGGTTTAACCCCCTCTAGTTAAGTTAGATTAAGAACAGTATAAATTAACTTAATCTACATCCTAAATTTTGAGTTAAATATGTACAAGGTTATAGGCATTTGGTTAAGGGTTATAGCTAAATTAAAGAAAAAATAACTGTAAGTGGTCTTTTCTCTTAAAGTACTCAAAGCAATAAAGTGCTTAAAAAGGCATAATATCAATTTTACTGGTAGTACGCTGTCCTTATGTATTGTTTCAAAGTTTTTCAAAGCTTTTCCATGAATTATGCCATATGATTGCAAGATGGAAATAGTTATTCCAATTTACAAAAGAGGAAACTAAGGCACAGAGATGAATAAGTGGTCAGACATCTAGTACCATGCTGGAGCAAGGGATGTATCCTGGGCCTTCCAACATATGCAGGAGAGTTCTTTTCTGTGCCAACTCAAGGTCTAAAGTCATCTTTCAGAATACTAGAATGTTGTGTGATTTTATCTACTTTCAACTATTTACCATCTAGATATTGCAACTCATTTTCAAAGATAAGATCTTACATGGATCCTCTTTAGTTGAAATTCTGAGAATATAATGACTCAAAATTTGCTAGAATTTTGAAACTACTGTGACTTAAAAATAATGAGAAAGAAATGACCTATCTTTCCTTGCTGACTGCATTCACTGTTACTGGTATAAAACTTGGTTTCACAGCAGAGGTACAAAGTAGAAAGTGTTACGGAGTTCATACAATATTTTTAGAAGCTAATTTATTCCAAGATTTGTTTTTTGTCTTTGTCCCATCTAATGTAGCCTCAGTAAAGATATTATTATATGGTTTCACTTATTTGTGGAACATAAGGAATAGCATGGAGGACATTAGGAGAAGGAAGGGAAAAATGAAGGGGGGGAAATCGGAGGGAGAGATGAACCATGAGAGGCTATGGACTCTGAGAAACAAACAGGGTTTTAGAGGGGAGGGGGGAGGGGGGATTGGTTAGCCTGGTGATGGGTATTAAGAAGGGCACGTACTGCATGGAGCACTGGGTATTATACGAAAACAAAGGATCGTGGATCACCACATCAAAAACTAATCATGTATTGTATGGTGACTAACGTAACATAATAAAATTTAAAAAAGATATTAAATTAATGAAAAATGATTCCTCCCTTGAAAACTGTGGAAATGAACCCAACTTAAATTACCTAGATCACAAGTCAACTATAATCTGACCTCAGTTACATCTTCACTGTTCCTCATCGTGCCCGTGTTGTTCTCAACACATTTGACCATAAGGTGCTCCTACCTAGAAAACTTTCTCATCTCCCCAATCTTATTCCTCTAACTCTTCCCACTAAAAGTAGCATTGGATGTGGGAATCAAGTGACCCCTGTTTGAAACCATGCTCTTCCATTTAATTGAGTGCTTACTATGTACAAGGCATTTTACACATGACTGTATGTCTTTGGTCACATTATTTAGCCTCTCTGACACTTATTTATCACCTGTTTAAAACCATACCCAACTAGTTTATGTTATTTATTTATTTATTTATTGAGAAAGAGGGGGAGAGAGAGAGAGAGAGAGAGAGGGAAGGAGAGCGGGGAAGGGGCATGGAGCCTGGAGCCCGGCTCAGTCTCACAACCCTGAGATCATAACCTGAGCCAAAATCAAGAGTTGGAAGCTTAACCAACTGAATCACCCAGGCACCCCAATTTATGGTCTTTTCAAAATAAAACTGCAGATAACATAAGAACTCAAATATTTGTTTCTTGACTTAAAGAACATGGATATTTAAGACAAAGTTCAAGCCCTACCTCCTCAATTAAGCATCTCCCAATATTATGCCAATTCATAGTAATCATTCACCTCCTTGAACTCTCATTGCAGTGACAATGTTGGTGGTATATCCTATCTTGGAACAATACTAAAGTGGTATGTTTGCATTATTCTCACTCCTCGGTTTTTGCTAAAGTGATAATTAAAATATTCAGTCTTACACTTCTCTCATCACTTACAATCTAGTTTGGATGTCCAGGAGATACAGATAGAAAGTAAATTGATAGATAAACTGATGGCTCATCACACATGTAATCATAAAAAATAAAATTCAGATTTCTCTGAACTCTGTCTTAGCTCAGCTCTTCACACTTGTCCCTATTGCCTTAGCCTCCTATCTGGTCTCCCTGACTCCAGTCACTTCTCACTCTAATCCCATGATTTTTTATTGTGGGCTCAACAGAAACATCTGAGGAGCCTTTAAAAAGTACTGGTGCCCAGGATCACTACCACTAGACTCTAATTTAATTGGTATAAAGTAGGATCCAGACTTCTGGGCTCTGTTCAGCCAGATGAGAATCACTACTTTAAATATCTTTCACAGGGGAGGGTGTTCTAAAAAGCAAATTTGTCCATGTCACTCCTCTGCTTACTACCTGTCAGTAGTTCTCTGACATTTATAATGGAAGATTTAAACTCCTGGAATATCATATAAGCCTTGATCTAACATTTCAATTGTTAGCTTTTGTCTCATCGCCTTTTTGTTCAAAAGCAATGGGTTATCCACAAAGAGTTCATGTTGTTTCCTCTGTCTGTGCCTTGGACATGCATTTTCTTATTATGGGAGTGCTCACCCCATCCCTACTCTACTTTTTTTTAGCCTGTATGGAATGGGTTGACATACAAATTAACTAATTAATAAGGTAAGCACTTCCCTTCCTATGCTATCTTCATTCCTGTGCAGTCTTCAAAATCAGGATCAAGCATCACCATTCCTCATTCTGCAAAACAGTCACTATTGACTCTACTTTATCCGCAATGCTATCCTTGCATTTATCTCTTAGGAGTTACGTATTTAATATACCCATCCCCATAGATAGAGAGCGAGCTCATTGAGGGCAAGGACTAAATCTTTTTTCCGTTTTCTCTCCTCAGTGCCAAGTACACCAGAATGCATTGTGGCTGTACAATGTATTTATTTAACTTACTTAAATCTAGGAAGTCTATAAACTCATTACTATTATAAAGCCTATTTTACAAAAATTTGGTCTTATGGGTGTTCAGTAAGCATAAGACATAAATGCAACCTTCCCCTTCAGGGAACACATTTTATTGTTGAGTTTTCATCTGGGAAAGCCCATAAGTCTGGTTCAAAGTACAGTAACTATAGCAAAATAGTAACCACACTGAAATAGGAAGGCAACCTTCCTTCTTCCCTCCCCACTCCAGTTTCCTGCCAAATGCTTGAGGACAAGGACAAGGAAGGTCCACTAACAAAGCACTTGAGAAATTGTCTGGAAGAGTAATTTCAAGATTCCAACCAGTAGCTACAAAAGGATCTTTAACTTATGGTCTTCTCTAAAATCATCTCTAAATTGGCAATTAATGGCCAACTATAATCTGATTTTTTAACATTTGGTTATTTTTGCATTTACAAAGTTGCAAGCATATTGGCAGTGTTTTCCTCTCATAAATTAAGAAACCTGAGCATAAAGATGAACACACCTAGTGTGTGCAATAAAAGCAGGGGACTAAATCTGGATTTGCTTTTGCTTCTCCAAAATGAAAGGATTTCACAGTTGAATATAGGACCATATTGCCTACAGAGTTCCATGTAATTGCTTTACTTATGACACAGAAATCTAATTCTGCTTCCATGCAATTTAACAGATTTATGGAAAGCCAGATGTTAGCAATTATGGAAACCGACATCATTCATATTCTTGGTAATACAGACCTGTTTGCTCTGCACAAAGCCAACTTAATCTATTATACATATCCGAAGGCATCCAAAGGGAAGAGGCACCCTATTTACATATTGCAACTGTTGTTCTCTGCTGAGCAAACACAAAGACATTCACCCATGATACTTACCCAAATCATCTGACAGCCCTCCAATGACAAAGAGGCAATGAAACAAAAATCAGGCAAAATATTCCACACTCAAATCTATAATCATTAAAGTGTACTTGTTTTTTCTTATTGTAAGTAATGGCTTTCTGTGATTTCCTTGTGTTTCTCCTTGTAAATTCATTATTTAAATGCTCCATGCTCAGATGAGAATTTCCTCAATAAAATTCTATGGCTAAGCTTACATTAGAACTAATTTTCTTGCATTGACATTTTCACAATTTCTGAAAGCTGTTATTATTGTACTCAATTTTGCTTTAAAAAAAAGTCTGGTCGTGCCTAGTCAATCTGCTTTGTTCTTTAATTTGAGGTTCTTAGGTTATTTGGGCATGTAAGAAACACAATTCAGAAATGTTTATATCAGCAGCAATCAAACCAATCCCAACCTAGCCCCAAACAATTTTCCTACCCTTTGAGAAAAGTGGCTCTGCAGAAATTTTAATAGCACAACAACTGTAATGGTACCTGCCTCAGGAGCTAAAAGTTCTGCAGGTTGATTTCAGAGATCAAGGGAAACATTTTTGTCAGGGGTTTGGTAACGGTTAGGTCAAAGGAGTGAATTTTTTCATAATCCCATATTCCACTTTCTTGAATAACTTTCATAACACATCTAGTCTTACTTCCAAACTCAAAACAGGTGATGTGTCAGAAAACAAAATTTAACCTGGGGTTTGAATATCCAGCTGTGTGTGTGTTCTGACTTGGAAATCATTACCAGGCATTAGTAGCTTGGGAATGAGAACAGAGCTTGGGGGTTTATTAATGATAGACAAGATAGGGTGCAGATGCCTCTCCCATAGCTAAAGCAGTATTGCTTCTTTCACGGTGGCGCACATCAGCAAAATAAGTGAAAGAAACAAGAAGATAAATCTGAGGTCTGAAGTGGCTTGCAAAACACAAGGCTAATGAAATTGTAACCTGCACAGAAAGTTTCAGGTCCAGAATAAGAGAGGTGATAGCCATGTTCTATTGTGTGCTAGTCACACTGTAATTGGATATCATGTTCCTTTTAGAACACAGACTATTAAAGATGGGGTTGACACACACAGGACCCATCAGAAGAGATCCAAAAGCATAATGAGGGACTTAAACTCATCTCAGTTTAATGAAACATGAGGCGTTCAGCCTGAAAAGGTAAAGACTAAAAGAAAAGTGCGCCGTAGCTTGGTCTCTTTGAGATGCCACTATGCATCTCTTAGGAAGAAGTTCCAATGTCCTTCCAGTGTCAATTCTTCTTTGTTCCAGCCTCCACCCCTTCTTGAGTCAGGAAGAAACCCTTTCCTATGGTGTTTCTCTTACTGCTCAGTGTGTAATTTTGTTACTCTCCAACGAGTCTTGCCCTTTTCCTTTAATTGAGTAGCCTCTCTCTTTAAGCAAAGGAAAAAGAAAAAAAAACAACAACAACAGCTTGTTTGGGCTCACCCTTTCCTTACCTATTCCCTAGAGCCAGCTCTTGGTTCCCAGTGTCTACCACCAGCAGGCACCTCCATTTATGCATCTTCATCCTCTCCTAAATGTTTGCAAGCTTCCAAGCGACCCTCTCAAAGTCTAAATCCTGAAGTTTCTCATGACCATTAGTTTACAAACCCATCACCCTTTAATCAGTAACAATTATTTGTTGCAATATTTGCCATTTCAATCTAAGTGTTCTCTTCTTGACCCTTCTGGGATATGATATTGCCCTATTCATCCTCTTACCTCTTCATTCATCCAATCACTAATCACCAGTCATCAATTTACGAACTACACATGTATTTACTGAGCATGTACTCTGTCCTAGACGTAGTGCTAGGGACTGGGGATAAAACAGGCAAAGAATACAGACACAGTCCTACGAGTAAGGACCTTGTAGACTTCTCCAATTTTTTAAGTTGTTAACATTTCCCAAGGTTCCATCTCTGGTTGTTGGCTCTCTTTCTCCTCAGTGGAAGAGGTATAACATACCAACTAAAAGCCTGGCCTTTGGAATCCAGCAGCTCTGGGTGCCAGTTAATGTGACCAGTTGTCCCAGTTTGCCTAGGACTGAGGGAGTCCCTGAGATAGCTGACCTTCAGTGCTACAACTAGGAAACTTCTAGGCAAATGGGGACAAATGAATCACCTGCACCCCAGTCCCAGCCCTACAACTATTGTTTGTATGACTCTGGTAAATTTACTTAACATCGCTGAACCTTGATCCTACATTTGAAAAATGTGGATAAATAATAACTCCTGGGACAATCTGGTAATTTCAGTAAGCATGTAGTACAATGCTTATCATGTAGTAATTTCTCAAAAATGATTAGCTGTTATTGTTGTTCTTGATCATACTGTTTCTACATTTTTCCTCTCATAGTGTTCATCTTATCTCATGAATTCCCCTGTCCCATCATTTCAGGACATACTCAATTCCCCTGTCCCATCATTTCAAGACATACCAGTCCTGAGCTCTTTTTAAGCTGACACCTTCATCTGTTCACTGAGGATTTTCACTTGAATTCTATCTAAATTTTCACACAAATTCTCATGGATTTGATCAGTACATTATCCAGCCAAACCCAGAAATGCTAACACTCTAAGATCTC
The DNA here is from genome assembly GCF_964656455.1 of Halichoerus grypus. NCBI lineage: Eukaryota > Metazoa > Chordata > Mammalia > Carnivora > Phocidae > Halichoerus > Halichoerus grypus. The sequence goes on from NC_135722.1 coordinate 36,088,954, forward strand.
TCTGAGCCCTGATCAGTATATCTGGTGTTAATATTAAGTGACTAACATTAAAAGAATACAGTTTCTCGATACTCCATGGACTTGCCCTGGTCACAGACCACCTTTATAGGCTATACAAATTTAGGTGTTCTACTGCAGATGGAGAAAACAATTCCTTCTAAGTAAGAAAACAAGAGTAGAATAAAAGCAGAATAGCTTTCTAAATCAACCAAGTTGGTTTACTTTCTGCCATGAATAACTCATGCTTCTTTAACTAGTGATTAAATCTGTTTAAAATCAATGTAATTCTGACCAGTAGAGAAAATAAAAAATCTATAAATACTGAAATACTTGTATCCAAAGAGAATTTTACTGCACAGAGAGGTTATCTAGTATTGATGCCAACACCCCAGATTTATGTTTTTATATATCTGCTTATAGGTGAGAGGGTGGGTTATGGTAGAGCTTCATCTGCATCCCAGAGTAGAACAGTGATGTTTTTACAAGCTCCTAAATGCCTAACACTGAACCATACATGTTCTATTGTCATATCCATTTTATTGTATAACAAAGTTTCACCCTCAACTGAAAAGAATTTCCCTCTTGCACTTTAATTTTATATCTTTGTTATGTTACATCATATGCAGAGCTGTGGATGTACTTTTCTAACTTCCTTATTCATTCAGAAGGAATAGTCTGGTTTTATTTACCTTTGTGTGTCCCACAGCACCTTTACAGTGTCTTTCGCCTGCTATGAATTACATGCACATGTGTTACATTTGAATCTGGTTGAGCTGTGATTTAAAAAAGAACCCTTGTCCTTTGGGGACCTCTGTTTTCTCTTTGGTAAACAATAGGAATTGTATATTTTCTAAGATCTTGTCCATTTCCAGTTGGTATGATTACTTTTTACCTTTGTAGGACTGTTTGTAATTCTAGTGTTAGACTATGCGCAGGATAGAGGAGAATGGAAGAACCCAGCTTCAGGATGACAAAGAGAATTTTTAGAATTAAACAGTTTTTCCTGGACAGTCAATATTTACTGAAACATCTCTTATCTCTCTTAATGAGTGTTCACAAACAGGTGCCGAAGAGAGAAAGTAATGAAGAGAGAAACATGGTTTTTCTATCTGCTTTGAAGCCTTGGAAAATGAAGTCCTTGGTGACAAATACACATGCGGAATCCAGGTGGGGTGAAAACCAAAACTAACCCTCTATTTTGACAAATCATTCTTTCAAACAAGTTGTCAGATGAGAAATTATTTCTTCACAGAAAGGTTACAAAGTAATTTCATTTACTACCAGAAACATCCTACAACTTACAGAGAAATCAAAGGTCAAAAAAACATTGTCACTGGTACAATTCTAAAACCAGGTCTCAATCTAAACAACAAGACGGTCCGATTATAGACCCTAAGAATTCAGAGACCTTCCGTGCCTATTATTTATTGTCTCCTTCAATCACTCTTTATTTTGGCCCCTAACTTCTAGGAAGTTGTCAAAGCTCTTCCCAAAACTCTTCCTCAGTAGAAGGAGAGTTAGGACAATGACGAAGGATAACAATTTGGACAATTCTGCCAAGAAGGGCAGTGTCTACTGAAAGAACTAGCAAGCTATAAATAAATCTTAACATCATCTCGTGGTGTCTTTTCTTGGATGATCTCTTCTCTTGGATCTTCTTCCTCTCTTCATATTTCTTCTCCTAGTCAACTTAAGTAGTAAAAATAGACTTGGGGCTATCTTCTATTTTGAAGGGATATTCTCTGGAAAGATCTAGAAGGCATTTGTGGAGTCAAGGGAAAATGAAGCAAGGAATAAGAGATTTCAGCCCACTCTGCTCTAGGCTTTTAGGAGACAAGTTCTGTTTATTTTGAATTTTTTTTTTCTTTTTGTGTTTTTTACCCTAGAGAGGGGAAGTAAAACTATAAAGACCAAAACTAAGTTGGTTTCCAAGAAAAGCAAAGGAGGCCACTGACAAAGATTCTCTCTTTGAGCAAACTCCAGTCTGGCTCCTCTGAGCCCTCCTCTTGATGAGGCCTCCACCTTGGCCTATAAACACTGCAGACTCTCAGCACAAATGATTTTGTGTACCCCACCCCACCACATTAAAACATTTGAACAAACACTAGCATAGCTTCTACATGCAAGAGCGCATCCCTAAAATCAAGGCTCAAGCCCCCATAAGTGCGTGCATGGGAAGGCTCAAGGCTGCCAAAAAAACTTCCTGCTTGTTTCAGCCAACACCTGTGTGTACGGCTCCTGTGTCCCAGTCTCTTCAGAACAGCAGGGGCCTGACTCCAGCAAGGGCTGGCTAACCATCTACCTAGTAACGCAGCTTACATACTCCTCTCCATTTCTCCCGTTTGGACCATTATAAAAGTATCTTACTGTTTTCTCTGCCTACATCTCTTCAAAGAGAAGCCAGGTGAACAATCTGATCATACCACTCTAATCTCAACGATTTTTTAGCAGGAAAATGACACAGGTGGAGTTGCTTCAAGGTCATATATGTAGGGATTTGCACAAAATTAAACTTTTGTGCAATTAAATCTGTATTTTACGTATATGTGTCCCCAAACTAACTGCTTTAGTAAGTCATTTCACAACTTCTCGGCTGAGAAATTGGTACTCATCATGTGGCAGAGAAAAGACCTCTCTGTTCTTCATTTTCTCCTGTAAAATGGGGAATCACACCTAATTGGAAGGGTTGGAGCAAGACGTTAGCACATAGTAGCTGTATGATAAGGGTCATGATCAATCACCAGCTACCTGTGATGGCCTCACTTTTCTCAGAAGAGACATTCTAAATGAAAGGAATAAGAGGAGCAAAACGGCACAGGTGTGGAAAATCACAATGACCTATGTATGATAGAGGGTTTAAAAGTATGTGAGAAATATTACTGTATTTAGAGCTAAATAATATATTTATATGGCAATGTATACAGATAAATACTTATGTTAACAACATCGAGACACTGATATTATGAAGTAAGATTCACAACTTTAGTGCCTTAGCTTAGAACACAAGACCCTTTATAATCTGGTTTCCACCTCTATTTCCCAGGCTTCTTTCTTGTTGTTCCCCACCTACAATACTGTCATATGATAGCAAATACTTTATCCACCCTGGAAATTTCACCATCACTTGGACACATTTAGATCTCTTTCATGACTCTGCTCCAATCAGACTGCTACTCCTGCCTGGAATGCTTATCATGATATCTATTTTTCCCAGATAAAAAATTCCTTCTTATCCTATAGACCCAATGAAAAAAATCATATTTTCTGTGAAAGACTCCTATGTACATTGCCATCCCCACATGCCCCGACCCGAGAAAGAATTAGTAATTTTTTCCTTAGAGTCTGATTTTTATTTACTTATATATCTAATCACAGCTCAACCTCCCCCAAACCCCACCCCTTCCTCTTTCCCCATTCCAGATTGAAAGGATATTCCTCCTTGTGTGTCTAAGACTTAGCACATGGACTAGCACAGACCCCCTCAACAAATGCTCACTGAACAAGTGAATGGTGATTTTTTTGTTGACAGTGCTTTGTTTGGTTTGAGTACAATCATTTAAAATTCCCTGCTCATAAACCCAGAGGTAAATATTTCACAGCAACATGAGTAACCTCAGACTAAAACAAACAATTCAATATTTATTTCAAAGAAGTTGTAGATGCCAATCTCTGAGTTGCTGCACAGACATGATCTTTTGGCTCTAAGACATTCAAGCCAGAAGTTTCTGTAATGAAACAATTGCTTCCACTGAACTTCAAGAGGTAGGAAGCTGGCACCTACATGTAATTCAATACCAGAAAGTGCTCAGAAACTAAGAAAGGCAGGTGAACATCCCCTGAGATCAAATTGTGGATCCCCAGGTGAAAAACATTCAAGAAGTTAAATCAGGGTGGTGACTGGAAACACCAAGGCTGGATCCTGGTATTTCAATGGTGGTTTTTACATTGTTGGGGTCAGATCTGAGACCCCAGTGAACACCGTGGTTCCATTTCCTCCAAACATGCATGTAACACACATACACAAACCTGCATTGAGTTTCAGGGCATTCACGCAGCCCTCTGAAGGCTTTCAACGAACCCTCCCAGGCAATGTGGTTCTCAAACATGAGTGGGCATCAGAATCACCTAAATGGGGCTCATTATAAAACAGATCACCAGCCGAATCCCCAGACTTGCTGACTTGCTAGGTCTGGGGTGGGGTAGAGTGTTTTCATTTCCAATGACGTCCCAGGTGATGCTGACACTGGCTGATCATACTTCTAGAACCACTGCCCTAAGCTACACGGAATTGAGTTCACAGACAGTAATGTTAGGAAACTCTTTTTTAGGAATACCACACTCATTTTATTGTCACCCAGTTGGGACTGTCAACTGTTTAGGAAGGAAGTAACAAGAACAACAAGGACAATGACAAACCAAGTCATTTCAAACTTAATAAAGAAGATTTTGCATGTTACAAGCTTCAAGATCCTGTGCAGGAGGAAATCAAAGTGCCTCTATTGTTACCTGATCTTTCCAAAAAAGGCCAAGTGTGCAATGACAGGGAGGATTTAAAGGAAACCATAACTGCACAGCAAAGCACCTTTCAGGGAAACACATCAGCCTTTTTCCCAACTGCTACTCCTCCTGTGAGCCCAGGCACCGCTCCACTCGACCCTCCCATCCAGGCCATCCTCACAGCTCCCATCCCTGCTTGTTTCCTTTTCTCAGAACTCCCACTGGGCCTGTTCACACAATGCAAAATTGTCCCCCAGGGCCTCTGGAACCCTGCATCATTCCTCTTCACATCCCCAGAGCCTAAGTAAGCACCTGGCATCTAAGTACTGCTTTTGAGTTGCTGTGCCCCAGACAGCACATTACCGAGTCTTCATTTACCACACTGTAAAGGAAAGCAATCTTCCACATTATTAATAAAAAACTAGAAGTTAGGTGAGCAATATGAAGAGGAGACAACAGTCGGTTAAGCGGCTGCCTTCGGCTCAGGTCATGATCCCAGGGTCCTGGGATCGAGCCCCACATCGGGCTCCCTGCTCGGCGGGAAGCCTGCTTCTCCCTCTGCCACTCCCCCTGCTTGTGTTCCCTCTCTCGCTGTGTCTCTCTCTGTCAAATAAATAAATAAAATCTTTAAAAAAAAAAAAAAGGCGGCGCCTGGGTGGCTCAGTCGGTTAAGAGGAGACAAAAAATCCATTCCAAAGAGAAATATGTTTATCAAAAATATAAAGACTGGGACCATTTAGCTTAGGGACAAACCAGCAACACCCCAATAAGCCTTTAGGAGATCACTCGATTAGAGGACAGTAGAGTTGAATGATTTGCACTTTTAATGACCACAGTAGAAAAGAAAGTCATAGACACAAAGTCACATTCTTTACAACAAAATTCAATAATAGTATAAAAATTACAGGTACTTAAAGGACAAGTAGTGTGCTCAATAACCTTTTGTTGTAGAACTTGAAAAATACCCTCCTTTGAGGAGCTCATTGTTGAATGATACTGAATAAATGAGATTTTCTAGAAATTCCTAGACTAGGCTATTTTCCTCCTTGAGTTTTCAGTTAGTATATTCTACAGAGTGCCAAATCCACAAGATGCCTGGGAGGAAAAAAAAAAAAAGGTTTTAAGGCCAAATAAATTCAGGACACTAACCATATACAGCAAAGGCTCTGACAAGTCCTGTGGTTAATAAAACCAGGTTAATTATATTTCATTTAGAATTTCCCAAATATATTTGCTACTAAAATGCTTCTTTGAAAGATATCCCAGCATTAGTGTCTAGATCTAGACTTTGCTAAATGTTCTGCTCAAAGTCTTGCCCAGTTGGGTTTTAACTACTGATGCCAACCGTAGGGTGGGGGAAGAAAAAGCTTCGATTAGTCAAAATCACTGTTATTTCTCTCTTTATGCCAGGTAAAACCCAGACCTCTGTAAAAAATATAGGGCCTACAAAGCACAATCATGCTTCCTTAGCTCAATGCAGCTCAGTGCAAGGACAGGATACAGCAAACCACTCAGGCCTCAGGTGCTGAACAGAGTTGGAGCCAGCTTGTTCGTGTGCGCTGCTATAGCCCTTCAGGTACGCCTGCCATTTTGACTCAGGAGTTTCTGCTCCCCCTGACTACAACTGGACATCACATAGCAGTATTAGAAGCTCCCGTAGCCCTGGGCCACCTCTCAGCAGAGGAGCACATTGATGTGCTCAGGTGACTTCTCAGATGGGCACCATCCTAGATCTCTCTCTCTTTTGTTGAGATATGTCATGATCCCTGGAATACACTGGCAGGGAGTAAAATCTTAGTTTCTTCAGTACACACATGTAAAATAAGCCACATTTAAACATCAGGGACTTGATGTGTCTGTGAGCATACTATGAAGTAGAAAATGACGTGATTATCTGAATAATCATCACTTAATGTAATCCTTTCATAAGTTATCTTCAATTAGTAAGTAACTGACTGAGGCAATCGGGAGAGTAGAAAGAACATGGGCCATTTCACACGTGGCCATGCTACTTGATGTATTTCCCCTCATTTGCTACCTATTTCACAAAGGCTTTTGAAGGTCAAGTGGCACACGGTTGGCATTTGATAAATAAAAATAAGGCTTTTATATTATCATTCATGCAGCAAGACTTTAGTGGGCCACAAAGCAATATTTCGTTGCTTAATAAAAATATTAATACATGTACACAGTTCTTAGAAAAGATGTTAATGCTTTCTGGAAAAATAACTCTACCAATAAACAGCTGTGTGACCATGAGTAATTTATTGAACATCTCAGTGTGCCTCAGTTTGTCTATTATGCAGAGATCATAACCATATTTATCTGACAGAGTTGTTTTATGGATGAAGTGAGTTCGAAAACATAAAGCTTTTAGAAAATTGTCTAGAATATGAAGTAATCAAGTTAGCTACTAATAATACACGCAAACCCTCCCCCACTGCAAGTGTAATCCTCCCCATGTGATTGAGATGACTGTTCCTTGATTCTCTCTGATCACTCTTTTCCCTAATTACCTATTTTACAGCATTGACCACATAATTTTGTGGTTAATTATAACCTGTTTCTGAATGCTATTGGTTGTTACATGTATGTTGATTTTTATCTTCAACTTGGTGTTTTAAAGTCCCTATGGGATGCAAAAACAATAGTCCCTAAGACAAGGATTCTCTGCATCCTCCACACCACCCATCTTAGTGCTAAGACCACTGCAGGCTAATTTTTATGGATAGAAAACTTATAACAACATTAGTATGCTTATAGAGGGTTTCTGTACTTGTTTCTTTAAATAGCTTTCTGGTTTTCCTCCTCTTCCTTTTTGCCCATATGATCTTCGCATGGATGAGAATTTAGGTCCCCTGTTTCCCCAATCCATTAAGCACTGCTTCAAAGCACGGGTCCATAGTTGTTTTATCTGCTCTCTGGCTGACTGCAGGTGCCATTAGGAAGGTGTTTGAACATTGTCACCGAAAAGATACTAAACAGGGCCATGGAGGCCTACAGAATAGACCCTAGAGTTAGTTTGAGATCCTGTGAGAGTATTCCCCAAAATGTCTGGTTTTAGTTTCAAACTGAAGTGGAGAACAGTATATAGGTCTGTTGTGTCAGCGTAGATAGGCTGAGGGTGACCAATGAACCTCGGATTCATACCCGAGTTTGGTGCAATGCATTCTATTCTGATACCATTTTGTGAAGTATTTATCACCAAAACGGAGGAGGTGCATTTGCCTTCCCTGGGAAGTCCCCAGACTATATTCAATTTACCTTATGTGCTGATCAGCTCCAGTCTTACGTGTGTATGTACGACTGTACTTGAAAGGGGAGCAGGAAGCTTCCTGAGGGTCTGATGGGACTCACTTCTCACCTGATTTAACAAACTGTGTGTTAATGTCCACCGTCAGGCCATTCTCAGGGACCCAGAATATCACATCTATTAGAGGTTGGCAAAAGTTCTTAACCTCTCCATTCTGTGTCCTGCCCCTACCGATCCTTTTTTGTATCCATTCCATCCCCAGGTGCTGTCTGTGACTGGTCTGTCCATCTGAGCCCTATTAGTGACATGTGTCAGTGGTGTGCCATGCACCTGAGGTCCTCTGAGTCCCCAAACCACACTCCAATATACTTCATACTGTTTCTAGTTAGAAGCGTAAAGCAATTTAAACAGCTCCATGGCCAGGTGGCATCTGCCTTTGGGAAGACTCCTTAATAACAGAGAATCTATTTCCTGGCTGAAAACCAAATCTGAAGTTTCTGAAGTTCTTTAGCAACAAATAACAATTTTGAAGTCAATGAAACCTCACCAAATATTATCAAGGAAGGGTGAGGGGCTGCGTAACTGAAAATACTTTCTGTATGGGGGTGGGTGGTGGGTTCTTTATTATGTGCAAAGAGAGAAAATCCACCAAGTGTCCCAAGACTGGGGTGTATGTCTCTGTCTTAAACACCAAGACACAGACTGCGAGTCCACTGGATAAAATAATTTGCCAGGGCTCTTGATTCAGATGGAATGTAACAACTGTCCATCTGGGTCTCACTCATTCTCTCTTTGCCGTGTCTCCTTGACTTCCAGCCACCCTGCTTAAAACACCTCCTTCAACCATGGGCTCATAGCTGGCCTCCTTCTCGCCAGAAAGCATTGCAGTGCTAACATATTAAAAGCAGAAGCTTTGGGATCAAACCCGCATTACAGTCTCTGCGTGCCATTTCTCAGCTGTGGAATCTGGGACAAGTTATCTTCATCCTGGGACCTTATTTTCCTCGTCTTTGCCATGGTCACAGTGAGAGGCCTTTCCTCCCGTGGCAGTCGTGAGAACAGAATTAGGTGATGCCTGAAACTCCCCCACCCAGAGTGTGGCACACAGTGTGGGTGCTGGGTTCACGAAACGGCTAACAGCTACTGAGCACTTAAAACTCAAGTGCTGAATGCTTTTTCCCCATGTTAGCTTATTTAATCCTCACAATTACTCCACAGCAATTTAGGAGGATGGCACTTCTGTAAATTGCTTAGAGCGGTGTCTGGCACCAAGTAAGCTCTCAATAAATGTTAGCTCTTATTAGTATTACTGTTGCTGTCTTCATTTGACAGGTGAGGGATTTGAGGTGAAGTGAGGTTAAATGTTGACTATTATTATCTACAACTTGCCAGGATATTTGCATATGAGAACACTTATGTTACAAAAAATTCCACCAGCAAGTATTATTTAATCATTGTATGCTAAGGGAACTAAGCCTTAGAGAAGTTAAATATCTGGCCAAATGCCGCTCAGCTAGAAAGTGGCCGAGCTGGGATCCGATTCCAGGCCTACATACACTTGGAACCTGCGTACCCCTGCCCCCTTCCGGTATCATGCTGTCACCTGCTAAGCCTTCGTAACTCTTACCCCTTCGGGAGCATCTCCAGGTCCTAGCCCTTTTTATCTCCACTCCTAGGAGAACCAGGCACTGGGCAGTGATAGAACCCACACCATTCTTAGACCATTTCAATCTGTCCTGACCTATCAACCAGTTAAAAGTGAAATCTTCCCAAGAGATTCCAACTGAACCTTTTTTGGCTGTTTTATGTTGCTTTGCAAGCTGATGACAGTTGCAGCAGCTGTTGGGACAAGTAAATCTTTGTTGGGTTATTTCTAGTGATCAGAGAGCACACTCCAGGGTCTGGGGACCTGCCTCACACAACCAGGTCCTGTGGAGGCAGCAGTAATAGAGGCCGAGGGGCCACGTTTCATAAGAACAGCTGTATGTCATCCTTTAGGGTACCTCTATCGGGCAACATGGGTTTTACTGGGATTTGAAAATTCTGTTCAATAACAACAAGTGTTTGACCAATACAATTTAATTCAATACAAATCTAAAAAGGAAATCAAAACACCTCAACAGTACTGCAGGCTATAAAAGACTGATGAAGAAGACAAGCCTGATCTGGCAAGTTCCATAAGAGAGATGTAAATAAATGGCTATGGGGATGCATAAAAAGGAGGTTATTATTATGATGATTAATTATTATTGGAGAAAATCTATGACAGTGGTTTTCTATGATGATTCAATATTCTTTCTAATCATTTGGAGACTTTTTTTAAAAAGAAAAAAAACCAATGACTTCTAAGTCCCACAAGAGGTCAAATGAGTCAGAATCTCCAGGGTGTGTTGGCCCATCATAAGGATTTTTAAAAAGCTACTTAGGTGAATCTACTGTGAAACAGGTTTGAGAATCACTGGTTTTGGGGTGCCTGCGTGGCTTAGTCAGTTAAACGTCTGCCTTCGACTCAGGTCATGATCCCAGGATCCTGGGATCCACTGGTCTGTTGGGTTCCCTGCTCAGCAGAGTGTCTGTTTCTCCCTCTTCCTCTGCCTCTCCAGCTCACTTGTGTGCGCTCCTGCTCGCTCTCAAATAAATAAATAAAATCTTTAAAAAAAAAAAAAAAGAATCACTTGTTTAGGAAGCAGTACTTCATCAGGATTTTGACAACTGGAAATGGGGACAGAGGGATGGTCAGGGAAAAGCATACAAGTAAAGAAGTAGAGGAAAGAGAGTCTAAGGGCTTGGGAAGAGTGGAGGAAGGATTTGAGCAGGCTTGTGGATCCATGCACAGTAGAAGAGGAAGCAGAGGAAAATAAAGTCTCATTTGTAGGAACAAGATCACGGAGACAGAGGGAGGTCAAGGGAGTTTGAATCTCCTTTCCAAAATATGTAAACTTCTGCTCTTGACATATGCCATGGTTAATTATATATTTGTTCTCATTTCTAGATGACCTAGATAACTATGTCTAGATAAAAAAGTGACTGCTGGAAACTTGTATGTTACAACTGAGAATCACCGACTCAAACTACCACATCCAAACACAGAGTGCCCTCCACCTTACAGTAACAACTGGAGGTAATCACTGTCATCCTGTCTGCAAATACCCGTTGGAAAATTTTTGTGTGCACATCTCTCCTGGAATTACGAAAATACACAAGCATTTGAGGAAGAGGCAGACAGAAAGACAATCTATTAAACCTCTCAGTAATGCTGATTCTGTTTGCCTCTACCTAATACTAGTCATTTTCAATAATACGATCTTCTTTAGGAGCGAGAGGCAAATCTTAAACATTTTTCTCATGAAATAGTGAATCTTGCTTGTGTGCTGGCTTTTAGGACATCAATAACATCCAATGTTTACAGTAACTGATGAAGTCAACAGAGCAGGTGTTATTATTCCTATCTAACAAAAACTGGCATAGAGTGGCATGCAGTTGTCCTCAACGGCCACATTTTGGATTCTGACATATGCCATTCCCACTATTATTCTGGGAAAAAGCATAGCTGAGTACATGCTGCTAAAACACCTTTTAAAAGGTTTTAAAATTCCTTTAGATGTTATTTCTTTATATGTAAGCATCAGTTCAGTGATGATGTTATTTAGGGCTCATTCTGATGTGATAATTTTCAGTGCCATGAAGGTGCATTTTTATGATTCAGAATATTCCAGGTCACAAATCCCTCAAGAACAGAGACCTTACTTGATTCATATCCATATTCCCAGAAAACTTAACACAATGCTGGTGTGGTGACTGTTCTCAGTAATTTTTTTTTTTTTCTGAAAGAAAAACTCACATGATTTTGTGGTATTTAACATCTTATGTTATAATCATCATGCACACAACTAGTTATGTCAAACCAAACAGAAAATAAATCTGAGCTGATATGGTTTTGATTGTCTAGTCCTTCAAACATTTGACATACATGCATTAAATGCCCCACTTGTGCCCACAGTGCTCGAGGGGCTGGAGGCACCGTGGCAAAACATAAACAAGGTCTCTGTCCTCAATTTGTACCCTTGTGGCTGGAGACAATTACATACATGGATACATCCAGTAAATTGAGAATTTTAAAATGCTATGAAAGTTATAAAAGAGAGTGATAGAACGAAGTCACCGGAAAAGGACTACTTCAGATAAAATGGTCAGAGAGTGGCATTTGGGCTGAGAATGATATAAAGAAGACAGCCATTGTAACAAGACAGGCATTGGTGTTCCAGACAGAATAGCAAAGGTAAAAGCTCTGAAATGGGGGGGGGAGTTCACTGTTATGTTCAAGGCATGAAAAATTAAAAAGGCTAACATCTATAGGAGTGAAGTCTAAGAAGTAGGTAGAGGTAATATCACCTAAAGCCTAAGGCCACATGGAAAAGTTAGAATTTTATTTTACATTCAATGGGAAGGCATTAGAAGGTTGTAATAAGAAAATGACATGATTTGACGTATGTATCTGCTGCACCATGAAATATTCTGAACTAAGAGTACTCTCAACTACCAAAGAAAAACTGAAGAATGGCCAGATTTCTATTCTTATTAAGACCCATTCACAAAGATATTTCCAAAAGTGTGGAAATGAAGGGGCATTCAGACTCACAATTACCCTAATTAAAAATGTCACTAATAAAAACAACTCTATTGCCTTGCCAAGGAATCCAATTTGCTGTAGTTTTCCTGTGCAGACCAGGGATCAGTTCGTGGAAGAAGAAAAGTGCTTCTGCAGGGAGGGCAGGAGATCTGATCCCCCAGGCAGATCACTCAGCATGGCAGAGAAAAATCTGCAGGTGAGGTGACCATGACATCTGTCATCTTAACAGGGACATTTATGGGAGTGACAAGAACAACAGGCATAAACTGGAACTGCACTGGGTATCTGGGATGTAGAGTGACCCTTGACTTAGGCTTGAGTCTCAACTTGCATCAAACCAACTATGTGGCTGGGAACAAGGTGTCACCGTTTCTGAGACTGAATTTCTTTATTGGGCACATGAATTGGTTGCATTTTCCTCATTGACTGAACACCAATTACCCGAGGGTCTTACTGGAGAGATAGAAGAATAAAGTCCATTTCACACCCATGTTCTAGTTGGAGAGCAAATAAACTGTACAGTGGTACAAGTTTCTATGGTATAAGCCAGAGAAATATACATCAGGAGAAAACTAAAGCTAGAAGAGGACAGGAGTGATGACTCCTATGAAAACATCGAAAAATGCTTCATGGGGGCCTGGTGGAACACAAGCTGAAATTAGGAAAAAAGAACTGAAATTCCCATGGGAATCAAGATGATCAAGGAAAAGATAGGGTTATCTTTGATTCAGAGTTCTGTTCCATTCCAGCCAGAGAGGACAGCTTAGGCAAAAACATCTAAGAGTGCAAGAGCATGGCAGCTCCAGGCAGTTGTAAAATTGGTTTAACTAGGTAACCTCTAGGGTTCTTCGTGCAACAAAATGTTAAGAGTCACCCATTAAATGAGATCAAATATTGTGTTTAAAAATGAGATTTTTATTTTTAGTGCCACAGTGTAATACCACACAAGGCCAATATTCTTTCTCCATTCCTCAGTCACAATTGCCATTCTATCTATTCCTATTCACATAACATATATTTACAGAGTTGCACACATATGGAACTTCTTGGCCATATGTACAGGGAGTATCTGAAGACCCAGGATAACTATAAACCTGTCCCTAAGGTGACAAGGCACCTGAGTGGCTCAGTCAGTTAAGCATCTGGCTCTTGGCTTCCACTCAGGTCCTGATCTCAGGGACATGAGATCCAGCCCCAAGTCGGGCTCTGAACTCAGTCTGCTTGAGATTCTCTCCCTCTGCACCACCTTCCACCCCCCACAACCCCCACCCCCAGCTCACACACACACTCTCTCTCTAAAATAAATTAAACAAACAAAAGAATAGAAGAAATATAGAGCCTAGGGCAGAATGCTGAATATGCAGGAACACTGAAGATAATGGTAACTAACATTTACTGAACATTAACAGGTGTCAATACAATTAATTCTCGCAATGCTCATAACCTAAATAGCAACATTTCCATTTTACCGATGAGATACCCAGGTATGGACTAGATAAGATCTTGCCACCGGGAACCTATTTAGAAATGAAAGAGCTAGAATTTGACAGCAGGGAGTTTGGCTCCGGGATCCATGCTTTTAACAACTATACTGCATGCCTCTCAACAGGAGTGGTGGACAGTTCATGCTGTGTGCCCATTGTTCACTCATTCATCTTTACTTTGAAACAACCTCAGAGGAGAAGTTGGAAAAACACTAGGTGGATCTCAGTAGGAACCTTCAAAAAAATATATATGCAATGAGCAGAGACAATAAATTTTCAAAATCACATTCCCATTTTCTAATTCAGCAGTCTGAACCCAAGGTCAGAAGGCTTGCCCTGTAGGTCTCTCCAAATCCACATGAAGAATTTAGTTGAATTCACAGGACATGATGTAAATGGATTGGCCAAGGTTCTCATGGAAACAATGACAGGTTTGATCAGCTGTTTGCATATCATGAAAGTTGTAGGGTCTTGAAGGTGAAAAAAAAAAAACTCCATCTGCTAGCTTCCTCTGTTCAGCATTTAACAGAACCTCAAGCATAACAGTGATTAAAGAGACTTTGTAAGTAAGGATGCTGGTGGTAATAACAATAAGGTTAATGCAGCTGTATTACATTTGTGCAACAATGGAAAGCTTACAATCTTTAAATGTGTGGCATCCCATTTAATCCTAGCAACACATATATATTATTATTCCATTTTTACCCTTTCACTGATAAAGATTCAGAGAGGGGCAGTGCCTTTTGCAGTACGAGAGCTGGGATTTAACCTCAACTTTCTCATTCCACCAGTATTTCTTCTTCTCCCATTTCTGTTTCTCAAACTGTTAAAAATTTCAGCAAGCCACCATGGTTTTGCTTCAAAAGAACTAAAAGCCATGGCACACAGACCCAGGCTTTGAAACTCTTGACTGCCCCGGTTTCCATATAAAAATCCTAAAGCCCCACACTGCATAATCCCTGGCCTACTCCTTGAATTGTTGAGGGAGGAAATTTGAAAACTGATGAGTTTAACCAGTGAGCGTCATATTTTAACACTGGGAGCTGAAGAGAGTGCCAAAGCAGGCTGCCCCTCCTGCAAAGGGCCAGAAGGATGGAGGGCATGGCTAAAAGCTGCTTACCAACACAGGACTCCCCGGATAGTGAAAAGGTCCCATCGTCATGGAAACCGCTTCTGCACTCACAGCGGTACCACCCTGGCAGGTTAACGCAGCGGGAATGGTTGTGGCACTCAATGATTCCCTCTGTGCATTCATCAATATCTGCCTCAGAGAAAAACACAAGCCCACCAGGACATTAATTTCTTTTGACACTAACCTTTCAGTAAACACCTAAAACATGTTCATGTCAACAGATCAGTTAAAAGTGATTAGTCACCAAAAATGAAAGTTACAGGAAGAACCAAATCCCATTTTTTTCCAGAATTCAAACAAATGGAAAGCTAGGGATGTGTTCTCATATACTGAATAATAAATGAGAGCTGATGGTCATGAAGACATCCTAACTACAAATGTTGTGTTGGCTTCTGCATAACCGAAAAGGAAACTGAGGATGTTTGGCACACTTTTGGTATTGAGTATATACGGCTTTTCTCGGATTCATTGTTTCCAAAAAAGTAATTCCAGATATTATTTGCTGTTCTTTGAAAACATCTATGAACGAATAAGCTCAAGAAACTCTGGCTCAAATAGTGTTGAACTGATTTTTTTATACTGCCCTATCAAAGAGACTTATCATATTCATACCCCCTGCAAAACTTAGGGAGGAGAATAATAATATGCTGTTTCCCAAATTTATTTGGCTGAAGGATGGACCAGTCCTGTGAGACTGTTTTGGGGAGCATAGGTGGGGAACTACTGTTCCAATTCGTTTCAAGCTTAAGGACTTGATTTATGATTAGTCATTCAGAGATCCTCATTCTTTAGTCATTCCTTTTTTTTTTAAATTATGTTCAATTAGCCAACATGTAGTACATCATTAGTTTTCGATGCAGTGTTCAATGATTCATTAGTTGCGTATAACACCCAGTCCTCATCACAACATGTGCCCTCCTTAATACGCTCTTCAGTCATTCCTGATGAAAGGTCATATTCTGGGCTTTGCTCTAGGATCTGACTTTTTTTAACATAAGCAAATGCTTAGATCACGCACAGATTCTCTAGCCCAAAGGCTTGCCTCTGAGCTCAAGGAGTTGACACCACTGCAGAAAGACAAGCTATCAATTGTTATGCCAGGGTCAGCTCATTCTTATAGATCTCTCCATGCAATTGTTTCTTGGAATATAGCCATTGTTGGCTAGAAATCTTTTACTAGGTCTCCTGGAAATATCTGAACTATGCCAGTCTTCTACAAATAGAAATCTAATTAATATTGGGATATAACACATAATGAATAAAACACATTTTGGAGTCTTCTTCAGCAGTGCCCTGCTGTAGGCATTGGAGCAGGGGCAATCAGCTACCAGTTGTGCTATTACCTTGACATGTCCTAAGGTGTGCACAGGGCTGTGAATGTAGTTTGCAACCTGTCAGTCTCATCTTGTGGCATTCCAGCCAAGTAAGGAGCGAACAATTGTAGCTCTTTATACTGGGCAAATCCAGCTTTTTTCTTTTCTTTTTTTCTTTTTTTTTCTTTCTTTTCTTTTCTGCCAACTGCCATCTTCTTCCTTTATTTTTAATTTTTTTATTATGTTCAATTAGCCAACATATAGTACATCTTTAGTTTTTGATGTAGTGCTCAACAATTCATTAGTTGCATATAACAACCAGTGCTCATCTGTCCTCCTTAATACCCATTATCCGGATACCTCTTCCCCCAACCCCCCTCCCTTCTGTAACCCTCAGTTTGTTTCCCAGAGTCTGGAGTCTCTCATGGTTTGTCTCCCTCTCTGATTTCTTGCCATTCAGTTTTCCTTCCCTTCCCCTATGGTCCTCTGTGCTATTCCTTATATTCCACATATGAGTGAAACCATATGATAATTGTCTTTCACTGACTGACTTATTTCACTTAGCATAATACCCTCCAGTTCCATCCATGTCAATGCAAGTGGTAGGTATTCATCCTTTCCGATGGCTGAGTAATATTCCATTGTATTATGAACCACGTCTTCTTTATCCGTTCATCTGTTGAAGGATATCTCAGCTCCTTCCACAGTTTGGCTATTGTGGACATTGCTGCTATGAACATTGGGGTGCATGTGCCCTTCTTTTCATTATGTCTGTATCTTTGGGGTAAATACCTAGTAGTGCAATTGCTGGGTCGTAGAGTAGCTCTATTTTTAATGTCTTGAGGAACATCCATACTGTTTTCCAGAGTGGCTGTACCAGCTTGCATTCCCACCAACGGTGTAAGAGGGTTGCCCTTTCTCCACATCCTCACCAACATTTGTTGTTCCCTGTCTTATTAATTTTAGACATTCTAACTGGTGTAAGGTAGTATCTCATTGTGGTTTCTTCCTTTATGACTTATTATCATTCAGCCCATATAATTCTTTGACACATAGCATCCCTTAGTTTTTATTAAGTTTTTATTTAAGTTTTTAATTTTAATTCCAGTATAGTTAGCATACAACATTATTAGTTTCATGTGTACAGTAGAGCGATTCAACAATTCTATACATGACTCAGTGCTCATCAGGATAAGTATACTATTTAATCCCTATCACCTATTTAACCCATCCCCCCATCCATACTAATAACCATCAGTTTATTTTTTATTTTTTATTTTTTTTTAAAGATTTTTATTTATTTATTTGACAGAGAGAGAGACAGCGAGAGAGGTAACACAAGCAAGGGGAGTGTGAGAGGGAGAAGCAGGCTTCCCGCGGAGCGAGGAGCCCGATGCGGGGCTCGATCCCGGGACCCTGGGATCATGACCTGAGCCGAAGGCAGACGCTTAACGACTGAGCCACCCAGGCGCCCCCATCAGTTTATTTTTTATAGTTAAGAATCTGTTTCTTGGTTTGTCTATTTTTTTGCTTGCTCACTTATGTTTCTTAAACTCCACATATGAGTGAAATCATATGGTATTTGTCTTTCTCTGACTTATTTTGCTTAGCATTATATTCTCTAGCTCCAACCATGTCATTGCGTATGGCAAGATATCATTCTTTTATGGCTGAATAATATTCCATTGTATATATATATATATATATATATATATACCACATCTTCTTTGTTCACTCATCCATCAGTGTATACTTGGGCTATTTCCAACATTTGACTATGGTAAATAATGCTGCCATAAACATAGGGGTGTATGTATCCCTTCAAATTAGTGCTTTTGTATTTGGGGGGTAAATACATAGTAGAGTGATTACTGGATCAGAAGGTAGTTCTATTTTTAATTTTTTGAGGAATTTCCATAGTGTTTTGCACAGTGGCTGCACCAGTTTGCATTCCCAACAACAGTGCATTAGGGTTCCTTTGTCTCCTCATCCTTGCCAACACTTGTTTCTTGTGTTGTTGATTTTAGCCACTCTGACAGGTGTGAGGTGATATTTCATTGTGGTTTTGATTTGCACTTCCCTGATGATGAGTGATGTGAGCATCTCATCATGAGTCTGTCTTTCATTTGTCATTGGTATGTCTTCTTTGGAGAAATGTCTGTTCATGTCTTCTGCCTATTTTTTAATTGGATTATTTGGTTTTTGGGTGTTGAGTTGTATCAGTTTTTTTTTAAGATTTTATTTATTTGACAGAGAGTGAGCGAAAACACAAGCAAGAGGAGCAGCAGAGGGAGAGGGAGAAGCAGACTCCCCACTGAGCAGGGAGCCTGATGCGGCACTCGATTCCAGGACCCTGGGATCATGACCTGAGCTGAAGGCAGATGCTTAACTGACTGAGCCTCCCAGGTGCCCCTGTATCATTTCTTTATATATATTAGATACTAACCCTTTATTGGACATGTTATTTGCAAATATCTTCTCCCATTCCATAGGTTGCCTTTTAGTTTTGTTGATTGTTTCCTTCACTGTGCAGAAACTTTTATTTTGAAGTAGTCACAATAGTTTATTTGTGTTTTTAATTCCCTTGTCTCAGGAGACATATCTAGAAAAGTATTGCTATGGCCAATGTCAGAGACATTACTGCCTCTGCTCATTTCTAGGATTTTTATAGCTTCAAGTTTCACATTTAGGTCCTTAATCCATTTTGAGTTTATATTTGTGTATGGTGTGAGAAAGTTGTCCAGGTTCATTCTTTTCCATGTAGCTGTCCTGTTTTCCCAGCAACATTTGTTGAAGAGATTTTCCCATTATATATTCTTTCCTCCTTTGTTGAAAATTAATTGACCATAAAATTATGGGTTTATTTCTGGGTTTTCTATTCTGTTCCATTGATCTTTGTGTCTGTTTTTATGCCAGTACCATACTGTTTTGAATACTTCAGGTTTGTAATATAACTTGAAGTCTGAAATTGTGATAGCTCCAGTTTTGATTTTCTTTTTCTTTTTTTTTTTAAAGACATTTATTTTAGAGAGAGAGTGCATGGAGGGGAGGATCAGAGGGAGAGGGAGAGAGAAATTCAAGCAGACTCTCTGCACTAAGTGTGGAGTCCAGCATGGGGCTCGATCTCATGACCCTGAGATCATGACCTGAGCTGAAATCAAGAGTCAGATGCTTAACTGACTAAGCCACCCAGGCACTGGTTTTTCTTTAAACATTGCTTTGGCTATTTATGGTTTTTTGTGGTTCCATACAAATGTTAGGATTGTTCCAGTTCTGTGAAAAATGCTATAGGTATTTTGGTAGGGATTACTTTAAATCTATAGATTACTTTGGGTAGTACAGATATTTTTAACAATATTTGTTCTTCCAATCCATGAGCATGAAATACCTTTCCATTTGTTTGTGTCATCTTCACTGTCTTTCATCAGTGTTTTATAGTTTTCAGAGTAGAGTCTTAAACCTCATTGGACAAGTTTATTCCTAGATAATTTATTATTTTTGGTGCAACTGTAAATGAGATTGTTTTCCTCATTTCACTTTCTGCTGTTCAATTATTAGTATATAGAAATACAACAGATTTGTGTACACTAATTTTTGTACGCTGCAACTTTAGTGAATTCATTTATCAGTTTTAGCAGTTTTGTCATGAAGTCTTTCGGGTTTTCCATATATGGATCATATCATCAACAATTAAAGTTTTACTTCTTCCTTACTGATGTGGAGGCCTTTTATTTCTTTTTGTTGTCTAATTGCTGTCACTGGGATTTCCAGTACTATACTGAATAAAAGTGGTGATAGTGGACATCCTTGTCTTGATCCTCAGCTTAGGGGAAAGGCTCTCAATTTGTCCCATTGAATATAATGTTTGCTGTGGGTTTTTCATATAAGGTCTTTATTATGTTGAGGTATGTCCCCTCTAAACGTACTTTGTTGAGGGTTTTTATCATGGATGTCGTACTTTGTCAAACGTTTTTTTTTGCATCTATTGAAATGATCATGCGGTTATCCTCTTATTGATGTGATGTATCACACTGATTGATTTGCAAATGTTGAACCACCCTTGCATCCCAGGAATAAATCTCACTTGATCATGGTGAATGATTTCTTTTTAGTGTTTTGTTGGATTTGGTTTGCTAGTATTTTGTTGAGAATTTTTGCATCTCTGGCCCATAGTTCTCTTATTTTGTTGTGACTTTATCTGGTTTTCGTATCAGGGTGATATTGGCCTCATAGAATGAATTTGGCAGCTTTCCTTCCTTTTCTATTTGTTGGAATCATTTGAGAAGAACAGGTATTAACTCTTCTTTAAATGTTTGGTAGAATTCACCTGTTCAGCCATCTGGTCCTGGACTTTTGTTTACTGGCAGTTTCTTGATTATTGATTCAATTTCATTGCTGGTATTTGGTCTGTTCAAATTTTCTATTTCTTCCTGCTTCTGTTTATGTTATACATTTCTAGGAATTTATACATTTCTTCTAGGTTGTTCAATTTGTTGGAATATAATTTTTCATAATATTCTCTTACAATTGTTTATATATCTGTGGGGTGGGTTGGTATTTCTCCTTGTTCATTGTAATTTTATTTATCTGGGTCCTCTCTCTCTCTCTCTCTCTCTCTCTCTGGATGAGTCTGGCTGGAGATTTATCAATTTTGTTGAACCGCTCAAAGAACCAGCTCCTGGTTTCTTTGATTTGTTCTATTGTTTTTTAGTTTCTTTTTCATTTATTTCTGCTCATCTTTATTTCCTTTCTTCTGTTAGTTTTAGGCTCTGTTTGTTCTTTTTTTCTAGCTCCTTTATGTACAAAGTTAAATTTTTTATTTGTGATTTTTCTTGTTTCTGAGGTATTGCTATAAACTTCCCTCTCAGAACTGCTTTTGCTGTGTCCCAAAGATTCTGGACCATTGGGTTTTCATTTTCATTTGTTTCCATTTCGTCTTTTATTTTCAGGTTGACCCATTCACTGTTCAGTAGCATGTTGTTTAGTTTCAGTGTTGTGCTCTTTCCAGACTTTTTCTTATGCTTGAATTCTAGGTTCATAATGGTGTGGTCAGAGAAGATGTATGGTATGACTTCGGTCTTTTTGAATTTGTTGAGACTTGTTTTGTGACCTTATATGTGATCTATTCTGGAGAATATTTCATGTACATTTTAAAAGAATGTGCATTCTGTTGTTTTAGGATGGAATGTTCTGAATATATCTGTTAAATCCAACTGTTCCAGTGTGTCATTCAAAGCTACTGTTTCCTTGTTGGTTTTCTGTTTAGATGATCTGTCCATCAATGTTGGTGGGGTGTTGAAGTCCGCTACTATTATTGTGTTACTGTTGATTACTTCCTTTATATTTGTTATTAGCTGCTTTATGTATTTGGGTGTTCCCATGCTGGATGTTTAAATATTTACAATTGTTTATCTTCTTGTTGGATTGTCCCTATTACTATACAGTGTCCTTTGTCACTTGTTATAGTTTTTAAAGTCTACTTTGTCTGATATAAGTATTGCTACCCCTGCTTTGTTTTGCCATCCATTTGTATGATAAATGTTTCTCCATCCCTTAACTTTCAATCTGCAGGTGTCTTTCTTTAGTTTTTGTCTCAGAAATTCTTTCTCTCTCCTTCTATTCTGATTGATAGCCTTGCTGGACAGAGTATTCTTGGCTGCAGATTTTTCCCTTTTAGCACTTTGAATATATCATGCCACTCCCTTTTGGCCCCACGAAGTTTCTCTGAAAAATCAGCTGGGATTTCCCCTGTATGTAACTCTTTTCTTTTCTCTTGCTGCTTTTAAAATTTTTTCCTTATCACTACTTTTTTTTTTTTTTAAAGATTTATTTATTTATTTGACAGAGAGAGACACAGTGAGAGAGGGAACACAAGCAGGGGGAGTGGGAGAGGGAGAAGCAGGCTTCCCGCCGAGCAGGGATTCCGATGAGGGGCTTGATCCCAGGACCCTGGGATCATGACCTGAGCCGAAGGCAGATGCTTAACCGACTGAGGCACCCAAACGCCCCTCCTTATCACTACTTTTTGTCATTTTAATTACTATGTGTCTTGCTGGAGACCTCTTTGTGCTGACTTTTTGGGGGGGAATCTCTGTGCCTCCTGGACATGGATATATGTTTCCTTCCCCAGATTTGGGAAGTTTTCAGTTAAATCTTCAATTTTCTGCCCCCCTTTCTCTCTCTTCTTCTGGGATCCTTATAGTACAAATGTTATTTCACTTGATGGAGTCACGGAGTTCCCTAAGGCTATTCTCCGTTTGCATAATTTTTTCCCTCTCATTTGCTCAGCTTGATTACTTACCATTACTCTGTCTTCCAGATCATTAATTCATTCTTCTGATTCCATTAGCCTATTTATTCCATCAAGTGTACTATCAAATTTCATTTATTGTGTTCTTCATCTCTGATTGGTTCTTTTTTTTAATCTCTTTGTTAAATGTCTCACTGACATCCTCCACTCTTTTCTCAAGTCCAAGAGTATCTTTATGATCATTACTTTAAATTCTCTATCAGGCATATTACTTATTACTTATCTCTGTTTCACTTAGGTCTCTTGCTGTGGTTTGGTCCTATTATTTTATTTGGGATATATTCCTCTGTCTTCTCATTTTGTCTATCGCTCTGTATCTGTTTCTGTGTGTTAGAAAAGTCAGCTACATCTTTTCTTGAAAGTAATGGACTTATGAAGAAGAGGTCCTATAGTGCCCTGCAAGGCAGTGCACCTTGTCCCTCAGGATCTGGTGCTTCATGGGAGTCTCCTATGCCTGCTGTGTGTGCCTTGCTGTAGTCCTGGCCTCTTTTTCCTTCAGTCCAGTTGTCCCTGGAGGCTCTTTTTTCCTGTAATGGGCAGTGTTTGGTCCCTGGCTTGGTGGGGCACGTTTTAACAAGGTACGCACTAGTCTGCTTATGAAATGCAACCTGCCACCACTGCCACCAGAAATGAAGCCCTGCAAAAGATCCTGGTCAGGAGATGGGGTGCTGGTGAGGTTTGCACTGGTCTTCCGGGTGCTGCAGTGCTGGGACTGAGGAAAGCTTTAGTGGAAAGGGCAGATCCACCCAAGTGTCGGGGGCAGGTCTTGGTGTAAGCATGTTGGGTAGTGAGTGTTGGTGCCATCCTGGTTCCTGCATGTGCTCCTGTGTTTATGCTGAAGGGCAAGGGCAGGAAATAGCATGTGCCAGATCCTTTGTTCCTGGAGGGGTCTCCCTGTGATCCTCTTTGGGACAGGCTCTGAGACGAGTAAATCACTCTCCCTCCAGTGTGCCCCTATTGCTCCTTCTATGTTATATCTCTGCTGGCTGTTTGTTGTGCTGTCTTTTTAAGGGTGGAGACTTGGCTTGCTAAAGCCTTCTGCGTTATCCTAAAGTGGAGCCTAATTTTTAAAATTCCAGGCTTTAAGTCCCACTTGTTGTAAGAACTCACAAAATTCAGCCCCTAGTTAGGTTTCCGTAGTGTAGTGGTTATCACGTTCGCCTAACAAAATTCAGCCCCTCTCACTGTCAAAGCCAAATGTCTTCCCCATATGGGTTCCCTGGTGTGACAGTCTGTTTCTCATCCTTCTCAAAGACCCAGGCTCCCTTTGGACCACAGACAGCTAAGGTCCATTTTGTTCTCAAACTGTATCTCCATGCTTTCTACCTTCTTCTATTCTCTATTCTCTACCTTTCGTTGTTATGTTTGTTCTGCCAGTCCTCGGGTCATTTTTGGGGTTATTTATGCTGATGTGAGTGTTATTTAGTTGTATCCATGGGACCAGGTGAGCTTAGGGTCCTCTTACTCAGCTATCTCCCCAGACTCCAATCACATCCCTTAGGTTTCTAAATGTAATAAGCCCACAGGACACAGGGGCACCTTCAGCTACTGCAGTCAGGTTGTTTGTGCATGTATTATAAATTCCCATAAAATGAATTTTAAGCAGCTATAATTTTTGAAATTTTACAGATATGTGATTTTGTGGGACACACCTTGGATCACTTAAAATTTCAAAATTTGAAATAGAGAGGTAACTGGAAGCTATGTCTTACAGACAGAAAGGGCTGGTCCTAGCTTATGGAGTCAGTTCAGTATTTTTAAATACAGGTCACCAAGAGAAACAAGTGTAATGAGAAGACTGATTTTCAAAGATAGCTTCTCCATGTAAGGCTGAAAGACAACTCTCTGCAATGGAGCAGCAACAAATTATAAGACACTGATTTCCAAAGCCCCCAGAAAGGTGGTCATGACCCCCATACATCCTGTCATATCTAGACTTCCGACAGTATTCAGGTAACAACCATCCAACACAGTTAGTATTTTGAGAAATCAGGAAATACACAAGCAAAACCTTCTCAGATAACCAAAATAATCACAAGTCCTGTGTTTACACCTGCTGCCCATTTCCTTCTCAAAACCATACCAGTTTGGAGGATAAATTATCTGAACATCTTTCAAATAATTCCTCCAGCCCTCAATTCAATGTTCAATTTCTAGGAGGAGCAGGAGTGGTGAATCATGTGCAAATATTTTTTCAATTCACATATATTTTTATTCCTAAAACGATAATAATAAGAGAGACCTTTAAGGCTTCTATGATTCAGCAGGACAGAAGTTATCTGTGTAGCATGGGGAACTGTGAGAGCAAGATAACCAGATAGTTATATGTCTGCAACTGCCCCCAGAAACACCAGGGAATCCCTCCCTGGCTTACAATGAAAATGAGAAAAGGAGTGGAGATATCCCTTGCCTGGGAGATGCACTGTCCATAGCAGATTCTGGCAACTCAATGGGAATAACTAGGACTCCTCACATACCAGCATCTGGTAACAAAGCTGCACATTTGTTCCGTAAGGTCTACAACTGAAGCCAAAATTTTCATTTTATATGTAACCAGACTATACTTGAGAGGTGCTCACGTTTTCATTGTGTTCATAAAACTGGCCATTTCTTCTATGTAGTCACAGTAGTATTAAAAGCAACTATCACATGGGCGCCTGGGTGGCTCAGTTGGTTGAGCGACTGCCTTCGGCTCAGGTCATGATCCTGGAGTCCCAGGATCGAGTCCCACATCGGGCTCTCTGCTCAGCAGGGAGTCTGCTTTCCCTCTGACCCTCCCCCCTCTCATGTGCTCTCTCTCTCTCTCATTCCCTCTCTCAAAAAAATAAATAAAACTTTAAAAAAAAAAAAAAAAAAAAGCAACTATCACAAACACAAATACAGAAAACACTTAAAGGCTTTTCAGTGACATTTTGGGGACTTTAAAAATTATAAATGGGTCGTGGCTGCCTTTGTCCTCAGAGATCTGTTTCTCCCAGCCAGCACTTGCCACAGGCAAACAAACAAGACAGATGCCTTGGTAACAGGGTCTCTGCAAGTTCACTATGGAATCCAACACTCTCTCAATGAATTCTCATGAATTACTGCGAGACTGTGTCGGGGAAGGTCATTGAGAGGACATAACTGCTGGTTGACCAGAGAGCTGGACCCAGGCAATCAGAGGTTCCTCAGCCCCTCCCCTATCCTTGGAATAAACATTCTGCCCACTGTTCCCACAGGGAAAGCTGTTTTCAAGGACACAGCCTTGAGAAAGCAATGTGTTGTTGAGACCATCTGGACAGTATACATGACTGAACCCAGTGAAGGCCTCTATATAAACGTTTAAGATTCTGGCAGATGGGTGTGGAGATCTACTCATCTTGCAGCTGCTTAAGACAAGCCTTGTACGTTAAATTCCTTTGTGTATTATACCTGCCACCTACTAACCTGCAGTGGTTTGCCTCCTTCTTCTGCCTCTCCTTGCCCTGCATGTACAGAGGCCACTTTGCAAACCAAAAGCCTGGCTGCATCACACAATGTGTTATTCATTCCAAAGGAAACAAGCAAAAAAATATGTATCATTTTACCTTCAAGTCCTAGAATTTTGTTTAATCTCAGTTTAATCCAGCACAGATCTGAAGATGTGGCAGAGGAAACAACAGATGATGGGGGATTCCTATAAGCAGAACCTACAGTATTGATTTCTGTATCCTCAGTGCCAAGTGTTTGTTGCTAATAGCTCACATTATAGCCTGAGTCACACAGGTAACAAAGGGCAAAACCAAGTTCAGAACTAGCTAGAACTTGTATTGGTCACTACCCTATCAAATCATCTTGTTGACAAACGAAGAAAGGAAGATTTACACAAATATATAGCATTTATTCAATTCTCTAATATTTGTTTAGCTGA
Source organism: Halichoerus grypus (assembly GCF_964656455.1). Lineage (NCBI taxonomy): Eukaryota > Metazoa > Chordata > Mammalia > Carnivora > Phocidae > Halichoerus > Halichoerus grypus. The sequence continues at coordinate 36,115,462 of NC_135722.1, forward strand.
CATGCTAAAGAGGATATTTATGCTGTGGCAGATGCAAAAGTAATAGGATTCCTGAAATACAAGTGCTCATGATCAAGGGGAGGAGGTATATACAAGCATCCTTTAAACCCTAGCCAGTATCACCTTCTCCAACTCCTCCAGACCCACAGGTCCTCCCTCCCCTAGTGGCTCAGTGTATATGTACACATCTATTTAAGCACATGTCTTGCTCTATCACAGTAATTCCCCTTTTATGTCCATCACTCAAATGCAAATTTCCCCAAGAACAGAGACATCATCTTAGACTTATATTTCTAGTGATAGTAAGTATCAAGTAATATGAAGATATCCAATAAAAGTGTGTGAAAATGAATGCAAAAATAAATGACAATGGACTGAATGAAAGGAACAGTGTGAAAAAGCGCTGTAATAGAGATTCAAAGTACCGCAAGATTTCCTGCTGTTTGCAAATCACAAAGATACAATATCAATTCACAAAACTAAATAAAATGGGGTTAGTTTAATCTTTATATGTTATTTATCTTGAAAAGACAATATGTAGTTTCTATTTAATACTTTGTTTCCCTGTCTAATTTTCAGAGATTTTTAAGGTGGAATAGGCAACAAGAAGACACATAGCTCTACCTACCTTCAATGAACAATCCTACCTGTACCTTGAAATTTTTTATCACAATGAAAACCAGATGACCACCAAATGGTTTTCCATAGGATGTGTCCTAAGGAATACACTTAATCCTATTTGGAATGTACAATGAATTTACCATTAAAAACCATTTGCAAACAAATCCTTGAATTCTTGCAAAATTCTTGTCTCGAGTTCGATGAATCTCTTCCTTTATCTGATCTCATCTGTCTCAGATATGTTATTTGAAAATTTATAAAATCAATAAGGTTTATCTCAAAGCTTATTTTCAAGGATATAGTGTTATATATCATATTAACGGATTAAAGTTCACAGTGAAGTAGAGGCTCAAGAAGCAGTTGGATTTTATGTTTTTGTTTTGTTTTGTTTAGACAGACAAAGAGAGAGAGAGCATGCACGAGCAGCGGGGAGAGGGAGAGAGAGAATCTTAAGCAGGCTCCATACCTAATGCAGAACCTGACATGGATCTTGATCTCACAACCCTGAGATCATGACCTAAGCTGAAATCAAGAGTCAGATGCTTAACCAACTGAGCCACCCAGGTGCCCTGGATTTTATCTTTTCTAAGGATGTGTAGAGTGAGGAGGTTGAGTCATGGGAAAAACTTTGATACTTTCATTCACTCGACAAGTTTATTGAGCACACATATAGGAAATGCTGTATCATACAGTGTGATACAGAGATAAAAAAAAAAAAAAAAAACGTCCCTGTGCTCCAGGCACTTATAGTCTATCAGGGAAAACTGGAATGTAAAAAAGTAACCATGATTAACAGAACATGGACTTTGGAGACAAACATGACTTCAAATTCCTGCTCACCAACACACTAATATATCATATAGATTTTTCCAAATCTTTGTTTTCTCATCTGTAGATATTGGGAAAATAAAATCAAACTTTATAAGATTAACGAACAAAAAACTCATAAGCAAAATCTGTTATATTTCTCCTGTTGTACAGAATATTAACTTTTAACTCTTATATGCTGCTAAAAAAAATCAGAAAACAGTGGGTGGAGTTAGAGTGTATTACACTAAGCAAAATATGTCAAAGAAAGACAAATACCATATAATTTCACTCATGTGGAATTTAAGAAACAAAACAGAAAAACATATGGGAAAGGGGGAAAAAAAGAAAGAGACAGTGAAGCAAACCATAAGAGACTCTTAATGACAGAGAACAAACTGAGGGTTGATGGAGGGAGGTGGGTGGGGGATGGGCTAAATGGATGATGGGTATTAAGGAGGGCACTTGCTACGATGAGCACTGGGTGTTATATTTAAGTAATGAATCACCAAATTCTACTCCTGAAACCAATATTACACTATATGTTACCTAGAATTTAAATAAGAATTGGAAAAAAATAAAAAATGAAAATGAAAACAGAAAAAAATTAATATTAACTTGTAATCAAGAAACTAGTTAGGACAGAGGTGATTTCTGGATCCTTAAAAATATTCATGTGGATTTTGCGATAATTGTCACATTGTAAAACACTGAGGAATAGAATCTATGAGTCTATAATATACACCACATAAAAACACGGGTTCTCTCCCCCAAAAAAGTCACATGAATTTAAGTGGAATCAGTAACATAAAGTACCAAAAATATAGTAAACACAAAGCTGATTAGTATTTAACATTTGGTGAATTCCAGGACTGCACTGAGCATATAGCATGTATCAGAATGTTTAAGGGAAAATAAAAAAATAAATTAGTGAAACAGAGAGACTGTGTGATACAAACATGCTAGCTCTTTCAACTCCCCTTCTCCTTGGGCATCCAAGGGTGTATCCTGAGCGCACCTCCTTTGAGATGAGTGAGCCCATGTGACTGAGTTCTAGTTCTAGAGCTAGAAATATGTAATTTCAATATAAACCCACAAAAATGTCTCATATGAACCTCCATGCTATTTTCCTCTGCCCATTAGAGGCTACTGTACAGGGAAACCTTGAAAGCCACATCTTAAAAATGGTAGAGCCTGCATGACTATGTAGAGTGGAGCGCTTCCACAGACCTGAAGCTGTCATGGACTGTTTATATGAGCAGAAATATGTTTCTGTCTTATTGAGGAACCACACAGTTTGAGGCTGCTTTATTGCTGCAGCCAAAATTTCCTAATTGTTTTGATAGACCCCTTTCCATATTAAGGGGTAAGACTGCAGAGGTCAGAAGTCATGAAGACACAATCTCTAAAAATAAAAACAAGCAAACAAGAAAAACACTTCAGCACCAATCACAAGTCATAGACAGCTAAAGAGGTGGGAGAAGTTTTGTGTTGGACTGAGACAAAGCTTTGTAGTCTGATACACTTGAGTTTGAATCTTGGCTCTGTTATGCCTAGTTGTGGGACTCTGAGCAAATTATTTATCTTTTTTCAGCTTTAGTTTCCTTGGTTCTTAAATGAAGATGGTTTTACCTAGCTCATACTATTGCTTTAAGGATTGAATGAGATCAATGTAAAGCTACTCTACAGAGCTAGGCAGGCACTCGTTAGACCTGCAGTAATTAACATTCTCTAATTTCTAATCCCCATTTGGTCAGAGAGGAGCTATGTGTCCATGCCAAGACAGTCCAAGTCTCCAGGCCTCAATTCTTGTATGTAAAATGAAAGGACTGTGTTATAGCACATTTCAGTGCTCTTCCAGGTTTAACACCCCATAAGATGGGAGAACTGGGCTTTGGGCTTAGGCCTTCATCTGCTACTAACCAGCTGAATGCTTGCTGTAAGTTTTAAGCAACTTCAGTTTCTTTATTAGTTAAAAAATGCATGTTGTCCGTGTGTCACAAACAAAGCTCCAATAAGATATGAAAAAACTCTGGAAGTCAAATAACTGCTATACAAAATATATGGTGACATCATTCTCACTTTCTTCTTTGTAAATTCTAATTACCAACTAGTTTTAGTCCATTAAACTTAAAGGTGCCGGCTATTAGTAATGGTGTCAAAGGCATTGGTGATATGGCTCTCTGCCCTAAATCTTCTTTACTGACTTGGCACAAGAGATTCAGTCTCTTCCTGGTTGAAACCTTCCAATTTTATCTCTGAAGTACTTCTTTTTTGGCTAAACAAGTCACTCCCAAATTCTTCCATAAAGAGCCAATCTATTTGCACTCGAACTTTTCTCTCTAGTCCTGAGGCTCTCTGGTCCACATCTCTAAACTGGCCTCTAACACAAGTTCAAATACACATTTACTATTACCAGCAGATTAGCTAACCTCAGAGGTCTCTCCTCAAACTCACTCTTCCCAAAGCATTTCACATGTGTCTTTCTATATTTCAAACTCATTTTCCTCCCCAGCACACCTACCTAGCTCTCATTCTTCACAATCAATGAATAAAAGGTCAAAGTTCTCATAATGGCTTATAAAGTTACATGATCTGTCTACTCTTATCTCTCTGAATTCATCAAACACTGCTCCTTTTGCTTACCCAGGACAGGTACACTGACTTCCTAGCTATTCCTCAGGCAGACCAGGCATGCTCTTGCCTTTGCACGTTGTTCATATATGCTGTGCCTTCTGCCTACAATGTTCTCTCAGATAACTCCACTGCTTAATCTCTCAACCTTCAAGTCTTCACTCAAATATCCATCTTCTCAGCAAGCCCCTCCCTGGCCACTGTATCTAAAATGACAAACATGCTTACTCACCCTAAAATGACAACCATGCTTACTCACCCCAGCTCAAATATTTCCTATCCTTTCTCTTGCTAGTTTTTCTCCTTTTCATTTACTGCCACCTAACTACTTTGTATTTGACATGGATATCTTATTTGTTTTCTATCTCCTTCCTCTCATAAGAACGTAAGCTCCATTGGGTAATATGAAGACAGAATTGGACCTAGAACTTAGTTCGTGCAAAAATGAATACTTACTGGATGTGGGAAAGACAGAGGAAAGGAAGGAAGATGCACTGGAAATTCTTTTTTGACATGGTTTAAAAATCTGCTTTGCATCCACTCTCTAGATCTGTTGCCAACTCTATGCTCCAGTTTCTTATTTTCTCAGGCCTGAATGACTACAGTGTCTCCTAGAGGGTCTTTCAGCCCCTATTCTCTCTAATGTCTACAGAAATATTAGGTAAATGTTCCCAAAACTAATGATTCAGCAAAACATAATTAAAATAACACTAGCTATTCTGGCATTCAATAGCTACTTGAGCTTAGGTAAGTCACTTTCCAACTCAATACATTAATTCTTTTATTTTTATGATAAGCAAAGATTAAACAGGTCAATGTTTTTCAACCAGAACTGTAGAGAGCACTAGGTTTCCATGATGGTTCTCTTAAGCAGAACAGTTGAGTCTCCAGATAGACTCACCTTGAGGGATCATTGAGCAACTATATATTTCTGTAGCATACATCTATTAAAGTTTCACTGCTTATGAACATCGATGGTTTAAAAAAATTGAACACGATCATATTCACTTCCAGTCTGAAATTTCTATGATTCTGTGATTTTATTATATCCCATTCCTCTAGTAATTACAAATGATCATTACTGAAAAGGCCTCCCACCAGGCATTCAAAGCATAAATAATCTGACCACACTTTACCTATCAATTTGCTTATATTTCTTTTTTTTTTTTTTTTTAAAGATTTTATTTATTTATTTGACAGAGAGAGAGACACAGCAAGAGAGGGAACACAAGCAGGGATAGTGGGAGAGGGAGAAGCAGGCTTCCCGCGGAGCAGGGAGCCCGATGCGGGGCTCAATCCCAGGACCCGGAATTATGACCTGAGCCGAAGGCAGACGCTTAACGACTGAGCCTCCCAGGCACCCCCAATTTGCTTATATTTCTCAGAGTTCTTCAGTACTAAACCTTTGCACATTCTGGCCTGGTAGCCTTAGAATCTACATATTCTATACGCAATTTCATCTCATGCTTCCTGCCTTGCAAGTGATTTTTTAAAATTAAAATCCAAGCGCAAACATTAGTTAGACAAAGAAGTCCACTTTCTTTTCTCTGAATTCCTAAGTGTTTAAAAGTTCTACCTCCCTATTTAACTCTTACATCTATTCTATTTTAGAATATTCTGTTTCTTGCTATAGTCTCTCCCCCTACCAAATAGAATGGTTAAACTTCTACCTGTTAATAATTTTCTGTCTCAGGCACTCTGACGAATGCTTTATATTCATAAATAATATGCTCACAGTAAAGCATCTGGAAAGAGCAGAGTGGGAATTTAAACCAATGTCTATTTGACACAAAAATACATACTATTAACCATTATACCATATAGCATCTGCAAATTTTAAAGGAAGAAGTAGCCTCCCTCTCCTTCTCCCTCCCTCTCTTTCTCTCTTTCTGGTTTATCAACAACAGAAATTTCTTTCTCAGAGTTCTGGCCTGGAAGTCCTGAGATCAGGGTGCCAGTATGGTTGAGTACTGGTGAGAACCCTCCTTTGGATTGCAGACTGTCAACTTCTCACAGCATCTTCACACAATGCTTCTCTTTTATCATCACCCATGGCTAAGCACCACTTCAGGCCTACAGCTGACTTAACTCATTGTTAGCAAAAGATTTCCTGGTGAAATAGTTGAGTGGAGATTTCAGCCAATGATATCACAGAGGAAGCAGAATTTGGAGTCTGAGTCTAACCAATTCAACTGCCTTCTATAATGAAAATAAACACTCTTCAGAGGAAAATTATACCTCTACTAAGAAGGAACATAACATCCAATATGCAAGAAAAAATTATTATACACCTAAAGAAATAAGAAAATGTGACCCATGCCAAAGAGAAAAAGCAGATAATAGAAACAATTTTACCCAGATGTTGGATTTAGTATACAGAACTTTAAAAAAAATTATAAATGTGTGTGTCCAAGGACTGAAATAAAAGCATACAGTGTTGAAAACTGAACAGACTTTTATTTTAGCAAAGATGGGGTTCCACAGGGTGTCATATCCAAGTATTTAGTAGAGTACTGATCAGAAAATAAGATTGATGAAAATATCCAAAGCTGGAGAAAGACAATCAGAAGGGATAAGAGAAATAGTACCTGGTGCTCACACAAGGAGAGAAAAGTGCATGCTTCCACAAGCTGGACTGGAAATTCTAATTCATTGGATAATACCACATAGAGTATATTAAAGGATCTTGCTTCAGTAGTGCAGAATAATTAGTACTATATTAAACACTGCTCTGACCCCAACAATAATCTTAAAAGCAAGATCCAAAAGAATCTAATTGTGTATAAGTACCATAACTGTGTCTAAGAAAAAAAGCTTAGGAATATTTATAGGAATATAAAAATATCCAGCATTCAACAAGGTCAAATCAACATTGACTAGCATCCAATCAAAAATTATTGGCATGAATGGAAACAGGAAAATCTAACTCAAAATGAAGAGGAAAATAAATCATTTGATGCTAACAAAAACCTCACACAGATGTTAGAATTAAAGGACAGAAAATGTATGTATAGGTTTAAAAAACTAACCAGAGAGATAAAGAGTGTGTGTGTGTGTGTATGCACACACATGCTCTATATTATAAATAAGACATTATTTTATATAAATACAAATATTATATACATTATATATATATATATATATATATATATATATATATATATTACACACACAACTCCAAATCAAGCTATTAGAGCTAAAAGCTACAATGCATGAGGTGAGAAATAAACTGGATGGGGCTTTTGGCAGATGAGATGTTACACAAGAAAAGATTAGTGAACTTTAAGACATAGAAATAGAAACTACCCAAAATGAATACAAAGGAAAAAGAAAACAATAAAAGGTAATCAATGAGCTATCGGGGGAAAAAAGTGGCCTACTACATGTGTAATTGGAATCCTTAAATAAGGAGCAGGAAAACAGTGAAAAAACTGAGGAAATGTTGGCCAAAAATACTCCAAATCTGTTGAAAACTATAAGCAAACAGATCCAAGAACCTCAATGAGTCCCAAGTGCAAGAGAAATGGAGAAAAAAACATGAAGGCACATCATAAAAAAACTTCCCCCAAACAGTGATAAAGTAAAAAAAAAAAAAAAAAAAAAAACACAAAACTTAAAAGCAACAAGGAAAAAAAGACATGTTATGTGCAGAGGAACAAAGATAAGAATGTCAGCAGATTTCTTTGGTAAAATAACGCCAGGGAAAAAAACTGAAGTAACAGTGTTAAGGCAATAAAAGAAAAAAAAAAAGCCTGTCAACTTAGGATTCTATACCTGGCAAATATAAATTTCAAAAATGAGGTAAAATAAATATTTCAGATTGATAAAAGTTGAAAGAAATCATCACCTGCCTTTTTGCACTACATAAAATGTTAAAGGGAATTCTTCAGGCAGAAGGAAAATGGTAACAGATAAAAATATGAATGTACATAAAAGAATGAAGGACACTGGAAACAAAGAAAATTATTGTCTCCTTAATTTATTATTTTTACTTAAAATTTTATTTTTATTTAAGATTTTTAATTTTAAATTATTTTCTTATGATTTAAACCTCTTTAAAGAATTTTGGCTGCTTATGCAAAAACAATATATTCTGGGGTTTAAAACATGAAATAAAACATATGACAACAATATCAAGAAGACCAACAGGGAAAAAAATGGAAGTATACTACTGTAAGTTTCTTATATTATACATGTGGTAGTATAATATTACTTGAAGGCAGACATTTATAATAATTTAAAGATGTATACTATAAACACAAAGCCACCAGTAGAATAACAAAAGATTTATAAGTAATAAGGAAAAAATAGATACAAAATGGAATCCTAAAAATTATTCACTGAAAAAAATAATTACAAAGTAGAAAGGGAACAAAGAACAAATGGGAGAAATAGAAAACAAATAGGAAGATGATAGACTTTACCCATATCAATAATCACATGACGTGTAAATGGTTATACATCCAAAATTCTATAGGCAGTAAAACAACTTCTTTAAAAAGAGTAACATGAAGATATTTTCAAATAAACTAAAACAGTGAATCACAACAAGCTGACCGGCACTATAAGAAATATTGAAGGAAGTTCTTATGGCTGAAGGAGAAAGAAACCAGATGATATCTCAGATCCAGTGGAATAATGAAGCACATTACCAATGATAAATTGATGTGAAAATATAAAAAAGATATGGATTCCCTTTTTTCTTCTCCTCTTTAAAATACAAATGACAAATACAAATAAAAGGTTATAACATTACTATGGAATCCATAATGTATATAAATGTAACAAATGACAATAGCAAAAACAACAGGTGGCTAGTAAATACAACTATATTGAAGTATTACAACATTAATTCCAAGTAGTTTGTGAAAAATGGAACTATACTGATCTAGTACATTAGTAACTCAAAGTAGATGGATAAATTAAAGATGCTTAGAAGATTCCTAGATAACCACTAAAAATAAGGAAAAAAGAACAAAAAAAAATCTAATAGAATAAAATGATTTGATTTTTGATTTCCAAAAAAGCATAAATAAGAGGAACAGAAAAATAAAAAGCAAAAGAGACAAAGAGAAAAGAAACTGCAAAATAGTAAACCAAAATCCAGCCATACCAGTATTTACATTAACTGTATATAGGCTTCCAGGGAAGATGACAGAGTAGAAGGATCCTAAACTCACCTCATCCCAAAGACACAACTAGATAACACCCGCATCAGTGTAAATAACACAGAAAACAACCTGAAGCCTGGCAGAACAGACTCTCCACAGCTAAAAGTAGAGCAGAAGACATGTCAAAGAGGGTAGGAAGGATGGAGACACGTTCAGGAGCTAAACAGACTCACAGGACTGTCCATGGGAGGGAGGGACATGGAGAGTGTGGAAAGAGGAAAGGAACACACCCCCATCCCAGGCACCTCAGGCATGGGGATGATAAGTCCCTATAACATTTGGCTTTGAAAACCAGAAGGGCCAAATTTCACAAGTTCTTACTATCACCAGGGCTTGACACATGGAACTTTAAAAATCAGCTGTCTCGGTTCTAGGAGAGCAGTGAGGGTAAGAGAAAAGGAGTCCCTGCCCTTAAAAAGACAGCACAACAAATAGTCCCATTGAGGTACAGCATAGAAGCAGCAGTTTGAAAATGCCTGGATTTATTTACTCATCTCAGAGCCTGCACTGAAGGAACTGGGATGCTTGGGAGACTTCTCTAAGAAAAAAAAATGTAGACAGGTGCCATGACCCTTCCCCACACCCCAGCCTAGATACATGATCACCTGTAGGAACCATGGCAGCACCAACACTCTCCACCTAGCTTGCTAACAGTGTGCCCTGCCCCCACGCACTTCTGCCGGTCTGCATCCTCTAGTCAGGCTGGCCTCGGCAGAAATTTCCCAGGACAGCAGCAGATGCCCTCCCACAGTGGACAAGTGTGGAACTTGCCAGCACTATGCACCCCACCCTCACCAGCCCTGGGGTAGGAGTGAGTTAGCTAGCTTGCTTGCTTGCTTCCTTCCTTCCTCCCTCCCTCCCTCCCTCCCTTTCTTTCTACATTTTATCTGAGAGAAAGCAAGAGAGAGAGAAAGAGAGAACATGAGTAGGAGGGAGGGGCAGAGGGAGAAGCAGGGAGCCTGACATGGGGCTCAATTCCAGGACCCTGGGATCATGACCTGAGCCAAAGGCAGGTGCTTAGCTGACTGAGCCACCCAGGCACCCCAGGAGTTTTCTAAAGTGGCTCTAGCTCCCCTCCCACAGCAGACCCGTGCAAACCTGGCTAATACCATGTGCCTAGCCCCCACATTCTCTTGGGGACTTGCCCCCTTCCATACACCTTTGGCTAGAGCACATCTAAAGCAGTGCCACAAGCCTGACAGTGTGCAAGCAGCCCTGACAGGGGCCAGCAACTCTCCAAAGTGGCTTCTGCCCCAGGGAGATGGAAAAATAATCACATACACCAGTCCAACTGCAGCCCCAGCAAAACAATGAGCACACCAAAGAACGTTTCTAAGGAGAAAACACAAGGAATGTGCCCTACAGTTCAGTGCTACTGCATCTCTAGCAAACACCTGGTCTGAATCAACTCAAGCTCAAGGTGGCCCCAGACTGGCCCACTAACAACAGTGGGACTAAGCACTGCTCATGACAGGCAAAGACAGACATTGCAAATGGCTGGACCAAAGGCAAATGTGGCTCAGCCACAATAGGAGGGTGCATACAATACTCCAGGAGACACCCCTGAAGTGCCAGATTCTGGTGAACATGGATCATTGCACTGCAGGAGAGTACAGGACCTTTTCTTCATAAAGCCATTACCTTCAAGACAAGAGATGTAGCTGACTTTTCTAAGGCATAAAATAGACACGGAGAGTTAGACAAAAAGAGACAGAGGAGTATGTCCCAAATGAAAGAACAGGACAAAACCAATGCAAGAGACCTAAATGAAATGGAGATGAGTAATATGCCTGATAGAGAATTTAAAGTAGTGGTCATAAAGGTATTTACTGGACTTGAAAAAGAGTGGAAGACCTCAGGGAGACCCTAACAAAGAGACAGAAAACATAAAAAAAGAACCAAAGATGAAGAACTCAACTGAAATTAAAAATACGCTAGATAGAATAAATAGACTAGCAGAAGAATGAATAAGCAACCTGGAGGACAGGCTAATGAAAAGAGTCAAGCTGAACAGGAGAAAGAAAAAAATAATAATAAATAAAAATAGACTAAGGGAATTCAGCAACACCATCAAGTATAATACCACTTGCATTTTAGGAATCCCAGAAGGAGAAAAGAGAGAAAGGGGAGCAGAAAATTCATTTGAAGAAATAATAGATGAAAATGTCCTGATTCTGGGGAAGGAAATAGAAATCCAGATCCAGGAGACACAGAGCGCTACCAATGAAATCAACCAAAGAAGGGTCACACCAAGACATATAGTCATTAAAAGGGCAAAAAGTAGTGATAAAGAGATAATTTTAAGAGCAGCAAAAGCAAAGAAAACAGTTATGTACAAAGGAAACCCTGTAAGGCTATAAACCAATTTTTCAGCAGAAACTTTATAGGCCAGAAGACAGGGGCATGATATATTCAAAGTGCTGAAAGAAAAAAAAAAAAACCTGCAACCAAGCATATTCTATCCAGTAAGGCTATCATTCAGAATAAAAAGGAAAGATAAAGAGTTTCCGAGACAGACAAAAGTTAAAGGAAATCATGACCACTAAACCAAGCCTGTAAGATATGTTAAAGGGGAATTCTTTGTGTAGAAAGGAAAGATCATAAGTAAGAGTAAGAAAAGTAGAAATCAAAAAAGCAGTAAAACTAAGTATATCTATAAAAATCAGTCAAAGGATTCATAAAATAAAAGGATGTAAAGTATGACACCATATACTAAAACACAGGGGGGGGAAGGCATAAAGAATGGGTTTAAACTTAAGTGACCATCAACTTAATGCAGACTGCTCTATGCATAAGATGTTATATATAAGCCTAATGATAACAAATCAAAAACAAGAGATATGCAAAAAAACCCAGTAATAAATATACAAAAAATAAAGATAAAGGAATCTAAGTATATCATTAAAGAAAGCCAGAAAACCAAGAGAGAAGAGACAAATAGAAGAAAGGAACGGGGAAGAAGTACAAAAACAACTATAAAACAAGTAACAAAATGGCAATAAGTACATACCTATCAATAATTACATTGAATGTAAATGGACTAAATGCTCCAATCAAAAGACATATGGTGACAGAATGTATAAAAAAGCAAAACCAATCTACATGCTGCTTACAAGAGATTGATTTCAGACCTAAAGACATACAGATGGAAAGTGAAAGGATGGAAAAGCATTTATCATGCAAATGGAAGAGAAAAGAAAGCCAAGGTAGCAACACATATATATTGGACAAAATAGACTTTAAAACAAAGACTGTAACAAGCTATAAAGAATGACACTATATGATAAGAAAGGGGACAATCCAACACAAAGATATAACAATTGTAAATATTTATGCACCCAACATGGGAGCACCCAAATATACAAAGCAGCTAATAACAAACATAAAAGAAATAATCAAGAGTAATACAATAATAGTAGGGGGTTTTATCCCTACTATTACATTAATGGACATATCATCTAAACAGAAAATAAACAAGGAAACAACGGCTTTGAAGAACATATTGGACCAGATGGAGTTAACAGACATATTCAGAACATTCCATACTAAAACAGAAGAAAATACTTTCTTTTCAAGTGCACATGGAACATTCTCCAGAACAGACTACCTATTAGGCCACAAAACAAGTCTCAACAAATTCAAAAAGATAGAAATCATACCATGCATTTGTTTTCTGACCACAATGCTATGAAACTAGAAATCAACCACAAGAAAAAATCTGGAAAGAGCACAAATATAATGAGGTTAAATAACATGCTACTAAACAATGAATGGGCCAACCAAAAAGTCAAAGAAGACATAAAAAATTAGATGAAGAAAAATGAAAATGAAAACACAAAGGTCCAAATCTTTAGGATGCAGCAAAAGCTCTTCTAAGAGGAAAGTTTACAACAATACAGGCCTACCTCAAGAAGCAAAAAAAAAAAAAAAAAAAATCAAATAAACAATCTAAACTTACACCTAAAGGAGCTAGACAAAGAACAAAAAAACCCCAAACCATTAAGGAAGGAATAATAAAGATGAGAGCAGAAATAACAGATATGGAAACTAAAAACAAACAAAAAAACCACAAAAAACCCCAATAGAAGAGATCAATGAAGCCAGGAGCTGGTTCTTTGAAACAATTAATAAAACTGATAAACCTCTAGCCAGACTTATCACAGAGAAAAGAGAAGGGACCCACATAATAAAATAACAAATAAGAAAGGAGAAATAACAAACCAAATTACAAAAATACAAACAATTTTAAGAGAATATTATGAAAAACCGTGTGAACAAAATGGACAACCTAGAAGAAATGGATAAATTCCTAGAAACATATAACCTACCAAAACTGAGGCAGGAAGAAATAGAAAATTTGAACAGACCAATTACCAGCAATAAAATTGAATCAGTAATAAAAAAAATTCCTAACCAACAAAAGTCCAGGTCCAGATGACTTCACAGGTGAATTCTACCAAACATTTAAAGAAGAGTTAATACCTATTGTTCTCAAATTATTCCCAAAAAATAGAAGAGGAAGGAAGGCTCCTAAATTCATTCTATAAGGCCAGCATTTCCCTTACACTAAAACCAGATAAAGACACTTCAAAAACAAACAAATAAACAACTACAGGCCAATATCCTTGATGAATATAGGTATAAAACATCCTCAACAAAACATTAGCAAACCAAATCCAATAATGCATTCAAAAAAATCATTCACCATGATCAAGTGGGATTTATTCCTGGGATGCAAGGGTGGTTCAATATTTGCAAATCAATCAACATGATAAATCACATCAAAGAGAAATGACAAGAACTATATAACCATCTCAATAGATGCAGAAAAAGCGTTTGACAAAGTACAACATTCATTCATGAAAAAAACCTTTAGCAAAGTAGGCTAGGAGGGAACATACCTCAATGTAATAAAGGCCATACATGAAAAACCCACAGTGAATATCATACTCAATTGGGAAAAACTGAGAGCTTTCCCCCTAAGATCAGGAACAAGACAATATCTACTCTTATCACTTTTATCCAACACAGTACTGGAAGTCCTAGGCACAGCAATTAGACAATTAGAAGAAATAAAACACATCTAAATTGGTAAAAAAGAAATAAAACTTTCACTATTTATAGATGACATAATACTATATATAGAAAACCTGAAAGACTCCACCACAAAATTACTAGAGCTGATAAATGAATCCAGTAAGGTCACAGGATATAAAATCAGAAATACAGAAATCCTTTGCATTTCTATACACTCATAATAAAGCAGCAGAAAGAGAAATTAAGAAAACATGGATTAGGGACCTAATTATGAGACCTGAAACCATAAAAATAATAGAGGAGAGCAAAGGCAGTAATTTCTCTGACATTGGCCATAGCCACATTTTTCTAGATAGATCTTTTGAGCGAAGGGAAACAAAAGCAAAAATAAACTATTGGTGGGTGCCTTGGTGTAGCGCAGTCTGTTAAGCATCCAGCTCTTGGTTTTGGCTCAGGCTGCGATCTCAGGGTTGTGAGATCGAGTCCCGCATCAGGCTCTGCGCTCAGCATGGAATATGCTTGAGATTCTCTCTACCTCTCCCTCTGTCCACCCCCACCCTGCTCATGTGCTCTCTTGCTCTCCCTCTCTCTAAAAATAAATAAATAAATCTTTTTTTTAAAAAAAACAGAGAATTATTGGGATTAAAGCAAAATAAAAAGCTTCTACAACAGTGAAGGAAACAACGAAAAGACAACCTACTGAATGGAAGAAGATATTTGCAAATGACATAGCTGATAAAGGGTTAGTATCCAAAAATAAAAAGAACTGGTACAACTGAGCACTAAAAAACTAAATAATCCAATGATAAAATGGACAGAAGACATGAATAGACATTTCTCCAAAGAAGACATCCAGATAGTGAACAGACACATGAAAAGATGCTCCCAACATTGCTCATAATCAGCAAAATTCAAATCAAAACCACAATGAGATATCACCTTACACCTGTCAGATTGGCTAAAATCAACAACACAAGTACACAATACAACAAGTATTGGTGAGGATGTGGAGGAAAAGGAAACCTCTTGTACTATTGGTGGAATACAAACCGGTGCAGTCACTGTGGAAAACAGTTTGGAGGTTCCTCAAAAAATTAAAAATAGAATTATCATATGATCCAGTAATCACACCACTGGATATTTACCAAAAGAATATGAAAACACTAATTCGAAAAGATATATGTACCCTTATGTTTATTGCATTATTATTATTATTAAGTAGGCTCCCCAATGTGGGGCCTGAACTCATGATCCCGAGATCAAGACCTCATGACCTCAAGAACTCATGAAGCTGAGATCAAGAGTTGGACGCTTAACCACTGAGCGACCCAGGTGCCCTGCAGCATTATTTACAATAGCTGCATTATGCAAGCAGTCCAAGTGTCCATCAATAGATGGATAGATAAAGAAGATGTGGTGTGTGTGTGTGTGTGTGTATATACACACATACACAATGAAATATTTCTCAGCCATAAAAAAGAATGAAATCTTGCTGTTCGCAGCATGGATGGAATTAGAAAGTTTAATGCTGAGCAAAATAAGACAAAGACAAACAGCATATGATTTCACTCATATATGGAATTTAAGAAACAACAGAAAGAAAGAAAGACAACCAAGAAACAGACTCTTAATATAGAGAATAAGCTGATGGTTACCAGAGAGAAAGTCGGTAGGGGGAATGGATGAAACAGGTGAAGGGGATTAAAAGTACACTTATCTTGATGAGCACTGAGTAATATATAGAATTGCTGAAACAGTATATTGTACACCTGAAACTAATATAACACTTAACTACAACAGAATTTTAAAAGTATATGTATTAAACACTCAGCTAAAGGCAAAGTGTATCAGGCTAGATAAGAAAGAAGACCCAATTATATACTGTCTTCAAGCAATACACTATAAATAAAAAAGAACAAACTTAAAATAGAAGTATAGAAAAAGATAAACCATGCAGACATCAATGATAGAAAGCTAGAATAGCTATATACGTATTTGTCTGTCTTTACTTAGTTATAAATGATAAAATTGTAACATATTTAAAGTGTGTAACATGATTTGACTATACATAAACTGTGTGAAAGAATGGATTAGCTGTATTTATATTAGAAAAAAAGTCTTCAAGATAAGGAAAATTAACAAAGGTAAAAAAGACATTTCATAAGGGTCAATTCATCAGGTAAATATACCAATCTTAAATATTAAAAGTTCTTAATAGCAAAACTTCAAAATACATGAAACAAAACTAAAGATCTGAAGGGAAAAATACACAAATCCCTATTTCAGTAATTGATAGAATAACCAGACAGAAAAAAAAACAGTATGAATACAGACCTAAACACTCATTGACATTTATTGAACATTATACCCAATGACTGTAGCATAGATTTTTACAAGTGCACATGAATGTTGACCAAGATATAACACAAATGTTGTTTAATAAAACAATCTCAAAAATTTCAAAAGACTGAAATCCTACAGTGTCCTCTGACCAATGACATTAAATTAGAAATCAAATAACAACGAAATATCCATAAAAGGTGAAAATATTTACAAATTACACCACTTCTAAAAGCCCATAGGTTAAAAAAGATATCACAAGGAAAGTATGAAATATTGTGAATTGAATTTAAAAAATACAACATGGTAAAATGGGTGGGAATCAGCTAAACAATGTCTAGAAACAAATATATAGCTGCAATGCTTATATTAGAAAAAAGAAAAGTTTAAAACCAATGATGTAACTTTTCCACTGTAGAAAACTAGTAAAAGACAGGCAAATCAGTTTTTACACTATATTGGTTCTGCCCACAGGGCTGGAGTATGTGAGATAGGGTTAGTGACAACATAAGAACATCTCACAGACTATTAAACTAGAAGGGATATTTCTTAACATAACCTGAGGCAGAAAAGCCAAATGCAAATTTTTGATACTAAGAACTGGAGAAAACACAAAAATACGGTTCTGCACATCCCAACCAAAGGAAGAGTCATGCACAAGGACTGGAGAGGTAATTGTGAAATAGAGATCTAGGAGAACAGAAGGCAGGTCAGCATGGGGCGTGAGGAGCAGGCACAGCAAAGAGGCACAGGAATGAATACTTGAATATTAAGTAGTGCCGAAATACTTTTGGACTTTGGACCATTAGTTGAAAATTATACTTTAACCTTGCTTAACACCCCCTCCCCTGAAAGAAACATACTGTCTCACATAATGGGAAAGTCCAGCGGCTCTAGGATCTATGGAATCTAGATACAATCAAGCAAATATCATCAGGATTTAGAACCCCTCTCCTCTCACTGTTCTGTTCTTCATCACATTAGCTTCATTTGTAACCAGAGCCTCTCCATGTAGTGACTCCAGCAGTTCTAGACTAACATCGTTCTAAATTTATGGAAAAGAGATTCTTAACAAATATTGTCAAAAATCTAGGATTTGAGCTTCATTGGTCTCAAGTTGGTCATTTGCTGATATGAAATCAGCTCCACTTGAGGTATTTTGAACTGAGAACGGAGTTTAATTGAGTATTTGTGTTACAGTTGCAGCACACCGTGAGATGGATATACTGGCTAATGCAACCATGCTATTCAGGACAATCTTCAAGTTCCCTCTGGAATCCTTCTCAGGATAAAAGCACACCTTCAATTCTCTATTCTCCTCTTGGTATCAGGTCAAAGTTCTTGATATCTGTGTCCATTGTTACCAAGAGGGTAAATAAAGCCTTCAGTGTCATTCTTTAAACTAAGTATAAACCTCTTTGAGGACTCTAGGAAGGTGGCAGAGTATATTTCATACACTTAGAGGTCACATAACACATTCTGGCAATTCTCCGGTTATCATTTCATTCCATCATCACCATTTATTGAAAACTTGTTGTGTAACTAGTATGGTATTAACTACTTAAATGTTTTAAAATTCTTCTATCAACCTTATATACAGCAAGCATTTGTGGCTGACTCATTGTCAGCCATCCTCCCAACCCCTGTGCCAGGCATTCATCTGCTCTGTTGATTTGGTACCTGCTTTTCCTCTGTTGACTCCTCAGAGTTGTATTTCTCAGACTCTTTTGCTAACTGGGTTTTGGTTAGGTGTGGCTGATTGGAGGCACTGGTGACTTGCGTGGGAAGGATGGAGGGTGAGAAAAAAGGAAAGAAGGAGGGAGGGAGGAATGAAGGAAGAGAGAAGCAGGACATTTCTTCCATATGCTCTACCTTGGTGGCATCTCTGACCACAGCTACACTGCTTTATCCCAAGCAGCGGTAGTGGTTGCCAGAGATGTTCATTTCTAGGTTACTCCTACTCCCCCCAATTGCTCATTAAGCTCTTCTAACACTTTTGCAAATATTTTGTTCTATTAAATTATCTCCACAGAATCATCTACATCTAGATTGTGACTGATCCACCACCCTCCATTCCCTTCCCATGTTAGAACTTTGACTTGTTTAAAGAGTAGTGATTCCTTAATCTCAGAAAAAAAGTAGGCCCATATCCCAGCCCCAGGGGTTGAATCACTCTTGATCTAAATAAGTGGTCCAAAAAGTAATCCTTGGACTAACAGCATGATGGAAGTGAAAATTATCAGGCCTAATCCCGGCATAACGAATCAAATGTTCTGGGGGTAAAGCCCAGCAATTTGTATTTTAACAAGCTGGCCAGAATCATCCTAAGGACCATACTTTGAGAATGATAGGTCTACAATAATAATGTTATCCTTCTCCTGGTCTCAGTGACCTGGCTAGATCTGGGCATGTGACCAAGTTCTGACCAATGAGAAGTAAAGTCTGCTGGGGATGGAAATGAGAATGGGATTGCCTTTTATGGTAAATAACAAAATTTCTGACATATTCACTTTATTTAGCAAGCTGGATGGAAGACTTGATAAGTGGAGGTATAGCCATCTTGGTACCATGGGAGAAAATCCAATAAAATTATGGACATACCAAACTGGCCTTCAGATAACATTGAACTGTTAAGCCAACCACAGAGCTACATATTGCCAGATTGTTTATCACAAGATGTAGCTAACAATTTTCTTGTTAAGTCACAATTACCTGAGTTTTCTGTTATTTACAGCCAAAAGCAATTCTGACCGATAGAACATTCTACTTTGCAGATAAGAAAACCAAGCCCAAAAGGGAGAATAATTTCCATAAAATAATAGATCTAGTATATATTATAGTAAGATTCAAACTTTTTTTTTTTTCGGATTCCTAAACTTCAATAGGCTACTCTACCTTTCAATAGGCCACACTGTCATTCTCACCAAACCGCATGTCTGATGTGACCAGGGAACCAAAATGGCTATGTTTTACTTTTCGCTCTCCTGCCATTATATCTAATCTTGAGTATCTTTATGACTTAAGAATCCTTGGTTAAGACAGTGAAGTTTCACCTTGAACAATTCTGTTTTCCTGCTTTTAAGGAGGAGGAACACAAGTTGGTATTTAATTTATTCTTGCAAGATGTTAAACCTATCCCTTTAAGGACAGGTCCATGCCTTTTACTTTGAGTATTCCAATAGCCTGCATTATTCATAGTGGAGGTATTAATGCAGACATGATAAATAAGATAATTTACCTCCAAATAAAACAGAGAGGCTTCAGCTCCCAGTGAAAAGTGAAGAACTTAAATCAGTCCTCTAGAAAGCTTCACTGTATTTCTGTCACCATCTGATTATAACCAGAGAAAACTCTTTTATGTTGTGTAATGGCAGACAAGTAACCATCACAATGGAAAAGTTATTTGGGGGGAAAACAGCTTTTGTCAAATTAAATTCAGTTTTATAATTTGTGTTTCTGAAAGGGAGAAAAGTATCTTTTTCTCTCTTCTATGAGTTAGAGAAAAAATTCAGAAGAGAACATTCAAGCTTACTCTGAAACAGATAGAAGGACCTGGGGTTAAGATACTCCAAAAGCGCTTATGCTGTTTTGGCTGGTCATAGCTCCATAGCATCCTGGACACATTTGGCTTGAAAATGTCTTTGCAAGACTGATACTACTATCAAAGGATCCAGAGCCAGAGCCAGCCCCCTCTGATTGATAATTTATGACTCGGGAAGCTCAGAGCCAGGACCAAGTAACTACAAGTAGAAACAAAGAAAACGAAATCATTTCTCTTTAAATAAACACTTACTCAACTTGAGAAACTGTTTAGGTATCCAGAGAAGACAGACTACTGAGAGAGTAGATTACATGGGATGGTATCACTCAGAAATGAGTTAGAGAATAGTGGCACTATCTATGGTTGCCATATACTCCTTTCCAGTGCCTACAGAGAAACAACAGCTCCTTTCAATTCTGTGGGTTAGCCATTGTAATATTGGTGATAATGAAGAATTTCTAAATTCCTTGTGCTTGGAAATTATTGAATCACAGAGGAACAAAGTAATGTAATTTTTTAAGCTACCATATTCAAGGTCATACACTCCAAAAATTAGAAGATCCAAGCAGGCAATCTAAGTAAATGATGTAGCCCAGGCAATTAGTAAACTGGTGAGAGTACATGCCCTGCCCGTGGGGAGTGGTTATGACTTAGCTCTAGGAAATGTCACCATGTTACTCCATGTTTGAATCCCAGCAAAGACTGCTCCATTATCCTTCGTCACTGGTTAAGTCTGACTGTAAGGTTGGTTTTATTCTTATTTTTTTAAAACACCAGTTGGGCCAACACTGGACAGAATAAATGAAATACGTTTTCATCAAACTTGAGCTTTCATCTTGCAAACTCTGAGTCCAATGACCATCCTTTTATAAGTAGGAAAACTGAGTACCAATGAGAGAGATGTATCTAAGTTCTCTTAGCTGGTTAGACAAATCCCTAACAGCATGAATCAGTTCAACAGTTGTTTAAAGAGTAGCAATGCCAAATTGCTAGACATATTTTATGCATGTGCACACACACACATTTATCACCTGACATGTGTCCAGAGACTTTGTGATATACTGAATATAAAAAAGGGAGAGAATGAATATGTCTTCAGTGTCTATTCAGTGCCCAGGCACCAAGTTTTAGTCTCCATGGCAGCCCTGAGAAACACAATTTACTCTCTTCTCCCCATTTTACAGATAAAAAATCCAGGAATGTAGTCACTTACCCAAGACCACAGGATAGTACATGATAGAGCTAGGATGCAAGCTCAAGTCTAGCTAATGCCAAATACTCTGGCCCTCCTACTAATGCAACGTTGCCTCTTTTCCCACCTTCTTCTGTGAATTCATAAGTAACCACACATGGCCTCTTCCCTTAAGGGATTCACAGTGTGTTGGGGGAGACACACATGGAAAAAAAACTTCTCTGAGGGAAACTCAGTGTCAACTACATTGAGAAACTATATCATTTGTGGGGACACATCCAGAGCCAGGACCTCAGGAAGCTCCTTACTCAGCTCAGTAGAGCTTCACTTTCTCTCCTTCCCTAACCTGCAGGGAATCAAGTGGAGGGGCCAACCTACCCCTTGCTATCTTAGAGAATGTTCTGGCTTCAAACTCAGACCATGGAGTGTCTAAGAGAGTCTTTTTGATGTGAAATGCTGTACCTTGTAGGCTTGGCAATAATGATCCCTTAGGGCATGTGCATCACAGAACCATACCAACGTGCTATCACATACAGTATCTTGCTTGATCCACACACTACCACAGTGAGGTGGGCACTTTGGGATTCAGACTGTCCCTTCAAACATGAGGAAACAGAGGTCAGAGAGAGTGCTCACAGTGGAGAAGCCCTGCATCCTAGCTCTATGTTCTTTGTAGCCAAATATGCTAACTATTCAGGCACTTGGGGAGAGAAAGGAAAGGAAGTTAGTGGCAGGAAATAAGAGGAAGTTTTCCCCAGAGAGAGAGAGAATTAGTTAACATGCTGCAGGGGAGCTGGAATCCTACTGGTGATATTTGTATAGGCTCCCTCCTCATCACCTCAGCTTTCACTATTGGGTCTTTTCACTTTCAGCAATCTTCACTAAGTTACTTCCACTGGCCCCACCTTCTTCCTTGTCCTGTGGCTAAAGACTGAGATTTTCAGAAGGAAGTAGAAACATGGCAGCCACAGAAGTCCACAGATTGTTTATATTGAGGGCCATGTGAAGGTCAGTTCTATAAAAGTGACACAAATGTCCAGAAAAGAAGAATTATTAAATGATTTCAGTTTCCATTAAGATTGCCCAGGAAGAGTCAAGTCATCCTTCAGAGCATTTTACCATTTTTTTGTGGCTTTTCTTTCAGTCCTATCAACCTTCAAGCTATAGGAAACCTCTTTTATTCTATCACCCACTGCAGTCATCACAATCATTAGGACCACCTTCATCACTTAAATTCTTGCTTCTCAATGATGATATTGGCAAAGGAAGAAATAAATTGAAAACCAGTCCTCAGTAAAATGAACACTGTTTCCCAATTCCTAAGGCAGGGCTTTCCTGTCACAAATAAAACTGCCTAACTCCCTGTGCCAACTCTACTCCTGGGGCCTTACAACAGATGACCCGAATAGTCAGCCCTGGGACAAGAAACAGCCCATTCACATTGTATGGTTTTTCTTGGCACACAGAGAGTTATATTTACTGAACCACTGCCGATATTAAGAACCTGCAGTTTTCACATAAAATTTTGGATTCCTGGCATCTGTAAAAAAAAAAAAAAAAAAAAAGTAATGTGTCAAACCTGGATCCACAGTCCACATGGCAACAACTGGCAAGAGATGAGCACTGGCTGCCACCTTTAAATGGTTCATGGACTCTTCATTGCAGACCAGTCCATTCCTGGCTCACTTGATTCATCTTTGACAGGTGTAGACATCTAAGTTTGTGACACCTGCCAGAAGAGGCTGCCCTCATGTTGGCAAGGGCAACAAGATCTCTAAACTTTTGGTTGATGCACCTCTGACATTATGAATATTTTTAGCATGCAATCCCCATATAAGCATTTTTCAATACCAAACATATATAAAGGTTAAAAATTAAAAATCATAAGGCAAAACATTTTAATTAACAATTTAGATTAGCAATCTTAATTACACTGTTACTTATTAATTTCAAAAAATGGTTGCTGTAATGTATTATTTTTAATATTTGCAAAATGATGGAATATTTTTAGTTGATTCTGAAAATCTTTTTTTTTAATCTTGTTTTTAAGATTTCATTTATTTATTTTTGGAGAGAGAAAGAGAGAAAGAGCGTGAGTGGGGGGAGAGGCAGAGGAAGAAGAGAATCTCAAGCAGACTCTGCACTGAGCATGGAGCTAGATGCAGGGCTCGATCTCACAACCCTGAGATCATGACTGAGCCAAAATCAAGAGTCGGACACTGAACCAACTGATCCACTCCAGGTGCCCCTTTCTCTTAATCTTGTTTTATTTTATATACGAACTAAATGATGTTGCCAGGTCAATTGCTTGCAATTAAATAATTCACAATTAAAAATTAGTAATGTTTTATTTTACAAAATAAAAACTAATAGAAATAGAAATTCTAGTATTTCAATACCAATGGGTTCACGTGGCCAGTCCTGAGGTACATGCCTAGTGCTGCAGGGCAGAGGGGAAATGCCCCATCACATTTCTTTCATACTTACTAGGAACAATGGAATCAGGGGAGCTCAGACTCTAAAATACATATTATAGAGTCAACCAGAACCAAGCTTGAACTCTGACTCTGCCTTATACTGGTTAAAAAATCAGGTATTATCTATTTCAGTCCATGGGGCTGACAGGGGGAAAATGATGACTATATCACTGGGGTATTTCAGTAAGATATCTGCAGATTGATTGTTGAATTCTGAGCCCATGTTCAATATCAGCTAACTTTTATATTTTTAAGTCTTATTATTTCCATTCTATTTTCTCTTTTAACAACACAATTATCTCTAACAGACTCAGTCTTGGGCATCTCTCTGTGAGAGCTGGACACTTTTACTTCCTCCTTTTCTGTTTACTATATATATATATAATATATATATATATATATTTTTTTTTTAATTTAAAAAGATGACTTTGTGTCAATGGAATAATAAAGAATTGAGTGGTCATAATCAACCAAAAGTTTTTTTTTCCAGATATCTAGCCACCAGTGCCCCCTCCCCAACACACACACACATATATACACGTTCACCAAGAAATGACTTTGCAAGAGCGAAAGATCAATGTCATACTATTTTGGGGAAAATGATAATGCCCTTACTAGTTAATAAATGTGAATAGTTTGCATAGTAAAGCTTCTCTTCCCCTTACTCAAGCATTATTTCACAGGCATTAATTTTTCCTGTGGTGTTGACTGCAATTCATTGAGTAAAATGGTGAGGGAGGAAAGAGAATCACAAGTCAGAACCTAATTGAACAGCAAGGATTGACTGATCGGCATTGGCAAGTACCTCTGATGTGGTAGCATCAGCAGGGCTGCCTGGGGTCCCAGACCTCAGCTGCCTGTGGACTTAATGCTTGAGAATAAATTTGGTATCCAATCACCTCGAATGCTTACTTTGTTTAGTCAAATAGGGGTCATTACCCCCACTTTCTTACTCCAAAATGACCAAGTAGGTTTTTGATGTATAACCCATCAATCATCTCATGTACATCAGCTACATACCAGCAACCTGCTTGGGTTTTCAAGGCACTGGATCTGGTGAGGTGGAATGCAAATGCACTTTTTGGTTTATATCTGTTGCAGAGATTTTTTTATGACATGTAAGATTTTCATATGATTTGGGACTGAATTCATAGAAATGTTCTTTCCTTGCTGTATGGTTTTGGATTTGCCCTCATCTCCCTCATCTTTAAAACAGACATAATAATTCTGGCCTTATAGACTTTTTGTGACTATTAAATGAAACTTCGACTACTATTTGTAGTCAGCGAATAAAAATGTTGGTTTCTTTTACCCCTTTGCTACCAGGGCACAAACATGAATAAGATTTCTTCCTGCTTTGCAGAGGTTCATATTCTTTGAAGGATACAAGTACAAATATAATTAAAATATTACACAATATTATAATATAGTTATAAATCAAATGCATTAAGTACCAAACCAAAGTTCCAAGTCATCCTACCCGTAAAATCCTGGGATGACATACTCCTGATAACATGGTTTCAAACATAATGTAAATTCTGAGTGGTAATTGGTGCTCATTCTCTGACTAGCCTTTATTTCCTTTCTTTTTTTTTTAAAAGATTTTATTTATTTATTTATTTAGAGAGAGCGCGCACGCAAGCAGGCGGAGAGGCAGAGTGAGAGGGAGAGAATCTCAAGCAGACCCTGCACTGAGCACAAGCCTGATGTGGGGCTCAGTCTCACAACCTTGAGATCATGACCTGAGCTGAAATCAAAGAGTTGGAGTCTAAACCAACTGAGGCACAGGCGCCCCTGACTAGCCTTTATTTTCGAAGAGAGGTGGAATAAAGTGCTTATCTTTTCGGGAGGTGGAAAGAGAAGAGAATGCAAGGCCAGCAGTAAATAAAATTTGGCCCTGCTTTGGGAATGAGAATGGGTCCATTGTACCCAATATTCTCCTAGCTCCATCTCTGGGGTTATCACCTGTCATCAATGAGCACCACCTCCCTAGGACATTTCTGGAGCAGCGGCCACATTCCAGCCAAGACAAGGAACTAGAAGCATATTCAATGTGACATTGAGGCCTGAGGACAATCACCACCAGATGGCACCAAATAGCAGCAAGGTCTGGATGAATTTAAATCCTGGAGTTGGCTCACTTGGGCAGGCTCCTTTTTAAGCCCACTTTCTCCAATGCATAGGTTTTATTGTATTTAGATTTTAATAGAAGCTTTGAACTGTATTACAATTCCCTGTAAGACCTGGACTGTCCTTACCCTTTTTCTCATCCCATTCCACTCTCCCCTTAGCCCACTGCACTGTGGACACCCTAGTCTCCTCCAGTCCATCATCTAGTGTAGAGATTTTGTACTAGTGGTCTCCTCTTCCTAGAGCATTGTTAATAAACACAACCAGCTCCTTCTGTTATTTAGGTGTCAGCTCAAATGCCATCATCTCAAAGAATCCTTCTTTGACCACCATTTATAAAGGAGCTCTCTCTCTTCATTCTCTCCCTATTCCATGACCATGCTTTCTTTTCTTCATAGCATTAGTCAGTATCTGATGATCTGGTAGCTACATTTGTGTATTGTCTTTCTGCACTAGAATATAAGCTCATGAGAGCAGGGACTCTTCCGCCTTGTTTACCACCATGTCCCCACAGCCTTCTAGATGGTTGTTGGTACGGATGGCAAGCTCAATGGAAGGCTGCTTTGGGTCATTGCCTGGAGCCTGCTGGGGCATGGAGAGTAAGCCCAGTAGTAACTCCAGAGGGAAAATTTAAATAAGAAAGTTGTAGGAAACTAGGGTGGGTTGGAGGACCTTGGCAAGAGATTAACCCAGCATACACATATGCTTGAGTATATTGGGGATAACATTTTTTTTTTTTAAGATTTTATTTATTTATTTGACAGAGAGATCACAAGCAGAGGGAGTGGCAGGCAGAGGGAGAGGGAGTGGCAGGCAGAGGGAGAGGGAGAAGCAGGCTCCCCACTGAGTAGAGAGCCTGATGTGGGGCTCAATCCCAGGCCTGGGATCTTGACGTGAGCGAAAGGCAGCCAGTTAACTGACTGAGCCACCCAGGCACCAGGGGATAATGATGACAGTGATAACAGCAACAACTAGCTCTCATTAAGTGCTTACTCTGCCAAACACTTTACAGGTATTAGCTTACTTAACCCTCTCGACAACCTGATGATATAAGTACTATTATTATCTCTATTTTATACATGAGAAGTTATGGGACTTGCTCAAGATTACCCACCTAAGAAATGAAGGAAGTGAGATATAAACCATGAGAGTCTGTTTCCATTCTCTTAACTATTGTTTCAAATCAAATCATGGAAATAGCAAACACACATAAAAATTACTCTTAAAGAGAATAGCTAACAGGGTCTTAGCTAGGAGAGATGGGTACAGCTGACAAGTCAAGAAGGCAGGTCACATTATAGAAAGGGAGATCACATGCAAGGTGATTAAAAGAACAATAAGTAATCAAGCAAGAGGGGTTAAGGTGAATAAAGAATTCTTGAGAGGGTTCAAAATATCAAAAAAAGTGCTCACACAGAGATATATCGCTTTGTGCTCCAAGAATTCATACCACACTTTAAACCTGTTCTTCCAGGCCGCATCATGGCATTTTAGCAGATTTGGGCAAGAACAAATGAACTGCAATTTGTCTCCTGAAACTGTATTAAGGTTCAGCCCTCAACAAATGTTTATATGTTAGCTGAACCAGAGAATTGTGAGAAGGGCAAGACTGACACCAAGAAAAAAGATTACACTGAGCTTTTCTACATGCTTCTACATAATTCAAGTAAAGGGCAGAAAAGGGAATTTTCCCAGGTGAGCTTAAGAAAATGCTTTACAAATTCCATAGACAATATCTAAATTGCATTTGGATTCTGTGCTCCATTCCAGCATGGTTATTTATGGTGTTTATTGAATACAGCCACTATTCTCTGCCTCTCTGCACATTTATAAATACAATTTCTAAAAGGCATCCATTATGACTTATGATCTATAATTGGAAACAAGATGTGACTAGTCGTGCATTCACGGACATTAGAGAATCATGTAAAGTCATCCTGGCCCACTCCTAAAGGGCTGGAGAGGTCTTATCATTCAACACAAGTGCCTGAGATGTTAATTAGGCCTCAGTCCCTGGATTTTTCAATGAGACTCTGAGTTCATGGGTTATCACTGTGTACATGCATTCACTGCAATTTCTAATAGATCAAACACAAGGATTAATAATATACATTGTAGTAGCAATCCACAGTTTTCAAATTAATTTTAATCACCATAAAGGCAATGAGAAAACTAACAATCCTTTTTGCTCACTTATATAGATGCCTGTCATTTTTATGAAATGCGAAAGTAATCCAAAAGTATAAAAGATAATACCATAAAAGCACCAATATCCCAGCACTCAGTTAAAGAAGTTACTAATACAGTTGAAGACCCCTCCATAAGGCTACCTGATCACATCTTCCTAGAATTACCCAACATTGTGACTGCAGTTTTATCATTCCCATGTACTTCTTTATGTATGAATCATTAAGCAACATATAGTGTTCAAAATTATGTAAATGGCATCAGGCTGCACACATATTTTTATAACTTCCTTTTATCACTCAACATTGTTTTGACATTTACTGATATTGAGAGGAGTAAGCCTAATTTATTAAGTTTCTATACTATTATTTCAGATTTTTGCAATCATAATCAATGAAGTTATAGACATTCCTGTTTTGGGTTCTTGTATACATGTCCAAGAGTTATTCAAATATGTAAGTGTAATTGTTGGGTCAGAGAGGATGTGCATAGTCACCTTCACGAAAGTAAAGCACTTTCTCCAAAGTGCTTAAAATTTATATAACTATATGATCCAGCAAAAGTGTGCAATTTTTCCTGTTGCTTCAGGTCTTTGGCAACACTTGGCATTGTCAGAAGTTTTGTGACCACAGTGAGTGTGTGTAATAGTATTTCACTGTAGTTTTATTTAGATTTCCTTGATTACTAATGAAACTGAACATCTTTCCATAGGTTTATGGATTTTTCTTGTTTCTGTAAGTTATGTTTATAATTTTTGTCCATTTTTTCCTTTTATATGGATTTGAACAAGTTATTTATATAATCTATATATTACCTTTGATGGTTTATATATTTTGCAATTATCTTGTCCCCATTTATGTAGTTTATAATTTTTTTTTTAAGATTTATTTATTTA
The DNA here is from genome assembly GCF_964656455.1 of Halichoerus grypus. NCBI lineage: Eukaryota > Metazoa > Chordata > Mammalia > Carnivora > Phocidae > Halichoerus > Halichoerus grypus. Next base: position 36,144,494 of record NC_135722.1, read on the forward strand.
TTCAAGAGAGCGAGAGCACACAGTGGTGAATGGGAGAGAGACAATCCAAAGCAGACTCCCCACTGAGTGTGGAACCCAAAACAGGGCTCAATTTCATGAACCTGAGGATCATGACCTGAGCTGAAATCAAGAGTTGGACACTCAACCAGTTGAGCCACTCAGGTAACCCTATTTTCACTTTTTTGAGAGGATGGTTTCTTTGATGAACAGAAGGTAATTTATGCTAATGTAAAATTATTTTCAATCTTTTCCCTTTGTTGTGTTTTTAAAAGGGGTTGTTTCTACTGACTCACCATTAAATATGACACTTGCTATAGGTTTTTAGATTCTGAATCTCAGTTGCTAAGTTTTTTTTTTATTTTATCATGTTATGTTAATCACCATACATTACATCATTAGTTTTTGATGTAGTGTTCCATGATTCATTGTTTGCGTATAACACCCAGTGTTCCATCCAGTACGTGCTCTCTTTAATACCCATCACCAGGCTAACCCATCCCCCAACCCCCCTCCCCTGTGGAACCCTCAGTTTGTTTCTCAGAGTCCATAGTCTCTCACGGTTTGTCTCCCCCTCCGATTTCCCCCCCTTCATTTTTCCCTTCCTACTATCTTTTTTTTTTTTTTTTAACATAAAATGTATTATTTGTTTCAGAGGTATAGGTCTGTGATTCAACAGTCTTCCACAATTCACAGCGCTCACCATAGCACATACCCTCCCCAATGTCTATCACCCAGCCACCCCATGCTCAGTTTTTTTCTTTAACATAGTGAATGAACTTTATTGAAAGTTTTTTTTCTCTCTCTTTTTAAAGATATTATTTATTTTTGTGAGAGAGAGACAGAGAGAATGAGCAGGGAGGAGGGGCAGAGGGAGAAGCAGAATCCCCACTGAGCAGGAAGACAGATGTGGGACTCATCCCAGGACCCTGGGATCATAACCTGAGCCAAAGGCAGACGTTGAACAGACTGAGCCACCAAGGCACCCCAAAAGCTTTTTCTCTTTGAGGTGATTCTACATATTTCTTTCCTTGTATCATGTAATGCAATTAATTATATTGATATACTTAAGTACTATTAAATTATCCTTGAATTTCTAGGATAAAGGCAACCTATTTATGAGATTTAAAAAAAATCATTTCAGGTTGTTTTACTTACATTTGTTCTGAAGAGAATTTTAAAATTTAAGTGATACGAAACTATGATTTTCCTTGATTAAATTGATGCTAACTAGTCTGTAACAACTTTATGCTATCCATAGTAAGTGAAATTGGGAAGTATTTCCCCTTTGTTATTCTCTGGAATATCTTGTAAAGATCAGCAGCATATGTTTCCTGGGTATTTAACTGGACTTGCTGGTATTTATCTGTACTTAGGTTTTGATTTATCTATGTTTATGGCTAGGTGAACATAGATCTTTAGCTAATTGAAAATTTTAGTTGTTATATATCTACTCATTTAAAAAATGTCTTGAGTCATTTGGCAAATTATATTTTTCCATTAATATGTGTATTTCATGGAAGTTTTCAAATTATAATATAAAATTGTTATTTTTTAAGAAATATTTGTTGTATCTGCATTTAACTCCCAGTTCTTACTTCTGATCATGATTATTTTTGTACCTTATCTCTTTTGTACTTAATTAGTGCTACTAGGATTTGGTTTATAAAATAAATCTTTTCAAAAAAATAACTTTAGTGTTGATGATTTAGATATTTTCATTTTATTTATTTTTGTTATCATCTTTATTTTTTTCTCCTTTGATTCACTCTGCTTTGTTCTGTGGTTCTTTTTGTTAACTTCATAAATTGTATGTTTTCATCATTAATTTTAGCCTTCTACTCTCTCAAAAGATCTGAGGTACCTCAAAAACCACATCATCTGTATTCAACAAACTTAATTACTTATTACAATTCCTGAAATATCTTTTGGGACATAAAACTCTATTTTCTGAAGACCTTGTACATGTTATCTGTTGTTTATTATTTTTCTGACTCCCATTCATATTAGTTAGAAATTTTGAATGGCAGACTGTGGGAACCTGGTGGGACCAGAGGTGATGGTGAGTTCCTCCAGAAAGAATGAGCTTTTGTTTCTGCCAGATATCCCAGGAGGATAAATCTCTAAAAGACAAAACAAAACAAACAAACTTTAACCTAATGTTTAAACTTTGGTTTCTCCCAGATCATATGTAACATGAATCCAAACTTGTGTTTTGTTTTTTTTTCTCTGGAATATGTTTTGTTTTGTTTTTTTTATCTTCAATGAAGAAGAAAAAAATTTTAGAAAACTGAAGATGCATTTTGTTCAGGATGTCCCAGGCACTTAACTTGATGGAAAGAACTCAAAAGTCCTGAGTCAATTCTGACTTTGCTTCTTCCAAAATGTGACTTTAAACAAGCTTCTTCTAATTATAGTGTGAGCCTGATTATTTGCGTTTTAAAGTATGGAGAACATATTACATTGACAGAGTGAAGATTAAACATACACAGTATGAATCCACCTAATAGAGTGCCTGGAAAATAATGTATGTTCAATATATGATGTGATAGCCCTGTCTTCTTCTTCCATTTCTTCCTTGGGTAAGACAGTGCAGCCACTGAAAGGACCCCTGGTCTACTGTCTCTCTGGCCATGATCCTAAAATTCATGGCATCTATTCAACAAATACTTATTAACTATCTCCTTCATACTAAGCATTGACAAACAGGGTTACACAGTAGGAAACATTAGAGTGAGTCTAATGCCTTTCTCTAGGGTTAGAATTTAATGGACTCAGGTCAGTAAGTGTTTTGAGATAATAATGCTCACTATCCTGTATGCTTTGAATATATTATCTTCCTTCATTTCTCCATCAGATGCATGAAGTATGTGCCTGATTTTCCAGATGATGAAATGAAAGTCCCAAATCATACATTGAGAACACACCAAAGCTGGATTAAAGCACAGGTCATTTTTATTTCAGATCCTGCTTCAAAAGTCTTAAAAGGTAGCTTCTACTAAGAATAATAATACAGTATTATTCTCTTAAGTGCCCTAGGTATTATTCTCTTAAATGCCCTTTCTGCCCTATTAGGCCAGAAAGTCACAAACACATCATCGCAACTATGCTTGAGCACCATGACTTGGGGCAAAGGTGGACCTGTGAATTGTTGGGTCAATCAGGGGTGATACCATGCTGAACACCAGCTGAACTGTGGCACTGCAGTTCTATACTGCCATTAGCAGGCTGCTTTAAGTTTTCTGAGAACGTCAAAATAAATTCATAAATGAGAAAATGACAGCCAAATTGACAAGTATTATTTTTTTTCTTTTTCAAATTTTGATTTAAATCCAGTTAGTTTCAGGTGAATTGAGTGATTCCTCATTTACATACAACACCCAGTGCTCATCACAACAAATGCTCTCCTTAATGCCCATCACACATTTAACCCATCTCCCTGCCCACCTCTCCTCTAGCAACCCTCAGTTTGCTCTCTATAGTTAAGAGTCTCTTCTCTGGTTTGCCTCCTTTTTCCCCTTATGTTCATCTATTTCTTAAATTCCACATACAAGTGAAATCATATGGTATTTGTCTTTCTCTGACTTGTTTCGCTTGGCATAATACACACTAGCTCCATCCAAGTCCTTGCAAATACTAAGATTTTATTCTTTACGGTGGAGTAATATTCCATTGTGTATATATATATATATATATATATATATATATATATATATATATATATACCACATCTTTATCCATTCATAAGTCGATGGACATTTGGGCTCTTTCCATAATTCGGCTCTTGTTGATAATGCTGCTATAAACATCTGGGTGCACACATCCCTTTGAGTCAGTGTTTTTGTATCCTTAGTGTAAATACTAGTAGCACAATTTCTGGATCGTAGGGTAGTTCTATTTTTAACTTTCTGAGTAACTGCCATACTGTTTTCCAGAGTGGCTGTACTAGTTTGCATTCCCATCAAGAGTGTAAGAAGTTTCCCCATTCTGTGCATCCTCACCAACATCCGTGGCTTCCTGTGTTGTTAATTTTAGGATTCTGACAGGTGTGAAGTGATATCTAAAATTATAGTTTTGTATTTCCCTGATGAGTGATGTTAAGTATCTTTTCATGTGTCTATTAGCCAGCTGTATGTCTTCTTTGGAAAAATGTCTATTCATGTCTTCCGTCCATTTTTTAACTGGATTTTTTTGGGGGGGGGGGTTGTTGAGTTTTTTAAGTTCTTTACAGGAGCACGTGGGTGGCTCAGTCAGTTAAGTGTCCAACTCTTGGTTTTGACTCAGGTCATGATCTCAGGGTCATGAGACTGAGCCCTGCATCAGGCTCTGCACTGAGCATGGAGCCTGCTTAAGATTCTCTCTCTCTCCCCTCTCTCTGCCCCTCCACCCATGTTTGCACTCTTTCTCTCTAAAAAAATAAAATAAAATCTAGTTTGTCTGATATAAATATTGCTACTCCAGCTTTCTTTTGATGTCTATTTGCATGGTAAATATTTCTCCCCCACCTTACTATCAATCTGCAGGTGTCTTTAGGTCTCAAATGTCTCTTGTAGACAGCATAGAGATGGGTCTTGTATTTTTTATCCATTCTGACACCCTATGTCTTTTGATTGGAGCATTTAGTCTATTTACATTCAGAGTAATTATTGATAGATATGAATTTTGTGCCATTTTATTACTTGCTTTGTCATTGTTTCTGTAGATTTTCTCTGTTTCTTTCTAGTCTTTCCCACTCTTGGTCTTTTTTTCCCACTCAAAGAGTCCCCTTTAATATTTCTTGCAGGGCTGGTTTAGAGGTCAAGAATCCTTTAGTTTTTGTCTGGGAAACTCTTTCTCTCTCCTTCTATTCTGAATGATAGCCTTGCTGGATAGAGTATTCTTGGGTGCAGATTTTTCCCATTCAGCACATTGAATATATCATGCCACTGGCTTCTGGCCTGCTAAGTTTCTGTGGAAAGATCTGCTACTAACTTTGTCTTCCCTTGTAAGTTAAGGACCTTTTGTGTCTTGCTGCTTTTATGATTTTTTTTCTTTATATTTTGCTTATTTAACTACACTGTCTTGGTGTTGGTCTGCTATTGTTGCTTTTGATGGGAGTTCTCTGTGCCTCCTGGATTTGTAAGTCTGTTTCCTTCCCCAGATTAGCAAAGTTTTCACCTATAATTTCCTCAAATAAACTTTCTGCCGCCCTTTTCTCTCTCTTCTTCTTCTTCTGGGACTCCTATGATACAAATGTTATTACATTTCATGGAGTCATTAAGTTACCTAAGTCTACTGTCATGATCCAAGATTTTTCTTGCCCTCTTATGTTCAACTTCATTATTTTCCATAATTCTATCTTCTATATCACTTATTTGTTCCTGTGCTTCTTCTATCCTTGTGGTCATTACATCCAGTTGGTTTCACATCTCATTTATTACTTTTTCATTTCAACCTGATTGGTTTTAAGTTCTTTCATCTCTGCAGCAAGAGTATCCCTGATGTTTTCTATGCTTTTCTCAGGCCCAGTAAGTATCCTTATGATTGCTGAAGTTCTGGATGAGGCATATTACTTATATCTGTTTCAATTAGATCCCTGGCCATGACCTTTTCTTGTTCTTTCTTTTGTGATGAATTCCTCTCTCTTGGCATTTTGCCTAGGTCTCTGCCTTCTTGTAAGTGTTAGGAAAGCCTGTTAGGTTTTCTGCTCCTGAGAATAATGGCTTTATGAAGAAGAGGTCATAAAATGTCCAGGGCTTGGTGATTCAGGAAGCATGTGTGGTGTATGTTGTCTGCACTCTGCTACTGTGTTATGGCTGCTCTATCCCTCAGGTCAGTCCTCTGTAGAGTTTCTCTGTGCCTGCAGCGGGGAATGTCTGGACCTTGGCCAGTGTGGCCAGTTTTAACTAGATGTGCTCTGGTCTGCTTCTTAAAAGAGACCTGATGCTATTTCCCCTAAAGCTTAAGCTTTGCAGGACTCTATGGTCAGTAGATGGTGCATGCTGGGTTTTGTGTTGGTCTCCTGGGGTAGGGGCCCACTGCACTGGTTCTCAGGCAAGTGAGAGTACCAGCAGAGTGCAGGGGGTTGAGGCTTGCTGTAAAGCAGTTTAGGCAGCCAGTGTTGGCATTGTGCTGTTTACTGAAGTTAGTTTATGTTGAGGGGCAGGAGAGGGAAATGGTACCAGCCAGCAACCTTATCCCTAGAGAGGAAAGTCTGTGTTTGCTTCTGTCAGGGAAGACTCCCCAGAAGAGTAAATAATTTCCCCTCATGTGTCCTAGGTGTTTTTCAGATTGCTGTTTTCACACTGTCTTTGTCCAGGTTGCTTGCCAGCCTGGAGCAACGCTCAGTGCACTTTGGGCTCTATCCCAGCAAGGCCAGCTGAGGTTTAAAACTCCAAACTTTAGGGACCTGGTGTGGTGGAGACCTGTGCTGGTCTTCTGGGGGAGGGTCTTGCAATGCTGGGACTGAGGCAGGTTTGACGCAGAAAGGCAGTCAAAACCAGAGCATGGGAGCATGGGGTTTGGAGCAAAGCATGCTAAAGAGCCAGTATCCAGGTAAGCCACCCTCAGCAGGTGTCTCTGAACCTATGCTGAGGGACAGGGGAGGGAAATGCTACCCACTTGCTCTTTAGTCCCCAGAGAGGCAAGGCCCTTCTTTCAGATGTGTTCCAACAAGAGGGAACTCTCTCTCTCCCAGTTTGTCTTCAGCTATCCTCAGATTGTGCCATCTGCCCCTGGGGTTACCTGCCTGTCTTCTCTACAGGAGCACTGCAGGACCTTCAGGGCTCTATACCAGCCATGCCATGGACCTCTAAAACTCTGGTCTTTGAGCACTGTTGGTTACAAAAACTCTTGAAAATCAGCCCCTCTTGTTTTCCCAGTCAATGGCTTTGGGGAAGTGTTTTCCTTGTGCAATCCCCTGTGTGCTCCCCCCCACTTCTCTCTCACTTCTCTCCATAACCAGGGCTCCCTCCACAGCACTTGCAATCCATTTCTCCCCCAAAACCATGTCTCCACACCTCCTATCTTTCATGATGTGGCCTCTTCTCTCCCTCTACTTCTGCAGTTTGTTCTGTCAGCCCTCAGATCGATTTCTTGGGTCTTCAGGATGATCTGATATTTATGTAGCTGCGTTCGAGGGAAAGAAGCCTAGGGTCCTCCTACTACTGTCATCTTAGCTCCTCAACAATTCTTGAAAGTATAATAATCTAACCCACTTTGAGTGATCTTTCTAAAAAATCATTAAGATAGTACACCTAATTTGCAAAAATGTATTTTTCACAGCATGACTTTATTAAAATCAGTTTGCAGCCTATCTTATCATATTATTTGTATTATGAGACTCTGGCATGCTGGTGGCCCTGCACTGACCAGATGGTTTTGGAATTTTGGTGTATGCACCTGGGGGAAAATTTAGGATTCCAACCTATAGTCAATCATTCATTTACTGAAAGGCTACTAGGACTAAGAACAAGGCACAGAACACACACAGAGAAAAGCCATGGTCCCCACACTTGAGATTTCATAGTCTGGCAGAGGAGAAATAGACAATTATATCAGTATTCTAGAAGTTAAAGTAGAGGGGATGATTCAAGTTATTTTAGAAGGGGAGCTACTGGAGGGTAGAGATGAGAATTAGAGAGATTGTACAGGTGAGAAATCTAAGCTGAGCCTTGAAGGCAAATAGAATTTTACCTGATGGACATAAAAGAGCATGAGAGGCCCAAGAAATACCATGTGTAAAACATCTGAATGCAGGAAAAAATGCAGAGTGTTCAGGAAACATTGTGGTATACAGGGCTTAAGGAGAAGTAAAGTGAGGAAGAGAGAGAGAGTTGATACGATAGGATGGGATTCCTCTACAAAAGACCACGATTGAAGTTCCACTGGAGTTTAATTACCATTAATCATGTACACAGTGGAAATTCATCCAAAGGCTTTGCAGTAGGAGCATGGCAATCACATTTCTATTGTGAAAAGATCACTCTGGAGACATGGGTTAGCAAAGATTGGAGGAGGACTGGCTGGAAACAGGAAAATCATTTAGGAGGCCTTAGAACAGAGGTAGACCTCATAGAAGGTGACATTCCAAAACCAGAATGACAAGGAAGTTTTAGCTCATTTATCAAGACACTTATTGATAATTTTAGAAAACTCTTTAGTATAGAAAAATTTTAACTCTCAATCTCACCATATTGAAATAATCAAAGCAAGAGATATCAAGCGTTGTACCCATAGAGTGTGCAGAAAGGAGGGATTTAAGAGTGGAATCAATAGCATCTGATGGCAGGGTGGGGAGAGACAAGAATGAGAAGCTGAACATGACTTTGGAATCTCTGCTTCAAGCTAGAGGGTGAATAAGTTTAAAATAACTAAAAACTCACTGAAATTAAAATTATAGTAGTATATATCCTCTCTGGAAGCCAGAGGAAAAGCAGAAAAATGACCAAGTGCATAGGACTCAGATAAAAATAGGAAGAGAGAGAATCAGCAATTTTGAAAACCAGGTTTCCCACAGCCTAGTATAGGTACATCATGATAAGCATCAAGTTAATTAAGACAAGCATTACAAAGGCACCCTGCAAGTTTATTCAATCATGCACAAACACTGGAGTCAGATGGTAGAAGCTGCGTCAGTAGAGGAAAGTAAATAGGTCTGTGATCAAAAGACATGAAGTTCCAACTCCTGCCCCACTGTTTACTCACCTCTGAGCTTGTGCCTCTACATATGAGAACATGAAATAATCCCTGTATGGTGCTGATGTGAAGATCAAATATGATAATGGATGTGAATGCATGTGTCAACTACAAAGCCCTTGACAAATGTGAATTACTATTATGATGGTATTATCACAATAAAAGTTATATGCACTTAGGAAAAACCATCCTAGCTTCCAATTACCCTGTCAAAATACCTACTGGACACTTATATGCCAGTCAGCTGCTTTAAGCCCTGGAGGACAAACAAGGTCCCAGCTGTCACAGAGCTCTCATGGAGACAGCATTCTCACAGTGAGAAAGAAAAAAGCCACAAGTTACTTACTAATTCAGTATGGCTTTGGCAAGAGAAAAATCCCTTAACATTCAGCTCAGTAGTTCCTGGATTCAGCACTAGGCAAGGGACACAAGACATGTCTCTTGGTAACGTCACAGTGATCATAATACCAAAGTTGGAATTAGGAGAAATATGGAGGTGAAGTGGGTTCAAGGATTCATTACAGGATTTCAAAAAACAGAAAAAAAGAGCCAAGGATCATACCCATGAAACAGAATCCAAAATTAAGAACTAGATTGGGCAAGTCAATACCTTGCCTATGGAGAGTCTGAGGAACTGAGGGACAGTCTGAATTAGGCATTATTCACAGGGTCTCACTGACTGAGAATAGGGGTCTCACTGACTGAGAATAGCTTTTAAATGACTGGATTTATACTCAATTACTCAGGCTGAGGAGTAATGTAAATGTAATCTATCACCTGAGAGCCCTCCAGTAAGGAAGTGGACTGAGTAAGGGATTGAGGATTGACCCCAGCCTCGTAATAAGCACACAATGGGGACCTTTCCTCTAACTCTCCAGATTTATATAGAGCTGTCCTCTGGGCTGCAAATGTCAACCCTCATGTCAAGGAATCCTCCTGAGCTATCTAGAGCAGTGCTGTCCAATTGAAATATAATATGAGCTAGATGTGGAATTTCCCATTTTCTAGAAACTGCATTTAAAAAGTTAAAAGAAAGGAGTTAATTACAATAATATTTTATTTCATTCAATATATCTAAAATATTATCATTTCAACATGAAATCAATGTGAAACATTTATTCATGAATCACTAGAAACATCATAAGCCAACAGTCATACTGTAACAATGAAAATCATCTTAACATGATGCAGTACAGTGAAAGGTAGTCTAAGCACAATAAAGCTGTGCTAAAGGGGAAATATTTTACAGTGCATCAGTTTTAGAACTTCAAACAAATAAATTAAAATGAAAAATTAAATTGCTCGGTTGTACCAGCCATATTTCAGATGGTAGGCTAGTGGCTCCCATTTTGGACAGCACAGGTCTAGAGTTTAGTAGGAATATTAGAACTTCAAGGAAACTTCAAGATCATCATATTTGGTCTCACATATGCTTATGATGTTTACATATGCTTATGATGAAGGAAAAAGACTGCATCATGTATCGTGTTCTGTACTGACACATGTTCTATCACTGTACCTTGAAATAACTCTAAGGAAGATTCTCACAAATGAGGAAATTGAGGCTCATACAGGTATGAGGACTTGCCCAAGACACACAGCAAAAGTATGATAAAACAAGACACATCCAGAATTACTGATTATTTCTTTTACTGAAAAACACAGTTCTTTGATTATAGCACTGGTATATGCACATGTCTTAAACCCTATGTCTTGACTGTTATGTTGCTGATAGGGGAATCTTAATGTACTCTGTGCAGATGGCAGAAACCTGAGCCTCTCTTCATACTCATTCCTGTTTCCTTCAATTTCCTATTTATCATTCAAGATATGCTCTGTGTGTTCTTTCTTTGGGAACAAAGAACAGAAAAGGAATTATTCTATGAACATAAATAGCAGCCAGATTTCCAACGACCTACTCAAGGAGGAAAACCATGCACATTTGCTATACCAGTTTTGTCATTTCCTTGCATAATCATACTGTGGGTGTGTAGCCAGAAAGGGTCACTGTGATATATCTGCTTTCCAAAAGGATCCTAAACCTCAAGTGTCTGAGAGGCAGGAAGACCGTGAAGAACAAGGTACTAAAAGGCAATAGATATATTTTTGGTAGAACTTCCTTCAAAACTAAATTGAAAAATATTTGGATGAATCAGGCTGCAGAAACACCAGGAGTACATAACTTCCCCAGGGCCATGTGGTAAATGTTGATGATAATAGAGTTGCCTGAGCCTGGTGGAGAAAGTCCCAACAGAGGGAGAATAAATGCAGTAAACAGTCTTTAAAGCAAACTCCTGCTTCCTGCAGTATTTTTTTTTTTTTAAGATTTATTTATTTGGGAGAGAGAGAGGGAGAGAGAGCATGAGAGCAGGGGGAGGGGTGGAGGGATAGGGGAAGGGAGAGAATCCTCAAGCAGACTCCCTGCTGAGCATGGCGCCCGATATGGGGCTTGATCCCAGGACCCCAAGATCATGACCTGAGCAGAAATCAAGAGTTGGATGCTCAACTGAGTGAGCCACCCAGGCACCCCTCTGCAGTATTTTGCAATGGAAAGATTATGGGTTTTAAAAACAGAAGATCTTACTAGAACCCTACACTGCCACTTCTTTGCATGTGTCTTCTTAAGTCCTCAGTTTTCCCATCTAACCCAGTGCCAAATAATTCATAGAAGTCCCTCAATCAAGACTAGTTACTTATCCACAGTAGCATCCTCCTATTCTGTACTGATAATTCTTATTCACCTCTCCATTCTTTGTGAATTTTGATCATGCCACCTATTTCCATAATTGATAATATTATTAATAATAAATCAATGGAGTGGCACCTGTAGAAAATCAAGGTAAATCAGAGACCACCAGTATCTGCCTTCCAAGACTTTAGCAAGTTCTGTTCCTCGGAGAGTTGGCAGACAACGCATATAATAAGAGAGGATTTCAAAGCTATGGTCACTGTTTCCCAAAGACAGGAGGGCAAGAGTGTTAATGAGCTTTATCCAGGGCTGATGTTGGAAAAGATTAAACTTTTGGGACTTGGAAGAAAAGTACAAAATATTGGCAAAGGGAGAGGTGCAGTAAGATGAGATATGCAGATGAAATTAAATAGCTGGCACAATGTTCTCCATATTAATAATAATATTATTTATATTAATAATATAAATATTAATACCAAGAAAAAGCAAGCCCTACCATGTAACTTACTAATGTGAGGTTCTATACACAGTATCCAAGGAATGTGAGCCAACCTTTACCTAATACCTGGTCACATGTGAGACAATCACTGCAGCTGTATGCCATTACGAAATCACAAATCCTCAGTGGCTTTCTAGTTGACTAAGCATGAAAATGAAGGGGAGGGGTGCCCGGGTGGCTCAGTCATTTAAGCATCAGACTCTTGGTCTCAGCTCAGGTCTTGATCTTAGGGTTGTGAGTTCAAGCCCTGCATTCGACTCCATGCCCGGCTCCACTTAAAAAAAAAAAAAAAAAAAAGAAGAAGAAGAAGAATGAAAATATAGGAAAATAGAACAAGTCATCATTAAGTTGCCAAACCCATAATGACAAAAAATTTCTAACCGTGGAAGAGTTTTGAGATATCATTATCATTAAAAGAAACTCACTAAAATACCTCTCCACACATACATACACACATTTGAAGACCTAAACATTAGGCATATTGGCAGAGTCATATTTAGTTTCAGGGACTTTAAAGTATGATTCTATGACAATATTCATAGATGGTAAACAGTATAAAACATATCCTCTACTACCATCAGGACAATTACTGACAGAAATTTACCGTCTATAATAGGTAAAATATTTTAACATTCTGTACATTAGAATTTGACACGGGAGAAAAACAATACTGAAGTAAAAGTCAGAAAATATGAATTTGAGTCCTGTTTTATATTTAAGAATTGTAAATATGAGGTTGGATCTCAGTTTCTTTCCTCTAATGGAGAAAATAAATGTTTTCTTTACAGAGTAAGAATTAAGTTCAAATGAGATGTCTGAAAAATACCTTGTAAACAAATTATAAAAAGTTTATAAACATAATATTTCATCTACACCTTCCAACAATACCATAAGAAGATTAGTATTCTATCATTGTTAATAAGGATAAATTATAACAGAGGTAACACGGACAAACCCTGTATTAGGACTAGAGCAGTGGTTCTGGATACTAGAAATAAAAAGAAGGTATAAATAATTGCCACCCAAATGCATATACATTTCAATGACAAGGCAAACTGTTGGAAATTGCAGTTCTGATTGATTATAAATATTGTGGGAAAAATAAAATACTAAAGCCATAAAGGCAAATCATAAAGGTGGGGTTCCTAAAATAAAGCTTGCATGGAGAGTAAACAAGTTAAAGGGACATAATAATTAGATGCCATACACTGCTTTAGCACTTGGTGAGAACTGAGAAATGATCTAAGGCTATTTATAAAATTTATCATTGCTGGAAGTATTTTTGGGTCAAACAGTATACTTTAAAGTAGCATAAATAAGAATTCTTATGAGAGGTGAAAACCCAAATTCTATAAGGTTTTGAAAGTACTATGTTCTTATTAACTAGTCATAGTTAATCAGGCTAATTATCTGGGGAAGTGGATGCCACAAAAAAAGATAATCCTTTATTAACTTTTTTTCAGATCAAAGTAGCAAATTACCATTACAAAAATTTGGAAGAAAAGACTCTAGAAAGATAAAGGCCTAAACATATCCCTTTGCCCTCCTCTCTCAACTCCAATCCAACCAACCATGTCTTCTTCTCCTGAGGAATGCAGGGCTGGTTATGGCAACTAGTCAGGTCCTTGTAGATGTCAGCAAGCTATGCCAGAATCTAGAGTCTCAACTTAAACTGTGGACATATGCTTTCCCATCCTGGGTTTGAAATGCAATTAGACTGGTGCTGGGTAGCCCTGGGACAAGGATGAAAACACAATGATTCCTGTGGCATTCAAAGATCCTTGGACCCATAGGAAGAAGGACTTTATTACACTTATGCCAATAACCCTGAAGCACCTGCCACTCTCTATCCTTGAGAATCATGAGACGCTGAGCTGGAGGACTGAATCCTCTCATGCCAAGGCTAAGAGAAGTAGAGCTGACCAACACAAAGAGTCTTCCTCCCAGTGCTTCAATAGTTAACTTGCAACCTACCATAACTCACAATATCTGTGGCAATGGGATCAGAGACAGCTAGCCATCCCAATAACTGGACTTGGATTCTAAGAAAAAACTAAGAAGATATTTTCAAAGTAAATTAAGGTGGGAAATGCATGCTACCAGAAAACCTATAGTTTTTCAAAATTACAGTGTTATTATTGTATGAAAAGCAAATAGATCAATGAAGCAAAAAGACCAATGAATATGGAAAATCTGGAAACAGACTTAGTAATATGTATGAATGTGATTATAATGAAGTGGTATCAGAGTATAGGTGCCCTAGTCAAATACATGGGACAACTGGGTCTTCTTATAGAGCAGCAACAATAAATAGATCTCTATTTCCACACCAAACATAAAAATAAACTCTAATGGATTAAAGACCTCAATAACAAAATGCAAAATTATTTAACACTCAGGAAAAAGAGTGAGATAATGTCTTCATGAACCATGTATGAAAGGAATTCTGAAATATGATGTAAACACAAAATTTAATTAAAAGAAAATAACAAAACAGCATTTACAATATAACAAGATGTTTCATGGACTAAGAAATCTGCAAGGATGACATAAAACTAAGAATTAGTATCCACTGTGCAATTAAAAATCCTGTAAATCTACAGGAAAATTATTAATGACACAATAGAAATATGGACTGGAAATAAATAGAATGGCCAATAAATTGATGAAAAGATGTTCAATTTCAAGGAAATGTTCATTCAAGGAAATGCAAATAAACACAACAATGAGAAACCAATGTACACGTTAGATTAAGAAAAATGTAAAATCTATCCATACTAAATATTAGTGAAATGTGTATAAGATAAACTCTCATACATTGGTATAAATTGGTAAAACCTTTTGGAGAGTAATTTGTCAATATCTAATGAAACTGATGATAGTACTATCCTATGATGCAGTAATTCCAGCTCTAGATATGTACCCTAAAGAAATTGCTGCAAAAGCTTACAGGGGGACTTCCACAAGGATATTAATTATGACACACTTTGTAATATTAACAATGGAAACAACCTAAATGTTGATCACTAGAAAAATGAAACTAAGTAATATCTACTTGAAATAGAATATTATACAGCAATTAAAACATATTATTAGAAATACATGTGTCTATATGTATATATCTAAAAAAACAGTGAATGAAAATTATAGATAGAAAAAGCCCAAGATGGTGGGGGAGTAGGAGGACCCTATGCTTGTTTTGTCCCACAAACACAGCTAGAGAACTATCAAATCATCCTAAAAACTCCAGAAACCGACCTGAAGACTGACAGAACAAACTCCTCAACTAAAGGGAGAGAAAAGGCCACATCAAAAAGGTAGGAAGTTAAGAGACATGGTTTAAAGGAAAAGTGGATCAAGGGTGCTGTGAAGGGGAAGGAGCTGTGATCATGGAGAAGGGCAAGAGAAAGAGGAGCACAAAGGAAAAACATAAGAATGATTCCCCAAAGACATGGGATTGGAAAATGAGAGGGGCTAAATTTCATGAGTTTTGGCAACCAGTAAGGCATAAAGCCTGGAGTTTTAAAGGTCAGCAGGCTGGGCTGGGATAAAGCCCAGGGGGCACCATGCTGCTCCTGGAGAGAAGCCAAACAAACAGCACAGGGGCAGACATCATGGAAGCACTGATCTGAGAAAGGCCTGGTGCACACAGGGAGGATATTATTCACTCTTCTTGGAGCATGTCCCTGAGAGGCAGCCTTCACAGAAACACTTCTCCTGGAACAAAGGAGCTGGCTGGCACTATTTCCCTCCACTGTCCCTCAGCATAAATACAAAGTCACCTGCTGGAAGCAGTACAACACCTAAACTGGCTGCCTAACTTGCTTACATCAAGCCCCACCCCCTGCACTCAGGCTGGCAAGCCCTTCTCAGTCAAGCTTACCCTCAGTCCCAGTGAGGCTGGCCCCTCCCCCAGAAAACCAGCACAAACCCATGCCCACATCATGTTTCCAAACCAGAGAGTTCTGCAGGGCCTCAGTTCTGGTGGAGTTGATATCAGGTCTCACCTTCACAAGAAGACCAGAGCATACCTAGTTAAAACTCACCACATTCAAGCCAGGGACCGAACACTGCCAAGAGCAGGCAAAGAGAGCCTCTGTAGACAACTGGCCTAAAGGATAGAGTAGCCAAAACACAAAAGCAGAGTGCATGCAGCACACGCTGGAGACACTCCCTGAAGCACTAGGCCCTGAGCACTACATGACCTCTTTTTCATAAAGCCATTACTTTCAGGAGCAGGAGACCTAAGTGGCTTTTCCAACACAGAGAAGAAGGTAGAGACATAGACAAAATGCCAAGACAGAGGAGTTTTGCCCAAATGAAAGAACAAGATAAGGCCATGGCCAGAGATCTAAGTGAAACAGATATAAGTAACATGCCTGATGAAGAATTTAAAGCAAAAATCATAAGAATACTCACTGGGCTTGAGAAATGAATAGAAGACATCAGTGAGACCCTGACTACAGAGATAAAGGAGTTAAAAAAAGAATCAATCAGAGATGAGGAATGCAATACATGAGATTGGAAAAGGCTTGATGCAATGAACAGCAGGCTGGGAGAAGAAGCAGAAGAAGAAATTAGTAACCTAGAAGACAAAATAATGGAAAATAATAAAGCAGAACGAGAGAGAAAGAATTTTGCAACACTAGAATAAATGTAGGGAACTCAGTGACTCCGTCAAATGTAACAACATTTGTACGATAGGAGTTCCAAAAGAAGAGAGAAAAAACGTGCAGAAAATTTATTTCAAGAAATAATAGCAAAAACTTCCCTAGTCTGGGGAAGGAAACAAACACCCAGATCCAGGAGGCACAGAAAACCCCAAAAAATCAACAAAAGCAGGCTAACACCAACATATCCTGTAATTAAATTTGTAAAATATAGTGACAAAAAAAAAAAATCTAAATAGCAGCAAGACAAAAGAAGTTCTTAACTTACAAGGGAAAATCCATAAGGCTAACAGGAGATTTTTCAACAGAAAACTGGCAAGCCGGGAGAGTGGAATGATATATTCAAAGTTCAGAATGAGAAAAGTCTGCAGCCAAGAATAATACTCTATCCAGCAAGGCTAACATTGAGAATAAAAGGAAAGACAAAGAGTTTCCCAGAGAAGCAAAAGTTAAAGGAATTCATCACCACTACACCAGTCCTGCAAGACGACAAATTCTCCAGAAACAATGACAAGTCAAGTAATAAAGTGGCAGTAAATACATATCTATCAATAATTGCTTTGAATATAAATGGACTAAATGCTCCAATCAAAAGACATAGGGTGTCAGAATGGATTAAAAAAAAAAAAACACAACTCCCCCCAAACGAAAACAAACACAAAACACAAGACCCATCTAGATGCTGCCTACAAGAAACTCATTTGAGACCTAAAAACACCTACAGATTGAAAGTGAGGGGGTGCAGAAACATTTATCACACATAAGGATGTCAAAAGAGGGCTGGAATAGCAATACTTGTATCGGACAAACTAGACTTTAAAACAAAGACTGTAACAAGAGACAAGGGCATTATATAATCATAAAGGGGACAATTCAACAAGAAGATAGAAAAATTCTAAGTATTTATGCACCCAACATGGGAGCACACAGATATGTAAAACAATTAATAAAAACATAAAGGAACTAATCGATAATAACACAATAATAGGAGACTTTAATAACCCACTTACATTAATGGACAGATCATCTAAGCAGAAAATCAACAAGGAAACAATGGCTTTGAAGGACACACTGGACTACATAGACTTACTAGACATATTCAGAACATTCCATCCTAAAGCAGAATATACATTCTTTTCAAGTGTACTTGGAACATTCTCCAGAACAGATCACATATTAAGTCACAAAACAGGCCTCAACAAATACAAAAAGACTGAAATCATACCATGCACCTGTTCTGACCACAACGCTATGAAACTTGAAGTCAACCACAAGAAAAAGTTAGGAAAGACTACAAATACATGGAGGTCAAACAACATGCTACTAAACAATAAATGGGTCAAGCAGGAAATTAAAGAAGAAATAAAAAATACATGGAAACAAATGAAAGTGAAAACACAATAGTCCAAAACCTTTGGGATGGCAAAAGTGGTCCTGAGAGGGAAGTTTTTAGCAATAGCCCACCTCAAGAAGCAAGAAAAATCTCAAATAAACAACTTAATCTTACACCAGAGGAGCTAGAAAAAGAACAACAAATGAAGCCTTAAGAGAGCAGAAGGAAGGAAATAATAAAGATCAGAGCAGAAATAAATGACATAGAAACTAAAAAACAAAACAAAACAAAAAAAACAATAGAACAGATCAATGAATCCAGGAGCTGGTTCTTTGAAAAAATTAACAAAATTGATAAATCTCTAGCCAGACTTATCAAAAGAGAAAGGACCCAAAGAAATAAAATCACAGAAATGCGAACAATTAGAGAATATTATGAAAAACTATATGCCAACAAATTGGACAACCTGGAAGAAATGGATAAATTCCTAGAAACATATGAACTACCAAATTTGAAACAGGAAGAAATAGAAAACTTGAACTAACTGATAACCAGCAAAGAAACTGAATCAGTAATAATAATAAAAAAATTCCAACAAACAAAAGTCCAGGGCCAAATGGCTCACAGGGGAATTCTACCAAACATTTAGAGAGGAGTTAATATCTATTCTTCTCACACTGTTCCAAAATAGAGAAAAGGAAAGAAAGCTTCCACACTGATTCTATAAGGCCAGCATCACCCAGATACCAAAACCAGATAAAGACACCACTAAAAGAGAACTACAGGCCAATATCCCCAGTGAACATGGATGCAGAAACTCTCAATAAAATACAAGCAAGTTGAATTCAACAATATATTCAAAAAAATCATTCACGACCATCAGGTAGGATTTATTCCTGGGTTGCAAGGTTGTTCAATATTCGCAAATCGATCAATGTGATACACCACATTAATAAAATAAAGGTTAAGAACTATATGATCCTCTCAACAGACACAGAAAAAGCATCTGACAAAGTACAGCATCCATTCTTGATAAAAACCCTCAAGAAAGTAGGGATAGAGGGAATATACCTCATCATACTAAAGGCCATATATTAAAAAAACCCCAGAGCTAAAATCATCCTTAATGAGGAAAAACAGAGCTTTTCCTCTATAGTGAGGAATAAGACAAGGACAAGGATGTTCACTCTCACCACTGTTATTTAACATAGTACTGGAAGTCTGACTCTCAGCAATCAGAAAACAAAATGAAACAAAAGGCATCCAAATCAGCAGGGAAAAAAATCAAACTATCACTATTTGCAAATGACATGATACTCTATGTAGAAAACCCAAAAGACTCCACCAAAAAATTACTAGAACTGATACACAAATTCAGTAAGGTCACAGGATACAAAATCAACATACAGAAATCTCTTGCATTTCTATACATCAATAATGACGTAACAGAGAAATTAAGGAATTGATCCTATTTACAAGTGTACTGAGAACCATAACATGCCTAGGAATTAAACCTAACCAAAGAAGTAAAAGATCTGTACTCAGACAACTACAAAACACTAATGAAAGAAATTGAAGATGGCACAAAGAAACCGAAAGGTATTCCATCCTCATGGGTTAGAAGAACAAATACTATTAAAATGTCTATACCACCCAAAGCAGTCTACACATTTAATGTAATCCCTATCAAAATACCACCAGCATTTTTCACAGAGCTAGAACAAACAATCCTAAAATGTGTATGGAACTACAAAAGACCCCAGATAGCCAAAGCAACCTTGAAAAAGAAAAGCAAAGCTAGAGGCATCACAATTCTGGACTTCAATTTCTATTACAAAGCTGTAGTGATCAAGACAGGAAGGTTCTGGCACAAAAACAGACACATAGACCAATGGAACAGAAGAGAAAACCCAGAAATGGACGCACAAGTATATGGTCAGTTAAACTTCAACAAAGCAGAAAAGAATATCCAATGGAAAAAAGATGGTCTCTTCAACACATGGTGTTGGGAAAACTGGGCAGCAATGTGTAAAAGAATGAAATTGGACCACTTTCTTAAACCATACACAAAAATAAATTCAAAATGAATGAAAGACCTAAGCATGCAACCTGAAACTATCAAAATACTAGAGGAGAACAATAGGCAATAACCTGTTTGATGTCAGCTGTAGCAACTTCTTTCTAGATATGCCTCCTTAGGCAAGGGAAACTAAAGCAAAAATGAACTATTGGGACTTCATCAAGATAAAAAGCTTCTGCACAGCAAAGGAAACAATCAATGAAAGTAAAGGCAATCTTCCGAATGGGAGAAGATATTTACAAATGACATATGTGATCAAGGGTTTGTATTCAAAGTATAGAAAGAACTTATCAAACTCAACATTCAAAAAACAAATCATCCAATTAAAAACAGGCAGAAGACGTGAATAGACATTTTCCAAAGAAGACATCCAGATGGCCAATAGACACATGAAAAGATGCCCAACATCACTCATCATCAGGGAAATACAAATCAAAACTATGATGAGATGTAACCTCACACCTGTCAGAATGGCGAAAATCAACAACACAAGAAACAACAGGTGTTGACAAGGATGTGGAGAAAGGGGAACCCTCTTGTACTGTTGGTGGGAAAGCAAATTGGTGCAGTTACTCTGGAGAATAGTGTGGAGGTTCCTCAAAAAGTTAAAAATAGCACTACCCTACAACCCAGCAACTGCAGTACTTAGAGTATTTATTCAAAGGATACAAGAACATTAATTCAAAGGGATACACACATCCCAATGTTTATAACAGTATTATCTACAATAGACCAATTATGGAAAAAGCCCAAGTATCTACTGACTGATAAATGGATAAAGAGGTAGTATATATATATATGGTATATATACACAACAGAATATTACTCAGCCATAAAAAAGAATGAAATCTCGTCATTTGCAAAGACGTGTATGGAGCCAGAAAGTATTATGCTAAGTGAAATTAGTCGGTCAGAGAAAGACAAATACCAGATGATTTCACTCATATATGGAATTTAAGAAACAAAACAAATGAGTAAAGGGAGAAAAAAGAGAGAGAGAGGCAAACCAAGAAACAGAACCTTAACTACAGAAAACAAACTGATGGTTCCTGGAGGGAACCTGAAATAGGTGATGGGGATTAAGAAGGGAACTTCTCATGGGGTGCCTGGATGGCTCAGTGAGGTGAGCGTGCCACTCTTGCTTTTTGTCTTTGGTGGTGGGATGGAGCCCTGCATTGGGTTCCATGGTGAGCTTGAAGACTGCTTGAAATTCTCTCTCTCCCTCTGCCCCTCCCCCACCGCTCATGGACGCACACTCTAAAAAATAAAAATAAAGAAAAAAATAAAAACAAAAGAAGTGCACTTGTCATGATGAGCACCACATGATGTACAGAATTGTGGAATCACTCTATATTGTACACCTGAGACTAATATTACACTCTATGTTAACTGGAATTTAAATAAAACTTTAAAAAAATTGTAGATAAGCATACATGATTCCTTATAGATTAAATACAAACACAACAACTATCTATATACTTTTATGATAATATATACATTACATGTATATTATGTATAATATGCATATATATATTATTAAAATAATAAAAATATAAGCAAGAAGAATGCATGTCACTTTTAGATAGTAATTATCTCTAGGGAGAAAAGTGTAGAGGGAATGGGATTAAGAAGGAATACAGGGGCACTGGGGTTGCTCATTCAGTGGAGCGTCAGACTCTTGGTATTGGCTCAGGTCATGATCTCAAGGTGATGAGTTTGAGCCCTGCATCTGCAATCAGCTTGAGATTCTCTCGACCTCTCTCTCTTCCCCTACCCCTTCTCATGTTCTGTCTCTCTCAAATAAATAAGTAAATCTTTAAAAAAAAAAGGGGGGGGAATACAAAGAGAATTTCAAATTTAATTAAATTTTCAATACTGTAATTCGAAGTAAAAAGGAATTGGTGAAAATATAGTTGAATATTAATATTAAATATTTACTAAAAGAATCCTGGTACATGGGCATCTGTTGTACTTTTCTCTGTATTTTTTTTTGTGCAGTCATATTGTTTCATTAAATGTGAAATAAGAAAGATTTAAAATAACAGGCCAAAATTTACCAGGCAATGCAAACAAAGTTGTAGTGGTAACATTGATATTAGATAAATTGTAATTTAAGAATAAAACTTAAGATATAATAAAAAATTAAGGCAAAACCTGATAAGAATATATTTATTACAGGTATACACCTGGGTATAGCATAAAACAAAGCAACTAATTGTAAAGAGGAAATTCAAGTATTGAAGACAAGTGAATTTAACATAAGATTATTGTTGAAAATGTTACAATACTCCCAAATAACCAGATAGATCTAATATATATGAGAAAAATATTGATTATAAAAAATTCAGTTTATTATGTGTATATACTATATATTTTGTATATACTTAACAGCTTATAAATCAATAAGATATTTTATCTGTGAGAGATATAATGTTGATTAGGTCTTTGGCATTGAATAAAATATTAAAATATTTTTAAAACAAATATTTTATACTTCATATTTTCCAATATAATAAATTAAATAAGAAATAATGGGTTTTAAAAGTTTAATACTGATTAACCACCTGAAACTTCAAAAGACTTTCCTCAACAAGCTTTGGACCAAATGAAAAATCAAACCTGAAATAGTGAGCTACCCAGAAAACAAAAAGTTGAAACCTTTAGAAACTTGTGAGATATAAGTAGAGAAAAAGGTCTACATTTAAATAAAAAAATTCTGGTCATCTTCTTAAGAAATAAAAAAAAGTCTTAAATGAAACAAGAAAACAGAAAGAATCAGTTTAACAGCTAAAATTTGTAAAATTGAAATAAGAACAAAAATAAATAAAAAACTAGATCTATTAAAAGAAAGAAACTCCCAGAAGCCTAATTATGAATACAAAGAGCAAACATCAATACAACTAGGAATGGAAAAAGGGACATAATCATAACTATTAAAAGATTAAGATAATTACATGAGAAACTATTGGTAACTGATTTGTAAATCCTTAGGAAATGTATAATTTTTCAAAAGTATTAATTACTATAATTGTCCATAAAAGAAGTATTGAGAAGAACCCATCATAGAAGAGATTGGAAAAGTGAAAAACCATCACTTTCAAAGGCTTTAAGATCACATAGCTGTATAGACAAGTTTACCAACATTTAAAAAGCAATTAATCTTAATATATGTTTCCATATTAAGAGTAAGAAATGACAGCTCTCAAATGTAGCTTATAAAGTAGCATTACCAAATATAAATAACAAAACCATAGTGTACCTCATGTAAGAATGAAAATTCTAAATTCTTACATGAAAATTCTTAATATATTAATATTACATGCAGAAACATGGAGGATCTGAATAGACATTTCTCCAAAGAACATGTGAATATATCCAAAAAGCACATGAAAAGATGCTCAACGTTCTTAGCCATCTGGAAAATGCAAACCAAAACCACAACGTGATACCACTTCATACCCACCAGGACAGCTATAATCAAAAAGTCAGATAATAAGTGTTGGTAAAGATGTGGAGAATTTTGAGCACTTATACTTTGCTGGTAGGAATGTAAAATGGTACAGCCATCTGTGTAAAACAGTTTGGTAGTCACTCAAATGATTGAACGTAGAATTATCATATGACTCATCAATTCTACTCATAGGTATAAACACAAGAAAATTAAAAATACATATTTAAATGAAGACTTGGACAGAAATATTTATAGTGGCTTTATTCATAATAAATGTATGGAAGCAACCCAAAATCAATTAACTGATGCACTGATAAACAAATGTCACATGCAGACACACACAGTGGAGTATTACTTGGCCATGGAAAGGAATGAGGCACTGATGCGTACTAAAACATGGATATCAACCTTGAAAAACAGTATGTTTACTGAGAGAAGCCAGACACAAGAGCCCACATATTGTAGGATTCTATTAAAATGGAATAACAGACTAGGCAAATCCAGAGAGCCAGAAAGTAGTGTAATGTTTGTCAGAGGTTGAGGTGAAGGGGTTATGGAAGTGACTGCTTAACAGATTTGCGGTTTCTTTTTGGGGTGATAAAGATATTCTAAAATTAGAGATAGGTAATGGTTGCACAACTTTGTGACTATATGAAAAATCCATTGACTTATAAACATTATAAAGGGAATTTCACGGTATTTGAATTATATCTCAATAAAGATGTTTTAAAAAGTTTTTAAAAAGAAGAGAATACACTATGAATAAGGTGGATTGATTCAAAGAATAAAAAAGATGATTCAACATCACTAATAAAGAAAAGAATCAACACAGTCTTCAACCTCAGTACATTATGAGAGAGAAATCAATAGATGCAGACTTTTATGACTTATTTTCAATGAAAAGTATGTTTATAACATTCATCCATGTTATTGGAAATACCTGTTATTTATAATAATTACATTAGCATTAATTACTATTAATTTCTAATATTACATGGTATGAATATACCATACGCTAACCATCTATTCTTCCATTAATGAATATTTAGACTGCTTCCAGATTATTGCCATTATAAATAATATTGAGGAGATAGGTCTTACATGTCTCTAGTACACATATTGGTAAGTGCCTCTTTAGGAAAAACCAAAGAACAGGATTACCAGGTGGCAGGATGTGCGCCTAGTTTCCAAAATATATAGTATGATGTCATTTTTCTAACGCTCAAAACCCAGTAAAAACCTATATTTATTTGTCTGTGCATTGGGGTTAAAATTATCTATTTTTAAATGCAAGGGAATAATAAATATGCAATTCTGGAAAGACTTTGCACCCAAGGATAAGGGACAAAAGGATAGAGTAGTGAGCAATGAGCAAGAATAAGATAACTTCAAATTATGGGTAATATTGTTCTTTTTATTTTAAGTTGGATGGTTTATTCACAAATGTTCACTTTATACGCCTCCCAACACATTTATGCATTACAAATGCTGTTTTGTAAGAATATTTTAAAACAATAAATGCTTAAAAGACATTTGAGCAAATTTGGTAACTATCCCAAATAAAAACTCTAGACAAAATAGAATTAGAAAACAACCTAGCTGTTCTAAAGTCTATCTACTAAAAAACAGCAACAGCAATCTCAAAGGATAAAGAGATTTGTTAAAAAAATAAAGTCAGACAAGACCACTATCATTATTATTTAGTAGGATTTTTTCTTTTACATTTTAGCCAAAAAAGGACAAAATTAAAAGTTTTATAAATACCAGAGAAAATAATTTAAAATGTCTTTGTTAATTATATATGTAAATAGCTCTGGTAAACGTCTCTATCACACACAAAATATATCGCTTAGGTATAAAAGGCACTGTGTATTCACAATATATATACAGTGATGATTATTAGACCATTGCTTTTACTGAGAACAAAGTGAATGCTTTCAATAAGGCAAAGATTGAGTAAACTGGTTTGTCCACACCATGGAATGTCATTTAATACCTTTAAATGAATGAATCTATTAACTTGAAGAATATATCATATGAATCTGGCATTTTTCTAAGTCAAAAGCAGTTGAATACTGTCAATTTCATATTGATATTCATACATTTGTAAATATATACTTACATAGGTTATATGGACATAGATATCACATGCTACACACATACATACATATGTATGTACATAATACAAACATAGGTATATAAACACAAACTTCTACCTACATAATCTTGAAGTATATATTGCAACTGTGTATATTAGGTGGTTACATGGGAAGGAGGTCCAGCTATAGGAAAACGTGAAAAAAAAAAAGGGGGGGGGGGAGAAATTTTAAAAAATACTCAAAAAAAAAAAAAAGTTACCCAGCATAACCCAGCATTATAAATACCTTCTAAA
Organism: Halichoerus grypus; assembly: GCF_964656455.1. Classification (NCBI taxonomy): domain Eukaryota; kingdom Metazoa; phylum Chordata; class Mammalia; order Carnivora; family Phocidae; genus Halichoerus; species Halichoerus grypus. Next base: position 36,170,281 of record NC_135722.1, read on the forward strand.
AAAAAAGTATATAGCACATGTCTGACTATATGGAAAAAAAAATGAGGGTGGTTTCTCAGGGTGTAGGGAAATGAATTTTATTTTTCTCCTTAGGTGCTTATGTTTGAATTTGTTGTATCAGCAAGTGTTTTCTTCCTTGTTGCTGTATGCATTCTTTTATAATGAGGGCACATGCCATATATTCCATTTCATACTTTTGTTACTTATATCAAAATATGATCATACAATATTTCATTATTTGGGCATCCTAATTTACTTCATTTTGCCTAATGCTAAAAAACACCTGGTTACTTTTCATTTGTTCTCTTTTGATTAATGACTAGCCGCACAAGACACATTTTCCATATAAATCCTAGTTTATACTGTTTCCCAAGGATACTCTCTTACAAACTGAATCCTGACTCCAAAGGTGTGAAGGCTTTTAAAAATCTTGATACTTTGCGCAGAATTGGCTTACTAGCCATTTGACCTAGTAGCTAAACCAGTTGGTAAATTACTGTCCAAAGCAACACCTCTGCTTCTGACAGTATTTAGATCATTGTACTTGAGAGATTCAGACTTACATTTAAGTGGATAAACACAAATAACCCCGTGTAACAATTCATTCAGTAGGTTGTTGAAGGTGTACGTTGTAGGAAGCATATATTGGCATGTGCCTCAAACAAGAAATTTTTGCTACCTGTTTTTTTTTTTTTTTTTTTGGAAGTATGGCATAATGCACGGAAAACACTGGCTTTACCTGGAAGCAGCCCTTCCAACCACACTTGTGCTAAAGTGATTTGGCCTCTAAGTAATTAAACAAGTGGAGTTCTTGTACACTAACAAAAGGTTAATTTGATCTTATTTTCAAAGGCACTTGAATCTGGCTTTCACTTGGGCCATCAGTACAGAACAGCTGTCCTACAGCTACTTATTAGAATTGCTGAACAGACTGCTGGAAAGGTAGGGGCAGGCATTCTTTTACTCTCTACACACATTATAGAAACCTAACAGGAAACATAATAAAGCCAGCCACCATTCATCGATTGGGATCTATAAATCCAGGGGTATACTGAAGTGAATTTTCTGATGTTTAAAAGTTGTATGACAATTTTGTTTTCTTCTGTTTTCATTTAATGATAATCCTCTAAAAATAACATGTTCCTGAGGTAAAAAGACACCACACAATCTAGCAGGGGTAAATTGCAACTAAGCAGTGTTTTTCATGGAAGAGGTATTAGATTCTTAAGTAACTGTTCTTCTACCTAGTAACTAACCCTTGTGACAAGCTTGGTCACATTCTAAGGAAATCATGAGGACAAGAAGGAGTGGAAAGAACAGCTCTCCCTTTCCCCTCACTGCCAAAATTTTGATAATTATTTTAAGACAGAATGATCCAAATACCAGAGCTGCAGGCAGACTTTTTACCCTTCTTAAATATTGTACTAATTATTTTGAACATCCAATATGGGGTATTTATTTGTTTGTTAAATGTTCATTCATCCTTTAAGATTCTCCAGATATTAACCATCCATATCAGGATGGTCTACAGAATTTTGTGGCTCCAGTAGACATTCAGATATCTCCCTAGCATATAAAATTAGGTAATGGAATACCCTCAACATAAGTCGTTGCTCCGGGCTCCAGAACATAGGAGATGTTTACATCTTTGTTGGAGATGTTTGGCATAAAAGTCAAGAAGTGTATAAGACTCTGTAAAAGATGGATGTCAAAAACCTTCCTCCCTTGTACAGATTTAAAAGAATCAGTTTTTATCATCTATATGAGAGATGAGTTAAAATGTTAGGGTGTAAAAAACAAAAGTTGGAGACCACCTTGAACCTTCTTGTGTCCCTCTTCCATGGAGAGTCAGTGTTAAGAGGATAAGAAAAAAATTCCAATGTACTCTAAATAAACTACACTTTTATTCTTTTCAGCATGGTTCTGGAACTTTCAAGAGGTCCCAATTGTTGAGATAAGGACTATAACACATACTAGCTATCTGCCCACTACTCTCCTATAGTTCTGTTTTTGCATTCAGCTAGAATAACAATTCACAAGCCTGACTGTACCTTACAAAAAACAGCAGTGCCCTTGTACCATACCCAGAGATTTGGATTCCAATAGTCTGGTTTGAGTCTCTGGCTTCAGAGTTTATTTTAAAGCTCCCCAGAAAATTCTAAAATACAACCATGATTGAGGGCCACTGAGCTCGAACACTGGAGAGTAAGCAACCTGCCCTCATGGAGTTCATCATTTGGTGAAAACAGAAGTTATCCAGTTCCTAACATGCAATTTGTCCTCCTACTACCACCACTACAATTATTTCTATAAAGCAAGCTAGTATGTCATGTTGGTATATGTCATGTGCATCAACCTAAGGGTAGCATAGTATCTCCATTTTTCAAAAGACAAAAGGAAAAGCTCTTTAGCAGACACTTGTCACACATTCACTGTGAGTCAAGCACTGTTATGGGCATCGGGGGCTTAGCCCAGATTAAGAGGCAAGATCACAGTATGTAGATAGATGTCATGAAATTGTCTAAAGTCCATGAGGCAGAACATTCTCAAAAATACCCAGCCACCAGCCATCCAGATCCTGCCTCTGACAAGTACAAAGGCAAGGGAGTTTTCTCCTTGACTCCAGCCTCAGTGTCTACTACTGTTAGCAAGAGGAATCTATTTCATCTGCTTGCACTCTTAGGAAATATCCAGCAGGTCTTGGGAGAGTGATAAAGATATGTTTCCACTTTAATACAACCCTTCCGTTATTCTTTCAGTTACTAACATCAATCATGCTTGAAGACCATTATTAAGTCATGCTGCAATCTTCACCCACCCAGATTCAAGAACCTATCTCCTCTAACCTTATCCTCAGAGCAATGACCTTATGGACCTTTCATCATTTTCACTGTTCTTTTCTGAGTTCTCTCCCACAGCCATTAAGTCCTGTATGAATAGAAATGATGAATAATGCACATAAGTTCTTTATGAAGGGGTCTTTGTACCTGGACTTATAGGCTCTTTGAATCAAGACAGACTTCATCTGTAAGGCATTCACATTAGAGGAACACAATTTAATATTTTGTATGGTCTGATTCTGATTTAAACACCATTTATTGAGCACTTACTATGTGCTAGGCAGTAACTCAGGGATCTTTCACTTGTCATCTCAGTGAATATTTACAATGGCCTTTGGAGGAAGTCATCATAAATTCCCCTTTTACTGAGGAATAAACTAAGGCTGGAAGAAGTTAAGGGACAGGTAGATCTTTCCAAGACCATAGAGCCAGGATTCAGAAAAGCATCTATGAAGTAGTAGTAAAAGGCAGCAAGACACAACAGTAGAAAATCAGTTTAAGGAATATTTCCCTAACTATTCATATCACTCTACTTGGCTTAGGAGGGAAATATTAAGGAAAATACTAAAATAAAGCCATTTGAGGGGAACTGAACGCTTCACATTTTAATTGGCCAAACTGCTTATTTCCCTCCACTTCAGTGGTACTGGTTAGGCACACGTATAATACTAATGAGCAATTTGTGGAGGTGAAGAATGCACTCCTTCCCACTGCACACACAGGGGAGCTTTAATCAGGCATTCATTGCAGAGCAGTCCAGTTAAATTCCTGGTAGCCAGAGAGGTCTGAAGGCTATTTTAACTCAAGGAATTACTGCCCAGGATTTTTTTGCTAGAGAAGTGTGACAATTCAGCATGTCTGTGGCTGACATTGTCAAGCCAAATGGAGTGTCTAATAGCTTTACTTACAAAAGAGTCTGCCAGGTTGCATGACAGGTTCTTCCCTGACAGTGAAACTGTGCTACTTCCCTACTCTATTTGACTAGGTCCTGCTGCTACAATCTCTTACTTGACTGATTTGCATTTTTTCTTGAATGGGAACAGGAAGGCAATTTGTAGGAACAGCAGCCTTGATGCTGTCTTGGTAATGGAATGGTTAAAATAAAACTAGCGCTGGATATAGGACAGCTTAAAATTCTACTGATCCAAAGCTTCTAGTAAAAGCTTCAGGAAAACTTCTATTTCAGAAAGGGAAGGATTTTTGCCATTGTACCGGAGAGAATCAGTTGTCATTTGTTATTTTCCAAAGTCTCCCATTATGTCCCTAATTAAATTTGGGAGACAAAAAAAAAAAAAAAAAAGTGAATTTTACACAAGAGGTTTCCAGACCAATTCAATTGTTCAAAATTGAGTTCTGCTCACTTTTGCACCAGGGTAAAGGAACCAACAAGAAGACAGCCAGGAGAGGGAGACTGGCAGAGAGTCACAGAAAGCATAACACACAAGGAAAAGTTGAATGACCTGGAAAGGTTTTCCCTGGAGAAAAAAAGACAGAAATGTGGGGAGAGGTGATGATATACAAGTAAAAGGAGAATTAGAATTTGATCATCTTTTCATCAGTCAATCCCCATGACATCAACATATTATCATAAAAGAAGTTGTTGAAAAGGCTTCATTCTTGATTAACCATCCTTGAGAAAGTGATGCTCCTTTTGCTTTATCCTCTATTTTCTGGTGTGTCTTCCTGATGGCCCACAAAAAGGCACAGATTGAACAGCCCCAAATCACACAGTAAATTACCATTTGTTAATTTCTTTTTCCATCTTTCTGCTAACAAGGAGTAGGGATCAATTTCTAATCCTTCCTAATAATTCTTGTTAACAGAGAAAAAGGCCCATAGCTATAGGAATTGATAGAGCATAGCTAGAATTAATAATTTTGTTTCATATCTATATATGTATGTATTTTTACCTAATTATCTTGTTTAAGGCAAGCAAAACTATCACTACATTTCTGGTAGTGATAAAGTATCCTTGTTATGTAAATTTATTCAAGTATAAAAATTAATTAAAAAGAAATTATTAGTAATTAATTGTACAGCTCAGACGCTGTCACAGATGTAGCAACATTATCAAGGTATTATTTAGACACACTGAGATTCAAAAATGCTTGAGTAGTTGATAAGATAGCTTCTTCGGAGTGATGACTTTTAAGCAGTGAATGGCTTGATGGCTGGTATGATATTCTGGTAGTGACTCCCATACTGGATAGAGGCCAGAACTCACTGACCTCTGATGTATCTTCAAACTTGAGCTGTTGTAATTCTTTGCTGTACATTCTTGAACCTCCATTACTCAGATTTTGCTATGCTAACAAATGAATTCAACATTTCTTAATAGATCAAAATGACGACAATAAAACATTTGTTTCTTACACATATTACATGAAGGCTGCAAGTCAATTCAAGCTTTGTTCCAGGTCTACTATGAATCTGCTCCACCTGTCTTCCCATTCCGAACATCAGGACAAGAGGGCAGCCCCTTTGTACAACATGCTGCTTCTAGTAACAGGGAGGTTCTGCTTGGATGCTACCTACATCGTATTCACTCACATACTAATGGCCAAAGCAAGTCACAAGGTCAGTATTGCCAATGGCGCCTACAGGAGGCACCGTAAGTGATGTGACAAAGGCTGCAGATGTGTATTCCTCTTAGGGGTAGAAAGGAAACAGATAGCTATGAACAACATTACAATTTACCACAGAACCATTCAGGTTGGGGATATGTGGAACATAATTAAAATTTTCCCAGCAGGGAGCAACTTTAGACACCAGTGCTTCCAATTAAAATGACTGAGATATGGCTCTGTCACGTCTTCACATAATTAAAAAAACATTGATAAAATAAATAGAAGAGCTTTTAAGGAAGTTGGTTCTGACAAATGTTAACATGAGGCAAAGGAAAAATTTAGGGCATTAAGATAGATTTTGCTTTTAGCTTTTTTTTTTTTTCCTTTTGTTTTTCTCATATGTAGACTGTAAGGCATCTGGTTATATCAGAAAGAACATGGAGACCCACTACAGGGACATACGTGACACTGCAAGAATTCCTTTCCCCTCTGGGTCTCTAACATGCCTCCAGCTCAGATATGCATTGAACTGAGATAACAGATGTGAAACAAAATAACTTTGTCAAATAGAGAATATTATTAGTCTTAGCTAAAGTTAATACATTTGGTGTATTAATTAATGATTACTATATGTGGTAAAATCTCCACAATTATTCTACAGAAGATGATAGCCGCAAGCTAAGAGATGACCCCTCTAGGCAGAAGATACAAGAAGTGCAGAAACCTCAAGGGAGCAACTAAATTATGTAGAAAGTTGATGTGACTAAAGCAATTTAAGCCATGGAGATAGTGATAGGAGATGAGGAAGAACAAAGAGGTAAACAGAGGCCAGATTGTGCAGGATCTCACAGGCTCAGGTTGGGATTACATTTTAATGTGAGAGGAATGATGAGCACAAGGCAATTTTGTAAAGGAGAAATATCCTACAAATAGTACATGGTACCTAATATTATTTAAGAAATTTAAGAAATACTTAGGAATTTAAGAAATATCTATTTGTCTTCCTTATCCCCTCATGGTAAAATAAGGCATCCATTTAGAATACCTGGACAGACACTTTGAGCCATGAGGCTCTTGGAACACAGATTGGTGTAACTTTTAAGGGATAATTTGTTTTCTTAATACTTAGTAGAAAGAACAGATTTCTAAACCTTGTTTGATTCAAACTACAGGGTAACCCATGTAAACCGTGTATTCCCTCCCCCCCCCCCAAACATTTCTCTGCCAAATAATTGAACTCGTTACAAGCAAATTATCTTGCTCACAAAAAACAGATCCTGCTCTGGGTTTCTTGTGCCCAGTAACATTTGACAAAGGGAATGCCAGGTTAGCTATGAGGATAGAGCTCTCTTCAATCTGAGGGAATACTGAAAATATTCCTTCCTTCCCTAAAACAATAACAGGTACCTGCTAATCTAAATCTGTGTGTGTAAAATTGAGGTCACATCTGAGAAATTCCTGTTAAAATATGAATAAGTAAATGAATGATATAGAAAACCAGTGATATTTTAGTGTGGAGAAATCAATAGATTAGGTAGTTGGTCACCTAGAAGGTCCTGAATATTCATCCAAAACAGAACAAATGACTTTCATCTGGAAAAATGAATGGAAAAGGGTCTGAAGAGGTTAGGCCCTAAGGAATGCAGGCCTAGAGGCCCAGAGGCATGGGGCAGAAATGAGGGAAATGACGGAAACATGAGATTTCTCTCATTCCTCCATGTTCCTCCATCTGTAATGTTGGCCGCATCCCAACACTCCTATCTTTTTTAAGAGTCCAGTTCAAATGGTGCCACAGTCATGAAGATTCCCTGATTCCCCAGTAGGAAGAATTCTCATCTGAACTTGTATATGCATACCTGTGCCTCTCTATGGCACTGAGCACTTCCCACCTTAGACTCTAGTCACCTTTCTCCTCTGTAGGTTGTCTCCCCTAAAATTATAAAAACAATTTGAGGCTAAGACTAAGTTTGATTAATCTTTGTGTCCCTATTCTTTATATCTGGGAGCTTTGCACAGTGCTTTATCCATAGCAGACATCTAATAACTGATAATAACATGGATGATTTAAATGGAAGAAAGGGAGGGAGAGAGGAGGAAGGAAGGGAGGAGGAAGAAAGAAGGAATTGTTAGAAACATTTCCTATTTGACTCTTTCTTCTCAGATGCTTCTTTCCCCTCAGCAGATATCAACAACATAGATTTTTCATATTGTTCAAGAATAGCAAAGCTTTGTAATTTTTTTTCCCTAGGAAGTGATCCCTAATTTTTCATACTAACCCATCTGACTTGATTCAAATATTACACTGATCCTTCTCCTTCCCTCAGTATAATGAGATAACAAGACAAGTAAACAAGTAGAGGAAAGTTTTATTTACCAAGAGGCATCTCAGAATATGCTCTCAATAGTTAACTGGAAACTTAGCAGTGGGTAAAGGCCAAGGAGTGATTTATGACTCAATAACAATTCAAAGAGTAATGTGCTTAGTGGCATGAGTTAAAATAATGTTGTAATGCTCCAAATCTTTAAAGTTCAACAATGTAGGTTAAGGGAAAGCAAGTTGTACCTGATAAGCAGATAGTATCTCAGGTATCTAGAAATACAATCAAACTAATGATGAACTGAGCTGAAGAGAGAAGGGGGTTTGTTAATCAGGGAAAAGAGTGAATTGAATTTTTCAGGAGACTGGAAGTATTGCTGAACAGTGAGCCATAACTGGGCAGAGAAGTTTTGGAAACAAAACAAAACAAACCAGACAGTGTGCCTTGTGTCTTGCTTCTGGGAACTTAGATAGCTCAAAGGCCATCAGGAAAAAAACATCAGTCTTACTCCCCACTGACTCTAGTGCTAAAGTCACTCCTGAAATTGAACTGGATTGAATGCCATAGTCTTTCAGACCAGGCTAAAGTAAGTGTTTTAAACCTTGTTTCTTTTCTATTTGTTGACCAGAGCCAACATGGACTTTTCATATGAAATAAAAAATTAAATTTTTGATATTTCAATTATAGCTTTAAGTACTCAATTAGGAGCCTAAATTTATTGGCTTTTCACATACGCATGTGTGTGTCTTTCTGTATCTAGGTTATTCTATTTAGCATAGGACGAGTAGGTTGGGGAGGAAAATATCTTCCTGTACTCTTTGTTATATATCTATCTATCTATCTATCTATCTATCTATCTATATATATTTTTTTTTTTTAAGATTTTATTTATTTATTTTACAGAGAGAGAGAGAGAGCAAGAAGGGGGAGCAGCAGAGGGAGAGGGAGAAGCAGGCTCCTCGCTGAGCAGGAGGACATGTCTATAAGTGTGTATTCAGTGAAGTAATGAAGACCAAGAACTTGGGAATCACACAGAATTGGTTTAGTGTCTCAGGTTTGCCTCTTTATAGCCATTGACCTAAGACCAAGTCCTAAGCTCTCCACGCCTCATTTCCTTATTTTTATAATGAGAATAATGATGGCACCTTCTTCATTGAATTGTTCTGATTATTAAATGTTACAAGAAATGTAAAGCGCTCATCATGGCAAGCAAACAATAAATGGCAGCTATCATATTATGACACATTCACTTAATCTTTGAAATTCTTTTCAGTACTTTAAAGTCTACCATTTAAGGGAAATATCATGCTTCTAGCTCACCAGCTAGGAAACATGGATCTTTGGATCAAAAAGACCTGAGAATAAATCAGAAAGGAACACAGACCTAAATAGTTTTATTAAAGTCTACTCCGATAGTCAAGATTGAAAAAGTGGCAAGCCTGATAATTTCATCTTAGGCTCAATTTTATTCATTTTCCCCAGGCTACCTTCTCTAAATCTTCTGAATTAATTTCCAAACCTGTAATATTTTTCAAATATAGAGAAAAAGACCACTGAAAAGGAGGAGGAAAAAAAAGAGTGAAACACAATGTGATTCATGTATAGATCCATTTTTCCTTGCAGATTCCTGACAGCAAGGCATGACAAACACCAGCAAATGCAAAGCTGTAAATCTGGGAAGAATTTCTCTGCAAGTTTTTGTAGTTTTAAACATATATGCTCTGTTTTAGAAGGTTTGGGTCTGATCCTTTCTAAATATAATGATGAGGACTATTGACAATATTTAGACGTGATTATTATGTACATCTGCATTACTATGCCAGATGCTGGCAATATCAGAATGAGTAAGGCATGAGGAGTTCACAACCTCTACAGGGGAGAAACCCTTAAATGAATGTCAGTGCACTGTGGTGAGTTCCGGTCATGAAGACGCATAGACTGCCAAGTATAGGACAGGGACTACCACCGACCTGGAGCTAGTGGGGAAATGTACTAGAAGAGGTGACAGTGGAGCTAAATCTGCAAAGAGCAGGGCAGTGAGAAGTACTTATCAGGCAATTTAAAATGATGAAGACAAAAATATGAAAAGAGGTTTAAGGGAGACCCATATGTATGGCTGAAATACATAGTTATAGGCAAGAGAAGGCAAAAGATGACACTGGAGAAGTGGCCACACCAGAAAGCCTAAGATATTACACTAAGGACAGTGGATTTTACCCTTTTGAGCCTAGGCAAAGGGAGCCATTGAGGCTTTAATCTGGAGTGATAGGATCATATCTGAATTTTAGATGCATTTTTTTTAGACACAGTGGGTAAGGTTACTTTGTACCAGCTTTGGTCATGCTGTGCACATTTCTTCACCTCAATTCTCCATCTCTAAAGTGGGAATGAAAAGAGTCCTTACCTCATAACATAGTGGTGAGAGTTAAATGAGTTCATGTAGAAAACCACATATGCAAGTTCCTGGCATATCAGTAAATGTTAGTTGTTTGCCTTTTATGGATGAAGGCTGAAAACCATTAGCCAAATGCTAATCTTCATTAAACTCTTCAGATGAACTCAAAGAAGGGATGATACATGTCATCAGTGATAACACTTGCATTCAGAAAGATCCATTTTGTGTCCCCGTCTAATTTAAAAAGGGTTCGAGAAATCTGGCAATCTGCAAATGCACAAAGATCTATCTAACCTCTCCTTAAACAGTGCAGTGGAACTTATACTTTCACAATGCCTTTGAATTCAAGATGCTTCAACCCAACACCCTCCAGTCCCTTAGTGCACCTTACTTATCCCAAAGTGCTTACTCTACTGCATTATCACCAATGTTTCATTTGTCTGTACCAAAAAAGCCCTGGACCTTAAGCAGCTTGAAATCAGGTTCACTATCTTTGCATCCCTAAGCCTATAAAAATGTGTGGCATACAGACTGTCTTAAATTCTCTTTGGTTTAATGAGTAAAGTAAGTAAATTAAGTAAAGTAAAGATAATTCACATTTTAATTAAAATGCAAGTGAAGGGGAATGGGAAATGAAGTCCATTTTTCTAGGTTCTGCCCCAAACTACAAAGAGCTATGGCAAAGATTACAGTAAGCAGAATGGGGTTAGTAGGAATCTCACTAACTTCTTTTGAAATTATAGAATTTTAGAGCTAGATGAAAACCCAAGGGCCATTTTCCAAGTGAGGCTGCATGGCTTTCTGTTGAAGTGGAGGGAGGGTACTAAGTACTTCTGTAAAACCTTCCTTCGCAAGTGGAGTTCATTCAAAACAATCATTTTCACTTCCAGGACTCATACAAAATCTACTAAAAAAACAAAATGTACTATAATTACACAGGATTTGGTCTTCTGGTTATAGGGAAGCTAATTTTACCAGCCCAAGATAAATCTCCTTGGCATATTACTAATTCTAAGCTCGTTATTTTTAAGAAACTGCAGACACAAGAGGAGCTAAAGAAACTGAGAAGTTACCCTTTTATAAGAGATATTTCCACATATGGGGGCAATCTCATTTGTAAGGGTGTCTCCCTCAGTACCAGGAAGAGGGGAATGACTCTACATCTCTAGAAACTGTTACCAACAGAGAAGGCATGTACTTAAATCTCAAACTTGTTACTTTACCCTGGTTTACAGTGCTTTTCCTGGTAACCCCCCATAAATGACTCCCCACCCCTAATGTCTGTAGCTGGAGATGGTATTTAAGGTGATGACTTTGGTCACTTCAGGGAGTCATTCAGTTTTCTTGGGTCTCTCCCATGTGTACGGAGGTATACATGTTATTAAATTTTTGTTTTAAGTTTTTCCTGTTAATCTCTCTCATGTCAATTTGATTCTTAGACCAACTAGGAAAACCTTGACAGTATAAAAAGAAAAGGATAGGTCCAAAGTGGAGTTACCTGCTTCCAGGATAGCAAATCAAGACTAATTGCAGTTTCAACCTCTCCAGGAGAATTTTAAACCAATCAATTGGGAATTTTCTGGTCAGCACCAATGAGGTAATCTGTTACATGGGCCCTCTTCATCCCCACCCCCCAAGGAAGATGAGGTAATCTGCATATTAAGACTTCCTGCCTTTCCCCTAAGGGAAGGTGATCTTGTCTAAAACAATCCCTTTTTTTCTTTTGCTAATAACTCCTGGCCCAACCTCTTTCCTATAAAAAAAACCCATCCATTTTGCACAACTCCTTGGAGCATCTACTTGCTAGATGGGATGCTTAATCATTCATTAATTGCTTAGTAAATCCACTTAGATCTCAGATTTACTCAGCTGAATTCTGTTTTTTAACAAAGAGTACAGGAAGGCGCCTAGGTGGCTCAGTGTCTGCCTTCGGCTCAGGTCATGATCCCAGGTTGCTGGAATCGAGCCCCGCATTGGGTTTCCTGCTCAGCGAGGAGCCTGCTTCTCCCTCTCCCTCTGCTGCTCCCCCTACTTGTTTTCTCTCTCTCTCTGTAAAATAAATAAATAAAATCTTAAAAAAATATATATATATATATAACAAAGAGTACAGGAAGATATTTTCCTCCCCAACCTACTCTCCTATGCTAAATAGAATAACCTAGATACAGAAAGACAAATACTACATGATCTTGATGAGGGAGCAGAAGGCTAGCTGAAGACAAAGCATAAGCTGACACCCTGCAACCTCCCCTCCCCTCCCCCACCACTCCTGGGTGGGGTATGTGTGACATTCTTCCAGGAATCTGCCAACTGTCTTAATGTTAATGCCTTGCTAGAGGGGTAAACAGCCTTAACTTGACAATGGCAAGGCTTCCATTATCTTGTAGGTCCTCTTTAACATATGAAAGTTCTTTTGAAACCTCCCTTTGCCTTACTTCCCCCAACTCCTGAGTATATAATCAGCCACCCCTCACAACCCCTGTGCAGCAGCTCTTTCTGCCCACAGGTCCTGTCCCTGTGCTTTAATAAACCCATTTTGCACCAAAGACATTTCAAGAATTCTTTCTTGGTCGTTGGCTCCGAACCTCACCTATATTCCAAAACCACATCAATCTCACTTGTATGAGGAACCTAAATAGGTCAGACTTGTAGAACTCATAGACAGAAGTTGGTTGCCAGGAGTTGGAGCGTGGGGGAAACAGGGAAAACACTGGTCAAAGTATACAAACTTTCAGTTATAAGATATATAGTTCTGGAGAGCTATTTAAAAAAAAAAAAAGGTGGTTCTGGATGTGTTTTGATGGGAAGTAAGCAGACCCCTAAAAATTCCATATAGTTTTATCTATAATTTGACTGACCTGTACTCCTATTTCTATTAGGATAGAGATCCTTGGCAGTCCTGGTAAGTTCTGGAAATATCTGTTTTTCTTGCTCATGGATGAATGGAATCTAGCTAAAAATCCCAGAATTCCCAGCAGAAAAATATCTTGCGTCTGAAAGCAGAGGAGTGCTATTTCAGATCTGACCTGTCTGTTCACTGTATTTCCAGACAGAATTCCTCAGGAGAATTTGGGTTCATCTGTCAGTTTAGCATGCCTGTTGTGTTCCGCAAGCATGCTTTTAGATAAAAAATAATCACTTCCATTAACAGAACTGGTCTCTGGGTGGGCATCCAATTTCTCTACCTTTCCTACAGGGCATCATGGTTCCTGGGTCTTCTCTGTATCACCCTCACCTCCCAGGTATACCTTTCTGGTCTAGAAGGGTCTCTTAAATGTTATCAATCCTGGTCCTTTTAGGTAGGACTATAGATTCTATCCAACCCACTTCATCTTTTTTTCAGATAGTTGTTATTGAATTGACAAATATAAACTCACCACTCTTAGAAGCAAATTGAGATTGGGTATAGGCAATTCATACTTTAACTGAAATGCAAGTACCTAAAATCTTGTTATTAGCAAATTATTGGTCTCGAATAATACAAATGAGCATCACTATGTAAGTTTAGGCAAAAAAAAATCTTAAGAAACAAAACTGATATCGATATAACTGGTAATGACTTGTGGTTAAGAATCAAGAATAACAGTAATTATAAGCCATAACCAGCTTAAAACTCCTGTCATATTCAGTGAACAAAGCATTATTCTGAAATCAACATGATAATAGACGCTTGACCATTCTACCCTAAGAAAACTCTGACTACCCTCTTTTATGGACTGGTTGTGCAGAAGTTAACAGACCACCGATAAGACAAACTAAAGCTGGAGCACACCAGGAAGAATTCTTGCAGTTGCACATAAGGGACCAGGAATAAAGCAAAGTGAAGACATAAGCTGAGCTCTTCCCTGTTTGTGATATCGGCGCTGCCATCTTTAGTACATACAACTATGAACAAATATGTTACTGGGTGGTGCCTGTGCAGAAACAGCAGTATTGTTCCTCTTACCTCACCTTCTCCCAACCTCCAATCACCTACATCCACCCTCAAAACCCGACCGCTCTCTAAAATCCCATAGATACTAAGCTCCCCTACTCTTGGAGAGACAGATGTGAGAAGTTCTCCCGTCTCCTTGTTTGATGCCATGCAATGAAATATTTTTTCTCTGTCGCAAAACCAATGTCAGTGTTTGCCTTACTGTTAGGGGCAGGCAATAGACCCTCACCTGGTTAACGGTTCCTTCAAATTCTGAGAATCTGAAAATGATGAACTGTCTCTTGAACAAACTTGAGAAATGTCTAGTTTTACCATAAAGTAATCATTAGCGATCGTTTATAATAATAAAACAATCTTTTAGCTTAATTGCTATGCCATTGAGAACAATTCCATTGTTGATCCCTTCTTAGCCTACTAGGGAGCTTGCCAGTGAAACTTAAGACATAGTGAGAAGGAGTGAGAGCGAGAGAGAGTACGCACACATCTCTGTCCTAGAGTTATTTTCAAATTATGTTTACTGAAGTCTTAAAGGTTATATACAGACTTAGGAAGAAACAAAGTGGTCTGGAGAAAACTCTTGTTATCAGCTTTACCCAGAACAACTCTGATTTCATTAGATATAAACTCCCAAGTTCCAGATTCTTCTCATTCATCTGCTGCAGTAGCTCTCCATCTGATCATACCTGATGTACTCTGTTCCTAACAAGCATTTTGTAATTCTTTCTTTACTACCCTGAAATGAAATTTCAAAATAATTTAAACTACCTATACACATATTCTGTAAAAAAATTTTTTTAAAAAAATCAGCATAAGGGACGCCTGAGTGGCTCAGTCGTTAAGCGTCTGCCTTCGGCTCAGGTCATGATCCCAGGGTCCTGGGATCGAGCCCCGCATCGGGCTCCCTGATTGGCGGGAAGCCTGCTTCTCCCTCTCCCACTCCCCCTGCTTGTGTTCCCTCTCTCGCTGTCTCTCTCTCTCTGTCAAATAAATAAATAAAATCTAAAAAAAAAAAAAAAAAAAAAAACAGCATAAACTCTAAATTTAAGATACAAAAAGAAAATAATTTATAATACATTATATGCAAAAGTCTGGGATGGCTACCCTAGAAAACTGTAATTAAGCAGTTAGATGCTTACTCCTGCTAAGTTCATATTTAAGTGAAATAAGACAACATTCAATTGATTTTCAACATTTTTTCTTCCAGTTGATATTTTTAAGAAGACATAAATATGTATATCCATATATATGTCATAATTAAGAAGAATGCTGGGATAGGATTTTCTAATATAAAGTTAGAGCACTTACTTTGTGCTAAGTACTGCTCTAAGCACATTACATTATTGACTCAGATAATTCTCACAACATCAAGAGAGAAAGATACTTTTACTGTCTCCAAGTTACAGCTAAAGGAGACACAAACTGGTTAAGTACTTGGCTAAAGTCATACACAGCTAGTATGTATAGCATCTGGGATTCAAAGTCAGGCAGTCTGGCTCCAAAGCTCTTGATTTTAACCCTTTTGTTAGTCGCCTGGTAAGGAACTTCTGGTGAAGCTCCTAAAAAAAAAAACAAAAAACTACACTCTTCCCCCAATTAGCCCAGGTTCTGGAAAATGCAATGTATATTTAAACTGTGTAATAATTACTGCCTGTCATATGTAAAATAGGGTTGGATTCTAGGCTCAGCTACTTATAAACTGCTTTTTTATCCATGTGAATATCTGGGGAAATATTCACACTGCAGGGGACGAGTTTTGCCACCCCAAGATATACCTCTTTAGCATACTGTTTTTTTTTTTTTTAAAGATTGTATTTATTTGAGAGAGAGAGAGTGTGTGTGTGTGTGTGTGTGTGTGTGTGAGAGAGAGAGAGAGTGAGAGAGAGAGAGAGAGAGAGCATGAGCAGGGTGAGGGGCAGAGGAAGAAGCAGACTCCCCACTTAGCAGGGAGCTCTGATGCAGGGCTTGATCACTCCTCACTGAGCAGAGAGCTCTGATGCGGGGCTTGATCCCAGGACTCCAGGACCATGACCAGAGCCAAAGGCAGATGCCCAACCGACTGAGTGACCCAGGCATCCCTGGCATATTGCTTATTTTAAACTGGTTATTTTTAAGAAACTGCAGACACAAAAGAAGCTCTAAAAACTGAGAAGGTACCCATTGTAAGAGACATTTACATGTATAAGGGAAACCTCCATTTGTAAGGGTGTTCCGCTTAGTACCAGATAGGATGACTCCAAATCTCTATAAACTGTTATCAGTAGAGAAGGCATGGACTTAAATCTGCATAACAACTTTACCCTTGTTTACCGTGCTTTTCCTGGTAACCTCCCATAACTGACTCCCCACCCCCAACATCTTCTGTCTTTAGCTGGAGATGGTATTTAAGGTGATAACTTCAGACATTTTGGTAAGTTACTCAGTTTTCCTAGGTCTCTCCCAGGTATGCAGTAGTTATACATGTTATTAAATTTTTGTTTGATTTTCTCCTGTTAACCTGTTTCATGTCAATTTGATTCTTAGAGCAGCTAGAAGAACTTTGAAAGAGAAAATTTTTTCCTCCCCAGGAACATCCATCATGTAGGATATTGGGATAATCTTCAATGTCTAGAGCCATCCCCCACATTGCAGGACATCTGACATTGACATCCCTGGCTCCTACCCACTATGTAAGAATAGTACCCTGCTCTAATCACTATGAAAACCAAAATTAATACCACAGGGGTGCCTGAGTGGCTCAGTCGTTAAGCGTCTGCCTTCGGCTCAGGTCATGATCCCAGGGTCCTGGGATCGAGCCCCACATCGGGCTCCCTGCTCGGCGGGAAGCCTGCTTCTCCCTCTCCCACTCCCCTGCTTGTGTTTCCTCTCTCGCTGTGTCCCTCTCTGTCAAATAAATAAAATCTTTAAAAAAAAAAAAAAAATTATCACCACAGATTTCTAAAACTGCTCCCTGCAGCAGGTTCTCCTCCTGTTGATTATTCATTTCCAACCTCTGTTGCCTCCTGGAGCCTCAGAGGACAACTTATTCTCTCCCCAAATTCAACCAGAGCAGTTATTTTTATTCATTTTATGCACTGGAGTTCTAGGCAAGATTTTGCCTGGAAAAATAAAATCTTTTTGCTACTTAAAAAAAAAAATTTTTAAATACTCCTCCAGATTAGGACTCATTGCTCATGTCTTTTCATTGGTAATAAGAGGAACACCTGTCCGTAGTCTCTACTGCCTGTTTCTGTCTTCTCTAGATGAATACACTGCTAATGCCTCAGTCAACTGTCACAACAGAGTTGGGGTGACAAAGTGCAGGCACAGCTAGAGAACTCAGCCCCTGATGCTGCTGGCTGTGTTTCTACATTGACTGATATCCACTGGACTCGTGCGTGGCTCCACACTTGTGTACCTCTCAGGATTTCAGCTACTTGGGTGCCACATCTGGTCCATTGGAACTCAGTGGTCCTATGTAAAGATGGGAGCCTGCTCTATCACTAGGGTTTCATCTGGAGAGCACTGCATTGGGCTGGAAGCAAAAATAAACTTTCTATTGCTAATAGAGTCCTAGACCAGGGATCAAGAGACAGTTCTTTGCCACTAATTAGTGGTGTGACCTTGAGCAAATTATTCCACCTCTCTGGGTTTCAGTCTCTTCATGTGTAAAATAAAACTGGATTTCAAGGTTCCCAGAGCCCTTTTCATCTCTGACCCTCTCCACTTCTCTGATCCTCATAGTCAACTGTGGGTAGAAAGGTAGTGTGTACAGCTCCAAGGAAAGGTCAGTTGTACAGTTAGCTGAAAAGATGAGCAAGAAATACTTTTCTTGGGCTAAGGCTTGCATTTTTTACATGCAAGTAAGCCACTAGGATTATTCTGAACTCTTTAAAGCATCAGCAGGAGATGGTGCCTCAAGGGAACAGACAGAATGGTATGAACAATAGCAGTGATAACAATGCTTCAAGGAAGATGTGTTTTAGAATGAGCTTTTGCCTGGATTTTACTGTCTACTTGTCCAATGCATCTTCCTTCCTCCTTTCCTCTTTATATCGGAAAATAACTTGTCTATGAGGCTGTCCAAGGAATTAAAAAAATAAAGTGAATGAATGAGGCTCAGGGAGAAAGAGGAAAAAAAACTGAGGCAGGAGGGAATTTTATAAGGTGATGATTTAAATGTCGAGTGTTGCTTCCCAGAAAGAAAATGAAAATGGTGTAATAAATTCTGGAAAGATGCCAAATGCTATTGTCAGGAGATGGACAGGAGAACTTCATAGCAAATTAGAGGCCAAATTTCCAGGGAATCATTAGCATGTTGCATATAAGAAACAGGTCAAGGCTTGGAAAGGGAAGCTTCAATTTGAGAGCCAGCTTAGTCTCTTACTAGCTGGGGGACTTCGGACAAATTACATATATATATTTGGGGGTCTCAGTTTCCTTATTGACAAACATTACTATTGATCATATCTTCTATTATTAACTACTGATATTTTGTATCCGTAGAACACTTCTCAAAATTTACTTCTTTGTAAGAGTCTGAAATTCTGAAATAAATAGAAATGGAGCTGCTCTAAGGCCCTTGCTACTTCCTGCCCACTAACTCCCAAGGTGGCTTCTAGATTACCTCTTCAAGAACCTTAGGAATGTTTGAAAACCATCAGATTACATCCCCCTAAGGCCTCTTTTATTCTAAATTATTCTTTTATATATTAAACAAACATTTATTGTGAGCCTCATCCACACCAGACAGTGGTAGGCACTGTGTACACAACATAATCATGACATCATGCCTGCCCTTCCAGAATCTTTTCCAATACTTACCAAATTGGCCTCTAATTTGCTTTTTCATGCAGGGTGCCTCCAGGGAAAGCCTGGAGCTTTCCCTAGTTATAGTTCTCCTTATAGTTCTCCATATAAATTATGAAAGTATCCCTAGTTATAGTTCTCCATATAAATTATTAAATTGGTATGTGCTTATACATTAGTCTTCTGCAAGTAGCCTCACCTGATCTCATCACTAAGATCGTGTGCTAACAAATATTGAATTTTAGATTCTGCAAGTCTGTGAAGAAGAAAGAGCTCAGATTGTGGTGAATCCACTTAAGTAAGCACCCCTTTGCAAGGTCCCACAGCAGCCAGAGTCAACACCCATGTTCAATAATCCTCAATTATAACTGGCTTAGTACTTCTAACACTTTGTGTGAATATTTGCAAAGACAGCAAAGTCCCCGACTAATCTGCAGACAGCTAAGATGCATCCTGTGAAGTCCAGGGATCAAGATATATGGCAAAGCTAAGGAATGTCTTTTGACATCCAAAGAGAATGACTACAAGTTAATGAGACTAGTACTCTTCTGAGCCTCCCAAATTGGCTCTGAGTGTTACCCTGAGATTTTCTGAGCCATGGAAATATCCCTAGAATATATGTCTAGGACCAAAGTAGATTCTGCTAAAGGATAATAGTTATCAAATATGGCAATTTAAAAATATAATAAAAAATTCTTTGATACCTTCTAGCAAGAGGTGGGAGGTGATTTTATCTACTCTTGATTCTGGGAAGGCTATGACTGCTTCTAGTTTTGGAGTATGAATAGAAGTTAATTTATGTGGTGTCCAAATCTAGGCCATAAATGCTACTCAGCTTCTACCTTGTTTACTAAAATCTTAAATTTGGATCCCTGAACACCACAGAAGAAACCCAACTACCCTGAGGGCACCAGGCTGTGAGGAAGCCCAAGTCAAATGAAGATGCCATGTATAGTTGCACTGGTCAATAGTCTCAGCTGAGCCCAGCCTTTAAATCATCCCAGCCCAGGCTCCAGACATGTGAGAAATGAAACCTTCAGATCGTTCCAGACTCAGCCATTCAAGTCACATCCAGTCTTTAGAGTTTTTCTAGTTGTAGCCCCAGACATCACAGAATAGAGGCAAGGCACCCTTGCTTGCTCTCATCTGAATCTTTGATCCAAGGAGCTAGGAGAATAATTAAAATGTCATTGTTTTATGCTACTAAGTGGTGGCGTGATTTGTTATGCAGCAATAGATGACCAAAATAATACATGAAGCTCTCAGTGACAGGTATAGTTCTTATCCCTTAGCTTAGGAATGCAGAAAAGAAATCATTCTTGAGTAGACCCTACCAAACTAAAGAGAGAGAACACATCTGATGTGGAAATAAGGAACTTTTGCAAAATTCCCCATGACTTACTCAGTCCCGGAGGACTAGAAAGCATAACTTTAGATTAAAAATAAGAGTCCTAAACCATAAAAGAAGAAAGTGCCACAGTTGTCCATACTGCTCTGTTACCCTCATTAATGAGGCAGGCTGATATGGATGGGGCTCTAGTTCACTATAGCTGAAAATTAATTTGCTACAATTTGTTAAAAATCAAGCTACCAAATAGCCAATTCTCCAAAACCCAACAATATCTTATACTAGGTCTTGTATAGCTCACTGCTCTCATTTTGCTACAAAGCAGGAAGTAGAACCAACGATCACCCAAATGACAGAATAGGTTTTCCCCTTTCGGCACACTGTTCATCCATTTTCACTTCTGGATGGAGATCCAGCACCATGCTTTGGAAGGGCAGGCAGAAAAGAGGTTCCTAGAGTTGGACTCTGTAGTGCAATTAAGGTAATTTTGGACAGGTTCTAAAGAATTACTGAGCAAATTTATCCTTGGTGAATATTTCAAAGAACCCATTTGAATTTGGGATACATTCCAGGCACACATTTTCTGCAGTGGTTTCTTGCCTCATTCAGTCTAGGTTAAATGGTATTCAAACTGCTATTCCACTCAGGGACAGGTGCTTTGTTGCAATTAGAGTTTTTACCTTTGGCAGCTTCAGAGAGTTTTTTTACGGGGGTATACAGGAGAAGAATCACCTAACTCTCAAAATTGTGTCAAGTTTGGGTCTCAGAGAATGTGCACACTAGCCTATGTTAGCAGATGCAGACAGCTTCTTGGGAACATGTGAGCAAATGAGGCCTCCTTAACTCTGAGAAGTCACCATTGTTGACTGAGAGTCCAGCTTCCAACAGTATGCACATGATGGACAAGAGATCAAGAAGAAACCTATACAAAAAAAGGTAAACCAAGCCTGGAATAAGATGGAGTGATAGATTCCACAGCAGCTCCTCCTCATGTCCAGATTTCTCGCTCCAAACCATATGACTCCTCCCTGTACAGTGAGTCAAATCTATTTCTTTGACCATCATATGGTTCTCATATGAGTAAAGGAACTTTCTTAACATTAGAGAAAATGCCAGGTCTTAGAAGAAAAAAAAAAAAAACTATTCATTTTAATTATTCTTCCTTAAATTCACAAAACTACCCAGCTAAAATAGGGCATTCCACTTAATAGCTGTCTGGGCTATTTGGGCTAAGCTGAGGAGCAAGCACTGGTTACTGGCATACACCATGATGTAGTAAGTAGATTCTTTCACATAATTTTAAAAATCCAAATGGAATGTAGCACTGCCTGCTGCCTTCCTACTTATATTTATTTGACTCAGTATGATTTTCTTTTATTTAATTCTAATTGTATGAATCTATACATTGAATAGAGTTCCATGGCCTCATTTAATAAAATTCTCCCATTTGAACCAAGATGTCCATCCTATTATTGCTCTTTTAAACTCAGCAGGCTAACCCCCACACAAGCCCATGAGTGACAGATAAAAGCAAGCCACTAACAGCTTCCAGCAGCCTAGAAAAAAATGCCCCACATTTCTCCCAGTCTATTCTCAGCTCACTGCTTTTGCTACTGGCTCTCCTTCTGTGGTTTCCTAACTTTTCCCTGGCTTCCACACTTTCTCTGGCCTTTGGGAATATACCACTCCATGGGGCTCCATTTTTAGTTTCTTGGTCTTCACTTTTCACTTGGCATCCGCTGAACCACACTAGCTGATTAAATCCCAAATTAGCATTGTGATTACAGAAGCTGGCGGTTTACAAATAATCTTCCATTGCTTCTTAGTTTTTTAATTTTTTTCATTGCTTCTAAGTTTTGTTGTTATCTTAGGCAAGATGCTAAAACTCTCCATGCCTCTGTCTTCTCAACTTCATAATAGTGTGGATAATAATACTGACCTCTGAAGGATGTTGTAAGAATTAAGACTTGATAGTTAAAAGTCCAAAGATGGAACCCAGCTCACAGTGATCACCTAATAAACATCAATCTGCTGGGGCACCTGGGTGGCTCAGTTGATTAAGCATCCAACTCTTGATCTCAACTCAGGTCTTGATCTCAGGGTTGTGAGTTCAAGCCCTGTATTGGGCTCACACGCTGGACATGGAGCCTATTTAAAAAAACAAACATGTCAATCTGCTGCTAACTCAAACCCACCAATGAGAGGGGGATTGAAACCTTTTTTCACTGTTTCCTAAAGTGTTCTAAGAAACTTTGATTCCTTAAGACATTAATAGTTATTGTGGAGAGAAATACTAGCATTAAGCATGTTGAGAAATACTACATTAAGGAAAGTTAAACTGCCTTAAGTTCAGGACTACCCAGACCTTTATTAAAAAATAGGTTTTCCTTGATCCTCAAGGTATAAATATAAGAATTAAAAAAAAAAAAAAGTTGAATTGTCACACGGGGTGGGGGGAATGACTGTATACTGGATACTGATAACCTCTAGGGCTGTTTCATATTCATATATTATATGTTAACTTCAAGTGAATTTCTGAGAACTTACCTGGTATCAGGAATTTTGCATTGCTTATTCAAATATATTTTCTCATTTATTTTTCATATCAACCCTGTGAAAATAAGAATTATTCTCACTTTATAGATGAGGGAACTAAAGCTTAAAGAAGACAGATATCATGTCCATGCCAGTAAGTGGTTAAGCCCGAATTCAAACCCAAGATGTCTGCCTCTAACCCAGGCTTCACCCACTGAAAGGCTTGACTTCCCACGTCCCTGAGTGCTTCTCTTAATAATTTAGAGTGTTTAATCCTTTGAAATAATTAGTGAGCTATGAGTTGTTTCTGTGTTTCAGAAGTGATTGTTATCAATTATGGAATTATTAACAATGCTTCCCATCTGCCACTAGGTTCCAGCTAAGAATGTTAATTAAAACACAAATCCATCCAAGAATTTGGGAAATTTATGACTGAAGATGTTT
This sequence comes from Halichoerus grypus, assembly GCF_964656455.1. NCBI lineage: Eukaryota > Metazoa > Chordata > Mammalia > Carnivora > Phocidae > Halichoerus > Halichoerus grypus. The sequence goes on from NC_135722.1 coordinate 36,193,447, forward strand.
ACCAATGATTCTGGTAAAAACGCCCAGCATGAGTTCACTAAGTAATACAGATATTGATTTCACTACATGTCGATAATTCTTCCTTTAAAAAATTATATTATCTCAATGACAATGTGAGGGAGCTGTGGGTGTTTCCCTCCCCAAGTAATTCATCTAGTTCACCTGTATGTGCCTCAGGACTAATATATATTGTCATATTTTTATATGTATCCTACTGACATGTAAGAGAGGTTATGGCACCTCAAAGGCTCTCACCAAATTGTTGGAGCAGAAAAATAGAATCAAGCTCATGATTTAGGCTTTTAGCAACCAGAAGTATGCCTCTATATCACTGAGGGCTAAGACACTGGAGAAAATATCCAAATTCATCCCCAGGCATGTAAAAGAGCTCTACTCAAGGGTAGATTCACCCAAGCTGCTCTATCATACCTAATTCCTGTCTGGAAAAAGCCCTGTAGCTACCTCAAATGAACAACCCTTCTGGGAATGGAGTTTAATTTAAAGTCCAGCTAATCATTTCCAATAACCAAAGCAGAATTAACTTTTAAAAAGACACATAAAAGCATCTCCATATTTTGTCCTTTGAGTACCAAGCAAAGACAGCAGACTTCTAATACTGTTGACCTCTCAGAATATTTAGGCTTAGTTGTTCCAGTCTCAGGGTCAGCAGAATCAGTGGGAGCCGCATCTGTCATGTCTGCCATCCTCAGTCACTGGACAGTATATGAGTCCTTCTAATTAACACACATCTTGTGATTCACATCCATCTATCAATTCCGTGCATTTCTCCATTATGTTCTTTCACCTATTTCTGGTCTTTACAAATACTTTCCATTATGCTCACTGGAAACCCTGTTCCAAGGTCAATAGACCCCATCCCACCATATCCTCAGCTCTTCCCAATCCCTCTACCTCCTGGTGTGGAGCCATTAAATTTTATATTCATTCATCTACAGGGTGAGAATGAGTTGGCATTCAGCATTAATTGTGCATCAGGCAATGTGCTAAGCATGGGACTATAACTTGCTTTTCCAGGAAAATCCCTCTCCCTATGTCTTGCAATGCTAATCAAGTCCAGAGTCATTCTCCTAGAGCTCTTTGATGATCTTTGTTTCATTGGTCCTCATGCAAAACCTCCTGCATCCATTGAAGTTCATGTCATTCTGCTTGCCCACTCTACCTCACATTTCTATTATCTAGAGATCTTCTGGTGACTCCATTTCATCTACTAAGCACTTTGAAACATACCTCAGTCTTTTATCTCGACTTCTGATTTCTACCATCACAAAGACGGTTTAATTATTCATTTTTTTCCATAGAATTTTGGGTAGCTCATTTAACCATATAATTTCAAAGTCCTCAACCTTCTTGTTGCCAAGAGATTGTATCACGTGCCACTTCAACCCTTTTCACTATATCCTCATCCCCCTCAAGTCCTGCTTAGATCTCATTTAGCTTCATTTATTGTCAACACCCTTAAAATTTTCAAATCCTACTTTTTGTTGACTCTCCTTACTAAGCCATAACTTTCAATTAATCTGGCCTTCTCTCCTTTCCTCTCCTACACCAAGTCATGCAACTGCATTTGGAGAACTAACATAATTTTGTGAACTGGTGACACCCCAAATAAGTGATCTTAAGAAGACCCTTGGTACCATTCAGCCATTTCTTTTTCTTGTTGTCTTGGGTCAGCTTGCTTCGATTTCTCAAGTGATTATTATATGTTTTAAGTCTCTCCTTATCAAGGTTGCCCATTCCTCTCTGCAAAAGGTTGAGGACTACACTGTGATGACAAATAGAACTGGGCATGAATCTCAGCTCCACCATGACCAAGTATGTGCAACTTCTTACTTTCTCCATGGCTTGGTTTGCTTATATTTGATAATAGCTACTGTGAATATTAAAAACATGTAACACAACCTATGATACAAAATTAGCCCTCAATATATGTTATTGATACCAGCAGGTTGTGATGATGATATTGTAAAAGGATTTGCCTTTCATTTAATGGGGGGAATAAAAAGTCTTTTCATTTCCTTCCCCACATCCAGAAATACCCTTTTATTTCTCCCATTTAGGTAGAGGTACCTCTCTACCTAAATTGCTCTTTCAGGTCACTGTTGTAGTCTTCTTAAGTCTATGCCAAAACACTGCTCAATTTTCTAGTTTTTCCCACTCATTTCTGTATTTTTCTCTTTCAACTGTTATATTTATATTTTCAACATTTCAATCATTCTTTATATTCAGCTTTTTTGTTTCTCATTTTTCACTCAACAGTGTATTGCAAGAGCATTTTGCCCAATAATTTGTAAGTTGTTGAAAATAGGATTTTCAATGGTTGTTTAATATTCTATGAATATACTATAATTTATATAACTATGCCTTCTTTGTTGGGCATAGGGATTATTTCCATTTTTTGTTATTATAAATGATGTTGTATTATCCTTATACATAAGTCTTTATCTGCATCTCTGATTCTACCCACAGGGTGGAATTCTATAAGGGGATTTTCAGGGTCAAAAACTGTATTTTTAAGGCTCTTTACACACATTATCAAATTGCCTCTCAGAAAGATTATACCAATTTATACATCCACCAGCTGTGTATGAAAAAGATGGTCTCACCATACCCACAATGTCAATAAGAATATTTCCTGCTAAATTTTCAAGATCTCCCTTTCTACTAGTTCTTACAACAGAGGTTAAAAATATAGTTAAGTATTCTACTTCCTAAAAATAATTATTTTCTGCACAGTGTCTCTCACTGGGTATCTTCTTCTTCTTCCCTTCACAGCCATGTTTCCTGGGGAGTGATTAGTTATCACACCTCTGTCTCTATAACCTCATCTTCCTACTGTCATCTTAATTGGGCCCTCATTTCTCCTTGTCACAAATGTTACCACTGATGTCCTAACTACCTAGTCCAGCGGACTCTTCTGTCATTTATCAAACATTAAATTTAAGCATGTAACACTGTTAAATTTTTTCTCACTTCCCTTTGCTTCTGAGACACAAATTTCTTGTTTTTGCTCATTTCTTCCTAACTATTCTTTCCATCTTGTAGGTAATCTATTCCTCCTCATATTTCCTCTAGATTATTTAATCAACACTAATTGCTTTGGCAACAACCTGTAGCTGATAAATCCTCAAATTTATATTTAGTCCAATTCTCCCACAAACTATAGCAAGAACATTGTGTTCAAAAATCTATTGGATTTCTTTAAGTTGATATCCCTGAGAACTTAAGGTCCGAAACTCTGTAATTAAATTCACCTTTCCGCTCCAAACTTACTACTTCTATATGGACTGTTTTGCTGAAGGGCACCCCTGTTCATGCCTACGTTTGGGAAAGTAAGTTGGAAGTAATGAATTTACCTCACTGTTCTTAGCCAATAACCAACAGAATTTCACAGAATAATGTTTAACCCTACCATTCAATCCTATCTTCAACTACGTTCACCTCCATTACACTCTGGGTTCTTCATATTTAAATTTTTTTCTATATTATACAGCACAAGAATCTGATTAATGTATCTGTTACTTTTCCATTTTTTCCCCATGATGTTTTACCCACACAACATACAACACAACTATCTAGCAAAGAACTACTCAATTTTCAGAATCAGGACCACAGAAAATTCCTTAATCAAGACTTTCTGCTTGCTCAGCTAGAACTGGCCTATTATTCTCTTGTTCTTGAAATCCAACATTTACATATCTCTTCCTATTCAGTCTTAGAACACTTCCCTAAGTTTATTTATTTTCACATTTTTTTCCCTCTGCTACACTGCCAGCCCCTTAAGGGAAGCACCATTTGCTTGTTTTTGTAACTTTATTGAGGGGATTTTCAAGGGATTACAGAATTTATCCTGGCCTTCTGAAGTCAATATATCAGGTTAAAAGAAATTGTATCTTAAAAAAAAAAAAATCACCTTAAAAAAAAAAACTTTGTCTGGTCTCACAATCTCACAGAAAACAGGGGTATATCTTCCTCTGTGCTGCATATATATTTTTGTTAAAATTCCCATCATGCTTATTTTGTATCCTTGACTGCAGCCTTTAAACATTTCCTCCACAAACCTTGACTTATTTTACATGTCTTGGTTTACACAGTTGTCTTGCTACTTGAGGACACACCTAGGTTCTTAATCATCTTTTTGTTTCTATCAAGTGTAGTTTGATAGATTTCCAGTGAATATTTGTTCATAAAGGTGATTGTCAAAAATAACAACACAAGATCAATATGAAGAAAATATCACAATCTACTGAGAGAATAATCTTACTCTACCCCAAAAAGAAATGTACTCCCTGCATTAAACATTTTTTTTTTTTTTACAGAATGACTCACACTACAGAGAACAGGCAGGGCAGGGCAGTGATCCCTAAGAGAAAAATAAGAGAAAGTCATGTGATTTCTCCTAGCATTCTGCCAGTATTCAGGGCACAGTGCAGAGAGAGAAAGAGAATACACCAAACAGAAAATTAGGCACTGTAGATGATAAATCAGTAAAACTGAAGACACAGCAATAAAATCTTCCCACAATGAGGCAAAGAAAGAGGGAAAAAAAAAAAAATGAACAGAGTCTGAGTGACCTGTAGGACAATATCAAGCACATAGACAACTGGAGTCCAGATAATCAGAGGTTAAAGGGATTCAGAAAATAACTTATTGGAAGAAATAATGGCTTAATTATAGCCATAATTTTTCCAAAGTTGATGAAAAACATTACATATTTACAAACTCAACAAATCCCAAACAGAAGGAATTAAAAACAATAACAACAAAGCCCACCAAAGCACATATTAATCAAATGGATAAAAGCCAAGGATAAAAAAAAAAAAATCTTAAAAAGCAACCAGATTAACACACACACTATTACATAAGAGAGAAAAATGATAAGAATGATCACATATTTTTCTTCAAAAAACATTCAAACCAGAAAGGCAAGATAATATTTTAAAGTATTGAAAGGAAAAACTGTCAACCTATAATTCTACATTCAATGAAATATCTTTCAATAATGAAGATGTAAAAAGGCATTTTCAAGTAAACAAAAGCTGAGAGAATCCATCACCAATCAACTTAAGAACAATGAATGTTTAAGGAGATTCTTCACACAGAAGGAATTTAAATCTAAAAGATAAAAGATTAAAAAGCTCTGGAAATGGTAAACATATGAAAAAATATGAAAGACACTTTTCTCATTTTTAACTTTGAAAAGATAAGTTGCCTTTTAAAGCCTAATATTTATATATTTTGGAGTTTACAATATATGCAGAAATAAAATGTATGACAAAAATAGCACAGAGGAAAGAAAGGGGAAAATAGAAGTTTATTATTGTATAAAATGTAAAAGAACCTGGGATAACTTCTTACACTGTATGTGAAGCAAGTTAATATTATTTGAAGGTATATTGGGATAAGTTAAAGATACTATTGTAAGCCCTGGAGAGCAATCTAAAAAAAATAAAATATAGAGTTACAGCTAACAAGATAATAGTGAGGATAAAATAGAATCATAATAGCAAGCCTAAAGAAGGTAAGAAAAGTAGGGGGAAGGTTATGAAGAACCAATGGTATAAATAAATACAAATAACAGTATGGGTTAAATAGCAATAATAGATTAAACCCAACCATAAAAATAATTGCACTAAATGCAGATAGCCTAACTAGTCCAATTAAAGGCAGAGATTGTGAGACTGGATAAAAAAAGCAAGACCTGGGGTGCCTGGGTGGCGCAGTCTTTTAAGTGTCTGTCTTCAGCTCAGGTCAGGATCCTGGAGTCCTGGGATCAAGTCCCACCTTGGTCTCCCTGCTCAGCGGGGAGTCTGCTTCTCCCTCTCACTCTGCCCCTCCCCCTGCCCCTTCTCTGTATCTGTCTCTCTCTCTCACTCACTCTCTCTCTCAAATAAATAAATAAAATCTTAAAAAAAAAAAGCAAGACCTGATTATACACTATCAAAGTCAGCCATTGAAATGTAAAGACACAGATATGGAGATATCTACCATGCATACAGTAATTAGAAGAAAGCTGGAGTAACAATAACGTGTGTTATTGTTATAAAAAGACCAGAAAGCTGGTCTCCCAATAACGATGAAACAGGTAGACAATAAATTAGTAATGACACAGAAGACTTAACACTATCAACCAACCTGCCCTACTTGACATCTATAAAATCCTCCACCCCAAATTCTTTTGATGCACCCATGGAACATTTAGTAGGTTAGACTATATTTTGGACTATTAAATAATTATCAATAAATTAAAAAATATTTAAGTCATACAGATAACATTTTAGGACAAAATCAGAATTAAAATGGAAGTAAATAATAGAAATGTATTTGGAATATTCTCAAATATTGGGAAATTCAACACACCCACACACCAATCCATGGATCAAAGAGAAAGTTATAGGTTAAATTATAAAAAGTTTGAATTAAATGAAAATTAGGGGCACCAGGGAGGCTCAGTTGGTTGAGCATCTGACTCTTGATTTTGGCTCAGGTCATGATCTCAGAGTCGTGAGACTGAGCCCCATTTTGGCCTCTGTGCTCAGCATGGAGTCTGTCCCTCTCCTCACTCATGCTCTCTAATAAATAAATAAAACCTTTAAAAAATAAATGAAAATTAAAACAAATTATGAAAATTTATGGAATTCTGTTAAAGCAATGAATTAAAGGGAAATTTAAAGCACTAAACAGCCATATATGAAAAGAAGAAAGATGTCAAATCAATGATCTAAGCTCCCACCCTATGAAGTTTTAAAAAGAATTATACTCAGAGTAAGCATAAGGAAGGAAATAATAAAGATAGAAGCAGCAATCAGTAATAGAAGAAATGGATAACCAATAGAGAAAATCACTAACTTCAAAATCTGACTCTTTGAAAAGGTCAATAAAATCAATAAACCTCTAGGCAGAATTATCAAGAAAAAAGAAAGGAGAAATTACAACTACAAATTTAGAGAGGTCAAATCAATAATCAGGTGATATTATAAACAACTATAAATTAAACAGCTTAGATCAAAAGAATAATTCCTTGAAAGACACCAATTACCAAGGTCATTCAAGAAAAAAAAAAAAAGATAGCTTTCACTTCTGGCCAAAATAGGGTAATAGGGTCTAGGTTTACCCACCTCCTACAACCAAATATCCAGGCAAAATAAATGAAATAACTGTTTTTTAGATATTAGATATCACACACTAAATGACAATAAATATCTTCTGCATTGAGATTTTTCATTTTTCAAACAAAGGGATTTTTTTACTTCAGATATATTGTGAAGAACAAACGAGGATTTATATGTGAAAATGTTTACTGTAACAGAAACATCAATAAATGTTTCTTAACCTCCCCTCTTCTGTTTTTTCCTTGCTGGCAATAATTAATTTCTACATGGCAAAATAATTTAAATGTGTATTTAATTTATACGTGTATTACTGTGAAAGCTTTCACCAGAATACGTCAGGCACATAACTAGTTCTGAATGAAATTAAGTACCACATTTAGACAATATTGTCCTATCTCTTACACACACAGACACATGTGTTTAAGCATGTACACACACACACACACACACACACACACACCCCACAAAGGAAATAATTAGGAAACTTCTTAAATGCATTTTATTTCTTAGGGGAGAAATAGTCTCCCTAAAGTATTTGTTGGCTCCAAACATTTTAGCACCTGTCAGGCTGAGTTAAAATACATGTCATTCTCTTTTACTCCACCAAATATCACTTAATGTGAATTCTTGATACTATTTCCCCAGAATCATTTACATTTCTTTGTGGAGACTGAACATAAATGGAATTACTAAGATGGCAGTCTGAATACAGCCTCTGAAGAAGAGCCTCCTTATAATGTGGCCCACAGTTATTTTATAATAACATATTTGGATAATTGTCTTTAGGAAAAACATAGGCTTTGGAATCATACCCTCAAATTAAATCCCACTTCTAACACTTAGTAGTTTTGAGATACTGAGCCAGTCAATCTCAGCCTTAATTTCATAATCAGTAAAATGACATATTGGCCTTGCTAATGTTGTTCAAGAATTAAATCAGAAGATACAAATGAGGTGTTTAGCACATGCATGGCAAAAAAAATTTCTTCTATTAATTTCCTACCATTTATTTCTAAAAACGTATATGTAGTTATTTAATAAAATATAAGCATTTCAGCAATCAATCTATTCCAAATAAAAATTAAGGGAAGATTATTGTATCAAGAATGCCAAAAGAGGGATTATTCAAAATGTTTTATTAGAAAGGGGAAAATCAAAAAAGAAGATATAGCAATTATAAATATTCATATATCCAATGCGTGAGTACCCAAACATATAAAACAGTTAATAACAAAAACAAATGATCTCATCCATACTAATAAAATAATGGTAGAAAACTTTAACACCCCACTTATATGGATGGAAAGATCATCCAAATAAACAATCAACAAGGAAACAGTGGCTTTGAATGACACACTGGACCAGAGGGATTTAAGATATATTCAGAACATTCCATCCTAAAGGAGCAAAATATACATTCTTTTCAAGTGCAAATGGAACATTCTCCAGAATAGATCACCTATTAGGCCACAAAACAAGTCTCAACAAATTCAAAAAGATCAAAAGTAATACCATACATCTTTCCTGACCGCAATGTTATGAAACTAGCACTCAAGCACAAGGAAAAATCTGGAAAACCACAAATACAGGCTACTAAATAATGAATAGTTCAACTATGAAATCAAAGAAGAAATCAAAAAGTACATGGAAACCAATGAAAATGAAAACACAATAACCCAAAACTTCTGTGATGCTGCAAAAGAGGTTCTAAGCAGGAAGTTTATAACAATACAGGCTTACCTCAAGAAGGAAGAAAAATCTCAAATAACCTAACCTTATGCATAAAGGAGCTAGAAAAAGAACAAACAAAACACCAAACCAGCAGGAGGAAGGAAATAATAAAGATTAGAGCAGAAATAAATGATATAACAACTAAAAAAAACTAATAGATCAATGAAACCAAAAGCTGGTTCTTTCCAAAGATTAACAAAATTGATAAACTCCTCCCAGAGTTTATCACAAATGAAAGAGGAGAAGTAACAAGCAACATCACAGAAATACAACCAATTTTATGAAAAACTACATGCAAACAAATGAGACAACCTAGAAGAGATGGATACCTTCTTAGAAACATGTAACCTACCAAAACTAAAGTCCAGGACCAATGGCCTCACAGGTGAGTTCTACCAAATATTTATTTAATATTTTCAAAGATTGTATTTATTTGTTTGTTTAGAGGGTATATCTGTGTGGGGAGGGGTGGAGGGAGAAGGAGAGAGAGAATCTCAAGCAGACTCCCCACTGAGCATGGAGCCCAGTGCAGGGCTTAATCTCACTACTTGGAGATCATAACTTGAGCCAAAATGAAGAGTCAGATGCTTAACCAACTGAACCAGCCAGGCGGCCTTCTACCAAATATTAAAAGAAGAGTTAATACCTATTCTTTCCAAAGTATTTAAAAAATAAAAGGAAAAAACTTCCAAATTCATTCTATGAGGCAGGATTTCCCTGATACCCAAACCAGATAAAGATACACACACAGACACACGAACTACAGGCCACTATCTCTGATGAACAGAGATGCATAAATCCTCAACAAAATACTAGCAATACTTGCTAACGACACATTAAAAAAATCATTCATCACAATCAAGTGGGATTTAATCCCAGTATGCAAGGGTAGTTCAATATTCCTAAATCAATCAACATGATATATCTCATCAATAAGAAAAAGGGTAAACTCACATGATCATTTCAACAGATGCAGAAAAAGCATTTGACAAAATACAACATCCATTCATGATATGAAGCCGTCATCAAAGTAGGTGTAGAGGGAACATACCTCAAAATAAAGGCCATATGTGAAAAACCCATAGCTAACATACTCAATGGGGAAAAATTGAGAGCTTCCACCTAAGGTCAGAAACAAGACAGGATATCCACTCTCACCACTTTTATTCAAAATCATACTGTAAGTTCTAGCCACAGCAATTAGACAACAACAACAAAAATAAAAGAATCAAAATTGGTAAGGAAGAAGTAAACCTTTAACTATTTGCAGATGACAAGATACTACATACAGAAAACCCAAAAGACTCCACCAAAAAAGTACTAGAACTGATAAATGAATTCAGTGAAGTCCCAGGATATAAAATCAACGTGCAGAAATCTGTTGCATTTCTATACACCAATAATGAAGCAGTAGAAAGAGAAATTAAGAAAACAACCCCATTTACAATTACACCAAAACCAGTAAGATACCTAGGCATAAACCTAACTAAAGAGGTGAAAGAACTGCACTCTGAAAACTACAAAACACTGATGAAAGAAATGGAAGATGACACAAAGAAATGGAAGGACATTCTGTGCCCTTGGACTGGAAAAACAAATACTGTTAAATTGTTTATACGACTCAAAGCAATCTACAGATTTAATGCGATCACTACCAAAACACCACCAGCATTTTTCACAGAACTAGAACAAAGAATCTTAAAATTTATATGAAACCACAAAGGACCCCAAATAAAGCAATTTTGAAAAAGAAAAGCATAGCTGGAAGTAGCACAATTCCAGGCTTCAAGTTATATGAGAAAGCTGGAATAAGCAAGCTAGTATGGTACCGGCACAAAAATAGACAAGGTACAAAAATAGATCAATGGAACAGAATAGAAAACCCAGAAGTAAAATCACTATTATATGATCAATTAATCTTTGACAAGGCAGGAAATAATATCCAATGGGAAAAAGAGTGTCTTCAACAAATAGTGTTGGGAAAGCTGGTCATCTATATGCAAAAGAATGAAACTGGACCACTTTCTAACACCACACACAAAAATAAGCTCAAAATCAACTAAAGACCTAAATATGAGACCTGAAGCCATAAAAATCCTAGAAGGGAGCACAAGTAGTACCTTCTCTGACATCAGCCACAACATTTATCTAGATATGTCTCCTTAGGCAAGGGAAACAACAGCAAAAATAAACTATTGGGATTACGTCAAAATAAAAAGCCTCTGCACAGTGAAGGAACCAACCAACAAACGAAAAAGGCAATCTACTGAATGGGAGAGAAGATATTTTCAAATGAGACATTTGATAAGGGATTAATATCCAAAATATATGAAGAACTCATAAAACTCAATACCTAAAAAACAAAGAATCCAATAAAAAAAAAAACAGGCAGAAGACATGAAAAGACATTTCTCCAAAGACAACATTCAGGTGGCCAGCAGACATATGAAAAAATGTTCAACATCACATCACTCATCATCAGGGAAATACAAATCAAAACTACAATGAGATATTACCTCACAACTATCAGAATAGCTAAAATTAACACAAGAAACAGATAGTGTTGGAGAGGATGTGGAAAGAAAGGAACCCTCATTCATTGTTGGTAGGAATGCAAACTGGTTCAGCCACTATGGAAAACAGTATGGAGGTTGCTCAAAAAGTTAAACATAGAACTATCTTATGATCCAGGAATTGCACTACGGGGCATTTATTAAAAAAATATAAGAACACTACTTCAAAGGGATACATGCACCCCTATGCTTATTGCAGCATTATTTACAACAGCCAAGCTATGTAAGCAGCCCAAATGTCCACTGAATGATGGATAAAAAAGAGGCTGTATATGTGTGTGTACGTGTGTGTGTGTGTGTGTATGTATATATTATTCAGCCATAAAGAAGAATGAAATCTTGGCATTTACAACAACATGGATGGAGCTAGAGAGTATGATGCTTAGTGAAATAAGTCAGTTAGAGGAAGGCAAATACTGTATGATCTCACTCATGTGGAATTTAAGAAACAAAACAAATGAGCAAAGGGGAAAACAGAGAAATCAAGAAACAGACTCTTAATTACAGAGAACAAACTGATGGTTATTCGAGGGGAGAGGGGTTTTGGGGGTATGGATGCATTAAATAGGTCATGGCGATTTAGGACTGCACTTGCCATGATGAGCACAGGGTAATGTACGGAAATGGTGAATCACTATATTGTGCACCTGAAACCAATAAAACACTGTAGGTTAACTAGAATTAAAATTGAAAAAGAAAAAAAATCAGATGTCTCTAAAAGCTACATCATCACACAGCCTTTAATGATTGTGCATATAAGCACAGAATATAATGAAAATACAAAGAGGTACAAAGCATGATTCTAACTCCAGAGCACTATGTGTTACAGCTGGGAAGATAAAACACACCAAAGTTAATCTAGAACATAACAAAGTATGTCAGGTGACACATGAGTGGTAAACATACACACATGGCCCAGGATGAGTGTCCTAGAAAACATAAATAGGAATTTCAAACTATGCAATTTTCTGAAAGGAGGAACAGGGAGGACATGTGAGATGGAAGAAACAAGGGGAGCCAAAGTTTGATTTGAGAAAGCAAAAGTGGTTTAGAAATGATCCTAGTAAGCAAGATGCGGGAGGTAAGATGAGAGAGATTTAAGAACAAAGGAGTTCCAAACCTTTGCAAAGACACAGCAAGCTCTGTAGAACTGTAAGTAGAGAGAATACCATAATTCCTGCTTTTCACAAATTTTACAGATTTTTAACAATGCACTCAGGTAAATCTGGTTGTCAGAGGTAAAATCCTGTAACCTAATTCTGGTTGATAAGCAATAAATGAAAAATACACAGACTCTTCTGAGGAAGGCAAAGCAGTCATGTGACCTCAACGCTCTGCAGAAACTACTCTCACAAAGGGTGTGTTCACGTCTTTGTTTTTCCAGAATTCCAGGGCTTTTTTCCCTCCTCATTCTCCCTGACTGTGCGACACTGGATGCTGCTTGTCACTACCTTCTTGACACACAGATTCTTCAGCTTCCAAGACACATTCACAGTAAATTCATAAACATTTTCATACCTACTGTGTTCTAGTCCCTAACAATGTACTTTCCATGCTTTACATAGAGAAGTTCTTTATTCTTATCATGATTCCTCCTGAAAAAATAAAGGCTCCTTAAAGGCAAATAATATATCTCATTTTTTTCTTCCTCAAGAAAGCAGGGTCTTGTGCTCTAAACAGCGTATTAGTCACCAAATCGTGAGGCAGCTAAGCAATGTGATTTAATGGGTTGACAAAATGAGTAGAGTGTATTACCAGAAATGGTCTTAAGTGAGTAGTCTGAGGAAATTCCAGAAAGAGAAGAGGATAAAAATCTAGTAAAATGCTTACTTCCTTGGAGAACTGAATGGATGAAAACCATATGGAAGTCATACCCAACATCTAAAATACTGAAGTTGAAACATGGCTGAAGTTGGAATGCTCTTCTTCCTTGGCTAAATCCAAGAGGGTACAGTATTAGCAAAAATGGTCCTTAAAGCAGGAGCCCAGGCTCCAGAGTCATTAATTCATTTATTATGCTTTACCTCAGTTAACACTGATCAAGTGACCACAATAACAATTTGGCCCTTATTGCTTCCCCTCTAAATCAGCTCTGCCTGCCTCTGCTGGTGTCATTTGACTCCTATCTGTACACATAGTACCAATCAGTGATCAGAAATTAACCTGCTTCTCCATAATCAGAGGGTATTAAATACTTTCATTCAGGTCTTCTGTACATTTTTTAATCAGATTTTTTTTTTGCTATTGAGTTGTGTAAGTTCTTTAATATATTTTGGATATTAACCACTTATCAAATACATCATTTGCAAATAAATATCTTTTCCTATTCAGTAGTTTGTATTTTTGTTTTGTTGTTGATGGTTTCCTTTGCCATGCAAAAGCTTTTTATTTTCATGTAGCTCTAATAGTTTATTTTTGCTTTTATTTCCCTTGCCTTATGAGATATATCTAGAAAAATGTTGCTATAGCCAATGACAGAGAAATTACTGCTGTGCTCTCTTCTAGGATTTTTATCATTTCATGTCTCACATTTAGGTCTTTAATAGATTTTGAGTTTATTTTGGGGTATGGTGCGAGAAAGTTGTCCACTTTCATTTTTTGGCAGGTAGCTGTCCAGTTTTCCCAGCATCATTTATGGGAAAGACTATCTTTTCCCCATTGTATATGCTTGCCTCCTTTGTCGTAGATTGATTGGCTATATAATTGTGGGTTTATTTCTGGATCTTCTATTCTGTTCTATTGATCTATAGGTCTCTTTTTGTGCCAGTACTATATCGTTTTGATCACTATAGCTTTGTAGCATATCTTGAAATCTGGGATTGTGATGCCTCCAGCCTTGCTTTTCTTTTTCAAGATTGTTTTGGCTATATGGGGTCTCCTCTGGTTCCACACAAATTTTAGTATCATTTGTTCTGGTCCTGTGAAAAATGCTGTTAATATTTTGATAGGGATTGCACTGAATCTGTAGATTGCCTTGGGTAATATAGACATTTTAACAATACTAATTCTTGGGGCACCTGGGTGGCTCAGTCGGTTAAGTGTCTGCCTTCAGCTCAGGTCATGATCCCAGGGTCCTGGGATTCGAGCCCCATGTCAGGCTCCCTGCTCAGCAGGGGTCTGCTTCTCCCTCCTCATTGGCCCCTCATCCTGCTCGTGCTCTATCTTGCATGGTTGCTCAAATAAATAAAAATCTAAAAAAAAATTTTTTTAATTTAATTCTTCTAATTCATGAGCACAGAGTATCTTTCCATTTGTTTGTGTTCTCTTCAATTTCTTTCATCAGATTTTATTGTTTTTGGAGTATAAATATTTCACCTCTAGTTTATTCCTAGTTATCTTATTTTTTTTGGTGCAATTGTAAATGGTGTTTTAATTTTTCTTTCTGCTACTTTGTTATTAGTGTATAGAAACGTTATCAATTCCTGGGTACTAATTTTGTATCCTGCTAATTTACTGAATTTGTTTATTGCTTCTAGTAGTGGTTTGGTGAAGTCTTTAGGATTTTCTAGGTATAGCATCATGTCATCTGTGAATAGTGACAGTTTATCTTCTTCTTTACCAATATGAATGCCCCTTATTTCTTTTTCTTGTCTGATTGTTGTGGCTAGGACTTCCACTACTATGTTGAATAAAAGCAGCAAGAGTAGACATCCTTGTTTTTGACCTTAGAGGGAAAGTTCTCAGTTTTTCCCCACTGAATATGGTGTTAAGCTGTGGGTTTTTCATATATGGCTTTTATCATGCTATGGCATGGTCCCTCTAACCCCGCCCTTGGCCCTTTCCCTCTTCTTCCATGTATGGCCTAGATTAAAGTATGTTTTATTCTTGTGGCTTACTCATTTCCTAATATTTTATAATATCCAGTGTTGGGCTCTATCTTCAGAAATGAAGACTAGAAGTTCCTTTAGCTTCCACCTACCTGTCTGAATATCCACTGACTTTCTTCTTCCATGTTATGGTGTTTTACTGCATCTTAGGTCTAATTATTTCTCAGTAAACTTCTCTATAGCTTAGATTCCCACTTGTGAATTGTTCCCATGCCCTCAAACACCCACCTTCACCATTTGAGCCATACCTCTACCTCATTTCACTACTCCAAGTTTAGTCTGTGTCCCACCTAAACCCAAAGCTGTGGCTGAAAGGACTGCCTCTGGATTTCAGTCTCCCTTATGAACTGCCTCCCATGAACTAACCTTACAAGTCTATATGATAGATAGGAAATTCTTATTTGACTTTCTTTGGATCCAGTCATTATCATCAATATTACCAATATAAAATTTAGTGGAAAAAGTAAAAAGGGGAATTAACAATTCATAGCCACATTATATATGACCTTATTGAGGCACAGAAAAGGGTTTGTGCTATTTTTTTTTTTTTTAAGATTTTATTTACTTATTTACTTGACGGAGAGAGAGATAGCGAGAGAGGGAACACAAGCAGGGGGAGTGGGAGAGGGAGAAGCAAGCTTCCCACTGAGCAGGGAGCCAGATGCAGGGCTCGATCCCAGGACCCTGAGATCATGACCTAAGCCGAAGGCAGATGCTCAATGCCTGAGCCACCTAGGCGCCCCTGTGCTACTTAGTTTTAAAGGGATGCATTGATGCCTTATAAAAGATATATTCCTCATTATATTACGTGGGAGGCAGGAAAAAGTAAAAGAAATAATGATTTTAAGCAAATAATAATTGTACATTGCTGAAATTGTCTCCATTTTTAATACCAAGCATTTAGTCAATCTAGTGAATTATGAAAAGTTATGCATTTTGAGTTCAAATAAAAATAGTTTTTCAGTTTGCTTCCAATAGTGGGCAAGATTATTGTTTTACACAAACAATAGTAAGAATAAAGTCTCTTCTCCTTCTGGAAGGCTTTTATTATTTTCCTTTCTTTTCTTTATAAAGACATACAAAATATAAAGAATAGGGTAAAATTAACCAACCAGTCAGCAAAGGCAAACATGTACATTTTTAATGCTATGACTGTTGATCACAAGTGAAAATTTCTCAAATAGAACAAAACACACTTATCTAGTACTTTCACTTGCATCTTTTAAGAAAGGGAAAATTGGAGATTTTGCCCAACTAAGATGTGAAGAGAGGGTATGATTGGGGAATGCTCATAGTAGTATTTGAAAAAAGCTTTGGGAAAGACTTTTGGAGCCTAATCCTAAAATGTACATAGTGTCAGCAATTAGATTCTCTTTAATGAGTTATGACAAACTAATGGGGAATAAAGAAGCTTACAGAAAATACAGGACTACAGGACATGGAAAATAAGAATAGAAATTCTATTATAAGGGCTAAGTCTTGTCAATCATATAAATAAAAAAAGTAACAAAACAATTAGTTAAGCTATCTTTTTTTTTTTTTTTTTTTGGCCTTCCCAAATTTAACCACAATACAATAGTTGCTACCTGGAAAAAAGGTACTGTGTGGAAGGTGGCTTATTCTCATAGTGACAATAAGCTTTTCTGTTTTCTGGTAATCTTTTTTTTTAAAAAAAATTTTATTTTATTTGAGAGAGAGAAAGAAAAACAGCATAAGAGGGGAGAGGGTCAGAGGGAGAAGTAGGCTCTCTACCGAGCAGGGAGGCTGATGCGGGACTCGATCCCAGGACTCTGGGATCACGACCCGAGCCGAAGGCAGTCACCTAACCAATTGAGCCACCCAGGGGCCCTATTTTCTGGTAATCTTGCCAATCATTCTGTAAAGTATTTCTTGATTGTCCTGTCATGCTCATTACTGTATTACATGTTGTGAGGGATAAAAACAAATTTGGTTCCTGCCTGTGAGAAACACCATCTAGCTTGGGTAATAAAAGATATGTCTAGGGCACCTGGGTGGCTCAGTTGGTTAAGCGACTGCCTTCGGCTCAGGTCATGATCCTGGAGTCCCTGGATCGAGTCCCACATCGGGCTCCCTGCTCGGTGGGGAGTCTGCTTCGCCCTCTGACCCTCCCCCCTCTCATGTGCTCTCTCTCTCTCATTCTCTCTCTCTCAAATAAATAAATAAAATCTTAAAAAAAAAAAAAAAGATATGTCTAAAATACGCAAACATCTAGTTTGGGTGATAAAAGATACATCTAAAATGACCAAAGAGGACACAAAAGTAATCATGGGTTGGGCAGGTGCTTCTACAAAATTTACTGAAGTCTTGTCAACACCATCTGGTAAGAAAGAGAGAGAAGCTGATGGGCCTCCAGGCTTCCTCTCAACTGGGGAAGTCACTAATCTGGTCCTGATGGCCAAAGAGATGAAACAATGTTTACCTTAATTTGAGGCTAGTCTAATATTGGAAGGGAAAGGGCATTTGTGGGGTAAGACATAGAAAACATGACAAGGTCTAAAGAACAGATAATCTAGGCAAGGCTACATGTCTATGGTTGAGAATGACTGGAATATAGACCAAGACCAAAATTAATTCCTGGAGTTTGAGGAATGAAATAGAAAAGTTGACAAGATCCACAGAAGGTTGTACAAGGCTGACAACTTTCACCTGATATCTGCTCTGGCTCTAATATTTAGGGAATGGTGTTCTCCTCCTCAAGCTAAACAATTTCACATAAATTTGTTCAGTGATCACGATAGAGTGAGAACAAAGTAATATCCCTGTTAAGTCATATATGAGTACAGTTATGAATACAGAGCAAAGGAAACCCCAAACATTCCCCACTCTCAGGTAACAGTGACTACTGCTTCTTTACCAATTATGGCATTATCTCTGCTCAATTTCTACAAATTCATGGATGAGAATTATTAAGGTAGCCCAATCATGCACTTGTCCCTTCCTCATTAAAATACTCAATCCAGAATACACACCTTCTTCCTTGAAACCTCCCCAAATCATCTCACACAAACCCAAATCACATAAAAGCCATACCCTAAAATTTTCTTGAGATAGCTACTATTTCCAATAATGTCCAATATCCCTTGTTGCAGTGAGTATTAAATCTAACTTTACTTGACTACAGGTGTATCCTGGTGTCCTTTAGCTGGTGGGCAGTGACAACTGTCAGGATTTGAGCTGAGTGATGTAAGGTTTAAGGCTGAGAGACAGGAAGCTAATAGCTCTAAGATGCAACAATGATAAGTATTTTCGCTCCAGATTCCTCAAAGAAATGTTACTATAATAAGAACTAATATCATCAGTGTGTGAAACTCGTTTTATTTTATATTTCCTTACCTATCTTTAGGGACAACATGAGAGCATTTACCTTCACGGTTGTTAGAACTGACCAAAGAGGGCACTGAAAAGTCAAAGAATCATTCAGTAGATAGGCATAATATTTGGTATTATGCTCAATAGGACATACACAAAAAGGTAAGAAGGCTGGATGATCTCTACACTCAAATTTATAGTACACTTAAGCCAAAACTAAAATAGCCTCCATTTTATTCTTGAGAGTTTACTATATGTTAGGAACCATTCTAAGCACCCTACACAGGATCTTATTCATCCATAAAACAGCCCTACAAAGAAGATGCAAGGATTCTCCCAATTTTATAGATGAGAACATTGAGGTACAGAGCAGTAAAGAAAAATAGCCCAGAGTCACACATCAAATGAGCAAAGGTAAGTTCAAGGAAAAATCCCAAGTAGTTCGAATTCAGAGCCCACATTCATATACACTTAGCTTTACTCCTGCTGAAAGACAGCTAACAGCACAGGACATAACATGGTTATGCATGAAAGTGTGCAGAAGTAGATTGAGCCTAATGACAAAGGGAGAAGATAAAAGCAGCAGGACAATGTCGATGGCCACTCAGAGCCCAGAATGCCCCATTGGTGCTAATACAGAAGGAAACATCTCTCAACTATGGCAAAACTTCAGGGGATCACAGTTGGGATAAATGGATAATTTTCTGGTACTAGACCCCTTACTACTCCAACATTACTACGGTAAATCTGTATAAAATCTCTAAATCCTAACACCTGCCTTAGAGACGTATTATAGGCATAAGAACTGTTTTTAAGAATCTTGTACTCAGGGGCGCCTAGGTGGCTCAATCAATCGGTTGAGCATCCGACTCTTGGTTTAGGCTAGGGTTGTGATCTCAGAGTCGTGAGATCAAGACCCACATGGGGCTCTCTGCTCAGTGGAGAGTCTGCTTTCCCTCTCTCTCTCCCCCACCCCTCCCCCATTCATACACATTCTCTCTCTCTCTCTCTCTCAAATAAATAAATCTTTAAAAAAAAGAATCTTGTATTTATATCTTTAACAAAGATTTATTGAATTCCTACTATGTACTAGACATCATGCAAGATACATGGGATAGATCAGTGAACAAAACACATCAACAGATCTGCCCTAATGGAACCTACTCCTTGCAGGATAGGGACAGTGAAGGATAATTATAGTCAATAATTACATAATGTAGAGTTTTAGAAAGTAAATGGATTTTGGAAAAAGAAAACAGAGAATAGGTAGCAGGCAATGGAAGTGCAAAGAGTGAGGTTGGGCGGCGGCGGGGGGCGGGGCGCGGACGCCTGAGTGGCTCAGTCGTTAAGAGTCTCTGTTTTCAGCTCAGGTCATGATCCCAGGGTCCTGGGATCGAGCCCCGCATTGGGCTCCCTGCTCAGCGGGAAGCCTGCTTCTCCCTCTCCCACTCCCTCTGCTTGTGTTTCCTCTCTCGCTGTGTCTCTCTCTGTCAAATAAATAAATAAAAATCTTTTTCAAAAAAAAGAGTGAGGCAGGGGAACACGCTGCAATATTAAATAGGTAGTCAGGACACACCTCTCTGAGAAGGTAAGATAGAAGCATAAATTTGAAGCAAGTAGAGGAATTCAGCCAAGCAGATATTGGCAGAAAGCAAGCAGGTATCTCCAACATCCTTCTGAATCAATAGCACCATTAAATTAAAATGTACTTTGCTCCCAAGTTGAAAGAATTAGATGTGTTTTCTATTTAGAAGTCACCCAAAGATTTTTTAAATATATATATTTTCTCCCTAATCATTTGCTTCTTGTTTCAAAATTCATTGAAGACCTACTATGCTCCATAGTATAGCATATAACATATCTAAAGGATATAGAAATGAATAGGACTTGATAAGTATCTTCAAGTTGCTCAGTCTGGTTGGGGAGGAATAACCACAAGAGCACAGTGTGACAAGTGATGAAACAAATATCAAAATGCTGCAGGGGACTGAGGAATGGCAAGACAAGCACACTCCTCCTGAAGTCACGCAGGATTCCTGTTGGCTTCTGCTGCAGATGGAGGGGTTTTCTATTTTGCCACTTCTTATTATCTGAAGTTCATGAAGCCTGAATGGTGACCCTATTTCATCCCACAAATCAGGTTCTATGATCTAAAAAGCACTGCACTGTGTCTTAGAAGACCCAGATTCTTTTAAAGGGGATTGAATACATATCTGAGTGGTAACAGAGGACTTCATCAAAAAAGGTTCTCCTAAGACCAGTTTTAATGTTCAAATACCCTCTAAAAAGTAAAGTAAAACAACAGATTAAAGATTAGTTGAAGATTTTAGACTAAATGACCGTAAGTCCTGTTTTCCAAAGTGCATGGAGTAGAAAAAGATGCTCACAAGAATTCAAAACATTCTCCTTCATAAAATACTTCCAAATATATATATCATGTAGGATGTGTCTTTAACCAAAATTAGTACAACCTTAAAATGCACCCAAAATGTCAAAATATGGTGGAAAACCAAAGGGACACAACGATGATCAAAAGGGTTGGATTTCAAGTAAGCTTGTCACTGGAAAGGTAAGTCAGGTATAGTCAATAATTTTAACAAGCAGTGAATCTAGGTAGGTGTTATGTTTAGTTGTGATACTAATAGCTTAATATTTTTGTTTTCCTTGTACTTGCTTCATGGATTCATGGTATCTGCCTAATGGCTTCCTTAGTGTAATAGATGGAAGAAGTGAGCATGTAACAAGTATCTAAGATGTCCCAAGCACTGTATAGAAATCTGGCCTCTTTTATCTCATCATCACAACTCACTAAGATAGACAGGTATTATTCTTATCATTTTACAGATCAACAAATCAAGGGAATAAGGCAGATTAGCACTAGGATCCTCTCTTGCCTCTTAAGAGATGGTATCCCTGAGGTTTTTAGGGTAACTGGCCAAGATGCTCTCTGGAATCTCGCAAAACCACATCCTAAACCAACCACGTTGGTCAATTTATCTTACAGACAGATAAGAGATGATCCTGCTCATTGCCTTTTCTAACCAGCAAACATGCAAAGGTTTTGTCATTAATCCAGTCGACAAGGGAAAACACATCATAATATATTTTCCCCTTCAAAAGCAACTTCCAAATGATGCGGCATTTGAATTTCAAAGCTGATGCAGCTCAGAAGGTGTAGGTTTCGCATAGCAAACTTTCTTGGAATAGCAAGGCATACTTCTGCTATGCGCTGCATTGAAGTCATGTTTACAGCCAAGACAGGATTGAAGCCTCTTTGCCTGATGTGGTTTCCGTGCCCATAATAGATTAGCTTCCACATTCATATGCTGGTTTTAAAAAAAGTCAAAAATTTCCCCTTTATCAGTTGAAAAGCTAAAAAAGGAAACCCAGATTCAAGCCCTTTTTTGAAAATCAGCTAAGACATTTGAATCATCTTATTACATTCCTCCCAACTTGTCAGTGTTACTTTAAGCCCATGAGCTTTATATAATTGTCTTAAAGATGTTTTAAAACATTTTTGACTTTTCAGTTTAATATTAAGTGTTTTAAAATCACTATTTCAGTGAACAAAGCAATCAAAGTATTAAACCAATTCCTTTCTTCTTGCATGAGCAAATTAAAAATGCTTCCTGTGAATGTAAAAGTGGAACTCCCATTCACTTTAAAATTTCTATGTCATGAGGAGTTAGTAGACCAGAGCATCAAAATGAACTGGTCTGGGATCCAAGGCCTCAAGTGTTGGCTATGAATCAGACACTGCAATATGGAGACTTATCATGGGTCATGATAAGTGACTGTGAGGCTATTACTCCCCACACACAAATTCTAGCAGCAACAGTAACAGGTCTAGACACCCGAGGGAAACGTTCATAGGTCTTTCCTAGGTTATCACAGACAACAAAGTTCTTTCATGGTGCTGCCTTTTCATAGGTTCTAGAACTCCTAGATGACAAGGCATGTGCTTTAACCGATAGTGGGCCACACTTTATCATTTGTGAATTAGATGTGTTTGTGTTTTCCTTCTCTTTCTTCCTCAGCACCTTCTCACAGAGATCACCACATCTCTCCTGAATAGTAGCAGGTCAGCTATGAAAGGTGGTTCTTATGATTTCTTGAAGAAAACAGAAGGTTTATAAGTAAAAATCTCATAAAAATAGATGTCTTGTTGAGGTCTCCAACTAAAACAGGGTAATTATGGCTTTTCCATCTGAAACATTCTATCAGAGAAAACTAAGTGGGAAGGTTGGAGGGGGGTGAAAAAAATAAGCATTCTTGGAATGTTTATCAATCAGTAACTGAATCCAAATCCTTTGCCCAGATTTAAAATAATGATCATCAGAGTTTCATCAGAAACTCTCCAAATGAATTAATGACTTCAAAGACTTAAATTGGCTCAGAATGACAGCAGAAAACCCCTTTGTTTCACTCCTTTGCCAGAAAAGTATTTGCACTGATTATTCTCCATGATAAACCATGACCCTGGCTTTATGGGAACTCTAGAAAAATGGAGGACAAAAGATGTTAGCTCTGTATGTTCTCCCTCTACCACAGAATATAATACTAGCCCTCTATTAACTCTCCCTTCCTTCTCTCTAAAGTAAGTTCTGTTCAAGTAAGTCTGCTCACTGAAAATCTGTATCATTTTATCTGGAAGACAACAATTTCTACCTTTGATTATAAGCACACGTATACCAGGCTTTTTCTACCTAGCTTCAGCACGAGCGACTTATTTGAGAGCACAAACCAAGTCAGATTCATCCATGTAACCTTCTCTCACCCATATTTGGCTTCTTCTGATTCCTCTTCACCTCTTTATCAGACCTTAATTGAACAGCTCTTCCACACTGGTGTAAGATCAATTTACTGTAATAAAACCCCTATTGCCATAATACTTATAATAGCTCAATTTTTTCCCTAACTGAACCCTGTGAATTGATATCTGGAATATATCTAAACCTAACTACTACCTGAAGTTAAGTCCAGCCAGTTTTTGCTGAACGCATCAGAGCCCTAGCCAACCCAGCAGACCTGGGTGAGTCAGAAAAATAAATGTTTGCTGCCGTAAGCCCTTACATTGAGGAATTGTTTACCACATAGAATTACTGCAATAACTGACAAATACACTCACAGAAGTTAATGAAGTTTTATGAAGATGGGATTGCATCCAGGTCTTCAAATCCAAGTCCAGGATGCCATTTATACTGTCTTGGCATCCAATGATTTGGTCAGCCTAATCAGAGGAGCATGGGAGAACTATAAATTACTTTACAAGTATTATATAATTGCTCTAGTTGACTGAAATAATTGGAATCATCACAGACAGTTCATATCACTGTCAGCACACAGCAACTGTTGTGAGACGTCCATCACAATTACACAGGGAAGTCTATCCCCAATAGTTGGCAGTATGATACTGTGTTCTGTGAATGACATCACCACAGTGATTCAGTTGCAAAATCAACCTGAGTACAGTACAGAGACCTTGTTAAGAGTGTGCATAATTACATAATGAACTTAGAGGCTCTGGAGGTGAAAACAGTGTATGTGTCCATACAGAGATATGCAATTTGTGCTACCATTATCTCCTCAAGAACATTTCAAACACCCACTTCCCATGAAAAGCTCTAAAAGTATCTTCTTTTCTCATATTAATCTGTGATTTATGATGCTCATAAAATTGTAATAACGATTAGGCATTCATTCATTTTTCAGCCAGAATTTCATTTATTCAACCACTATATATTGTATGCCAGGGATTTTACTAGATTCTGGGATAAATGATGAATGAATGAGACACAGAATTCAGCCTAAGTAACTTAGATCATATGGCAACTGCATGCCACTGTATTGGGACTGTGAATGCAGAGCTCAGGAACTAGAGCAGCCAACAGTCCCATACACAGGCATTTAACATTACAATGTAAGAAGTCCAATGGAAAACTTAGTATCAAGGAAGAGCAGAGTTCTTGAAAAAGGAGAAATGGAATTATTGAAAAAGGAAGAAAAAGGAGAAAGTGACCAAAAGATGTTCTCCTCTCCAATCTCATTTTATTTCTTTTTATGTATTTCTAGCCCTACATAATACATAAACTGTTTAAAAGTGTCAACTCTTTCCGATTTCTGACTCTCAGCCCTCAAAGGCAAGCATATTTTTCTCTTTTAGCCATGTCTTCTGTTATTTACTTCCACAATTATGGAGAGCTTGTGTTTAATGCTCATTTCTTGATTTTTCTAATTCTTAACATTGTTACTTGATGTACCTGTTTGGAAGACAAAGACACCTTTTTGTTTTCTGCTACTTGCATGCCCTCACATAGTTTATTCACAAATTTTGTCTGTCAGATTTTAGTGCTTATAACTATGTCAACATTATTTATGGCTCGCACAAGTTGACTTTATAACTACATATCCCATCCTTTAAAATTTCTCTCCTGTGTGCATACTCACTTTGCCAAATTCCATGTATTCCACGGTTTACATCCTCATTTTGGGAGAGCACATCTCTAGTAGCTTCATAAGAAAGAAAGCATGAGCTACTTTTGGGAATTGGCTTCAATAGTGAGCACTGTCTTTATCTTTATAATTGATTAATATTCTCTCTTACAAGGACCTTCTGATTACTTAGGTTCACCTTGATAATCCAGGATAATATCCCAATCTCAAGGTCCTTAATTTAATAACATCTGCAAAATCCTTTTTGCTATAGAAAGTAACTTATTCACAGGTTTGGGGAATTAGGACCTGGGCATCTTTGGGGGAACATTAGTCTGTCTACAACACTTTTCATTACTGACCAATATTTAGCTGGGTATACAACTGTGGACTCTAACTTCCTTCAAGATTCTGAATACCTTCTCGTATAGTCTTCTTGTTTCTAATACTAAGTGGGAAATCAATGCCATTCAGATTCTATATCCTTCATACATGACCTGTTTTCTCTTCTAGAAGCATTTAGAATCTTCTCTTTTTTCTGTTTAAAAATTTTACAATGGTATGATTTTTTTTTTTTAATTGTACCTCTGAAACAAAAAATACATTATATGTTAAAAAAAAAAAGAAGATAGTAGGAAGGGAAATATGAAGGGGGGGATTCAGAGGGGGAGATGAACCATGAGAGACTATGGACTCTGAGAAACAAACTGAGGGTTCTAGAGGGGAGGGGGTGGGGGGGTGGGTTAGCCTGGTGATGGGTATTAAAGAGGGCACATATTGAATGGAGCACTGGGTGTTATATGCAAACAATGAATCATGGAACACTACATGAAAAACTAATGATGTAATGTATGGTGATTAACATAATAAAATTTTTAAAAAAGTAAAAAAAATAAATTGTACCTAGATATTTAGTGAGTTCTTCATGTCTGGGAATTCATATCCTTGCATTGGGGGTAATTTTATTCATTAAATCTTTGTTAATGTTCTTCTCCTAATATTTTCTGCCTTCTCTTTCTGTAACTTCCATTATCCAGAATTAACCTTCTGAACATGTCCTCTAATTTTCTTATTTTTGCTCCCCTATTTTCCTTTCCTTTTTGGCTTTTATTCTCCTTTCTTGAGATATCTTCAGATTGATCTTCCAACAAGTCTAATGAACTTTTGTATTTCTATCATTTTTGTAATTTCTAAAACTTCTTTCTTATTCTTAGAATGTTTCATTTTATAGTATGTTATTGTTTCATAAGTACAATGTTTTTTCATCTTTCTGCAAATATTACAGATTTTCCTTGGGCATGTTTTTTATGTTCACACTCATTCTCTGTGGATTTCTTTTATCCATTTTGATTGTTTTATTTCTGTCTTTGATTGTTTTAGGCTTTTCTAACTACTTTGTTACAAGATATTCAAATTCTAGTATACCTCAGGGTCTTTTATTTTGAGGTAGTCATTGTTCTCAGAGAGCAATCATTCTCATCCCCTTGAGAAGTAAATGCCAGACTGCCAAGTAAGGGGAAGGAATTAGGGATGCTGAAATTTTAGAGGTTTCCTTACACTTACTTTCTTTGATTTTTGTTATACATCCTCCCCCTGCCTTTTGCTGTACCTGTTCTCCCATGTCTGCAGGTTTTCTGGTACAATTTCTCACATAAGCAAATGTTCAGGCTTCAAAGATGAAGCCTCTGTTTGCAAAAGGGAGGGAAAGGGACCTGGGGTCTAACTACTTCTTAAAAAAGTTTTCATCCAATCCTCCTCAGTTTATCCTCACACTTGACCTTCATCTTCAGCGGTCTGAAGACTTCCTAAGTCTTTCCAAATTTCTTTGTAAGTGACTAAGCAAATACTTAAGTTTCATTTTCCTGTGATCTGCTGTTTGTCCATATACTCCATATCTTCCATTCTCAGCCACTCCTATCCCTTTTCCTTTTTATATTTGTTTTCTACCTTTTTTCTTACCTCTTTACTGTCATTTATACAATTTTGTTCTTTTCCCAGGGATATGAGGAGATATGCAAATATAAATGCATATGTTTAATCAACAATGTTTAACTTGAATCCTCTCACATTGAGTTTAATATTAAACGAGGTCAATATTGCAGGCATACCTTCATTTTACAGAAAAGAATGAGACTCAAAGACAGATTTCTTACTGAGATACGACCTGTACATGATGCAAGCTGAATTTCTCACAGACTGAATGAACTAATCTCTTTATCAACTTCCAGAGCTATGTATTTGCTATCCCCTATGTGTACTCCTGCTCACATATTTTCCTTTTCATTCATCAAATTGACAACCTAGGTATTTCTCCCCAAGGGATTGACTAAGATTATATTCTGTAGTTATAAATATATGTATCAAACCAATAGCTTTGGTGAAAACTTCTCTTCCTTGAGACCAGCAATACAGAACAGTCAGAGAGGAGTGACAGGTTCCTCAGAGAATTGCAGTATATACCTTTGCTGGCAATGCTGTAAAAACTTATGAGAAAAGTTGAATTCATGACTGATTGGGACTCTATTTCTGTGACCCATCAAAAGCTCTCCGATCTGTAATTTAGCAGTTTCTCTCTACTAACCATGATAACATTGAATTGTCTCAGTATTATACAAAAAAAAAAAAAGAAAAAGTAATGGTTTCTATGACAACTGATGGAGAAACTTACTGATAGGATTTTTTTTCAGTTTTGTGTGGCAATTTTAGATCTCTCAAAGTGGCCTCAGCAGGATTATAAAAACTCATTTGGGGCTTTGTTTTCATAGAGGCCCCTTTCTCTCATTACCTACCTTTTACCTTTACCAAGATTTACTGCAACTATTTTATGTGTTTGAGTAGTACAACCAAACCTCAAGTACAAGTGGACTTGATCAAAGGTATTATATTATACTGCACTGAAACCAAAGGAACATTACCCCCAAATCCTTTTCTTCTTTCTTTCTTTTTTTTTTTTTTTAAGATTTTATTTATTTATTCATGAGAGACAGAGAGAGAGAGAGGCAGAGGGAGAAGCAGGCTCCCAAGGAGCAGGGAGCCTGATGCGGGACTCGATCCCAGGACCCTGAGATCATGACCTGAGCTGAAGGCAGACGCTTAACCATCTGAGCCACCCAGGCGCCCTCCTTTTCTTCTTTCATCTAGACTTCCCGGAACAGACAAATGTGAGCAGGGTTCATTAAGGGGAAAAGTGGGTGGGAATACCCCCTTCTCTGCTCTTGGGAAATATATCCATTATCTTAGGGTAGGCATGCTGCAGTAATAAACAATCCGAGTATCTCTGTTTTTACAACAGTAGCAGTTTAATTCTCATTCATTTTACATGTTTGTGCAGGTTGGCTGCAGCTCTGCTCTAATCCTCTTCACTCTGGAATCCAGACAGAACAACCAACCTGTATTTTGGACATGCCATCCTCATGGCAGAGAGAAAGAAAGAGATAGCTGAACCATGCAATGGCTTTTAAAGCTTTATATCAGAGGTAACACAAGTGGCTCCCACTTACATTCCACTGGCCAAAGCAAGTCATATGGCTAATGATGTCATCAGAGTGGGAAGTACCATTCTTTGATAAGGAGAAACCTAATAAGGAACGGTTTAGAAAAGCCTAGAAGGAAAGCACCCCCCCAACAAAAAAAAGGAAATTTTGAATTAATAATATAATCTACTACAGAGAAGAAGATACTTTTTTTTTTTTATAATTTTGCAGCCATAGGTCCTCACTGATTATCTAGTCTCAAAGAGCCCTTATCCTGATGCAAAGACACCGCCTTTGCTCAAATAAGACAAAGAGACTTGGGTCTCTGATCTCAACTACTAGATTTAAGTAACAAAAAGTCTCCAAGCTGCCTAATTATAATTGGTGCCCTTGTCCCCTACCAAATTCCTTGAAAGAAACTGATGGTTTCTTACTCATCTTTGTATCCATGGTATCAAACTCAGTACCTGATGCAAATGAATATTTATTGGACAGAACTGAATGGCATTACCAGAGAGGACATAAGTTCCAGCACATTTTCATTCATCTGTTCATTCACTCATTTATTTATTCATTCATTCTTATAAACCTCATTTATTTAAAAGCCACTGAAAACCAACTGTGCATAAATAAAAGACACAGCATTTGCTTTTATGGAGCAAATAGGCTAGGGGAATCAACTTCTTTTATTTTCTTTAAAATGACTCAAAAACATTTTATGGTTCTTGTGAAGAGACATACTGCTTACATTTATCATGGAAGGATAGCCTTAAGTGAGGGCTGGCAGAATGGGAATATAGGAAATAGAGACTAAAAAGCCAACCAGAAAAGATAAATGAATCTAAGAACTCATTCTCTGAAAAGATAAAATTGACAAAACTTTAGCCAGACTCACCAAAAGAGGGCTCAAATAAATAAAATCAGAAATGAAAGAGAACTTATAACTGTTACCACAGAAATACAAAGGATCATAAGAGAATACTACGAACAATTATATGCCAACAACTTGGACAATTTAGAAGAAATGAATACATTTCATACAATCTTCTAAGACTGAATCATGAAAAAAATACAAAATCCTAGTAGACTCATGACTAGTTAGGAGATTGAATCAGTAATCAAAAACCTCCCAGCAAGCAAAAGTCCAGGACTAAGTGGCCTCTGTGGTGAATTCTACTAAACAATCAAAGAATACTTAATACCCATCCTTCTCAAACTCTTCCAAAAAATTGAAGAGGAGGAAATGCTTCCAAATTCATTTTTTTTATTAGAGATATTTTATTTATTTGAGAAAGAGAGAAAGCGAGCGAGCAAGCAGGGGGAGGGACAGAGGCAAAGGAGAGCAAGACTGTTAAGCAGATTCCCTGCTGAGCTTAGAGCCTGACAGGGGGCTCAATTCCATGACCCCAGGGATCATGACCTGAGCCAAAATCAAGAGTTGGACACTTAAGTGAATGAGTCACCCAGGCGGCCCACAAATTCATTTTAAAAGGCCAGCATTACTCTCATACCAAAACCAGAAAAGGACAACACAAAAATAAGAAAATTACAGGTCAATAACCCTGATGAATACAGATACTAAAATCTTCCACAAAATATTAACAAACCAAACTCAACAATACATTAGAAGGATCATACACTACAATCAAGTGGGATATATTCTAGGGACGCAAGGGTGGTTCAACATGGACTCTCTTGTTCCTCTTTAAATGCTGAATATATGAACTTCCTGTGATACAATCAGTCTCACTCATAACAACTCTAATAGGTATATCACAGATGATTTGCTAGCAAAAGAAAAAACCTATAGATTCATATTTAGGAGACAAGCAAATTATTATCTTTTGGTTTGGGAAGCTCCTTAAGCAAGGAATCTGAATTTTTATTTTTTAATTTTTTAAAAACATTTATTTATTGGGGCGCCTGGGTGGCTCAGTCGTTAAGCGTCTGCCTTCAGCTCAGGTCATGATCCCAGGGTGCTGGGATCGAGCCCCGCATCGGGCTCCCTGCTTGGCGGGAAGCCTGCTTCTCCCTCTCCCACTCCCCCTGCTTGTGTTCCCTCTCTCGCTGTCTCTCTCTCTGTCAAATAAATAAATAAAATCTTTAAAAAAAAAACAAAAAACATTTATTTATTTATTTATTTATTTATTTATTTGAGAGAGAGAGAGAGAGCATGCAGAGGGAGGGGCAGAGGGACAGGAAGAGAGAATCTCAAGCAGACTCCGCACTCAGGGCAGAGCCCAATGCCAGGCTCTATCTAATGACCCTGAGATCATGACCTGAGCCAAAATCAAGAGTCAGATGCTCAACCAACTGAGGCACCCAGGTGCCCCCTGAATTTTTAAAAATCAAGAAGATCTCTGATATAAAAATCACCAAATATACAAGATATATATGAAACTTCAAATAATGAATGGGAACATCTCTTAGTAATTAGTGAGTAAATATCACAAAAAAAGGTTCTAAATGGAGCAACTTATTAATGCACATCTGGCATAACACATTGTTAAAATAAGTACTGTAATAATTATTATAAAGGGAAGGAGGGGGAGAAGGAAAAGGAAGGAGGAGAAAAAGGAGGTAAAAGAGGAGGAGGAAGAGGAGAAGAACAGGAACAGCAAGATCAAGAAGAATAACACCAACAAGAATAAGCAGCAGCAGAAACAGCAAATACTCACACACCCCATAATACACACCACCTTCTAGGCTCTAAGTTCTTTACACATATGAACGTATTCAGTAGTAAGAGGCAGTGTGTCATATTGTTTAGGTGCATGAACTTGGTAGCCATGCTGTCTGGCTTTGTGTCCCCATTCTGTCACTTACCAGCTGTAGACCTTAGACAAATTATATAATTTCATACTGCATTATTTCCTCATCCATGAAAAGGGATAAACTCATCATTTTTGTGAGGATTAGATGGGCTAAAGAAATCGCCAACATGAAGTAAGGGACAGAATATAAGTGCACTAAAATGCACTTCACATAACTGTTGTCCTGATTCAACTAAATATCAGAGGAAAAACAAAGGGCCTACAATATAGTCCACATGTGTTCCAGCAAGTGAAGATCAGTGAAGCTGCCCACAAATTGCCTCCAGGGCTATGCCAGTAGGATCACGTGTCACCAGCCCCCTGGTTTACATGTAGAATTCTGAAGATCCAATCCCCGCTATACGGTTTTTGGGTCTGAGTGGTTGTGGGAGCTGCTGTTTCTAAAAATCACCACCTTGACATCTTCCAGGTTGAGTGAATGGGGAAGTGGGAAGATAGAAAATCCATTTATCTTTCTGTCACCTGAATTTTCTTCAAAGAATTCTGGCCTTATTACATGAAATCCAGAAAAGACTTTTGCAGTCAAAAATCTTTTTTCCCTTTTCTCCTTTTTCCCCTCTTCATTTTCCTTTGCAAATGACTAATTAATGCAGGGAGTAAAGGAACAGAGCCTGAGTGACTTTTGTAGGGAAAATGAAAGTCCACACAGGCCAACATTTATGAAGCCAGCCACCTCACTAATTACTAGGGAGCCCCCACCCCAAGGTTAGAAGCACTAAATTGTTGCCATCCAAGGCAATATTCCTTTTAGCCCATCACCCTGCTGTTGAGTACCAATTTTTTAAGCTGTCTTCGCTTATTCCCAAGCCTGAACAAGGTAGGTCAACTACAGTCAAGGAGTGGGCAGAAAAAACAGACAATAATCTTTGTTCTTAGTGGAGAATCAGCATTTGGGGACAACGTACCTCGAGTTTTAGTTTCCTCTCTGAAGAAAGATATCTGCCTCCTGGAATGGAGGCAGGACTGCAAGAGACCAAAAACATTGCATAGCTCAATCTTTGCAAGAGACATAATTTCTTTGGAAGCACACAGCACCAGAAGTTGGTTTACACCCTACATCCCCTGCAATCGTGGAAACCCAGTGAATGGAATCTAAACAGTGACAACTAAAATGTCACTTGTCATGTGTCTCTGAGTCCCAAACACATGGCTTCTACATCTGTCTTCAAGTATTAGTGGCAGAGAAAGGAAATACTCCAACCCCTGCCCTTTTGCTTCACCTTCTTTAAGTAAGGCAAATGAAAGGCAAAGGGGGAGATGGAAACTGCCCTAGTAAATGGGTCATCCGTTAGAAGCTCAGCATGGGAGGAGAGAGTCCTGCATTGAGACAGGCTGAAACTATTCCAGAAGTATCTGTGGAGTCCCTTTATCCAAAGTAACCCATATTAAGAGATTTGATTACACAGGGCCATTTTTTAATCTTTTTTTAAATTTTTTAAGATTTTATTTATTTGAGAGAGAGAGGGAAAGAGAGAGACCATGAGCAGGGTGGAGGGGCAGAGGGAGAAGGAAAAGCAGGCTCCCCACTGAGCAGGGAGCCCAACCTAGGGCTTGATCCTAGGACCCCAAGATCATGACCTAAGCCGAAGGCAGATGCTTAACCAGAATGAGCCACCCAGGCACCCCCAAATAATTAATTTTTATTGACAATATACTATGTACCAGACACGGTTTTATTATTTAACCATATATTAGCTGATCAGCTGCTTGAATCTTCACAAATCTATGAGGTAGGTACTATTATTATCTTCACGAGTCCCCCCCTCCCACTTTATATATTAGGGAAAAACAGATACACAAATAAGTTAAATGACTTATTTTGGTAGACAGACTCTTAGATGGCTTCCTGTTATCCCCACCTCCTGCTACAAATGGGTACGAAATGTGACTCGCTTCTTAACAACAAATTACGGAAAAAGTGTTGAGAAATAATTTCTGTGATTAGGTTACCTAAGATTCTGTCACTCTCTCTATTGATTCTTGCACTGGCTTTGATGAAGTAAGCTGCCATATGGAGAGGACCATGTGACCAGGCACTGAGAGGGGCTTGTAGCTAACAGCTAGCAAGAAGCTGATGTCCTCAGTCCAATAACCTATGAGGAAGAGAATCCTACTAACTAACAACGAAGTGAGCTTTGAAGTGCATCCTTTCCCAGGCTAGTGTCATGTGAGACCCAGTCCTGGCTGACTGTCAGGCCCTACCTGAGTTTCAGTCTTGTAAAACACCCTGAAGCAGAGAACCCAGTTAAATCATGCCCAGGGTTCTTACCCATAGAAATTATGAGATCATACATACATACATATATATATATATATATATATATATGTATATATGTATATATATGTTGGTTTAAGCTGCTAATTTTGTGGTTATTTGTTACACAGCAAGAGATAACTGTCTAACACACTTGCCCCAAGGCCATACAAGTAGTAAGGTGATGAATGAGGACATGAAACGGGGCAGTCTGGCTCTGATTTGGAAAATTTATGCTGACAGGTGCAATTTTAGAAGCATTTTACATGAGAATGCTTTTCTTTTTTACATCAGTGGTCACTCCTCTAATACGAGTTACAATTATAAAATTTCTCCTCATAAAAGTCAAAATTAATGGGTGAGCTCTGGGAGTCAAGTACTTCTATCTAGTGGAGTTATTGGATATCTATTTGTATCCATTGATAAGTAGATATTTTTAAGATAGTCCTGGGTAGGGGTAAGACTTGGACTTTGCCTGTTATTGGCATTTAGACAAACTCAAGTTTAATAGAGACCCTTGCAGCAGTCATTGTATATGGGAGATTATGGAGTTTCTGATATTGGATTTGCTTTCTGATATTGGGTATGTGTGTGTGTGAGAGAGAGAGAGAGAGAGAGAAAAATCAAAGAGGGTAAAAAACCCCCAAATACCCTGCATGCTCTATTCCCATCAGTTCTTTCTTCCTTGACCCACCCTTGCCCCTACCCCTCTTTCATAAATATATTCAAATTAACTCGGTTTCCAGAGACCCTTTACTAGACCCAGTGGCACAGAATTCTCATGCATCTTCCACTTGCTTCAAGCTCATTAAACGTATAATTAGTCTCTCTGGACAATAATCATGGTTGCTCAAGTTCATGAATTTCTTTCTCCCTAATCTCTAATTCCGGGTAGGTTTGTGTCCTAAGGCTTCAGAAAGACCAGTCTGTCATTAAATGGAGGGCTGTAAAGATTTTACTACCATCGTGTGCAACAAAGGCCTTGATCATGCTATTACTGCTCTATAGAGAGAATATAAACCAAAATGCTGTTTACATGCCCCCACTGAGGCTCCCTGCTTCCTGACAGCTGATGAATGTCTTGCTTTTTACCTCTGGAAGGACTGATTCAAATTATGACGGGTCATAGGAGGAAATAAATGTTGATATCTCGCCATAGCCTCAAAAAAATATTTTTCTACATCAGAGGAATTGCTTTGCCATTCCACACAGATGACAAACAACTAATATTTGAGGAGGAAAGGTGACAAGGCAGTTGAGATGCCTCGGAACAGGTATGCAGACAAATATAGCCCAAAATAGGAGAGAACCTGAAGCCAGATGTCCGAAGATCTGGGTTCCTATTTTTGTCTCCTTATTAATCTAATGGGAGGCTGAGACAAAGCACTCAACCTCTCTGGGACTTCATAAAAGTAAGATGGGGAAAGAGAGATTGGTTAAAGATTTATTTAAGTTCATCTTCCTAAAATCAAACTTTTTCTTCAAATATACATTGGGATGGGTGCTGAAAGCGCGTTTACTACATCCCACCCCCAGCAATCCACGTTGTTTTTTTTGGTGATATAATTCCAAGCCCACTGTAATAGGTGGTTCATCCAGATTTGACATCCTGGGTTATAGTTGATCTTGAATCCCATCTCTGAGAATTCTGGATGACTCAGCAGTCCTGAACAGTTGTCACAAAGTGATACTGATACTTAAAACAGTGACAGCAAGCCGCTGCAAGGGACTGAGGTACCTTCTGAATTGGCAATTAGAATTTTATTAGATTTAATAAAGTTTCTCATGCATTCTGTTACCACACACTTGTTTTATTAGCCAAAGTCCTGGATTACCTAGAATACTACATTTCATATACCAGGGGGAGGTAAGAGAACGTACCATGATCAGAGGCCAGGATCACTGCCCAGGATATCTGCAGAACCAGAGATGACAGATTTTTTTTTGGTAACCTCTTAAATTTTTTTACCTCACCGTAGTTTCAGTGTTGCTGTGGATCACATCATTTTTTGAATTAAGATTTTATATATTTATCTGCTTGTGAGACAGAGGGAGTGCATGAGCGAGCATTTAAGTGGGGGGAGAGGCAAAAGGAGAGGGAGAGAGAGAATCTCAAGAAGACTCTGCCCTGAGTGCAGAGCCTGGGGGGCAAGTGGGGAGGAGGGCACTCAATCTCATGACCCTGAGATCATGACCTGAGCCAAAATCAAGAGTTGGACACTTAACTGAGTCACCCAGGCACCCCCACAAATCATTTTTTAACACACATCTCCACTAAAGTATTTTTATTCTTCCCCTACCCCAAATAGGGTTGATTGGTACTTATTGTTAGACACATATTAATGAAGAGGAGTGAACAGTAAGCAAACACTCCTCAAAGTTGTGGTTTCAACAAAGGAATTCCTGAGAACTTGAGAACAAAGCGAAGCCCACAAACAGGTTTACAAAACCTCCATGAAACCACAGTGTCCTTTGCTCACTCACTTGTGGATGATGTCTCCCCCTCTCTCCCCCCGCCCATACATGGCAGGATACCAACACTTTCTTTTTCTTGAAATGCCCACTGTATGGCAGATATTATGCTAGGCACTTTTTACATGAATCCCATTTAATTCTTTCACCTGTAAATTAGATATTCTATTCACTTCCAGATGAGGAAAATGAGAAGCAGAAAGTTCTATACCTCCCTTGAGGTTATAATACTAATTTGTGAGGGAACCGATGTTCAAATTTGGGTAAACTGACCCCCAAATTGGTACTATCTCTATCACATCTGGTATATTAAGAGAAACAAAATGGCCAGGCTACATTCTCTTCAGAAAATATCACCATATATGCCATCTGCTGGGGGAGGGGGAGAAGAAATTCTGGGTTTATATTAAGCTAATTCTCTCCACAACTAAATTGCTGTTGATCAGCCACCAGTGCACAGTGTCTCTAATCCCACCGCCTGCTCCAGCGCGGTGTGGGGGGCTTGCCAAGCACACTACACCACAGGGACTTCACGGTAGGCAAACTTGTATCAAATATTCTCTCTACTGAGATAAGGAAGACGCAAATCATTTTCGTGATCAAACAGCATGAAACTTTTAAATAGGTAGAGATTACATATTACCTCTTATTGCTGAAAATCTCAATAAAGATACTATAAACAGAAATCTACACATACAACAAATCACACTTGTATCTGATTTATGTTTGGTTATAAATTATTGAATCATGTGAATATAGTGCTGGAATGGAGCCCAGACCAGGAAATGTTAAAAAAGAAATAAAAGAAATAAAATAAAAAAGAGAAAGAAAGCTCTTCTTTCTTTTCCCTACCCCACTCCCTCTCTCAGTTTTAAAGAAAAACCTGATGGAACCTGAAATTTACTCAGGTTGTCTTCCCTCCTTTGGCAATGTACTTTCCCAAATAACTGAAGGCTTCTCCATTTACTGTAGAATGGAAATGAAATGAATTACACAAGTAGTGAATACTCAATGTACCATAGACATTAATCATCATGTTCTCTTAAACGGGTTTGTTTTCCTGTATCTACATAATGGAACAATGAAAAAGGAAAGGCAGTTGACATTTCCATTGTATCAGAAGGAAAAAAAAAAGAGTCCCACATAAAAAAAAAAAGGGGAAAACATTGTAATGCATAAAGTAGTTATGAACAGTGATAAAGCATGTTCATTTTTTTAAACATTCATCTAAAATATATAATTATTATATCTTTTAATATAAATGAAATCTTAACAGAATAATTTTATGTCCTAAATTTTAAAATGTAAAAACCATTTGAATGGTGTCTTTTCCTGACATCATTTGTTCTTTCTTGCATTCTTCCATTCGTTGTATGCTCGTTGGCATGTGTGTATGTGTGTATGAGGGAGTGACATACAACATGAGGCTCCAAATGTCAAGTTACGACCTGTAAGAAGGGGACAGATAACGTCTAGGCCAGTGTCTGCTCAACTAAGATAAAAATATGACCAGCTGTATTGGGAATAAATGACACATCAAAGTAACAACCTTCTCATCTGCAGATTGGAAATCAATGCTCACATTAAAACATGTGTTTAGGTTTTGGGGTTTTTTAATAAGCTAGTTGCCTTTTGTAATGATCCAGCATCTGTATCTCTATAAGTAAGGCTAGTGGGGAAAAGTGCAGAAGAAGCAGTCAGAGCCTTTGAACATTTGGCCTCTTTCTTTCTCAGCCTAAAACAGTGTCCTGGCCAAATAAAATGGACAATCAGGAGATAGGCAGTCCTTAGCAAAGGCTCTGGAACACTCTCTACAGCTGTGCTGAGTCCAAGGTCAAGGACAGCTATGAAGAGTAGCAGGAGCTACTATAATGAGGATACCAGTCGAGTTTCATTTTGCATGATGATTCCAGTTGGTTGGTAGTGTCCTCCTTGAGTATTATGTTAGAGGGATTCTAAGGTGGTACATGAGATCCCAGTAAAGTGAACTTCAGTGAACTCATGCTGCCTGCCATGGGCACAGTAATCACATACAGACCAAGTACGTGCCATCCCTATATGTGCAACTAACAACTCTGTATCACAAGCAAGGGGAATTACATTAGAAGCATCTAAGACATTCAAAGGGTCCTAAGGTAGAGAGTGAGTAGACACACCCAACTGGAAGAACCATGGAATACTTTATGGAGGGGGTGAATTTCAAAGGGATTTCAGAAAGTTACAGAAGCGTCAAAGTCTTTTGGGGTAGCGAAAACTAAGAAAACATAGAAGGAGCAATATCCAAAGACTATTTGGAGAAATAATGAATAGTTTTGTTTGGCAGGTGGGCAAGGTAACCTAAGAGGGATGAGAGATGGGATAGGAAAGTTAACTTGGGGAGATCCTAGATAAGGCCTTGCCATAGTGTAAAAGTGTTATTATCAGTCTTGACAGGTAATGGGGATCCACTGAAAAACTCCAAAGCATAGAGTAATATAATTATAGTTGGGCTTTGGAATGATGAATCTGGCAAACAATTCACAGAATAAATTTGATGGGAGATCTTTATAGAAAATAAACCTGCCCACTACAACACTGTAAACTGGGGGTATTAGAATGCTGAGCAAAAGATAGAATATTTCATGAGAGAATTCAGAGAATTTACTGGATGTTATGATGCAAAATAAGTACTTTTTATAAAGATTTAACTTTTGAGCCTGATAAAAAGTAGAATTAACAGAAATAAGGAGATAACTTTAGTGAGATGGCTAATTGCCTAATTTTAGTGTCATAGTTTTATATGACCTTGAACAAGATGCTTGATTTCTCTAAACCTCACTCCCTCATCTGTACCAAGAGTACACTCCTTATCACCTAAGGGTGTTTGAGATTGAGAAGTTAATTAAGGTAAAGCACTAAGTAGTGCCATAACTGGAAGAGTAATCACTAAAAGATCTGCTTCTTGTAATTATTAGAAAACTCAGGAAAAGGAATGCCTCAATTAGGAAAAATTTGGTTGCAAGGGACAAAACCCCACTTAAATAAATTCAAGGGAAAGTATGATTAAATAAAAACATGTAGAGAACTTTCAGAACCAAATGATATCAAGTATTGCTGATGTTCCCAGGAACCAAGCAATCAAGAAATTTACTCTTCCATATCCGTCTTCTCTCTTTTCCTGCTGAAGATTGGCTTCCACTACAAAGCTCTTATTTCTGCTTCTCTGTGAATTTCATTTTCCCAGCATCAACTCAGTTTCTATCTGCATATGACCTTAAAATTCGTGTGGCCAGTGCAGTCTTACTGATTCATTCTCTACATCCTGTTTTGAAATTTCCCCAGAAGACAGAATCCAGTTGGCTCAACACGTGTTCAGTGTCCATCTTGGCTCAGTAAGCATCTTTCTGGGTCTCAGGACTTAATTTGGTACAGGTCCACCATTCCTGGCTATGGCTAGGGGCAGGCTTACAAAAAATGGGTAGTTGGTGGAAAGAATAAATGGGAACTTTTAGAAGAAAGAATTAATTCAGGACAAGGAAAGATGGTATGTCCATTTTTGACCGGGTCAAGGGTCTTTCAAACACGTCAAGAAACCAATTTCAAAGCAGCATGTGGATCTAGAGTTTGGAAAGGATTAGGTCCAGGAATATAGATCGGTGAGTCAGCTGCTTAGGAGGTGATAATTGATGCTGCAGAGGAGCTAATGAAAATCCTAGGGAAAGAAATAGTACCCGAAGAGAACAGTTTGTTTTTGCCAACTTTCTTATGGCCCACAATCTGATTTCTTATATTATCTTCACTGGAAACAATTCCACTGACCTCGATTACCTCAGGCCCCAGACTTTTGTGTTTTTTTAGTACAGAATGCAATGACAGCTCTGAAATAATAAATACAACACATGCACACACACACACACACACACACGAGATCCTATTTCTTTTTTTAACAGTAAAAATAAAACTGCAAAACAGACTAAACAAAACCAAGATATTCCTATATTCTTTGCAAAATTAGATGGGGCCATGCCTTTTGGTCATTGTCAGGATGCTAAACAAGTGATCATTAAAATGCCTGATGGCAATGTCAAAAGTAAGCCAAGAAGCAGCAAGGCCTGGTGCAGCAACGTGGTTTATCCGATCAAAGTGGAGAATGGTGTGCCCAGAGGGTCTATGGGTAGAACCACACAGCCATCAGAAGCCATACTGAAACTACCTTACAGATCATGAGACTCAAGGTCTTCACAGATTTTTACTGCAAAACCTTTTTTCCAATGCAAGGTTGCTTGCCATGCCCTAACCTAAGAGATGAAAGGTATGACTCCTCTGGCTGAAATGGGAATGGAGGGCCTAGAGTAAGCTATTTGGCTTCCATCACACCTCAAGCGTGTAGTAAGGTGACTCTCCTAAACCCTGAAGTTTCCCCAAGAAACAGAATTTGAAAGACAGTAACAGCAACTGATGCCCTCTAGGCCACTGAGGAAAGTCTTCCAGTCTGAAATTCAGGAGACCCAGATATGGATCCTGGCAGGAGTGCTGAGCTTCAGGTAGTAAGCTTTGGATTAAAAAAAAATAAAATCCAGTTTACATCCAAGTACTGGGCCATACCAGCTACATGATGAAGGTCTAATCCTCATAATTATCATTTCTCTTCATTATTTTTTCTAATCCTCACAATAGGATTTCTGTTTTATCTGGGCTATTGTGATGACTCAGTAGTAAGAAGCGTCATTCTATAGTGCCTGGTATCACAGCAAGACCTCGGGAAAGTAGTTATAAGTCTACTTGCTTCTTGAATAGTCACAACATCTTTGGTCTCAAATTTGCCTGTAAAATGAGAAATTAGGACTAGGCGAACCCAAATCAGAATTTCTAGGGGTTTATGAAGCAGAACTGGACAAGGTAAGTCAGAAAATCCTATCTTACTATAATTGTTCCAGTAGGGGCCACATACTCCAAAATTCCTGATAAAGCCTTTGAACTGTACTATTCTGTCCCCTTAATTCTATATGAAAGCAACTAACTGAAGAACAGCAATAATTAAGTCAGTCTGCTGGTCCATTCTGAGTGACCTACTGTGGATTGAGTAGAAGAAAATATGAGTATAAATTAATAAACATGGAAGGAAAATGTGTTAAGATATTGTTTATAACCCCTTCCTTGTATTTCCCACTTCACTCCTTCTAAGAGTAGCCAGCCTCTTTCTAGACTTCAGGCTGAGAAAATAACTTGCAGGTCACATGCCCTTTGTGAAAACTGAGGTTTAGCAATGAAATTGAACAAATGCACCTGTGGGGGGAGAAGCCCAGAGCTTTTGATTGCAGAGATAGGAACAGGAAGATCTTTTCCACAATACTGATAAATGGATGGAAGAGGGTGCATTCCACAGGTGATGGAAACCTATATCCACTCATTCTCAGCACCCTACAAAATGGACAGAGCTAGAGTTGATGGAGATAGCTGAATGATGTGCCTGGGGAGACAGGACTCTAAAAACTGGGCTCCCAGCTTTGAAAAGATTCCTATTTTCTGTGCCGAAATAGATACTGGTTGGTTTTGCATGTCCAACATCGATTCCCTGTTCTTCTGATAACATTTTTAACTTTTCTTTTTTTTTTTTAAGATTATTTATTTTTTGACAGAGAGAGACACAGTGAGAGAGGGAACACAAGCAAGGGGAGTGGGAGAGGGAGAAGCAGGCCTCCTGCGGAGCAAGGAGCGGGATGCGGGGCTCGATCCTAGGACCCTGGGATCACGATCTGAGTCGAAGGCAGATGCTTAATGACTGAGCCACCCAGGTGCCCCCATTTTTAACTTTTCATTATGGACTTCTCCCTCCCTCAGTCAGTGATTCATGCAGAATGATCTATCAGCAACACTTAACCTAAACATTGCAATGAGACCCAATTAAGGACACATTTGTTGGAAGAGCTAAAGAACTCTTTTATATCCACTAGGATGACCAGCAAGTGAGGATGGGTGTGTGGGGTGGTAGGCAGCATACATTTCACCATGCTGGTAATGAAATTATCCCAGAGAAAACAGGTAGGAGAGAAAGAAAGATTCTTAACAGTGTTTGAGTACCTTTATCTATCAACATCCCAGTACTGTCCAGTGTAGACTATATGAAATGCTCAAATGCTTTTGGGGGTCCATGAGACCCTAAGATCATCATAGTACTCTAGAAAGGGCTGAATTCCCACCAGTCTATGAAATGGGGGCTTAGAAGAGGGTTATGATTTAAGATAATAAAAATAAGAGTATGTGGCTTTTCCTATATACCTGAATCTATGCAGAACAATCTAACACCCACTTTAGCAGCAAAGAGTGTCCTCCACAGGAGGTCAGCTACCTCTTACTTGATTCTGTAAGTGGCTTCCCTACAGATATTGATAACTGACCCAGTGCTCAATTCTTCAGGCATCAGACAATATCAATAGGGCTAGCTAGCTCTTAGCTGCTCTTTCCCTTGGATGATTATCCAATTAAGAGATAGTTGCAATGGTCCGCTCTATCTCATGGTGACTGTAGGTGAATGGGAAGGGTTTAGAAACTTCAATAGGCTTTACCTTTCTTCAGATGCCTTCTTAGGTTAAAGAATTAGCTCATCTACCCCTCACATCACGGGAGATAAAGCCTATTTACTCTTTAGTAGAGTGGTAGAGATCAATATACAAATGACAACTTCTAGATTAAAGGTGGATTAAAAAAAAAAAAAAAAAGAATGGTTATTTCCATCAAGCATTAGAGTACTCTGCAGTTCCAGTTATCCTTCTTAATTCTGCCTTTGTCCTTGGATGGCCACACTTGGCAACCTGATAATGACGTGTGACTACATTACTGGAAAATCTAGATGCCATAGCTGACACAGTATAAATATGTGACATTGTCTCTGATTTCACCATCAGAACACTGGCATTTCATTCTAAAACTGTAATCTCTATAGAATGCAAATATTATGAGCGGATCTCTTGCCTAAAATCTCCAATACTTTCCTACAGATGATAGGAAAGAGAATGAGGAAAACGGGGTGCTGAAAATATAGAGACCACAAAAGAACTGTTCCAGAATGTAGTTGTCAAGCTCACCTGCATGGGATTTTCAGTATGGTCGACACCAAGAAAACTAGATAAAAAACCAAGCATGACAGTGGCTACTTCTTGACAAGTGGAAGGACTAGAGGCCAAGGTGAATTACAGAAGCCTATATCTGTATAAATATTTAAAGCTGAGATCAGATTTGCATATTTTTTTAAACATTTAAGTAGCAAACTCCTTGTTTAAAAATTAAATCAAAGAAGAGGGATGGAAACTGTATTTAAAAATATGCTATTTTGGGGGGGGTGTCTGGATGGCTCAGATGATTGAGCGGCCTACTCTTGATTTCAGCTCAAATCGTGATCTCCTCTGGTTCCACGCTCTGCTTGTCCCTCTCCCTCCCCTTCTGGCCCCCAATCTCTCACAGGCGCATATTCACACTCTCTCTAAAATAAGTAAAATCTTTAAGAAAAATGCTATTTTGAATGCACAGTTCTACAACTACATTGTTGTATTTATTCCTCACTACAAAGGTGTGAAGGAGAGGTTGTTATTCTATTTTATACTTTAAGTTCAGAGGAATCAGATGAGTTTGCAAATATCGCAGTTACTCCCAAGTGGAGACAGGAGGCACACCAAGGCCGCCTGACTTGAAACTCACTCTCCTTCAGCTCCAGCCTATGTGAAGGTCAAAAGTGCTTTGTGTCCTATGAATGGGTGAAATCAGAAATGCTAGGAAGTCTGCCTTGCTTTCTCTGACCAAACAGG
Organism: Halichoerus grypus; assembly: GCF_964656455.1. NCBI lineage: Eukaryota > Metazoa > Chordata > Mammalia > Carnivora > Phocidae > Halichoerus > Halichoerus grypus. Next base: position 36,237,284 of record NC_135722.1, read on the forward strand.
CTACAACCCCTTTCCTTAAGTTTCAGTGATGCACGTTTCCACCTGCCAACTATAGTCTAACAGATCCTTGGTACAGTTCTGAGGTTATGAACTACACTGGCCTCCAGGAGGAACTCAGAAAATTAGGTCAATTTTCACTTTCTGGGAGTGTCCCCCCAGGGAACATAGTATAACTTACCTAAATTGCTGATGTTAGTAGGATGCAGGACCAGTACCTAATGCCTAAGTGTGACAGGGCTTCACAGTCCTCACCTGGGCTCCCACTTGCCAGGTAAGTATTTTGCATTTAAGAATTTGGGGGAAAAAAAGATTCTGTTTTACATTTTTCAAAGTAATAAATAAAGTCTTCCCAATCGCCCCTTTTAATTATCTGGTTTTTTTCTAATTACCCTGGACAGCTTTACGTTTGCAGGTGACTTACATTGGCTAAAATATATATTTTTCTTCTCAAGGAGCTCTGGCTGCAGATTCTATACCGTCAATCCAATAAAAATCTTTTACGTTTTCATTGAAAAGACACTTTGTATGTTCTATTAAGATTGCTTTATAGCAAGTGGTATTTCAGCTTTTAACAGCCAATGTTACAGAAAGGGTTGTATAATTTGAAGTAGAAAGAAAGGAATAGAGACTAAATGTGGTGCTTTTCTTTGCCATAATCTTTCTATAGCTCTGTGACATTCAAAGACACACTGTGAAATTTGTCATTGCTGCCATCACTGGTGTCTGAAATGTGTTATTTTCTGTTTGACTGACATAGGCCCTTACAAAGTCAGTATCTCTCTCCCTCTCCCCCCCACCTCCTTCCCTCCCTCTCATCTCTCTTCTTAACATTTTCTGTCTTCCTCTGACTTCTACGCCTAGTGCTTTAACCCGCAGTGATGTGGACAGGGACCATTAACCACGAAACGGGTGGACAGATGGAAAGAGAAGAGCTGAAATCGGCATAATCATATTGGAAGATACATGCTGAAGGGTGACATATTAATGAAACCAGAAGTCTAACTTTTTTCTTTTATTTGTGGCCTAGACCAGTCATAAGTACATGCTCACTGAGCTTTCTAATGGGATCTGATTTGGGCGGAGCACAAATGAAAGTTTCCCTCAATTCAAGAAATGGAGAGACACACAGAGGGCGCTGCATGTTTACCAACTTGAAGAGAGAACAGGAAAATGGCAGGAGGGCTGTGAATATATAGGGTGGCAGAATTATGACCCCCCTCCCACCCCCCGATGAACTTGGCAGCCTTGAGCTATGTATCAAATCCAAAAGGGGAAGTTATATGGGGAAAAAGTTTCAGATTAGTCACTCAGCTGCTGGGAAGCTGTTACATGGAAGGGATCAATAGCTGAATTATAAGGAGGCAGATTTCACCTGAAAATAGGAATGACTATGAAAATTTGATGAAATGTGCTGCTTCAGTGGGAGTGAGTCCCTTTCGCAGACAACAACCACCATCCCCACCATAAACAGACTAGAAGGAATTCATATGGAAGCAAGCTTTGGGGGGAGAGTGGGAGATGGGGTGAATGAGAGATCTGACCTTAATCTCCAATCTTGAGATTCCAGAAAGGATCCTATGACCCAAACTAGAGTTTTATTAAAGTTGACTTTCTTGGGGCGCCTGGGTGGCTCAGCTGGTTAAGCCTTCGGCTCGGGTCATGATCCCAGGGTCCTGGGATTGAGCCCCGCATCAGACTCCCTGCTCAGCAGGCAGCCTGCTTCTTCTCCCTCTCCCTCTCCCTGCTGTTCCCCCTGCTTCTGCTCTCTCTCCCTCTGTCAAATAAATTTTAAAAATCTTACAAAAAATAAAGTTGACTTTCTTCAAGAAGCGTGAAAATGAAGGGAAAACAGAAACACAGAACTAGAAGTTATTTCCAAGTAACATCTAATCACGGAGTAGCCCACCAGGAACGGGTACAGAAATAATCTTTCATATTTGCACAGATACTCCATCTGTGAAATTCTAAACTAAGTGGCAATGCTACACTGAAGCAGCTATGAGAAAGAAACTGACTTGTCCAGGGTAAGGAGGCCAATCGTGTTCTTTCCTTACCACCATCACCTCTATGAATTTCCCTTAGCAGCGCCACCACTGTCTCCCCTCAGCAGCATTTCCCGCCCTCAGCAGCAGAGCTCTGACAGATGACAGATGTCAGCACAGTAATGGGCAGCAGAGTGCAGAACAATGCGGGCCCCTGGAGCTTGCTTGCCTTAACTTGAACCCTGGAACTGCCACATTCCACCTTCACCTGGGGTTAAATTACTTATTATCTCTGTCTCCATCCCCTCATCCCTCATCTGTAAAATGGGGGAAACCTCTTGTCTGCATGTTGATGCTCACATCAGCAAATACATGGAAAAAACCTTCAATATGCATCTGGTACAGTTAGTGCTCAATAAATGTTGTCTATGATCATTTTTACTTATCCTTCAAAAATTCATTTAACCATTGTTATTCTAACTTGACAGGTAAGGAAACTAAAACCCAATGAAGTTATGAGACTTGCCCAGTGATACATAATGGTAAGCGTTAAAATAAGAATCCAAAGTCATGTCTAGCCTTATCCAAAAACCCATGCTCTTCTTACCTCCTTCCTCAAGTTCTACCAGATGACAATAACCGAATACCATCAAAATGAGAGTGTCAACAATACAGCTTGACCAAATGCCTAGTAACTAATAATGAAACCAAACACACAATTCATTGTTTCTTAGCAACCTCCCAATCATGAAGTATTTGTCCACTTGGAGACATATGGCTGACCTGAAATAAATAGGTTTCATATTCCATTACCATCCCTAATGCTTTATTTTCCTTGGGCCTATCCAGCTAATTTCAAAGAGAAGCCTGTGGAAATACAGCTGGTTACACCTGCTGAGGCCATCTAAGTTTTTTTTTTTTTCTTCAAAAGAGAGATGACTGTTATTCCTAGTGACATACAAATCAAAATATTGTAATGACCATTCTGAGTAGTGTTTCTAACTACTACTGAATAACTGGATCACTTAGGAGTTATTAGTTCCAATTAATGCTATGAAAATCACTGACTATACGTTCTCCACTTAAAGTGTAAGGAATCAGAAGGAAAGAGAAATGGAAAAATGAGCATACAAAGTAAGAACGGAGTAGGAATAAACTTTTTAAGCAAGCAAATATGAGTAAAAACAAAAGTAGCTCTTAAACACCATACAAAGGAACTTGGAATTCAGTTCAGAGGCCATTTCTTGAGCATCTATCTTGTACCAGATACCATAAAGGTCATTGGTAAAATAGTTTTATTCTCTGCTGTAATGAAACCTTGTGCTCCTTCCACCTGCCCTCCTTACATTGGACCTCTCTGAGGTTATACAAGGATTCCTGCCTTTGCCTGAGGCCAGTCTCCTTTGATCCTCCTGCTGATTCTAATTTTCTCCAACATTGGTGGTACCTCTTAGATCTTCTGTCTTGCCAAGGTAATTATGTCTAGTCCCATGGCTCCAGAAACTTTCCATAAAGCTGAACTCATGCACATTTATGAGTCATCCAACATGAGAGCAGAGATAGGGAGTAAATCACACAAGGCTTTAAGATTGCTAGAAAAGGAGGAACCACACATGTCATATTTTTTAATGAACATTTCAAGAAACAGAGAGGCTCAGGGGACATAGTTTGTAGCCATGTTCAGAGATGGGTGCTTGGAACTACAGTGTACAGTTATAAAGTCCACCCATGGGCATTCCAATAGAAGACACAGTGAGTAAGCCAAGTCTATTATTATTATTAATCTCTTCTGTAAAAAAGTAATAGTTTATGATATATCATTAATATAAAAATAAGATATAGTCTAATATCTATAGTATGGGCTAACTTGTTAATTAAAAATATATTTTTAAAGTTTATATAGAATTTTATATTCCTTATATAACATTAATATTTAATATGCATAATTTTAATTTTTTAACTTTATTTATTAGTAACCTCTATACCCAACATGGGGCTTGAACTCACAACCCCAAGATCAAGAGCTGCATGCTCTTCTGACTGAGCCAGCGAGATGCCCCTAATATGCATGATTTTAGGTAATTTAAAATCTGGTTTTAGAGCACATGTGACTACAAAATACTACTTGTATAGTTATATAAGATTTAGTGTAAATGGACATTTAATATATAATTTACATGTTTCATAGGACTTAAAATGATAAAATATGCATATTTTTTAAATTGAATTTTTTTTAAAAAGTACACATAATTATGCAAAGTGAAATAGAGTACCATGAGTATTTCCTCCCTTGGTGTAAAGATTTGAATAATTTTAATTTTGTCCTTTTTACTTTTCCACATTTTCACATATTTCCAATGAAAATGTATCATTTTTTTAGCTCACAAAAATCAGTGGAACCCTTTAAGACATGTGAAAAATGGTGAAGCCATTCATGCCTAATACTATGAGCCAGCTCTTGTTTTACACAGATATATTACTTTTCAAAATAATTATAAATTATTTATGTAATTTGCACAAAAATATAAGCTCAATATTTACTGTGGTCTTTATAATCCTCATATATATGCATATATATATATATATACACACACACACACACACATTATACTATGAGGTTCATGCCCATGTGTATATATACATACATACATACATATATACACACATACTTATACATATATAATTATGTGAGGTCGTGTGTGTATATATACATACACACACATTTTTTCATGTCCTATGGCTCTGGGATAGAAAATAACTTTCTATATCAGAAGTAATAATCAAAAACTCACTGCAAACATTACAATTAATGAAAAAAACTTATGCCACAGTATTTTACGATGGGGAACAAAATGAGCATGTCTCATTTCTGCCACTACTTAACATCATTCTAATCTTAAAATCAACTAGGGAAAGACAGAAACCACCATAGAAAACTGGGCAAAATACATCAATAGGTAATTTAAAGAAGAGGCAATCTAAAGGCTAAGAAGCATAGGAAGAGATACTCAAACTCATTTGTACTTTGTAAAACTAAAACAATGATCAATCATTGACATATATCAGGTTGGCAAACAGACACCGGGATGATGCTATCTATACACTGGCAGAATCCTGCACTGTCAAGAGAAGTGTGGTCTGATGCAGCTGTTCTGGGAACAGTCTGTTAGTACTTCATCCAATAAAGTTTCGATATGCATTTTAACCCATCAGTCCCTTTTTGGGTCTATGTTTCAGGGAGCTCTTCACACAGGCCCAGGAGGGGACCATGAAGAGGCAGTTGGTAGTAACAGCGGTGGTGGGTGAGGGGGACTGTGGCCATCTGGGTTTTATTTTGGAGGGAAAGGGATGAGACCATAATAGAAGCAAGCACAGGAAGAGTCCTGCACTAGGATGCATTGCCAGTCCAAGGGAACTTGAAGCAAACAGGGCACTCAATCTAAATTTTACATTTAAACAAAGGTGCTGAGGTCTTAAAAGGGAAGAATCATGGTAAAATATATGGCATCATATCACTTAAATAAATTGCAAATCAAAATGCAAAGAACAGAAATTCACATTAAAGGAACACAGAGGAGTCAAGAGACTGAACTGGTACATTAAATGGTTGTCTGTGTGGTGGAGTGAGGAATGAGAACAGGGAGCAGTGAGAGAAGAGATTAAATAGATACACAAGAGAGAGAACTTACAATAATAGAATGATGGTGTGCAGCAACTGAGACGATTAACTCATCCTCCTGCATCTGAGCTTAATACAAGTAAGCATGATCCCACCTACCTTTCAAACTAGATTGCTCATCTTTCCCCAGATGTTTCTGTAACTTCACACTGCAAAATTCTGTTCGTGCCATTCTGTGTGGAATGCCACTTCTCTACTCTGAGTTGGATATGTCTGACTCATTCCTTAAGGTTCTATCCAAACACCCATCATTCATGACAATGTTCTTGATCCTTCCTCCATTTCCCCTAAACAGAAGGAATACTCCTCCACTGAAGTCCTACCAGAGCTCTTCATGGCTCTCATACAGGATTTATCCTCTTAAGATCAGGTATTAATCATTATTTATGTGCCTCTCTTATCTCCCATGGTAGCTCATGATCTGGATTCATTTTAAGCCATTTTTGTACACAGCAAGTAGTTGGTAACCATTTATGGGCTAAAAGAACACACACCGATTCTGCAATTCACAAGTGGCCCTAACTGCCTGGTTTTTGTATGTCTTTAGTCCTTTCTTTAGAAATCATTTGGGTTATTGGGATGAAATCAGTTTCTGTTTTTTTTTTTTAAGATTTTGTTTATTTATTTGACAGAGAGAGACACAGTGAGAGAGGGAACACAGGCAGCGGGGAGTGGGAGAGAGAAGCAGGCTTCCCACGGAGCAGGGAGCCTGATGCAGGGCTCCATCCCAGGACCCTGGGATCATGACCCGAGCCGAAGGCAGACACTTAACGACTGAGCCACCCAGGCGCCCCAGTTTCTGCTCTTTTATCTAGCATTCTGAATTCTAATTTTTACTTACTAAAGGAATCACAGCTTATTTTTTTATGTTTTATATGTGAACAAGTTAGGTAACTCTACAAAAGTGATTCTGGTTACTGGTATTAAAAATTGCTTTAGAAAACATTTGCATCCCACACTCCTTTCCTACAAGTTTAGTTCTCTTTACACTTTTCTCCTTTGGGAAAAGGTTACATTGCAGGTGATGAGCAAGTTCACAGGGTATGGCCTACTGAATTAATGATGCTTTGATGACAAGTATCAGGGCAAAAATTCATTTACACGATGAAGGAGGCTTCATCATCAGGTATGTGCGAGTGAAAACTGCTTCTGCCAAAACATGCAACTGCGTGTCCCTGGAATTGAAGAAGGTACTGAAAAGACATTTAAAGTCTGTATGAATTGACCTGGTCTCTCCAGATGAGATGTCATCTCAGCTAGTGTTTTTTTTTTTTTTCTCCTAATCAATAAATTCTCATACTTGGTTGATTTTGAGGATTGATGTTTCTTTTTTATTATTTTTTCAGGCTCCTTCATCTTTGAGCCTTCGATTCTGGTGTTATTTTCAGAGAGGCCAATGTAATTTCTACTGGTGTCAAAAAGTAGAATTATGCTCTTAATATTTCATGCTTTTCAAGGTTCTACCTTGTAACATGACCTGTGATATTTCCCATAGAGTGTTAAATAATGGAGGAATTACTATTACTAGAACAATAGAAGGGATTCCACTCTATCATGAAAAACTTGGTCCGCAATCACTGATTCCATTTTAGTGGGTGAAGTGAGGCCGAGAAATTGAATGGGTCATTTCAGTCAATGTTAGAAGGATTTCTTTGGTCTCTTGCCCCAAGGATCAAAAATAGGATTTTCTTCCTATGTGTTTTATTTGGCCAAATATAGATTTCAAAAGTTAGAAAGGTTTTGTTGGCCTGCTAAAGTCATTTCATAATCTGCTTGATCTATCCCAGAAGAGATACTTGACTTCCCTAAATGTGATTAAGTTTCAATTCAAACCACCTCACCTTTATTATAAACAGAATTCTTCTCACCTGGAGATTTTCTCCAGAATTGGGGAATTTTGATTCATTCTGAAGAGATGGCAGACATGAAGAGGCTTAAGCAATCAGTTGTCATAGACATCTCTTCTCAGTGTTAATCGGGATTTCCCCCTCATACCTTGTTCACTTTCCAGTAAACCTGCCCACATTTTATCCTCCCACTTTTCTATTTCTTAGTGGTTTTCAGTACACTTTTCATGGTGAGTTTTCCTAGTCTAGCTGCTTCCAAATAAAACTGTGTAGTGCATCTTAATTCTCCCCAATCCACTTAATTCCCCTCATATTTAACTCCACCAAGTATCTTCATCATCAGCTCTAAACAAACCCATACCATCTGGTCCTATTAAAATTGGGGGCCTATGTGACAAAAACTGGTAATTCTTATTCCTTCTACGTAGGGAAACTTGTAGCTGGAGGATAGAGACTTTCAATGTAATTCCTTAAATTTATAGAATATCTGAATATTCTAACATATATAAGCATTACCTCCTAAAAACATTAATTAATATTTAAATTTTAAAACATGGTGCTTCTTAGGAGTTTACTCCTAAGACAACAGTCAGGGATGGCATTATCAAATTATATAATTTCTGCTACATGTTAATGAATTTATGTGTCTTCCCTCCCAAGACACATAATCAATTAACCCAGGTACAAAACACTCCTCCTTTAAGATGATTTTAGGTTGGAAATTGCATAGTGAATTCTGCTCACATACTTTATATATAATAACAGCTCTGTCAATGAGAGTCACAAAAGAAAAAGATTTCTCTGCCTAGGACAAGCACCTAAAACTCTAAAGAACAGATAAATGCATATACACATGAGTTCTGCATATATTATTTATGTTTATATTTTATGAGAGATAGTGCAGCACAGTCGAAAAAAAAAAAAAACCAAAACACATACAGATTTTAGAAGCAGGCAGCCCTTGGTTTGAATTCTAATTTCCCTGTGCTAATAGTAACACTTAACCTTAGATGATTTTCTTACATTTTCTCGACTTCAGTTTTCATGACTGCAAATTAAGGATGAAAATAATGTCTAATCTTGTAGGAGTGTGAGAATTAAAGGGAATTCTTTTACTAAGGGAATTCTTTTACTAAGATGCTTGGAACAAACCTGACATGGGCAAAGTACTTAATCGGTGGTAGACATGTGACCCACAAATAGAGGACGTCTATTCTAATGGTTACCACTCTAACTTCATCCAGCCTGCTCTACTGCCCCTAGGCCTTGGTTGAATTCTATTCTATTAACAGTACCATTGAAATCCAACAATCTTTTCCAACACCCAGACCTGAGAGGGATCCCTACTGTGAATGGCACCACTAGGATAGGGTATAAAATTACCCACCAGTCTTCCCAAACTCCAACCACATCAATACAGTCTATCCTTAAGAGTTGAAGTCAACTGCTACATAGTCCCCTCTCAATAGTGCCTCCTGAATCATACCATTCTTCCCCTCATTTCTCAATTGTAACCTCATTAATCCATTGCAGTGTATTTGTGAGATTCTAGTCAACATACTGTACAAAAATGTATGTACATTTGAGGGTTAGAGCAACTCTTGTGTTTGTAATGTTAATCTTCTGTGACTAAATGTTTTGTGAATATTAGGCAGAAAACAAATATATTAAAAAAGTGCATTTATTTCTAGAGTCACAAAGCTCTACTCTTGTCTAAATAATTTGCTCTTCAGCCACAGAATTTCTTTTAGCTTTACTATTTTTTATTCAGCATTAATTGTTTGCAATTTAACTCCTATTTTTTCATCAACAAAGTGTATTCAATTGTAATTATCCTCCCCAAATTTAATTTTGCTCTTCTGTGCCCAAAGCTATCAAAGCTTTTGACTCATAGGTCTTTCCATATTATTTCTCAGTTCTCCCTGGTATTTGTAACTTCCACTAAGGACCATCCGTAGATTTAATTAACTTGTTGAATCTTTCTTCTTCCAGATCATTAATGAAGTTGTTAAATAAGTCTGAGCCCAGTGTTCATCTCTGTGGTATCTTGATGGTCCTTCAACCCCAATTATGTACTATATTTCCCTTTACCATTTCCTCTTATTTACCTTCCCTTGGTCATTTCCCAAGCCACTGAAAGGCTCACTCCCAAATCACTTGAAAATGTATTTCAAATGAAATTTCATGTGAAATAGTTCTTGATTTTTTTAAAAACCTGACTTAACTATCCTTAGTGGAACAGTAATTTATAGTCCCAATTTCCCAAAACATCCTGCCAATTTATTTTTTTTATTTATTTATTTTTTTAAAAGATTTTATTTATTTATTTGAGAGAGAGAGAGAATGAGAGAGAGCACATGAGAGGGGGGAGGGTCAAAGGGAGAAGCAGACTCCCTGCCGAGCAGGGAGCCCGATGCGGGACTCGATCCAGGGACTCCAGGATCATGACCTGAGCCGAAGGCAGTCGCTTAACCAACTGAGCCACCCAGGCGCCCAACATCCTGCCAATTTAAAGGAATAATTCAAACATTTAAAGTTTAAATAATGCTCTATCAGTCTTTGAAATTAAATAGATAGTCTACTTCCAATGGGGAAATGTCTATCCTTTCAGGAAGCCTCTTCTAATTTTTTTTTTTTTTTGAGAGAGAGCAGCTGTCATGGGATACTTATAAATGGTGTTTCTTCTCCCAATCTTGTTTCTTCTAAAATAGAAATGTATTTTATAGCATCTAATTTCATAGTCTGTTATAATACTATTACGGTATATACGTTTTCATATTGGCCAGGGTCCCTTATGACTTTTCATCTATGGGTAAGAAACAATTTTAGAACAGAGGGGATACCTTCCAGTTAAAGATACTGGATTCAATACTCACATTTGCCTTTACTGTCTCCATCAAATACTAATAAAATAATATTAGAGACAAATTATGAAGGTCACAAACCCTCAAAAACAAAGCACCTTGGAGAAGAGACAAAGGAGACATAAGTTTGGAAGCTAGGAAAGAGATGAATGAGTTTAACTCACTCAGAAGAGATGGGAAAAATGACTCCTAGCCTGCAGTGGAGGAAGCAAAGAAGCAACTTGACTTGCATCACCAAACTCAGAAATTGGCAGCATCAGCTATCTCTGGAACTGCTGTGAGGTAAAGGGGAAAATTAATTGGAAATTACATAAATTCCTCAGGGCCACTCCCCTATCCAGACTGCTGTCCTTCTCCTGCCCCATCAAAGACTACAGTTTTATTTCCAGTATAGGGTACCACAAAAACTGGAAGACAGCTGAGAGCAAAGATACTGTGGGGCCAAGGTCAGGTTGCCCCAATATGAGCCACTTTGGCATAAAAACTATTTTATGTTAAAAAGCAATCAAAACCCAGAAGATTCAAGAAAAGCTCTTTACCTCCTCTTCAACTGCCTAAAATGAGTTTAGATAGAGGACCAGCTCCAGGAAGAGAGATATCACCATAGATAACTATATTATGGTATGAACTACGCATGGTAGAGAGGGAGGAACCTAGCAAGGCAGGTTTGATCACAGTCCTCTGTTTCTAAGTGGCCCAGCAAATATTTGCTTACCAAGCACTTACACTTTTTCATCTTCCCATGAGTTGTATCCCTGTCCTCTGAAGTCCCAAATCTCTACTCCCTCCCTCTCCTTAGTTCAGAATGACATATATACCTCATGTTGCCTCAATGTCTTTGAATCTCATGTCTGTTGGATTGCCTGTATGTATGAAATTAAATTTGATTTTCTCCTATTAATAAGTCATGTCAATTTGATTCTTAGTCCAGCTCGAAGGACGTTAAAGGACAGAAGAAATTCTTCTTTCCTGACAATACCACACTAAGAAAAAGGGGATTAAGTGAAAATTTACATAATGAATTTTGAAAACCCTTTGCCTTACCACCCCCAACCTCACTCTCAGAATGTTAGCAATGAAGTATAATTTCTCCAGAAATTTAATTCCTTCCATTAGATTGGAAGAATCTTCTCTATAAGATTGGAACAGCTCAAAAAGAATGAGCCTAAAATCATTTACATCAATACCCTGCATAGGTAAATTAAGGTTTCCACCAATGTTTCAATGTCTCACTCATAAAAGTGAGCAGATAGCTAAGGCTACTGGATGTGTGAGAAAAGGGAGATATAAGAACTGGCAGGAAAAAAAAAATCATGTTATAGAAAACAGACAATATTAATTTAAAAAAACTTCAAAAATTGTTGCCGTCTGCTCAAAAATATCAAAGAAGATTACTATCTACAAGAATTGGAAACAATATAAAAAGAAGATTCAGGAAACAGTAGTAAAACAGGATAGCAGAAATGAGTAACAACTTTGGAAGATAAAGTTGATGAAATGATGAAGTATCTCTGCCTCCCCAACAAAAAAAAAGTGAAATAAAAGGAGAAACAGATGATGAATGAGGCAGAAATAATCAAACAACCAGTCCAATCTAAAGGTCTAACACCCACATAATAGGAGTTCCAGAAATAAAGAAAAAAGACAATTCAGGAAAGTAAATATTAAAGAATTTTTTTTTAATCCCAGAAATAAAACCAGGAATTTTCAAATTGAAAGGCTCTTCAAAGTTCTCAGTACATTGGTTTCATAATAGGCCCTCACACAGGCACATCATCATCAAATTTTATAACACTGAGAATAAAAAAAAGTCTAGAATTTTCCAGAAAAAGAAAAGTCAGATGTCATTCAAATAGTCAAGAATAGAATGACACTGCACTTCTCAAAAATTATACTGAAAAATAAGAAAACAGAGTTACTCCTACAATGTTCTAAAGAAAACTGCTTTTTAATCTAAAATTCTAAGCCCATCCAAACTATCAACTAAGTACAAAGGTAGAGTAAAAACATTTTCATACATGCATTATTTGAAACATTTGAACAATTTATCTTCCACGCACTCTTTCTCAGGAAGCCAATTAAATATCTGTCCTATAAAAATGAGGTGGTAATCCAAAGAAGAGAAATAGCTAGGATTCAGGAAATAGGAGATCCAGCAAGAAAGAGATGATGTTGAAAGGAGATCCAAAGAAAAGAGCTCTGATAGAAACTTAAAGGGCTAACAGTATAGAATGGAAGAGGTCAGAAGGCTTTGGAAAAAACTTCCTTCAAGTTAAAGTTATAAAATATAAAATGCATTTCAATGTGTTAGGAGGATATTATTATTCAAGGAAAATTTAGGATTGAAATCAATGCTGAGTGAATGAAAGACTGGGTGAATAAACAGTAACAAAATGAGATAATAATTAAATCCAGATAAAGAAAGCATTTGTGTACTACAGGAAAACTAACGATAGCTAACTGTGTGGCTCCCATATAAATGTCATTTATATATACATAATAAGGTAAACACTGAATACTGGTCTCATCACAATTGACAAAGAGGGATATGGGAAGTGTCTTTGTGCGTACTGTGGGTGAGAAGTTGAGAAAGAGATGAATCTTTTATCTTCCATGGTGGTCAACAGATAATGCCTAAAACTGAGAAACCAAGAAATGGTGATATAAATGTATGATTATTAGCGATATGGGGAAGAAAATGAAGTACTATGGAGAGGAGGAATGGAGTAGGACCAGAGCAAAGAGTTGCTGTTTTTTCATAAGCAGTCATGTAGAACCATTCAACTTTTAAAACTATGTGCATCAGAAAAGGATAGTACAATAGATAAAATAGGAAAAGACTTGACTAGATACTTCATCATAAAGCAGTAAAATCAAATGCCCAATAAGCATGCAATACACGTTCAACTCTATTAGTCATCAGAAAAGTGCAAGGTAAAACCATAACATAGTACCATAACAAGAGGATGGCTGAAATAAAAAAGACAGTACCTAAGCTCTGATAAAGTTATGGTGTGATTGGAATTTCCACTTATTACTACTGGGAATATAAGTACAAAACTTTGGGAAATAGTTTGGTAGTATCTATTAAAGCTGAACCTAAGCATACCCAGCAATTCTGTTCTTAGATATGTACATATATGGAAATATTTGTATATAGTCACCCAAAGACATGTAGAAGAACATTTATTGTAGCAAAATAACCAACATCGTCAAGAGTTCAAATGTCCAAGAACAGAACGGATGCATACATTTTGGCATATCCGTAAAATGGAATACTATTCCAGAATTTAAAAACTACAGCTATAAGGGTAAATCTTACAAATCAAATGTCCAACAAAAGAAATCGAACAAAAGAGGCCATATAGTCTGATTCCATTTGTATGATGTTCAAAAACAGGCAAAACTAATCTATGGCGTTAGAAGTCAAGACAATGGCTCCTCTTGGTAGGGTCTTGGAAGAGGGCAGAAGACAGGGCTTCTGGGATACAGATAATCTTCTAATCTTCTTTTTAATCTTGGTTTGGGTTTCAAAGATGCTTTTAGCTTATGAAAATTCATTGAGTTGTATATATTTATGCTTTGTGTGCTTTTCTATCTACATATTATATTCAAATAAAAGCTTATTATCTTTCTGTGTGTTTTCTAGACTTTCTGCTTTTCCCTCCTCCTGCATTTCTAGAATTATTTCAGGGCCTTAAGATCACCCTTAAATAAGAGGGGATGGAATGTGACATTTACCAATCAAAGGTTTTACTAGATGGTAACTCTGCTAAGTATTACAAAAACCAGGGGGCACCTGTGTGGCTCAATCGGTTAAGCACCTCTGACTCTTGGTTTCAGCCCAGGTCATGATCTCAGGGTCATGAGATTGAGCCCCATATAGGGCTCCATGCTCAGTGGGAAGTCCCTTGAGATTCTCTCTCTCTCCTCCCTTTGCCCCTCCCCCTGCTCACCTTCTCCCCCCCTCTCTCAAAGTCTTTAAAAAAAAACTACAGAAACTGAACAGAGAAAAGGAGAGTGACAGAGAAATGATTCTTCAGAAATTCCTTCAATAATGCAGAGAGCTAGGAACTTATGAGAACAGAAACTACCTATTGTGCTGGAGAAGCAAATTCCAATCTCAAGCCTAACAGCTGTTTGAGCTTCCTTTTCCTCACCTATAAAATGAGGATAATAGTGGTATCTATCTTTAATCCATTTAAGTAATTCCCATAGTGGGTGGCACTTAGTCACTTCAAAAATACTGGCAACAGGTATGTTCATAGACTGGGGAATAAAGGTTTCTCTGAGACGCCCAGCACTTGTATGCTAATAACTATCAAAACAAATTTCACATCATGAAAGTCTATTTACTTGGCATTAAAATAAGTTTTTCTTGAGGAAAAAAATGAGGGTTGTTAAATCATAAAAAGATCTGCAGGCATACATGAAACAGACTTCAGATCTCATACAATCTTTATCTACAAACATCTGCTCAGAGGTCTTGTTTCCTTCTGATTTTTAAAATTTCACTTCTCTGAGGATGTGTCATGCCATACCCTACCATGTGAGAGGTGTTTTATTTTAGATAATATTTAATTATTAATCCCTGCTGGAGTGGCATTACTGAGATGCTCACAGTGTTTTTATTCTACTTCAAGTTCAAAGGTTGGATGGGGGAACTGAAAGCCCCTACTGGAATACCAGCTCAATGTTTATAACTCTCTGAAATCAGAAAACTAAGTTGAACCTACTTGAACATGTTTCTTTGTAAGTTAGAAATGATGTTTATTTCACAGTGGTTTCTTGAAGTGTTCTAAAAAGAAAATGGCTTTGAGAGATTTAGTGACTATGAAAAGTTCTAAGTACTGGCTACAATTGATAACATTGCTCTCAAATACAGAGGCTATAGACAGTCTGTACACTCCCGATTCTTTACCACCTACTAATTTATTATCGTCTACTATTTGCTAAGCAGACTTTCTCTAGTTCTTAGAACATCGAGAGGTTCTTGCTGCTCAGGAAGTCATATAACTTGGTCAATGACATATCATGGAGAGTGGCTGAGGTTGTCCAGCTTGAAAGGTCATACTGTGCCCCATTATCCTGGTGAAAGAATGCTCTATGGGTAAAAGAGTATTACAGTGGCATCCTTCTGGTGCTTTCAAGATTAAACCTCCATGTTAATGGGTTGGGGGAAGAGAAATGAACACTCCTATAAGGGAGAGACTAGGGGTGGCAGACAGAATAATGAAGAAAACTTAAAAAGCATGGAATTTTAAACCACCAGAGAATTCAAGTCCCAGATGTCCTCTTTATTACCTTTACAAACTTTAGCAATTTCTTTAATCTCGTAGCTTCTGTTCCATCATCTGTAAAACCAGGATGATAATACATCCTTTGTGCAGTTGTCACAAGATTAAAAGAGAGATGACATGGGTCCTGGAAGCATGCACTGGAGATTGTAAAGACCTGTCCTACGCGAAATATTTCTATTAAAGTACTACAAGGAAAGTTAGGCTCTCAAACCACTGATGTGCTATAGATAGTATACAGAGGAATCACAGTGGCGCACTCCGAATTCAGAGTTCAGTGAAGAAAAACAACACACAAGAGATGCACTCTGGCAAACTGTCAAAGCCTTTTAAATCAGCTTTGCCTTTTTGAACAGGACTGAGAAGATGGTGTTTAAAAGCCTGGACTTTGAGGCAAAAAGAACTGCTCAAATCACAGCTCTGGCACTTGTTAGCCCTCTAATCTTGGGCATATTACTTGATGGCTCTTAATCTCAATTTACTCAATAAATGAGGATAATCATTAATTTATTCACTAAGTATTTTTTGAGTGCATACTAAGTGTCAGGCACTCTTCAGAGAGCTGGAGCTACAGTGGCAAACACTGACGAAAGTCTCTGCCATCAGGGTAGTCAGCCCTCCGGTGGGGGGAAGACAAAAAACAAGACAGGTAAGTGATATAT
Source organism: Halichoerus grypus (assembly GCF_964656455.1). Taxonomy (NCBI): domain Eukaryota; kingdom Metazoa; phylum Chordata; class Mammalia; order Carnivora; family Phocidae; genus Halichoerus; species Halichoerus grypus. The sequence continues at coordinate 36,253,615 of NC_135722.1, forward strand.
TCAATGTCTTAAATGGTGACAAGTATGGTGAGGGGGGAAAAAAAGCAGAGAGTGGAGATATTATTGTTTGTAGCAAACTTTGGGGCTGCAATGTTAGTTGGTTAAAATTTTTATTTATTTATTTAAATAATCTTTACCCCCCAATGTGGGGCTTGAACTCATGAACTCAAGATTAAGAGTTGCACACTCTTCTGACTGAGCCAGCCAGGTGAGGCTGCAATTTTAATAGACTGGTAGGCAAGGCCACACTGACAAGTGATATTTGAGTAGAGACCTGAAGGAGGTAAAGAAATGAGTCATGTATATAAAGAACATTCCAACAAGAGGGAACTCTAGGGGCAAATGTCCTGAAGGGTACTTATAGGCCTGAAAAATGGCAAGTGGAAACAGTATAGAGTTATCTGATGAAATTAGGTAAGCGATATGGGGTTGGAAGGTGCGGATCAATGACTGGCTTCTGAGTTGAGGTTTAGATAACATAATAGATGTCAAACACTTAGCACAAGATCTAGCCTGAGCATTAAGTATTAAATATGTAGTTTAAATATTTAACCATTCTGACTCCAGTTTTCAGAGACTGGAGAAATACTGCAAGAGACACTGAGAAAAATTACGTAGAGAAAAACATAAACCTTTAACCAACTGAGCCATCCAGGCACCCCTAAACTGTTGGTGAGAATGCAAGCTGGTACAGCCACTCTAAAAAACAGTATGGATGTTCCTCAGGATGTTAAAAATAGAGCTACTGTACAACCCAGCAATTATACTACTAGGTGTTTACTCCAAAGACAGAGATGTATTGAAAGAAGGAGCACATGTACCCCAATGTTCACAGCAGCAATGTCCACAATAGCCAAACTGTGGAAAGAGCCAAGATGTCCTTCAATGGATGAATGGATAAAGAAGATGTGGTTCGTATATATAATGGAATATTACTCAGCCATCAGAAAGGTTGAGTACTCCCATTTACATCAACATAGATGGAATTGGAGGGGATTATGCTAAGTGAAATAAGTCAATCAGAGAAACACAATTATCAGATCGTTTCACTCATATGTGGAACATAAGGAATGGTGCAGAGAACAAAAGGGGTAACAGGGGGAAACTGAATGGGAAGAAATCAGAGAGGGAGATAAATCATAGGAGACTCTTGACTCCAGGGAATAAATTGAGGGTTGAGGAAAGGGAGGTAGGTGGGGAGATGGGGTAACTGGGTGATGGGCAATAAGGAGGGCACGTGATGTGATGAGCACTGGGTGTTATACTGAACTGATGAATCACTGAACATTATCTCAAAAACTAATGATGTATTATTATACCTTGGTTAATTGAATTTAAATAAAAAAAATAAACATCTTCAAAATGCTAATGCATGGGGTTTACAGGGAATGCACAAGTGACTGTGGTATTTCCCCATATCTGAAGACCTAGCATCTGGAAAAATTAAAGCTTGCCATTGGTTGCTTGACATCATTTTTACTGAAAGAGCGTCATGATAATTTGCTGACAGTAAATCAGAAAGTGTTTAAAAGTGCAATTTGCAGTTCTTTAACTGTTCCAATCAAGTGGTCCAATCCAGAAGGATTGCTTGGCAACTTAAGAACCTGGGAATCACCATATCTGGCTGTGCTTAGTAGAGCAGGGATGTGCTCTGACAGGCCAGGGAGGAAGGGGGAACTTACTTATCCTAACATAAACCACCTAGTTTATGTATCAAATTTTTTCTCATAGATAACTAGGGCTTCTGTCATTCAGAAACATATTATACAAATCCCATATGATCTCATTTATATTTCTTATCATTAACACCTTGGTGTGAGAAGAATAGGACCAGCAGGACAGGGATGAAGGAAAAGTGATTAGGACACATACCATTTTGGTTTGGAGATACTGTGGGATAATAATTGCTATATCAAGTTAATACTTTGTAGGTTTTGGGGGCAGGGGAGAGAAATTAAACTGTCTGTCAGCTATGCTATAGGGATGGGTGCTAGGAAGAGAGGGGAGAGAAAATGAGCCAACAGGCAGTTATTCACCATACATTTTAGGAAAGGGAAACCCAGGTCGATATGCAGCATGCTGGAAGGGGTTTAACCTTGACTAAGGAGTCAGAAAATACCTCTGAACAACAGCTTAAGCTAATATCTGTGTGAGAGAACAAGGGGGGACTGGATATGGTGGGGTAAGAAGGAAAGTGGAGAAAGTAAGCAAGGAGTTCCACATAGAGCCAATACCACAGGCAGAGGCCTGAGGAAGGAAAGTTATTGCTTTGAGAAAATCTGAAAAAGTTCAGTGTGGGTAGGGATTGATTATAACGTGAAATGGGGAAGTAGCTCAGAGAGAGTCAGTGATACTACTGAAAGGAGGCTGGGGTTTATGCCAAAGGTACTGGAGACCATTTAAGGTTCTTCAGCACAGAAGTAATTTGATTGTATTTATATTTTACAGGGTTGATATTGGCTGCAATGCAGGAAGAACATTCTTTTCTGAGGTAAGAACTGGACTTGGGGTCTACAGACTTGCTTTCTAGTCATAGCAGGCAAAAGCCACTCTGATGATTTAGATGAGGCAGTAGGATGGAGAGAAAAAAAAAAAAATAGACTGCAGTGATTGATTGAATGGGAAAGTGAGGGTAAAGGAGAAATCAAGGAAAACTCTGACTACATATGACCTAAAAATATCAGGGATGAAGGTGTGTGATTGACAACAATAATTTTCTTATTCTTCCCAAGACATACCATGATGACAGTGTTGTGTCTTTGGAGACCACCACAAAAACTAAGAGATCCTTATTATCTCTTGATTCAAAAAACGTTTTGGCCAACTGCTGTGTGCCAGGCACTGTCCTGGGTACTAAAGGCACAGTGGCAGTAAGACCAAAAGCCCTTCCCTCATGGAGCTTAAATCCTGGGTAGGCCGTCAAACCATACCAAAAAAGGCATGATCATGCCAGAGAGTGGTAAAGGCTTTGAAGACAATAAAACAGTAACCTGGAGGAGGACACGTATTATTTTATTTTCTTTAAAGATTTTATTTATTTGAGAGAGAAAGGGTGAGCAGGGGGAGGGCCAGAGGGACAAGCAGACTCGCCACTGAGCGCAGAGCCTGACGTGGGGCTCGATCCCAGGACTCTGAGATCATGACCTGAGCCGAAGTCAGACACTTAACCAACTGAGCCATCCAGGCGCCCTAGGACATGTATTATTTTAGTTAGGGATGAGGGTCTCTCTGAAGAGATAACTCTTGAACAAATACATAACATGAGGGAGCTGAAAATTCTCAGCAAACCAAAGAGTAAAGGAAACAGGACTAGAAAATCAAGGAGACCATTATGACTGCAAAGGATGGCATACAAGTGAGGGGAGCACACTGAATCGAAGGGGGCAGATAGGTAACGGGGTGGGGGAGGGTGCCCCAGAGCATGTAGTCTCACAGATCATTGTAATAACTGTGAAAATAGGGAGTCATGGAGCATTTGGGACAGAAGAGTGACTAGATCTAAATTATTTAATAATGTCCCCTTGATTACTTTGTTGAAAGGAGACTATAAATGTACCACGGCGGAAGGAAGGTAAGTCAGGTTTTTACATGCATCTGGATTAGAGATGATGATGTCATGTCCAAGAGTGATAGTGGTTGAGATGTGTAGTTTGGATTCTAGACATATGTTGGAGGCCAAGCAAAGATTTAGATATGTAGTGAAAAAAGTAAAGGACGATTTCAAGATCTTGATCCAGGGAATGTGAAAGGATAGATTCTGCCATCAACTGGAAGACCCATGAGGAAGACCACAGGAGGAGCAAGGTGAGAGGGAGAAGGATCAGAGGTATTCTGGCTTTACTGGAGACCCTCAATAACCACTCTTTTCCATTGTTTTAAATTAATATATTTGTGATCAACATCTAAGTCTGTTTGTTGCCAGCAGAGAGAATGTTACAAACAAAAGCTCAGGGATTAGTAAAACTAACTAAATAAAAGTGTATTTCCATGGCCAGAAGTGGTTTGGAACAGGCAGGAATGTAGATTATGTGAAAGAGAAGGAGGAGATAACGCTAGAGAAGTGGGCAGAGACCAGTCACGGAGGTCTTTATATATCGCGGCCACGGAATTTGCCTTTATCTCATAAACACTGAGAAAGTACTGAAAGGTTTTCTTAGCAAGGTATTCCTTAACAAAATAAAACCATGATAAGAAAACCTTTCAGTCCCTCCTCAGTGCTTATAAGATAAAGCATCCCCTCATGGACTCAATCTACTTTAGCTCAAATTGTGGCCACCCACAGATAACTTTAAGGTCTCTGTTAAACTGGCGAATGCTTTAAAATCACATTAGCCCACCAAGCCAGAAACTGCTTATCTCGTCAACCATTACCAGAATGAATGCATACATTTTGATGTTTGATTTATCATATTTTGGACCTGAGTGAACATTTTCAGGCAACTACCTTTTCTAATCAGTGGATTCTATTAGGAGAGAGTGATGCAAATCACAAGAGTTATATTCCCTCTCAGTCAGTCTATTGGCTTCAATTAGTCTTTTTCCACAGGATCTATAGTGCAGTATGTATTCTGGGATACAAAGAATTCTTAGATACTACTTACCGGGAAAGTTTGTAATTCCTGGGTTCCAGTTGGTCATATTTCCACAGACATTGGACTTTCTTTCTGGTTAGCCAGTGTGCTTCAAGTTACAGTGGTGTTTGTATTCCCCAGGGTGTAGGATTAAAAATGAATATATGAACCAAACTCCTGACTTTCACAGTTCAATAGTGTGAGCTTTCCTGGTGGGGAGCAAGAACTGCTTGTCATATAGTCAGGAATTATTTTCTGCTTTACTAACTAGACAAGGTAATACCTAATAGCTTTCATTTACTTGATGGGGAAGACCAATCTATTAAAAAGATTGGCTCCTTTCATTTTGCTTTCTGGAAAGGCATGCTGACAGAGCTACTGAAAATACACCAAATGTTTATACTAATGGCATTTCTGTCCTCCACCCCCAATATAATATGCTTTGACTTAGGTGTCTTTTAAATGAGATTTCAATTGGAGTCATTACAACTTGTGATTTACAAAATGAAAAGACTGGACCGTGTGAAATTTAAGGTTCTTCTCTGTACTCATTCATTTATTCATTTATCAAGTATTTACTGAACTCAAATGTAATAGGGTAAACTGGACTTCTCCCATGTCAGAGATGTGGCAGATGATAATGTATTAAGGATTCCTGCCTTCCAAAGCTGAGTGCTAGATTATTTTACAACACTTTCAAAAATGTGCTTACATTAACCATTAACCACCTTCCAGCTTTGTAAACAAAGGTCTAGAAATTCAGCAAGGCATGTTGAAAAGGCCCAAAGTAAGGATTTTGTTAAAGAAAGTTGTTTGGCATGCTGACTGTTCTAGGTGACTTGGGGGTGAGGGGTGGGAATGGGATAGAGGGAAGACATTCCTCTGAAAACTTGTTTAAGGGTGACAGACTTCAAGCACACCCAGAAATGTCCGCCAGATAGTGAAGGACATAGCAACTGGTATTTGATTCATACCTCAGAAATCTAAAGGTTAATGCCTAGATCTGTGGCTGCCTCAGCCACATGGCAGAGCAAAACCAAACAAACAAAAAACCCACATTAAGTGAAGGCTGCAGTTGGGCTGACAGAGGGGAAAAGAATCTGCTTTGTAGGAATCCTACAGAAGAGCATCAGAGCTTCCACCTAATCATCTGTGAAACTTACAGGGCCAAGGAGCCACAACAGAGGAGGGGACCTTCACAAGCTTAGAGCTACAGAAGGATGAAAGGATTGTCCATATCAATGGAACTTCATTTGGAAGTCCCTAATGACTGAAGACCCTCACCAAAGCCCTCATGAAGCAAGAACCAGCAACTGCACATCTCCCATCCAGAAGACCTCAAAGCTAGAAGACCACCATACTGGTTCTATGAGGCCTTATCCTCTTTCCCATAAAACTCTCACCCTGGGTAAGATTCAGGACACCTATGAATTTTAAAATAGGGTATTGAAGGAAAAAAAAAGGGGAACTGTCCACACCTGCTTCTCACTGCAGACTTCTCAGATTGAGGCAGGCTGATGAGTGGGGACAGTAAAAAGCTTTTACTTAGCGTTAATACAGTATTGACTTAGTTGCTTAACTGAGACCTTTTTTGGTCCTGAAAGCTCCCAAATAACACAAGGACCCGATAAGTCGTAGTGAGATCAACATCTTCCCGGCATTTTTTTCCCTGTATATAGTACATGTGTGTCTGTGCATAAAAATTGGACTCATACTGAACATGCCATTTTTACTTCATAATATCTAGTGCATAGAGAGTGCTCCCTAGATCCAGGAGATTTTAAAAATACCCTCCACTGGGGCAGTACTCTTCTTACTCTCATTTTTTAAATCAAGAAACTGAGGCACAAAAGATTGAAGTAACTTCCCAATAGAGCAAGGCTGTAAAATTGGACAGTGTGCTTCCAGAGTTTATATTCTTAACTGTACACTGTATGTCCCATCTCATGAAATAGTCTTCCGCCATAGGTTTTAAAGGTTCCAATCATTACCTGTAATTTCACTAATTCTCTATTGTTATAAATCTCGGTTGCTTTCAATGTATTATTATTTAAAATGCCATCCTTTCAAGGTTTTAAGCATATCCTCAAACCCCATTCATGTATCGTATCTATCTCTGATTATTCTCTCAGTGGAAATTCCTAGGGAAGTTTGAGGAATGAGTTTGGACCATGTTAAGGTTTTTCTAAGATGATTACTCCCATGTTATACAGGAAAAGCAGATGCTGCCCCATCACATAGCTAGTCAAGAGTGGAATTTGGGAAGAGCATCCAGGTTTCCTGGTGCCAAACTGAGAATCAGAATGTTGTTTTTCTACGTGAATTTGGGGAATCAAGAAGAGGGTAAGGAAATATTTGTAGAAGGAACAGGGGGCAGCCTTTTCGCTGAGGTCTCACGTCTGCCTAGTTACAAAGCCACCTATGCTATCAATAATACAGTGAGAACTTGGTGTTAAGTCTTCAATCTCAACTCCAACAAATAGGAAACAACAGCAAGAAAACATCATTCCCAAGAACCCTATCTAGGTTATACATGCCATTATTTCAGGTGAATTAACTCACTCTTTCCCCAGAGCAAAACTCTGGTGCATAAATTAGTATGTGTTCGCTTGATAAAAAATTATATAAAATGTTTATGGGACCAGAGAGAATATGAATTGGCAAAGATGACATGAATAAAAACACTTTGCATTTGAATGGAACAGCGCAAGGCCATAAGAGGGGCAGAAAGACGAGAGACCTTGGTAGGAGCAGATGAACATAAGGCATGGCTCCACCATTTACCTGCTGAATGTCCTTGGGGAAGTAGCCTATGATTTCTGAGTCTCAGTTTTATCACCTGGTAAATTGAGAACAGAATTAACGATAGAAATCATTTCCAGACACCTCCTATATGCCAGGCACTCTACCAAGTGATTTAAATAGATGATTTCATTTAATCTCACCATAATATTATGAAATAAATAATATTAAAAGCCCTTTTTTTAGTGCCTATCAAGCTCAGAAACAATACATATATCTGATCCCATAGCACAGGTTCTGAAACACCACCTTAAAATGAGCTAATGTGGCTTCAGAGATTGTGCTCTTAACCCCTATTTTGTTTACTCTCTTTCTGCCTTAGGCACAACGAAGATGTTGAAAGGAATATGTAAAAACAATGCACATAATGAAGTAGGAAATTATGGCTCATTCATCATAGGAGAACAAAATTTATTTGGTCTTCTATAGAATCTGTTTGGTTTAAGTGCCCTTGGACACAGGTAAAGCAATCAAGAAGCAACAGATGACTGGAAGGTGTATGAACTTTGGATTCAGCCATACATGGGTTTAGAACCTCAACTCCCCTACCGACTGGCTGAATAACATGCTTACATGTCCTCATCTGTGTTCAAAAGGGTGAAACTAGCTGCCTCCAAGAAGTAACAAATGCAAAATTTGGGGACTTATAAGAGATGGGTGGTAGGCTAATGGAAATTTCATTTCACAGAGGCTAAATAATTCATAAGGCACATCTAGGATCAGAACTCAGACCTCTGTCCCTTAGTCTAGTCCTCTTCCCCACCCCCGGCTGCATCCCTAATGTGTAGTCCAAGCCCCTGTTTGTGAACAAAAGGTATCACTCCCTACAGTTGTACTGAAATGAGTTGAAAATGTGTTGTCTCAAGGAGATGCCTGAAATCAGGCAAAATGATGATCCTGGCAGGTCAAGGACAGGGTTTTGAAATAGCTCCAAGCAGCTCTGAGGGTTAAGTGGCAATCCCACTTTGGAGCCATGGGGAAGTGTGTTGGACCTCTGGCCCAATTTCTCCATTGTAGCTGAAAAGAAGAAGAAAAGTCGAGTGGGTGGAGTTGAAGACAAGAAGAAGTTACCACACAAGGTCCTTGAGGTGAATAATCTCTGTTGGTGGGTTTGGGCTCGTCTCTTCTTCCACTGCAATGCCCCTCCTCTGCTAGTCTCTATTTCTGGAAATATCCAGAGCAGGGAATAGCTCCTCAAGCAAATTCACACTCAGATGACTTCAATGAAATTTTAATAGAGCATCTGTGTGCATTCTTCTTTGGTGGGGTGAACTCAGAGAAACCTCAAATCCCCGTATTTCCCTTTTAAATGATGCCACAAAGGCACTGCTTACTCCAGCACCTACTGGCTGCACGACAGCGGCAACTTTAGTAATGGAAGCCGCCATGTACTGAGCCCGCATGGGTGCCAGACCACCAGAGAAAGCTCCCGCTGAGAAAAGGTAAATAAACGTCCTAACTGCTAGGATTCTGAACAGGCGCATTTGCACTCCTCCTTTTCCCACATGCCTTCCTGTGATACCTGAAGAGGAAAAAGAAGTATTCTCTTCTCCATTTACAGAATGGAACCACTATCCACCTTCTTAAAAGCTCTTAAAATGCTTCCCTGAAATAAGGAAAGGCAGAGAAAATGCATATAGACGAATGCCAGTCCAGCGCTCTCAAAACCAGAGCAATATTTAAAATTTGGAAGAATACAGAACTCTTTATTTCTGACCATTCTGGTGGATGGATAACATACTCAGGGCAAACTGCTACCCTCTGTCTATATATCCGCAAGGCCCTGAGGCTTAGGGAAAAGAACAGAATAAATTACCTGGCAAAAAGTCATTTCCTCTTAAGGAAAAGTTAAAAGACCCCCAGGAACTGAGAAAAATGAAGTCCTTTTTGTGAGTTTTTATGTTCTTTGTAGTAATGATTTTTACAAGTTTAAAATAAACACAAATAATATTTACTGTATTAGAAAATCCAGATAACCAAAATAAGAAAACAATAGCTCCTGGAAATGATATTGTCAATGGATAACAGTGTCAAATTATTATTATTTTTTTTTGGCTATTTATTGATTTCCCTGAATATTCCTGATCAGGTTCTTCATATGCTTTGGAAAGGCTTTGCAGATTGTGAGAGTTCAGTGCTTGAGTTAAGAGAATAACATTTACAATAAAGGAACCCATTTCTGAAGTTATGTGGGAAAAAGTCAAGCTCTGCTATTTTTATAATATCAGCATATTTTTTCCCAGTTTTTTACATTATACTATTGTCTAGCCTATAGTTTGATGAGTACTGCCCAATTCTCACTGTCTGATTCACAAGATGTTGGTTATGAGTGTCTGAATTTATACAATTTAGAATTCATGGAATATACAAATAGGGAAATGCAGTAAAATTAGCTGTCTTGTGTGTACCACCAGAAAGAACATCTGCATTTATATCCCAGCCAAAACTCCCACTAAAAGTGACTGCCTGGTATTGTCAGAAAGAAATCATTATAGAGAAAATTCCATTTAAAGTGTGTGTATCTAAGTTTTATGAGACATTATCTGATTACATATATTGAAAACTTCCTTCTAAAAAAAAGAAAGAATAGGGGTGCCTGGGTGGCTCAATTGGTTAAGTGTCTGACTCTTGATTTCAGTGCAGGTCATGATCTCAGGGTCGTGAGATTGAGCCCCACATCGGGCTCCACACTGGGCATGGAGCCTGCTTAAGATTCTCTCTCTCCCACTCCCTCTGCCCCTTCCCCAGCTTGCACATGAACACATTCTCTAAGTACAAAAGGCAGGCAGGCAGGCAGGAAGGAAGGAAGGAAGGAAAGAGGGAGGTAAGGAAGAAGGGAGGGGGAGGGAGGAAGGAAGGAAAGAAGGAGGGAGGGAGGGAGGGAGGGAGGGAGGAAGGAAGGATGGAACGAAGAATGGATGGATGAATAAAGGATTTTCTCTTCCTTCAGGAGAACACAAGGGTTAGGGTCACATGCTTTCTGGGTAGGGTTGAAGCATTCACATGTTTACACTGTCACTGGGAGAAAGTGGACAGAGAACTGGCACAGCTTCCATACCAACCTGGTTCCTAGGACCATAAGAAGGTGTGCCTCACATACCACATGATGGATATCAGCCAGTCTCTGGTTCTTGGTCAAGAATGTTCTAAATTACAGCAACTCTAAGCACTTCTAAAAATGCTCAACAGATGCTTTAAAATATTTTCTCTAGCAAAAAAATGCTTATAATTTTTATATTTTATATGTATTATATATGTATTATATTTTATATGTGTTATATTATATATGTATTATATTTTATATGTATATTTTATATGTATACACTGATACATTTACCTAAAATATATGTGTGTGTATACACACACATATATATATACACAAATACACACACACCTATATACACACATACCATTTTTGTAAAAGATTTTTTAAATGCTACATTTAAACCCAGTGTTGACCATGGGAATTAATTCTGCCTCCCTGGGAATATTTGGCAATATCAAGAGACATTTCTGCTTGTCATGACTGGGGGTGACACAGCTAATGGTATGTAGTGGGTATAGAGTCCAGTGATGCTGCTAAACATCCTACAGTGCACAGGACAGCCCTCTACAACAAAGAATTATCTGGTCCACAAGGTCAATATTGTCAAGCTTAAGAAATCTTTAATTAGACATAGTTTGACACCTTGTATGTATCTCTACTTATTCTTGCTTGCAAATATGCTTAATGCCAAGTAGAAAACTTAATCTCATTCAGTTCTCAGAAAATGGTGTTCTGTTTTATGGTAGGTAACCTATTTTGGATTTAGTGTGCTTCTTTGATTTCACATTTGAGTTGTTCATCTTTGTGTTACATACCAAACACAGGTAGGTGTTTTAACTTCATTAAATTCTAGATAGGTATTTTCTTTAACAAATGATTTCAATGATTTAACTAAATGTGCTTGTATTCTGAAAGGCTGAATATCACAATGGATCAAACCAATAACCAGGGGGGCCATGGGAAACATTTTAAGACTAAACATAAGTGAACTCTATATATCTCAAGAGAGACCATTTAATTAGCCCTTAACTTGAAAGAAACCAAATAAAAGATTTAGTCTAATCATGCTATGAGACATTCATAATGCATTTGCATTTTTCCCTTGCACCGAGACTCAAGGTATCCATATCACTATTCAGTGGAAAACAGAATTATTTAATGTTTATTATTAATGATCAATATGACAAAATAATTCAGATAAGATATGGCATACGTTTCAGTATTTGCCTACAATTCATCTACATCCCTTGCACACAATTGATGGGAAAATGTGTACTTTATTCTACTGCCAAAAAATCTTACAGAATTAGAATACTGGCCAGTATTAAATGGAATGGCTTTGCTACTGATGGGAGAGAGAATCACATGTGGAGAAGCCTTGTTTTTTTTTTTTTTAACCTTACAATAACTGTGCACATATTCAAGAAAATGCAATTCTCAATCTCAAATCCAACATTTGTAACATTTACGTAGGAACCCATGTCCTATCAATCCTTGTTTTATTTTTCCCTCTGGTCTTGATTTTCTCCTTTATCTCTATTTTTCCTGCTCCACATTATGGACCAGAATGTAAGCACTGATTCAACCAACCACTTACTGAGCAGAGAAAAGGCCAGAGGTCAAACGAACAAGCCATCAGAAACCACAATTAAATTTTCCTGAGCTGCCACTGACTTGGACCCTGGTCTAAGATCAATGCTCTCCCCTAATTCTTTAAAAGGTAAAAAGAGTAAGAACTTTACAGATGTTCTGGTTAAGTATCTCAATAACAATATAACAACTGGTTTATAACAGGTAACCTGAGGTGCTTGGTGAAAGTAAAGATTTTTGGACCCTCCTCCCCAGACTTTCTGATTCACCAGGTATGGGGTGGAAGAGCAGAAATCTGGATTTTAACAGGAAGTCCATGTATTATCCTTGAGAAATACATGCAAGGGTTTATAACGCAGGCTTTGTGCAATGCAACTGATGTTTTATTCTCAGTTCTAATACTGGCTCTGATAGCATTGCAGAGACTGCTTCACCTGCCTAAAGCTTCAGTTTGCCATCTATAAAATGGGAGTAATGATAGCAATCTCTGGTTTGCTGTTAATATTAAAGCATTCATTTACAAGGCCTTAGACATAACTAGTACATGAGAAATCGTGTATCAGTAGTAGTAGTATCCGTCATTATCAACATCATCACCATCACCATTCTGTCCCCACGAATCCCTGTATACTCATTTTAGGGAAACACAGCAGTTCTAGAGGAAATAAGGCGAAACCTTTAGATTTTTTTTCATTCTAGAAAACCTAATCAAAATCCAATGTACTGCAATAAAGCCATGTGTGTTAAGTTGCCATTAAGTTTCCTTGCTTTTGGCAAGAATATTTCAGCTCCATGTGGTAATGCTCTCATGCTGCTCAGGAGCAGACCTTGGCTCCTTTACAGGTCTCTTTTTAAGGATATGCCAATTAATATTATTTAATAAATGTGACCTGATTTGTTGGTATTATCACAAAATATGGAAACAATGGCACACACATTGTTGATTTCCTTGTTGAATAATTTATGTAAATTTTGATGTATTTTTTAAAGGATCAGGCTGCCTTATAAATATACAGGCAGCACAATGTAATATGTTGGACAATTTGGGGTATAATAAATAGGCTCATTAAAAAAAATGAAACCCTTAAACCCAAAGGAAAAAAGAGCTTTGCTTAGATCTTTGGCATTAAATGAAGACATCCTCCCCCTCATCAAATAATAGGAATGATGATGACAACATTGTATTTCCACTATTCTCTGCAATTCTATGGTGTCAAGTTATTCCCGTCTCAGAAAAATGATACAGTGGTTTTGCCCTAATAAAACTCATGGACAAATACACTGAAATATTTAGTTTTATATGGCATTGACCTGTTGCTTGAATGGATTACTGGCACACTAACACTGATTGTCAAATTTCACTTACACAAAGGTAGGAGGACTTCTTGTAATTAATGACCGAGCTGGATTTCACCAAATAGCACCAAGTATAAACACTACATTTACTGCAAATAGAAAGGGGCATGTAACAGAATCTTACCAATACTAATTGGCTTACATTATCAGGTCCATGAAGGATAATGTTCATAATAAACCAGTATTAGAATAAAATTCCAAGCACACCAATAAACCTGCTGCTGGAGTTATTTAACGTGCTTTTGCGCAAGGAGCATGTGGTTCTAATTTAGATTCCGTTGATGCAGCAGACTGTTAAAACTCCAATAGTTGACTGTGATGCTACCCAATAGATGATAAGTGGGGCGGGTTAGTTCGTGAGGCTTTATCTCCGATTAGTCCTAAAAATGCACACTGCAAACTATAGCAGAGAAAAGACTGGACCTTGCTAAATTAGACACACTGGAGGGAGAGCAAATGAAGCCCTATTTTCAAAGGGAAGATGCCTGTTATGTAGTAACAAAAAGGTACCCACTTTGGGAGAGGTACATCCACCATCAAAACAGGACATATCAAGTCAACCCACAGTAATAACCCCCCCAAATAACAAAAGAGGCAAGGTTACCTTTCTCACAGTGGCTTCCTGTGAATCCAGAAGGACAGACGCATTTGTTAGGAGACACGCACGTTCCACCGTATCTGCAGCCCTCTTGGCAGAATGCTGTCACCAAAAAGTAAGGGATTTCTCTTAGATAAGATGGCAATAAGGAAACTCATGGTGAATAGTGTGAACACTGAAACAATTCTTTCCTTGGTGCATAGAGCATACATACCTGTGGTGACATATTTAAAAGTTTCGGTATACAAAAAGAAATAAATGTCATAATACCTATTTCACTGGTTTACATGAGATCATTTGAAATAATAAAGTATTTCGCACAGGGCTGGCACGTGCTAAGTGGTAGTTAGTATGAGCAGCTATTACTGTTGCTGCTATTCTGATTACTGATATATTTGAAATCAAATAGGATAAATTGAGTAACTAGAAAGGATAGGGTAGGGGTAAAGGCAAAGGCAATTTAAATACTATTTTGTAACTACTCCTAAAACATCTTTTATTATAATAAAAACATTTTTGCATTATTTTAAAAGATTTTGGGTAGTCAATATAACTTTTTTAAGGTTTTATTTATTTATTGAGAGAGAGAGCACGCATGTGAGCACACTTGTGAGCACAGGGAGGGGCAGAGAGCGAGAGAGAATCTCAAACAGATTTCGCACTGAGCACAAGCTGGACATGGGGCTTGATCACGACCTGAGCCAGAACCAAAAATTGGATGCTTAACCAACTGAGCCACCCAGGCACCCCAGGTAGTCGATATCAGTTTTGATAATATACATTTAAGCACTTACTTTTGAATATTTAAGATGTTTCCAACAATTCTATAAGAAAACAATGCCTTGTCCTTATAGCTAAAATGCTTAACACACCTCAAATTATTCCTTTAGGGGAAATGCTTCAATGTGAAAATGTGGCTTCAAAGGGTGTGAACTTTGATAAGCCTTTTGATAAACATCAAAAAATGATCCCCACCCATCTCAGTGCTACCCTGCTAGCCTTCTGAGACAAGGTTACTTTCCCTTACTAGCCACTAGCACAGCATAGCTCTGGGACCCTCTCCTTTGCAGTACTAACTACCATTGTTCACTTATATATAATTGATTACCATCTTCTGTTTCATCCATTGGACTGTAACACCCATCAGGAGAAGTAACTGGGGTTGTCCTTGTTCCCCATTGTACCACAGTTTCAGAATCTGAGCACAGAGTAGATGCTTAAAAATAGTTGCTGAATGAATTCACCTATATTTTGCACATTATTCTGATCAGAAAACTCTTGCTCTAACAATTCCTCAACACTTTCATGCCAAATAATTTATTATCAAGCCTTGCAGGATAACCAGTAATTTAGTACCAAAACTGCAAAATTTCTCATTAATGAAGACGACTGCAACTTGGTACCACAGTTTCTTTTTCACATGAGAGCTAGGTGAGCAAATGTTTTTAATTGCAATTAGAAACATATCACACAATGGGGCGCCTGGGTGGCTCAGTCGGTTAAGCCTCTGCCTTCGGCTCAGGTCATGATCTCGGGGTCCTGGGATCGAGCCCTGCTTTGGGCTCCCTGCTTAGCAGGGAGTCTGCTTCTCCCTCTCCCTTGGCCCCCCACTTGTGCTCTCTCTCAATATATAAAATCTTTAAAAAAAAAAAAAAAAAGAAAGAAACGTGTCACACTGGAAAGATACCATGGTTATATTTTGCCATCATCACAAAAATAATACGGGTTTAACTTTAAAAAGCTAAATAACGTATTTGGATAGTTCAACACTAGTTGAGGTACATAGAACTTCTCACAATATTGTCATTTTCCACATCATTTAATATTCCCTGGACAATTTTACATTCTGTAGCTTAGTAAGTAATTGTGAGCTCCTTTGTGTCCGCCAGAGGACAGATAGTGCATACCTTGCTATTCAAATACCATTTCCCATTTTCCAGCATCTTAGTACCCTGAGACTGTGCAAAAAACATTTACACAACATCTGTTTTGGTATGTTCATCAAAAATCAATATGTATATAAATATATGCATACAAATATATACAAAATCCCTTTTCCCCAAAACTCACACATTTGTGCACTGATGACTACCATTTCAAGTAAGGTATTTAACATATAGCTCTGCATCAATGCTGGTAACAAAAAAATAAAGTGGTTTTGCAAACTGAAAATGATAGATGGAAAGCTGATAAAGTTTCAAGTGGCCCCAAAAGAAGACAGGGGTTTGGAAGCAAGAAGCTCAGTTTGGGTTTCTTTAGTGAAACAAACAGCTCTTGATCCAGAGCTGTGTGCACATATGTGCACACACACGTATATACACACAGATCGGCAGATTCATAATACATGTGTGCTCCTGATTTACTCAACTCTTAAGAAGAAATGATAGAGATTTTGTGAAGAAAGCATGAGGTGTTTGTGATAGTCTAAGAACGTAGATGTCATAATAAATATGGTGCTATGATGATGAAATGAGTTAATATTTGTAAGGGCCTTTAAATAGTGTGTGGCACATAGTGTTAAGTAAGTATCTTGTTAAATAAATTTGATTGACAGCAATAATGTTATGGCTGTGAAACATGGGCCAAGGATAAATCGTCTAATACCAGACAATATAAACCCATCCGACAAGGTATTCAGCTTCACTAAGGAGGGTTGAAAGGCATCCCTTGTTATTTATACTTTAATTTCTAATAATAGTAGTAATGGCCCTTATCATGGTGTTATTAGGGAGGTGTTACTGTTTGACAAAAAAGGTGAAACTGGGGCTCAAAAATGAAGTACCCCATCTAAGGCCATACAGGTAGCAAAGCAGTAGAGTCAAGATTCAAGCAAAGACTTCTTTGGCTACAAAGTCTTGCCTTTTCTTTATATGTTATAGTGCAGGTTGATCTGCAATCTGGTATTCACATGGGTAGCTTTATTCTTTTTTTGGATAGTTCCATAAGGGCTAAGGAAATGGACTATAAATTGAAAGAAAAATATGTCCAAATTGCACATGTGGCATGAAAGAAGGGAGGTAGGGAGCTGCTCAAGTTCATGTATGTCTCATCGCATCACCATTTTTGTCTGAGCCTCTTTACAATTGACCAAATCCAGGCACATAGGATTTTTTAAACAGAATTTATCCGGAATAAAAAAGAAATTCATTACCTACTTGAACCTCAGAGACGATGACAAAATAATTTAAAAAACAAAACACAAAAGCAAAAAAAGAATGAGCATGCCATCCAAAACTTAAACTACTTGAAATCAAGATCAATGCAAGTTTTCTTTGAATACCTTGTAAGGTAACAAAATATACTAGTATTCTAGACTAAAGGATGTGAATAGATTATTTATATCTGGTTCTTCTTGATCAACTATCAACCTAGCATTTCAAAGAAAATGATTCTGATAATCAGAGGACCTATAACTTTATGCAGCATTACTTCATTGATGGCATAACCGAAACAATAAGCCAAGTCACCATTACATTTCTTTCTAGTTTATGAAAATATAGGATAGTAGAACTACATGGCTCAATTCCTTGTTCTGTTTTATTAGCTGTGTCACCTACAGCAAATTATTTCACTCCTGTGGATCTCAGGTTTCTCAAGAACAAAGCAATAACGATAATACCCGTGCTGTGCAGGTTAAATTCAATTACCAACGTAAACCACCAGCACAGGGCACTGCAGGTGTAATGTGCCCAAGAACTAGATTTGACTGTTATTTATCACCAGGATTCTGTTTTTCCAAATAACAATACTATTATGCATCAGTTTGTGTGCTACATTCTGGAGATGTGGCAGTGACTTAGAAAAGATCCCTATGCAAGCAGCTTATTCTTTAATGAGGGCTCATTGTCACTCCTTCCTTGACTTGATGAGTTTAATAGTATCATGTGGTTTGCAATGGAACTTGGAGCCACAGCTCCTCTGCAAACTCAGACAAACTCAGGCATCATGGGTATGTTGTTCTTTTGTCAACCACTTTCCTAATTCCAAAGCATGGCTTGAATAGATTGCAAATATACAATGAAATTATAAACCTGAATCTGTCATCACAGTGTCATTTGTTACTAATGTACTACCCTGGGGGAGATGTCGCACTGGGTCAACTCTGAAACGGTATTATTCTATTTTTGAAAGGACTCTTTGATTGTGCAAGAAAATAAAATCAGAAAACTCAAAATTGAGGGAGAATTAATCCACAGAAAGACTACTTATTTTACATTCAAAAATTCTCAGCATGGGAAACAAAACTTGGGCATTAAGGGGAATAAAATGAGAATGTGGGTTTGCGGATGTCAGTTCGTAGATGCCCAGTATCATCACCATGTGTTCGATTTGACAAAAATAGTTTTACACCAATAAAAAAGTAACAACCATTCAAGTTCTAAACACTTTGCAGGATCCTCTTAAAGTTCTATACGCATATATTTAGTTTCTAGGGATATCCTGTATCCTGACAAAATACAAGGAAACATACAAGTCTCAGCACCATCTGATAAAAGGAAACCCTTTGGCTTCCCTCCTGGTTTCCTTGAGGAAGCCTTCCTTAAGTTCATTTCTGACCTCTCTTTGCCAGCACTGCTTGCTCTGCCCTGTGGAGGTAAAGGGAATAAATTCCATTGGTAAATTTAGGAAGAATATGTATCAGGATGATGATTCTCAGGTGGGATAAGCAGGAGACCAGGCAGAGGAGCACCGTGTTTAGAAGTATGTATCTGTTACACATCTAGTTTTATTCTGGATAATCCATTACTAGATGAATTACATCCTTTAAAAATAACCACCAAGGTATCTAAATAAATGATAGCTGACCACCATGGACCGATGATTACAGGATGTCATAAATCAAAGATTATAATTGATTATGTGCACCTAAAATCCCAGAAAGGGGGAAGGCAGGAAATATTTAAAACCTATTCATGCTCAGCAAACTCTATGGCCACCTGGCATCTCTCTTGGGAGTAAGCTGCCTTCAGATGGAATCAATTTTCCTTACCTCCCGAATGACACCTTCCTCCCTGGGATGTGGTTGGTAAGTTGGCCTTATTCTGTGTTCATTCTTAGCAAACTAGCTTGTTACAGACTAAAACTCATGTTCTTCAACTCATTTCTGTCAATAACAAAGGGGATATCACCTCCATGTTTACTTTTTGGTTTATTGCTGACCTCTTTCAGAACATGGTATGTAACTATCAAAGACCCCCTCAAACATTTTTGGTCATCAGAAGATGGCAGGTGGGGTCAGTGTGCTAATGGTGTTTGGTGGGTAGAGGACAGGGACGTTGCTAAACATGTTGTAATGCATAGGTTGACACTGCATAACAAAGAATTATTTGGCCCCAAATGTCAATAGTGTTGAGAATGAGAAAGTGTGTTCCAATTTTACACAATTTAAGTCTACTAGGTGTCTCCAGGAGCAAAATTCTGTTATTTTAATGCTTTTTTTCCATTTCTCCCCTCTCAATTTCTCCCCTCAAAAAAGTTTAAAATGAAGAGAAAAGGTAAGAGTAAAATCATCTAGGTGGCTAGTCTGATACATAAAACCAAACATCCAGATGTCTACAACTCTCAATTTTCCTATCATTCTGGTCTCAAGCACACACTATATTGCATAAGTTAATATTTAATTATTGGCCCCAAATCACCTTCATCCCTATTACTAACCATCTGTGTCTGTATCCACAATTCCAATAGGCCTTTGCACTCCCCATTTAAAAAGTAATAATACGAACAATAGTAATGGTGAATTCCATTTTTGGAAGACCTGTTAAGTACTTTATAGACAATATTCTATTTCATGCTAACAACAAGAGCACTGTGCGTTAGTCATGCTATCCTCACTGTCAGATGAGAAAGCTGGCTTAGAGAAGCTGAAGGTCACAATGCTACAAAGTAGTACTCTGGGTTTCGAGTCCCACGTCAAACACCTCTCTAAGCCATCCACTTGGGACTTGCCCACCAACGATGTACAGATGATATGCTGGATACTGAGAAGTCTACAACTAGGTGAGAGATGGTCCCCATCCCCAGGAAGCTCACAATCCAGTGACAGAGAGTGGCACATATAAAACCAAGCATCATAAAACATGGTAACTGCTACTATAGCAATATGAATAAAGTGCTGAGAGAACATGGAGGAGAACATGATAAATTGCACCTGGTGGACTTGGGGCAAAGCTTTTCAACAGAGCTGGGATTTGAGTTGGGTCTGGAAGAATGAATGGGATTTTTGCCAAGTAGAGAAGCACAGGAAAAAGGACAGTTCAGGTCAAGGTTTGTCCTGAGGAAAGGTACTGAATAGAAGATGAAATGAGCTAGTGTTGATAACTCACGTCAAGGTCAGAGCCAGAACGGTAGAAGAGAATGCAGTAAGCCATGCAGGCAATCAGGAGCATTTTACAATCTGGGACCCGTCCTCTCCATCTTCCCATTTCCCATCCACTTCCCAGGTTTGTTAGTGACCTTCAGGCCCTGTAGTGAACTGCTTGGATATCTGCATACAGACTTTTCTTTTGTCCATCATTCTAGTTATTTGGTTTAAGATCATGCTTTGCTAATCTTTTTTAATACACTAAATATAAGACATAAATTTTATATCAGAAGCCTTCACATATACACAACCAGTAATAGAAGATTGACTCTTAGTCTGTGTAATGAATTTTGATATTTTCTATTGTATTGTCTTCCATTGCATTGCCTTGTATTGTACTCTATTCTCTATCATTTATAAAATACAGCTGTGACCCAATGACTTGCTTCCCCAGCCAACTAAGCCTGGGGTTTAAACTGTGCCTTTATTTCACACATCCTTGGTAATCATTGTATTCTTCTAGTCTATAGCATTCCATGACAGTGTGTGGGGGCACAATCACTTTTAGATTAGTCTTAAGATTTTGGTCTTAGCTCTAGAAACACTGATATAAGAAAACATCTATAATGCTGCTATTTTCTGTGGATGTAGTTGCAACAGACGCCCTCTGTCTGGAAAGTCATAATATTCACTATATGGGTCTTCATAGAAAATCTGTTACAGAGGATAAATTAGATGGGAATGGCACGGCTGAATGGAGAGACAGCGCATCCTTTTGTATTTTGGGGGAGCGGGGTGCTGTTTATATGCCTCTCTAACTGGACTGTGAGATTCTTTTTTTTTTTTTTTTTTTTTAAAGATTTTATCTATTTATTTGAAAGAGAGAGCACGAGAGGGAAGAGGGTCAGAGGGAGAAGCAGACTCCCTGCCGAGCAGGGAGCCCGATGTGGGACTCGATCCTGGGACTCCAGGATCATGACCTGAGCCGAAGGCAGTCGCTTAACCAACTGAGCCACCCAGGTGCCCCTGGACTGTGAGATTCTTAAGGACTAGGGTCAAATTTTTTGCAATTCTGCTTTCCTCTATATCATAATCTGGAACCCTGGTGATACTGAAATTCTATTTTTTTGTAAATTACTTATATACAGAAAACAACATTTGAAAAGACAGTTTTGTGTCATGAACTGTATCATGAAATTTGAGATAACAATTTGACCAAGTCAGATCAATTCAGTTTTAGAAATGTCTCAAACATTTACTATGTATTAAAACACTAGATACTCTAGTAAGATATGATCCCTGTTCCCCAGAACCTGTGAGTCTATTACAGAGGTTCTCCCTAAGGGCAATCCTCCCCTCCCAGGGGATATTTAACAATGTCTAGAGACCTTTTCGGTTGTCACAAATGGGGGAGTGCCATTGGTGGCCATACTAGTGGGTAGAGACCAGGGATGCTGCTGCTAAACATCCTGTGTGCACAGGACAGCCCCAAAGCAAGGAGTTATCCAGCCCAAAATGTCAATGGTGCCAAAGGCTACAAAAAATAGACAATCCTTTATTTAGTCAATCAACAATTACTTATTGAACACCCTCTGTGCCAAAGATTATTCCAAGAACCAGGGATTACAAAGAATAGATAAAATATTTCAAATTATGGGTCTATATTCTAGTGGGAGAAGATACAGAACAAAATAGATGTGTAAGTGACACGGTAAGTTACATGAAAGGTGATATAGCCAGAAACAGAAGAGAGCAGGGGAGTGGGGGCTGTGCCAATGAGGAAGGTTGCAGTTAAACAGGGGGATAATGGAAGGCCTCACTGAGCAGGTGACATATGAATAAAGACCCAAGCGGAGAAAGAAAAGAGTGAACCATCAAGCAGAAAAGTGTTCCAAGCAGAGGTTACAGCAAAAGCCCTGAGGTGTAGAGTGTACATATCATGTAGTTCTTTACAGATCCTAGCAATACTGCCTATGCAAACTCAAAGGAGGCAGAGAGAAGGAAAGGATTGCTTCTTCCTAGAAGGTCAAAGAGAGGTCCACACAACAGTGGATGCCAGAGCTGAATCAGAAAAACAGTGAGTAACCAGGCAGGTTGGGACCAAGGATGGTCAGGTCAGCACAGGCAGAAGGACAGAGGCATGGAGCACCACTGGTGAAACCAAAGAAGGCCTGGGCTTGCTGGAAGACAGGCAATGAGGAAGGAGAAGTGGTGACGGGAGCTGGTATTCGACTAACCCAGGCTTTGGGCTATTTCACTGAAGAGCCTCTCCTACTCAGCCTTCCTCATCAGGTACCCACGCTCTTAGGAAGAAAGATTTGGGACTGCCAATATTGCCTTCTTTTCCTGCAATTCCAGTTTCATTCAGAGTAAGACTGGTGGCTTTTCCCAAAGGAAGGCACCGGCAAAATGTTGAATATGAATAGGTTTCATGAGTTAAAGTCCTGAAACGCAGAAATGGATGAAAGATATAAAAAGAGGAGCAATTCAGCAGGACACCTCTAAATACTTGAGAATGAGGAGTATTTGGCCCTGATTTTGCACACATAGGGGTCAATCATTGACACATTACCCAAATAACACAGGTGCCTGGGTAATTCTCCTGCAGAGCCTACAGCCTGGTGAGTGGTTAAGACTCTGGAAACAGATCCAGATTCCAGCCCTTATTAGTTGATTGACTCCCAACCCTCAACTTTGGTGAGATATAACTGACCTAAAACATTGTATAAGTTTTAAGGTGAAAAATGTGTTGCTTTATTACATTTATATATTACAAAAGGATTACCACCATGACCTTATTTTGAAAACTGCTTAATCTCCTTAATTAAGCATCAAATTCCTTATCTGTATAGTGAAGGCCCTGGGAGAACCTAGGGCATACTGATATTACCAGCATTAAATAAGCAGTGCATATGAAGTACTTGTCACAGTGCCCACAAACAGTAAGTGCTCAATAATGGTTAGTTCCTCTTAAAACTGTCAGTCTCTTTCTCTCCAGGTTAATTAATATAGTGAATAATGAATATATTTAATATATTTAATTTATTAATTTATTATTTTATTAATTATATTATTAATAAATTTAATTTAATATATTATTTAATATAATATAGTGAATATAGTTAGGTCTTCCCTAACTGGTGTAAAAATCAATGCCAGGGTTTGAGAGTTTGTTGAGGATGAGAATCAACAGCAAGGAAAATAATGAGGGATTAAGACAAAAACCTAAGAAGAGGAACAGAGTAAGAATGGGTGTTCAAATTTCAAAAAGCAAAATTCGGGAAGTTAGTTAAGGACTCTGTACAATGTAAAAACTAAGGCAATGGTCAAATTATATCTTTGCAACAAAAACTCTGAAAGCAATTTGTAATCTGGTGTTTGGCATTCACAGGAGCGCTAAGAAATAGGAGCATGAAAGTGCTATCCGTGGAAAACAGTTGAGGAGAAAGCCCGGGTGAGGGGTCAGAAGGTTTCCTCCTGCCCTGCCATATTGGAGCCAAGACACAGATTACCCCGGGAGGTCACCGTCTGGAGACTTTTAAGAAATAAATTCCAGCAAGCTCTCCCAAGGAAAAGCAGTCTGTGATTTTATGTAACCACATGGATGAGATGTTAAATCTTGAGTGAGATGTGAATCCAGGCTGCAGTGATAGCAGCTGGGTCATTTGGGTGGACCCGAGTTCCTGAGAGGGCTTTTCCATTTCCTACCTACCTCCGGCCTAAAATCGGAGCTATTTCGCAGATTCATAAAGCATTTTGTGCTTTTGTTGAAAGAGTGCTCCACAAGAATCTTAAAAGGCAATTTGTAATGGTGCCTTCATTCTGTAATGAATGAGGACACAGAGAGGAGAGAAGTTCGATGACCTTGCCCAAGAAAAAGTTAATTATGAGGCAGAGACTGAGAATTCCAGGCTCCGCGATTCTGACACAGCCTCAGGCACCTGCGAAGTGATGCCAACTTCCCGCAGTGGGAGAAGGCTTGTGTGGGTTTTTTAAGGAGTGGGGCGGGGAGGGGAGGGCGTAGGAGAGAGGGTAGATTTTAAGGAGTGGGGCGGGGAGGGGAGGCGAAGGAGAGAGGGGAGAAACAAGGGAGGAGGGAAAGATGAGAAAAAGAGAGGAAGAAATGTCTTAGCAATCAAACACGGTGGCAAACACTGCTCTCCCCTTCCCCGTCCTTTCAAATACCCAACACAAACACCTCGACTGTCAGATGACCGGCTCCAGGACACCGGCTGCCTGGGTGCAAATCTCAGGTCCTTTTCCAGCTGCGTAACCTAGAGCTTATCGAGAGACATCTGTAAATATCATTTTCTCGTGACAGAATGGGAAATTAAAACAGCGCCATCTTTATATGGTTGTTGCGAGGAGTAAAGGTTACTGCAGCTTGAGCGCTTAGAGCCAGGACGTTATTATCATTAGTCATGTACTTACATACACAGAGAGGAAACCCACGTAGGGAAAAAGACACTGACATGGGGAACCAAAGGTAAATGAGACCCTAACTCACAGGGTTACGAGGCTGTTGTTTGTATTTTGTGGAAGGGGTGCTTTTTTTCACTTCTGTGCTTCAAGGTCCCAAGCAAGAAAGTCAGAATTAGAATTATTAATTATCATGTTGTACAATGCAAAGCATTCCAAAGAGCTCTGCTTGCTGGAGGATTCAAAAACATATATTTGACCTTTCTTCGGCTGCCTTCAAAGTCAGAACCCAGGGTCCCCTGAAGTGAGCTTGTCTGATTAATGGCTGGGCTCGTACTGCACATACCCGCCGGGCCTCGAGCCTTCGCCACCGCCTGGTTATCTGTCTTTCTAGACGTTTAGCTATATCTCACCTACAACATGAGCGGCCCTTATTCCTGAGCTAATGTTATTTTTGAAATATCTAGGCTCAAGTCCCTCAAAATGTATTTCTAATTTATAGCAGCACAGTGGAGGTAAAAGAGCACAGTCCCTGGAATCAGAGAAACCTAGATTAAATCACTAACTGTGTGACCTTCAGCAAGTGACTAACCTTCCCTGAGCCTCTATTTGCCTACCCGAGATGAAGACAGGACTACCTCTTCTTCAAGTTGGGGTTAAGGTGATGGGATAAGTATGACGGCAAGTGGCACAGAGCCTGTGCATCACCTCCCTCTGCAGAATGCTCTCTTGCCACTTTTGACCAGCAGCCTTATCCCACTCAGTGCCATTCCCCCAAACACGCTGAGCTTGCTCGCGTATCGGTCGGGTGTGCCCACACGATACGGACCATGCAGGGATTAGGCAAGCTGCCACCACTGTTTCCTGAGGGTGCTACACAGGAGTTTCCGTGATGTCCATCCCCCTGCCCAGCTCAGACTCTCAGCTGGAAGGGCATATCCTCTCATGACAAGAACTTTAAAATCTCTCCCCCCATCCACAGTGTGCAGGAATGCTGAATCTGCTCAGTTGCTACGATCTCAGCAGAGAAACAACAGTTCGAGAGTACCCAGGGTGGAGGGACAGAAAGATGGCCTCGTACACCTCAGCCGGTGTGTGTGCAGAGAATACAGGAGAGAAGCAAAGCTTCCCACAGAAATCATTCCATAACACTTGGGCCTCAAATGTTCTTCCTTGTGTCAGGGTAAGGAGGAGGAAGCTCAAGTAAAACAAGTACTTTGCAACAGAACCTAGCCTATAAGGGACCAGAACACCACTGAACAGGTTCCAAAACAGATTATATCTACTATTAAGGCTGCAATGATTAAGAATCATGCCTCATTTTTTGTTTTTTCTTTATTTTTTGGGGGGGATGGAACATGAAATTAATATTAGAACCCACTGCAGGCCTTAGAAATTTCTTTATAATGTTACACTTAAAATTTAATAAAGCATAGGTTCAGCAATTCTCAAACATTTTCATTTCTTTTATAAAGTTCTTAGTTAAAAAAAACTAAAAATTGTTCATCCATTCATACAAAAACTACCAGTTGAGATTCTACAATGCACCAAGTACTCTGTTAGGCAGTTCACATAGAACAACTATCAGGGCAGATAATGTCCCTCATCTTATGAAGCTTATCTTTTAGTGGAGAGAAAGAAAACATTAAACAAAAGTACAAAAAGTCAGATAATATTAAGTGCTGTGGGGATAACTAAGAAAGATAAGCAGGACTAGGGAAGGTGTTACTATTTACACTTACAGTAGTCATGAGGCCTAACGGATTGACGTTTGGACAGACACACACAAGGAGAGAGAGAGAGAGAGAGAGAGCAGGCCAGTCAGATGTTGGAGGTGCTAAGTATCTAGGGCAAAGGGTACAGCTTAGTGCCAAGGCCCTGACAGGACCGTACCTAGTGTGTCCAGGAATTGCAAGGAGGCCAGGTGAGTCAGCAGCTGAACCACAGGAGATCACAACAGAAAGCTCAAGGAATGTCAGTTCTAGGGTCTTTAGGATATTTAAGGACTTTGTTTTTTCACTCTGAATGAAATGAAGAGCCACTGGAACATTTTATGCTCAAGAGTGTCATATGTCATTTAGGTTTGAACAAGATCTTTCTAACTGCTGTGATGAGAAAAACAGACCATGGGGTTGGACAAGCAATGGTGAAAGCAGACAGACTGGTTAGAAAGCTATCACAATAAATCAGATGTGAAATGGATGGTCCCCTCAACCAGTGCGACAGAAGTCAAGGTGTGAGAGGGGACAACGACTCCTCCAATCATCTATGACCCACGTAGATTCTGCAGAGCAAAGGCAAGATCTTTGCCCAAAGGAGACAAATCTGTGCAAGCAGCATGTCTTTTGCCCTTCTATAGAATTAGGCCTTAGGGAAGGTTTTTTTTTTTTCTGGCAATAACATGAACTACGTTTATATGTATTTTCTCTGCCTGGAATTCTTTTCCCCATTGATAAATTGGTAACTCCTAGTTGGCCTCCAAATCTCAGCTGAAATGTCTCCTGAACTGGGAATCGTTTTCTAATAGATGTCCCTCTCCCACCCCTGTCTAGGTTAGATGCTCTCCCATATCAGTTTCCTCGGCTGTCATAGCAAATTACCACTGATTTGGTATGTTCCAACAAACACAAAAAACTCTTTCCTCAGTCTGAAATCAAGGTGCTGGCAGGATTTCTTTCTTCCGAAGGCTCTGAGGGAGAATATGGAACATATGTTCCATGCCTTTCCTTAGCTCCTGTTGGCTGCCAGAAATTCTGGGTGATAGGAAGCTAGGTCCCACCTCTACCTTTATCTTTATAAGCCTTTCCCCATGGGAAAAGGAGTCACTTTTCTCTCATATAATGACACCAATCACTGGATTTAGAGCCCATGCTAACTCTAGCATGGTATCACCTTGAGATCCTTTTTTTTTTTTTTTAAAGATTTTATTTATTTGACAGAGAGATAGAGAGAGAGCACAAGTAGGCAGAGAGGCAGGCAGAGGGAGAGGGAGAAGCAGACTCTCCACTGAGCAGGGAGCCCGACGCAGGGCTCGATCCCAGGACCCCGGGATCATGACCTGAGCCGAAGGCAGCCGCTTAACCGACTGAGCCACCCAGGCGCCCCTCACCTTGAGATCCTTAACTAGATCTGCAAAGACCCTATTTCCAAAGGTCATATTCACAGGTATAATGGGGGGGCTTAGAATATCTTTTGGGGGCCACTATTCAACCCACTATGGTCTCCTCCTTGATTCCTCCAGAGGACCACTGGCGCATTTCATCATAGCACTTACCATACTGTCCTCTAACTGCCTTCTTGCTAATCTGTTTGTCCTAATAGATTTGAACTTCTCAAGCAAATAGGTCTTTCATCTCTGTCTCTAGTTCCAAGCGCAGTTCCTGGTACATAATACATATTCAATCGTTCCTTATTGAATAAATAAATTACAAATCATAGAGTAGATTCTAAAGCCAGCAAAAGATTTAGCTGAGTATCACCAGGCTGTTTAAACTTCCCATTTTCACTGGTAAAGACACTCAAGTGTTTGCATCTAATGTTGGGCTTTTACAAATGCTTTGGCTTCTATTTTCTTCTTCAACAGAATGGAATACAGGGTAAATGGAATTATACACTTACACACTGAGCAATGGAGAAGAATTTTTTTTTAAGATTTTATTTATTTATTTGAGAAAGAGAGAGGGTGCACAAGTGGGGAGAGGGGCATAGGCAGAGGGAGAAGCAGACATCCAGCTCAGCGGGAGCCCAACAAGGGGCTGGATCCCAGGACTCTGGGATCATGACCTGAGCCGAAGGCAGGCACTTAACCATCTGAGCCACCTAGGTGCCAGAGAATAATTCTTCACCACAGGAACAGAGGCGTTTGTTCAGTATTAGTTGTTTTCAAACTTTTAAATAAAATCTACCCCCAACAGTTAGATCATTTCCTTCTTTCTTTTTTTAAGAGTTTATTTATTTGAGTGAGTGAGAGAGAGAGAGAGAAATCACAAGCGGGAGCAGGGGGAGGAGAGCGGAGGGTAAGGACATGGAGAAACAGACTCCAGCAGGTAGTCTGACCTGGGGTAGATTCCAGGACCCTGAGATCATGACCTTTGCCGAAGGCAGAGGCTTAACTGACTGAGCCACCCAGGTGCCCCATCCTTCTTTCATTAGCCATTCATGGTGCTCTCATTTTCTGCTTGCTATTTTTCAAGAGTGGAATCAGGACCCTTCAACATCCAGAATGACACCTTATCCAATAGTCATACCCAAGAAATTACTGGTGATATAGCCAGGTGACGTGAATGAGATTATCAACCCAGGTGTGTTGTGATTGTGTCTCAACTTAGGAAAAAGGAATTGATGATCATTAGATATAAAAGCTGAGAACTTGAGAAGTAGGAGACAGGGAAGAAAGGTAAGGGAGAGAAGCAGAGATTGGCTACGCAACAGAAGCCATGCCAAAGATGAGAAGCAGGGTGTAGATGGCTGATGACATTTCTCAACATGGAGATGAGAAGAACACAGAGAGAGAAGATAGAGGGGATCCAGTCTCTCAGACTAGGAGTGCCCTGAGCTCATGGGAGCAACCTCCTGGGCATGACTGCAGAGATATCCCACTATCTATCAGACTTATGAAATCCTACGGCTATGCAGAGGCAGCAAGTAAAAGGATGGTCTTATTTCAAGAGCCACAGAGAAAATGCTAATGATTATCATCTAGCAGATTGTAAAACATCTAATGAAAGGCCAAATCAATTCCTGTTCATTTTATTGGTTTCATAGAGCATTACTGTAATCAGTAATGCCAGATAGGTAATGAGGACACACTGACCAGGTAGGGGCTCAGACTGATGCCCACTATGGTAGAGCATCAAGCTTAACTGTGATATAATCATTTGCCTGTAGCCTTACAAAGCAGCAAACACAAAAAGGTACCTCTATCATCAAAGACAATTTAATACATACATTTTAAACTCAAAGGATCAAAATGTGGGTCTTTTTTCCCCAAAAGAATTTCAGAGTGAGACAAAGCACTGTAGATAAAAACAACAATAACCAGAACACCACGCAATGTCAAAGCCATTTTCTAGGGGTTCCAGCAACCTCTTTTCTGAATGTAGTGCATTCACTGAACAGTTTTTCATGCTGATAAAACTAAGGTCGATGCTGCCAATACCTGCCAAACAGACTCAGACAGGTGCTGGTGAGTTCCATTTCCCCCGCAACTCTACAGACAATGGATAGGTTGACTACTCTCAGATGTGTCAATGCTGCCAACTTCCATAAAAAAAATCATCACTGATGAACGGTAAATTACACCAATTAAACTCCTCTATGGCATCACATGCATGCCTTCTGCTTTCAAAGCAAAAAGAATGTGTTCCTCCTGCTGTATTCTTTTAACACTCATCTAAGAGTTGTGGGTCCAAACGAATATCACCCTCCATTATTCCACACGAACACACTGTCACCGTGTCCTCGTATCCTCTCCTCCCCATTTCATTGCTACTTGTTTAGACACATATCATTTCCAAGTACTTCACTCCTTTGCCTGAAGACTTATGAAGGCTCATTACCAACCACAGAAGTCTTCCTTGGAATGCTACATGTAGCCACCATAATCTGATTCCACTCTGATTTTCCTAAAGTTTTTTTTTCAATATTACTCAATATGTTTTACCTAATTCTACCATAAACAAAATTCTCCCCTAGAATACTATAGTATTTTGCATGATTCTCCACCCTGTAATGTCCTTCCCTCACTTATCAATTCATCCTTCAAGACTCAGTTCAAATGGCATTCCTTATGTAGGGACTTCCCAGGCCCAGATATTTCTTCCACCTTGTTACCCCAAATCTTTGCTGTAATCCTAGCCCTTAGAAAAAGTACTGCACATTTACTATATCCAGATAGTGCCTTAATCATTTAACACTGTTGATCTCTTTTAATCCCACCCCAAAATGCTACAAGGTAGGTGTATTATTTCGACTTTATAAATAAGGAAATAGAGGCTTAGACAGATACCTTTCAAATTTACATAGCTCTTGAGTGGTGGAGTGCCTCTCACATTGTTTTGAAAGGACTGGTTTATATGTAATTTACTACACCCAAGCTTATAAAGAACAGGACCCTGAAATCCTCATTTCTCTATTTCTCTCAGTGCCCAGAACAGGGCCTGTTTTACATTAGATAAATGGACAGCGTGCGTTCAATGACTGGAAGGATGACAAGTACAAAGAACATTCTTTGCTCTAACCAGTACTTCCTTGTTTTTGTATTTCCTCTTACGTCCAAAGTCTTCATTATAATGAAGAAACAGAACCAAAGTTTGGGAAATAGCTTGATCCTGTTTCTATCTCCTGTTACCTTAATGATTCCACTGAAGGAAAAGGATCTTACTATAAGCAGAAAGACGACTCCTTGGAGACATTTCCACCCAACTTGCACAGCAATACTTCACTCTGCCCCTTAGCTCCCAGCCATAGCGGGTCATTTTGGTACTCCATGCTCAGCCACATCCCTGTTGTCTCTACCTGTTCAGATTGTAAGTCATGTCCTCCACTCTCTTTCTCGCTCTTAAGAGTTTAACCTTCTTCTGAACCAATTATCTCAAGTATAACTCCTTCCAGATACGTCTTAATCCATAGGCTCCACCTACCACCACTGGCAACGTAAAGCACCTGGTAAGCAGGTTACACTTGGACTCCCAGAACTCTGCCTGGAAAAACCTGTGCTTAGCTCAGCTCAAAGCTTCCTTTTTTTAAATTAATTAACTAATTTAAAAGATTTATTTATTTTAGAGAAAGAGAGCGAGTGTGGGAGGAGGAACAGAGGGAGAGAGAGAAACTCAAGCAGACTCCCCATTGAGCCCATATGGAGGCTGACTGGGGGCTCAATCTCACAACCTTGAGATCATGATCTGAGTCAAAATTAAGAGCCAGGCACTAAACTGACTGAGCTACCCAGGCGCCCCAAATTTATTTATTTATTTGAGAGAGAGAGAGAGAGTACAAGCCCATGGAAGGGAGGGGCAGAGGGAGAAACTCAAGCAGGCTCCATGCAGACTCTGTGCTGAACACCCAAGGCAGGGCTGGATTTCACAACCCTAAGGTCATGGCCTGAGCCAAAACCAAGAGTCAGGCACTCAACTGTGCCACCCAGGTGCCCCTTAGCTCAAAACTCCTGAGAAGACAGATTAAATGGATAACAATTTCTTGTTAGCAATAATGACTCAGTGCTTAATGTTATGTGTGTCTAGAATTCTGTTAAAAGTTAAAATTGAATATCTTGGAGGAAATAGCACCTTTGGTGAATATCTTCTAACGATTCTATTCCTTAAAGAAGCCAAGTTCTTTCCCAATTCAGGGTCTTTTCATTTGTTATTCCCTTTGCCCAGAATATTCTTGTGAGTAGGATGTGGAAGGATAAATAGGAGTTTTCTAGGTGAATAAGATGGAGCAAGGCATTTTAATGCATGTAGTGAATATTGTTTTGCTTTTACCTGTTCAGCATCTATTCTCCATTTACAGTAGCACCATGTATTATTTTAATTTCCAAAATCCATCTTATCCTTGCTCTTAGTTCTTGTGGCTTGGGTTGAGTTCACTGCATGTGCTAAAAATAGACATATATAACTAAGCCAATTCAAAGGAACATTTTCTTTATGGTATTGTGGGGTTGGGGGTGGTAGGAAGTACTCTCATTTCAATAGAATTGCTTAACTGATAGTCTAAAACTGCCAATGGTCATCTTTCCTTCTACTTGAGAGCTGCCTGAGACAAAAATCTAACATAGAAAACTTTAGACTGAAGGAATGGGGAGAAAGAGAGCAGTTTTCTTCATATTAATTTGGAAACTTCGAGTCCAGCAATGCCTTTTCTATGCCTGCATCGTTAGTTTAATGAGCTAATAAATTCACTGGTATGCTTGAGCCAGTTTGAGTTGGGTTAGTATCACCTCTAACTGATCTGTTTCTTACTAATACAGCAAAAAACAGGATTCCAGGTATTGGAGACTTCAACTAATTCAGTACTGGTGGAACCTAAAGTACTAAGAAAAAAGTGACAGGAGACAAGACAGGAGGCGGAAGCAGACTGTGAGCTTAAGTGGGTAAAAACTGATGTGATACCAAGGTGCCTGTGATTTCTATTGCTAGTAGTACAGACCTTCCAGAGGAGGTTTGAAGTGCTGCGAACAGTTCAGAGCACACCACCAGCCACACTGAAGAAACTGCTCGGAAACATGCAGAATTCATTGGGAGAAGACATCTCTTTGAGGAAGATCATTTCGAGCAGTCAGCAAACCCACAGTGACCCAGATGTCACGTAGCATTGATACTGCATGCTAGAGTGGGCGGGAAATATTTCAGTAGTGTGAAATACGATGGCTTTCAGTAAAACTGGGACCTGTGGTCAGAAGGTATGTGCTCATGTCCCCAGTATCTCTTCCTGATCATATACTAACCAGGTAGCCTTAGAAAAGTCACTTAGCACTTACAAAACAGAGGGAATGACCCCCTACCCTGTCAACTTCACAGGGTTTCAGAGAGGTCCCAAAAAGATATGGATGTACAAATGCTTTGGAAACTGTAAAGCTTTATGCAAGTCTGTTACTATTAATGTTGTCAGGCGATCAGGGCTTGTGGATAAGTTTTGACAATCATTTTCTCTGTGATTCTGATAAAGTCATTAAATTCTTTGGATCTCATTTCACCACTCTTTAAGAAGAGACTGAAACTCAATGGTATTGAGATGTTCCTTCCAAATGTCACATTATTTCAGTAATTCTCCAAGTCTGCACTTCCCCTTCGTGGAAAGAAGCAAATTGTCCAAATTAACAAAGTGGCAAATTGGGATTTTCTGGAAGGCAAAAGCCAAGTTACTTCTGAAATCAGAACCCAATCACAGGGAAGTACCAGAGCCTGCAGCACTTAGAGCAACAACACTGATAACAGAAGCATAATTCCCAGTGTTAATTCTGAACAACAAATAAGTTAAATTTGCATCAACTATTTGGTCTAATAAAGCAGTTATTTCATTGTGCATTCTTTGAGAAATGCTTCCATAAAAATTGTTAAAATTAAACTTCTGGCACTTAACAGATTAAATTACAAAGAAAATTCACTTACAGTTGACACATCATTCCCTGGAGAAGCAGAATTACTGAGGTGTTCATAATACAGCAACTGTCATTACAAAGCATTTTCACGGCCAAAAACTGCTTTGAAATTCACTGAAACACTGTGATGAGGCAGTCAGCCATTATCCCCATTGTAGAGCTAAGAAAACTGATGCCCTGGGTAGAGCCTGACTCACATTCAAAACACATAGCAGGTGGAGCAGGTGGAAATTTTAACTTTGGGTCTTTTGACTTCCAAGTCTCTATTAGGCTATATTCCCTCATGGCAGCCACTGTAACCAGGCTTACCAGCAGGTGCCACTCCTTTGCATTTTATGTTATATACACAGAGGAGACTACGGAGTTTTTGAATAGGGGATAAAACAAACAAACAAACAAAACCAAAAACATAAAAAAGCTGTTATGAAAGGTCTAGACCAGCCGAGTGCAATTCAGCAGAGTTGAGATGAGTTTGCTGTCTGGGTTTACGCAAGCAAATACACATCATGCAATATTATTGTTTCTACACCAAATTTCAGGCCCAATGCCCACATGTGTGATTGATGGAACTCAATTAATACTGCTCTCTGCTGCCTGATTTCTTAGTGACACCAAGTTATTTCAGCATGTTAGAGATGCCCTGAAATCTCTTCACCAGCTCCTGCTACAATTGGGTATTGATTGAAAAATTCTATTACTGTACTTAGTTACACAGCTTTCAATAAGCAGGTCACAGACGGCACTGTGGCTGGTTCAAGGGCAGCTGAAAGGCTGGAGGGCAATGGTATACCTGAGAAAATGAGCAAGAAGCCTTAGATGCTCAGGCAGAATGCACGGATCTCCTTATTGGCATGTGACCTGGGAATTTAGTAAATATGAACTTGCCTCTGGGCCCCAAATGAGGCACACCTGCTGGATACAAAATTGAAAATATTTAACACCAACCTGATTGTACTTCAAATTAAAATAAGAATAAGGACTTGGCATGTGATGGTTTGGAGGGGCTAACACTCCCAGTTGAATTAACATTGAGCAAGCTCTTTATCCGAGGCACTGGAGATACTAAGAAACATAAGATAGCATTCTCATTATCAAGAGTTAACAAATTACAACCCACAGGCCAAATTTGGCCAGCTATCTATTTTTGTGAATAAAATTTTATTGGAACACAGTCAAGGTCATTTATGTATTGTCTCTGGCTGTTTTGCTGGGATGGCAGAGCTGAATAGTTGTGACAGAGACCACATGTCCCACAAAGCTAAAATATTTACAACCTGACTTTTTACAGAGAAATTTTGCTGACCCATGAGCTAGACTGCTGTGGGAGCAACAGGTACTAATGGAGGACTTGAATATAATATCCTAAATTCCTGACAGAGCACAAGATGATAAGAAACCCTTAAGGAAGAGTACCTAGGCTTTCCATAGGCTGCCAGAAGGAGCATAATAGCATGAGCTATTTCTGAAAGAATGAACACAGTTGACTAAGAAAGAGAGGGAAGCCACAAGCAGAAGCACCTGTGCAAGGAAAAATGCAAAATTGAAGAACAAGATCATGCCAGTGCATGAAAATGCAATCTACATAGGAGCCCCTGAACTGTAGGAGTCTCAAGGGGAAGCTAGGAACCTGGTCACAGAGGGTCTAATATGTTATACTGGGGGTCTGGGCCTTACCTATAGGAAATCCTAGGCTATTGAAAGGGTTAAATAAGGGCATAGTAGTTTTAGTATTTTGCATAGATCTCTTTTGGAGCAAAAAGGCAGTAACATGGATGGATCTATAGAGTATAATGCTAAGCGAAATAAGCCTGTCAGAGAAAGTCAAATACCATATGATTTCACTCATATGTGGGATTTAAGAAACAAAACAAATGAACAAAGAAAAAAGAAAAAAAACCAGACTCTTCACTATGTAGAACAAACTGGTGGTTACCAGGGCGGATGTGGTTGGGGAGATGGGTGAAACAGGTGATGGGGATTAGAGAGTACACATATCATGATGAGCACTGACTAATGTACAACATTGTTGAATCACTATATTGTATACCAACACTAATAGAACACTGTATATTAACTATACTGAAATTTTAAAAAAATAATGAAATAAAGGAGTATGAATTGAAAGAGAAAATTACAAGCTTTGACTTTGGAGGTAATTCAATGGTCCAAATGACAGATATTTGGGGTCTAGGCTTTACTCGCAGTAAAGTTTCCATTCAATATTATTAAAAGAAGGAGACTAGAGAAGAGGAAGATGGATATTTTCCTTAAAAAACGATGCTAACCAAAAACATAGCCAGCGTCTCTGGTGGGCTTTAATGCACCTAATCTAAGCAGGAGCACAGAAAATCACTGGGAAGCCAGTTTGGTAGGTGCTGAATATAATAGAGGGAAGAGGAGAAAGATAACTAAAAATGTGCCCTGTGCCAGACACAGTGCCATCTTCTTCACATAAATACTCTTATTTGACTCTACAGTTGTAAATGAGTAATAAATGTAATTATACCCACTTTAAAATGAAGGAAAGGGTCTCCTTTGGGATTATAGAAAGAAAGTCCCTGGTAGGGATCCGGGGACATGACTGGCACTCAACAAAGTTTTGGTGTCTTCCTTATGGGAATGCCCTGAGACGTTATCCTTACTGAATTCAACCAGAAGGGAAGGCTTTCTCATTCCTCAGATGATTTTATATACCTCCCTTTCACCTAAGCTTTCTGCAGGTATTCAGGATCCAG
Source organism: Halichoerus grypus (assembly GCF_964656455.1). Lineage (NCBI taxonomy): Eukaryota > Metazoa > Chordata > Mammalia > Carnivora > Phocidae > Halichoerus > Halichoerus grypus. The sequence continues at coordinate 36,290,136 of NC_135722.1, forward strand.
TGGAGACAGTTTGGGACTAGCCCTGGCATCAGAGAGGTTACAATCCATGGTACTATTGGACATAACTTCCCTTAGGATAGTGGGAGTGCAGTTTGGAAGCAAAAATCATAGATTTTGAATAAATTCCATATTCTGATCATTAATATACACCAACAAGCTCACGTGGCCCCCTAACTATAGAGATATTTGGAAACAATGAACAAAGAAAGATCTCAATTGGTTTCTTCTAAAAAAAAAAAAGGTATTATTAAATATACAAAGTTTCTTTACTTGAAGTGCTAAACTCCATGTGAAGTTAGTTGTTCTCTCCTTCAAACCCGCATGGATTATACTGTCAAGTATTAAAGTAATCAAACAAGAAAGCCGTTAGACTGAGGTGACAACAATCAATGTACTAGGGGACTGAAGAAGCATGAAAACCTGAGCCAGAGTCAATTCCTGTAAACACTTCAAGATTAAGAAATCCAAACTTAACCAATCACAAACAGCCAAGTAGGCTTTCCCAAATAAGGCAAGCACTTAAGCTATAACCATTCAAATAATTTCCTCGTTTGGCCTCCATGTGTGCTCTACAAAAGCCTTTTCCTTAGTTCCTGTCTGCAGAGTGCTGCTCCATTCAAACTGATATCTGCTCAAATCAACTCTCATAAATTTTAATGTGCCTCAGTTTTCTCTTAAGACAAGGGAGTGGGTTTTAATTGCTAGTTGGTTTGGCATTTAGCATAGTGTGATGTACAAATAAGCACTTAATAAATGCCTTTTGATGGGGATAATGGCTTGGTCTGGGGAATAGTTTCAGCTACTGACCATGTGTACTTAGCTGGAGAAATTAACTTTCCTTACCATCTAGTATCAAATGACTCCCAATTAATACCATTCATCACATATACTCCAGACCCACAGTCATAAACCCTGGTTACTTTGTCTGAATCACCAACAAGGGGTGTTGCTTAGCAATGTCTGAGCTCCCATTTGGAATAAGACTTCCCTTTGTCTGCCACAAATCCATTTGTGAGAATTCAAAAATACGTACAGATCACACTAAATATGAATTTGTGCTTTTTTGGTGATGCTAGGAAGCCACACAGATAAAGTCCCCCATAGCTAAAAGTTTATTTTGCAGTTCTAGAAGCTTATGATGAGATTCTCCTTTTCCTGGACTCTGTCACAGTACAGATGTATAATATGCAACATTCTGCCTTACTGGATTCCAAGTGTTTTACAAATGAGACTGGTCTTGCTTAAAACCATGAGCTTTTCCGGGAAAAGGACATATCCTATCTCTTCTCTATTAGTTGGCACTCAACTCAGGGATAACCACACACATATTAAAATCAAAATAAGAGTCAAAGTTATATTGGCTTAAGTTTATGGAAAAATATCCTGGGATGATTTTGAATGGTTCAGACAGGAAGTTGGTACAATCAAGTGAAAGCAAGAAAGAATGAGAGTGAGAAATAAGGTAGAGAGGTGTGTTGGTTCGTCAGCACTGCAATAACAAAGTACCACAAGCTGGAATGAATGGCTTAAACAACAAAATTCTATTGTTTCACAGTTCTGGAGGCTACAAGTTCAAGATAAAGGTGTTGGCCAGTACTTTCCAAGGACTGGGAAGGAGAATCTGTTTCATGCCCTTCTCTCCTAGCTTACGGTGGTTTGCTGGCAATCTTTGGCATTTGTGGGCTTGTAAAAATGTCACCCCAAACTCTGCCTTCATCTTCATATAGTATTCTCCATGTGTGTATTCAAATTTCCCATTTTTATAGGGACACAAGTCATATCAGATGAGGGGCCCACTCTACTCCTTTATCACTTTAACTACATCTGCAGTGATACTATTTCCAAATGAAGTCATGTTCTGAGATGCTGGGGGTTAGGACTTCATGAATTTTGGGGGAATGCAATTCAATCCATAACAATAGCTGTGATAATATGGTATAACAAAAAATATATATTTGGTGTTCATCCACAGTTCCTGGCACATAGTTCCTAAAACCCTTTTAATTTCCTATATAACAGCTATAGGAGCATCTTTAAAAAAATATTTAGTTTTGTTCCCAGCTCCAGAGCATAAACATGAAATTGATGTCATTCGTTATTTATAACAAATTCCTTTCAATCACACCTGAGTTTATGTTAATGAGCCCTAAGGATGGAGCTGGCTGCCAAGGGGAACCAACCACATGATTAGCTGGATGGAACTTTCAGTCCTGCCCCACCCCACCCCACCCACCTCTAGGGAGGGGAGAGGAGCTGAAGATGCAGTTCAGTCACCAATGGCCAATGACTTAATCAACCATGCCTACATGAAGCCTCCATAAAAGCCTGAAAAGGACAGGGATCGGAGAGATTCCAGATTGGTGAACATGTGCAAGTCCAGGAAGAGTGGAGCTCAGAGAGGGCATGGAAGTTCCACACCCTTTCCTATGTACTTGGCCCTATACAGCTCTTCCATCTGACTATTCTTGAGTTGTAATCTTTTATAATGAACCAGTTATCAAGTAAGTGGACCATTTTCCTGAGTTCTGGGGTCCACTGAAGCAAATTAACCAAACCTGAGGATGGGGTCATGGGAACCTCTGATTTATAGCACAGGGGACAACCTGGACTTATAACTGGCATCTGAATTTGTGGTAGACAGGGCAGTCTTTTGGGACTGAACCCTTAACCGGAGGGATTTACACTATCTCCAGGTGGAGAGTGTCAGACATACAGTTGGTGTTATAGAATTGCTTGGTATGGGACAGTCCTCCCCTGATATATTTGGTGACCAGAAATGTCAGGAGTATAGAGAGAGAGAGTCATGGAGAAACATGGGAGTCCTTTGTTTACAGTAGGTAAAGCCAAAGAACATTGTGCACAATGATCTGACTATAACTTCCCAAGAAAATACCAATGGTTTCTTGGTGACACGGGATAAGTCAGAAAAACCATATAGAACATCTGCATCTTAGAACAGTCTATATGATGGGGAGAAAGGGGGAAAAAAAAAACAATTCATGGGTTATCTCCTTATAATCCCTGTCTTCTTTTAGTCAAAGTTTGCCCCAAGGAACATTATTCAGTAATTCTAGTTGATATTACCCTGCCCCTGTGGAGGTAATGCGGAAGCTAGAGCTTCCATGGGTCTAGTTAGGTTGGACTTGGACATGGGAGCTGCTGCAGGTGCTCCCAGAGTCAGCAGACAGAGGAGGCCCCAAAGCTGGCACTTTACCCCAAAATAGGTGAGAGAATCAATAAATTATGACTGGTGGCTAGGATTTTAAGGCCGTGAGAATGATAGGAGCCATTGCCCAGCTATTCAAGCCAGGAAGCAAGGCAAGTAGCCAAGGCCCAGAGAACAGATGGGCCCAGAGTGCCTGGGGAGGTACATACACTAGGACTGGTAAACATGTATTTAAAAACACAGCAAAACATAATTATCAGCACTGGCACCAATATGATGAAAACTAATGTACTGATGTGGAAAATTATAAATGAATGTATTCATTTCCTAGGGCTGACATAACAAATTACCACAAACATGGTGGCTTAAGACAGCAGAAATGTATTCTCTCACAGTTCTGTAGGCTAGAAGTCTGAAATCAAGGTGGTGGCAGGGCCATACTCTCTCCAATGGCTCTAGGGACCAATCCTTCCTTGCCTGTTTTCAGCTTCTGGTGGTAGCCAGGAAACCTCAGCATTCCTGGGCTTGAAGATGCATAACTCAAATCACTGTCCCTGTTTTCATATTACCAAATTGCTTTGTGCCCGTCTTCACAGAGAGTTCCTCTTCAACTATATTGGATTTGGGTCATCCTAATAACCTCATTTTAACTTGATTACATCTGCAAAGACTCTACTTCCAAATAAGGTAGCATTCACAGGTACTGGGGGACAGGGGTTGCAACAATATCTGGGGATGGGGCACAATTCAACCCATAACAGTGAGGCTAAGAGGAATAGGGTTTTAAAAATGGATTTATTCCTGATTACTTGCTTGATCTCGGGTATATCTTTAGATCTCTACAGATTGGAAATTCCACCTCTGTAAAACGAGGTTAGTGGTTAATATTTTAGAGATGGGCCCTTCTCCATAAAATGCATAAAACCAAATACATACAAATGTTTCAGGGCGTTCACAGGCCTCCTGAAAGCCCATCCCTGAACCCCTGAGACTAATCTCTGTCCCAACTGCTCAAGATCTCTTCAAATTTTGCCACTTTACAGCTTTATTATTTATTTCCATGCTTTATTAACATTTCACTCAAGTTTTATTAGCTTTTCTAAGTCCTGTGGCAGAAAATGCTCTCTTTAGACATTGAAAAAAAAAAAAAAGGAAATGCTTCTTTCCTCGTTTCAAGACTATCAATGCCAGCCATTTCAAGGGATAAATGATGCTGTATATTTTCTGAGAAGTCAGAGTATCTTTGTTCCTATAAGCCTGGGGTAAAGTTCCATAGAAACAGAAGAGCAGTCAGTGTCTGCGTCCACCCCCAGAAACTGTGGGGCAAATAATTTCAGAAGCTTTGGTAGATCTGAACCTTGTACCTTCTCCTGAACCAGACAATCTCACACATTTTAGGCTTCACTCAGAACCCCATATCCAGGCAGCAAAGTCTGAGAACCTCTGACACAATGTATATACCTATTTAAAAGTGTGCATGATGGGTGATCTTTTAGGTTTTCACCAATGTCCTTCAATTGCAATTGCTCTTTCTAAAGCAGGGGGATTACATTTACTTCAATTCCTTAACTTGTGATCTAACAAAGTGCTCTGATTAGCATTTAGCAAATGTTTCTTGTCTACCCCTCCTTTCTGCTGTCACAGTGATCTTGGAAGCCCTGTCGAACACATGGCATAACTATAAGATAGACGAGGGTGACTCAATGCACATCAGACTTCATAAGAGTAAGAAATAAACATTTATAATCTAAGCTACTGAGATCATGTGGTTTACTATTGGAATGGAATAGACTTTCTATCCTGATTAATACAATGACACACCAAATGTAATGAATGGAGTTATATGGACTTTTCATGTTATCTTTGATCATAGGAGAAAAAAAGGATCCAGAGAACCTTTACTTTATTATGATATCAATTACATAGACTGATTAGTACTCCCTGGCTCCATCCATTTCAGGTCCAGTTTTAGGAAATATTGTGCTCGATGCTCCCAAGCCAAGTACCTGGAAAACTGCCATTTCAGTGAGAAGCCCCGAAGAACGTGCCTCGTCTCAGCTTGCATGAAGACTTCTCTGCATTGAAACAACTAACAGAAGAGTCCTTTTTCACAATATCATCTAACGATCACATGTTGTTTAACTGAGAATACTTGCTGAGTTTTCACATGCAAAACTGATCTTGCATTTCGACCTAGTTATCTATTTATTTAAATTTTACCCTATCAGAATATCAGTAAGATATTCAAAAGGAATAACTTTTATTTCCTGTGATTATTGGAATTTAACTTGTTTTTGCTATAATATCCTAATCCTTGAATATAAATGTAATAACCTCAGCAATTAGAACTTTTAAAGGGCCACCTGAGTACAGCAAGGAAAAGCAGGCAATAAAATTTTTTATAAGTTTAAATAGGAAATATTTTCTTTTCTCTTCAACACATGTATAGACAAGTATAAGACTCACTAAGTGTAGTGTCAAATCCAACAGAGTAGTATCTAGTTGACCTGAATTCTACTGCTATCTCTGCCTGTTATAAATATTGTAATCTTGAGCCAATCACTTAAACTGTTTTGGGTTTTTGTTTGTTTTTTTTTTTGTTTTTTAAGAATTTTGGGAGAACCAGGCAAGACTGAAAACGAAGGTGGCAAGATCCTAAATTCTGAATTGCATAGTCCTGAAAATGGTACCTTGCTTCCCCATTTATTGATTCTCGCTTAAACAAGTCACTGGCCTCTACAAACCTCAAGTGGCTCAGGTGTAGAAATGGGATAAAAAGATAATAAAAAGATAATAAATAAGATAATGTATGTAAAAGGGTTTGACACAGCCTGGCTGATAGTAAATACCAACTAAATGTGTTTCTGTAAATGCTACATAGATGTGAAGTGTTACTATTACTCATATACACATACGAAGGTTCTAGTTAATATTCAAGGGCAAGTTTATGTCATACCTGAGGAAGTTTTTAAGAAACTGAGGATTTGCTATCACAATTACAGTTTTGATAATAAAGGTCATTGCTAAAGAATGTTGAAATATTTGTAATATATGGGATAATGCGCATTAGCTATTGTTACATGAATGTCAGTTAATAGAACTAAAAAAGACTTGGGATACAGTGTGGTAAGGCCTAATATTCAAACAGAACTGAAGCAAGCTTTGCTTAAGAGCAGAAGGCTTCTATCACCTCTGCATTTGGGCTTAATTATGATTCGACATAGGAACAGGTCTGATTAAAACAGTATGTCCAAGTTCACATAACTAATATCTATGAATCTTAGTTTTCTCCTATGCAAAATGTGGAAATTAGTAGTATCTAATTTGCTGACACTGGGGACTATCAAAAAGAAAAAAGCTAAAGCACTAGGACAGGGTGGACTCACCGCATTCAACACTGGCCATCTATAAAGCAGAAGACAAATATTTCCTTTGGTACTATTGCTAGCCAATACTATGCCTATAGGACATTTTTCATTCATTTTTCCAACAGATATTTATTCACTGCTTTCCCACTGTGTGCCAGCCACTATCCTAGGGCTTTGAGAATGCAGCAGTGAACAAAATACTACAATCTTGCCGTCATGCAACTTACAGTCTAGGGAGGACAGGGACATGATAGAAAGATACACAAAGAAATACAGAACTGCAAATCTGAAAACCTCTATGAAGGAAGGAGACAGGATCTGGTACAGTGTTGAAGAGTGTAAGCTGTGAAGACCGGGTTCAAATCTTGGCCTTCCCACTTATAAATGGTGTAACTTTGGGCTGCCAACCTCTCTGTACCTTAGAAATTCTTCTGTAAATGGAGATAGCGAATTACTTCACAGGGCAATTGGGAAAATCCAATGAAATAACACACGTAAGTAAAGGAATTAGTGCCTAGAAGATAGCAAGTGCTCAGAATATTAGTTATTGTTTCAATTGCAGGACTTTCATGGGAATGCTCTTTGTTTACTTTGTTAAACAAATACATCAGATGCCTAATAACACACACACACACAAACATACAATGCTAAGATCATCAATCAATTGCTCTTCTTTTTGTTAAGATGCATTTGTCATCATATACGAAACATAATGGTTTGACCAAATTTTCACTTTCTAAACTGGATGTTATGAAGAAATTTTAGGGAAGAAAAGAACCGAGCATGCTATCAGCTTTATTTGACTGTCTTCAGGCAGGCAGCTTCCCAGCTGCCTTGACACTGAGGATCCATCCATTTCTGAAAGATCTCCTGGGAAGGCGACATTTTAATCTCCATTGGCAGATAACAAATAAATGGTATTGAAAATTTCACACCCAGATGAAGGATGATGCTTAGTCCAAAGTGATTTATGGCCCGAGTCACGTGGTTATTATCGACAATTCCCTGATTAGATCTTTGGCATTTTCCCCAGTCACATTTTTTCTTAGTTTAAATACAACACGATCAGAAAAAGTCAGACACTGAGACAATTAAGGGGAAAGTGAGGGGAAAAAAAAAAGCGGAGGGGTGGGGGCAGAGAGAGAGAGAGAGAAAAAGGAAATATTTGATAAGTGAATTCATTTGGATTTTTTTTCTCCTTTTCTAGTTCTTGGTATAATTATATTTAGAGATATCTATAAAAATGTTTGAATTGAAAACTTACGATAGGCTTATAGTAGAATGAATAAAATTCAGAACATTTTTAAGTGTTTCGGGCATCTTAAGTGCCATTTCAAAAAAATCTTGGCTTTTGTATTTGCAATGTTATTAATATTATGAGTTTTACAACATAATAGACATTGTCTTATTTTCTAATTGAATTTGATTCCTATTTAGGGGCCTTTCCAAAGAGCTTAGTGTATCTATAGAGGATATCAGGCCTCTGATTCCAATAAGTAAAAATAGATTTTTTTTTTTAACCTGCGAAACAATGGAGAATCAAAACAAACCTGTTTGCTAATGCTGCTGTAGAAGCTAGGTATTTTAGCTGTTCCTTTCTCTTCCTCGGTCTGCACCCTCAGTATCTGCTCTCCATCTTCCTCTCTCCAACTGCCTCAGCAGATACAGCCTAGCATACTGATGACCAAACCTAGCTGCTGTCACAGAATCTATACAAGTGCACTAACCAATACACTCACCAGAACATCATATGAAAACTAAGTGCATGGTGAAATCCTTTCTCAGAGGCCAAATTAAAATATAAAGAAAGTACTGGTAAGCATGACTGCATGTATTCCATTCATGTTTTTGAACTCTATGAGGATACGATGCAAAAGGAGATAAATGGAATTAGAGATAAGTGGAAACAGAGAGAGAGAGAGAGAGAGGGAGAGGTGTCTCTCAGACAAATCCTTTAACTAAGAGAAGAGGCACCATTAACATTCCCTGGGTAGAGATACAACACCCAGCAGACTATATTATGCATTACATACTGTGCCTAATCAGAGGTCAGCAGACTACAGCCTGCCACCTCTTTTTTGCAAGACCCATTTAACGTAAGGATGGTTTTTCATTTTTATTTTTTGGACGGTTTTTCATTTTTCAGTGTAAAATATAAAGAAGACTATTGGCTATTTGGAGAGAACAATTACTCATTGTATGTATTGGCCTGTAATTCCTAAAATATTTGTTCTCTGTCCCTTTGCAGATAAAGTTTGCAAACCACTGGCCTGCACTATTTATCACCCAAGACACTTTTGCATTTCTCCTTTGTAGCATTCACTATACATACACTCATATTTATTGTCCAGCTATCCCTCTAGATAACACATTCCTTGAGGGTAGGAACAAGGACAAGGACAAGCTCTGTGATTGTAACACACCAAACACTACATCTAACACAAAAAAATCATTCAATAAAAATTTGATTACAAAGTTAATAAATGAATGAACTATGATGCACATGCAGGACTTTCCTGGCCCTAGTGCTTGTATGTCCTAACAGCAAAGTGGAAACCAAAAGAAGAAGGAACCTGCTTAAAATCACACAGGAAAAGAGTGGAGAAAACGGACTTTCAATTCGGAGATTCATGCCCTTACTGCAGAGCATTTTCCCTACAAGCTTCCTTTGAGCAAAGGAGGAAAGAACCAATTTTGTCTAATATGGTTAACACAAACATCTGTGGAGAACAGATAAACCAGACAGAGCACTTACTCATTGGGATAGGCAAAGCCATGCAAACACGGCCAGCTACCTGTTTTCTCCCCACTCTCCACCTGCTTCCTCATCCAATGTTTCCGTGCCCAGTGTATCACTGTATAAGTGTCAAGAACTGAATTGTATGACAACTCATGGAAAAAGTAGATTTTTTTAGTTGGATAGTGGGGAGCCACCCAGTGATGCTGAATGCATCCATCCATACATACACATGGAAGCAAGCTCAAAAGCACATAATTCATACTATTCTGCTTATTTTATTATAAAGAGCGCAAAGGTCAAACAATACCCCTTCATCCTTGCCCAATTACATCACTCAAACTGCATCTCCAACTTTTCATATTTCTGTCTTCCATGACTACAATCACAACAGTAATAGTGGCCATGGTGGTGATGGGTCTTGAACTGATCTACCTACATTGTATGGTTTCACCTTAAACATAACCTAGAAAGAATTGAGTTAAAGTTCACAAAGGTAGTAAGTGGTAGAGAATTCAAACATAAGACTTTTCTGACTGCAAGTTTGGTCATTTGTAACCACTTCATTGAATTAGAACTATCCACTTTGGCTGCTGCTTTTCCTTAGTGCTTGTCCTAGTCTCCATGTCCTCATTTCCATTTTTATTGATTTTACGCATTTTTTATCTTTTAAAAAGAAGCTTACAGTATGATCTGCTTAATCTCATATTACCCAAGAATGACCTTAAGTTTATGACACAGGAAATGCATGAATCTAAAATAACTGATAACATTTAACCACTTTCCAATGTTATTTAATTTCTTTATACAATATTTTTTCTACAAATGATGTGAACAAAATGGGAATGAAAGACATGAAAACCATCTTATAACAATAGCCAAACTAAGCTCAGTAGAACTAGAATTAAATGGAAAAAAATGAAGCCCCTAAAAAAAAATCCATGTGGTCCCTTCAGCAGCACATATACTAAAATTGGAAAGATACAGAGAAGATTAGCATGGCCCCTGTGCAAGGATGACATGTAAATTCATGAAGCGTTCCATATTTTTGCTTGAAAAAAGCATGGAAGATACTAGAGAATCCCTTTCTGGAGAAATAAAAGAACTAAAATCTGACCAAGGCTATTAATGAGTTGCAATAAAAAATGGAGGCTCTAACTGCGAAGGATAAATGAGGCAGAAGAAAGAATTAGTGATATAGAAGACCAAATGATGGAGAAAGAAGAAGCTGAGAAAAAGAGAGATAAACAACTACTGGATCACGAGGGCAGAATTTGAGAGATAAGTGATACCATAAAGCAAAAAAATTAGAATAATTGGGGTCCCAGAAGAAGAAGAGAGAGAGATGAAGAAGGTATATTGGAGCAAATTATACCGGAGAACTTTCCTAATTTGGGAAAGGAAACAGGCATCAAAATCCAAGAGGCACAGAGTACCCCCCTCAAAATCATTAAAAATAGGCCAACACCCGGACATCTAATAGTGAAACTCACAAGACTCAGAGACCAAGAGAAAATCCTGAAACCAGCTCAGGACAAGAGGTCTATAACCTACAATGGTAGAAACATTAGATTGGCAACAGACCTATCCACAGAGACCTGGCAGGCCAGAAGGGACTGGTATGATATATTCAGAGCACTAAATGAGAAAAATATGCAGCCAAGAATACTATATCCAGCTAGGCTGTCACTGAAAATAGAAGGAGAAATAAAGAGTCCAGGACAAATAAAAACTAAAAGAATTTGCAAACACAAAACCAGCCCTACAAGAAATATTGAAAGGGATCCTCTAAGCAAAGAGAGAGCCTAAAAGTAACATAGACCAGAAAGGAACAGAGACAATATACAGTAACAATCACCTTACAGGCAATACAATGGCACTAAATTCATATCTTTCAATAGTTACCCTGAATGTATATGGGCTAAATATCCCAATCAAAACACAGGGTATCAGATTGGATAAATAAACAAGACCCATCAATATACTGTCTGCAAGAGACTCATTTTAGACCCAAAGACACCCCCAGATTGAAAGTGAGGGAGTGGAAAACCATTTAACATGCTAATGGACACCAAAAGAAAGCTGGGGTGGCAATCCTTATATCAGACAAATTAGATTTTAAACCAAAGACTATAATAAGAGATGAGGAAGGACACTATATCATAAAGGGACTATCCAACAAGAAGATCTAACAATTTTAAATATCTATGCCCCTCACATGGGAGCAGACAATTATATATGCCAATGAATAACAAAATCAAAGAAACACATCGACAACAATACAATAGTAGGGGACTTTAACACCCCCCTCACTGAAATGGACAGATCATCTAAGCAAAAGACCAACAAGGAAATAAACACTTTAAATGACACACCGGACCAAATGGACATCACAGATATATTCAGAACATTCCATCCCAAAGCAACAGAATACACATTCTTCCCTAGTGCCCATGAAACATTCTCCAGAACAGATCACGTCCTAGGTCACAAATCAGGTCTCAACCTGTACCAAAAAATTGGAATCATTCCCTGTGTATTTTCAGACCACAATGCTTTGAAACTAAAACTCAATCAGAAGAGGAAAGTTGGAAAGAACTCAAATACATGGAGGTTAAAGAGCATGCTACTAAAGAATGAATGGATCAACAAGGAAATTAAAGAAGAATTTTTAAAAATTCATGGAAACAAAGGAAAATGAAAACACAACTGTTCAAAATCTTTGGGATGCAACTAAGGCAGTCCTAAGAGGAAGGTATATAGCAATACAAGCCTTTCTCAAAAAACAAGAAAGGTCTCAAATACACAACCTAACCCTACACCTAAAGGAGCTGGAGAAAGAACAGCAAATAAAGCCTACACCCAGCAGGAGAAGAGAAATAATAAAGATCAGAGCAGAAATCAATGAAATAGAAACCTAAAGAACAGTGGAACAGATCAACAAAACTAGGAGCTGGTTCTTTGAAAGAATTAATAAGATTGATAAGCCCCTGGCCAGACTTATCAAAAAGAAAAGAGAAATGACCCAAATAAATAAAATCATGAATGAAAGAGGAGAGATCACAACCAATACCAAAGAAATACAAACAATTATAAGAACATATTATGAGCAACTCTATGCCAGCAAATTAGATAATCTGGAAGAAATGGATGCATTCCTAGAGATGTATAAACTACCCAAACTGAACCAGGAAGAAATAGAAAACCTGAACAGATGTATAACCACTAAGGAAATTGAAGCAGTCATCAAAAATCTCCCAACAAACAAGAGCCCAGGGCCAGATGGCTTCCCAGGGGAATTCTACCAAACATTTAAAGAAGAATTAATACCTATTCTTCTGAAACTGTTCCAAAAAATAGAAATGGAAGGAAAACTTCCAAACTCATTTTATGAGGCCACCATTACCTTGATCCCAAAACCAGACAAAGACCCCATCAAAAAGGAGAATTACAGACCAATATCCCTGATGAACATGGATGCAAAAATTCTCACCAAAATACTAGCCAATAGGATCCAACAGTACATTAAAAGGATTATTCACCATGACCAAGTGGGATTTATTCCTGGGCTGCAACGTTGGTTCCACATCCTCAAATCAATCAATGTGATACAATACATTAATAAAAGAAAGAACAAGAACCATATGATCCTCTCAATAGATGCAGAAAAAGCATTTGACAAAGTACAGCATCCTTTCTTGATGCAAACTCTTCAGAGTGTAGGGATAGAGGGTACATACCTCAATATCATAAAAGCCATCTATGAAAAACCCACAGTGAATATCGTTCTCAATGGGGAAAAACTGAAAGCTTTCCCCCTAAGGTCAGGAACATGACAGGGATGTCCACTATCACCACTGCTATTCAACATACTACCAGAAGTCCTAGCCACAGCAATCAGACAACAAAAAGAAATAAAAGGCATCCGAATAGGCAAAGAAGAAATCAAACTCTCACTCTTTGCAAATGATATGATACTTTATGTGGAAAACCCAAAAGACTCTACCCCAAAACTGCTAGAAACTCATACAGAAATTCAGTAAAGTGGCAGGATATAAATCAATGCACAGAAATCAATTGCATTTCTATACACCAACAACAAGACAGAAGGAAGAGAAATTAAGGAGTTGATCCCATTTACAATTGCACCCAAAACCATAAGATACCTAGGAATAAATCTAACCAAAGAGGCAAAGGATCTGTACTCAGAAAACTATAAAATACTCAATGAAACAAATTGAGGAAGACACAAAGAAATGGAAAAACGTTCCATGCTCATGGATTGGAAGAACAAATTTTGTGAAGATGTCAATGCTACCTAGAGCAATTTACACATTTAATGCAATCCCTGTCAAAACATCATCAACTTTTTTCAAGGAAATGGAACAAATAATCCTAAAATTTGTATGGAACAAAAAAAGACCCGGAATAGCCAGAGGAATGTTGAAAGAGAAAAGCAAAGCTGGCGGCATCACAATTCCGGACTTCAAGCTCTCTTACAAAGCTGTCATCATCAAGACAGTATGGTACTGGCACAAAAACAGACACATAGATCAATGGAACAGAATAGAGAGCACAGAAATGGACCCTCAACTCTATGGCTAACTAATCTTCGACAAAGCAGGAAAGAATGTCCAATGGAAAAAAGTCTCTTCAACAACTGGTGTTGGGAAAACTGGACAGCAATATGCAGAAGAATGACACCGGACCATTTCCTTACACCACCACAAAAATAGACTCAAAACGGCTTAAAGACCTAAATGTGAGATAGGAGTCCATCAAAATCCTAGAGGAGAACACAGGCAGCAACCTCTTCGACCTCAGCTGCAGCAACTTCTTCCTAGAAACATCGCCAAACGCAAGGGAAGCAAGGGCCAAAATGAACTATTGGGACTTCATCAAGATAAAAAGCTTTTGCACAGCAAAGGAAACAGTCAACAAAACCAAAAGACAACCGACAGAATGGGAGAAGATATTTGCAAATGACATATCAGATAAAGGGCTAGTATCCAAAATCTATAAAGAACTCATCAAACTCAACACCCAAAGAACCAATAATCCAATCAAGAAATGGGCAGAAGACATGAAGAGACATTTTTCCAAAGAAGACATCCAAATGGCCAACAGACACATGAAAAAGTGCTCCACATCGCTCGGCATCAGGGAAATCCAAATCAAAACCGCAATGAGATACCACCTCACACCAGTCAGAATGACTAAAATTAACAAATCAGGAAACGACAGATGTTGGCGCAGATGCGGAGAAAGGGGAACCCTCCTACACTGTTGGTGGGAATGCAAGCTGGTGCAGCCACTCTGGAAAACAGTATGGAGGTTCCTCAAAAAGTTGAAAATAGAGCTACCCTATGACCCAGTATTTGCACTACTGGGTATTTACACCAAAGATACAAATGTAGGGATACGAAAGGGAACGTGCACCCTGATGTTTATAGCAGCAATGTCCACAATAGCCAAACTATGGAAAAAGCCAAGATGTCTGTCAACAGATGAATGGATAAAGAAGATGTGGTATATATATACAACAGAATATTATGCAGCCATAAAAAAAAAACAAAACAAAAAACATGAAATCTTGCCATTTACGACGACGTGGATGGAACTAGAGGGTATTATGCTAAACGAAATAAGTCAATCAGAGAAAGACATGTATCATATGATCTCACTGATATGAGGAATTCTTAATCTCAGGAAACAAAGTGAGGGTTGCCGGAGGGTCGGGGGTGGGAGGGATGGGGTGGCTGGGTGATAGACATTGGGGAGGGTATGTGCTATGGTGAGTGCTGTGAATTGTGTAAGACTGATGAATCACAAACCTGTAACTCCAAAACAAATGATACATTATATGTTAAAAAAAAAAAAAAAAAAAAGAGAAGATAGTAGGAAGGGAAAAATGAAGGGGGAATCAGAGGGGGAGATGAACCATGAGAGACTATGGACTCTGAGAAACAAAATGAGGGTTCTAGAGGGGAGGGGCGTGGGAGGATGGGTCAGCCTGGTGATGGGTATTAAAGAGGGCACCTATTGAATGGAGCACTGGGTGTTATACTAAAACAATGAATCATGGAACACTACATCAAAAACTAATGATGTATGGTGATTAATAGAACATAATAAAATTTATAAAACAAAAAACAATGGACTACTAATTTTTTTAATCCTCAAATCAGCAACAAATGTAGGAGAAAATATCCAATGCTGAAAAGGGTGGCAAGACAGGCATTCTCATTCAGCACTGGTGAGAAACTAAATTGGTTTAGCTATTGTGGAAAGCCCTGATCAAATTATTCTACTTTCAAGTATCCAGAGGAAATAATTCAGAGATGCAGAGAAAGATTAACATAAATAGGTATCATCTATAGCATTATTTATAATTGGGTAACATTGGAAACAACCTGAATGCTTAATAAATTCCAAGAGGAAAAAGTCAGAAAACAGAATTATACATTTATATTATGACAAAACATGATATACAGAAAGAAAAAAGTAGTCAGACTGGAAAGGAATTAACAGTATTATATTCTCTGAATGATGAAATTATAGTTGTATTTTTACTTTTTTGTATTTTTCAAGTTTTCTCAAAGATTTCTATTTCTCCAAGAAGGAAAGGAAATTCCTATTTAAGAAGACACACAGAAAGATTGATAAAGAGAACGTCAGAGTCAATTTACAAAAATAGAATGAATGCAAATATGCTACAAAATAAAAGGGAAAGGAGGGAACATGATTTGCAAATTCTTGACAAGGAAGAAAAGGGAAATATGATACATTACCCTCTTTAACCTAAAGGAGAAAGAAAATGCATTTCTCAGGGAAGATTAAATGTTTCCAAGACCTACTTCTCTAACATTTGTCTTCCTGTTCTAACTTAAGGCTCTCACCCAATTTTTTTTTCCCCTCTCACTTCCCTACTGTGTTGCCCCTCTTATTACTTGTGTCTGGAACCTATAGGTACCTACTAAATATCAATGTTGACTGAAAAACTGTCATCTGTTTCAAGGAAGTTGCCATTCAGGATTCTCTGGGAAGCACGTGCTTCTACCAGCACCACATTACCTGAAGAACAGGTAGAAAAAATAGAAGTAAATCTAAGATCCCTTGCAGGAAGTCATCAGTATCACTCTAGAGAATTGAGATTGAAGCTCCTCTGAAATTTTCATTAATTTTTGAAACACTTAAGTTGATTCTCCATGCAGGGCCCAAAGAGATATAAGAGAAAATAAAGGAGAACCAAATGCTCTTTTGTCTGAAGCCCAATTCTGCCATTTACTGGCCAAGTGAATTGGACGGACCTACCTCTTAAGTTGTTAAGCCTGGGATTCTCACCTGCAAAATGGGGTCATAATGACTATTTCATGGTGTTGTGGTAAAGATTAATTAACACAGTGTTAGCAGTTTCCAACACCATGACTGGCCACAGAGGCAAGTAAGAAATGTTAGTTTCCTAAATAAAATATTGGCCTTTCCCTTTAGGAACTTATAATCTAGCAGAAGATGTGAACATTTACGTAGAAAATGACCATGAAAGGTGAAAAGCAGTGTCAGAGCAAGTTCTTTCAGAACTGAGGAAAGGAAAGATTATTTTCAGTTTGGAATTTGGGGGTGGATAGTAAACATGTAATAGGATTCCATCTTGGTTCTAAGATACAGTGGGGAACATAGTCCTTACTCCCAGTGGAATTCATAGGCTACTAGAAGGTGTCAGATAATGAACATTTATCCCAATAAGATTTCACATGGTAAAAATGTGTGGTAAAATAAGAGAGAGAGAGGAAGATGGCAGAGAGACAGGAAGCTAGTCCAACAAGCTGGTCAGTAAAAGCTGTTTCAAGGTGACATTTCAGCTGAGATGGAAACCAACGGGATAGTCATCTTGGAGCCATGCCAGGGGTAAAATGAGAACCACTATCAGAAGTAAAGTGCCCTGGCTAGAGGAGAAGACCCAACAGAGCTAAACGTCTCAGTAAAGTTAAAGGTGTTTCCTAGGTCGCTAAAAATTGGGGTGAAAATAAAATGGCTTCCATCATGAACAGAAATAGGCGAGACCACCAGAAATGAAATATTCCACAAGGTTTGGCTAAATGACAACTTCCTTCTCCCCTGACCTTGTTAGTAGCTTCACAAGGAGGTTGAGAAAACACATCACAGAGAGAGCAACCAGTGAGTTTAAACAAATTGTTCTACCCCATTGGGCAATCTAGTCACTGTCTAAGATCCCCTAGTTTTTAGGGCTTTCAGCCTCAGTTTACAAATCCATTAAGTTAGCATAATAATTTCTCCAGCAAGCAAAAGGGAGACCAACCTGTTAGTAATAAAGCCACTTCACAAGTTGCAAGTGCTTGGCTGTGGGGTTGTATCCTGACAAAATATGGGTGATTATTTTTTTCTCTCCAGTTAAGCTCCATGCATTAGAGAATTTTAAAGAGCTCTTTGACGACTGAGTGAAGCAGTTTTATTCCAGGCTGAATTGGCCTGTCACTTCCTCATATAACAATGGCTTGTGCTTCTATCCTAAGGGGGCACTTTCGATTCACTTAAAGGACAGCAGAGGGTCTAATGCATCATGGAGGCAGAGCAGGAAATTGGGAGAGACTGCCTGCTTAGTCAAAGAGGGAGGAACAACCGTCCCAGAGGGCAATGGGGTATTTGCTCAGCAGTCCAAGGAATAACTACGTGTATTTTTTAATCTTCCAAAGCAAGCGGAGGGCAGATGTGGTTTGACCTTGAGAAAGTGTCCTTGGTGGCCTGGTTTTATGGAACCAGGCATAGCTAGTTGGTTATGAAGTCAATTATGAAATGAATTTATTAGATCAGGGTCAACACTTCTACAAAAACAAATAAGACTAGAACAGAATATAATAGATTAAAGAGTATATCACATAAGTAATGGCATTTTTATGAAAACTTTCTGATATGTATGCATATGTGTGTATTCTTGTGTACTGTCACAATGTAAAATGTGTTTATTACTGATAATAGTAAAACAAAAATTTAAAGCCACTGGTGCAGGGGACATTCCATCCTGAAGCAGGCCCATGGGTACATGCTCTCCAATCCCAGGGCATACACATACTTCACTCACAAACTCAGAATCGGAGCATTTGAGTTAGAAGGTACCAAGGATACCATCTACACACGATATTTTACAGATAAGGAATTGAGCTAAAGAAGTAAAAATAATTTCCCAAGATAAGGGCCTCAAGACATGAAACAAGTTCTCCTTAACTGACAGTCTAGGGATCTTTACACTTTAAAGTCATAGCTTAACATTGGAAAGGAACTGTTCTGAATCAGATGTCCATGCATTTTCCTTTCACTGCCAAAGAGGGGAGTTGTCCTAGACTCTAGCAACACAGAATCCTTCATTCCATGGGATCTTCCCTGCTCACACAACCCCCAGAACGTGACTACAGTCTGAGGCTGGTCATCCCATTTGGGATGCATCTGTTCCTTTCGATCTTTCATGTCTACCCCAGAGACTACCTCAAAGATGAGTTCTCAGGGTTTAGGTTTAGAAACAATATGGTTTGAGTTCAGAGCGCAGGTGCCACTGTCCCACAGACCTGGGTTCAATTCCCACTGGACAATAAGCCCCATGAAGATGGTGTTATACCTTCCTTGAATACTGCTGTTTCCTCAAGGCTTCACGCCATGTGTGGGACCGTGCAGCACCCCATGCAGATTTGTGGAAAGAAACAAGGGAAAGGAGCCCTGAGTCTGCCACTTAGTAGCCATGTGACCTGGATAAGTGACTTCACCTCTCTGAGCCTCAGCATTCTCGTCTAGAAAATGGAAATATTCAAAGGGTTAGAGGATCAAGTGAGAGAACAGAGATCCAGAACTGAGCTCAGTGCCCAGACTATAGCAAACAGTACGTGACGGCTGTTATAACTAGATATTTCTTCATTAGTGCTTGGTGACTTTTAACCCAGCAGAACCCCACCCCCTTTTTAAGATAACAAATATTTAAGAGATGAAAACAAAACTCTACAGTGCTGCTGGCTGGCCTCCCTCTTGGACCCACCAGGGGCCCCTGAATCACCTCTGAGGGATCCCAGGGTTGATCAGAATTGTGCACAAAAATTACTCCCCGGAGCCCTGACCTTTCCCTCTCCTGATTACTGCTGAGGCTGTTATGGATAGCTGAGGCCAGGCAGGAAATGAAGGCCTGCCATGAGCACCTGTCAGAGCCACATAATGACAAATCTCCCTGGAGACAGCATCCCATTGTTCATGTACAGCACCGATGATGCATTCTCTGAGCCAGTGAGCTTCGGAGTAACAAAAAACATCAGGTCCCGTAAAGGAAGACAACAGATGAAGGAGGAGTTCTAAAACTGCAGAAGCTGCAGGAACTAATGTCAGAGTCATGTGCAAGTCTACTAAATTTCTGGAATTAATTGATGGCCCCACATCTAACAGCTTCCTCCAGGCACACATTTGCATATGGAAATGTGCAATGCTTTTTATGCATTCTCGTTTCTTTCTTAATGTTAAATTAACTGGGCCAATAAACCACAGGAAGTATTACTTGAAATCTGACTTCAATCACTATTAACATAAAATATTTAAATGTGCATGGAAAGCATACTTCAGGGGGCTTGTCCTGAAGAACAGCAAGTAGAAAAGAAAGTCAGAATTTCGTCAGGTAAGAGAAGGTGTTTCATGCTGCTCTTCAGCGGGCAACGGGACCAAATGGAAGCAAATATGGGAGCTTCGCACTCTGCTAGGAAGAGTCAGAGACACCAAGAGAGCCATTAAGAACCCTGGCTTTGCTGGGACAAAACTTGGACACTTGAGCCAATCTCTTCAGTGCAGCTTTGTCTGTCACATGGGAACCATACTGTCTACTTTCCAGGGACATTGTGAGCACAGGATAACATATGAGAAAGTCCACGGAGTTCTTTGCCAACACAGCATCGTATTCACACCAATATTTTCAGTATTTATTCTGATACTTCATCACCATCTCAGCGACGCTATGAGTGCCTCTCAGACTATCAGAGTGATGTAAGTGCATAATGTGAGGTTTTAAGTGTTTCAGTGAAGGATGAGGGCTTCCAACTCTTCCCATGCTCTCTGGAGCAGTTCGCTGAGGCAGTTTCGCATTAGATTTCCAGAGGGTAAATGAAAATAATTATCCTAATTGTTATAAATAATGCCAAGGACATAGGCTCATATTCAAACATATTTACTTTAAAAAGGACCTTGAGCCAACGTTGTGAATGAAAACACGACTGATGTCAGCTGCGGGAGAGAAAAGTGGGTGTCAGACTGCCCGGGTTTGGCACTGGGGCTCTGTCAGGTGTAGACATATTTGCAGTGAGTGAGGAGACACGACGCCCAGTGATTTACTAGACAGCATCTTTTCGGGGAGCTTCTGAGGTATATCCCAAGCCCTGTTAGACCTTCCCTCCCATAAGACTTCATACTCTCAGTTTCTATTCTCTCCACTTCCTGCTGAATTTTCTCAACTAGCTCAGATAAGAGCTATCTTAAGTGCCATGGAGACAAGCACTGGGTCTTTCGTACCTGAAGGTCTTGAGCATAGTGCATGGTTCATGCCGATCAGCCAAGTACTTAGTACATGACCAGTACATGCCAAGCATAGGTCAGCCACTGGGTATACAACAGAAAAATAAAAAATGAACAGATGCAATCCCAGCCCTCATGAGGTTTGCAGTCTAAAGCAGTTCACAAGGTTAATAAATTTAAGTTATTAGTGCCTTGACGAGATGAACCTTCCAAATTACTGTGCCTATTATGTTTAGTAACTATTACTGAGACCTTACTATTAGTAGAGAACGAAGATTCAAAGCTGAATGAGGCTCTCTTTTAAAGAAGCTATTTTAATAAAACATACTAACATGCATACAAATAATGATAAAAAACCACGATATTCTAAGCTTATTTTAAGTATTCTCATTTAATCTAAAAAAGAGCCTTATAAAGTAATCCCAATTCTACTTTACAGATGAATAAACTGAGGCACAAAGACGTTAGCCATTTGCCATGGTCTGTCACGCTGCTCCTAAGAGTTGGAGCCAGGATTTGCAGGCTAAGGCCTGGAGTCTGAATCTAGGGCAGGTATGCTTACCTCTTAGGTTTCGCTTCTAACAGAAACAGAGTACAGTAGGAGCAAAAAGGAAGAATAATTCTTACTGGGAAAATGAACCCATCCTTTATTCCTGTGTCCACCCTATGGAGTACCTACTACGTGCTGGGTGTTGGGAATGCAAAGATGACCTGGATGCATCCTGCTTTGTAGCTTCCACACGAGTGAGGGAGAAGAATAAACAAACAAGCTGAGGATATAAAAAGAGAAATATCAAGGACGTAACTTCCTTCCTGGGAGAGAGATCACTTCAGCGGGGACTTTAAGGATGGATAAGATATTTATGATGTGATAATGGCCTTGTTTCAAATAAATTACAAAGGGCGTTACTTCAGAAAGATGGACAAGCCCCTGGAAATTATTTCTTAGGAAGAGGGGAGCTATTCTGTGCCCTTGAAATACACAACTTCTGAAGAGAGCGGACTGTGGCAGCCATCCTAAAGCATTGCCTACCTGACCCCAAAGAGCAGATGGTACATAGTGGATTAAGAACACGGATTCCACACTGCCCTATCTCTGTGTGCCAAAGTCAGGTTTGACTTGATTTATGTCTCCCCTAACTTTATAAGAAATCCTCTCCACAGTACAACAGAAAGAACATGCTGTGCTATAGAATCCAGTCAAGGTCAGGGAAACAAATGAATATCCTGATAGGCTGTAGAGAGGAACAAGAAGTTTAAAGTTTGAAATTGTTCACAATTGACATCCACCCCATGAATCTTCCGGGATTATTAGTTATCTTCTGGAAATAACAGCTTTCATCTGAGATCGTATGGAGCCTCTACCTCCTACCCCATAAGAGATATATATTTTTAGATTTCAGGCAACACATAGAATTTCTGTTTGGAGATATGGGGGGATTTTTATTTTATTTAACTTACACGGTTACAGAATAACTAATATTAGAAGTCTAAGAGGAAGCTTATAATCAAATAATCTAATCGGTTGTCTTTATAGCCCATTAAGTGGATGTCCAGAGATCAGACCCCCTTGTTCAAGTCACTCGACTCAGAAACATTAAGTCAAATTAAACCTGTGTTTTGAAAATAAAGGCTTTACTTTGCATCTGTTTTTGCTCCTATTTCCTCTGCCTCCAATTCATTCCCTCCCCCCGTTCCCCTCACCTCCCATGGCCAAATTTACCTATATGTGGCCAAATGTTCCAAGTAAACTCCTAATTACCTGAGGGAAATGTGAACTATCTTCCGTGACGGCCGACAGGGTGCCTTTCACTGAACAGGCATAGAATGATTGCCACAGAGAGAGACACAAACTATCTAAAGGAGAAACTCCCACAAATCTTGGATGGCAGTGTGAATTAAACCACTCTGACAAGGGGCAGCATTTTGGCATATATCTCAAAAGCCACAGACTTGTGTATAAAATTTGAGTCAATAATCCCATTTTGATGAATATATCCTAAGGAAAAAAAAAATCTCAGGCAGTGAAACAACAATGAAGCTTTATGTATCAAGATAACCACGACAGCATTATTTATCATTGGAAGAAAAAGTAAACCCTAACGAAAGTTCTTGACTTCAGTAAGAATGGTTAAGTAAATTTTAATGCATACAATCAGTGGAATATTACACAGTGATTTACAACTGTGCTTGCAAAGAGATCTGACAGTAGCATTTAGCGGCAAGAGCATGAATACGAATTTCAATCTCAGCTTCACCCCTTATTAGCTGTGTGATATTGGGCAAGTTACCATGAATACTATATAAATATAACTATTATGATTATTATCATCAATGCCATTATTTATGTTAACCTGGGAGAATGAAATGTTTACACAGACTATATTGACAGGAATAAAGCAGTATATAGCTAAATAATGATACTGATTTTATGATAATGATCATAACCGCCTAAATAAACCATTATATCAACCTATACTTTATGTGTCCCCACCCTAGTTTTGGTGCTCATGCAATGTTTTCATTATTGCCTGAGGGCCCATGGCTCTCTGCCCCTCCCCCAGTTCTACCTGCAAGAGGAAGCCATACCCATACCCAGAGAGCAGAAGTGGCCACCAAGCATCTCCCTCTCTACCGTCCAGCGAGGGCCAGCTGCCAGTACTTTTCCTGAAAATAATCCAGCAGCAATGCCACTCACCAGTATCCTGAGACTTTCCCAGTTCACATCTAATCCATCTTCTATGGGATAACACTCCATTTAGTGATTTAGGATACAAGTTAGTCCCCAGGATTAGAGAAGGGAGCTCTGGGTGTTTTAGGGGTGCAAGAAGAGTGGGGGCACCTGACCACGGTGAGACTAGATGAAATCAACTTGAGATTTCTCACCAAGATAGAGAAGAAGGTCATGTGCCCTCTTCCCCCACAGTTGGATATCCCCAACTGTGACACTAAATGAAGAATAAATATTGGGAGGAAATATATCAACATGTAAGCAGCGGCCATCTCTAAACGTGGCACTACACTGGAGTGTTTTTATTTCCTCCTTCCTTTTATTCTTTAGTATTTTCAAAATTTGTTTGACTGGCCATATACTAATCTTCACAATGGGGAAAAAATAAACTTTTTAAATGTGTAAAAATACAGGTCTCCTTCAAGTGTTTGAAAGTTTAGATGGCACGATGTCAAGTAAAAGTCATAACCTGACAGCTTTTCATATTAGAAATTTTCCAGAAGTCCCCTGCATATCAGATTTAAAAACTGGGGACTTAGCAGTGGCAACTGAGAGGATTAGGGTTGTGGATGACACAAAGGGAAGAGAAAGCTGGCATATCAGGGATATTACTGAAAGCCAACATACTTTTGACAAATTCAGGTTCAGAAAATGCCCCAAATGTGTACTGAGAAACATTGGATCCTTCAGAATGAGAAGTAAACTTAATGCACCCACATGGTAAGAGCATAATAGTTGAAAAGTCATTGTACTTGTAACTTAATATTGTCTTTTAAACCTCTCTATAAACAAAAAAGAAGAAAAATAAAAAATATATATAAAGTAATTCTTTTAACTGGCTCAAACTTTTAAAACTGGCTCAAAAGTTTGAAAGCTCTGCGATATGTTTAGAAGGGAAAAAATTTTCCACCTTAGATACATTGGGGGGGAAATGTTTATTATATCCCACTTTGAGAGTGACTAACTCTGGTGGAGAAACAATTAAAAGGTTCTGAATATTCTCCAAAAATGTGCCAACCATTTCTAGAGAATGTCCAAAGAATTTTGCAAATCTCCAAGATTTATAAGTATGTTTTTAACAACATATTTGAACTCACCTAATGCACTGACATCTGAATAATTTCAGTGAACACCATCAGACCCCTTATAAACATAATTTAATGTTTAAGTAGAATCACATAGGGAGACAGCATGGATTGGCTGTTACATCCAATCCTTCACCACGTTCTGTTTGTTCTTGGACTCAAACACTTCTTGAGTTGGTGTACTACTCTCCATCATCACTGCCTCTACACTACTCTGAATTCCCACTGTGTCTTGCCTACATCAGTGAACCAAGCAAGATCATGTGGCGACAAGCATGGACTCTGGTTCCAACCTGGTTCTCTACTTACTAGTTGTGTGACACTGGGCACTCATATTTTAATAAACTATAAAATGTTTCTTTTATCCATCCCTGGCTGTTACACCTGTTGGAATTTGCACTGCATGCAAGTGTCTATAGTGGAGGCAATTTCATGTACTGGCTGGGAGCTCTCTGGCTGCATCACCTGCACCCTTCTCCTGAGCCATGCATCCATCAGCCAGGAACCTTTCCAAATATAAAATGTCACCTCCCTTTCTTAACCACTTTAGTAGCTTCCCATTGCTTTAAGGATGAAGGCTAAATTTTACATGTATAAGGTCCCTATCCCCTTCTCTATTTTCATCTACCCTCACTTCCCCCACTTTCTGTGCTCCAGTCATGCTGTCTTCTTTCAGCTCCTCAAACACTGGCTTCCTGAGAGCAGGGACCACATCTGGGTTTGCCCATCATTTTATTCCAGCACCCTGTGGCGTACCTAGAAAATGTTCCTATTGATAGTAACAGCTAACATTTATTGAGCCCTTACTGTGCCTCAGATATCGTCCTAAAGTGCTTTATTTATATTATCTCACCACAATGGTATGCCGTCAGTTCTATTACTATCCACATTTCACAGATGGGGAACTAAGGCTGACAAAGCCAAGAAACTTACTCCTGGTTTCAGGGTTAGTAACAGGACGGATCTGAACTTGGAAAAAAGAACCCTGGAGCTACTACAAGAAACCTTCCATAAATGTTTATTGAAGGATTAATTGAATAACTGTTCCAGAGTGCCGAATGGCTTGATTCTCAAATGCAAAAGATCCAAATCAGTGTATCAGCAAAATAAGAATGATTTCACATTAGTGGCCTTTGGAATTGCTTGAAATTAGTCAAAGTCAAAAGGTTAAAGCCATGAAAACAAGACTCAGTGTAGAGGATCTGAGATCATCTTCCCGATAGGAGATTCAACTGGTCACATATACTCTGGATTTTTCTACCGCTTTCACTGAATTTGCTTCTTAGAAGAAGGTATCACACCTCATTCACTTCTGTGAATCATGAGTGACAGCTGACACTAGGCCTGTTTCATGGTAAGTGCTCAGGGACAGGTGGTCAGAATGTCAGGCTCCATTACTAGTTGGAGAAGATTTTAAGGATCTGAACATTAAAAAGGAAACCGAAGAAACTAGCAAGGTCCTGAGACCTGGCTGACAAATGACCTAACTGGAAAAAAAATCAAATGGAGACATGAATGGTTTCAGGTTCATTCATCATAGAGAAGGGGAGGCTAGGGAGGAGAACCCCTAAGATAGAGAGCTGCTTCTGAGAAGGAAGGACATCCTCTGATCGTCACTTCCCCAGAGAGGTAAAAGGTAAGACTTACTTAAATGCAGGGGTATTTGGGTTTTAAAAAACTACAGTGCCAAGGGTACCTGGGTGGCTCAATTGGTTAAGCATCCAACTTTTGGTTTGAGCTCAGGTCATGATCTCAGGGTCTTGAGATAGAGCCCCACATCAGGCTCTGTGCTCAGCACGGAGTCTGCTTGAGATTCTCTCCCTCTCCCTCTCCCCCTCCCTCTCTCTCTCTCTTTCTCTCAAATAAAAATAAATAAAAAAATCTTAAAAAAACTGCAGTGCCAGACCTCATATTTTGATAAACTATAAAATATTTCTCTTACCAATCCCTGCCTTTCACACCCATCCATACTTGCCCTGCATGCAAATGTGTGTAGAACTGGGACAATTTTGTGTACTAGGTTAAGAGCATGGACTTATATGTTGCTCAGACATCATCAACATTCTCATCGTTGGCACTCCGAGGACAGTTTACTTCAATCCTCTGAGCTTTTGAGTCCTGATATGTGAAAAGGGAATACTTAAACCTTCTTCCTAGAATTGCAAAGGAAATGGGAAAATGTAAAGTACTGAGCCCAGTGTCTGGCATATAATTGGTGTTTGAGTAATGGTAGTTGCTACTTTATCATCATCTCTGCTATTAGTCCATTATTTTTTTTCTGGAGGAGTTAGTTTATTCGAGGGGATAGGTGTTAACATCAAGCTGTACATAGCAGTCATTCCAAAAAGAGAGACAGAAAAAAACGATCATATAAAACATCCTTTCTAAAAGAACCATTCCACATCGGAATAGTCACTGCCAGATACAAGCTAAGAACATGGACTCTCCAGTTGGGCTGCCTGGGTTCATAGCCAAACTCAAACTCTTACTAGCTGCGGGGATAGAAAAAGTTACTTGACCTTTCTGTGCCTTGTTCATCTATAAAATAGGGTAATAATGGCACTTACCCTCTTGGTTCGTGATGATTCAAAGGAGATGATATGAAAAGTGTCTAGCAAATAGAAAGTGCTCAGCAAATGCTGTGGGTTTTGGGTTTTTGTTGTTGTTTTTTTGTTTTAGGAATAAGAGGTTATTCAGCCTCTTATGCTAAATTTTAGGACTATATGTTGTACAGGATATGTTCAGAATGTTTTGGGGATAGCTCCAATTTTTGCATTGAAAATTAATGTAGGCATTTATAGCCATGATCCATTTTAGAGGTTCTTAAAACGGAATCCAGGCTACACAGGGACATGTTAATATTTGTGTAACAGAAGATTTTAAAAAATATACTTGATTTTACGTGACTTTTTTTAAACCAAAAGAAAGTAATTCCTAAAATGCATTTACCCTCAAAGCCCCACATAAACACATGCAAGCCTAAAGGACAATATGGGTAAAAGAATGTACATCTTTTCCCATGCATGGAAAATACATATTTGTACAAAGGTAATTAAAACCTGCCTATCAATACAGAGCAACTAAACAAACTTCTTATAGAAATATATTCCCCATGGATTTATGTACCCTTTTGCTCCAATATAATTTTATAACATTTAGTTTACAAAAATTGACTAAAAGTATATTTAGTACATTGCTTTGCAATGCAACATTTAATTTTATAGCATGGATAATGTATTTCTTTTTACAAATGTATCAGTTTCCTGAGAGCATCAATAAGCTTCTTCAGAGCCATTAAACACAATGTGAGAAATAAGTAAAGTTACAGATCTTGTTACTGAAACACACAGAATGATTTTCAGCTCATAAAGCCACTACATGGGTTACTTGCCCAGTGTCTGCAGCCCATATACTGAGGTTGAAAAGGAAAGCTTAGTCAATTTGAATGATGGGTTGTATACAAATTAATTCTTTCAATGGATTCTCAGCACCCATTAGATTCAGATGAAATTGCCTCACACTCACCAGTGCTCTGCAGGTTCTAGTCCTGTTACTGCATCAGCCTCCTGCCCCGCTGCACTCCAACATGCAAAGTCCTTCCTGCCTCTGAGCCTGCACATAGGCTAGAACACCATTCCCAGCTTGGCCACCACCCTTCCAAACCACCATCTTGTTCAATTCCTATAAAATGACATCAACTCTATCAGAAGATCAAAAGGGACATCAGCTAACAACCACTCTTAGTTCAACCTATGATTACTTTCCCCATGAGAGCCTTTCTTGACCCAGGAACGAGGTCATATTTACAAGTCATACGCTCTTCTGACACCCTGCATTACTTCACAGCATGTACCACCACTGCCATTAATTATTTGATTTACTCTATGCCTTCCCAATAGATTATAAAGACCAGGAGGACAGGAACCGAGTTTGTTTCTGCTTTGCTTTGGATCCACTGCCTACGATAATGCCTGACACATAGTAGCCACTCAATGAATATTTGCTCAGTTTATATTATTCCTGACGTAACACTAAATGTCAAAGTATTATTGTAATTATCAGCCCATCTCGACACACTAATTCACGGTGAGAGTGAACCCAAATATTAGTTATTATGATGAGCGTAAAAGAAAGTACGCACATTTAAGGGCCAGGTAGATCTGGTTTCAAATATCACTCCTGTAACTTGCTTGTTTTATATACCTTGAACAAGAAAATAGTTCCTCTGAACCTCATTTTTCTCATCTATTTAGATTTTTTTAAGATTTTATTTTATTTTTAAGTAACCTTTAGACCCCAAGGACTAAGAGTCACACGCTCTACTGACTGAGCCAGCCCAGCACCTCTATTAAATTAGGTTTAATACCAGTTTTTCTCTCACAGTTCTTGTGAAGGTCTTTTTTTTAATGCATAGAAGGCACTTATTATAGCCCTTTATATATTACAAACATTAGTAGAAATGCCTTTATATTAAAAGGAATTATAGCTCCTATCTCTAACCTGTCTACAATAAACTATGTCATTTAGATCATAAACAACATGAGGCTAGTGATTGGAATGAAGAGGAAGTTGGTCTCTATCATGGAAGACTAAAAAATAACATATTTTCTGAAAATTCCCATTCACTCATTCATTTGGGAACGCCTAAAGATGAACTCTTCTTGATGAAATAATTGTATTCAAATCAGTTCTTTTCACTGAGGTAGAACTTGAGTAATGAAGACATTTTAAAAGTCATTGTAAGGAATGATAGAAAGTGTCACTCAATTAGGAGTGTTTATATTTATACTTAGAGTGTTCTTCAGGCCTTAAGGGGCAGTATAGGATGAGGTAGAAAGCTTTGGAGTTGGACCTGGAATCAAAGGTCATACACACTGCTCATTAGGTCACTTGACAACATTACCACAAGTTTCTGGGTTCAGATGATTCTTCAACAAAATAAGGATAATACACTTGGCTCCACGGAACTGAGGTAAAACTGAAATAAAATTATATGCCAAGCGTCTAACATGGCATGTGGTACACAATCAATGTTCTAGAAAATGGCAGCTACCTGGGCCTACCTGAAAGTAAACTCTACCTCGAACTTTGCTTTCTTCAAGGCATTTTAAAGTCCGCTTGCTCCCAAACTCTTTTCCTTTTAATGAAATTCCTACAATGTGATATTAACCCCATGGGATGATCAAAAGGAACATGTCTGACATACAGTACATAAGCGGTTCGAGAAGGAAATTAAACCATTTGCTGTGTGTATAATTAGAAATAATATCAGTAGCTTATGATACTATCACAAGATAATGTCATAAGAAAATCATTTCCCAGGTGCCTGGGTGGCTCAGTTGGTTAAGCAACTGCCTTCGGCTCAGGTCATGATCCTGGAGTCCCGGGATCAAGTCCCACATTGGGCTCCCTGCTCAGCAGGGAATCTGCGTCTCCCTCTGACCCTCCCCCTCCCTCATGTGCTAATAAATAAATAAAATCTTAAAAAAAAAAAAAAGAAAATCATTTCCCGCTGCTAGACAAACTTCAAAGTAAAGCGGAAGGACTGGTAGTGAGTTGGGGAGGAGGGAGAGAAAACAAAAATAGAATTTTAGAAGGATGAAAGAAAAAATAAGATCTTGATGTTCCCTTCAAAAATATCTTTCTTCCTGGGCGCCTGGGTGGATCAGTCGGTTAAGCCTCTGACTCTTGATTTCGACCCAGGTCATGATCTCAGGATTGTGAGACTGAGCTCTGAGCCAGGCTCTGCGCTGGACTCGGAGCCTGCTCAAGATTCTCTCTCTCCCTCTCCACCCTTCTTGCTCCCTCTCTTAAAAAGCTTTCTTCCTAGAAGACACGGTAATCTTGGAAATGGAACCATGGCTTTATAAGAGAATAAAACATTTACTGATTATGCCTTCTAGAGATAGTTCATGCTGCTCTCTCCACAGTTCCCTATCTATATACTCTTTAGACATATTTCATCAAAGGCTAACAGGAAATACAGTGTTTTACAGCCTACAGTCCTCCTGATGACCTACTATCAGCCTTCTCCAAGGGACTGCTTGGGGGGCTTAACTTGCCCTCATTCTCAGCAGTGTGCTTTCTTGGTGTGTTAGCTCAGAAAATAGATTTTCAAATCTGGTTGGTTTCCTTTAATGCACTTGCTATATTCAACAACATTTAGTAAGTCCCTACACCATGATACTCCCTACACCATGATACACTCTAAACTTCTTTACATGCATTACCTCCTTAAGGTTGACTACCATCTCATGAGATGTTTACTGTTTTATCCTTTTTAATGGATGAAGATACTTAGACTTGAGCAGTTGAGTCACTTTCTCAAAGTCTCTCAGTGGAAAGTGAAAAGGTCAAAGTTCCAACTTAGAGCGGTCAGATTCTGTATGACCCATGTTTTTTCCTACATATGCTTAATAGTGCTTCGTGTTTGGTTTCACATAAACTTTTTGTTTAGCTTACTTCAATCTATGACAAACAGCCCTGAATCCTTCTGAGGTAAAATAAGAATAGACAACCATACTCACTTAATAAATAAAACATAATAATACAAGGTTTACTTGTTTCCACCACTCACCAAATAAAATGTAATCTTGAGTGCAACTTGATCATCTGCATCAACCAGGCTGTTGAACCATAGTGTAATCTGCTTGTTAAAGCAGAGGTTCTGATGGACTGCTCTTCTGAAAGAATATAAAAGGCCTTTGGCTTTTCATTTGGAATTAAAGCTAGGGAGATGTGTCCGTACACTTTACCATGGTACAGATTATAGAACTAGTGTTTCTGCCCTGGGCTGCGTTTTGAGGGATGTGTTTAGATCTGTCATTACTGCTGTTGGATGTTCAGGACAGAAAGCCGGAAAGAAACCATGCCAGGTTTAGTTCAAAACAATTACACCTTTATTGTGAGCCACGGCTCTCTGGTGGGGTGTTATCTGAATTGAGTTTTGTCGTATGAAAACACACACATGTGTGTGTGCATATATGTACATGTTTGGGGCTAGCTGCACATCATGGGTTAAATGACTGAAATATTTTCATCCACAGCAGATAGGTATAAACCTATTAAAGCTACACAGATACTAGCATCTTTTAAATTTTCATTACCCAAAGAGCTGTCAATGTTGACAACTATGACACCTGCCAAGAGAAAATGGTATCTCCGGATGCAGGGTCCCCAAGCCCAATTCCAGCAGAGCAATAATGCAGTCAGGGGGTCTATTTTTAGAGCAAGTATTTTTAAATTAAAGAACATTTAAATAAACTATATAACTGAATAGGAAATCAGAGGAAAAGGTACACTGTTAACTCAACACCCTAATTCTTCACAGAACCAATCTGTAGTGAAAGAATCTAATTCCCATTCATGGCATGGGACAAGATTAGAGAACTCAGACAGCTTTTATGCCTGCTGACCTTGGCTCCTAGTGCCCCTTAATGTTATTAGCTCTCAGGGTCATGGTGGCAAAGTTAGGAGATATCACTGCTAATAAAAAATTTCCACACTCAGGTAGAAATAAAACTATTCCCTTCTTTCACCTCAAGCGTAGTCACCTTGCACTCATTATTTCAGATAGTTTCCTATAATCTCCTTATCTCTAGATCTGGCATGAATCCAATTGCAGAGGACAACCTATGAAAAATGAAGGAACGAGCTTCTTCATTTATTAAATTAAGTCAATGAGAGTTTTCATCTGGCAAAGGGTCACTGAAAGGAGAGAATCCAGGCTGTTAATTTCAAGGGGAAGATTGCTCTCAGAACATCCCACTAGAAAGAAGATAAAACACTGACATACTGCAATTGGTGCAGAGGCTCCTAGTGTATGTGGAGAAACACCACGTTTCCTGAACTTTCCATTGTCATTATCCTTTGGAAAGAATCAAAAAGGAGGTGCCCGTGAACTCATGGGCAAGTTATGAACTAGTTTATGCTGTGATTTTCAGCTCTACTTCCTAACATGATTTATTGGGTGCACCTTTATTCCACCAGATGTTTCACTAAATTGATCCACTTATACAGATGAAATGACCCATCATGTCAGAAGATTGACCAACTGTTCCAATGGATTGATTAAGTGTTCCAGTAGCATGACAATTTAGCTTGACTGCAAGACTTGGCTTCTGCACATGCAGAATTCTGAGTGTGAGATCCAAATGAAAAACAGTAGGCTTCAGCAGACAAAAAGTCCGAGGGCCTAAGCAGGCATTTCAGAGAAGAGGAAACTGGCTAATAAACATAATCTCAACCTCATTAGCAATCAAAAACAATAAGAAATGAAACATTAACAAATACCAATATTCACTAGTCAAGTTAGCAGACTGATGAAAAAATAATTCATATCCTTTGACCCAGTAATTCCACTGTGAGTACGGTCTCTTCAGAGAACAATCCTTAATATGGAAAACAGAATGGGCACTAAGACATTTATTGCATTAGTTAGGATTATGAAAATTTAAAAGCTGAAATGTCCAAAAGTGCATAAAAGGCTAAGAAGACTATTGTAAATGCTCAAAATAGAATATGCAGCTATTTTCTTAAAATGTTTATGAAATATTTATAAATTAATACATACACAAAATCTATATTCTCTAGACTATGCAGTATATGTGGTTTGGTAGCATCTGCTCACCACATGGCTTTGTAACATAAGGCTTTGGCCCTGCTATTTATCGTGTTCTTTTCATATCTTTTGGAAGCGTCCTTTTGATAAACACACTGCTGCACTTTACTTGCTAGAATGGCAATTACGATTAATTTGGATGCATTTATGCTTGTCACCCATCGGGCATCAAATGATTCTCTAAGTACCCCTAGAATCTATGTGCTTCTCAAGTCTTTTACAGTGTAACAATCCTTTAAATAGCAGATTTTTACTGCTAAATTAAATTTAAAATTCAATTACCATAAATAAGGAATAACACAGCTGCCTCTGCACGTTTTTCTCACTGAGCTCAGAGTATAACAACGTCATTTCTTATTTTCTTGATGGTTGTTGTCATTTCCCAGTAAAGACTGACCATACATTTGAGCAGAAAGTTAAATGTTACTTCCAAATACGGTATTAAGCCTCAAGGGTTGTCTCTTAGAACCAACCACCGCACCCCTGGAATTTTGGTGTCATAACAAGTCGTGGTGATCCAATTGGCTATCAGCAAACAAACAAAATCTGACCTGTTGTGTGTGACCCTGAAGACCGTCCCCACAGTGTAACCTACCCACAGTCCGGTCTTCTTCCCTAATTGCTTCCTCACACAAGAGAAACTACTTAAAATACCAAGATACCCAATGTCTTATTGTCCTTTCTTACACCATATTCCTCATTGTGGAATGCCTCCTATCTTCCACAACAATATTCCATAAGGAATAAGGACACCATATATTTCTTGGGGCTTCTTATGTGCCAGGAAGTTTTAAAGTCACTTGGGATATATCTTCACACAAAATAAACAAAGACCCCTGCCCTCACTGGCATTTGCATCCTAGAGCAGGAGAGACAGACAATAAAGAATGACTGAGTAGATGATACAGAGTATCAGAACGGAGTAAATGCTATTAAAAAAAGGAAAAGCAGAACAGGGAACAGGAGATACAATGTAAGCTGTAAAGAAAATGTAGGCTCTAAATTAGCACACAAATACGGGTTGCAAATGTCTGTCCTTTATAGAAAAGAGGTAAATTTATTTTCAGGCAAGCTAAGTTGGTTTGTCCAAGATCACAGAGTTAGAGAGTTCAGTCCTAAGGACTAGATCTCAACTCTCCTGGAGGCTATTCCAGTGCTCTCCCATTGCTACTTCTGTGTTACATGGAGGTAAAGGGAATGGATTTGGGAATCAAAAGGACCAGGGTTCAAGCCCTGGCTCTGTCCCTTCGACAAGTTACTTAACTCTTTTGCCTAAAATGTTCCTATCCAGAAAATGAAGAGAATTACAGTACCTACAATTACAAACATGTACAAAGATAAAAGGAAATGATACACAGAAGGCATTTAAACAGTGTCTGAAATATCAGCACATGTTGAATGGTATTGTAGCTTTGTTTTTAAGTGTGATTAGAATGCCAAACACCTATACTATAACAATGAACAGTAGGTCCTAGCTGCAACATTAACATTAAATGAGCATCTATTATATGCAAGTTTTTGTTGCTCAGACATCTGTTATTACATGATGAGTAGACTGGGACTTTTCAGGCCAGTGGCTATTTTATATTGTTTTTTATAGAAAGTGGACTCCTGGAAGGTTTCACTGGGAAAAAAAAAAAAATCAATACTGTTTAGTGACCTAAACCAGTCAGAGATCAAACAAAGCTGGAGGTCATGGTGGCAGATGAAATTCTCCTTCTTTAAACAATGAATTGACCTGGACATTAGTTCATCTTTGAGAAACATTGACTTTTCACAATGTCCTCTAATTTGCTGGAAGAATAAATGCTTCAATTTCCTCCATAATATAGAAAATTATAGCAAGCCAGAGAACAGTATCCATTTTATAGGAAGAACATCTTTCTGAAATTTATCCAGGCCTTCAAGAAGAGAAATTTGAAATATATCTTAAAGTATATTTTCTATCCACAAACATACATCTGTGTTTTTTCATGTAATCCTCTGGCAGCGTAATATTTTCTTCTGGACCTGAATCACCTTGAGGGAAGGACCCATGTCTTATCTAGTTCTTCCTTTTCCACAGTTCCCAACACAGTGTTCCACTCACAGCAGGAATGCAACTGATGTCTAGTCAACACGTGAATCAATACAGATCGGATGCCCTAGCTTATCCTTAGTTGCCAAGAAGAGTGCTGATATACCACAAAAAAGGAAACAGTTCTATACATTTCTGTATAAAGGCAGAAGCTAGGATAACAATGTCATAGATACTGGCAGACCCTAATAAACCCACCTCTCCTGTAGAATCTCTTTCCACTTCAACTTTGGGCTCGGCTCTAAGACTTGCTCTGAGGTAATGACATTAAATGTAATATAAGCAGAGCTTGATAAGCACTTACTTGCATGTTGGGGCTTGTCTTTCTGGAATGCTTCCTCTTGGAACCCAACCACCATGCGGTAAGAAAGCCTGTCTAGCCTAATGATAAGGGGGAACAGAGACATGCCAGCCAATTAGCACCAATTGCCAGCCATGGGAATGAGGTTATCTTGGATGTTCCAGACTCTGATGAGCTCCAGTCTGATTGTACCCTCCTGCATGATCCCAGCCAATACCACAGGGAACAGAACCAATCACTGAGCCCAGATGACCCTCAAATCATAAAAAATAATTAATCATTGTTTAAAGCCAGAACACCTTGGGCTGGTTCAAAGTATAATAATAGATAACTGAAACCTAAGTGAAAAGGTCACATGTTTAAGACCAGGACAAACATGTGTCCTAGACCCCCTCTGCCTCTGACAGTTCTGAGACCTTTTGGTCTATTGTAGACCCTATTAGTATTCCAATTTCTTTGTTTCTGTTGTAGAAAGACAGAACTGTGAGAATTAAATAAAATAATGCCATAGCTAGCAAGTACCCCCAAAATAGTTAGCTGCCACTGTGAGCATTACTAAGGTAATATAAATAATATAGACTTCATTTCTTTGTGGTGGTATTGATGCAAATCTCATTTGGTAGTCCAAGCCAAGCTGTCTATTATAACACTACTTCTCACCTTCTCCTTAATCTCTACCAGATTCACACATCAAGTGTTAGAAGAGTAAATGGAAAAACTTCTATTTTGGACTAGCCTCCTGACTGCCCTCCTGGCCTTCACTCTTGTCCCCTCACCATTGTCCCTCATCCACTCTGCAGGCAAAATGACCTATCCAAAGTCCTAAACCATTTCCCATCCCTCCCCAGCTTTAAATTTACCTATGGCCTAGCACTAAAACCTGAATAAATCCCAAAGCCCTTCATCTGGCCCAGAGTCCTACATGGACTTATCACTGTATTCCTATCTCATGGCATGACCTTCCCTTCCCCTCCGCAATGTCCTCTCCAGCTAGGCCAGTCAACTGCAAACACCCCAAGCTCATCCTGACTTGGGGCCCTGCCTCCATCATTCCTTCTACTTGGATAAGACGTTCACATGTCTCCCTGGCACTATTCGGAAGCCAACTCAGAAGCCAAGTCAGAGAAACTTCTACCAGCTAAAGCAACGGCCACCCACAGTCTTTCTACCACTAGTTGCTTTCAGTCACAACATCTACGTTTTGTTCTGTTTTCCTTTCTTCTTAGCTCTTAGAACTTGACAGAATATTCATTGTTTGTGTGTTTGCATGCTCATTGTCTGTTTTCCCTCTGGAAAACCAAAGTCACATGAGAGCTAGGCTTCTGTCTTGTTCATTACATGAGTCCCTTTGCCTACAGCAAAGGTTCACAAATTATAGTCCACAGGCTTGTTTTTTTTTTTATGACACGTGAGCAAAGAATGGCTTTTACATTTTTTCATGATTGGAAAAAGTCAAAAGAAAAACAGTATTACATGACATGTGAAAATTATGTCAAATTTAAATTACAGTGTCCATAAATAACATTTTCTTAGAACACAGCCACATTTATTGTCTATGGCTCCCACTGCTTTAAAATGGCAGGACTCAAGAGCTGCCACGGAGACCAGATGGCTCACAGAGCCTGAAGTATTTACTATTTAACTTTATACACACACACACACACACACACACACACACACACACACACAGCTGACCATGGCCTAGTGTCTGACTAATCTATATGGTCCCAAGGAATTTTTTTTAAACAGGAAAAAATGTCCAACAGGGAAATTTCCCAGGACCCAGGTAACATCTGACCAAGAATACTTGTCCCCATGAAAAGCCAGTTAAGTACAAGTTTCTCACAAGGTTCTTGGAAGTCTTCCAGGTTCTTTATTCTTCTCTAAATGCACTGCATTTCTGTGAGGAGCAGAATGCAATGTCTGCATACTCATCAAGTGTTCTAATTGATCTACACACAGTGGAAAGCTAAATGAACAGGAATGGAGATGTCTGGAAAAATTAAACACAGATTTCTTAATAAAGCTGAAAATAGCTTAATAAAGCTGAAAATAGGCTCCTGGCATCCCAAGGCATGTTTATTTCTGTTTAAAAAGATGACTTCCCATAGACTGTTATCAGCTCAGTGGGGATCCTAGGAGAGAAGTACTTTCCTCCTCCTGTGCATTTTAAGCTCTTTTCAGATGAAATTCAGCCAGAGACTATAAAAAGCATCTGTCAATCTGGATGAAAACAATAACCATGGTCAAGTAATGCTAATACTCTAGCTGCCCATTTCTTGAGTGCTCTAAACAGACACCAAATAGTCTCATAGAAGGTAGAGAGGTTGACAACCCTTTTTGCAGAAAGGTGGCTTCCTGGAAGATGATGATGAAAGTATCAGGTGGACCAGTGACAGGGTCATTCTCATTAGGAAAGTAGCTGTCGCTGCAGTGTGCTTCCTGACTTGAATCCAGCAGCAGGGTGAAGGTTTTGGCCATGGGCGAGTGCGGATGGCACGTGTCCTGCTACCATTGCAGACGAGGGTGCCTAGAACTATGACAAACCCCAGGCAGAGTCTGGGGCGATCAGGTAGTGCCACTGGCAGCAGAAGGAGGGAGGACAGAGAAGGTCCTAGATAAGACCTCAAATGAATACCAAGCCCCTTTCCAGAGGGAGCAGGAGATCAAGATTGTATCAGAGCAGGGGATTCACTCTAGAACTCAGCACCACAGAAGAGAAGATCTGTTTCCAGAGATTGACTTCACTATCAAGGAGGCACCTGAGAGGAGATAGAGGAAACAAGAAGTGTGCCAGAAAGAACAAAGTGATGAAACATGCTCACTGAGTGACTGACAGAAACACAAACAAGAAGAGAAAGGCTCTGAAGAAGCAGTAACTGGGCTGCGAAGTAGCTTAACAATAAACCTTCTTAATCTCAAGAATTAGAGCCAACTACGATTTGGGATCTAATCCGGTTAATTAATCAATATAAAGGGTTTATCCTTCCAAAAAAAATCACTTCATAGACAAATCAGATGTTCACCTTAAATGTTGAAAATCCCACCTTATAGATAATCAGGGCAAGTTTTTGTAGGTAAAATGAATTCAACAATAATTATATACAAAATAAGAAATGATGGGGGAGGGCACCTGGGGCTCAGTCGGTTAAGCATCTGCCTTCGGCTCAGGTCATGATCCCGGGGTCCTGGGATCGAGGCCCACATCGGGCTCCCTACTCATTGGGGAGTCTGCTTCTCCCTCTCCCTCCACCTGCCACCCCCCCTGCTTGTGCGTGTGCGCTCTCTCTCTCTCTGTCAAATAAATAAATAAAATCCTAAAAAAAGAGAGAGAGAGATGATGGGGGGAAAGTAAAAGCTTTAAATATCAGGTAATGGGCAGGTGAAGGCTAATGATGGCAGCTCTAGAAGCTGTATCTCTATGCTTACCCATATGCCATCCTCCTCGCCTCTTCTTCCCTCCCTCCCCTCCCCCCACTCACTCTTGGAGGCACAACTTACTCTGGGAAGCTTTCTGATGCCCCTTCTTGTCTGTTCTCACAGCACTCTGCTTATGCCACTACTGCAATACTCATTACGCTCCAATATAATTGCCCAATGATTATTGATTCTCAGCCCTCAAGAGAAAGGACATGGATTCTCCAAGCTGCATCCTTAGAGGCTTGCACAGTGCCCGGCTCAAAGCAAGAAGTCAGTGTATGGTGATTAACATAACATAATAAAAATAAGTAAATAAATAAACTGTCTTATGAATAGGAAAAAAAAAGTCAGTGGAGGACAAATGACATTGTGGAACAAGGGAAGAAGAGAAAGAACAAATGAATGAAGTTACTAAGTAAACAAGGATCTTGCTGCTGGCAAGAATAAAATCGGGATCAAAATAACCTAATTCCATCACAGCAGGAATACCCTGAAAAGGATCAATCCCAGAGACTTTTCTTACCCTGGAGAAAACGAGTTCTTTTTAAGTCAGGCTTTCTAACATCTTTTTCTGATGCTTGGCATAAAGTTAATTTTTGGCATCATAACTTTTCACAGAAATTACATCTTTCATCAAGTTGAAAGATCAAAACAATATGAAGTATCTTAG
Source organism: Halichoerus grypus (assembly GCF_964656455.1). NCBI lineage: Eukaryota > Metazoa > Chordata > Mammalia > Carnivora > Phocidae > Halichoerus > Halichoerus grypus. The sequence continues at coordinate 36,329,864 of NC_135722.1, forward strand.
GTGTGCTCTAGCCACAGCCTTACATAGTTAAATATAATTTCATTTCAAATTCTTTTGCATTTCTTTCCACAGTACTACTTGTATACCCAGAAATCTCTACTTCTTCCTTTGCTATTAGAGATTTCTGCACAATAACTTCAAAATCTCTTTTATTTTCCACAGAATGTTCCATTTAAGAGATAAGGTAAATGCCTGAATAGGAAGCAACCCCAAATATAAGTAGAATGATTCCCCTTTTATCAATTAAAAGATATAAAAAAAAGAAAAATATTCTGGGCAAAGTTGAATAACTTTGAGGACCATATTAAATAGACATCTCTATATAACGTTTGACTGATTCAGTTATTATGCATAGTTGTACTAAATACATTACTTAATAGGTTATATGAAATAGATCAATTGAGAAATATTATTCTTTTTCCATGATACAAAGTAATTTCATTTAATCTCTTCCCATGCATCTTGACTTCAAGGTCCTACCCAGAATAATCATTTTTCAAGTTCTCTAAAAGTTTCCAAACCTATCATCATCCCATCTGTCTAAGTTGTTTGAGATAAAGCACCTTTTGAATCTATGTTCGATGCTTTCTTTGGAAATTTCAAATGAAGTCACAAGAATCCAACTGTATAATGTTAGGACTTCTTATTTTCTCATTTGTCTAACAGGTAAATATTTGTGATCTCTACATGGTGACCAAAAACTGAACTGTGTTATTAAGTGATTTTTAAAAGGTGTATACATAATAATATTCAATACTTGCAATTGTGAGAACACACTCCCAGGAATAATGACTAATTCTTTTTTGAGGGATTTTTTTTTTTTTTTTTTTGCCCCCGATTAAATGTTATTCTCCAGATAAATTCTATAAAAATCCTAAACTGGCATAGCTCATGTCATTTTTTTTTTCCCTCCTCCAAATAGCTTCTTATTGTTCAAAACAAAAGAACTGAGAGAATACCTGGTAATATGAGAACATTTACAAGGACTTGAATTTAAGGCAGTTCTTTTTTTCTGAGGGATAGAAAAGAGGGAAAATCCCTTATATTTGGACATATATGATACTCTCTCTCTCTTTTGTGGCAACATTCATTCACTTACATTTATTTTGCATGAAGTAGATTTGGCACTAAGTGTAGCAAACCAGATGTATAAGCTGATTAGAGCTCAGTCTAGAGTCTTCCCCCGTAGATACTGCTTTTATACTCAGGCTATGTTGGTTTTAAGCATTTGCAACAGTGGTAAAAAGACATTCCAATTTTTTTAATTGCTTTTGTAAAGAGCCATTTTTTTTCCATTTTAAATATATCTACTTTCTTTTTTCTTTGTTTCTTGGAGCAATCATAAATGCAATGTATGTGGCTTCCCATATCAGTGTAAGCAAGTTCATTTTGATATAAAGAACACTTTAGTACTTTGAGTTCCCATGTAATTCAGATTGTCAGGGAAACTCCAACGACCAAGTGCCTTCCTCCAAAAAATGTCTAGCTCTGTAATCAGCTTCCTGCAGATATTTTTCATATTCCCAACTGAGCCTATGGTAATATCTTTTTTTTTTCAGCCTCTATAATAATCCAGAACTGGGTAAATTTCTTCAAAATTCTCCTATTTGCACAATATACTATTCTTTTTCTTTTGGTTTCCACTTCATATCATTATTTTAGATATTCTCATTTCAACAGCACATCATTTCTCTTCTAAGTTTTTGTCCCTGTCTGTCATTACCAAAAAGGAGTTATTTATCAATTTTTGAAATGCCACCTCTCTTCAACACTTGACACTTGGTTCAGGTACCAGATAGTCTCATTTACCTGGATATTCTGCCTTTCTCATCCTGGGCTTATATGTAAAATGAGTGAGCTCTCTAAAAATTTCTTTAAGTCTGTGAATCTGTGGAATTATTTTCCCAAGGAAAACATTGATCTATTGCTGAAACCTAATCCACCTAACAGTATGACAAATTCACACTGTACAAATCCTCATGACCACTTAAACACTGCATTCTAGATCCACACTGCTAGAATTAGAAGTCAAGCTTCACCTTCTGTTAGTTGTGCGACCTCAGACAATTTTCTGAACCTCTCTGTGCCTCAGTTTTCTCGTCTATAAAATGAGGATTACAATAATCACCATCTAATTAGCTTGACATGAGAATTAAATACATATACAGCAGGAAGAATAATGCATGGCACAATATAAACACAAAAAATTATAATAGCTATAATCATTACCTTCCATCTAACTTGGTATATGTTTACTTAGTACCTACTATATGCAAGGCAGTATGCTGAGTCATTCAAGATCCAGAACACTGGCTAAAATATGTTCCCTACCCTCAAGAAGTATACAATGTATTAAGGGTCAAGTCAAGTAGATGAACAATTAATACAAGACAAAATGTGAAATGAAAGAGTTCAAAAGTCCAATAAAAGGTTTATGTGAGTTCAGAAAGAATAAAGCGAGTATAGCTGGATAGGGATAATGAGAAACTTTTTCATAAAGGAGTTGCTATTTGAACTTTACCTTGAATAAGGGGTAGACTTATAATAGGCAGAGACTGAGTGGGGAATGTACTTAATGAGAGAAACGGCACCATGTGGGAGGAAAAGGGAGTATCTAGATGAGTGAAGAGTATACGTTGACTAGAGCACATGGACTATCTAGGAAAAGCAAAACCCCTAGGAGTTGAAAGACAGCGTGGGCTAAAATTTTGGAGGCCCTTGAATACATTCCAAATCGAGGGAACCTGTGAGGGGGATTGAACAGACTAGTGGCAATCTAAACAAGGCTTTAAGGAGATTGATCTGATGTCAATATTGAAATGGAGGAATGAAGGAAAAGAATGTGAAGATGAAGAACCCAGTTTTTCCTCTTCTGTTTCTTTGTGGTTTAAGCAGCTTACGGTAAAACAAAATATAAGAAAATGGAATTAATAAAGTAAAAAAATTAAAATCAAGTAACAGAATAAGAAGAGAACATTTCATAGACAAAAAATGCTCATGGCTTTTTTTGGTGCTTCATAGTAGCCAAGATAATGGGGAACCTCTCAATGGATTACATATCTCACATTACCTGATAGAAGGATCCAAATTCGTGGTGAAAATCAAGTTCTCCTAGTCCTCAGTTCTGAGAGGAATCTTCTCTGTTGACCTTTTAAGCAGACTGTTTTCCCGAAATTCAAACTGTCCCTTACAAGATTTTGCATCCCAGACCTTGAGGAAAGCTGAAGTCAGAATGTTAAAGCATCCTTCTATAAAAGCAAGTCTATGTATATAGATGGTGGTGGGGGCAGATAATTATGGAGTGATGCAGTCTAGTTATCCAACTTTATATTGACCTTCACTGATATCAGAGTTTGAGATTAGTTAGACAACCTTTTTAATAGTCCTCAAGATAGTATACTGATGAGAGAAATACCATCTGGTCACTCTACAAACTCATGACAAATAATTACTTGTTTTAAGCCACTAAGTTCTGAAGTGCGTTCCTATGCAGCTGTAGACAACTAAAGCAACCTTAATTTTTACAATAACTGAAAGAAGGAAAGTATCTCTTATTTTACCGATGAGCAAACTGGAGATCAGAGAGGTTAAGCAGCTTATGCAGTGTCACAGAGCTCCTACGTGGAAGAGCTGAGATGAAAGGCAGCTATGGCACCTGAACGATTTGTAAGGCCATTAACTAACATAGAGCCATAATGAGAAGTTAATTTAAAGAAAAATCAGACAATTTGTAGCTACTATTCTTTATAACATCAGGACTTTACATGAAGCAGAGTAAACTGATAAAGCCTGAGATAAAATTATCCAATAAATGTTCAGAAATCTTCTCAGGAAACAGAGGCAGCCTGCCAACCACCTGTTTTACCACCTTGAGGCCATTGGTGTTCTTTAGAGAGGAGCAGTCTTGTAAAGAAAATTCATAGACTGAAGCCAGACAGGAATATTTTGCAACAGAGTAGTTCTTCCAGTTCTCTACTCTGCCTGTGAATTCAGGCCATTCTTTTTTTTTTTTTTTTTTTACATTTCTTCCTATCTTCCTTCCACTAATACTGAGAGTGAGCATAAAGAGCTGTCCCTGCCCCAGGTCCTGAGGTTATAGTGGTGAACAACTCCATCATTCCTGTAGCCAAGGAACGCACTGTATAGTGAGGTTGATGAGAAGGAAAGCACGTGATGATAACCAGGGAGATGCACACTAGGTAGGATATACAGAGAGCTCTGGGAGAACTGGGAGAGCTACGCTCCTCAATCTCAACAGGGAATGGAAAAAGAGTTAGTCAAGGAAGCTTCCCAAATGTGGTAATGATTAAGTTTAGTCTTCTAAGATGAAAAGGAGATCTCTCCTGAAGGGGAGAGCAACCAAGGCCACGTGCAAAGGTCTGACCGAGAAAGGATATGTGACTGTTTAACAATGAACTCTGTCTGCACTCTCTTTGGAGTGCCACACTTTGTTGTTACTAGGGTGAAGAAGAGAAGGGATGGAAATAGTGAACCTGGGGAAGGAAGCAGATCTCAGAACATGGGAGGTCTCCCACGCTATGTTCAGCTGACCTTCTCCTAAGGCCAAAGGGAAGCTGCTGAATGAGAGGCTTTAAGTAGGGCAGTGACAAGATCCTATTTTCTTTTCGGAAAGATCTTACTGAGGGCATTGCAGAAAATAGATTTAAGGGAGTTAAACTATAGGCAGGACACAAGTTAGAAATAACAGAAATTGTTAAGTTACCAATAATGACAAAGGCCAATGAGAAAGGAGGGGTCAGAGAGTAAGAAGAGAGGTAACTGGATTCAAGAAATACAAAAGTAGAGAAATAAGGGGCTTGATGGATAAGTAGGTAGGATTTGGTCCCCTTGCTGAATGTGAGTTATAAACCTGTTATATAAACGAAGCAACCTATCCAGTAAGTTCCAATGACAGTAATTAATTTGCCCAATTCTCCTCAGAATTATCTTTTAGAATGGTATAAAAGGGACAATAATGAATAATCTCTAGACACAGCAAGCACTTATCATGTGACAGGTACAGTGCTACAGCTCTGTATTTTCTCACTCAGTCCTCCCAATGACCCTAAGAGGTAGATATGATGATTATCTCACTTTAAGAAATACGAGGCAGTACATGCCAGGTCATTCATTTTTGGGGTGATTCAATAAACATATATTGTTTATTTTGCTTATATCAATCACTACGCTAGGGGCTACATAGGACAAGGGAATAGATTATATGGCATTTGCCCAAAAATGCTCATAGCTGAGATGCCTGGGTGGCTCAGTCACTTAAGCATCTGCCTTTGGCTCAGGTCATGATCCCAGGGTCATGAGATTCTGTCCCACCATACTACCAGATTTCTCTGCAGGCTGATTTGCTGAATTTTAATGACCCAGATTAAGAGAAAATCAGTGTTCCAGGTTCTGAGAAAGCCTCAGGACTCTACACAAACAGCTCTGATTTACTCAGTGTATCATATCATAGTGAAGTGTGAACTGTGGATTCAAATGGAGAAGAATTCCTCAATAGATATATAACACAATAGATTTGGCTAATTTAAACAAGCAATGCTTATGGCATTCATGACGTTTTAATAGAAAAAATCAGATTTGATTCACTTCTCCTATCTCTTCTGAGTTGGAACAGGAGCTAGTTTATTCCAGAGTCCACATTAGCCGAGCTGGCTGGAATTTCTAAGGGAGAAGAGGAAGGTAAAGAGTGGGAGAGACTTGGGGGATAGCTCAGCCTCCAAGGCACTGACCATTTAATTGACAGTACTGACGTGGCTTATTATATTTTGAATGATGTCCAATGTGGTGCTCTGGCCTCCAATGTCTGGAGTATGGACATCTTTCTTCTCCACGGATGCCAAGACGGCAGTGCGAATGGAGGTGGCATAGGAGTGGAGCTTGAGGTAATCCAGCATAATACAGCTTGCCAGCAGTATGGCAGTAGGGTTAGCCATATTCTTATTAGCTAAATTTCTGCCTGATTGCCTTGAGGCTGTTTCAAACACTGTGTATGTATGGCCATAGTTCGCACCAGGCACAAGGCCCGCTCCCCCAACCAACCCTGTGCAGACATTGTTGACAATGTTGCCATAAAGATTGGGCATCACCATGACATCAAACTGCTGGGCTGGGATACCAGCTGCATGGTGGTGTTATCCACAATCATGCCCTCGAAGGTGAGCTGAGGATAGCAGGAGGCCACTTCCCTGCAACACTGGAGGAAGAGACCATCTCCCAGTTTCACGATGTTGGCCTTGTGCACAGCCGTCACTTTCTTGCGCCCCATCTCTTGGGCCAGCTGGAAGGCGTATTCAGCAATGTGCAAAGACTTGGCCTTGGTAATGATCTTGAGGCTCCCAATCACTCCTTTCACACTCTCGTGCTCCAGGTTGCTGTATTCACCCTCTGTGTTTTCCCGAACAACTAAGACGTCTACGTCCTCGTGCCGGGTCTCCATGCCTGGCAGACTTTTAAAATGGATGACGTTGGCATAGAGATCTAGAGTGGCGTGAAACATGTTGTTACGGGATTTGTGAGATGGTGGCAGGTTGTGGTCGGTTTCAGTGTTGCCCTTCAAAGCCACACGGTTTCGGCGGACTGCCATGATGGCATTGCGAATGTCCTCTTCACCAGAAGTGGAGTTAACCATCACCTCCTCAAAGTCCACAGGCACACATGCATGTCTGAACACAGTCTTGACATGAAGCATAAGTTCAGGTCCAATGCCATCCCCAGGAATCAGAGTCACAGTGTGTCGCCCACCATACTTGGCTGACGGAGGAATACTGTGTTTAAAAGAGAAGCTCCTCAGTGAGGTCTCACGGCCAAATAAAATCTCCCAAGAAGGGCAGAGAGTAGAAGGTCGCAACACGGCCTTCACAGAGCAACTGGCAGCTGTCAGCATCTTCAGTGCCATGATCATGAAGCAGAAGGTAATTTATGTAAAAATATGCATTCTTCCTCTTGTTTTGAATTGGCTTCTTTTGGTGGAATTCTAGGTCCATAATTCTTGCTAGGTCACAACCATCTCTCCTTCCTTGTATTCTATTTTGACATTCTACTGCAGTGAGAGAGCTAGCCAAGAAGTGATGTATCCTATAGAAAATGTATTTATTCTATGTGCTAAGCTCTGCATGATGTACTTTTTAAAAATTAGCTTTATATTTTAGAGCAATTTTAGGTTCACAGCAAAATTGAATGCAAAGTAGAGAGATTTCTCAGACAGCACCTATATCCCATAAAATTCTCCCCACACTATCAAAATACCACACCAGAGTGGTACATTTGTTACAACTGATGAACCTACATTGACATATTTTCACCCAAAGTCCATAGTTTAAATTAGAGTTCACTCCTAGTGTAGTACTTCCGGAGTTTGGACAAATAGATAATGGGGTGTATCCCCCATGATAGTATCATACAATGTAGTTTCACAGCCCTAAAAATCTGCTCTGCTTTGCCTACTTAACCCTCCACCCTCCCTGGCCCCTGGTAACCACTGATCTTTTCAGTGTCTCCATAGTTTTACATTTCCCAGGATGTCATAGAATTGAAATCACACTGTATGTAGCCTCTTCAGATTGGCCTCATTGATTTAGTAATATGCAGTTAAGGTTACCTCCATGTCTTTTCATAGACTGTATCTCATTTCTTTTTAGCACAGAATAATATCCCATTGTCTGGATATAAAACCACAGTTTATATATTCACCTACTGAAGGACATCTTGGTTTTTTTCCAGGTTTTGGTAATTATAAATAAAGCTGCTATAAGCATACATGCGCAGGTTTTGTGTGGACATAAATTGTCAACTTATTTGAGAAAGTAACAAGGACCCCAACTTCCGGATCCTATGGTAAAAGTATGATTAGTTTTGCCAGAAACTGCTCAACTGTCCTCCAAAGTGTTTGTATCATTTTTCATTCCCACCAGCAGTTAATGAAAATTCCCATTGTTCTACAACCTTGTCAGAATTTGTCGTCAGTGTTCCAGATTTTAGTCATTCTAATAGGCATGTACTGGTATCTCATTGTCTTAATTTGCATTTCTCTGATGACATACTACATATCGAGTATCTTTTCATATGCTTATTTGCCATGTTCTTTGATGAGGTGTCTGTCAAGGTTTTAGCCAATTTTTTAATTGGGTTGTTTTCTTATTGTCGAGTTTTAAGAGTTCCTTGTATTTTTTTTGAATGACAGTCTTTTATCAGATATGCCTTTTGCAAATAATTTCCCCCCAATCTGTGGCTTGTCTTCTCATTCGCTTGACTTTGTCTTCTTTTAGAGAAGTTCTTAATTTTAACAAAGTCTATCTTGTTATTTCTTTCATGGATCCTGTCTTTGGTGTTATACCTAAAAAGTCATCGCCATACCCAAGGTCATCTAGATTTTTTCCTACATTATATTCTTGGAGTTTTATAGTTTTGTATATTATATATAAGGCTAGGATTCATTTTGAGTTAATTTTAGTGATGGATTTAAGGTCTGTGTCTAGATTAATTTTTTTTTTTGCATATGTATGTCCAGTTGTTCCAGCACCATTTGCTGAAAAGACTTTGCTCCATTATGTTGCTTTGCTCCTTTGCCAAAGATCAGTTGACTATTTGTATGGGTCCATTTCTGGGCTCTCTATTCTCTTCCATTGATTTATTCATCTGTTCTTCTGCCAATAACACTATCTCAATTACTGTAGCTTTTTTAGTAAGTCTTGAAGTTGAGGACTTTCAGTTTTCCAGTTTTCCTCTTCTCCTTCAATACTATGTTGGCTCTTGTGGGTTTTTTGCCTCTCCATATACACTTTGGAATCAGTTTGTTGATATCCAAAAGATAACTTTCTGAGATTTTTGATTAATTTTGCATTGAATCTATACATAAAGTTGGGAAGACTTGATATCTTGACAATATTAAGACATCCTATCCATGAATAGAAAACATCTCAATTTATTTAGTTCTTCTTTGATTTTATTCATCAGAGTTTTGTAGATTTCCTCATATAGATCTTCTACATATTTTTTATTTATACCTATTTCATTTTGGGGGATGTAAACATAAATGATATTGAAGTTTCAATTTTAAATGCCACTTATTCATTACTTGTATATAGAAAAACTGACTTTTCTATATTAACCTTATATCCTGCAATCTTGTTATAATCACTTATTAGTTCCAGTAATTTTTTGCTGATTCTTTCACATTTTTTACATAATCCTGTCATCTGCAAACAACAGTTTCGTTTCTTCCCTTTTAATTTGTATACCTTTAATTTCCTTTCTTACTGCATTAGCTAGAAATTCCAGTATAATATCGGAAAGGAGTGGTAAGAAGAGACAACCTTTCCATGTACTTGATCTTTACTGTCTTACTGCATTAGCTAGAAATTCCAGTATAATATCGGAAACGAGTGGTAAGAGGAGACATCCTTGCCATGTACTTGATAATTGTGGAAAGCTGTGTGTTTCTCAAAGTATGATGTTAGCTGTAGGTTGTATGTAGGTATTTCTTATCAAGTTAATGAAGTTCTCATCTAGTCCTAGTTTACCAAGAGCTTTTATCATGAATGGGTGTTGGATTTTGTCAAATGCTTTCCTGCATCTATTGATATGATCATGTGATTTTTCTTTTTTTTAGCCTATTAAAGTGATGGATTACATTAAATGATTTTTGATTGTTGAACCAGCACTGCATACCTGGGATAAATCTCAATTACGTTGTATAATTCTTTTATACATTGTTGGATTCAATTTACTAATATTTTTTGAAGATTTTTGCATCTATGCTCATGAGAGATTGGTCTGTCATTTTCTGTTTTTGTAATATCTTTGTACGGTTTTGTTAGTAAGGTAATGTTGATCTTATAGAATGAGTTAGAAATATTTTCTCTGCTTCCATCCTCTGGAATATATTGTACAGAATTGATATAATTTCTTTCTTAAATTGGTGTCATTTTTTTTTTTTTAAAGATTTTATTTATTTATTTGACAGAGAGAGACACAGTGAGAGAGGGAACACAAGCAGGGAGAGTGGGAAAGGGAGAAGCAGGCTTCCCGCTGAGCAGGGAGCCTGATGTGGGGCTTGATCCCAGGACCCTGGGATCATGACCTGAGCCGAAGGCAGACGCTTAACGACTGAGCCACCCAGGCGCCCCAGTAATTTCTTTCTTAAATGTGAACCCATTTGGACCTGATAATTTGTTTTGGAAGATTATTAATTACTGATTCAACTTTAAAATATATGTAGGTTTATTCAGATAGTCTGCTGCTTCTTATGTGAGTTGTGGCAAATAATGTATTTCAAAGAATTATTCTATTTCATCTAGGTTATCAAATTTGTGGGCATGAAGTTCCTCATAAAATTCCTTTATTATCCTTTTTAATGTCCATAGGATTTGTAGTAATGTCCCTTCTTTCATTTCTGATACTAGCAATTTAGGTCCTTTCTCTTTTTTGTTAGCCTCTCTAAAGGCTTATCAATTTTATTGATCTTTCTAAAGAGTCTGCTTTGGATTTTATTGATTTCCTCTACTGATTTTCTATTTTCAATTTCACTTATTGCTACTCCAATTCTTAATATTTCTTTTTTTATGCTTACTTTAGACTTGGTCATCTTTTTCTAGTTTCCTAAGGTAGAACCTTGTATTATTGATTAAACATCTTTATTCTTTTCTACTATATGCATCCATTACTATACATTTCCCTCCAAGCACAGCTTTCACTATATACCACAAGTTTTGATAAGCTTTTTTTTTGTTTGATAAGCTGGGTTTTCATTTTGTTCAAAATATTTTTAAACCTCTTGAAATTTCTTCTTTGACCCACATGTTATTTAGAAAGGTGATGTTTAATCTCCACATTTATTTTGGGATTTTCCTGCTATCTTTCTGTTACTGATTTCTAGTTTAATTCCATTGTGGTCTCAGAGCAGACATTATTTGATTCAATTCTTTTGAATTTGTTAAGGTGTATTTTATGACCCAGAATGTGGTCTCAGTAAATCTGCCTTGTGAGTTTGAGAAAAATGTGTATTCTACTCTTGTTGGGTGAAACAGTCTGGAGATGTCAATTATACCCAGGTCATGATGACGTTATTTAGTTCAACTTTGTCTTTACTCATTTTCTGCCTACTGGAGTTTGCTCCTTTTTATTGTTAACTTTTTGAGAAACTGCCAAACTCTGTTCTAAAATGATTGCACTATTTTACATCTTTGCCAGCAATGTAAGAGAATTACAGCTTCTTCACATCCTCACCAACATTTGATACGTGTTTCTAATTTTAGCCATTCTAATGTGTTGTGGTAGTATCTCACTGTTTTTGATTTGCATCTCCCTTCTGTGAGGATCAGTGTCTTTTAACGCATTTTCCTAGCTCAGAGTTACAAGTATTAATATCTAGGTATTTCTAGAAATCAACCACTCAACCTGCAATGCAGGCAGTCTATGCTTCTCAAGGCCATCCCAACTATGACACTTAACTGAAAACCAGGCATATCTTTAATTATAAACCAGCCATAATCCCATTCTCATTTAACTTTCAGGTACCAATGCCCTTGGTACAGGTTAGTCATTAGCAGGGGAGGTAGGGGACTTATTTATGAAGACTTACAAAGGGCTGTTAAAATCCAAGAAGATGAAGATATAGACTTAATAATGGCTACCACTATAGAACCTCACCACATCTAAGGTGCTGTGCTGGATATTTTACATACATCATCATAATCTACCAAGGTGGGCATTACAATCCCCATTTTACAGATGAAGAAACTGGCTATCACAGATCCAACAAATTCATATCATTATGAATTAATAGAGAATGGCAACAGGCAAGGTGAGCCTATCCAGGGGTCCTAAAGGCCCAAACCAGTGCTTCTCAGACTTGATCACCGCAGGATCTCATTGAAATAGAGATTCTAATTCAGCAGTTCTGTTGAGGGAAGAGTGCAGATTCTGCATTTCGAAAGATCTCCCTAGTGATACAAATCCTACTGGCCCCTTACCACATTTTGAGCAGCAAGAGCCTGTCTTTACCTCTTCACAAAGTCCAGCCAGGTGGGGGTCAACATTGGGTGTGCTTGGACGCAGCCCACTGTGAGTAAAAAAAGGAAGCAGTACTGCTTACTCCTCCTGAAAACTGATATAAAACAGCTGTAGAGTAGGAGCCAGGTGGGTACCAGTTTGTCACTTAATATGTCACATAAAATAGATAATAGTTGTCCACCACTAGAGCCAGAGGCTAGAGCAGATGATAATACCGAGAGAGAACAATGGAAGAGAAATGACCCAGGCTCAGCTACACAATTTTGTTTCCGTTAATGGGCCACTGTTACATAACGATACACACAAATCTTCCTCACATGCGGTTAGAAGATAAACCTTTTAAAGGTGTGAATGAAGAAGGAAGGAAGCCCTGAGAATGAGATTATAAAATGGATGGTGGTTGAGATTTTCATAGCCAGGGTGATCTACAAACATACATGGACAAATGAAAAAGTTCTTAACCCCAGTGGAAAAAAAAGATAGTTGTTGTACAGGTAAAAGAATAACAAGAGTACCATGGTTTCACATATTCAAGGGGTAAGAGTTCAACGAAGTCTATTGTGAGTGTAATGCTAAGATAGTATAATGGTTTAAGTCAGGAAGAGAGACTCTAACCTGCATAAAAAATTATCCTTTGGAGGATCAACAGTAAGGTGGCTAGTCTGGTGGCAGGAAGGCCAATTAATAGGCTATCACTGTTGTTCTCAAAAAGTGATCCCCAAACCAGCAGCATCAGGATTACTACAAACTCCTTAGAATTGCCATTTTTTTGGACTATCCTTAGACTTATTGAATCAGAAGTCTGCAGTTGGAACCCAACAATCTATGTTTTAATGATTCTGATACATACTAAAGTCTGAGAACCACTGGGCTGGGCTATGAAATGGTCCCAATAGGAAATGAAAAGCAGTTGTACTAAGATAAAGGCAGTGAGGAAGGAGAGAAAGACTTTCAGAGGTGTTTTGCAGATAAAAACTGGACTAGACTCATGACTTGGGAGACACTGAATATTATCCTTAATGTCTTTAACAGACTGGGTGAATGATATCATTGATAAAAATGTACATCACTGGAAAAAGAGCAGTGGGGTCAGGGGACTAAGATAGAAAATGAGCTCAGTTTCAGATATGACATGTTTGGGGAGCCTGTAGGACATCCACATAAGGATGTCCAGTGGGTGGTTTAATAAATGAGTCTGCAGCTCCAGGGAAAAGATTGTGGGTGATGACAGAAATTCAGGAGTCACCAACATATGGGAGAGAGTAAACTACACAGGAGTATATAATATAGCCTTGAGCAGAGGTTTTCAACTTTTCTTCTGCTGGGACAGATGATGAATGGCATTCATAGGAGACACACTCCCAGGAGTATACTCAGATCGTAATGAAAACCAAACATACACACATATGAACAAAAGTCGTTGACCAAATAAAGCAAAGCATTCCCAATGTTGTTTTTATAGGTCGTATTTTCAAAAGCATTGTAAAAGTAAATGGTCACTAAAATTATCTATTTGATAATCTCAAAACATCATTTTTTGAGGGAAAAAATATAGATGACTAATCTAACATAAAAACTATGTAAAACTATATTTTAAAAATCAAATCCAGACCTCTATGAGTTATAAAAGAAAGCATATACTAATAAAGAAAAATAACTCATTTTATAATTAAAAAGTGTAGCACATATTTATATTTATTCATGATGTTCATATAAATAATATTGCACATGTCATTTGGCTGATCACATTGCCTTTGATTTGGAATTTGTAACTAGACTGTATTCTCATTTCTATGCTATGCAGAGATAGATGCACATGCATGCTTTCTTCACCTCCCTCCATCATTAAAAATGTATCCATGGGTAAAATCAAGGAAACAAACTATAAACAACAAACTATAAATCCCCAGTTTACAAATAATATCTCAAAATTGCTTTAACTATCAATGACATGTCAACAACCATAGTTCACAGATTTTTTCAGCAAATATAAAATAGGCTATGAATTATAAGCAATTCACTTCCAGCTAACTCAAATTCCTCCTTTCCCCACAGAAACAAGCATGCACTATTGAAATGCAAATGAGTTAGTGTGACATCCTTATAATGGTAACCCTGAGGTGAGTCAATTTAAAAAAGTAAATCATTTGCAAGTGCTTGTAACTTAATGCTTTATGAAGAAGTGAGTGGTTTTGACATATGTCCTGATTGATTCTGACACTGTATGTGTCATGACAGTGTATGACACTGTAATGTGTCATACCACTGAGGTCAAGAAGTACTAGGCTCGAAAGATGATTGTAGTGAAAGCACAGAAAAAGGATGCGGACAAATAAAGACCATCAATATTTGCACACCTAAAGAGGACTAGAGGAGAAGTGATCTGGGAGGGAGGAGAATAGAAATAAAAGGATGTCACAGAAGCCAAGAGAAGTGAAACATGCAAGGAATGAGTGGTCAATAGCGTCAATATCCTGTTGACAGAGTAAATAAAATTAGAGGTGGCAATGATGGAGTCACTGACAACCACCATGAGGCTGCACTGATCAGTGGTCAGTGACAGAGAGCACAGGCTCCAGAGCCAAACTGCCTGCCGTATATGAGCTTTGTAGCTTTTGCAATATTCATGATCCCTTTTGGAACTTATATTCTAGTGAGAGTAGACAACACAAAATACATGACAGATAGACAGATAAGCAAGGGACACACAAGTGGATCTTTCAATGTCAGGAGAAATGCTATGAAACAAATACAAAACCTCCTGCCTTTAAGGAGCTTATGTTCTAGGCAGAGTTAAACAAAATGTAGTAGGTAAAATGTGAACTGGAAGTTGATGTTAAATGCTTCTTGAGTGACATAACCAGGACACGGAAGTGCAGAAGATGGACTGACCATGTGCCTAGGCTGGGGTGTGAGGCAAAGGGCTTTAGCCAAATCTTAAAGGAGGGCTAGCAGTAGATAATTATGGAGGAAAGGAAAGAATTTCTGAGATGGAGGCAAAATTGAGAGGCCTGTAGGGTACACTATGCATTCCCATTTGGCTGAAAGGGCAGGTTTATGTAGAAAAACAGTAGCAGACAAGGGGGTAAATTAAATTGGGGTCAGAGGGTCAAAAAACTTGCATGACAAACTAAGGAAATTTATGATACCCCGAAGGCAGCAGAGAAACATTTAAGGTTCTTTGGGGGAAAAAAAAAAAACACCAAAGTATTGAAAGATACCACTTTAAAAAGGAAAACACACACTTAAAAGAGAGACAGTAAATTTTCAACACCCAAGAGCACTTTATACCAAAGCTTTGCCTCACTGACAGCAGAAATTTTAACACACACACTCTAAGAAAACTCTCGAAATCCACTTCATGTTGTCCTACAGAATCAACTGATTATGAACACTGTTTTATCAATAATTTTTCTAAAAAGATCAATGCACGGAGACTTAATTTGTTCCATTTTCTCTATTGCACCATTAATGCAATTTCCCTCCTGTCATTCTATCGCTATCTAACAACCATAGAAGAGCTAATAGAGGCACAGTTCATAGAACTGTGGAGAGCCAGATGTAAAATAATCCAAAAATGGCCTCCTTGTTTTCCAAAATAGAATCCACATGATACAATGCCAAATCCACTGCAGAGGCCCTTGTTTGAGGAAGAGCTACAATTACATTTGCACTAAGAAGAGTTTTTTGGATATAGTTTTCATTAGTAAGGGTAAAAATCCACTCGCAGCAAAAAGGGTATTGAGGTGGGGGGGGTGGGGAGTTCACATTATTCATGAGGTTTTTGTTTTGGTCTGAAACAGTGAAGTTTACAGTCTAGTCATGAAATTGATGCTTATGCGACATTATACTTTGTTAGAAAGAAGACAGGTAAAGACTCGAGATTACAGGTAAGTTGGAAACAACTTATCTTTTATCTTCCCTTCTAACTAAACATTACAGCCACAGGAACAACTCCATTAAATACTTTTCTGTTACCTAGGGCTTTGATTATGCCACTCTAAATTCTTTCTTCCTATCTAGGAGGATTTCAGTCTTCCAAGAACTATTCACAAGTGTGATTATTATATTTTTCTTCAACTGCTGTGCATTTCAGAGGCTTTCGTTTTAACCAAGGTACAGCAAAAAATCTCTTTGGGCTAACAATGATTGGACGCATAAATCAATGAAGTCCTCTCTCTTACATCTATCTCAATTTATAGTTCAAAACAAACACAGACTACATAACTGTTTACAGCAGCTCAGACAACCATACACTGCAGGTTTTCTCAAAAAGTGCCACTTTCAATTAGCCCTAAATCATAGTTCCTATAAAGCATATTCTACACTTGTTAAAACCATTTTTTCAATAAGGTTACCATAATAACTACAGGATCTGGAAATTAGAGGAAGCTTTCCGAAGCCAGCTAGTTTAGACAACTGGTTTATCTATGGTCAATATTACAAAGCAGGTGTAATTATACAAATCTAAAAATGTTCTGAAATGGATTTTCTCCATCCCCTGACTGCAAATACCCTCCCTTAATTCAAGATGGAAAATGGCCTCTATTGGGCACCATATCCAAGACTGTGTATTAATTAATATATTATCTCAATCTGAAAAATGCAACAATGAGGTAGGTGTTATTCTCATTACATTATACATAAAGAAAGTCGTATGCCAGGAGGATTAATAATTCCTGTTAATTCAGCGGAAGATTCAAACTCAAGTCTCTTCCACCCAAGCTTGTGTTCTTTCCCCTACATCATGCTGCTTTTCTTCCGTGTTTTGTCTCCATGTGTCCCCTCCCCATCCTGTTCCCTCTCCCATCCCTGAAAAGGGAAGAAAGAGTCTCACACAAAAACTCAATCACTATGGCAGACTTTCAGGCATCTAACAGATAAACTGATAATTATACAAAACTAAAAGTACCCACAAACAAATTTCCAAGATTACTGGTTAAATGCATGTACTTACATCAGCCCTTTCTTGAAATCCAATGAAGTTCTATTTACGTTTTTGAGTTTTTAAAATTGTATACCTATAAGAGCAATAAGAATGCTAGGAGAGCAAAATTTAGGAAGCTGGAAAGCAGATGAAGGAGTGATGATTGACTTTTCAGATTTGAAAAAGTTGAATCCCACTCAGTAAGAAAAGCCAAGAAACAATTTATTTTGCATCACAGAACCCAAAAGGCTCAGGAATTGGCAACAGCAGCAGGTAAAGGTGGGTTGAAGCTCTCCTTAAGAAGTAGGTAGATACCCAGATTGTCTTCTCTATCATTCTGTTACATGACTGCCCCTCCACCAATTTAGGAGAACATGGGACACTTATGCTCTATACTGAGGAACACCATTCACAACCGACTGCAAGTTCAATACTGAAATCAGGGGAAATAAGTGAAAATTTACGGAGCAAACAGAATGCTGAAATCTATGCTTAGCTTCCCTGGGCAGGAGCTTTGAAGAGTATTTTCTAAGGAAACCAACTAAAAATAAAGATACTGACAATCAAGTTTTTACCAAAAGAATGGCCCAGATCATTTTATATTGAATTCCACTGTCAACTACCACATTCCCATTTGCAGAGAACTTTCAATTAGTGTCTTTTTATCCAGCCCTTAAGTAGGAGTGAAGAGCCAGGTTCAAACATGTGGGGGAAGCTTCTATTATAAATGACAGAAGCCAAAGCAAATCAATAAACAGAAGCAATGAGGAAGATACAAGCACTCCATTAAGAGAAGAACACTTCAAATAAACCATCATTAATGTCTTCAGAGAAAAAAAACTACTGCATTCATGAAACAAAAACAATATCCTATGAAAAAACATAGAAAAAGTGATCTTGGAGTACAAAAAGGACAGCAGAAATGAAAAGCTCAGCAAAAAGGTAGAAGACAAAGTAGCAGAAATCCTCGAAAATGATAAATACATGGAAATAGGAAAGAAAATAAGAAAACTGGACAACTAAGGAGTCCAGCATCAAAACAACAGGAAAGCCAGAAAGAGAGGACCAAAGAAGTAGGAGTAAGAGTAGGGGACAAGTCAGTAAAGACAATTCAAGGATACTTGAAAGCTACAAATATCTAGATTGTAAAGGTCCACCGAGTGCCCAGCAGAATGAAGGAAAACTGTACCCCATCATGAAATTTAAAACGGGATTTCAAAACAAAGGATAAAAAATCAGAAAGGCATTGGATTTCTCAAATTCCATAACAGAACCTAGAAGACATTAGAGCAATTCCCCCAAAATTCTGAGGCAAAAAAATTTTACAACCTAAAATACAATGTCTTTTCAAATTATCAGGCAAGGGTGAAGAAGGTAAAATGATTTACTAGACATATATCTTAACTTATTATATGCCAATTTTCCAAGCAATTTTTAAAGTATCAACTCATTTAACCAAAAAAAGACAGTTTTCAGAGAAACAAGGTCTCAGAAGTTTTTCTCCAGTGTACCCTTTCTCATATAAGTAATGGAAAAATGTGTTCCATCAAACCAGAGCAATAAACCAAGAAAGAGTGTGAATGATTAACAGGAACAGGGGCTGCCATCCCAGAAAGATGCAAAGGGGATCCCCAGAACCATGGTGAAGAGAGATTCCCATGACATATGCTACGTGGCAAGCCTAGAAATCAACCAATCTTTGGGGGAAATTTATTCAAGAACATGGAAGTGTTAATGTCTTTAGGAGTATTTATACAACTGGTATGAGTTTGGGGATAAATTATGATAAATCCATAATAAATTGAGCAATAAAATCTATCAACTTGGGCGCCTGGGTGGCTCAGTTGGTTAAGTATCTGCCTTCGGCTCCGGTAATGATCCCAAAGTCCTGGGATCAGCCCCACATCTGGTTCTCTGCTCAGTGGGGAGCCTGCTTCTCCCTCTCCCTCTGTCTGCAGCTCTACTGCTTGTGCTCTCTGTCAAATAAATAAAAATCTTAAAAAAAAAAATCTATGAACGCAATGATTATTAATGACAGGGGAACAAAGATCTGTGCAAGAAAAGAAACCAAGTATACTTGTTAATTCATTTATTAGTAGCATGCACATAGTCATCGTAACATGAACACAGAATACTAATCTAACAAGGTGTATTTAAGACAGCCAAATCCCCATCTTATATGGTTGGAAGTCAATAAAAAATGTCAAAATTGGAAATATGAAGAAGTAGCAAAGAAACATACTATTTAGAGATATGGATGAAAACACCAAAAGAATCTGTTAAAAGCACTGAAAGTGGTTGCCTCTAGGGATAGGAAATGGGGAAATTTTTCAAGGGGATTAATCATATTTATAAAGCCTTCTAGAACCATGTGGCTTTTTAAACTACATGTATGTATAAATTTCACAGAAATACAAATTAATTTTTTAATGTCCATTAAAAGATTTTTTTTCATTGAAGGCAGCAAAGTATGAGGGTCAAAAGTTAGTAGACTGCTTGGGTTGTAATCCTAGCTCTTTCATTTGTAACTATTTGACTTCAGGAAAATTGCTTTTAAAAAAAAAATCTCTGCCTCAGTTTCCTATTTCATAAATGAGGGTTACAATACTTCCCTCAAAGCGTTTTTTGAGGATTAAATACATGCAATTTGAACAGTGCCTAGCTCAATGCATGCTTATAATCATTTTTATTTGTGCAAATATAATACTTGAGGGTATTCTGTATCAGTCTAAATAATAAAAGGAATAAAACTAGAACAGTATGTCACTTCATTTCATTCCAATTCCATATTACATTTATTGGCCGAAAATGATAATTTAAAAAATTCCAAGAACCAATGAACTAACATTCCAAGTAGCAAGTGATTTATTAGGCAACCCTTTGATAACTGAAAATAGTTAATTAGTATGGTCACTTCTTCAATGTCTATTCAATAAGGTATAGAAGGTTCTTTAATATTACATCCACTTAAAGAATATTTACAGCCCTTAATATTCTAACCTTCCTCTACTTAGCAATTTGAGAAATTGATGGAAAGTACTAATATGTCTTCTAGGGGAAAATGAATTAACTTTCATTTATAATTCTCCCTTTACCAAAAAGAAATTATTTTAAAAGCTGTCTTCATATTTTCTGAGAACTGACTAATCTTTTAGTATTTTTAGGGCCAATATACATGTGAGTTAAAGTATGTCAAGAAAAAGGGAAAGGATCCTCACAATAGCTCTCAAGACAGAATATCATTTTCCCTCCTGTAGATGAGGACTCTATCTGCCACATATTTATTAGTCTGTTGGGTTACCAGCTAGAAGACAGACAATTCTCCAGCAACTTAAAATACTTCACTGAACTGCAGTTTGGTGCAAGATGTCAAAGGATGAAATGTGCATGCATAAGTGGTCAACTGAAGATGAATGTTTTATATGGTTTTTGTACCAAACTGCCAGAGACAGTGTTAAAAATGAAATACACATTAAAAAAACTCCCAAACAATCCGATTTAAAAAATAGGCAGACCCCTGAATAGATAATTTCCCAAAGAAGACATACAGATGGTCAGTAGCACAGGAAAAGATGCTTGACATCATTCATCATCAGAGAAATGCAAATCAAACCCACAATGAGAAATCATTTCACATCTGTCAGAATGGCTACTACCGAAAAGACAAGAAATAACAAGTGTTAGCAAGGATGTGGAAAAAAAGGGAACTCTTGTGCACTGTTGGGGGGAAGGTAAACTGGTGCACTGTGGAAAACAGTACAAAAGTTCCTCAAAAATTTAAAAATAGGACTAACATACAATCCAGCAATTCCACTTCTGGGTATTTATCTGAAGAAAACAAAAACATAACTCAAAAAAGATACATGCATCTCTTAAGTTCACTGAAGTATTATCTATAATAGCCAAAGATATGGAAGCAACCTAAGTGTCCATCAACAGATGAATAAAGACATAAAGACACACACACACACACACACACACACACACAAATGGAATATTACTCAGCCATAAAAACAATGAAATCTTGCCATTTGTGACAACTCAGATGGACCTGGGGGTATTATGCTAAGTGTAATAAGTGAAAGACAAATACTATATGATTCACTCACATGTGTTAGGTTAAAAACAAATGAACAAAACAGAAACAGAATCATTAACACAGAGAACAAACTAGTGTTTGTCAGAGAGGAGAGGTGTAGGGGTATGGGCAAAACGGATGAAGGGATTAAAAGGTAAAAACTTCCAGTTATAAAACAAGTCAAAGGGATGTAAAGGACAGTATAGGGAATACAGTCAATAATATTGTGATAACTTTGTATGGTGACAGATGGTAATTAAACTTATCATAATTTCATAATGTATATAAATGTTAAATGACTACTTACGCATCCGAAACTAATATAATGTTGTATTTCAACTATACTTTGATTTTAAAAACCTGAAATACATCAGAATGCTCCAAGTCGTAATGAGCCTTATTTGAATATCCATGGTGCCAGCCACATACTCGTGGGTTCCTACAGCTGTATAAAGGGACCCCAAATGAAGACATTCTCATGATACTGAAGCAGCCTCATGGACAGTAATCTTTCCGTTTCCTGAGGCAGCCTACAATACTGCTTGTCAAATCTAATTACAAGCAAAAGAACAGAAATCTATCACTTGTCTAGTACCTTGTTAGCATGTCCCCAATGAGCCAATGTGAAATGAATGCAATAGAGTAGTCCACTTGAAAAAAAAAACAAAAACAAAACAGGGAGACATTGTCAATGGTGCTCCATCAAGGTCTGGGTGTCAGAAAGAATACTATGATAGAACTAAGTATTTCCAGATGAATATATAACCTGCCAGTCTTGCTAAAATTAAATTTATTCACAGGTGATAGTGTTTTCTAATACTTGCAGACTACTTGGGTACTGCTTGCTAAAAACATTTTGGGAAGTTGTACATCAGCTCTTAATCTACATGAAGTGTATGGAGTTAAGTGTCAAGATTGCACAACTGAAAATTAAGAAGAGCATTTTACTTTTTTTTCTTTTTTTTTTTTTTTTTACTTTCGTCTCATGTGGAGAAATCCTAGTTCCTCATCTGCAGCATTTAACTCAATCATGGCAGTTGTTTGAGTGTAACAAGAAAAAAGTTCCACTCGCAGTGGAGTAATATTATACATTTACTATTACGGGCATAGCAGGGACTAGAGACAATTTGGAAAGAGGGAGGGAGGGAAGAAGGAAGAAAACATTGGGAGAAATACTGTAGACTGTAGGTGACTCCTTCTGCCAGTCCCCTTCACTTCAAACATTTTTTGCCATAAAATGAGTTTGAGATGGAAGATGGAAATCTATTATTGCCTAAAGCAGTCTCCATTACTCCTTTATGCCTCTAATTGCAATGGTATTTTACTGAATGTAGTTTTACTGTTGAAAGATAATTATACCTGGTTGTCTTTATTATGGCTCCAAAACATAATACCTTCAAGAAGAAACCTCAATCTCTTCCAATACTGCAGGAAAACGTGCCTGCGTTGGACTCCCTGAATTTAACAGCTCTTCCTTCTGCCATCTTGTCCATCTCAATAAATAGCTCTTTCCTTTTGGCTCTCACCAAAAGCCTTGGGAGCATCAGTTTTGGCACCTCATTGTCTCTCATACACTCAATTCATCAATACATCCTTTTGGATCTAATTGCCCAAATTAAGCCCTTTCAATACCTCCAGTGCTACAACCATAGCCCATCATCATCTCCCATATGAACTCCAGCAATATGCTCCTATCTGCTCTCCCTGTCTCCACTTTTGCCTCCTGGTGGTCTAAAAAGCTCACAGAAGCACAAGTAATCCTTTTAAAAAGACAAATCTAATCATGTCACTACCCTTTTTAGAAAAATGCTAATGACCTCCCTTTATACGTAGAATAAAGTCCAAAGCACTATCTTACCAAAATTTGCAAGTGCCTGGTGATCTGGCCCTCAATCCTCTGAATATATCTGCTACCATTCTTCTTGATCACTTGCTCTAGCCCCCCTAGGTTTACTTGCAGCTCCTTCAGTACCTCCGCCCTCTGGGATTTCACACTAGCTGTTCCCTCTGCCTGGAACAGTCTTCTCAGATACCTAAGTGACTTGCCTCCCCACTAGTTCAAGTCCTTCTCAGATATCACTATCAGTTTATATCAAAGAACATGCTCCCTCTAACCTTCACTTTAGTTTCTTACCCTGCTTTATTTTTTTCTTCTTAGTACCCAACACTAAATTGAAGACAGATCATATACTTATTTGCTTATTTGTATTGCCTAACTCTCCAGCTTCAGGAAATCTGCTTAGTTTCCTGCTATACCCACCATATCTAGAACAAATTTTATCACTTAATAAAGATCTGTTGACTAAATGAACTGAGAAACTACATTGATCTGCACTTCATGAGAAATTTAAAGGATTTGATGGTAATTTTGATCATACATAAATCGCATCACAGAATTTATTGCCTACATATGGCTCCACTCTGAAGCACAAACTTTCTCATTTGATCTCTACACAACCCATGAGGTAACAAAATTGATTCACAAAGAATAATTGTGATGGTTAATTTTATATATCAACTTAACTGCACCAGGAGGTGCCCAGATATATGGTCAAACATTATGCTGGTATTTCTGTGAGAATGTGTTTGGTTGATAATAATGTTTAAGTCAATAGATTGCGTAAAAGAAGATCACAGGTCATAATGTGGGTGGGCCTTGTCTAATCAAGTAAAGACCTGTATAAAACAAAATGCTGATCCTCCCTCAAGTAAGAGGGAATTCTCCTAACAACCTTCACACTGGAACATTGGTTCTTCCTGACAGATGGCTTTCAAACTAAGACATTATCAGCTCTTTCTGATTCTACAACAGTTTTCAGCCTTTGGGCTTCAACTAGGAGATTGGTGCTATAGATTTTGGACATGGCCAGCCCCCATAATCATGTGAGCCAATCCCTTATAATAAATCACTTTTTAAAGTGTGTGTGTGTCCCCTACTGGTTCTCTAGAGAACTCTAATACAGGAAGGAACTTTACCAAGAGCACATTGCCAAAAAACTACAGAAAAAGAAGTTCAACAAAGTTCTGTTTCCAAAGTCTACACTTTAATAAACACCACTCATGGGATATAATTAAGGAAACAAATTTCATTCTTCCCCTGACTCTAAAGAAAGATCTTCCCTTGTCCCTGGATGAAGTCTTTGTCGAGTCCCATAAATTTTTCCCTTACTCTTAGATAAGAAAAAGTCCTGTGAACAACTGTCCAGCACCAGACATTAATGCAGACTCCAAAATTGCTTCAACTAGTCATCTAGTCTTCATCTAGTCACTGCTGCTGTCTGCTGTGGTTGGGCACTTACATGGGAGAAAGGAACATATTCCCTTCTCTTTCCCCACCTATGCATCTCCCTTTTCCCCAGGTGTCTATTTTTTTGTTCTCCTGCCAGGATCAGGTTGACAGAGGATACTAAGAGAACAGGGCATGTATTTGATGGCAGGTGCAGTTACCACTTAAAGTAGGGATCTCCAGTGGCCTATGCAGAGTTATGGACTCTCTCAAGGGTACTCCCCTCTTACCACTGCCATGGATGGGTCCTGCCTTTCAGGTGGCCACTATAGCTTCAACTCCTGTCTCTCTTCTAATCCCCTTATACTCTCACTGTTCCATTGCCACTTCCTTGCAACTTTCTTAGCAAAAAAACTTAAAATGGGTCCAGCCTAGCATATTGGCCATGGGAAGACACTCATTCTCTTCCAGCTCCTTTTCAAAGAGTGCTGTTACTTCCCATCACAGCTGCAAGTTCACATTTGCTTTGACTCCAGAAACAGTTCACCAGCTTGTCTTTTCAATACTCTAGGTTTCCTGAGGGTGGGGCTCAGATTCTAGTTCATTGTGTAACCAAACTTCAGAACACAAGTATCAGCATCTCCAAGTGATCTAGTAATGGGGCTCCCAGGCTTGATAAAAGAGAAGGCACAAGCACATCGAGAAGTAAAGAGGCTCACAGGACAGATTTCTCCAAAAAAATTCTTAAGAAATCCTAACCACACTTCCTTAAACTCTCCATATCCTTGAAGTAGGTGAGGAATTCAAGAGTCCTGAAACTGGCTCTAAAATATCTACTTAAAAGTATCCACTTAGTGGTCTAGCATCTCACTTTGAAAGTGTACACTGATTGTATATCTGGGGGCCACACTGGAAAATGAAGAGTCCCATTCCAACATCTTCTTATAGTATACACTCTGGGTCCCTCTCCCACATCTCCTTGGGCCTTATCATTTTATCACATACGATTTCCTACTTCCAGTATCTGCATCTCTGAGCCTGAGAGGAAGCTGGCAGTAGACGAGTGCTGGAAATTAATTTTTCCTGGAGCAGCCATCCACCAATGACTCATCCCCTGGGTGACATAAACCTAGACGACAGTGTCCCATTGGGAATGAGCTCCTTTACCCACAACCGCAACTCAGGTCCCTTAAATGAAGCACCCAACAGTGGCCATCTTCCCTTTCCTGTCTGACTCTCCCAATAGCTTATTAGTGCTTCCTGGGCTTACCTCCTAAATAAAAGCCAAACAACTCAAATCTTTTTCTCATAGTCTGCTCCCAGGGGAATCCAAACTCAGATACTCTTACACTCTTAATCATTCTGCTACTTTATCAATGTTTTGACACACCAAGTCCTTCCCTCCAAGTTTGTGTCCACAGCTCAGAGTAAGAGTCTTTAGGAAAGGTCACTGATGAGAGCTGTCAACTACCCACTGTGATGGCCACAGGTTCCACAGTCTAGCAAAGTGAGCACTTTTAGGTCACTGACAGTTTGATAGCATGAATAGACCTGATCCCAGGGAGCCAGGCTGAGACCTGCTCTCTATTTCAGGCTGACCAAGCACTCAAAGCATGGTGATGCTTTAAGCTACTTGTGACCTCTGGAAGCCAAAGTGAACAGTGATGTTGCCTTTGAAAGAAAAATGCCAATGTTAGTAGATCTGACAGCATATCTGTCTTCCAGATCTTAATTGTCACCACGAAGGGCAACCCAGTGGGATTCATTTTCTACCTCGCTTCAGACTCAGATCAGTAGCTCTTCACTTCTGTTAACTACATAGTACAGAAGTAAATCCACCCCATGTAGCATTAACGTGTTCAAGCCAAGTCATACCAGTTTGTATCTATCTCCGGTTTCCAGCAAAAGCTAATATGTAATTATAGAGATTGTTCAGTAGAGGTAAAAATTATATGTCATGGGTACGAAGTGAGGGAACCTTGGAAAATAAATGCCATAAATATAAATGGGCAATATTGGACATCCATTCATTAATCGCTCTATATGTACTGAACACTGTGCTAGGCCACAGAGCTAAGAAAGAAAATAGCTCTGTCTGCCTTTGAGGGAATCACAGCCTGATATGAAGACAGCTCCATAAAGAGAAGCTATGATGAATGTGCTAAGTGTTGGTATGGACTTAAGAATGTCTAGCAATGGGAGCAGAAAGGAAAGAGTATGTTTGAGTGATATGGGAATTGGGAAAGTCCTCAGTGAGAAGGTAAAGCTTGAGTTGATTCTTAAAAGGGGAGGGAAATTTTTCTCAACAGTTAAAAACCTAGAGAACATTCCAAGCAGAAATAGCAGCTGTACAAATGCATAAAAGTAAAGAGAGCACAGGGTGATTCCCATTAGAAGTGGAGGTAACAAGGGTCAATAATGAACTGAACAGGTAGGCACAAGCAAATAAACCTTTTAAGAAAGAATTGGATAGGTTTTAAATTTCATTTTACTAGCATATTCTCATGAACATATTTAAAAACAGAATTTAATCTGCAATCAGGCAACACAATAATCAGATTGTTTCAGGAAATGGGAAGGGAGGGGAGAGGAGGCACAGATTGATTACTACACAAATGGATGAGAGGCAACTTCTTTAACAAAACATCCTCATTTCCCGTTTCCCACCTACACTGAACTTGTTTCCTCCCCGTACCCCAGATGTTTGCCTGACTGTAATCTTGTCAAACTGCAATGCAATTCTCCCTCCAAATCTGTTTCAAAAAGTGCATTTTACTAAGTAACTTCGAGTTTAGTTGTTAGCTCTGTAGTAGATGATCCAAGCAGACAAGCCTATTTGCCTTACAATATATTCTGGGGGTTTCCTAAGGAGAGCTGCTCTGTTTTCAACCACTGAAAAAACAAGGCAATTACTTTTCCTGAGAAACAACGTCTGAAGAGCACAGGTTATCAACCAACTTAATGAAGCCGAGGTGTCAGATTTAGAAGTTTAGTTTCTATGGACAGGTAGGATAAACCCCTGCTAACCACAGTGAGGAAAATATTGATACCCCAAACCACTGTTCCAAGACCAATCTACCCACTACTAAGGATGCTCTCACTAGGCTCCATTAAAGGCCTCAAGACCATCCATGGGGCCCTTATTCTCTTTGTTCTTCATTTGTAGACTGCACTTCCCCCTGTAAATTAGCTCATCCCCATCCAACATGTCTGTCATTTCAGATCATGATCATTCTCTTCCACTCCCTCCCATGTCAGAGAAAGGTGAAGGAATGTGCTTCTGGAAAGCAATGCAGCAAGTGTCTGAAGGCTACGAGGCCTGCTCAGCAGCTCTCAGACATCCCTGAGCTACACACAATCGCACTGCCACCCCTCCCCCCTGCCCGCCCCCCTCCCCCAACCCGGGGCCATCTCAGAACAGCTGGGCTCTTCCAGGAATGGTTGTGAAATGTACCGTGAAAAGAAGGGACACAGTGAAACTCCACTTAATGGCAAAGCAGCAGCTTACTAACCAGGCATCACAGTTCAGCTTGTTGGTCTTTTCATCAGTGATCACCAGTGTGTCTGCCACTTTTACAGCCAAGGAGTTAGCAACAGACACAAGCTTGTCCAGACACTACTGGAAATGGCTGGGGGGCAAAGATGAATATCCAGGCAGTTCAAAAGACTTCGGCTCCCGTGGGCATGTGCATGCTCTCCATCTATCCGAATTCCAAGCTCCCTTTTCACTCACCCCATTCCCTCCACACCAAATCCTCTTTCAACAAACTAAGCAAGCATTTCTTTAACATTCACCCTACTCAAGATGCTTAATTTATGCATTTGTTTGCTGGGCACTGAATTTTTTTAAGCCAGCTATTAATTCATTCTGATGGTGAAATTTCCATAATGTAATTCCTTGGGTAGCAAAGAAATGGCTTTTTTTTTTCCCATTATTACATTTTCTCCAGGTATTATTATGAGTGCTCCATTTAGTCTTGCAATTAGTCTTATATTTAACATAGGCTGACTTCAGAGAGACACATTTATTACTTTCATTGCCTAATGCTATGAAAAATTCTTGGCATAGACCTGTGGCCTACAATTCTCATGCAACTTTGGTAGTTGAACAACCAAGCATATGAAGAGGGAGTCACTCCACACACATTATGCTCTTTCTTGCAACTGGTCCACATTGCTCCGTTTAATCTTTCTCTTTTCCCCATGCCACTTCCCTCTGCAAACCTCTGACCTCTGTCTAGTCATCCTCATTTGTTAGCTTAAAAATAACTTATTTAAACCTTCCCAAGCCTCCAATCCCCAAACTAAGACCAAGATTTTTTTTGACCATTACATCCCTGATTTTAGCCATCTGACATATTCTCGGATGACCAAGTAGTAGAAGGTGAATTATAAGATGACCACATGTTCTATCACAGTTTGTCGAAAAGGATACTATCCTACCAGTGAAATCATTAATAAACTCCCTCTTTCACTCTCAAAAATGTCACAAAGTGGGTGTTACAGTACACAGCCGCCTTTATAATCAAATGTTGGAAGAAAAGTATATTCTGGATTCAAAGAATCTGCACTGAAGACTGAGCTCTAGTATGTCTTTGTTGTGTGGCCTTGAGCAAGTTACTTCCCCTATTTAAACTCAGTTTCATCATCTATATAGCAGGGTCTAAGACAATATCTCCCTCAAGGATTATCTAGGAAATAACAGAGTGAAAATTACTTTGAAAACAGGCAAATTGCTATGCAAATCATGGTTATCACTCCATCACTATAGCTGTATATATAGAGTTGTATACTGAAGTAGTTGTGAGACAAAATCTAGGAAGATATCACAGAATAATGAAAAGATTTCCCAGAATTAAAAACTTTGGTTCTTAGCCTCATTCTGTTATTAAGAGATTATAATCACATCCTTTCCCCAGGACATCCTGACCTATAAATAGACGAAAAGATCCCTATGGGTGCTTCCAGCTCTAAAATGCCTTGATTATCCATCAGTGAGTATCTCATACTATTTCTAGATTAATCCTGACCCAAAGAGATGTTTGATTTACTTAAAATGTGATTTTTTTTAAAGATTTATTCATTTTAGAGAGAAAGCGCATGTGCAAGTGGGGGGGAGGGGCCAAGGGCAAGGGAAGCAAACTCCACATTGAGCATGGAGCCCTGTATGGGGCTTGATCTCACCACCCTGAGATCATGACCTGAGCTGAAGTCAGGAGTCAGAGGCTGAACCGATTGAGCCACCCAAGCACACCTAAAATGATGTGATTTTTATAAATTTACTCAGATGTCATACTTCTGAGCACAGACCAGAGTATTCCACCTGTTAGCAGTTGTACACTCTAAGTTCAGGAACTACTCAGTTGGTGAAATTACTGATCAAGGGGTAGGTGCTGAGAGGTCGTGGAATACAAAACTATATTTACGTGATCAATAGCTGCCTTCAAAAAGATTAACATCTAAAACTCAAGGCTTTCATATCATTCTTCCTACCCTCTGACTTATTGCAAGTGTTTCCCTAGTTTTGCTAGCTCTACTCGCAGCCTGAACATAAAAAAGCAAAATCTCAAACCATACCTATTTTTTCAAGAAGTGAGAAGTTTCTATTTAAGCTCCATTTCAGATTAATTCCTAATTGTCCACTAATTACAGAAAAAGCAGTTGAATACTTTTGGATAATTTTAATATCGGATATCAACATATACCTGGGTGCATTTTGAGGTTCAGTCTGATGCCCGAAAATATGCAACATGCCGCTAAGTTTTCAGTTGAAGCAGCTTCCCTCAGTGGCATCAGATTTGGAAAAAAATATTGCTGCCTGGTTACAGGATATATCAGGAATAAGCGGGTCACAAACCTACCTCCCCCTTTTACTCCACAGATCAACCCCAACCTAAGGCATAAGGCATATATGTCCTCCAGATCAGTATTAGGGTAGTAAAACGGATTGGATTTCACAAATCTCTGATATATGGAAGCCTTATCCTTGAACTTGTTCCTGAAAAACATCCTAGTGTCTAGAAACCAAATACCCAAAAGATGCCATCTTAAAGCCAAAAATCTACTTGAGATCCATTCCATCACCTGGAATCTCCCTGTCTTAGTCCATTCAGGCTACCATGACTAATACCACAGGCTGGGTGACTTAAAAACAGAAGGAATTTATTCTCATAACTCTGGAGACTTGCAAATACTAGAACAAGGTGCCCATATGGTCATATCCTTCCTGATTCAGAGCCAACGTCTCCTCACTCTGTCCTTGCAGGGTGGAAGTGGTTAGAGATTTCTCTGGAGCCTCTTTTATAAGGCACTAATCCCGTTCGTGAGGGTTCCATCTTAACACCATCACCTCTGGGGTGTATGATTCCAACATATAAGTTTGAGGGGGACAAATATTCAGACCATAGCACTCCCTCACAACACTCCTAGACTATGATCGCTAATTGTTGGCTCTCTACACCCAGAGTTTGCCCACCAGAACAGACATCCACTGGTGGCACTGGTAGTCTTTTCTATTTCCTTACCCTCTGATCATGTGCCCCCAATTAACCCTAGCGGGTCGATTTAGGGCTGCCCTGTCCCATGAAAGTTGTCAGTCCCTGCTCCTGCTGGGTGCTAATGGGTTATTGGTACGGAAATGTCTCTAATTCTATGTGCTAAAGACTTGGCTAAGGAAAAGTAGGTTCGTCAATAACTTAGAGATGATATATTTATATGCTTTTCTTTTCATGCTACCAAAGGATAACTGTAAGTTGGCTCTAAGCATACTCAATTATATATTTGCATGCTGCCCGATGTAAATATACTCTGATGGTTTTAAGAGAATATTCTTGTGGGTAATTATCTCAACTCCTCCTTTTAGTTAAGAAGTTCTATGAATATTCTCTGTGTGCACGACCCAGACCCTAACACTCTCCATCATATACTGCATTACAGGTATCTTAATGTAGGTTTTTGGTTGTTTTTTTTTTAAAGAGTATGCTCAGCAATAATTAAACACATCTAAATAATGATCTTCTTTCTGGTGTTTTCATGCTTAATGCCTCAGTGCATCTCATAAACTTCCATTTATTAGGTCCATTCATGCTCCAGATATGTAGACTATTACATTTGGACTAGACTTCACATTCCTGATTTAACGATGCAAAACTGAGGACCAAAAAGGAAAGGAGAATGGCCCAAGAATATAGTTAGTGGCCAGGCTAGGACCAAAATCCAACTATATGTAGTTGCAAATCCAGGACCTTTCTGCTCAGAGTGCCAGGAATAGGATATGGTGTGCTGAGCAATGATGCCCTCAGCCCAGCCAGGTGATCTTCAGCAATGAGCAGCCTCATCTATTTATATCCACGTGCCTATCAAATATTATCATTTCTATGCATACCATGATATAAAAGATTAGAAGTTACTGTTTTTACTCCTTTCCCCCCATACTTTTAAGCTGCAATGTCAAAAATAGAGTGCTTTGCTCAAGATAATACAACTTATGGAATGATCTGAATTAGAGCCATTGGTTTAATCTTACCCAAAGGGTACTTCTTTTGAGTTTATTTGTGCTTTAATTCCTATCAGCCAGAGACAAAATACGACAACTTTCCTCTACCAATCTGGGTGATGAGGCTGTAGGCCTTCAAATCCAGCTGGCAGCTGATAAAGAATCAAAATAGCACCATGCTAAAGAAGAGGGAAATGATATTTTTAATTCCAAAAGCCAGGGGCAAAGAAGAACCCTGCAGGTTCTGAGGATGGTGTGAATGATGCAAAGTGGTGACTGTTTTATTGACCTGAACTGAAAGGCTCCAGAGTAGAGTGGAGAGGAGAAAAGCATCTACAAAATCCCATGTATGTGTTTATATGATAATTAACATTTTTGGTGAATAAGAAAAAACTCATTCAAAAATCCTGAGGTTGATAATTTGACCATGCCTGAGGGGGGAAAAAATGTACAAGTTTGTAGTCAAATCTGCTAATTATTCTTCCATTTAAAATACTGCACTCCTGGGGCGCCTGGGTGGCTCAGTCGTTAAGCGTCTGCCTTCGGCTCAGGTCATGATCCGAGGGTCCTGGGATCGAATCCCACATAGGGCTCCCTGCTCAGCAGGAAGCCTGCTTCTCCCTCGCCCACTCCCCCTGCTTGTGCTCCTGCTCTCGCTGTCTCTGTCTCTGTCAAATAAATAAATAAAATCTTTTAAAAAATAAAATACTGCACTCCTTCTGGCTTAATAATTAGAACTCTGACCACCCTGATTCATATAATCTTCACTCTAAATATATCTTATTCTCATAGAAATACAAAGATTTGGGGCACCTGGGTGGCTCAGTCAGTTAAGCATCTGACTAGATCTCAGCTTAGGTCTTGATCTCAGGGTCCTGAGTTCAAGGTCCGCATTCGGCTCCATGCTGGGCATGGAGCCTATGAAAAGAAAAGAAAAAAGAAAAGAAAGGAAAGGGAAAGGGAAAGGAAAGAAAAGAAAAAAGAAAAACAAAGATCTTTCCATTGGAATCTTAATAATTCATACTGCTTTCCTTCACGGAGAAGATGAGTTACCATATCAGAAGTTAGCACTTCATTAGAAAATGACAGAAAAGCCAACTAAACAGGATTAATCAAAACTAGGGGTAGTCCTACTTCAGGCATGGCTGGGTTTAGAAGCTCCAACAGTATTTTCTGGATCTAGTACAACTTTGTCTCCCCACACAATTCTGTGTTGGCTTCATTCTAAGACAGCTTCTCCCTGTGGTTCCCAAAGGCCACAACTGCTCCTGGTCATATCCTTCCAGATTCCTCCCCTGGCAGAAGAGTGAGACAATATAACCAGAGGCAGGCCTGGGGGGGGTGGGGTGCGAATAATTGGATCTGCTTAAGTGACTTGTCAAACCCTCAACTAATCCTTGTGGCCAGGAAAATGCACTGCTGTAAGGGTCTCAGAGAAAGGGGATGGGTTCCAATGCTAAAGCCACATGGACTGAAAGCAAGGAGAGGTGGCTTCCAGAAGGAAACTGAGGAATGGTTACCAACAGGTAAAAAATGCTGGGTGGCAACAACAACAGGAGTCCAATTCTCTATTCTGGCTGTCATTTTCTGTCACCTGTCTGTAAGCTACTTTCTGCACCTATGATTCTCTTGACTCTACCTCAGGAACCACCACTGGGAATATTAAGATGAATCTAACCAGGCCGCACTGATGCACGCTCCAAAAACACAATCTTTCCTGTATCCATCTCAGTTCAAACTCAACATTGATTCTGCTGCTTCCTTTCTCCCACAAATCCTGGCTATGACTTCTGGAGTTTCTGCTGATGGGAAACAAATTTCCCTAAATCCTTATCCTCTTCAGAGAATGCTTCCTCCATTACCCAGCTATTATCAGGTATTTTGTTCATGTCCCAAAAGTCCATTTCCCTTATTACTCTCTCAGGAGAAGTGTATTATTCCCACATGACCTACATTCCATGGAAGGTGTTTGCATTTTCCAAGCTTGTACTCATACACATGACAACTCACTCCATGGTTACATAAAACCCTTTCTCGCTGTCTAACCTCATCCCCGGCCCAGACTGCATAGCTAATTGCCTCAATCATCCTTTCTAAGCTTCGGATGCCTTATATACATAATGGGGACATAATTCGACCTTCTTCATTGAGAACTGGTATGACTGAAATGAGATATTGTTCATCAGGCTCCTAGCATAATGCCTGGCTCACAGGTGTCGCATAAATACTAGCTGTTACTGCTGTGATAGGGGTAGCTATGGGCTTGTGGGTAGCTGGTCATACTTTTTTATAGTATTACATTTTATACTGCTTCAACATTCTTGGAGTAAAAGAAAACACAATTTATATAAAATGGAATTACTTGAATCTGGTGACAAACCATTCACTATTCTGCTGACCAAAGACCACATCCCAACAGAAACCAAATGTAGAATACTAGTGTTTTGAGCAAGATCCTCATTTATTGACTTTCTTAGTCTTCTCAGAAAAGTATAACACCCATTTCGCACATGACTTAAATGCCTAAAAGTGAATTTTAAGGGAAAGGCCATTAGTATTTAGGGGGTTCTTACTATGTGTCAAATACAACATAGGTTACTTTACTTAAACCTCACAACTATTTTATCAGTTATTTTCATCAACAAACATTTATTAAATAATGCCTACATGTTAAGCTTTAAGGACACAAAGATGAAAAGGACATGCTGTCTGTTTTCCCAGGCCAGTGAGGGAAATAGATTAAGCAAATTAGCAGTCATAGTCAACATGATAATGGCAGGACAGAGAGTGCAAGGCAGGGGACGCAGAGCAGGGGCAAAGGTAGATCGTTTAAAAGAGCTAAAAAATTTAACTTCATTTTGAAGGACAAGCAAAAGCCAAGTAAAAATGATGGGAAATGATATTCAAAGGAGGACAGAACTGAGAACATACTATGTATAAGCTCTTTAACCCTCAAGTCAGAGAACTTTGAGTAACTTCCAAGCTCATGGAATTGCAAAGTGCAGGAGACCAGTTCTAAACACAGCAGATTGAATCCAAAAATCCATACACTCGTCCATTAAGCTATTCCATAGGAAAATGACGTGGAGCACCATAAGTGGTTGGACTCAAGTACATATTTCATTGCAGCAGAAGTAGCAGGAAATAAGGCTAGAAGTAGGTGGAAACTAGATCCAGAAAAGCCAGCGTAACATGCTAAGAAGTATAAATCCCATCCTGAAGGTCAAGTAGATACACAGGACAATCTTCAGCATAGAGTCACAGGACAGACAGACAGATACCCAATAGTACTCACTGCATGCCAGGCACTGCTCTGAGCACTTATGCCTCACCTAACCATGGAAACAACCCCTGGAAGTAGATATAATTATTATCTCTAGTTGTAAAAGTGAGGCACAGATTGGTTATGTGACTACCTCAAGGTGGCACAGCTAGCTAAATAATAGAGCCAGGCTTCCAACCAAGCAGTCCAGCTATAGAAGCTTTGCTCTTTACCATTCTGCCATCCTGCCTGCAGGTCAACCTTGGAAAATCACTCTGGTTCTGACTGTGTGCTGGATGGACTGGAAAGCAGCCAGAAGGGAAAAGACGGGGACAGAAATACCTACTGTGAAGTTAGTGTCATATCCTCCATATTCCTTAGGCAAGCAATCAAAGTCAGAGAAATTAAGAGATGTTGCCGTAGATAACACAGTATGTGTCAAAATTTTCATTTTGAGTGTCAGATTCTGAAGCCCTTATATTTACAAAGTTTGGGACTTCCTCTTGCTAATTTCAGTAATACTATTCCCAATTAACTGGGTCTAAAATAATGAGGTTTTCTTCTCTATAAATTTGGCATTCAAGTGTAATCCCACTATGTGACATGTTTAAGCATATCAGAAAATCATCCACAAATTGTCAAGCTTCCCTATCCTTGTGTCTTGCATAGTTTTTCCGTGGCTGATGGATGTAAGAAGAGACTGCAGAACATGTCACTACTTAAAGTTGACAAGCATCATTATCACAGTGAGCAGGTCATTAGGAAAAGCATTACATCTTTTTTATGAATTGTTTTTAATATAAAATTGATCTTGAAATGCAACAAAGGTAAATGCTATAGACTTGTTCTCTTTTTCCTTCTACTCTTTAGTATCATTTGAGTGTTGATGAATGTAACCCATTTCAATTTAATACCTGACTTTATGGTAAAATTCCAACCTGAGACAGGAAATGATATACTGTAGAAGAAATGAGATATTCTCAACCCCTGGTATATGGATTCCAACCATCTGTCTGCTTAACAAACACTATAGTTTTACAATCAACTGAAAGTCAGAACTGGCTTTCAATATAACAAAATCACGGAAAATGCCATTTCCTACTTTAAGGGTGCCATGTTGCCTCTCCAGAGATTTCCTCTGTGTGCTTAAGGGTACAGATTAAAGAGTGTGCCATAGGGGCGTCTGGGTGGCTCAGTCGTTAAGCGTCTGCCTTCAGCTTGGGTCATGATCCCAGGGTCCTGGGATGGAGCCCCCTCCTCAGGCTCCCTGCTCTGCGGGAAGCCTGCTTCTCCCACTTGCCCTGCTTGTTCCCTCTCTCGCTGTGTCTGTCAAATAAATAAATAAAATCTTAAAAAAAAAAAAAGTGTGCCATAGTAATTTCTTATTAATTGAAACCTACCCTGAAGGTTTTATAACTGCTGACATCGCCACTAGCCACAGGTGACTGCTGAGCACTAGATCTCTGATCTGAGAGGTGTCAAACCTATTTGTATCTTTCCTTTGTTAAGGCAACTTTTAGAAATTTAAAGTAGCATGCATGTTTTACATTATATTTCAACTGGACAATGCTATTCTAGAGCCAGGACATCTAGTAATTTTAGAACACACATCTGTGAATAGGCATGTTTTGCGTTGTTTTGTTAAACATAAAGCAAATCCTCTTCCAAGACATTTATTACACTTTGGTTTTCTTCCCCTTAATACAGTCCCCAAAGAGATACTGTAAGTGAATATACCAACACTCAATATCCTTATCTGTGTAAAACTCCACAAATCAGCTTTCAATAGTCTAGGAGACTGAATGCAAACCATTTTCCAATCTCATCTAGACACAGCTCCAAAAATAGGCTATGTTTTAGGGGATAGCTAGGAATTCCTGTCATCTACGTGATTACTTATACAAGCTTAATAAGCATTTTATGAAAT
Source organism: Halichoerus grypus (assembly GCF_964656455.1). Lineage (NCBI taxonomy): Eukaryota > Metazoa > Chordata > Mammalia > Carnivora > Phocidae > Halichoerus > Halichoerus grypus. The sequence continues at coordinate 36,366,806 of NC_135722.1, forward strand.
TTTAATATTCAACCTATAAGAAAATATCTTATTCCTAACACAAACCCAAAAGCATAAGCTAGATTTGAATAAATACTTGAATTTTTGCCTTATTCCTGCCCAGGATCTTTCAGGATGTGCCACATCGAAAAATGGTATTGTCCACAAATGAGTGCAAGCACACAGTGCAAGAGAACAGACATATGATTTCTCTGTCTTAAGTTTAAAAATGGAAAACTTACCAATTTTGGAAGAAACGATTACTGTCAAGAAGAAGAGAATTGTCACAGTAACATGTGGGAATCAGTTATTTAAGTAGTAGAATTATGAGAGGTCCAGGGCTCAGGGGGGGAGTTACTTTACTGTGTCACTGGCAGTTCAACTCAAGAGACACTTAATAATTCTGAATTTTTTGCAATGCTTTCAAGTGACCCATAAAAGAGTTTCTCAATTTTTCTTAAAACTGGCAGGATTGGAAGCTTGGACAAAAAGTGAAGTGTCTAATTTGATTGAAGCCAGATAGAAGTGGTGATGACATGGTTGGAAAGAATGCATTCACTCAGTTGGAAAAATTTTTAAACCCTGGATACTCCCATTCTTGCTTACCTGAAGGCCTACAAATGATCTTCACAGTGCATCAGCCAGAATTCATTTCAGAACTGCACAAAGGTTTATTTTCTACAAATAATAATGCAGCCACTTTTATTCACTTAGAATTTTATTTACAACAATATAGCAGAGACTGCTAGTGCTCATCGACAGCTGTGTCCTCCCCCTTCCCAGGCACACAGACATTCTGCTCTATTGAGTATGACTATGGATGGAGTTCTGTCCAATGCCATGTAAGCCAAAGTGATATGTGCCACTTTCAGGTCTTGTCCATAAAAACCTCCCCTACATGACCTCTTTTTCCCCATCTGCTGATGAAAGGGTGAGGATTCTGAAAACCAGGAAGAGGTTGCAACCACAAGATGGAAAGTGAGTGGGTTCCTGACCTACTCTGTGGAGCAACACCCCCACTCACCACCCGCTCTGTGAGCAATGATGGGAGTAATAAGAATTTATTGTTTTGGATCTACTGAAATTTTGGAGCTTGTCTAGCATAGCAGGTGCCACTGTTTCCTTACCTTATCTAAGTAATCTCACGTGTGTTAGCCATTTGGCACTACAGTTTTCCCATTTCGGAGCAAAGAGTCAGAAGAAATTTGAAAGTGTAATTCATCTAATGACAAATGGACAAATGAGTGCCAAGAGGTCACGTGACTGGTTCAGTTATCACAGGACACTATGGAAACCAGATGCCTCGGCAAATAAACATCTAGCTATAAATGATAAGATGAAGCACATGCAATACAAACAGACACTGAATTCAGTGTGACCGAGCTGGAAGAGAACTGTATTTTAAGGAGTAAGCTGTAATTATCAGCAGAGCCGAAGCACTCTGCTATGGGCATATCTAACTTTATTCTAGCATCCATGAGGCTGAGATGAAGAAATACATCATTAGATAGAATGAGGCAAAAATACAAAACAGGCAAGCGTGAACCACAACACATATTACTGGCCAGTAGTAGTTAAGGATTCCGCCAATATCCTTGTTGCAGGAGGATCGACGTTAGCGATACCCCCGAAGTCCGTTGACACCTTCACAGTCTATGGTGTTTTTCCATTTGTCCTTTGTGTCTTTAATAAAACTGAGTCAAGAGCAGTCTCTAAGGCAATAGTAAAGAAGTACCTGGGCCAGGCAGACCCAGCAGCAGTACCTGGCCTAGGCTTCTGACTACTTAGGTCTCATAGCACATTCATCATTAAAAGAGACCAGATCCATTTAGGCTAACCTTGCCTTAAAATATGGCACCCAACCAGGTACTATAGTTTTTTGGATCTATGTACAATAAATACTCTGCACATATTCTCACTTGGTATGGGCATGTCAAGGATAGCTGGCACCATTCTATAATTGTACCAGTTGTTAAATACTTTGAAAATTTTGCAAATAATTGCTCTCCCAAACAGATCATAATCCAGAAGATGGCCTAGAGACTGACTATGATATCTTCAATAATGTTGCCTAAAGAAACATTAGGAAACATCTCTTGGTCCATTGAGAATTGTTACTTAGGAAAGAAAGATCATGTTATCCTGATTTCTGAACAGAAAGTCAATGTTCAGTAGCCTGTTTTAAAATAAAATTGACTGATATAGATTTATATGGCTCTGCTAATCTCATGAGTCATTTCAGATGTGGAAATTATGGATAACAAACATCTATGTAACTTACCAAAGTATAACCTCAAAATGCACTCAAAAGAATCAGCACTTGCCTAAGTGTCAGATTTCCACTCCTTCCGTGATGCAAGCTGGTTTAACATGTTTTCCTTAAGTCCCCAGGGATGTAGTTACTATCTGCAAACTTTAAAAGGTAAGCACAGACTTTGGTAAGTGATGGAAAGTGCTTTAAGTGCATCCAAGAGGCTCTTTTCACCCAGTAGAAATGCACTTGAAGGAAAAGAACATTATTGGTTTCAAGACTACAATACAGCTTCTGTGCCTACTTGTAGTTCTTTATCAAGCTGATAAACAGAACACCTTTTGATAACTTATGACACAATCAGTTTCATTTTCTAGTTTCAGGCACATTTCTCAAAGGAAACATTATTGAAACTTTAAGCATAATGATCTCCTCTAGTCACAGAAACTCTTTTTTTCTCTTAGAATTACATCAGTGTTAAAAGTGCCCTCCTCTACTTTAGGACTATAACAAATACACCCACTTCTAAATTTAGTACTAGTACTGGTTGGTAAGCATTTGTAGGATAGTGAGTTTGCCAAAAATGTCTGAAGTTATTTTAATGCTGCTTAACACTGCAGTTGATATTCAAATACTCGGGTTAACATTACTACCAATCTACTTTTATTACCAGTAATAGTGCATTTAAAATAGGTGAGCATTTCTGGGGTTGGAGTAGTGGGGATGGAGCGTCTTTAGCATGCTATCTTTTTTAGTCCTCAGGAGGGAATGGCAGTGGAATGTTTGTTTTAAGTTTCTTTGTTTCTGTTTTCAAACAGAAAATAGCTGTTTCGCTTAGGAGGAGAAGTGTCTCCTTAGCAAGTGACAAATTGATTCACATGTGCCACAGAGACCATGGCTCCAACATGATACAAACCATCTCTTCCTCAGACCTTTTATATCAGGCATAGAGAGACTTCCAGAATGTTCCATTTGTATGCAATCAGTAAAGCAGAGATCTGACCAAGCATTGTCTCTTTTAGCTTCTGCCCTTACAATTAAGACACTATGAGAGGCGAGCCCTGGAGGGGGGCCTGACTGTCCCAGAGAGACCAAGATAAAGCCAACACTACAATTCCCACATTGTCCCATGTCGATTTTGTACTGATTTGAACCTGCACGAATGGAGAAAAAAAATGGTGACACTCCAAACTTCCAACAGGCAGTAGGAGAGAAATACTCCATTTTTATGAAACAATGTGATCCCAAGTTTATCAATGGTTCAAAGTTATATGACCATCAGAATAACTGATTCCATGCTGTTTGGGGCCACATAGTGGAATACAGATCTGAAACTCATAAATGTTTCCCAATGGTCAACCGGGGAGTCAAGACACAATATGAAAAGATAATGTCCTACTCAACAGTACATTCTGAGAAACTATGGAAGTCTCTTGGAGCATGAGGGGCAGAGTTCTGTGTTTAGTAACTTGTCATGTTCCCCATGTTGCCTTGACTTCCCATCACAAGTGCTTTCCAGATCTACACCTAGCCCTAGGTAGGACTGCTGAGTAAATAAGTGAATGAGTCTAAATAGGAGCCATTTAAAGAAGATTTTGAAATAGATGTGCAAAAAAAAAAAAAGAGAGAGAGAGAGAGATGCAAACATGCAAAAAAGATACCACACTTAGGCTGCCTATTGCCTCTTAAATGAGGATAAAGGATTTGATCATTTCTAGTATAATTATGTTCGGTATCCATAGGACATTTGGTATCGATGGGGTATTTGGTATCAATAGGAATGAAACGTAAAGTAGAATAAACGAATTTTCTGTGTACAACAGATAGTGTCTTTGAACGTAAATAAAAGGCCCACTGATGATTTTCTAAAATATTAAAATAGATATTACTCAAGCATTTACTTTACAATTTTAATTTTTCTTTGATTATCTGAATGATGGTCTAGATTCAGAGTAATTAATACACGAGGCTACAAGAGCAGAGTGGATTTGTGTCAGATGAACTAGCCAATTCCCATTTCACATCAATATATATTTACTGAGCACCCAGGAAGCACAAGGTCTTCTGTCAGTGAGAAAGGCTGATACGTAAACAGCTAAATTTAACAAGGCATAACGTATTAAATACAAGCAGAAATAAGAGAAGAAGCAATTTATTCTGACTGAAAAGATCAAGGAAAAATGGGATTTGAGTGGGACTAGGAAGGGTAAACAGGGGACCCCTGGGTGGCTCAGCTAGTTAAGCATCTGCCTTCGGCTCAGGTCATGATCCCAGGACCCTGGGATAGAGCCCCGCATCGGGCTCCCTGCTCGGAGGGGAGCCTGCTACTCCCTCTCCCTCTGCCCTTCCCCCCCTTACTCATGCTATCTATCTCTCCTAAATAAAATCTTTAAGGAAAAAAAAGGGGTAAACAGGAAGAAACTTTTTTCTTCAACTGGAAGAAAAAGAGGATGGGAAAGTCTCTCCAGTATAATAAATGATCCCAAGGAGAGGGAAGGAGGCATGAGTTAGGGGGCCTGGCCTGGACAGAGAATAGTTAGTTAACTCTCAAGTGTGACTGGTAAGGTAATGGGTAAGAGATGAGGCTCGAAATAGCCAGATAGGGCCAAGCTGTCACAGGGTCTTGAGTGCCTTGCTGAAGAGTATAGACTTTATTCAATACAAAGTAGCTTCTTTAGAATAAAATTGTGTCATTCTATAGCCCACTTTTCAGGTTTATGAATATTTAAGCATGGCATATGGCTGGGCATGTTCCTAATAAACGATCTTACCACTGTATATTCAAACCTGTATCTCTGTGTTAACAACACTCTCTGATAACAGGCTGAACATAACTGAAAGGGATTTTGTCATCCACACCCACATCAGTCTTGTCTTTAGGTTTATGATCCATGGTCAAATCACCAAATAGTCCTAAAAAAATCTGAAAGTCACATTTCTTATAGTAATTTGACCTGGTCCAATTATTTCAATATGATCCTGAAAAAACAAAAAAACAAACAAAACAATAAACAAAAAAAACCCTTAACCACTACCAAAGGGACAGATCCCATATCATCATCTTTAGTTGGAAAATTTTCAGTGGCTCTCACTGCTACAGGTGCAGTTCACATTTGTTGAAAGATTCTTCCTATTGACAGAGTTTGATCCTGAGCTTCCTCTAACCTGCCTGCTTCCTGATTTCATAAATGAATCACGTGTAGGGTCAAGTTTCAAATCCCTCTTCGAAATGTTATGAAATTGCTCTATAACCAGAGGTGCACTCTTAAAAATATTCACAACCTTTATCTATTTATCACTACGAATACGTTTTTACAAATGGACCTGGCTCTAAATGGGTCAAACGGTGCCGTAAGGTCAATCTTACCTCTCGTCATTCTCTCCAGCATTTTGTCTGTACATCTCAGGCAGGATTTTAGACTGGGACCTTCCTGGAGTCTTCCTCCTTACGTTAACTGCTTTCAAAACTCTTGCCAAAGAGTTGTGAGTACTCGTGAGTACTCTTGCCAAAGGCTTTCCTATTCCCCTTGCATTTGCTTCAAACTCCCTAAACGTCATCTTCTCTGAGTCACAGCCCAGCAGTTTATCAACTTCATTATCTTCAGTGGTATTGTATTAAAACAACTTCCTTTTCTCTCCTGTCTCTCCCTCTCCTTTCCTCCCATAGCATCTGAGTCTCTGAAAGCAACTCTGTGCATGTAAGATCCCTAGATTACTTATTAAACTCAGAATTTCATTTACATCTTTAGCATGTGCTCTCACATTAATCTGTCTATATCAAGCCTTCTCTGGCCTTCTGCTAACTCACTTTCTGGGTTTTTCTTGTACAATTTATCCAGCCTCCCATCAAGCAGAATTTCTGGGAAGCAGCACTTCCGCAAATGCACCTCGATGCAAACACACTCATAAAAAATTACTTCAGAGAACTAGAGGATTCTAATGTGCCTCAGAATAGACATGCAGCTATATTCCAGGAACTTCTACAGTGAAGTGAATTTTACTGTCATGATTTTCTTCAAAAGTCGGTCAATCCATTAACAAAGCAGACTCCACACTAACGTCTATTTGCATATCTACCTTCCTGAGAGGAGGAGGTATCCTCAGCTGGGGGCAAAGCTTGAGTGGCCTAAATGCCTCTGTGTCCCAATGCAGATTTTGCTTTGTTGCAGAATCTTCCAATAATCTTCTAGATACACAAGTGTATGCTCTATTAGAAAGGAATCTTAATGTGTTCATTCATCAGGAAACTTCCGAGCACTACACCATGCTTAGCTCTGTGCTAAATGCTGGTTAAACCTAGATCTGCAGTAATGAGCTACAAGAAGCAGGTAAGTCAATGGTCAGCTGCAGCATGGGATTACAGGGACTGGAGCAGGGTTTGGAGTGTCTTGGAGCACAGAGAAGGAGTGCTCACCCAGCCTGAGATCAGGGAGGGCTTTCTGGAATTGAAAGGTAATTAAAAAATGAAGGTACATTGCCATAAATTGCAAAGTCATGAAAGAGCCCCCACACATGGTTTGAAAATAACTACTCTTTCCTTGTCCAGTGTTTTAACATATTTCTCTAGACATCAAGAAAACACTGAGGGGACACTAGGAGTGTGATATCACCATCTTCTGAAATGCTGGAGGATTTTGAGCAAGGGCATCACAGTAGGTTTAGAACAGACCCTAGATCAGGAGATCCACACTGGAGAGAGTTGCAGCCAGGGAACTGATAGTGAGATGATGAGCCAATAAATCCCCCGGGGCTAACTCTTTAGCTCTGAGTTTTTACTTAAAGAATTCAAACAGGAGTCCACCAAAATCCTAGAGGAGAACACAGGCAGCAACCTCTTCGACCTCAGCTGCAGCAACTTCTTCCTAGAAACATCGCCAAAGGCAAGGGAAGCAAGGCCAAAAATGAACTATTTGTACTTCATCAAGATAAAAACCTTTTGCACAGCAAAAGAAGCAGTCAACAAAACCAAAAGACAACCGACAGAATGGGAGAAGATATTTGCAAATGACATATCAGATAAAGGGCTAGTATCCAAAATCTGTAAAGAACTGATCAAACTCAACACCCAAAGAACAAATGATCCAATCAAGAAATGGGCAGAAGACATGAACAGATATTTTTCCAAAGAAGACATCCAAATGGCCAATAGACACATGAAAAAGTGCTCAACATCGCTCAGCCTCAGGGAAATCCAAATCAAAACCTCAATGAGATACCACCTCACACCAGTCAGAATGGCTAAAATTAACAAATCAGGAAACGACAGATGTTGGCGAGGATGCGGAGAAAGGGGAACCCTCCTACACTGTTGGTGGGAATGCAAACTGGTGCAGCCACTCTGGAAAACAGTATGGAGGTTCCTCAAAAAGTTGAAAATAGAGCTACCCTATGACCCAGCAATTGCACTACTGGGTATTTACCCCAAAGATAAAAATGTAGTGATCTGAAGGGGTACGTGCACCCCGATGTTTATAGCAGCAATGTCCACAACAGCCAAACTATGGAAAGAGCCAAGATGTCCATCAACAGATGAATGGATAAAGAAGATGTGGGGTGTGTGTGTGTGTGTGTGTGTGTGTGTGTGTGTGTATATATAAAATGGAATATTATGCAGCCATAAAAAAAACACAACGAAATCTTGCCATTTGCAACAATGTGGATGGAACTGGAGGGTATTATGCTAAGTGAAATAAGTCAATCAGAGAAAGACATGTATCATACGATCTCACTGATATGAGGAATTCTTAATCTCAGGAAACAAACTGAGGGTTGTTGGAGTGGTGGGGGGTGGGAGGGATGGGGTGGCTGGGTGATAGACATTGGGGAGGGTATGTGCTATGGTGAGCGCTGTGAATTATCTAAGACTGTTGAATCACAGACCTGTACCTCTGAAACAAATAATATATGTGGGAAAAAAAAAAGAAGATAGTAAAAAGGGAAAAATGAAGGGGAGGGAATCGGAGGGGGAGACGAACCATGAGAGACTATGGACTCTGAGAAACAAACTGAGGGTTCTAGAGGGGAGGGGCGTGGGGGGATGGGTTAGCCTGGTGATGGGTATTAAAGAGGGCACGTTCTGCCTGGAGCACTGGGTGTTATACACAAACAATGAATCATGGAACACTACAGCAAAAACTAATGATGTAATGTATGGTGATTAACATAATAAAATAAAATAAAAAAGAATGCAGAATTGTAAAGAATAGCTCCCTGCATATTTTCATCTAAGAAAGAAGGTGAAACTACACACAAACAGTTTGCCATTTTTTTTTTACATTTTGCCACTGCTTAATATAAGTTGTTGGTGGAGTTGGTGAGTTGGCGGGGGGGGGGGGGGGGGGGGACTTCTTTTCTATTTATCTGATTTCCCTAAGGAAGGTTTCCCCTTGGCCCACCCTCTCATTCTTCTGGAATGCTGGTGAGTGAGAGAGAGGACCTGGACATGCAGAGCCCAGGTCTTTGCTCACTTACGCACTAGGGATCACAAGGTACACAGGAAACACCCATTCTGGGCTGTTTCTATTGCTCTTCAGTGTGCAGAGGAAGCCCTACGTGGAGTGCTCCAGGGGTTGCCTTGGTCCACTGTGAATAGGTGCATCAGTCTCATTTGGGGATTCAACATTATGAATATTATTACCAAATACATAAACAATGTTTTCTGGTATAATTTTTATCAGTGCTCATATTGACATTTTAGTTTCAACTGCTTGATTTCTCTCTCAACTGGTTCTGAATGCAGGTGGGGGGAAAAGGGTATCACTTGTAGGCTCTTCTCAAACCACAACAGTTATCATAAAAAATTAATATATTGGTCCCCAAGAGTTCATCTCTGGTAGCCTGATAAGGCCACGTTTCTGAAGCTACAAAACAGAGGATCTGATCCTCAACCACATGGACAAAACACAAAGCCAGCCCATAAGAAGACAAAGTAGGGAGCCAATCCAGCAAGGAGACAGGAGAGAGTACTATCAGCATTCGAGCTCCTGGAGAAATGTGTTCCTAAATCCCAACCACATTTTTGCTCTAGGTTATATGACACACCTGGAAAGCAAAGGCCAGCAGACATGTCCAACTTCACCAGCATACAACCAGCTCAGAAGAACCCTTCATCTGGGGATTAATGCTCTGTGCCACCATCTTAACATTCTTAATAATTTCATCTTTGAATGTGTTTTGGAAATGCGGTCTGATGGGACAAGAGAGCATTCACTGAGGCTTTGGAGCCTCAGCTCATGTGTGGTCCCATCTCCCATGGCCTCCACCCAACCCAGGATGAGTTCTCAGCTCTCCCTTCTTCTGACCCCTGGGCCCTGGTCCCTCACAGCCTCTGTCTTCGCCACTCACCAATAACTGCCCTCTGCCCCCAGCAAGGTCTGATGCAGATACAGGAAGGGTCAGGGTTGGGAATGCAGGCACGGGGGCTTCTCCAGGTAAAGGATGACTGTGTCATCCTCACCCCAAGCTGACAGCACTCAGGTGCATTCTACAAGTGATGCAGGGAACTGCTGGGGAGACTGCAGTCTCTTAGGTTGCCCATCTGTTGTGGATTGGGGTGCAGGGCTCAAGGGAAGGGGAGATAAGTGGCTCAACCTCCCTGCCCCAGCCAGATCACACTGCACTTGTGCCAGCAGAGAGGAGCCCTGAGGTCAGTGGGCCAAGTGCATGTGTCAAGTTAGGGGATGGGCCTGAAGTTTCTCTGAGCATCTGCACTCACCTTAAGAGTATCCCAGCAGCCAAGGGAGTGACTTTATTTTTTAATTAATTGGGGGGGAGGGAAAGAGGTAGAAGGAGAAGGAGAACCGCTTAGACACTTAACCAACTGAGCTCCCCAGGCACCCTCGGGAGTGACTTTAAATAGCAAATAGAAAACACCTTGATAAGTTGAGAAAGAGACTACAAAAGAAAGGCAAGAACTTTATATTTTAGTACTCTTAAACAGAAGACTTTTCCTTTTTTCCCCCACTCTCATTTTACTCTGGGCTCTAACAATTACATAGCCAGGCTTGCTAGATTCCTCTTATTTGCAACCAAAGGAGTCCTAACTAACACATAATAATGCCTTTCACGTGGCTCTATATTTTGAATATTTTTTTGTAAGCCTCTTACACATAATACCATTTTGTAAATAAGTTATATTGGGTGGGAAGCATCTGTTCAAATCTTTTCCCCCACCACACTAAATGGTGACATCTCCAGAGACCTTGTCTTATTTGCCTTTTACTCTTTTGGTGCCCAGAACTATGCTCCAGACACGGAATTCATACTTACTCTATGTTTATAAAATAAATGTCAGTATTATCAGTCATTAAGACAAGAATGTTCTCAAGGATCATCACATCTCATCCAGCCCTAAGGGACAGACAAGGGAGAAGGTCTCGCCTACTAACTGGCAGCTGCCCAAGACCCACCTTCAGATCCAGGTCCATGCAGGACTGGGAAGGAAAGCAGGTCAACATTCTCACACACAATCCTGACCCTCAGGTCAGGTTGTGCAAATCAGATCTGAAACAGTTTGCCAGTGTTTTGTCCATTTAACCCCAAACTTTTAGCAGCAAATCTTGCATAGTTTCAAAAGTATTTTAGTCTATCAAAAAATGGGAGCAAATTAAAAAATTATAGATTGCCATTGTACTCTCTCTTCCCTTTCTGATTTCTTTACAATCTCTAGTTAGAAGGAAACAAACAAACAAACGAAAGAGTGTTAAATAATGAATAGCCAGGGAGGAAAAGGAAGAAGGGGAAAGAGAAGAAAAACGGAAAAGATGAAGGGAACTAAAGACAGTAGCACTAATCAGGTTAAATTGGATTTAGCTATGTCTTATTCAAGATTTACCCGTGAGCTGGAACAATGCTATCAACCTCCAGGGTTATGGTGGAACTAATGCGGTAACATATGCAAACACATTCAGCAAGCCAGCTCCCACGTATTTTGTGACTGTTGAAGCTGAAAGGGTATTTACCATCCACGTGGGAAAAAAAAAAAAAATCCCAAAAAAACACCTTCCCTGAGCACTGGCCACCAGGAAAGCCCATCTGAAAGAATTCACACCAATTAGTATTGTTTGAGAAAGTGCTGCCTCGTGTTTTGCTTGTGAATAGTGTTAATGGTGTTTATTTCTATGCAGATGTAGTCAATTCTCTGAATAATACCACCTGTAGAAGAGCTTTTATACATTAAAAAAATAGTTCAAGGGCGCCTGGGTGGCTCAGTCCTTAAACCTCTGCCTTACCCTCAGGTCATGATCCCAGTGTGCTGGGATCTAGTCCCACACGGGGGGCTCCCTGATCAGCCTGGAGTCTGCTTCTCTCTCTGCCCCTCCCCCCCTGCTCGCTTACTTAGAAGGATCTTTCTCTCTCTCACTTAGAAGGATCTTTCTGGAGCACCTGGGTGTCTCAGTCAGTTAAGCAGCCAACTCTTGATTTGGGCTCAGGTCAAGATCACAGGGTCATGACTCAGCGGGGAGTCTGCTTGAGATTCTCTCCCTCTGCCCCTCTTACCTCGTTCTCTCTCTCTCTTTCTCAACTAAATAAAATCTTTAAAAAAAATTAGTTAAGTTGTCTAGTTATCCTTGTCCAACTCTCTCTGTAAATGTTTCAGTTACAGTTGGAAAACTATAAAATGTATGCCTTGAAACTGAGACACAAATTTGGGTACTTCAGTCAGAAAGCTGAGGTTCAAGCCAACTCATCAACTGCCTACTCCTTCTCACTCATTTTACCACTACTGATACTGTTTTTACATTTTACAGCATTTGATATTTTAAAAAACATTGAGAGATATATATATACACATATACACTCTTTTAAAACTTCTTTGCAATAACATTGTTGGAAAAACACAGATGGTGATGTTAACCCAATTTTACTATGTAAAAATATAGAAGTTACAACTCACCAGCAAGGAAATCTTGTCTAACCCCAAACTCTGTAACCTTGTGGTCCAGTTCTTCAACTACACTGCCCTGCCCCCCTAGGCACTATTTATAAAACATGAGATTCTCCCTATCTTATTGATGTCCATACAAATGACCATGAGAACCACGGTAAGAAAATTACTGTCCTTGATTCATAACTTTCAAGTGAAGATGTATTTTCAGAGCCTGTGGACACCAGGAATGTTACTGAAACTTATATTTTTTACAATCAGACTTTCAAATTTCACAAAGGTGAAGCTACTACGTACCACAATGACATGTGAAGGTTTGGCAAACACAAACTCACTGAATTAGTGCAATTAATATTATTTTATGAGGTAACATAATTCTGAAAAAAAAAAAATGCACTAAAGTCAAATCCCTATGTGCTCCTCAGACTTCTAGCATTGGCATGCAAGTACCAGCAGTGGGCTTGATAATCCACGGAATTATATTAATATTTAGGTCTTTTTGTTTTACTTTGTTAAGTATCTTCAGCCTTCTTTTAAAACCTGAGCACTAGCACTTTTATTTGCCTCATGGAACTTAAAAAAACACACACACAAATATTATATGTGTAAATTCCCACTGTAAAAGATGCAAACAACATTGAATTCATTGAGGTCAATGTTCTTTGTCACACATACACATCCCCATGGACAATAAAATGAACAGTTTGCATGTTTCCAGTCTCTACGCATTGACATAAGTATGCATATAGATATTTGTAAATAATAAATTAGATATGTGATGATAATATAGGTATTGTCCTATAGATTGTTTTTCTCAAAAGTATGTCTCGGAGATCTTTCAGAGTGTGTGTATGCACATGCACACGTGTATGTACATATATAGAGATAGAGTTTTAAATCACTGTATTCCATTCCACAAAATATGTGAAATCAATCATTCCATTACCGACAGATATTTTGGTTGTTTCTGACTTTTAGTGAATACAAACTATGCAGCAAAACATCACTGTACGTGCATATTCTTCCCCTCATGACATGTGCATTTCCTAGAATACATTTCAGAAGGTAAAATTGATGGAATCAAGAGGATCCTTATATTACTCTTCAGATTTACTTTAAATGTTGATAGATTTTCTCAAATTGCCATTAAAAAGTTTCACCAATTTACACTGTCATGTAAACAAATAATAAACAAATCTGTTTACCCCAACCTCACCAACAGAGAATAAAATCAATTTTTTAAAGATTTATTTATGTACTAGAGAGAGAGAGAGAGAGAGCTAGCACAGTGGGGAGGGGCAGAGGGAGACAGAATACTTTAAGCAGGCTCTAGGCTGAACGTGGAGCCCAACTCGGGGCTCTAACCCGCAACTCCAAAATTATGACCTAAGCCAAAACCAAGAGTTAGAAGCTTAACCACAGTCACCTACTCAGTTGGTGTGCCGAGAATAAAATCGATTTTTAAAAATTCTCCCCAGTTGAGAGCATGAATATGGTTACTTAGTCATTGCACATTATTTCTCTCTCTTCATCAGCATGTCATCTCTGCAGGGGAGTACTGATAATATGCTGTGTGTCCTTGGGTAAGTTACTTAACCTTTCTGTGCCTCACTTTTGTCACCTCTAAAATGGGGATAATTACAATAATACCTAACTCAAAGGATTATTTCCTGTTTTTTGTACATTTTGCCCCCTTTTCAGTGTAATGTTGTCACTTTCCTCTTTGGTTAATTCAGTAAGTTAACACATACTTACTGAGTGCCTACAACGTGCCAAGCATCATTCTAATTGCTGGGGACAGACCAGGGAGTCAAAACTAAGTGGTTGCTCTCAGAGAGCTTCCATTCCAATGGGGAGGCAGACAGTACAGAAGCAAACACATAAATATACAATGTTCTGTCACGTTGTGTTAGTTAAGTAGGGTATGAGGCTAAGAAATAATAGGGGGTGCTATTTTAGGGTTGGCCAACCAAAGTTGCTATGATAAGGGAATCCTTGCATAGAGACCCCAAGGAAGTATCCAGGCTGAGGGGACAGAGAGCGCAAAGCCCTGAGATGGGAATGTGGTTGGCATGTTTGAGAAATAGTGAGGAATAATATGTTGGTTGTAGAAGGAATGAGAGAGAGAGAAGAGAGAGCTGCCAGCTGAGAGGAGCCAGAGACCAGATTCTGAATGCTCTCATAAGCCATCAGGAGCAATTTTAATTTTATTCTAAATGCAGATGGCAGCCAAGGCACTGCCTCTGAATTGCTGAACTGCTCAGCACACAGAGAGAGACTTGAAGCCTCCTACCAAGCAGATACCTCGAATATGGCCACGGGCAGTGCCCACTTGCTCTCTGAGCAAAGCTCATAGGGAACATCAGCAATCACAGTGTCCCTCCCAAACTCAGGCCGAGAGGCAAAGCCAAACAGAGCCAGTCACAGTTGTGGAACAATGCCCCTCACCCAAAGGCATCCTTCTGCATTCAATCCAAAATGTAGACTTAAAACATTTTTCTTCTTCTCTGCTGCACAGTGCCCTCACCAGATGACAGACCAGGAACAGAAGCCTGGCCAGGCTCAGTTACCACCACGGTGGAAAGGGTCTGCCACATGAGTACCAGGAGCCGAGGCAGGCCAGAGGCCCCAGCTCACCCCTAAGGCAGCAAGCCTACCTCTGCAGATGGTTCCATTGCCCACGTAGCCCGGTTTGCAGGTGCAGCTGTGTCCCTGGACAGTGTTGGTGCAGATGGCATTCTCATCACAGTTGTGCTGCCCGCTGCCACATTCATCATGCTCTGTTTGCAGGGGGAGAAAGAGAGACACATGTCTTCTTAAGTTGGCATCACAAGTGTTGGAAAAGTTGGGACTCACCAAAGAAGAATGACAGGGACTACCAGGTATGGGGCTCTTACTATGTACCTGGCAGTTTCTACACCTAGTGAGGCTGAAATCTCAACAACTCTGCAAGTTGAGTGTCATTATCCCTGCTTTGCAGGTAAAGAAACTAAGGGTCCGAGAAGTCAGGGTCTTATGCAAGTCACAGGACTGGTAAGAGCTGCTCTAAGGACATTGCCTTTTCCATGACCTGCAAAGGTTTCTATTGAGGCTCCAAGGCAGTGTTTCTCAGCAGGGAGCAATTCTGCATCTCCTCCCCACCGGAAACACTTGACAATGTCTGACAATATCCTTGGTTATCATGGCTTGGGGTGGGGGTGCTACTGGAATCTAGTGGATACAGGCCAGGGAAGCTGCTAAGCATCTTACAATGCACAGGAAAGCCCAGTACAAGAAAACATTAATTAGTACAAAACGTCAGCAGCACCTAGGTTGGGAAAACTTCCTCTAAGGTCAAAGAAGGAAAAAGAAACAATCCCACATGTGAGATTCCAAAGAAGAAGGCTCAGTTAATATAACCTGGCAAAGAAGCATTTACTAACAAGGAATTTCAAAGGAATTTCATTGGTCATGGAAAATGTTGGCAAGCATGGGGTTGTGCCGAGTCCAAAAGGGATTTATTCTTAGGACCTCTCTCCAAGGGCCTTCAGCGGGGCCCTGAACTCTAGTTTTCCACGAAGCCCAAGTTCACAAGGGTCAGCATTCAACCCTGGGTTGATGCCTGATGGGTAGTCACATGGTTGTATATTTTCAAATAGCTGTGGCATCCTTAACCCACAAGATGTTGGAGGATGTAGATCCAACACTTTAAAAAATGAACTGAAAGATTCCAAGTTAGAAATCAAGATTTCACAGATAATGACACTTTCCTGTGATAATCAGGAAATTTAAACAGTCATCCAAACGACTACTCTGTCAATAAACAGTATCGAAAGTTTAGGCATTATTCCCTTTAACATCCACTAGTATAACTTCTTAGAAATTTTAAGAAGAAAATTCAGATAAATTTATTTAAGTCACAAGAGGTCGTAAAACAAGAGTTGAAATCCCAGCTAGAAACCTCCCCAAAATAACACTAACTGAACAACACTAAAAATTCAATATAGTTTATAAAATGTACTGTTAGATCATTGAAATATCATCTATCATGATTAATTTTTATTCTAAATTTTCTAACAGAGACCTGGTAATGAGAAAAGTTGAATTCTACAAAGTAGAGCTGTTTTAGTCACCCATGTGCAATTAAAGTAGAGCACACACAAGCATATGACTCTCAATTTAACACCTTGGATTTAAAAAGGAAAAAAAAAAATTTCTTCCAGCCTTAAGACCAACCCAAATGGTCAGTGAGAAACATGCACAGGTTAGCAGGTAGGGAGAAGAGAAGATTTATGACAACTCACTTCTAGTCTGTGCTAATGTCATCTCCAGCACACTCCAGAAATCGTACAAGCCCATGGATGTCAGATCAAATTTACAGACCTATGAAGCACCTAGCATACGCAGGAACCAGAGGATGCTGGGCACACAAAAAGTCGAAGAGTATAGACTTCGACGCCCACATTTTCAATCCCTTAAATTCATTTAATAATTATTAGGGTCTGTACTGGGAATACAAAGGTGAGTAGATATGATCTCTGCTCACATGAACATTTTAATAGAGGCCACCAGACGTCAATATACAACTAAGCAGAACACAGGGGAGAAGTGATAAGGGTTGTAAGTAGGTGACCTATATTTTATCAGACAAACAGAATATACTTTAGAGTGAACGGAGACTCTGCTAATAATCACACTGGAATAACAGGCATGACTCATAATAGCTTACACAAGCCGGCATGTGTGGTCATGATAGATAGGAGGAATAAAGATAAACTGAAGTAAGAGTCTATTGGAGGAAAGCAATTTCTGGCAGTAGGGAGAAAGGTCTTCTTGCCAAAGGTAGTATTGGAATTGGTCTTTTAAAAATGGTCATGGTTTTCTCAGTCAGAATTGCCCATGAAGGGCACTACAGGTGAAAGAAAGGTATGGTTTTATGCAACATCCCAAACATCTGGTCCACCCTCACCTACCAAGTCTTTTTTCCCCCAAGCTTTGTTGAGGTATAATTGACAAAACTGATGATTTCTTATACACATACATCGTGAAAGGTTTCCCTCATCAAGTTAATTAACACATCCATCCTACCTGGTCTTATCTTCCAATTATTTTTGAAGCAAACCCTCTTCTCTGATGAGATGGCCCCATCACTGGCCTGCAAACCTATGAGTTCATTCCTACCTCTCTCCAGTTTGTCATTTTGTTTCCATGACTCAGTATACAGTCTCCCAATGTAGCTGGACTATCTGCGCCCTTGGCTGGCTTCAAACACTACTTCATGCCCATGCTTTTGCCATAAAAGCCTTGCATGTCTGCTCTCCACACCACATAAATTTCACCACCTTGGAACTTTTACCAAATTTGGTATCTTTAAATCCTCAGAGGCAATCAGATACATGGTGATATTTGCGAGTTTTATCATTAATGTTTTAACTGATTAACTTTGAAGACAGCAACTATAGCATATTTTATACAACCTCCACCTTACCTATCATTACTTCACATAATGGTCCTGAGCCTAGAGAGCGCCAGGCATTGAGCTAAATGTTACACATACATCATTTAATTCTCCTATCAATCATATGAAGATGCCTCATTTTACAATGAAGGAGCTGAGATCAAAAGACATTCACTAATCTGCCTAAGATCACAAAACCAGTTAGTGGCGGAGCTAGGAATTGTGACACTGGACACCAGGGTGATGATATCACTGAGCCGTTAGAAGCAAATCTGGATGTGGCTGAAGTTAAACCAAGACATATGGAAGTGATTCCATAAAGCCAGAAAGGAAGAAGGTCTTCTTCTATACTAGCCCCAAATTCCCACTGAAGATCTGACCTATGTTGGACAGAAATAACAGTAGAAGGAAAGGTCTCTAAAAACATCAAATTCCCTTACAGCTGTTGGAGATGCTGCAAAAGGTGCTGGACAAGCAGCTGAACAGGGGAGAGATGCATGACAAAGCAGTTGAGAGCACAGACTCCAGAACCATGCAGCCTGGGTTAGAGGTCCCTGGTTTGCCACTTATTAGCTATGTGAACTTAAGTTATTGAGCCAATCTGTGTCTTAGTTTCCTAAGGTGTAAAATGTGGATAATAATAGAACCTATCTCCTGAGGTGGTCGTGAGGATTATATTAGTTAATATAGGTAAAATGCTTATAGCACATTACAACTAGTCTGTGTTCCATAAATGTAAGCTATTTTATTACTGTTATTACTATTGCCATCACTACTGCAATTATTTGTGAGCAGACTTAATTGTCGGATAGTAGTTAAAATTGGTTAAAAAAACATTCTCTTTCCTTTATAAGCTGATAGTTCAGGCAGAAAGGCTGTGAACAGACTGGCTTTTGAAGACAATTAAATAAGAATACCTCTTTGAAGACCCAAATAAGTATTTGCTTATGTTCAATTATGGTCCCCAAGAAACAAGACTATAGATTGGGAAGGTGAAGGATGTATGTTTGTAATTGTTGATGTGTGACCTGAGTTTGATTACAGTATATTTGGAGTATCCAACCTCTCAGGAAAAAGAATAATGATTGTGGTGGCATGCTGTTTCTCCACTGATCATGATAATTATTGGTATGCTGACTAATATTTACTGAGCACTCACGAAGCACTGTCATTTTCACATGGGTCCTTTCTCCTCCTCCTATTCTTCCTCTGCCTTCAGCAGAATGGCTTAGAAAGACTCTAATCTACCTCTGTAACATTGTAATCAAATGTAATCAATAGCCATTATCCATTAACACCTTCTTTTCCTTAGTGTACTAATCAGGACCCAAAGAAGATACTGAAATAGTCACTTCAGCTGCATATGCTCCATGTCTGGGGTCTGGCTGGCTTGTGGCTTTCCTTTGTCCAAAGTAATCTCTTACTTATTTTACAAAATTGTTGTAAATGACCCCACTGGGAGATGCCAAGCACATCTCACCAGTCACATTTTATAGATGAGGAAATTGGGGTCTGAAGCACTTAAGAGGGATAAGCACATAGACAATAAGTTGTGTGTCTGGAACTCAAACTCTCATCCATCTCATCTCTTTTCCTGCATTCTTTCCAAAACTCCACTTTATGCTATGACCCAAAGGAACTTCTAAAGTGTTGGCCACAGTGTAAGTAGGTTTTTACTTTTTAAAGGAAAATAGTCACAGATTTACAGGAAGTTGCAATAGTACAAGAAGTCCCATTACACTTCACCCAGCTTACCTCAATAGTGCCATCTTATAATAGCTGTAGTAGAACATGAAAGCCAGAAAACAAACATTGGTTTATTACCATTAACTAGTCTATAAACCTTATTCAGTTTATACCAGTTTTAAAATCTACATCCATTTTGAGGGGTGTGTATGTGTCTGTAAGTGAATAGTTGTAAGCTGTCCTGTGTATAAGTTCAGGTAACCACCGCCACAATCAAGCTATTTTTTCTTTGTTTACACCTATTTACCACTTCCCCACATTCACCTATCCCCAGTCCCTGTCCCTTGTCACCTAATATGTTCTCATCTCTATAGATTTGTCATTTAGAGAATGTTGTATAAATAGAATTCCACATAAAGTAAATTTTGAGATTGACTTTTTTCACTAGACAAAATGCCCTTGAATCCCATTCGAGTTGTTGTATGTATCCATAGGCTTTTGTTGGGGAGAAGTATTCCACTGTACAAATGCATCAAAGTTTGTTTAACGTACTCACATTAAAGGACGCGAATTGTCTCCTTTATTTT
Source organism: Halichoerus grypus (assembly GCF_964656455.1). NCBI lineage: Eukaryota > Metazoa > Chordata > Mammalia > Carnivora > Phocidae > Halichoerus > Halichoerus grypus. The sequence continues at coordinate 36,386,632 of NC_135722.1, forward strand.
GCTATTATGAATAAGTTTCTATGAACATCTGAGTACAGGTTTTTATGTGAACATATATTTTCATTACTCTGGAATAAATATGCAAGAGTGTAAATACAAGGTCACATGATAAATGCATGTTTCATGTTTTAAGTAACTGCCAAAAAATTTTCCAGAATGGCTGTACCATTTTATATACCCATCAGCAATATATAAGTCATCAAGTTTCTCCACATCACGGTCAGCATTTGGTATTGCCACGTTTAAAATTTTAGCCATTCTGATGGGTGTGTAAGTGATACCGCACTATGTTTTTAATTTGCATTTTGCCAATAGCTAATGATGTTTAACATCTTTCCATGTGCTCATTTTCCATCTTAGGCTTGGCTTCAGTGAAATATCTGCTCATGTCCTTTACCCATCTATAATTGGATTTTTAATTTACTGTTGAGTTTTAAGAATTCTTCATATGTTCTAGATATAAGGCCTTTATTATGTGGCTTGTAAATATCTTCTCACAGTCTATACCTTGTATTTTCATCTTCTTATCAGTCTTTGCATTGCAAAAGTTTTATTTTTGATAAAATTCAATTTACTTTTTATTGTATGAATAGTGCTTTTAATGTCATATCTAAAAACTCTTTGACTCTAGGTTGCAAAGATTTTCTATTTTTTTTTTTTTTTAACAGTTTTACATTTTAAATCTATGACCCATTTTGAGCTACTTTTTTCATATGCTGTGAACTTTAGGTTGAGGTTTATTTAGTTGTTATTATTTATTAATTGCCTATGCTTGTCTAATTACTGGAGTGCCAAATGTTGAAACGGCTACTTTTCCTTCATTCAACGGATTATGTACCTTTGTCAAAAACCAACTGGTTATACTTGTGTTGGTCTGAGTTCTCTACTCTGTCCCAATGATCTATGCGTCTATTCCTCTGTGAATACTACACTGCCTTAATTACTGTAAGTATATAGAGAGCCTTAAAATCAGATATAGTGATTTCCCCCACTTTATTCTTCCTTTATCAAAATTAGTTTATTCTAGTTTTTCTATCTCTCTACATAAATTTTAAATTAAGCTTGTTCATTTCTACACAAAGTCTTGTTGGGATTTTAATTGGGATTGTGTTAAACTGACAGATCAATTAGTAGAGAACTGACATCTTTATCACATTGAGTCTTCCAATCCAAGAACATAGTATATCTACCTATTTATTCTTTAATTTCTTTCATTAGTGTCTTGTAATTTTCAGCATACAGATCCTATACATGTTTTGTTAGCTTCATAACTAGATTTCATTTTGCTTTGGAACAATCGTATATAATATTATTCTTTTAATTTTGGTTTCTATATGTTGATTGCTAGTATATAGAAATATAATTGATTTTTGTTTGTTGATATCATAGCTTGTGATGTTGCAGAACTCATTCTATAGGTTTATTTTTTTGTAGATTCCTCACAATTTTCTGCATAGACAATCATGTCACCTATAAATAGAAATAGTTTTCTTTCTTTCTGATCTCTATGCTTTTTATTTCCTTTTGTTCCCTTTTGTGTGGACTTCCAGTGCTATGTTGCACAAAAGTGTTGAGAGTGGACATCATTGGTTTGTTATTGATCTAAGAGAGAAAGCATTCAGTCTCTCCTTATTAAATATGATGTTAGTTCTATCTCATAATACCTTGTCAGAACTGGATGGAGGTTCAGCTCCCTGGTGAGCCCCATTAACAATGAAGTTGGGAAAAGAGTAGTGTGTCTATTAGCCTTGCCTTGCAATGCCTTGTTCAGTCTCCAAGCTGCTGGGTGGAGTGGAGGCCCAGGACCATGCTGAACCCCACTGACATTACTACAGGGAGGGAATCAGCAGTTTCTCTCTGCCAAGCAGGTTTCCCATTGACAGATGGCTAAAGTAGAGGAGGTATTTTCAAAAAGGTTTTCTGTTCTGTTAATCCCCCTTTTCCCTAGAAGAAGTAGAGTTGACTTTTCTTGGAGCTTTTATGTGTCTATTGTTGGTTTCATGTTGCAGTCTTCTTCAGCTCCTCAACTAGGACATAGGAGATACAAATATAAAATGGGCAACTTACTCTTTGTGGCTCCTCAAGTCCCAAAGTTCCCAGGTACTTCACCTTCCTTTCACCTTTCAGAGTCTTCCTGGCTATTTGTTGTGTTATGTCCAAGGGTTTTCTTTTTGTTGTAGGAGAAAAGGCCTGGGAGAAATGGGGCTAGTCCATCTTGGTCAGAATCAAAAGTCTTCCATATATTTAATTTTTAAGAAATTAGTCACTTCCCTCCTCTGCTTTTCTACATAGCACTAATAATTGGGATTTTTCATAAGTAACATTCATTGAGCACATACTATGAGCCAGACTCTGCTCTAATGTGTTATAGCATTCATATGACTTAAGAATTATTATCATCCCTATTTTCTATATGAAGAAACAGGAACAGAGAGGTTGTGGCCAAAGGTTATAAAGTGGTGGATACAAACCAAGACAGTCATTGTCAAACGATGACAGAAGAATTAGAGACATGTCATTGTTAGTCATTCTTGAAGTCTCTTTCTCCCTTAATCCCTTATAATATATCCAACACCAAGTCTTGATTTTTCTACATATCTCTCAAATTCATTCCTATATCCCAATTTCCATTGCCATCACCCTCATCCAAACCACCACTATCTCACCCACATCTAAGCTGCTATCAGTTAGTGCTATAGCTTCTTAATGGATCTTCCCCACATTCAGTATTGCCCATTTTTAATTTATTCTTCATACTACATTTAGAGCGATCTTTTAGGAATTCAAATCTGATCACCTTGCCATCCCTACTCAAATTTTCCATCCATTTACTTCCCTTTGATCTCAAAATGTGAATACTGTTACTCTGTCCTCCTGGTCCCGTCATGGTTTCACTTCCACCTAACAGCCTAGCCCCATTTTGTTTCATTTTCACTCTTGCCTGCTCTGCTCACCCACACTGCCTTTATCTACTTCCCTCAGGTCAGATACTTTCACATGTTCTTCCCTCTTGGCCCAGTTAATGCTTGCTTATCCTTGTTTGTCAACTCAGTCCTCACATCCTCAGTAAAGAACACCTGATTTCCTTGGTGGCTATGTTTCCCTTGTAACCTACTCCTATAACACTCAGCACTTCTCCTTCATGAGGGTAATCATTTGTTAGTGTACTAGTATTTTTACTAATACCTGCCTTTTCTATTATAGCATAAATCGCTCGGGGATGTATCTCAAATTTATCTTTCTTTACTTTAGATCCAGCCCTTAGCAGAACTTCTGAAACTTAGTATATGCCTAATATTTATAAAAGGAAGGAAGAGAGAAAAGGAAGGAGGGAAGGGAGGGAGGAAAAAATGATAGACAAAGAGTATGATTGCCTTTAGCATCAAAAGTTGCAGAGAGGTCAAGGAGAAATAAGATTAAGAAAAACATAACTGAATCAGGCAGGTGAGGGAAACTTAGAAGAGCTCAAAAATGAAATACAACTGGTACTGATGTGTTGATGTATTTATCACAGGGACTTTGTGGGAGGGGGAGAAAGTGATGTGGTTTCAGGAGCTCTCTTTGAGGTAGGCCATTTCTTTCATAAAGAATAGCTAAGGATTGTGAGATAATCTAAGCCTTGTAAGAAAATATCTATCTGCAAATCATTTATCTGACAAGTGACTTGAATCAAACACATATAAAGAACCTTTACAATTCAATAAAAAGATAACCCAATTAGAAAATGGGGAAAATATTTAAATAGACATTTCTCCAAAGAAGATACACAAATGGGTAATAAGCACATGACAAGATGCCCAGCATCATTAGAAATTATGGAAAACCAAAGCAAAAAATCACAATGAGGTACCACTTCACATACACTAGAATCAAAAACACAGAGAAGGGGCACTTGTGTGGCTCAGTTGGTTAAGCGACTGCCTTCAGCTCAGGTCATGATCCCAGGGTCCTGGGATCGAGTCCCACATCAGGCTCCCTGCTTAGCAGGGAGTCTGCTTCTCCCTCTGACCCTCCACCCTCTCATGCTCTCTCTCTCTCTTATTCTCTCTCAAATAAATAAAAATCTTAACAAGTGATGATAAGAATGTAGGGAAATTGGATCCCTTCTACATTGCTGTTGGGAATCTAAAACATTTCAGCCACTTTGGAAATTACTTTGGTAGTTCAGCAAACTATTAAACACAGGGTTACCACATGTTCCAGCAATTCTACTCTAAGGTATATATCCAAGAGAAATGAAAACATATGTCCAAATACTTGCACAGTAATGTTCATATAAATGTTACTCATAAGAGCCAGATGGTAGAAACAACTCAAATATTCATCAACTGATGAATCCATAAAGAAAATGTGGTACATCCATACAATATTATTTTTGTATATTATTTTATGTTATTCAGTAATAAAAGAGAATGAAGCACTGCTATGTACTACAACATGTATCATGCATGAACCTCAAAAACATTTTGCTAAGTGAAAGAAATTAGTCACAGAAGACCATGTGTTGTATAATCTCATTTACAAGAAATGTCCACAATAGGCAAATCTATAGAGACAGGAAACAGATGAGTGGTTACTGAGGACTAAGCTTGAGGAAATGGAGGATGAGGGTGAATGGGCACGAGTTTTCTTCTTAGGATGTTAACAATGCTCTAAAATCAGATAATAATGGTTGTACAACTCTGAAAATATACTTAGAATGACTGAATTGTACAAATTAAGGAGGTAAACTTTATGCTATAAAAATTGTATCTCAATAAAGTTTTTAAAAATTTTTAGCACTTATTTATCTATCCATGCTTTAGGATGAGGAGGTAAAGACTCATCAGAAATCATTCTCAGATGAAATATTCTTTTGTGAATGGGTATAAGGAATGTTAATTATTTTGCTAACACCCTAGGAATATGCCAAATTACATTAACTAAAAATACTAATTATTTTATAGTAATATTTTGTGGGGAAGAAAGTAATTATGTATAAAATGTATGCATCAATTACAAGATGATCCTTACTTTCCTAAATGTGGAAACTGAAAATCGGGCGCCTGGGTGGCTCAGTCGTTAAGCGTCTGCCTTCGGCTCAGGTTATGATCCCAGAGTGCTGGGATCGAGTCCCACATCGGGCTCCCTGCTCGGTGGGAAGCCTGCTTCTCCCTCTCCCACTCCCCCTGCTTGTGTTCCTGCTCTCGCTGTCTCTGTCAAATAAATAAATAAAATCTTTAAAAAAAAAAATAAATAAATAAATAAAATAAATAAATAAAAAATTAAAAAAAATTAAAAAAAAACCTGAAAATCTATGCTTTAGGCCCAAGGACATGTGTTATTTATAATCTAAAATGGTGCTTGAATTGTTTGAATTCAAGAAACATCTTTCTAACTCAGAATAAATACGACTCAAAGCTCCCCATTTCATTATTTGGTTATTTTCCACTCCCACTTTGTACTCAGCAGGATCGCACTATGGTTCTCAGGATTTTAGACAAAAGTTCATGAGTAGACTGAGATGCACACTGGTTATTACCATAACCCATAAAAAGGCAGCTCAAAGTCCTGCTTATTCCCTGCTAAGCTCAGGTGATAAGATCTTTGCCAAGAGCAGGTACCCTGATATCAGGGACCTGAATCTTTAGCTGCACCACAAATCCATTCTCCTCAGTGGAACTGGCCCCACTCTGGGAGACATCCCTTTAAGAACTTAGGGGTCTCCATCTTCTCTCTCCTGGGTGTAGCAACTTTAGCTTAGACCCCTATGACCTCCTCATATACCAAATCCTATAATCCCAGATCCTCCTGTGTAATTCAGTCTCTTTGAAAAAGTGTATTAACTCTGCTCATTGGCGAAGAGGCACTGGGTCTCCAGAACTGGAAGCTGTCCTTCACTCAAAGTCCTGAGTAGGGTTATGAGCAGAATGGGCATGTGGATTGCAGAAAAAAGGTGGGAATGAGGAGTGAAAACTAGTTCCCATCCTTTTCAATTTTACCATAGGAGTAAGAAACAAAACACTAAGTAGAAACTCAATCAAGTGCTTTTCTACTTGGATATATAGTATTATATATTAAATATGGCAGGTTATATATAATGTATATTAATCATTTATATATATATATATATATATTTGTACATACATAGAAAGTCTATAAAATGTATGTTAAACTATTACCAGTGGTTTACACTTGGGGGAAGGTGAATAGAGGATAAATGGGAGGCATTTAAACTATTTATTTTAGTCATTTTATACTTCTGAATTTTCCTTTTTACAACAAACATCTTTTATTACTAAACAATAGGGTTTTCTTTTTAAAGATTTTATTTATTTATTCATGAGAGACAGAGAGAGAGAGGAAGAGGGAGAAGCAGGCTCCCAAAGAGCAGGGAGCCCGATGCGGGACTCGATCTCGGGACCCTGGGATCATGACCTGAGCCGAAGGCAGACACTTAACCATCCAGGTGCCCAACAATGGGGTTTTTTAAATGAATGAATAAACTTGTTTTAGATTCATCCAAGTTTATACAGAAAAAGCAAAGTTTTGGAGGCTGACCAATCTGGATGCAAATCCCAGCATAGGATGCAAATCCTAGAGAGACTGGGCCAACTGTCCATGTTCCAGTTTCTGTGTGGGCAACATGTGGACAATACCATTACTAAAGAGTAGAAAACTTGGCTTAGTCTCTGTTTCCTCACAACTGAACAGACTCTCCTACAGAAGAGATGTTCAAGAAACGTTTATATAATGAAACCGCATGAAAATAAACTTTCTAAACCATCTGGTATCATTTTGGGCACATCGTAGGTGCTCCAAAAATGGAAGAGATCATCACACCATCAACATCATCACAGTACAGGGCTGGCCTGCATTTTCCATGAATCCTTCCTCAGTAATTATGGGAAGATTTCACTAGGAGCTTTGTTATTCTCCTCTATGTCCCAGAGGCCCTAGGTCCAAGTCCAGCTTTGTCACTTGCTCACTCTAGGATCTAAATGAGTGCATTTAATGTCCCTGAGCCTCAGTGTCATCACCCAAAAATGGAAACAATAAGACACATCACACAGAGCTGTTGGAAAGATTAGCTGAGAAAGCATGGAAAAAGTGTCTAGCAGCACACCAACCAAGTAATACAGATTCAGTAAATGTTAATTTGGCTCCACAGGGATAATTCAGAAATGCATCATTAAACTACAAAATTGATGAAGAACTGAACAGTGGTCCATGTCTCTGGGCTTCTTTTAAAACACCTGGTCCGATAGGAATATCCAATATGAGAATAAAAAAAGCAAAACTGTTCTTTGACTTTAGTTTTATGTAATAGTCTTATAAGCATCCCCAAAGTGACCCTTTCTCTGAGGCCCTTTTTCTCTCCACTGTGAAGATGGTGGCTTGTGACTGTTTTGGTTCTACAACTACCCAAAGGAACTCGGAAGAAAACTGTCTAAATGTAAAACACAGCAAGAAAAATAGTGCTGCATTAATGCTTATCTTTATCATAGAAGTTTGCCTGTTCCTGCCGGGAGTCTTGGTATGAATATGTTCTTTCTCTTTCTGAAGCAAGGAGATGGTACAGAAAAACAAAAGAAACTGGAGGGGGGGGGGGGAGAGAGAGAGACTGGCAAAAGGCAAAGTCTCTTTTCCTCCCCTTTAATCAGTGATTGTGACTCCTTGTCAGGTGCTCTGGGGGGTCTCATTTGACTTACAAGGTCCCCAAGAAAAAGAGGCTGCAATCAAAGGAAACACAGAACCTTGAAAATGTGCTAGTCCTATTCCCCTGCTTTCCAACATGCTTCTTCAAATTCCTATTGAATTCGTCCTCCATACCCAGCTGCAGGGGGTTGAATAATGTCCTCCACAAAATGCATGTCCATTGAAATATCAGAATGTGACCTCGTTTCGGATTTCTGCAGGTGTAATTAGTTAAGGTGAGGACATACGCGGTTAAAGTGAGCCCTAAATTCAATGACTGGTGCCCTTATTAGAAGAGGAGACACATCAAAATACACAAAGGGAAGAAGGCCATGCAAAGACAGAGGCAGAGATTGGAATTATGCAACCACAAGTCAAGGAACACCAGGAGTTACCAGACTCTCCCCTACAACCTGTGGAGAGAGTGTGACCTTACTGACTCCTTGATTTTGGATTCTGACTTCCAAAATCATAAGAAAAAAATTCTGTTGTTTTAAGCCACCCAGTGTGTGGCACTTTGTTAAAGCAGTGCTAGAAAACTAATATACCAACATTACATATAATTTTTCACAGCCTAAGTTGCTGAGAGGATGCTAAGGGGACAAGTTCTGATGCCCTTCACTGTTTTCTAGAATAGAGACACTAAAGGATCGAGGGAAAGGGTATATACAAGGCTGTAATGAAATCATTTGACTGGGCTTAAGGTGGGTAAATAGAAGAGTGAGGGGCAGACATACTGAGTCTGAACCACAGGCCCCCACAAGCAGCTGATCCAAGATACCAGTCATCCTCTTAACCCTTCCGAGACTCAATCTACCCATCTTTAAAGCAGACATTATACTACCTGCCTGGCTGTGGAACAATATTAAGAAAAATATAATTAGAAATGTTTGCTCAGGGCCCACAATATAGCAGATACTGAAAAATTGTTAGCTTTTTTAAAAAAATTAACTAGGCTGGACTATGAAAATTATAATACTTAAACATTTTTGCTAGGCCAACTACCAAGGAAATGCCACCTTGGAAATATTAAAGTACATATTTATTAAGATGGAAAGAGGCTTACAATAGGTCTCTGACACCCCAACTCTCTGATGAGTATTCCTAGAAATCTGTATTAACACAAAAATCCCTGGAGCACAGGAAGACCGAAGCTTTATCCACCTCATTGCCTGCAGTGGGGGTACACTTTCTGGATCACACTGTGAGTGGTAAAGTCAACTCACCATAAAGGATGTAATAATGTCAGATACTTCCCCGCTGCCCTCCTTACAGAGCTGGGGGCCCAATGGGTAAGTATGCTGGGCGATTTCTATGATTGATTTCTTCTCTGAGTGCAGAGGAAGACTAAAAAGAAGGAAAAGAAAGAGTATGGGGAAGGAACAGAAATAGATCATGCTAACTTTGTGGCCCTCTCCCTGCCCTTGGTTGCCTTTTATCCCTGCAGATCAGACACTCGATAATAGATGTAAAAAGCAGCTTTCTTTACCAGTACGTAATTATTTAGGACCTCTTAAGTGGTAGGAACAGGTTACAAAGGCTAAGACACACACTGGTCCTGCCTTCATAAAGCCTACAATCTAGAGACAAAAGCAGGCCCTTCTGATCCCAGATGACATGTGCTAGATATAGTAATACACAAAAGGGGAACATAATCCAGGCAAGAATCAGGGAAGCCTCCCTAGAGGAAGTGACATATAATTAAAAGACGGAATGGGAATTAGCCAGGCAAATGAGGCTGGGTGTCAACATTGAAAATAAATACAGGGGTGTCTGGGTGGCTCAGTTGTTAAGCATCTGCCTTCGGCTCGGGTCATGATCCCGGGGTCCTGGGATCGAGCCCCACATCGGGCTCCCTGCTCCACAGGGGGCCTCCTTCTCCCTCTCCGACTCCCCCTGCTTGTGTTCCCTCTCTCGCTGTGTCTCTCTCTCTCTGTCAAGTAAATAAATAAATAAAGAAAAGAAAATAAATACAAACAAACACAGTCTAAGCTCCAAAGCAACACCAGAACTCACACAGTAAGTCATCACAGCAAGATAATAGGTCTACAAAAATTGCTAATTGAACACTGGGATAGAAACACAAGGCAAAGCAAATAACCCTGTTTATAGACATAATGTGTATGCTGTAATGAAGCTGCCTGATAGAAATCTGATGTGCCTCTCTTCCGGTGATCAACTTCCAGTGCTCACAGGTAGTATAAAATTTTTTTTTCTGTGTCTATGGAAGAATTTCCAAGAATGTCCAAAACATGATATTTGCAAGGTAACCTCACCATTCCCCATCAAGGGGTCCAGTCTAATTATCCTCCTTTTGAATCTGGATTTGCCCTTAAAAACATGTATCTAACCAAGGGAATGTAGCATGAAGTATGTAATATGATTTCCAAGGCTAGGTCAGAAGTCTGTCAGCTTCCGGAATGCTTGTTATCTGGATGACCCATCTCAAGAGATTATCTCTTAGAACCCAACTGCTATGCTGTGCAAAGCTGAAGACACATGGCCAGACATGTGTACATAAGTCCAGTCAAGGACCCAGCTAAGTCCAGTCAAGGACCCAGCTGAGCCCAGCCTTCAAGCAGTATCAACCTAAGCACCAGACAGGTGAGGAAAGAAGCCTTCAGAAGATTCCATTTCTCAGGTGTCTAAGCCTCTCCAGCCACTGAGGTCTTCCCAGCCGAGGCCCAGATATCAAGGAAATACAAGCCATCTCTACTGGGCCCTGTGTGGACTATTAACCCACAGAATTTATGAGCATAGTAAAATGGTGGTTGTTTCACACCAACTCTGAGGTAGCCATTTATACAGCAATAGGTAATCAGGACAGTATCCTTGGCTCTGCACGCAGGGCATGATAAGGAGTTCAAGGAGATTTTGTGGAACTGAGCTGAAATGGAGGCTAAGCACATAGAAAGACTGTGTTTGCTCCTCTGAGATCGACTTCCATCCTCAAAGTGAGCTGTACGAAAGGATGAGTTCCTGTCAGTTGTTGCACCGGTTTTTACTCTGCAAAGTCTTCAGTTACCACTTAGCACAGATGGACCCAAAACGAACCCAAAGCAGCACAGTTCTGCAGCAATCAAAATATATTTTCATCAACATCAACTAAATGATGGCCCTGAGCTCGTCAATGCATATGTGGATAGCACTGTTGAAACCTGTCACTACATTCTACATTCAGTTCCTCGGGTTAATGAGGCCTAGTAATGTATGAATATAAGAGGAAGAAAAATCGTACCAACAAAACGAAAAGGTTTTCCTGGAGAATTTACAGGAGGACAGATGCATAGACAAAGGTCAGAGACAAGGTTTCATCTTCCCTAGAGGAGAAAAAATACAGTAATTGGAAATCTGAGCTCTGGACACACACACTACTAGGTTAAAGTCTCAGCTTTGCTACTTAATGACTGTGTGATATGTGGTTTCTCACACTCCTTTCCTTTAGTAAAAAAAAGGCTGGATCAAGATTAAATGAGATAATATGTATGTGATGTTATTCTAATATTTATCATGCACCTGCTATGTGTTTGTACTATTCTAAGCACAGAAACAAAATGGAGAACAAAGATAATTTCCCTGGCATGTGGAGATCACATTCTAGTGGGGGAAACAACCCACAAATAAATACACAAGAAATATGTATCTTATTTGGGGTGGTGATAATATGAGGAAAAATAAAGCAGAGTGAGGGGATGGGGAGTGATAGGGGTGTTAGATGAATGAAGGAGTAAACCATACAATGATCCTGGGCAATAGCACTCAAGGCAGAGAGAAAACCAATATAAAGAGTTCAGATGTGGAAAGGAAGGGGCAGGGGACTGGGGTGGCAAGAGGGAAGTGAGGTAGTGGGATGATAGTAGGAAATCAGGTCTTCCAGGTAGCTATGGGTCAAATCAGGTAGGTCCTTTTAAGCCATAAGGAGTGTATTCTAAGTGTGGTAGAAGCCTTTGGTGGGTTCCCCATCACCCTCTACATGAATTGCTTAGAACAGCACTTGGCATATTATAGCATAAGCTCATTAAGTGACTATTCTGTCAAGTTATTATGGACTAATGTCAAGGCAGGAGAGCAGAAACACATTGATCTGCAGCAGCACTGAGTCAATCCCCCACTCAAAGCAAGTGATGAGGCCAGAGAGTGTAAGACCTCCAGGCTCCAAGTGGAGCCGACAGTTCCAGTCAGATATGCAAGATGTAGCAACAAGGAAATGAAACAAAGCCTGAAAGGATGTCAGGCATTCTGCTCTCACACAGGCTACATTACTCTGTTCTTCATGAAAATCCAAGTTGGGAGGTAGCAACTCCTTGTGCAGGAAAATATTATGATTTGCTTGTGACTGCGTCACTGAATACACAGTGAGCTACTTGAGGTCATGGACATGCCTTGTTTCTACATCCTTGACATGAGGATCTAGTGCTTCACTGTCCAATATAGCATCCACGAGCCACATGTGGCTACTGACCCCTTAAAATACAGCTAGTCTGAATTGAGATGCGCTCTAAGTATAAAATACACACTAGATTTCAAGACTGTTCCATAAATAAGAATGTAAAATACCTCCATAATTTTATATCAATTACACATTGAAATAATAACGTTTTGGACATATTGCATTAAATAAAAAATGCTAAATTTTATTCCACTTGTTTCATATTATTTTCTTAATGTGGCTACCAGAACATTTTAAATTATGCATGTGGCTAGCATTATATGTCAACTGGACACCTACATATCAGGTGTTCCCTAAATGTGGACAGGAAATAAATAAAGGAAGCGGAAGAGCTCTAAGAATATTTCTGCATTCTTAACCAGGGATGACAAACAGGGTTTATCTTGAAAGCCAGGTCTGATCATCTGACTGTGGTTGCCTGGAGCGCTATCTGAGAAAGCACTCAAGGTTCCAGCTCACTGAGAAGATTTCTGGGGTTAATTTATAATATTTGCCATGGACACAGGAGGAGAATGTGACAGCCCATGTAAAATGTAATGATTATTTCTTGTATGGGAATAATATCAATAATTTGAGAATGCATTTTACACTGGGCATGTGCTGAACATTTACTCTTGCTGGATATTCTCCACCCATGATTTTATTCTCTTTTTCATAACAACATTGAAAGATAGTAATTACCATCCCTGTCATACCTATCTGAAAAAGGATATTCAGAGAGTTACCTAGGTTATTTTTTTAAAAAGTTCAAGGTTTGAACCCAGGACAGCCTCTCTCCAAAGCTCACTCTCTAAGCACAACTTGCCAGGATCAGGCACTGCCTTCTGATACCACAACCCCCTGGGATGCTGGGCTGCCAGCATGGATCTCTGGATTCTACTTCCTCCCTAAAGGTTGGTGCCTGACTTACTCCTCAGCGTGCATCTGTGCTGACCCACCTTTCAGATACAGTGGTATCAGCAGGGTATACTCTCAAGCCCTTCCTTGACCTTAGATTAGTCTAGAGCAGCAGTTCTCAAACTTGGCATGCTTCAGAATAGGGAGGGCTTATTAAAACACAGATTGCTGAATCCTACCCCTAAAAAGTTTCTGATCAGTTGGTTTTGGGTAGGGCCCGAGGATTTGGATCTCCAAAATGTTCCCAAGTGATGCTGCTACCATTGGTCCAGGATGCACACTTAGAGAATGATATGTCTGATCCAGCTTCCAGATCTTCTTGGCCACACATCACATTAATACATCTGGGGGAATTCTTAAAATGAACCAATGCCCAGCTCTAGAGGAGACCAACTGAATGAGAATCATTATTGTGGGGTTCAGGCACAGTATTTTTTAAATCTGTCCCAGGATAAACATGAAGGTGGAGAACCACTGAGCTATCTGCTCCTCCTGTTTAATCCTCTTTTCTAGTTATTCCAAAGGATAACACTGGGAAAAGATAACCAAGCCCCTTCCAGTCAAGGAGCCAAGCAAGCCTTACTACTGATTCACTGCAGACAGGTTCAACATCAGGGCTGAGCTCCAGCCTGGGGGTTAATCGGTGGGTGTTAGCGGGTCCAGAGGCCACGGGATAAGTACAGCAGCAGGAGACAGAGCCCCTAGAAATGCCACCCAGTAACTGACAGTCTGTCCTACAGAGACATTTTAATAGTGATTAAAGGTCAATGTGTATTTAGTCTCTGTCCTTTGCTTCATAGCTGGAGAATCTTCCAGTGCGAAGGACACTGACATTATAACTATCATCTGGCTCAACAGGAATGAAATTAGATGGAATGAAAATGATCCACATTTGTGAGGCTCCCCAAAGAGAAAACCTAGCTAGCATCTAATCCTATAAAATCTACAAAGCTAAGAATTTCAAGTATAAACATAATGAGATTTTCTTTTTCATAAAAGTAGGACAAATCCTTGGAACCTAAAAATCTGATATTGACTTCTCCCTTTGCAGTGCCCAAAGTGAAATCAGCAGACAGTCTCTAAAACCTTTCCTTTATCCCTGTCACTCAAAAAAAAAAAAAAAAAATCAGGAACATAAAATGAAAGGACTTCTTATCTATAAACTTTTGTGGTGTTTGGTAACTTTAGAGAAACACAAGTCAAATACCCAGCATGTCCTGGACACAAAGTTCCTACAACACTTCTATTTTAGATTTAGTCACAGGAGGATTCTTTTTCCTCTCTAAAGACACTTTCCCTTCTTTTAAAATGCTACTTATTGGCTTGTGGCTTTGCCAAACATGCTGGGTAGCTGTAAAATGCAAACACATTTTCAAATATTTATGGACTTGATTTTTTGAGACTTCTGTAACAAAATGCCTTTAGGCTGCTCTCTACAGTGTGTGCATTCAGACACACTTCTTAGAAAGTTCTTGAAAAATTACCCAATTCCCACCCAGATGCCATATAATATCAAGAGATACTTTACGATCGACTTGAGATTATCAAATTTCAAATTTAAGTTTTCCCAATTTAACTTCTGAACAGCATAACATTCCAGTAACTTTTTCTAACCTCCAACCTCTTTGAAAAGGAATCCTATTCTTACATTAGATAAATTATCTATTTGTAACAATAAAAAATACTCCATGTACTTATTCAATCTTAACTTTTGGATTTTCACTTATTAGTAGTCAAATATAATCAGATATCCCCCCTGGTCTTCATGTTGAGAGAAGAACTGACAAGAAATAAACTGTCAGGGAATGCATTAGAGTCCTATTCATTTTAACTGTTTAAATATTATAAATGACTATCATCCCTCAGTGGATAAATGGTTCAAAAACAATGACTGAAAGTTTTGCAAAACCCTGTCATTAAAGACTACAAGAATTCCGCTTGGTTCTTTCTCTTTGGACTGAAAAATGGGTAAGTACATTCTGTGATAGGTTTGCCCTCAGAGGGAGTTGAAACAGCTCAAATGCTAGGTCTGATATAACCACTGTTGATTATCCCACAAAGTGTGTCCATGGCCCCTTCTTCAGCATTCTGTTTGTGTTCCTGATGAGCTTCTGCTCCAGAATCTAAATGAACCTCTGCTTCATAAATTCTCCACAGGAAAAATCCATTTTTGAATTCTGTCACTACAAAATGTGCCCTTTAACTGTGCCTGTGAGTCATCTGAAAAGAACATGAAAACAAAATACCCGTAACAGTACATCCTGCCATGTCTTTGAAAACAAATAGTGAAAACCAGTAATAATAATAATAGCAGTCTCACATTCACTTTTCATTCCACACACATGCATGCACACACCTGATGTACTGCTGACCTCAATAAAGGAATACTTTAGAAAGCAAACAAGATGAGTAAGTCTTAAATTTATCTGCCCGAATTTACCTTTCAACTGTATATTCAATCAAAATTGACCAAAATATTTGTGATATGTTAATCAGTAGCGAACAGTGCACCAAGAACTTTGCCATCCCACTTACTGAAAATTAATAAACCTTTTCAAACACTCAAAATATTGTTAGGGGAGGTATGATAATTATATCGTGGCCAAATACATGACGCTTCAAACTTCATCCTCAGTCAAATTATATAAATTAACTGTGCTTACATTCAAACATCATAAGTAGGGGTTGCAATTAAAAGATAACACCCAACTCTGGGATTGAGAATAAAGAACTGTAATTACTACCACAAAAGCAGGAAATGGAAAGTGCTATAAATATAGAATCAAAACAAAAAACATAATACTCAGTACTAGTCACTGGAATTAATATCATCGATTACTCCAACACTATTTCCTATCATCAAATGGTGGTTCATGTGTAGTGTTTTTGCCTTTTCTTCATGGATCTTTGACATACAATCTAATAAGTCCATTTGAAATATGTAAGTTATACTATAATGAAGTTATTCACGAATAGCACTTTAATTAAAAATAGAAGTTAGGGGCGCCTGGGTGGCTCGGTCAAGCGTCTGCCTTCGGCTAGGGTCATGATCCTGGGGTCCTGGGATCGAGCCCCACATCGGGCTCCCTGCTCAGTGGGAAGCCTGCTTCTCCCTCTCCCACTCTCCCTGCTTGTGTTCCTGTTCTCGCTATCTCTCTGCCAAATAAATAAATAAAATCTTTAAAAAAAATAGAAGTTAATGTTTGGTTCTCACAGGGATTCTGGAAGAAAGGCAGAAAATTACTCTTGTCAATATTCTGCCTGAGAATATGACCAATGTCTCTCGACTTGTAATCCAGAGAATGAGTCTTCTCCAGAGTAAGCAGAGTGCCCTACACAAGCACTTACATCTTACAACCACCAAAGGAGGAGAGTACTGGCATCATCCTCATTTTACAAAATGAGAAACAAGCACAGAGAGGTGAAGGGCATTGTTACAGTCTGCTACTCTGGCTGTTACAAATTACCAGAAACTCAGTGGCTTGAAACAGTGCAAATTTATGATCTTTCAGTTCTGGAGGCCAAAAATCCAACATGGGTCTCACTGGGCTAAAATGAAGGTGTCTGCAGGGCTGCATTCCTTTTGGGGTAGTAGTGGGGGAGGCTCCAGAAGAGGCTATTTCCCTGCCTTTTCCAGCTTCTAGAGGCTGCCCACATTCCTTGGCTCATGGTTCCATTCATGCATCTTCACAACCAGCAATGTCAACCTAATTCCTTCTCAGGCTACCATCTGTTTGTCTCATTTTTGCCTCCCTCTTCCACTCATCTCTTCTACTCATAAAGACCCCTGTGATTACACTGGAGCCACCCAGATAATTCAGGATAATGAAGCCATTTCAAAATCATTTGATTAGCAACCTTAATTCCATCAGCAACCTTTATCCTCCTTTGCTCTTTAACCTCATTTATTCACATGTTCCAGGGATTAGAATGTGGATACCTTCCCAGGGACCACTGTTCTGCCTACCTCAAGGACACATACCATGACTTGAACACAAGGCATAGCTACCCAGGCTCTCAAACCACTCTATTATATTGCTAGCCTCAGAATATGCCCAATAGGATACGCAAAGCTTTCCTTGCCAGGGAGGCAGGAAGTGCCATCCCTACTATGTTATCTCTCCATGTACTTTCTCGATTCGAGACAACCTAGCAAGTAAGAGTCAATGACTGGGCTATAATCTCTTCCTCCAGCCTCTGGAATGCTTGAGGAATATTTGATTGCTAGGTGCATTTTTTCCAATACCAAATGAGGAAACATACTCATTAGAGATCAGCAGGGGTCTCACTAGGTTTGCCATGTACTGATTACCAATCCAAGGTTGTCCCTGAGAATGCTGTATTTAGTCATCAGAATATGTACTTATTTATGCCTGCAGTTGAACTTCAGAATGGGAACTGGGCCTACTCCCCCTTTAGATACTAGAGGACACTCAAAGTTTTTCAGCTGGAGGACCAAGGACCCTCCAGCTTCCCGGTGCATATGTGATCCACACTAGGGTCAGTCCCAGGACCTTGGAAGCACAACAGACCACCTACTACGATCGGCTGGTAGCAGCTGTGTCTGGGTAGCTGAGGCCTCTACAATGCTGTCGGTTGTGCATGCTCAGGACCCTCTGTTCCGTATCCTTTCTTAAAGCTAAGTAAACTTGCTGCTAAGCAAACCAGTCATGTCTTAAGGATTTGACGGACAACACAAACTGGAAACAAGACCTCCTGTCTTGTTTAACCAATGACTGAGCAGCTTTCCATAATCCCCAGGAGAGCCATTCCTGGGACTCTAGTTTCAATATTGCTAAATTTGACAAGCTAACATCTGTATTAAACACAAAGGACAACAAAAAGTCTCCTTTTTCTTGTAATAGTTACATTGTGTGCAGCTAAAGAATATAACTGGAGGACTCTACAACAAAGGCAAACTTATTAAAAATTAAAATATAACTGTATCCCAAGGAATATGTATTTCTTATAATGCCAGAAGCGTTCCAAGCAAAAAACTGAAAATACACAATAGAAGACCGAAAGATTTTAAGGTAATCTGCTTCCACTGAACTTAAGGTGGCACTAGTAAATTATGATAGCCTGACAGACTGAGCAGACATCCCATTACACATGGCAATAATTACATGTGCATATGACTCATATACAGGATAGGATTCATTGCAACCGGGTTATATCTTTCTTATTTTTATATTTACTGTAGTACATTGCCAAAGAGAAGGTACAATGCTTGTTAAATCAAGATCTTATATTTAGGATTCTTAACAGTTGCTGCAGCTACCAAGTAAATACAAAATAAGTAAATCTAGGAATAAGCAACTGGAACGATGGTAGTCCCATCATAAAAAGCAATTTGACAGTATCAAGGCAAATTAAGGATGCACACAGCAGAAGGAGACCTACGCTGGTGTATTAATTCCAGCATCATCTATCATTATCAAAAGTAGTCAACAGGGAAAAGGGAAAGTAAATTGTGGACTACTCATACAATGGGTTACTATATAGCAATTAAAATGAATGAATTAGACCTACATATGTGAACATGGATCAAAAACTTTACACTGAGTGACAAAAGCAAATGGTGATTGTATATATCTAATATCACTTCTATAAAGTTAAAAACGTGCAAAACAGTACTACATATTATTTGTGGATAAAGACAATAGTAGTATAAAAATATGCATGGAAATAATAGGTATCAAATTCAAGAGAAAAAAAGACACGGGATGAGATCCAAGAAGGATATTCAGGCACTTTAATGCTAGGTGTGACTTTTCTTACACAAGGTACATATGGCCAGATGGCAACATATGAAGATTTGAAAAGATTCGATGGTGGGTACAAGATTGTTTATCGTATTGTAGATTTTTCTCTATGTTTGCAATAGTTTATAGTATCACAAAAAGATTATGCTGGGACAGACCCTAGAAGTATTCAAGATCAAACGGCCAAGGTTGCACCGCCAGAGGCCACAGAGCAGACAACAGGAGACCCTGAAACTTAAATGCAGCTTAATTTGCACACGTTTTCTCTAGCTACTGTGCCGGACAGCATCTCATGCTTTGCTTTCATTTTTGGTTCTTTTTAGCTAAATGAAAAAAATTTTAATTTTTAATTAAAGGGAAAAAAAAAACAAACATTCCAGTTCAATAGTTCCTTCAGTTCTGTGTAACAGCCTCTGTAACCTTCAGGGCTATAAATTTCAAGACTGCAAGAATAAGTAAAGGTGAGAAAAAGAGCCGCAGGGCCATCTGAAAGTCTTTACATGCCTGGGCTGTAAGTAACCATTTCGCCAAAACTGCCAACACATAAACCTTCTATGGGAGCCAAACACGTTTCCAGAGTTGTGGAGAAAGGGCTGGAGTGCAGTTATTCTTAATTGAAATGACAGACATCTGTCTCACCCCTTAAATGTCAGCCTGAATTTCTACCAGAATCAGGAGATGTGTCCCAGCCCTAGATGCAGTGACGAAGGAGGAAATGCTGTTCATCTCCTTCCCAAAATGATACTGACTGTGGACAAAGAACAGAGCAAAAAAACATGGTCATATTTACCCTTAGATTCCTTCTGATTTTACTTTGCCTTTAGTGTCCTTCCCCTAAGGGATGGCACAACTCCTTCCTTAAATTCTAGAACATGAGCCTGTTCCACAAGAAAGGGGAAAGAACTGACATTTATTGAGCCCTTCTCCCAGGTGTTTCCTTACTTTAGCCTCACGATCACCTTTTCAGGCAGGTATCGCTGACCCCATTATACAGGCAGGAAATCAGGATTCCAAAGGTCAGATAACCTATCCAAGTTCATGCATTTAGTAAGGGACCAGAAATCTACCTACAATCCATGGCTTTTCCACTACACAGGGCTTCCAAAAGCCCACCATCTTCATGCACTCTCTCAGGTCCTCTGTTTTTTCATCTGAAAATTGGGTAGATGAGAGTAGCTGATCTTGAACATAATATTTTTGTTATTTATTTATTTTTTTATTTTTTTAGAGAGAGAGAGAGCATGTGAGCGTGAGCGTGGAGGGGCAGAGGCAGAGAGAGAATCCTAAGCGGGTTCCACACTCAGCGCAGAGCTCAACACGGGACTCAATCTCTGAGATCATGACCTGAGCTGAAATCAAGAGTCAGATGCCGGACTGATCGAGCCACCCAGGCACCGCTAATCTTGAACATTCTATAAGGCTCTGAATTTGGCAACCCTGGGGCAGACACAAAGTTACAAATCACGCAGGCAGCTCAGAGAGCAGAGATTAAAATACGGCCTGCGACAGCTACTGGACTCAGCAACCCTTTATCAGAGCTACTGCGTGAACTTTAATAATAGGCAAACATTTGAAATCAAAGTAGTCATTGCTTAATAGTCTAGTCTATCTACTTTTTGAAACAGGCCAGGTTCTCATGGCTGAATTTATCATCTTAAATGTTACTCTTACTTCATGCCTCCTGGGCAGAGAAACCTCCCCAGTCACACGTCATCTTATCAGACCTCTCACCACGATCCTGCATCTTCTTCTAGCCAGTCACTCCAATGATCACAAGGAAAACTGGCTCAGCTTCCTGATGTCCAGTTTTCGGACATGTTGATGCTTTTCCGTTCATGCTCTCACTCCTTCCGTGGGGGAAGTCACATCGCTTCTCCCTCAAATAGCAGCTTTCGGCTCACCTCTTCTGAGTCTCCCTTGACTACCCCCAATACAATCCAAGAATTTCCATTATTTCAGATTTCTCCTGTCCCTCTGATGCAAGGGGAAGAAAAAAATGGGACTTTAAAATTCTATTTCTACCATGTGGCAGATGTTGCCAAAGCTTTTTTTTTTTTTTTTTTTAAGATTTTATTTCTTTATTTGAGAATGAGCACAAGCAGGAGGGAGGGGCAGAAGGAGAGGGAACAAGCAGGGAGCCCAACACAGGGCTCCATCCCAGGGGCCCAAGATCATGACCTGAGCGGAAGGCAGACACTTAACCAACCCGAGCCACCCAGGTGCCCCAGTATGTTGCCATAGCTTTAATAATCTTGTCAAGCTATGTATTATTATTCCTATTTCACTGAAAGCACAACTAAAACTCAGCAACACTAAAGTGACTTGTCTAGGGTCATACAATTGGAAAAGCAGAATTGACAACCAAATAAATATGGATCTAAGTCCTAAACCTAAGGGTTTCTACACTCAAAGAACAGATTTGGTGTCAGTGGGGAGGAATATATTGGGAGTGTGTAGAAAATGTGAATCTTTAAGTTTTTCCCCTTCTACCAAGTAGCACCAAATAACACCATTGTTTATTCACGCTCTTCTGTTTCTAAAATGCTAGCTCTCCCCAGTGCCAGCAAGGCTTATGCTGCTGGATGCCCAAGTGATATAAAAATGAAACTTATTATCCTCCAATAAATAACATTAGTGTTGACTAAGGATATTGAACATAAAACCAAACACATTATCCTCTCCTTGAAACCAATCATACTACATCAGCATGCAAACACTGTGCAGCTCAATAAAGACTTAACAAGACTTGGAGAAGGTCCAGGGACGAGCAATTAAAACATCACAGGAGATGGGAAAAGGCTATCTTAGGAGAACAAACTAAAATCACTCAAGACCCTTAAGTTTACCAAGATAAAGATTAAGAATTTATAGATTCAGAGTCTGTAAAAACATGTCATGATACAGTATGAGCACTCAGATGCTGTCACTGACATCTGCTACTTTGACCATCCAGTATGCATTTCCCCTTCCTACTGGTACCTCAGGTTCCTTATGGGGAGCTTCATGTCCTTCACCACTACTGTGTGTATGTGCTGTGGTAGAAAGGTAATTCCAGGAATTCCCCTCCTATTACAGGATCTGAGAGAACTGGGCCTTCCTTTCAGCATGCTACATAATGCCATGGAGAAGTCATGTGACCTAACCAATCTGCCAATCTGACTCCTCCTCCCCTTCCACTGTGAATTTTGAGAGAGAGATAAGAGAGTAGAGAAAGTGGTTAGGTTTTCCACCTATTCACTCCTACTATGAGACCATTCCTTCCTGCCTACACCCTGGCCGTTAGGAACCTCCTTGATTCTAGTCCTTCTAGGTGAGTTTCTCCATCCTAAGAAGCAAGTCAGTCTATGAGCTCCTGGTAGCTTTGAAACAAATCTCTTGTTTAAGTTGGAGTCAGTTTCAGATACTTCTAAAAATAGATATATTCACCAAAGCCCAGATATGGGACTATAAAGGCAACCTTTTTTTCGTGAACAATAGTAAGCAAGAAGTAGGTTAAACACTAGAGTGGAACTGATGAATGCCAGACACTGCACTAAGACCTTTATACCTACTATCCTTCTTAAATCTCAAGGCAACTCTGTCAGGTGGGATGTAGGGTATCAATTTCACAGACTGAAAGTGAGGTTCAGGAAGGTTGTTTTGCCCAGGGTAAGGCAAAAAAATGAAAGAGCCTGGAATGAAATGCAAGTATGTCCCTACTTAAATCACAAAGAAAAAAAAATTGTAAATTCAAACTCCTAATATATCAACTATTTGTTTATAATCACAGGGAGCAGACATCAAGATAGAAAACATTCTTTTATATCACCTCTGGGTATTCCTGTCTGATAGTAGCCCTCAGGAGGGACGGATAGATGATCTACAAGATGATAGACCATTGGTCTGACGCAAGAGAAGACAATTCTTAGCTGATTACCTGTTACAGCATAAGTAACAATTGGTGCTAATCCTAAAATAGAATAAATTTCTGTATCTGAGATTTCCATTTGAGGATGTAACACATGTTTACTTCATATTGCAAATAGCTTTTTTTTGAACATTATATTTAGAAGAGTGAAAAAATTCACAAGTCACTACACAACTAAATGACTTCAAAATTTCCATCTCAGCAATGAGAACACAAGGCACAAATCCACACCCCTTAAACATGATTTTGCTTCAATCAAAACCCACTCATCAGTAGGACAGGCAACCTTCACTTCAGTAAAATATATCATGAATCATTTTGTAAAAAAAAAAAAAACAAAAAAAAAACAAAAAACTAGTACTCTTCTGGGAATGGCGTGTGTTTCTCAGAGACACTGGCATGTATCTTGAGAACATGAGGGTCTCTTCTCAACTGACTCATTTGAAATAATACACATTACCACACTAAGAAAAACAAGACAAGGGATGGAGCTGAAGAATTGGGGTGGAGGGAGCGTGGGATGTTGATTACCACCAACCTCTTCACTTTACAAAACAGAAAACTGAAGACCATTGAAGCCAACTGACCTGTCCGAGCTCACACAGCAGTTCCTGGACAACTTCCGGGATGCTCACGCTCAGCATCCTGGTTTAGGATGGTGCTGCTGCCTGTAGGCCACATTGCCCACGCTAAATGTGGGCACAACTTGTGAACCAAAATGTAAACAACACATAGAAAATTACTAACTCTAACTGTGATTCTTAAAAGAGAGAGAGAGAATCACAGTAATGGAAATGCAGCTGTTTTTCTTCATTTCAGAATAAAGGAATTATTTCTTTTTACCTTCCCTTACACCCATTTGTTGTTCTTATTGTTCAAAGACATAATTGAGTTCCTAATCCTGTTCAACTTGGCACCACAAACCCGATTCCAATCACATTATTAATATGAAAGAATACTTATTGGGTCTGTGTTTTTCCCACTACTGGTATCCATTATCCTTTGACAGGTAACATGGGAGATCAGAATACTACCATCCAACTGGGAAACATCCCAGAAATACGAATGAAAATCTTAACCTGCCTTTTCACGGGCCATGACTTTGCTGATGGAATGCCATCAAGCAGATCGATGCCTCCATTTCCTTAATTAATGATCATCTCACCAGGGGAGAGAGAGTGCGGATATTGTTTAAATCTTTGTAAATTTATCTACAAACACAGAAGCTCTCTTGAGCATTCACAGCGATAGAACACACCCATATCCTGAATAATATACTCATTCACAAGGTGTATTTGCTCAGCTGACCTTACGAACAGATGTTCTGAAACCTATAAAAATGATTTTCAGACTTCCAGGGAAGATGGTGGACAAGGAGGACACTGAGCTCACCTCTTCCCATGGGTACACCTAGATACCACCCATGTTGGTATAAATAACCCAGAAAATGACCTGAAAACTGGCAGAACAGACTTCCCACAGCTAAATGTAGAGAAGCCTCCACAACAAAGAGGGTAGGAAGGGCAGGGATGTGGTGGTGGTGGTGGTGGTGGTGGGAGGGGGGGTGATAAACAGATTCCCAGGACTATTCACAGGAGGGAGGGACTCCACCACATGGAGAGGGCAGAGAAACAGAACTCTACACCTGGAACCCTAGGCACACAGGACCCACAATGGGAAGCAGAATCCACATAACATTTGGCTTTGAAAATCAGAGGGACCTGGCCTCACTAGTTCTTAGAATCAGTTGGGCTTAGCACTTAGAACTTTAAAAATCAGTGGACTTGGCTCTGGGAGATCCAGGAGGGTAAGAGGAAACAGATTCCCTGCCTTTAAAGAGAGCACAACAAGGAGCCCCACTGACATATAGCATACAAGCAGCAGTGTGAAAAATTACTGGGGTACATGGGAAGGAGATTTATTTACTAACCTCAGAGCCTGTGCTGAAGGGGCAGGGAACTTTGGAAGACTTCAAGAACAAAAGAGCTGGCAGGTGCCATTTCCCTGCCCCACCTCCAGCCTAGATACACAGACACCTGTGAGAACCAACATACCACCAACACTCTCCACCTAGCTTTCTAACAGTTCCTCCAACCTGGCACCCTAGGCAGGAATTTTCCTAGGCAGCTGCAGGTCCTCTGTTACACTGGACCAGGTGGACCTTGCTTTTACCACACATCCACCCTTCCCCTAACCCCATGTTCTCCTATAACCTGCCCCCTCCAATAGGCCCTTGGCCAGAGTCCATCCAAAGAGGTGCCACAAGCCTGGCAGTGTGCAAGCAGCCCCAACAGGAGCCAGCAGCACTCCAAAGTGACTCCTGCCCTGGAAAGACAGGAAGATAACCACACACACCAGTCTAACCACAGCCCCAACCGTGGGCTAGGGAGAAACAGTGGGTCTGACTACAGACCCCACTCACCAGTCAAAGCTTCTAGGGAACAAACACAGAAGGTACCCTTCAGTTTGATTTAATGCATCCCTGGAAAACATCTGGTCTGACCCAACTAAAGCCCAAGGTGGCCACATACTGGCCCATTAACAACACAGGGAACAAACCCTACCCAAAAGAGGCAAAGAGAGCCATTGCACATGACTGGACTAAAGGTAAATCAGGCTCAGCCACAATAATAGGGTACATGTAACACACATAGGAGACAGCCTGAAGCACCACGTTCTGGTAAACTGGGGGCATTGAACTGCAGGGCACAGGACCTCTTCTTCATAACTTCTTTAAAGAGCAGGAAATATAGCTGACTTTCCTAATATGCAGAAAGACACAGAGAGTAGACAAAATGAGGAGACAGGAATGTGTCCCAAATACAAGAATAGGACAAAATCACAGTAAGAGAGCTAAATGACACAAAGATAAGTAATATGTCTGATACAAAATCTGAAGTAAACATCATAAAGATACTCACTGAACTTGAGAAAAGAGTGGAGGACCTCAGTGAGACCTTCAACAAGGAGGTAGAAAACAAAACAAAACAAAAGAACCAGTAAGAGATGAAGAACTCAATAAATGAAATTTATTGGAATGAATAGACCAGAGGAAACATAAGAATAAGCAATGTAGAGGACAGAGTAATGGACATCAATGAAGTTGAACAAGAGAGAGAAAACATGATAATAAAGTATTAAAATAGACTAAGAGAACTCAAGTATAATAGACTAAGACTATAGACTAATAGACTATAGATAGACTAAGAAACCCTCAAGTATAATAACATTTACATTATAGGGATCCCAGAAGGAGAAGAAAAAGAGGGCAGAAAATTTATTTGAAGAAATAATAGCTGAAAACTTCCCAAATCTGGAAAAGGAAACAGAAATGCAGATGCAGGATACACAGAGAGCCCCCAACAAAATCAACCCAAGGAGGTCCACACCAAGACACACAATAATTAAAATGGCAAAAAGTAATGATAAAGAGAAAATTTTAAAAGCAACAAAAGAAAGCAGATACATACAAGGGAAACCCCATAAGGCTATCAGCTAATTACTCAGGAGAAACTTTGCCGGCAAGAAGAGAGTGGCAGGATATCTTCGAACTGCTGAAAGGAAAAAATCTGCAGCCAAGAATACTCTATCCAGCAAGGCTAACATTGAGAATAAAAGGAAAGACAGAGTTTCCCAGACAAACCAAAGTTAAGGGAATTAATCATCACTACACCAACCCTAAAAGAAATGTTAATAAAGGGGATTCTTTGAATAAAAGGAAAGACCATGAGCAGGAGTAAGAGAAGGAGGAAGCAAAAAAGCAGTTAGGTTAAGTATATCTATAAAAATCAGTCAAGGGATTTACAAAACAGAAGGATGTAAAGTATGACACCATATACCTAAAACATAGTGGAGAAGACTAAAAACCAGGTTCAAACTTAAGTGGCCATCAGCTTAATACAGACTGCTATATGCAGAAGATGTTATATATAAACCTAATGGTAACCACAAATCAAAAACCAGTAATACATATGCAAAGAACAGAAATGAACCCAACTATATCACTAAAGAAAGCTAGCAAACAGTGAAGAAAGAGACAAAGTGAAAAAAGGAACAGAGAAAAACTACAATAAAAGCCATAAAACTAGTAACAAAACAGGAATAGATGTCTGCCTATTAATAATTACTTTGAATATAAAGGGACTAAGTGTTCTAATCAATAGACAGAGAGTGAAGGAATGGATAAACAAGCCAGACCCACCTATATGCTGCCTACAAGAGACTCATTTCATACCTAGACACAGGCAGATGGAAGCGAAGGGATGGAAAGGCACTTACATGCAAATGGCAGTGAAAAGAAAGCCAGGGTGGCAACACCTATAACAGACAAAACAGATTTTAAAACAAAGACTGTAACAAGAGAGAAAGAAGGACACTAGATAATCGTAAAGGAAATAATTCAACAATAAGATATAACAACTGTAAATCTTTATGTACCCAACATGGGAGCCCCCAAATACATAAAGAAGCTAATAACAAACATAAAGTAATTAAGACTAATACAATAAAAATAGGGGACTTTAACACCTCATATCATCCAAACAGAAAATCAGAAAGGGAACAGTGGCTTTGAGTAACACATTGGACCAGATGGATTTAACAGATATATTCAGAACATTCCATCCTAAAAGAGGAGAATACACATTCTTTTCAAGTGCACATGCAACATTCTCCAGAATATTACATATTAGACCACAAAACAAGTCTCAACAAATTTGAAAAGATTAAAGTCAGATCATGCATCTTCCCCAACCACAACAAAAAATCTAAAAAGAATACAAATACATGGAAGACAAAAATAACATGCTACTAAACAAGAGTCAACAAAGAAATCAAAGAGGAAATCAAAAAATACAGAGACAAATGAAAATGAATGGTCCAAAAATTTTTGGGATCCAGCAAAAGCTGTATATGAGAGTTTATAGCAATACAAATCAACATCAGGAAGAAAAATCACAAATCAACTACCTAATTTTACACCAAAAATAGCTAGACCTTACACCAAAAGTAGCTAGAAAAAAAAAAAAGTGATGGAACACAATAATAAAGATCAGAGCAAAAATAAAATAGAAACTAAAAAAAAAATACAATAAAAAACAAACAATAGAACAGATCAATGAAAGTAGGAGCTGGTTCTTAGAGAAGATCAACAAAATTGATAAACCTTTAGCTAGACTCAAGAAAGAACTCAAATCAGAAATGAAAGAGACATAACACCACAGAAATATGAAGTATTATAAGAGAATATTATGAAAAATTATTCAACAAATTGGACAACCTAGAAGAAATGGATAGATTTTTAGAAACAAAAGCTCCCAACTGAATTAAGATGAAATAGAGAATTTGAAAGACTGATTACCAGCAATCAAATTGAATCAGTAATCAAAAAGCTCCCAACAGGGTGCCTGGGTGGCTCAGTGGGTTAAGCATCTGCCTTCAGCTCAGGTCATGATCACAGGGTCCTGCAATCAAGCCCCAGGCTGAGCTCCCTACTCAGAGGGGAGTCTGCTTCTCCCTCTCCTTCTGCCCCTCCACTTGTGCTTTCTCTCTCAAATAAATAAATAAAATCTTAAAAAAAAAAAAAAAACCTCCCAACAAACAAAAGTTTCGGACCAGATGGCTTCACAGGTGAATTCTACCAAACATTTAAAAAACAGTTAATACCTACCCTTCTCAAACTATTTCAAAAAAAAAAAAAAGGAAAGAAAAAGGAAAGCTTCCAAATTCAATCTATGAAGCTAGCATTACCCTGATACCAAAACCAGATAAAGACTACAAAAATATAGAACTACAAGAAAAGATGAACATAGATCCCAAAATCCTCAAGAAAATATTGGCAAACCAAATCCAACAATATATTAAAAAAATAATTCACCATGATCAAGTGGGATTTATTCCTAGGATGCAAGGGTGATTCAGTATTTGCAAATCAATCATCATGCTCTGTCACATCAACAAGAGAAAAGATAAAAACCATATGATCATTTCAATAGATGAAGAAAAAGAATTTGACAAAGTACAACATCCATTCAAGATAAACCCTCAACAAAGTAGGTTTAGAGGGAACACACCTCTCAACATAATAAAGTTCATATATGAAAAACCCACAGTGAACATCATACTCAATGGTAAAAAACTGAGAGCTCTCCACCTAAGGTCAGGAACAAGATAGGAGTACCCATTATCTCCACTTTTATTCAACATAGTACTGGAAGTCCTAGCCACAGCAATCGAGAATTAAAAGAAATAAAAGGCAGCTAAATTGGTAAGGAAGAAGTAAAACTTACACTATTTGCTGATGACATACTATATATAGAAAATAGACTCCACCACATAAATTACTAGAACTGATCAATGAGTTCTGTAAAATCACAGGATACAAAATCAATGTATAGCAATCTGTTTTCTTTCCATACATTAATAATGAAGTAGAAGAGAAATTAAGAACACCACTTACAATTGTACCAAAAAGAATACCTAGGAATAAACTTAACCAAGGAGGTAAAAGATCTGTCCTCTGAAAACTATAAAACATTGATAAAAGAAATTGAGGATGACATAAATAAATGGAAATATATTCTGTGCTCATACATTAGAAGAACAAATATTGTTAAAATGTCCATACTACTCAAAGCAATCTACAGATTTAATGCAATTCCTATCAAAATACCAATAGCACTTTTCACAGAACTGGAACAAACAATCCTAAAATTTGTATGGAACTGCAAAAGACGCTGAATAGCCAAAGCAACCTTGAAAGAGAAGAACAAAACTGGAGGTATCAAAATCCTAGATATCAATATATACTACAAGGCTATAGTAATAAAAACAGTATGGTACTGGCACAAAAATAAACACACAGAACAACAGAACAGAGAGCTCAGAAATGAACCAACAATTATATGGTCAATTAGTTGAGAAAGGAGGCAAGAATATGCAATGGGAAAAAACAGGGTCTTCAACAAATGGTGTTGGGAAAACTGGACAGCCACGTGCGAAAGAATGAAATTGGACCACTTTCCCACACCGTATGCAAAAAAATAAACTCCAAATGAATTAAGGACCTAAATATGAGACCTGAAATCATAAAATTCTTATAAGACAGTACAAGCAGTAAATTCTCTGATATTGGCCATAGCAACATCTTTCTAGTCATGTCTCCTGAGGCAAGGGAAATAAAAGCAAAAATAAACTATTGGAATTACATCAAAATAAAAAGCTTCTACACAGCAAAAGAAACAATCACCAAAACTAAAAGACAACCTACTGAATGGGAGAAGATACCTGCAAATGACCTATTTGATAAAGGGTTAGTATCCAAAATACATAAAGAACTTATACAACTCAATGCCAAAACAAACAACAACAAACAAAACCCCCAAAACCAAAACAAATAATCCAATTAAAAAATGGGCAGAAGACATGAACAGACACTTCTCTAAAGACATACAGATGGCCAACAGACACATGAAAAGACACTCAACATCACTCATCATTGGAGAAATGCAAGTCAAAACCATAATGAGATATCACTTCACACCTGTCAGAATGGTTAAAGTCAGAAACACAAGAAACAAGTGTTGGTGAGGATGTGGAGAAAAAAGCAACCCTCCTGCACTGTTGCTGGGAATGTAAACTGGTGCAGCCATTGCAGTAAACAGTATGGAGGTTCCTTAAAATATTAAAAATAGGATTACCATATGATCCAGTAATTCCACTACTGCGTATTTACCCCAAAAATATGAACACACTAATTTGAAAATATATATGTACCCCTATGTTTATTACAGCATTAGTTAAAATAGCCAGATTACAGAACCAGCCCAAGTGTTCACCGACAGATGAAGAGAGAAAGAATGTGTGGTGTGTGTGTGCATGTATATATATGTATGTATATATGTGTGTACATATGTGTGTGTATACATAATGGAATATTACTCAGTCATAAAAAGAATGAAATCTGCCATTTGCAACATGGATATAGAGTATAATGCTAAGTGAAGTAAGGCCGTCAGAGAAAGACAAATATCATGTGATTTCACTGCTATATGGAATTTAAGAAACATTCCAAAGGAAGAAAAAAAGAGACAAACCAAAAAACAGATTCTTAACTATAGAGAACACACTGATGGTCACTGGGGCGGGGGGGGGGGGGGGGGAGAGATAGGTGATGGGGATTAAGGAGGGCACTTATCATGATGAGGACTAAGTACTGTATAGAATTCCTGAATCACTATATTGTACACCTGAAACAGGGTTTGAATCTCAGCTCCTCTATTCAGGGGTTGTACAAGGTTAGCTGGGAAGTTAGCTCACCGCTCTGTATTCTCACCTGTTATGTTGAGATAATGGTAGTACCCACTTTGTAAGGTTGGTTTGGGAATCAAATGAGTCAGTATTTGTAAAGTATTAGAATGCCTGGCCCATAGAATGACTATGAAATGCAGCTGCTAGGGGCACCTGGGTGTCTCAGTCAGTTATGGGTCCGACTCTTGATCTCAGCTCAGGTCTTGATCCCAGGGTCACGAGTTCAAGTCCCACACTAGGCTCCTCCAAGCTACTATTCTTACAGGATGAACCAGACACACTCAGAAACCAGCCTCTACCAATTGGTTCCCTATTATTGGGAAGAAATAATGATAATTTAAAGTGTTGCATTTTCTATTATTTAAATGAAGATCTAGGGTTTTGCAATTTGGCTGTGGTCCAGCCAGGAAAGAGCGAACACATAAGCTTGCTACAATGGAGAAGAAACAAAGGAGCAAATGTCAACAAAATTAAGTGGAGGCATTTTCTATATCCAACATTCTAAAAATTCAAATTTCTTACTGAGTATGTAGGTCAGAGACAGTTGAAGAAGTGTAATTCCCCAGCTGTTTCCTGAAATCAGTATGTACCGCTGCTATGACAGTGGATGTAGGGAAAAAGAAGGAGCTCTGGAGTCAGAATTGGGTTTCAAATCCAAGTTACTAATGCCTCAGCCTCAGATTCTTCAGAGCCCCATAGCCCTGGCACTTAGCACCCATTCAAGGACTACGAGCTACTATTCTCCTTTCAATAAATATTCCCTGAATAAAGTCACTTGCCTAGTTTCACCTTGTGCTATTTGTTCTGCTTTCCCCCATAAATGCAATATAAAATTATTGCTCATTCCGCATATAAGTCAAATGAAAGCAAGCAGAATCCAGTGATGACTCATAAATTAGGTTTAAAAGGCCTAAAATTGGCCCACCTCCTGTGATGTTACCATGGAGCAAGATTCAGCTAACCAAAGATTTGTGGACTTTAATAGGGAAGTACAGGCCCTAGGTGCATCCTAACTTCCAAAGAAGCTTCTTTGACATGGTGATTACTTTGCCTAACAACATAAATGGGGAGATAAGAATGGGATTGGGATTCAGGATTTACCTGGAAAGTGCAGTTTTCTAAGCAGAGGACATTTTATGAAATAAGGTGTTCAATTAATTGGGGTATACCACAGAAGAGGGATTCCTTAAAAGAGTGGAAACTTAGGCAAAGGGCTTCAGTGGGGCTTCCAGATGATCTGATCAAGACAGTGATGCCTAAGCCTTGACCCAGAGAAAGGATGGGAAATAGACCAGAGACAAACAGAAGGGAATACAGAAATCACAGGCAAAGAGCTTCTGAGACAAAATTCAGGGACAGGACTCGGCTTGTGCGTATGCCACTCAGCCAGAGGAGGAACAAAAATTCCTCTTCTAAATTAAAGGCTAAACAGCTCCCAGCTGTAAATAAATAGAAATGGATGATTTATTTCTACATTATTTGCCAACTCATTTCTCTTCCATAGAAAGGAAAATTGTCTGCTCTTGATCTTTATGTATTTTCTGAGAGGCCAAAAGAGAATCTCTATGTAAATTCTCTGATAAGAATCATAAACAGCAGCATGGCAAACAGAAGCAGGCACAAATTAGTAATTCCAGATTAGAACATATTTCAGCCATCTAAAAATTTGTTTTCCAATTAACACTCTCTAATTTGCATAACAAAAAGGAAGCATCTACTAGACTCAGCTTTGGAAGCAACTACAGATTTGTTTTTCTTCCAGATGACAGGATATAAATCAGAGATTATATAATACAGGTTAACTTAATGCTATAAAAAAAGGGAAATGATGTTGCCCAAAGCGCATGTACACGCCATTGTCTCCTAATCATTTATCTGCCTAGGGCAAAATATGGCCCTCGCCAGCTAAATCCAGCTCTCCAGTCAGCTACCTCTTTTTTTGAATAAAGTTTTATTGGAACACAACTACACCCATTTGCGTGTGTGTGTGTATAGAATGCCTGACCCATAGAATGACTATTAAAATGCACACACACATATATATACACACACACATACATACATATACACACGCACACACACACACACACACACACACACACTCTGTGGTCGCTTTCCTGCAGGTACCATGCCAGATTGTAGTCACTACCCAGACTGTATGGCCCTGAAAGCCTAAAATATTTACCATGTGGCTCTTCCCAGAAAACGCCTGTTCATTCCTATCCTAAATTGTTGCATAGATATTTGCCATACTTTAGTTGTGAAGGGAGAAGGGATAAAACCTCTAACTCAAATGACATACAAAATGTGGCTAAAAGAAGCAAATGAAAGGCTACTCACTAAGTCTCCTCTTTAAGTCAAATTCTAGTGTAGTCACATTGTGTCTAGGAATTTGGTGGATGGTAACTACAGCCACTAGGTAAGTATACCTTACTGAAGCCCGAGAACCAATTTGGTCCTAGAAACACAAATAAAGAATAATCTTTATCCAAAACCAGTAATGAAAAAAAAATAAAACTCTGTATAACTGTCATCATTCCACGTGCTACAAACAGATACTGAGTTCACACACAAAGTGGGTTTTTCTGTATATCTCACCTCTCAGTACAATCTGTTAGTATCCCCTTCATTGAAAGTTACAGTTTATTCTAAAGAAACTCCTAGAAAGATTCCTACCTTTATAATATCCAATACTGATTCACAAACTTAAATAATTTCTCAGTATTTTAAGGCAGAATGATAAGAGTCTTAATCATTTCTTTATTGTTTCTTTTTCAAAAAACTCTTGGAAGAATAGAAAACTGGAAGATGGTGAAAAACAAGCTCAGTCTTTAAAACTGGGTTCCTTTTTTAGGAGATGTTGGTCAAACGACTTTATTACTTAGATCTAAGAGACCCTTAAGCGTTCTATTTTTAACTTTGGGTTTAGACAATTACCCAAATTGTCTTCTTCCATCCCTCTGGAAAATACAAAAAAGCTAGAAAATACACTGATCAAAACTGAGCATCCGTCCTTTCAAGCTTATATTCTACTCCATGAAATACAGACAGGTAATATAAGAAAACAAATCTATGAAATATTCACACTGTATGAATTTCATTAGAGAAATATGAAAACATATTAAATATGCCAAATATTCAATTTTCACCAAAATATATGTGAGACTTTGAAGCTGATGACTATAATCCGAAATTATCAAAAGTTCAAAATATAAAGCTGTCAAGTTCAAGAAAGCCTTAAAATCAGCTAGATTTATGGCATAAATCCCGAGTCTCATTCTGGTTCTATCCTCTCAATGTTGATGGAAAAAGAGGGAATTAGCAGCAGGTGCCTGCCTATAGGCAAGGAGGGGGAGAATTCCATAAGTTTCCTTAACAACTGAGCTGAAGAAGGAAACAGCCAGGAAAACAAAACAAAATTGCAAAACATGAATGCCAAAGAGAGCTATATCGAATTATAAAAATATTCACTGACAGAAGATACATTCTGCATTTACTAACAGCATATTTGCAAACATGTGAATACAGAAAAACCAAAAACAGATGACTAAGGGTAAGTAGAGAACCTTAAGGATCAATGGCAGAACACACAGCAGAATTAGCTGTGTAGGAGGCAGCTCAGAGGAAGTGATAGGTAAGAAACAGCAGCTGGGTTATTGCAATAGAACTGAGCAATTCAGGAGATGGATGGGTATCAAATTCACTTTTCAGAAGTATTCTTCACACCACTCTTATGGTCAAATAACTACATTAGAAATCACTGTTAACTCATGTTAAATCTAACATCACAGACTTCCAGTTCTTTCATCCATACACATTCATGTGACACTTACTTATTAAACACCTATTATTACCCATAGAGCACTTATTTATCAAACATTAGCCATAATAGATATGCACCATCATTCCAGTTTTAGATCCCATGACTACCACATGCTGAAGTCTATCACAGACTGCATTAATGGTCCCCATTCTCCATACCTCTCTGCATCTATACCATTTGCCAAGTAACTTTCCAGTTCTTCTTGCTAAAGGAAAAGTGCATTTCCTTGCCCTTTTATTTTGTTCTCTACTTACGTTAATTGCTTTGGCCAGTGGATGTTAACTGACAGGATGTAAGCAGAGGCTTAAAATGTGTGTGCGTATGTATGTTTCTGCTTGCCTTGCACTTTCCTTTGCCATAATAATAGTATGCCTCTGCTAAATTGCTGCCCCGAGGATGAGAGACCCATGAAGGAGACACACACTAGCAGATCCACATTATGAAGCAAAGCCGCCCCAGCCAACCCACAGGTCCTTGGGAATAAATGATTATTTTTTAAATCCACCAAGTTTTGAGTTGTTTTGGGATATATCAGTATTGTGGCAGTAGCTAATTAGAACATAATCCAACCACTCCCCTTCATTCTGCTTTAAAATCCTCCAAATACGTTATTTCCTCTGTCTATATTTCTGCTAGTCTCCTGCGTAAAATATCCTTTACCACTTTCATATTCAAAACATTTTCCGTTTTCAGGACCTAGCTCTAGCACAACTTTTCCAGGGAGATGTCCTCAGCGATTGAAGTAATAATGCACAAAACTATCACTATCACTCTTATGCTACTTGAAGGCTAGAACCCAGACAATAATTAATTGTTCAATAAACCAGTGGTTCTCAGTCTGGAAGATTCTGGGTACCTTGAAAAGAGTGCTCAGGTACCTGGGACATGATGCCCTTTTCTTACTCTTTGCCCAACTACAACACAACTCCTCAGCATTTCACAAATCAGAATCATTCCTAATGTTACCTCTGAGAGCTACCATAGGCTATCTTCCTATTTTTGCCTTACAAACATAAAAGCCTCCTCTATCATTTACTTAATATTTTCCTTTAAATGAGTTTTCTTTTTTTTTTTCTAACTAAATGTACTAATAGAGAAACTTCAAAATTGAAAAAAGGTCATTTGTCATAATGTTCTCTATGGTAATACTATTAATTAATGCCCTAGCAAAGTGCCTTGAAAATAATCAGGTGTACCGCTTACAATCTTCCTCAGAATGAGGAGGGGAGGGGGCAGTGCTCTCAGTGATTCCAAATAGTTAATCTCATATGTTCAACTTGCAAACTCCTTGAGAATGAGGATCAAATCTCCTTAAATACTTGGTAATTGGGGCCTAAGACATGGACCAAAAAAACAGCAAAAGTGTGAAATAAAGGAAATCCTTATTAGAGAAGTAGGACCATGATAAAACAGTAGCACTTCCTGTACCAGGTCACTAACCATTTTTAGGTAACTCATATTAGTGTCTAAGAACTCAACGTGACCAGGTAACATGTTATTACTCCTTCAACCTGGAGTCCATTAACATGGCTTTGGGTGAATAAGGGTCAGGATGGGAGAAGAGGAAGGTAAATACTCGGATATGTTACACATTCTTTACAATGAAAAGGGCATGGGCTTTAAAGAGGGAGGATTCAGATCTGAATCCCAATTCTATGAGAGTGACCTTGGACAAATCTATGACCTCTACAAATTTGTTTCTGGGTCCGCAAAACAGAGACAGTAGTACCTGTTTCATAGTGCTGTGGTGAAATAAACAACAGAAGTAAAATTACAGCAGAGAGTCAGACTCATACTCAATAAATACCTACATAGCCTCTGTCCACCTCCATTATAAAAAGGCAAAGGATGAAGGGATTCTCAGGGCCACACTGTTAGAAGTTCTCAGATAGGACTGAGGCACCAGAAGTTATTCATTTTATAAGAGTCAATGAGGACTGAATTGTGTAAGACTGTTGAATCACAGACCTGTACCTCTGAAACAAATACTACATTATATGTTAAAAAAAAAAAAGAAGAAGAAGAAGATAGCAGGAAGGGAAAAATGAAGGAGGGGGCGGAAATCGGAGGGGGAGATGAACCATGAGAGACTATGGACTCTGAGAAACAAACTGAGGGTTCTAGAGGGGAGGGGGTGGGGGGATGGGTTAGCCTGGTGATGGGTATTAAAGAGGGCACGTACTGCATGGAGCACTGGGTGTTATACGCAAACAATGAATCATGGAACACTACATCAAAAACTAATGATGTAATGTATGGTGATTAACATAACATAATAAAAAAAAAAGAGTCAATGAGGATTTGATAAGAGGGAATCAATTATGAAAAACATATGCCTTTGTGCCTCCCATACTGCAAGCACCAAAACCGCTATCAAGTCCTTGGTGCAGTCATTTTCAAAGTGCAAAGAATTTGCATCGAAAACATCAGGGAATCTTTAAAATGGAGATTCCGGAGTCCCACCTGCAGTCCACTAAATCCTGAATCAGCATTTGCAACAAGTTCTCTGCATACGATTATGAACTTGAAGTGTGTGCATCACTGCCATTGTGACCTTTAATAAAACTCTTAAGGAATCTAGAGTATTTGCCAAAGGCGATACCTCTTGGCTTTGGGGAAAAGGCAGTATCAGGCAAGACTGTTACCTACAATGGGGTCTCTTATTGCATCTTGCATCAATGACCCTGCCACTAGGGGGAAAAAACACATTTAGATCATTAAGGCCAAGGAAATGGAGTCTTGGTGCCACGGACACTGCTAGTTTAGTGCCAAAACCTTAGGTAGATTTAATTTTATTCTCACCTAGGAGCTCATTATGCCTGGATTTACTGTTAAAGACTTCTCAATCCCGGAAATTCCTCATTCCTACTGCCACTCCTTACTGGGGTTTTTAAACACAGAAACACAGGAGTTGAGAAGGTTTTAGTTAAGATCCACATTATCAGAAATTCACATTGGTGTTGCCGACTGAACTTTTGATGGATGACAACACAGAGAGGGCCCCTTCCTGGATGGGATGCATCGACTGGATGGGACACAAATGTAGGCAAAGTGCAGAAGGATACCAGGCTCACCTCTTTCTCCTTTCTAAAGAAACCTTCATTGTTCCTCAACTTCATGAGGTGATTTCAGTGGAATCAAATTTAAAGGTCTCAAAATGCTATCATGACCACTCCAATTCCACAGCCATCACTAACTGGCTCACTACTGGCATGACTCAGCAGGAAGCTGTCAAACAATAACACTGTGTGCTCCAAACCTCAGGTGGGCTCACAGCCAGCTTTTTAGAGTCCCCCTGTGGTTTACAAATGTAACTGTTGCCTCATTTCCAGCATCCCCCATGAGGAAAACAAAGAGACTCTTGAGACAAGCATCTCTGCAATCACCGCAATCCCACTGTCTTGAAAATGATCTCATCTCTCCTCATGGGAGAAATAAATTTTACTTCACTGTAACAACTTAAAATTAAAAAGAGAGAGAGAGAGAGAGAGAGAGAAGTTACTGAAATTCTGAACTTGATGGTGCAGAAAGTTCCCAGACAGCAAAACTTCATGATATCTCCACTTAGGGAGCACATATAATGTGCCAGACACAGTGTCCTAAGTTGCTTTACGTGCATTAACTTGTTTAATCCTCACAGCCACCATGAAAAAGATGAAGAAACCTTCATCTCTACCATCTATTCCCTTTCAATGTAAATATGGAGGCCTGAAATAAGCAAGAAGGAAACAGTAGGGTATTCTAATGGGGGATGGGAGATTCTTTAGCAGCAAAGATCTAGAAGCTGGAGTAAATATGGTAGGGTAAGGTAAAGATTAAGGAATGGAAGCCATGCAGGAAAACATGGGAGTTCAGGTTAGATGGGCACAAAGGATCAGTTGACTAAAAATCCTGAATACCAACCTTGCAAACCAGAATTAGCCTGCACAAAGCCCAAGTTTTTCCATTGGCTGTGCCAGCAGTCATCCCCAGGAGGAGATCTGTTCACACTAGGTTCTAATATTTAAATGTGTCCAAAGATAAAACACCATTGAGGAACTATATGACAATCCCCTTGTCATGATGATCTGAAGCTTCTTCCACAACCTAGCTTCAGAGCAGTTACCCTGTCATCAGTCCGTCTGTGGAGAAGCTAAATGGAGAAAGACTGATTTCTATCTAGCAACCCATTTTTCACCTTAAAGATGAGTAAAGCATAACTTTAAAACCAGCACTGTCACACATTATTTCAGTAGATTACTTTTGAATTTTAAATTGGACCAATTAAGGACATTTTCTACCTGATTAAAATTCATCACCAATTTGAACAGGAAATATTCACAGTGATTAAGTATGCTTTGCCCCAAATCCCTTCTCCTATCTCTTTGTATCAGGATATAACATATGTGCCTTCACAATAAAATTGAGCTCTAACACAGACTCTCGAGTTAGAGAAAAAGAGAGAGAGCGCAAATATGAAATTGAAGAGTGGTTAGCAATGAAAAATCCAGCCATGCAGAAAGGCCCAGAAACCAAATACCAAGATGTCATCTACAGGTGCTAATGGGCTACTGGCTCACAAAGCCACCCAGAATGCAGAATTGATAGGAAAGAGCTAAGGAAATAGGAAAGTTCTTTTAAAAATGAAAGAAAGCCAGGGTAATCCTGCTTCCAATTTTAGACAGCAACTCCATAATTTCTTGCAAAATATTCCACTTGTAGCCTGGAGCAGGATTTTCAGACATGGTGCCAGGATGTTATTGGTCCAGGCATGGCCCGTTTGTATGGGAGACAAGTAACAAGTGATTTGCAACTACTCATAATTCAGGCACAGAAGTTTTAGAATGATTTATTTCTTGACTGTCAATAAGAATAGATTCAAGTTGATCCTAATTATAAGTTCCCCCTCATTCACCTGCCTTTCAGTTCTGGAGAAGGAGGGAAAGAAGTGGAGTTAGATTACAGGGATTAATTACACGCAATCTGCTGCCTTTCCTGTCTACTCTGCAGCCCATATTGAGAAATCATAAATGATGTGGGGTTGTAGCTAATTTCCGCACACCCAGGGAATTTATTCATGTGAACAGTAGCACACAAAAAAATAAATAAATAAAAATAAGAACAGTGGGTCTCAAGCAGTCTCCCAATTTAAATGGATAAAATGAATTGTTTCTTTCTCCTTGCTCTTCCAAGCTCCCCACATACCCACGTGCTTTACCACAACTATAGCAATTTTTCTCCTTCCTTCCATCCGCATTTGCTGTCCTTCCCTTCCATTTTTTGAGATAGAGAATGCATTTAACCAATGAGTCTATAATTTGCAAGGACAAATAGTGATCCAGACCATCTGATTACTTCAATTTGGCATCAAGATGTAGCTATTTTTCAGTTATCTACCGTGTACGCCACACACCACCTAGAATGGTGCTAGATGCTAAAGGGGATGGGGAAGAATGACTCTGAATACTGTAAGACATAGTGTTTGCAAGCCATCATAAATATTTTATGGGAAATGCGGAATTTAATAAACAAGGACTCTTAGGCTAGTTAACTGTCCATCCTTTAACTCTCAGATCAAGCATTGCTTCCCCAGGGAAATCTCCCCACAGCCTCTTCTTGTCCCACCCTGTGACCAGTCAGCTGAGTGGAGAGTTGGTTAAGCCTGCTGATTTTAAAGCTGCTGGATGGAGTTAAGTCCCACTGAATACCTATCTTGTGAAAATATGATAAATCTAGCCAAAATGTTATAGTTAGGAGCTAAAAGAATCCAAAGGAAGGCATCTCAATATTCTTAACCTTTACAATCTACGTTAGCCAGAGTCACATTTTTTTTTCATAGAAAGTGAGAAGTTTGGGGTCATATTCACTAATCTTGGCCGGGAAGTTCTGGCTAGTGGTCTGTGTAATAATTATGTCTACTGCGACATGGCAGGTACTCTTCTAAATGCTTTACTTACATTTATTTAGTCCTCACATGATTCCAATGAAGTACTCATGTTCTCCCTACGTTACACACAAGGGAACTGAAGCATTGAGTGGATAACATACTTGGCCCAGGGTCATCTGGCCAAAAAGATTTGAAGCCAAGACTTGAATCCAACAAACATCAGTCCAAGTCCCTCCTACCCCTGAGTCCCTGCTTTTTCCCTATGGTACACCACCCAGAATGAGTAGATCTGGGACATGGGGAGAAATTGCTGAAAAGGGCCAATCTCAGTTTCATAGGGTCTTCAGGCTAGAAAACCTGATGGAGGACATCACTGCTCTCTCCTGGAGTGATGAGGAAAGATTTCATGAAGAAATAGAACTCATGTTGGGTATTAAAGTGCAGGAGGGTTTTGATAAGTAGGGAGAGAAAGTGTCATTCTCCTTGTGACAAAGTACATAAACTGTTGAACTAGAAAAAGAATGTGAACGTGCTTTGTAAATCTGAGAGAACGGTACATACTTAATTTTAGGCAAAACAGAACTGGGAGTTAGATTCATATTTCCAGAAAATCTGCCAAAGTGTCTATAATTTACCTTTTCCCTCACTGGCGTCTACAGTGAAGCTTTAAATTTATCCCATCTGCCTCCTACTGTCAAAATAACTCATCTAAACAAGGATGCCTTGAACACTATGTGTCTCCTACCACAGACTTGTTCTGCACACATCTTTCTGAGAAGTTGTAGGTAAATCAAATTTTTGCAAATCTAATCAAATTTGAAATTCATGGGGGGAGCTATTTAGAGATATCCCATAGTGAGTTCTCTCGTAAAGGGAATTTAATACATTAATAGAGAAAATCACACTCTATAATCCCCCTTGTTTCTAAACCTGAACTTGTTTTCTGAGAACGCTCTATCAAATCAAGGCGAAGTGGCATCATGCACATACATGAGCACGCGCGCTCACACACACATACACACAAACCTGTCAATGAGTCAAGTCTTATAAGCCCCCGTGAACTGCCAACATTAAAAAATACCTAGTTTTCCTCACCCTTGTTATGCAGAAATATCTAGGTTAAGCTACAAACGGTCTTTAAAAGGGAATTATATAAGAGTTACATTTTTGAAAATGTGCAGAAATTGCCTCAGCCATCACCGTGTACCTAAAGCATTTGGCACAATGTGTGGCATATGCTAACTACTCTATAAATGGTCTTCTTTATAGTAAGATCATTATTAAATAAAGATAATAGAAAAAAAGGGCTTAACAAAAAGGCCCTGAGACCAATTCCTCAGGAAAGGACAGGACACACCCAGGTAGGATATGAAAGCAAAACTATTTGGGGGGTAATACCTGAAATACTGGCTATTTTCTCAAAACTAAGGAGAACCGTCTGTTCCTGGGGAAGGAGCATGTTATCACCTGACAGAACACATTGCAAATTCAGGCTTCTATCATTTAACTTGGGGCTCAGCTGGTCCCACCAGTCCACACAGGAAAGAGAAGACAAGAAGCCATGCCAAAACTACTGTGAGCTAACAAGCTTGAGCCGAAACAGCATTCTTCTGGTCCACTGATCTGGTACTGTCCTGCAGAATGGCTACTAGTTAAAATCTAATAAGGAGTCTAGAATTGTAGATTCAGAAGGAGCTGAAGAGACATATAGGCTGGATGAGACATTAATGACTCTATGGTGCTCAACAGGTAGGTCTAAAAAAAAAAAAAAAAAAGCCTTTGGGGTGTAATTTTAAAATGCCTTTCATAGCAGTGATGGTTGAAAATAAATCTGAAACACGATTATTTGGATCTTTGAAAACCAGATCATCATAAAGCACATTTTACCAAGTTCAAAGGAAGTTCAGAAACACGCAAATGTAATCTCAATTGCCAGAGTCAAAAGAAAAATTTTCTTTTCATTTTAATAAAAATATCTGACTAAAAAATGATCAGTGTCAACGCAATAACAAAGCATTAAGGGGGACTGATCTAATTTGGAGAAAAATTGGGAGAGGAAACGCAGGGAGGAGCATCAGAAATCCACTGCCCCAGAAGAGACCTGTGGTATTGAATTTAATATGGAGAACTTCCACTTTGGACCCCGAGAAATACCTTACAGTAATAAGGTAGGTTTCTCAAGGAAAAAGTTACAGCTGCATATAGATCACGGATTCAGAAATGCAAAGGAACCCACATCTCAGGGGCTTTAGACTATAAGGCAGAAGTTAGACTAAGAAAACTACTTGTCCAAGAGTTGTAAGCAGCTTATGTAAACACCCCAAAATAGAGAAAATCCATATGGCATTAAAAATGCTAATAATGTAGGAACACCTGGGTGGCTCAGTCTGTTAACTGCCCGACCTGATTTCCGCTCAGGTCATGATCTCAGGGTCATGAGACTGAGCCCCACTTCAGGCTCTGTGGCGGGCATGGAGCCTGCTTAGGATTCTATTTCTCCTGCTCCCTCTGCCCCTACCCCCTCCCTCTCCCTCTCTCAAAAAAAGCTAATAATGCATAGAAATGCTCACATTTTGAAGTGAAAAAAGCAATTTCTAAAAGGATCTATAAAGATTTCATTAAAAAATATACACTAATGTTTATTTTGTACATAGAAAGGAATAAAAGTATACATACCAAAAAGTTAACAGTTATCTCTGGCATAAGTTAATAATACCTCTGTATACATAAAAGTATACACACCAAAAAGTTACCGGGTACATTAAAGTTTATGTACCAAAAACGTTGACATTTTTGGGGGGGCAGGCTTATAGATCAATTTTGCTTTCTTCTTTATATATACATTTATATTATATCCAAGTTCTACAGTAAGCATGTATTTCTTTTAGGATCAGAAAAATATAAAACTGTACAGCTTAAAAATGTACCATTTGTTAGGAATTTTCCAGAAACTGATACCAAAGTTTAGAAAGATCATTCTATTAGTAGAATGAGGAACTACAGAAAACATGATGCTTCAGAATATCAGGAAAACTTTTTGAGGGACAGCCATAAGGTCAAGGCTGGATATGTTTGAATCCACCGGTGAAAAATAACCTGACCCAAGTCCTGATGAATAGGCTGTACCTACCTATAAAGTGGTCTTTAAAAAGTATGTATATGCCCAAATCTGCTGTTTAACATTTTGGTCAATGATTTACATGGATATCTAAGTTAAGTTATACTGATCAGATAT
Source organism: Halichoerus grypus (assembly GCF_964656455.1). Lineage (NCBI taxonomy): Eukaryota > Metazoa > Chordata > Mammalia > Carnivora > Phocidae > Halichoerus > Halichoerus grypus. The sequence continues at coordinate 36,430,559 of NC_135722.1, forward strand.
ACACATGACAGATAACATGTTAGTAAGGAGAGGAAGTATTAGATAATAGGATTTAAATCTAAAAGGATCATAGCAGGTCAAGAGGATGGAGATTAGTGCACAAAATGCAGTTATGTATAGGCAAATGCAAATTTGTTCATTTCTGTCTTTAAAAAACAATTGCATGGGGCACCTGGGTGGCTCAGTCGGTTAAGTGTCTGCCTTCAGCTCAGGTCATGATTCCAGGGTCCTGGGATCAAGTCCCGTATGGGTCTCCCTGCTTAGGGTGGAGCCTGCCTCTCCCTCTGCTGCTCCCCCTGCTTGTTCTTTCTCTCTCTTGCAAAAATAAATAAAATCTTTAAAAAAATAAAATAAAAACCAACTGCATGTATGCTATGTAAATACATATACATATATATACTGACACTCATTCAACAAAGTATTTAAAACTTACAAAAATACAGTAAATTTAAAAGGAGAGTATTATATATTAGGCAAATATGACAGAAAACAGATACAATTTGTTTAAAGGAGAAATAGGTATATATTGTTGCACAGAACTGTGACATAAATGTGGATCTGCTTTCAGGCCTAGTTAAATTTCAAATTATATCTTCAAGGTGTTCCCTGTCTCTATTTTTCTCTCTCTCTCCTATTTTTGTTTGCCTGTTTCTATTTGCATATCAACCTAATTCTCTTACCATCTTCTCAATGATTTAGGAGAGTACCACGTGGAAGGAAATATGGCCACCAGAGGTACTAAGCCTACAACTTTGCAGTTATGAACCAAAAAGACAAGAAGTTTTTACAACATCTTCAACATAGGTGGTTACGGATTATTCTACCAGGTCTGGCTTGGATAAAATGCCCACCTATGTGGCCAAGGGTCAGACCAGTTACATGATTATCTCATGCCAAAAAGTGACCAAGAAATTATGATTGGCATGAATGAAGTAAGGGAGGGGTTCTCCAAAAATACTAGGATAAAGGAATAGAAGAGTTCAGACAGAATAAAACTTCAATTAGCGTAACTTACCACACAATAGAAAATTATAAACCAGGGCGCCTGGGTGGCTCAGTTGGTTAAGCGACTGCCTTCGGCTCAGGTCATGATCCTGGAGTCCCGGGATCGAGTCCCGCATCGGGCTCCCTGCTCGGCAGGGAGTCTGCTTCTCCCTCTGACCCTCCTCCCTCTCATGCTCTCTGTCTCTCATTCTCTCTCTCAAATAAATAAATAAAATCTTTAAAAAAAAAAAAAAAAAAAAAGAAAATTATAAACCAAACCTTATGTTCTAATGTGAAAGGAAATAAGAGTATGACAATAGTCAAGTCAATAGTAACATCAGCTACAGAAATGCATACCACAGAGTCCTGCATAGTTACTATGTGTGAGCCAAAATGTAGCTGGTAAGCTTCCCAATACTCAAATGAAAGGGAAAAACAGACATTTACTGGATACACAACATCATAAAATAAGAATAAGACACCTCTTCAAGAGAGCATCAGCTTTTTTCCATTTTGATACTGTAACATGAGAAAAAAAAATTCTCTCCCCAATCTTCATAAGAAAAAAGTACTATGTGTGGTGCCTTGAACAACATCTTTAATAACATCCCCACTATAGAAACAAGTTTCGCTTGGTTATTCCCTATTGCAACCCTCAGTGTTGGTTACTGGTAAAAGCCCAAACACCACTTGATAAAAGCAGTTCTATAAGGGGAAAAAATAAGCACCAAGGTCCCAATAGACATTGCTGCAAATGAGCTGGCAAGATTAAAAGGTATAAATTAGAGCATTTGGAATGATGGATGGGCTGAATATCCTTCAGGCCATCCTGAGTTTTTGATAAGAATTATATAATAGTCGTGTCAAGGTTTTCTCTCTCATCAGAATTCAGAGAGTGGATATACTGCATCACCAGTAGAGAAGTGAATCATACCCTCTGACAAATATTTGGGAAGAAGGCAGCAATAAAGTTCCCTGGCAAGTCTCATGGAATGTAACCAACGCAAATGCCTGAGTGGGCAGCTGACCGCCTCACAAAACCTTCGTCAAAAAACAATTCTCTGCCTATTTCAACACCAAAAAAGATGACTCATTGAAAAGTACGCATAATTTTACAATTTTGATGGCTATAAAACTTGATAGCAGCACTTGAGAAAAATACTTCGGAGTTTTAATATAAGTTCAACTAAAAGCAAGAGGTCAGAGATATTAGGAGTATTTAAGAGAATTACAGTATCTAAAACAAGGCAGAGAAAGTTCCCTTTCTATGGACAATGAATAGTACTGGAGATACCACTGGGCACAGTTGAAAATAAACTAGAGCACATTAACTGATGCGTCATAGGATGGTGAGGAAAGTCAAAATCTTGATAAGAAATGGATGAAAAGAAATTAGAGAAATTTAAAGAAAATAAGATATAGGAAGGGAGGAGGGAGTGATAGCTGTCTTCAACAACTTGAAAGAATATTATATATAAATTAGACTCCAAGAAATGGAACTGGTATCTGCGTATCTGGGTCAGATGAGTTTAAAAATACCATCTCAATATAAAAAGAGAGGAGTGTTCTAATGGTCAGACATGTCCAAAGTTGAAATGGAATGCCTGGGGAGATAGTAAATTCCATGTCACCAGGGTTGTTAAGGCTGAGATTGGATGGCCATTTGTCAGAGATAATCTTTTAATTTCTTTCCAACACAGATTTTTAAAGATTTAGGAGGCCATTCATTTTTTACTTTATACTTATTAAACACTAATTATGTTCTTACACATTTTTCTACATGCTAAGACTCTAACACGAATAAGACCGTTAGTAAGATCCTTCTCTGCAGTATTAAGTAAATGAGCTACAGTTTTACAGATTTTGATGAATATAATAAAGGAAATAAATAAAGGATAATGTAGAGTAACTAAGTTTGGGTGGAAGGTAGGTAGAACGCACCATTTGGTCTATTCTAGGGAATTACTCAAAAGAAGGGTATTTTAAGAGGGCAATTTTAAGCTAGGATCTAAAGAAGAAGAAACCAGCCATGTGAAGTGCGGGAAATAGGCTCCCGCACAGAGGGAATAGCTAGAGCAAATGTCCTGAAGTGAGAATGAGCTAAACATGTCCAAGGAATAAAAAGATGACCAACACAACTGAAAAAATAATGAACAAGGGAGAAGACTCAAAGTCAGAAAGAGACATATTAGTATCTTTGGGGGAAGATGTAATGAGTATTTGCCAATTGCCAACCTCACAATCAAGCCATTCCCTCCTTTCTAACAATATACTAAACTATGTTCTTGGGGTTTGGGAAGAATTGATCCAGTAGCCACTCCAGGAAGGGGCTGTGACTGGCTTAAAGTCAACTCTAATGCTCCATCACATTGTCTACAGTTTTTGTGGAAAAGCATAGGACCCAAGTCAATTAATTTAGACCAACAACACTTAATCCTAGTACTTCTGTATGAATTGTTTCAAAGTAAAATCCCTCTCTCCTCTTAGGACTTAAAACTGAAAGACAGGTGGCTAACTCACAGACATTTTCAGAGCACAAAGAGAGGTTTAGTCTCAGATTGGAGGCAATACTGTATTACTGAAGCCAAGAAATGGAGAAAAAGAAAACTACTCATGATAATATCATTGATTCACTAGGTTAACACTTTGAAAATCAGTACCATGTCTGGACTTTCCAGTTGCTTGAGTCAATACATCTCCTTTGTTGTTTAAGTCAGTGTGAGTGGCTTCCTACTACTCAATATATAAAGATCCCTAATTAATATACAATGTAAAGTATTTCAACATTATCCTACAATAAGGGAAGCAACTGATGACTTTTAAGCTTGGGACAGAATGATTATATTAACATTTTTATTTTTTAAGCTACTCTAAAAGTCTCTTTCAAAAGAATTCCATCTTTTTTATACTGTGTCCAAGTGATATATTTTATTTATTCTTTCATCTGTACATTTATCATGTTTTATATTGCCATATCCTTTTTCTTTCATTTGATTAAAAGTTTTGGCATAAACTCCTAAATGGATGATGGTGCTATTCATAGAAACAGTAAAGACTGGAGAAAAAACAAAAGTTTGGGAGGAATGCAAGAGCTCACTCATGGACGAGACAAGTCTGAAATGCTTATTAGATATTCAGGCAGAATTGTCAATTTGACTCTTGGATTTAGAAGATTAGATCCTAAGAGAGGGTTCAAAATAGGAGGTATAAATTTTGAAGTCATCAGCACATAGAAAGTCATTAAAGATGAACTACATGAGATCACAAGAGCGAGGAGGTCCCTATTATTACTCCAAGGAATGGACATATCCCAGGCCATAGACCTCAGAAGTTTGGAATGAAGAACAGAAAACCACAGGACACACCAAAGGCAATCAAAGTGAAAATCATTACAGGGAAGGGTCTGCCTCTGATAATAGCATCAAGAGACCATTAGCTAGAAAATACTGTAATATCTTCTGAAGTCAAACTTCTAAAATTATTAACAACTCAACACAAATAGAACTGCTTTATCAATGGGATGCCATAAATCAAATGAACTTGATCAATTATTTGAAATAAAGAATCAAGGCCCTATGAGAAGGAAATGTCAGTGAGAAAATAATGGAGCAGAATGGGAATAAGAAAATAAAAAGGTCCCAGTGAGGAATGTTTACTAAAGATGAAATCATCTAGAGAAGCACCAAGAGATAAGACATAGGTACGATTCCTCATCTCTGATTCCACTTGCATCCCATGTAGTGGCTTTATAATGGAAACAGAGTACAACACTTTACAACGAGGCACAAACCAGAGGATTTCAGATCTCCTTCCATCTTCTTGACAAGAATCCATCACAGCAGGAGATTCTGAATGCTCTCTGAAGAACAAATGTACGTTTTAGACTTTACTCTATTTTTAAAAGCCAAAATGACTAATGCATTTTTATAGTACCACGATTTCCTTCAGAAGTGGGGTCAACAGGGAGATTTTGAATAAGACATAAAAAGCATGGTCTCTAGCGCATGCAGCAATAACAGGCGCAAACAGCACTTGGCTAATCAGGTTGATGAAACTCTCCCACAGTTATCTAAGCGGACAGTCACAATCTCAGATTAGACTGTGAAGCCTGAGTAGAAATGTTGTGTGTAGAATTCCGGGACTCACACGGTTGTCCTAATATCCAACTAATTTATCTTCTCTAGCCATTTTATCCTCTTAAATTCCACAAAGTATTTAAGCAACCTTGTTTCTCAGACCTCTTACAAAGTAGAGTGTATAGAATATAACGAAAAAGTCCATAAATGAAAACTATTTACAACTGATATCTACTTGAAATCAACCCTTTTATCCGTCTGCTATAGTTGCCATGAGAAAATACCACAGATGGAGTAGCTTAAATAACACATTTATTTTCTTTCAATTCTGGAGGCTGGAAGTCCAAGAACAAGATCCTTACAGGTATAGCTTCTCTCGAGGACTCTCTCCTTGGCTTACAGATAGCCACTTCCCCCAGTCTCCTCAAATGGCCTCTTCTCTTGGAGCATGCACTACGGCTGGCCCTTCTTCTTCTCATCAAAACACCAGTTCTTTCAGATAAGGGCTCCACCCTTAGGACTTACTTAACTTCAATTACTTCCATAAAGGCTCTATCTCCAAATATAGTCACATTGTGGCTAGGACTTCAACCTATAAGTTTTTTTCGGGGGGGGGGGTACATAATTCAGTCCATAAGTCTCCAAGTCCTAAGTGTCTATATTTTTTTAAATTTTATTTTATTTTATTATGTATTTACTACCACTGATTTACTCCTGCCCATCACTGTCCTTCATCTAGACTATCCCAAAAGCTTTAAAACCATCTGTCTTTAGAAAGCCTTCTTTCCATGCATCCTCAACAAAACTGCCAAAGCACTGTGTTTTAAGCTAAAATCTACACGATGAGGTTTGAGGCCCTGGCCCATTAGGACCTGCATCCTCCCGTCTTCCCATTTCCTTGCCTGCCACTTCCTTTTTGACATTGTATACTCTTGTGATACCAGCTGACTTGAAATTTTCCTAACATCCCCTACCTGACTGCTTTGCTCAGACTACCTTTCTCCATTTCTTAAGCACTTGATCTTTTTTTTCCAAAACTAGACACCAGTATCATTAACTCCATAAAGTCTCACTGGCTCCCTAACACAGATTTGACCCCTCCTTTCTCAGTACAATCTCTTTTTAAATTATGCCAATTTCTATTATTGTACTTTCACAGTAGGACATGTCTCCCTTTCTAGACTATGAACATGTTGGGTATTTAGCAGCTGTGATTTAGGTCTTTCTGCACCACCACGTCTCAATTACATTGCTGAACTGAATTATCTAAAACATACAATTATGCAATAAGTACATATTGCACAAACTTCTAAATTAGTAGCTGTTATCCACAGTACCCAAAAGGTGGCAAATACATAAGCAGATTTTGGCTCTGCTCAGTCTCTGCATAAGACCCACCCCCCAGCCCTACCGATGACTTACTAATGTCTAATGGGCTTTAAGGTCAGACTCTACCAATTTCATTTAGAAACAAATCCCAAACCCAGTGTTTTCTTGGGGGCATAGCTTCAGGTTTTTCATAACATAGAACTATCCAGAATGTTAAAACTTGCATATACCTACAAAAAGATAACTGTACAAACACTTTGTACTACTCTAAGACCAACCAGTGAGATCCATTTGGAAGGGTTAGATCTTTAATTATATTAATCTAGTCATCCCCAGTATCTACTGCCCCCTCGTTTCTCTCACTTGTGTTGAGACACATCTCCCTCTCAATCCATGCTCTAACCAGCCCCACTTCATCTCTATTCAGCTCACACTTAAGCAGAAAAACAAAACAAGCCAAAACTCTGATCTAAATGTGAGATAAAGATTCTCTTCTCAGAGGCAAGCTTGGAGAGGGAAATCTTACTTCTTAGAGCTGAACTATACAATATGCAGCCAAATGTGACTAGTCCAAATTGAGATGTGCTTTAAGTATAAAATAAACACCGGGTTTCGATGACTTAGTGCAAATAAAACAAAAACCAAAAACATAAACTATCTTATTTATAATTTATATTACATGAAATCATAATATTTTAAATACAGTAGATTAGGTAAAATGTACTATTAGAATTGATTGCATCTTTAATTTGGCCAATAAAAATTTAAATATATATTTAAGTAAGTATATAAATAGGTATTATATAGATTTAAATGTATATAGGTAATATATGTGTGTGTGTGTGTGTGTGTGAGTGTGTGTGTGTGTGTGTGTGTGTGTGTGTGTATGACTTATCATATTTGAACAGTGCTGTCCTAGGGAACTTAAGGGAGAGGAAAGAGAAGATGGTGGCAGCTCAAAAGAAGAGAGGGTGATCAGAACAAATAAACAATAACCCAGATGGAAGGGAAGTGCTCCTTCCATCACAGAGGGTCAGGGAGTACACCAGGAGGGTATCTGAGATGACCTATTCATACTATTATCCCTTACACCTTTTAGTCTATCTTAAATATTTCTAAATAAATTTGTAAATAAAAAATGCTAATAAATATCAATGTATGTGTGAAGGGTAAAAAGAGGCTAAAATCATAGTTAAAAGAGAAATCCATAAAAATTACACATGTTTAAATTGAGTAAGTTTTTTAACATCAGTATGTTACATTAAAAGGACTTTTGGTCCCAAAGAGACTGCAGTAATACATGCAGATAGAAAAAGATGACCTTTCCATCTGTAGCAGAGCTAAAACAGAACATGAATTGGGTAACAAATACTATAGAAATACTATGTATAAGTTTCCTTTGTTTCCATGAAAACACAGTATTAATCTAGTTTATTTTGCCTTGAAATAGAATATCCATTGCTCAAAACTTGCTAAAATATTCATAAATTTCTTTCCCTGAAAGCTCCATTTCTTTTTTCAAACAAAAGAATAAGGAGATTTCAAATGTTATGATTACAGATGCACAGACATAAGCACTCTTGTGGAATATCAGAAAAATACAAATTGCTAATGTATTCCAGTGTCCAGTAGAGCTGGGGAAATCCTGTCCCCTTTTAACTATTATTCAGGAACAAAAGGGCACACAATAAAATTAAAACACACCACACACTGAAAAGTGATTTTAAATAAAACTGTTTTCCGTTCTGAATAATTAACCTAGAGAACACCATGTCAGATGATATTTACAAATAGCAGACATTTCAAATAATACCCAGGCATTTGTGACAGGGCCTAAAAAATATGAGCTGAGAAAAATGTCCTCAAACCACAAATAGAAAACAGTCCCCAGCTGAGGACACTCAGTGTTTCTCACATGCTACAACAGTGCAGTTGTTGATACTTTAAATTACCCCCTGAAATTTTCACCTGTCCTCAATTTTAAAAAGGTGTATGGTGGTGGTGGAGGGAGAGAGACTTACATATGCATTCTCTGTATTCTTTAAAGAGATATGTGTGCTTGTACTTAATACAATCCAAATGCAGTTCTCTTTGGAAAAAAAGAACATTGCTGTTCTTTGGGGGTACATGTAGATTAGCTAGCAGGATAAGAGGTGCCTGGGGAAACTGCTAAAATCATAAGGAATAATTGGGTTCTGGTTGTTAGGTCTTGGGACATCATCCAGTCCTGAGAGGTGACCACAGCTGAATGGAACAGATGAAAAGGATGTGAGTCCTAAAAATGGACTCAGCGGGTGTCTCAGGGAAGAGGCATATGGGTGCGATCACAAGCAAAGAGATAGCAAATAGCTGGTAGTGTGCTTCACTTTTGTGTTTAATTGTACAGCAACTAAGCATCCGTACATTGTGACAATTATCTCAAGACTGATTATAGGCAGAGCCCCAGCTAGCAATATGGATGCTAAAGAGGAAAGTATTTTCCCTCCCCCTACCTGGACAACTAGAGCACAGATGAGTGACTTCAAGAGACTTGACCTCTCTCAGAGCCTTGGGGTCTTGGGAAACTAAGGCATTGACCAATTAGACTTAACCACTACAGAAGAAATTTAGATGTGAGATTTCAGTGTCATGATGTTGAATGTCCAGGGTTGGCAAAACCAGATACAAAGTCACAAGTATTCCAGGGTGATAGTACTATCCATGGCATCCTAATCAGACCATTCTTAAGGCAAGATCTTCGATGTGCATTTATTCCCTTGGTTCACATCTCCCACCTACTTACTCTCATATCCCTCCAATATATTTCTCTCCTGATCAATCACAGTCAGGACTATTAAGTTAACCCCACTGGAGAACTGAGAAGGATATATAATGTAGAAGTTTAAGGAGGCAGCTTCAGGGAAGTTTGACAACAGGCAAAGGGGTTTAAACCCTATGACAAAGTCTAAGGACTTACAGTGACTGGTAAGAATAAGGCAGGTACTCAAGTACCAGGAGGATACAGAGTAATGGGTAAGTTATCAAGATGGAGATTCTGGCAGAGAAACCAAGACCCAGCTCCAACAGAGCTCCAGGAGAGTCACCATCTTGGTCTCAAGAGTAAGAAAGGCATAAGAACCAAGGCATGAGTCAAAGCCAGACCAGGAGCACTCTGCATGATATGTTGAGTACAAAAAACCCATACTGATCATTATGTGACCTTGGACAAGTCTAACAACCTCTCAATTCCTCCATCTTATAATCTGTCCATAATGTTATTGATCTATGCTCAAATTCAGAAAACAAAGGAGATCAGATACATGAAAACATGAAGTCTTCTGGAGAAAAAAAAAAAACACATCCTGATAGAAAGTAAGATTTTATTATTATTTAATAAATAAATACGAATTTAATAAAAATATCTAAACCAAAAACTGTTTGCCCACCCAGTCCCATCATACAGGAAGTTTGAATGAAAATGTAGATAGGCTATGAAGACTGAAAAAATATTTTCCAAACACAGACAAAACTCCAAACCCACAGTAGGATGTATTCACTTCCTACAAAGATGTGCTCATTTACTGTGGAGATAAGACATCACACGAGACTAAGAACCAAGGTAAAAGTACGGAATATCAAGGTGGCAGAATCACATCTAGCATTCAAGTGATTATGCATTTATGTAAAGTATAATTAGAAACTAAGAATAGGTAACACTCATATAGGATGGCTAGATGCGGTCTTCAGTACTCATTTAATCCTCACAACTCATTATTTAATCCTTGCAACTATACTCATTTAAAGATAAGGAAACCAAGGCACAGAGAGGTTAAATTAGTTGCCCAAGGTCATGAAGCTAGGAGAGGGGTTGCCCACAGAATTTGTACCCAAGCAGCCTGGCTCCAGAGTTGATGTTCTAAACCACTAGACCATGATGCTTCTCAAAGAAGAAAATGTTACTGAAGAGCAAGGACATCAGAAACACAAATTCAAAATTGAACAACAAATATAATCAGTTTAAAATTGCAGTTTTCATTTGAGGCAGAGACAATTTGCTTTCTCATGTCTCAGCAAGAACTGTTACACCAAGAAGTATAAACATGTACTGTGTCAATCTTCAGCATGTAATTCTCATGCACAGAAGTTGATGATAAACATTTTAATTCATTCAACAAATATCAAATACTTGCTTTCACACACAATGTGTGTTGTTATATGCTTGTATAATTTTCCATTACAAATATATCTAATACTACATGTTCTATTTATGTGAGGAGGAAAATGAAATACTGTAGAGATATTTAGATCAAATGAGTCAGCAAGGACAAAACAATATTAGTCAAAGGCAACTATTGAAGAGGCTGGGATTTTTAAATTTTTTTTTTAATTTGGTGTGTATTAAGAGCTGCCCTAATAACTTTCCCCCAAATCTCGGACTTACCCAAAAACGATTTCAATGTCTCTATGCATGACCCAATAACCACTATATATTTTCAAATATTTGGATCTCTTCAAATCTAATCATCCATGTCTTTGGGATACCCTTAAATTCTTCCTCCCCTACTGACTCCCAGGGTGAAGAAGTCCTGTTGCATTTAATACTGTGTTGGATGGGCTCATTCACCTTTGTGATGTTCAAGACCGTCCTGTCTTCAGCCTCTGCATTGTTACTGAAACCTTGTCTTCATCTAAGGTTCAAGTCTCTCCCTATCTAATCAATCTCAACCCCTCCTCCCTATCCCCTAACCCTCTCTTGCTACCCAAGCTCTTTGGAAAAATGGTTTCCACTTGCTGTCTTCACTTCTCAATCACCCATCCACCCTTTAATATAACACTCTGGCTTCTGCCCCTGTCCCCAGCACTTCCTTGGCAAGGGTCACAATGCACTCTTAAATGCTAATTCAAGGGATGATTTACAGTAATGTTACTTGAACACTCAGTTCCCTATTCTCTCCTCCTCCAAACTCTCATTTCCTTCAATCCAAGGACAACACCTTCCTGGTAGTTTTCCTACCTCTTAACTACTCCTCAGTGTTCTGGGCTAAATTCTCCTCCTGAAGTGCTGATCTTCCTAGAGTTCCACCCATTCTCGAAAGGGGAGTTCAAATATTTCCACATTTTAAAATGCCATTCTTGTCTTGACAACAACCCCTCCCCCAAATATTCATGCCTAGTGATTCAGAGTTCTGGGCACATCCATTTACCCAACCCTCATCATTTAACAGCTTCTAAAATTCCCCTCACACGACCTGTTCAAATTGAAGAAATGATCTCCCATTATCAAACTCTCCTTTTCTTGGTTAGTAGCACCACCATCTACCCAGTCCCATGAGTCAGAACCTAAACATCATGGTCTGTTGACTTTTCACTCACACACTCCCATACCACAACAATGTCCAGGATTTGCAACCTTTACCTCAGGCCAAACCTGTATTCTCTTTCCTAACTGCCTTAATTCAGTCTGCTATATCTTATCTGAAATAATTCAATAGCCTTTCATGTGAGTTTTCTCCCCCTAACTTCACCCACAAGACACCCATAGATCAACTGCTTACAACCCAAGACTATAAATACTATGCTACGTAATGACAAGGTTCTTTACAACATGATCGGCAGTGAGTTTCATCACCCACCCTCATCATTTCCATTTTCACATTTTGTGCACTAACCTCATAGAAGTCCACACATCCACATAGAAGTCCCCAATCACCAAACATTTCTTAAAGTCCTCCATTTCAAATTCTGTCTCCACTGCTTAGAATACCTTCTCACCTGTGTCATGACTGCCTGCTTTATTTCTCCTCATCCCACAAAACCCTTCCTCCAGGAAGTTATACATTCTCCTCCCACCAGGAAGGCTTATTCCCTCTGTTAATCTCTCCTCCTCTTGACTAAGAAACTTGTCAATTTTTATATTTTTGCAACTATCACCTGGAAAGAGAACCTATATTTTTACATGTATGCCTTACCGACTGGACATGTGCTTCTTAAGGGAAGACACTGTGGCTTTTTCTTCTCTGTATCCTCAGAACTTTGCATAAAGCCTGGCAGATAATAATCACTCAATGTTTGATGGATTGAATTGGACTGGGTTTCACAGTTCAGTTTTGTTTCCCAGAGATGGCTGCAGAGAGAGATTTCCCTAGCCATGTTAAGTCCTGGACCAATCATCTTTCCACCCAGAGTCAACGTCACCATGCCGCAGGGTGAGAGAATATTCTCTGAGATGCATGCATTGTTTTTGATCAAAGATTTCAACAGATCTAAAAATAGGATCTTGAAAATTATCCAGCCCCACCCACCCCCGGTCAGGAGAGGTAGCAGTTCATTCATTAAACAGCCCTTAAAAAAAAAAAAAAAAAAAAGACTAACATTTTGCCCACAACAGGTCTCAGCTCAGTCGAAGCTTTCAGCATAAGCCACACGGCTCATTACTCGGCAATCTAATCCCATTTTCACAACTCTTTTCATCTTGTCCACTAAGTGGGGAGATAGAGCCATGAGTTTAGTCAGACGTGAATTCTTTAATGCTGCCAATAGCATCGTTCTCAATCCTAGTAAAAAGACTGGGTAAATCAATGCCTGCCTCCAGGGGTGGAAAGTAGACTTTCTACGGGGTAGGAACCCTTTCTCAACTTAAGAGAAACAGCACAGTGTGGTAGAAAGGGTACAGACTTTGAAGACGGACAATCCTAGATCCCTCTCTTACTAGTGGTATAATGTTGGGCAATTGATATTAATCCCTAAGACTCAATTTGCTTCAGTAGCAAAATGAGGATAACATTTCCCTCACTGGCTTATATTATTAATAACTATGATAAATAAGGTGATACAACGTTTTAAATTGTGTAGCAGAGTAACAGGCACATTCTAGGCACTAAATAAGTGATATATCCTTTTCATTGCCTTAGTTTCATCTCCCAAAAGCCTTACTGAGGATGAATTGCATGATAGCAGATAGACTGTGTCTTGTTCACTGCTGTATCCCAGTGCCTAGTAGAGTGCCTGGCATATAGCGAGAGCTCAGGAACTATTTAATGAATTCTCTTGCAAGTCTGTTCTACCCACCCCCACCAAAACATATCATAGTTATCCGCAGCCACATTGATGTGTCCCTTCTCTCACAGACCTGTACAAACACACACCATTAACTCATGCACAAAACCCAAACCAAGCCTCTCATTTTTTAGAGCCTGGCTCTCGACCTCACATGGGCTTAATGAATGATCCATCTGGTCAAATCAAAAATGTCCATTTAACACACTAGCAATTTTAGTATTTATAAAATACTTGATGAAAACAATTGTACTATAAATGCCTGGACTAAATCCATCTTTCAGAAGGTTAAGGAGAACATAAAAAGTCCCCACCATCTCTGCACCATCTGCATTAACAGGAAGGAGGCATCTCATGAATTTCAAAAAAGTATTTTAGAAAGGTCATTCCAAGGTGCAAGGAGGTGACAAATGAAAATTAGAGAAAACAAATCTGACCTGAAATTAGACTTCTCCATGAGAAAGTCTGTAAATACAGAAAGCAGGGAAGCTGTTGAAGCCAAATCACTAAAATCACTCAGGATATAATTAGGTAAAAGCCCATGGGAATAGACAGCTTAAAAAAAAAAAAGAACACAAAGATATGAAGTACCTTGTGCCTGAAATATTTCATTCTCATGCTCATTCTTGGAAGGGGAAAACACTCTTCTAATTTCTTATTTGCATATTTTTGTTTAATTAAAAAGAAACTCATTTAAGGGAATTCTAATTTTTAAGGACCACCTTCAGCTGTCATTTGCACAGACAAAAGCTGAGCTGGAGAATCCTAAAATGAAAATGCTAATAACTTTACATCTAAGAGTCCACAGTATTGTCAGGGCTTATATCAAGGTCAATATTATTACAAGCCCCAGTTCTGTCCTTTCTTTCCTTCAACCGCCAACATGCCCAGACCCTTTCTGACAAGAAAACAAATGCAAAAGACTGTATTTTTCAAAAATGTATTAGAAACGATGTCTCTCGGCCAAAACTGCAGTCCTCTTTGCTGGTTCCACATTTAGGATGTACTTTGTTTTGAGCAATGGAGGTGGAACTTTAATCAATGTCGAGCAAAAACACACCACCTGTCAAATGGCTGCATTGGGAAAAGAGGGCAGAGATGAGAAGTGGCGAGGGGAGAATTGGGATCAGGAAACAGATTAAAAGTGTAAATTCTCTCAATCACATTGATGCTACTGCCACTGCTGGACAACCAATGTTTTGCGCAAAGAAAAAGCTATTAACCACCCCCCTCACCCCAAGCACACACCCCTTGCCTTCCTTTGCTACAAAACATACAGAACTGGGACAAGGCACAGTAGGGCATTGCAAGTAGATTCGCCATGTCCTTCAAAAGGGGTCTATACACCCTGATATTCCAAGCACATTAAGTCAAGCACTACACCTTCAGGGAGCATTAGTGTCCGTATCTACATCTACATTGTCAGCCAACATTACAGTCAAGACTGGGAAGAGGCAAGAGACCCCTCTTTATTTGAGCAAAGCAATCAGTCCCAATACATGGAAGAAGAATTTTCAACAAAGTGAAACTTACAGACACACCTTTATGTACCACTTTCACTTGGAATAGATGTTTGAGGATACTAACTCGTTTGATTTTTGCAAAAACACTATTAGTAGTTATCCCCATTTTACTGATATGTAAAGTAGGACTTAGAAAGTTAATCAAATTCATCAAGATTTCATCTTCATCATATAACTTTTATTAGCACACCTGACTCTGTGCTCCGTACTATGCTAAGGAATTTTATAAGCATTCTCTCATTTAATCCTCTAAGCAAATATATGAGGCGGAGATACTATTGACATTCCAAATTTCAGATGTGGAAATTGGGGCTGAAATAATTTAACCAAGGTCATTACATACGATGAATGGCTGAAATAGTCGGCAAGATCCACTAGCAATCCACACACCACATGCACCATCAACACATAACATACACACAGAAATATACATGACTCGCTCACATCACACACACACCAGAGGCACAGGCCACATGCACCCCACACACACTCTAGACCCCACATACACCACAAGCGCACTCCATCTACGCACACATATCACATCATACACACCTTGTACACCCACCAAAGATTCAACCTGCACACATTTGCACACGTATCACTCTTATCACACGCATCACATACACCAGAAACAAACACATGCCTCATACATATCATATGCACCAGACACACACTCCATCTGTGCTTACCACACACATACTCCCTACACCACAAACACCCTACACACGTACTACATGTGTGTCCTCACACTGCATACATGTACGTGCAGGCACACACCCCACACACATTCTCACAAACCTACAAACGTACCATGCACACAGATACAACGATGCCACATGCCCTGCTCACATGACACAACCACACACCGTAAACATAGCACACATACCTTACACATGCACAGCATCCAAGGCCTCCCGCTATACACACACCACACGCATGCACGTTCCTGTACACACGTGTACACACATATCTGTAGGTCGCTACCAGAAGTTCTTGGGATGCCCCCTCCACTCTACTTTCTGAGGAGCAGGTCTTTGTAACTTGGTAAAGGACCCTGGTTCTCAAGTTAAAGACATGGGGAAATGTCGTAAGAAAACTAAACAATGAAACAACAAACACAGCAGCAACATACACCCCCCTAGACCGATAGTACAAGCCTGGCTGCAGGGTGAGGAAAATACTAGGGTCCAGGTCTCATTCTAGACCAATCTTTGGGTAGGAGGGTGGGGTCCTGAGCCTCAGCATTTCAAAAAGCACCCACTTCAGATAACTCAAATATGCAGCCAAGGCTGAGAACTGCGCCTCTGTTCTTCCAGGTACACTTGGATCTCAGGATCCTACTGCCTAGGCCATCGGTGAGACCTGTCACCAATCAATGTGGCAAAGCCAAGAGCCAGGGCCCGCCCACCTCTGCTGCCTTCAGGCCACCAGTCTCTCACACCCCTCTCTTAGCTCCTTAGCAACTGGAGAGATTCCTGTTTCCAGAAAACAGAGCCGAGGGACAATCTGAGTGGCAGCCTTCCAGCTTGCCTAAAGCCATAAAACTGAACCTAACCAACAGCCTATGGCAATCAGCAGGTCAGTGCCTGAGGCCTCTCTGCGCCCCCGCCAGCCAGGGAAGCCCTGTTCTTGTCTGCTTTTTGGGTAAGAGCCACGGGATGCTTGGCACCTATGCACTCACAGTTAGCTGAGAGCAAGGCAAGGCTAGCATAGCCCCTGGCCGTGTGCAGACCCAGCTCTGCTGACCACATATTTTCCTGCCTTTAGTTCAAAGGGGCTCCCTACAGCATCTCTCCAACCTGAGCACCCACCACTGGACTTCACCATGCTCCAGCAAATTCATTCCCACTGCCACAGGACCTTTGCAACTGCTCTTCCATCGGCCTAAAATCCTCTCCTCCCAGGTCTTTCCAAGGCTGGTTCTTGTAATTCCTCAGCTCAAAAGCCACCTCCTCAGAAAGGCATTCCCAGACCACCCCAACGATCATGGCCCTCCACCCAACCCCAGTCACTTGCTAGCTTTACTTGTTTCCTTTGCAGCTAGTATCACCAGGTGGTATTTTTTAACTTACCACGGTCACTATACCTACCTGAGATGGTCGTGTCCATAGTAAACAAGTAAACCTGTTTACCTGTTTCCTCTCATCACTTAGAACATAAACTCCACAAGAAGAAAAACTCTGTGCATCCTGTCCACATCTCCATCCCTGGCGATAGCACCGGGCACACAGTGGGTGCTCCATAAATATGTGATGAAATAAGTCAATGACGAGCAGGACTGTTGCTTTAGGTTTTAGGAGATCCAAGAGAGAAAATGTAAACCTATATGCTACAGGAGGAAGGGATGCGTCAAATACTAAGATGCAGACTTGAATTTCCTCAGCAACCAAGCCACCAACAAAACAGAGTCCAACTCAGGTCCACCCAATGACAACGCTGGTGTTCTTAACAACTGCAGGATATGGTCTCCCTTTCTAAGTAGAACCTAAGTAACAGGGTAAAAACTACCACGAAAGTCTCATGATTTTCCCTGGTGCTCTTTTCTATATGCTGTGACTGGTTTAGAAAGAGAGGGGATTGAGAACAGCCAGCAAAACCAAATTGCCAAACCCAGTATCAGCGAGTCTTTATTTCTCCATACCCAGGATTTCTGTCCCGGGACTGCAAGGTAGTACCCAAGTGAATGTAATATAAGAAGCTATGTTATCATAGTGTTCTATCAGACACACACATCTTAAAAAGGAAGACTTTCTGTTCAAACGTGGAAACTCAGAAGACTTCTATCTTGGCAATTACTCTGAAGAAAATACCTCGAGTGAAATTCACCCAGGTACTCAATCCAATTTACTGGCTCCTTGCAGATGAATCAGTGTGAAAGGCGTGC
Organism: Halichoerus grypus; assembly: GCF_964656455.1. Taxonomy (NCBI): domain Eukaryota; kingdom Metazoa; phylum Chordata; class Mammalia; order Carnivora; family Phocidae; genus Halichoerus; species Halichoerus grypus. The sequence goes on from NC_135722.1 coordinate 36,448,390, forward strand.
AGGGCGTTGTTTCCACTAATTAAGTTTCAGTGGGTGAAAAGTACACTAAGAGCCCCCAGGGAGCAGTTGAACCCACACTGTTCATCAGCCACTCAAGGAACTGATGGCAGGAAGGCTCATAAACCCTTCTGAAGCAAAATCCAAGAACACAATCTGTTTGGCTGCAGAAGTGAAACAGGGCCTGGTCCTCTCCTTCCACCAATCCATCACCTGAAGACATGCTTTACCTGCAAAATCCCTGTTATTCCCATTTTTACCGCTCCTTCTGTCTGAAATGACATTTTCTCCCCGCCCCCACCCCGTAAAATCCCATACCTGGAGGCCCAGGTGAGGCTGTGCGACCTCAGAGCAGCTTTCTTTCATCACATGCACAACTACAACCAATAACTGAATAGCCCTTGGTTCCACAATGGCTTTTAGAATTTGATCAAGGGTGATCGGGAATTCTTTTCTGGGTGGTTTATGTGTTTATATCCCTTGACGGCAATATTTCCAGGCCCTTGGTGACAGACCCGGTGTCAAAACCTTTCTGTATTCTGCAGCATCACACACATTTAAGATACTTGCTATATGATACTGGGAATGTGGACACAGCGGGCTGGCCCTGAGGAGGCCCAATGGGAATACCACCTGGTCAGTAGAGGCCTTAGCTTGAAGGCCCCTTTTGGCATGGCTTCACTTTCCATTAGGATACTCCTAACCAATGCCGAATGAATCCAAAGCAACCACCTCCTTCAGGGATCCAAGAAATGAAAAAAGATCTCTTAAGCAAAGGCATCTACCATGAGAAGCTGATCCACTTATGGTGACTGAGGGTTCTGACCCCCAAAGTCTAAGCCCCAGCTTGCATTTAAGAAGCAGAGGTAAGATGGTCATAGATTTCCCCTCTGCTCTAGGTCTGAGATCAGAATTTCCTTCAGTGTTTTCCAAAGAGTATGTACCCATGAAACGCCCCCAGAAAAAGATCTGGTGGATGCTATACATTACATCTCCCACAAGGAGATTCAAAATGCTCCTGGAGTTAGCAAAGGCTCTGAGAAACCTTTCTGTAAATAAATCTTATTTTGTCCAACTCAGCATTTCCCACATTTATTTAAGCATAGAAAACATTTTTTCTCCAAATATCAGCTATTAAAGTCCCACAGAACTGCTACTTCTCTAACTGAAAGGTATTCTAAAGTAAATTCCTTCAGAACCACATTTAGAAGGCCAATGCATTGGCATTGGTCAGTACTACAAAGCAGGAAAGGATGGTTTTCTAGATTAAAATTAGTTGTGTTTTCTTCCTTATTAGTTTTCTTTACTATTTGGTCTGGGTATTGGTGAGTCCCCATTTTCTATCCACCCACCTCACACCCACATCTCTCCTCATCTTTCTCCTCACTGTGCTGAGTCACCCTGGATGCTCTGCAGGCCGATTTCTAGTTGGAGGGTGGAGGAGAGCAAGGCAGGGTAATTTTTCCCCGTTTCTTCCCTTATTTGATGCCACTTTCTCCGTTAGCCTCTTCATGCCTCCATAACCACAGCTCCCCTGAGTAGTCCCAGCTCCATGATTCTGGCTCTCTCTTGCCTCTGACATCACCAGTCCTCCTCTGCCCATCCCTCAGACCTGAAGATGGCAGAAGCTTTGTGTAAAATGTTTCATTTTGCTTTTCTATACCCTTCACCCCCCAACACACTATGTAAATATAAATACATAAATACACATATATATATACACACATACATATAATATATACACACATATATGCACACATATTACTCAAGTTCATCTTTATAAACTTTGATAAGCATTATTCCCATTTTACAAATGAGAATAAAACTGAAAGGCAATAAAATAGCTTATGTTTGCTTATGTAGCCCAAGAGTAGCAGAAGAAGATTCAGTCTGAGGACACTCTGTGTTGATACATACTTTCTATGAATTTACTTTGTTCTAGGCCCTAGGCTAAACCCTGGAGACAAAGTAGGGAAGAAACAAAAAACAAAATAAAACAAAAGAATAAAATAGAAGAAGAGACAGACCCTGGTGTTATAAAAGGAAATTCCTTCACTCTTGAAATTTAGTGTTGGAAAATAAGAATTGACTGATACCAGACTCCTGGTACATCTGGTCTACCACCCTCGCCATTACATTGCTCCTACAGAGCACATTGTAGAGGGCAAGATCCACCACCCAGGTCAAACAGGGCCCCCAACATCATCTTTTTACTGGATCTGTCTTACTCAAAACCTATGTAAACACCTGGCCCAAACCAAGTTTACTTGGCTCTTGAACGGTATCTCCAATGTTAGTGGCTAATTAAGAGTAACAGCAGTACCATCAATCTGTGTCCAAACGTTAATTTTGACATTGTTCTGCATCTGACATCCAATCAGTATTAAGTCTTACCAACCCAAGCATTTCTATCTCAATTGCTTGGATGAACACTCTCCCTCTACCCCAGACCAATTCCATTTCAAATAATTACAGTAGTAGCTATTATTTGTCATGCCATTAGTGTGCGTTAGGCACCCAAGCAATTTACACAGTTAAGCACCAGGATGCTCTAGATTTGGCTTGTCTAGGTTTGAAACCCAATTCCACCACTTACTGCTTCAGCTAATTATTGGACTTCTCTAAATCTCATTTCCTTCGTTTGTAAAATGGGGTTAATTATAATACCTATTCATCACAGAACTGTTATGACAGTTAGGTACTCCGTATTAAGCACTGCCCTGTGTGTCTGGCACATAAGAAACAATGATTATAATAAGTTACTAGTCCTAACAGATTCATAGCCCTCATGGAAAGGCAGTGCAGTAGAGCACAAATACATCTGTTCCCAGGCATGGGGGAACTTAGTGCAGCTCCTTCTGGGTCCTGAGTTGTATGTAAGTAAAATGAGGTTGAAATACATACCAGTGAACAAATATTCTCAAAAGGGCAGCTTGAGCAGGTTACAGGGAGAAGAGGAGGATGCTCATACAAATGCATATTACAAAGGTGCTTTCCCTTTTCCCTTCTGCCCTTTTCTGCTTTATTTCATTCTTCCAGAAATTAAGGGAAGGGCTGAGTTTCACATCTAATTTTGTGTTGTGGGAAACAAAAATAGCATACCTCAAACAGTAAAACTATGCACAGGCTTAGTGAATTCATTCAAATTACATGCCTCAGCCTAAACCTGTTGGAATTTGCATAAATCTCCCGTCAGGCTTTGGACCTGTGCAGTTGTGCAGTCGTGCAGAAGTGGAGCGGGCCAATCTGGAAGGTCAGGGAATCACAAACTGACAATTAGGTTGTTTTTCTTCCAAGGGGCTGTTTATAGACAGGTTCTCCATTATAAACTCTCAAGGAGACTGGGTATCTGTTAATGTTTGAACACGGAGCAGAAGGTGAGGCTTGCAAAGGTAAAAGACAAGTGAATTGACCAGGTGAGGGAAGTCTCTGTCAGCACCAATGAAAGGACATGAAGCGGGCACCTGGGTGGCTCAGACCATTAAGCATCTGCCTTCGGCTCAGGTCATGATCCCGGCGTCCTGGGATCGAGTCCCACATCGGGCTCCCTGCTCGGCGGGGAGCCTACTTCTCCCTCTCCCACTCCCCCTGCTTGTGCTGTCAAATAAAAAAACCTTAAAAAAAAAAAAAAGGACATGAAGCAAGAAGCCACCAGTGACAGAACATGGGGGAAGAAAGATAAATAAGGAATAGACCCAGAATGGCTAGAAAACGTAAGTCTAAAGTATAGGCTGAAAGGAAGAATACATCTCACATCTCAAAATGGTATCTCAAAACAAGTGAGGAAGGGAAGGACAGGGGAGCCTGCTGGGGGAGCCTTAGGGGAGAATGCACGTGTTTAAGGCATGGGGGCCTCTGTAAGGGAAACAGCGTGACACGTGCTGAGTGGCATAATGTGTGGCAGGAAACCTCAGGTGGGTCATGTGATGGGATGAGAGAAGGCACGGTGCTGTGGAAGGTGAAGAGTACGCCTTGGAACAAGCTCCTGCAAGATGAAAATTGGAAGGAATCCACTGTTTTTCTTATTTAATCTAAGAGTTATATTATGATTCAATCAAATAAGTTGAGATACGTGAAATATGCATTTATGCTTGCATTCCTGCATGTTTTTGTATTAGAGACTACAAGTGAGAAAAGACGCTCTTACAAAACAACACATGTGAGCTTTAGGTTTTCAAATTTGTCCATAATATAAAGAGAGAGCAGGCGAAAATAAGCAAAAGGGAATGAATACAGGTTTTGTTGGTTAGTTAGCAGGAGAATTCTAGCTCTTACGCTATGTCCCTGGGGTCTTAGTCACAGGGGGAAAGCTCCTGGGAACCAGAAGGAGAGGATATTGCGCCCCAGAGGTCTGCTGCTTTTAGTGTGGCTGAGTCAGGAGCAAGATAAGTGAAGGTACCGGTCACAGCAGGTGGAAGGCCCTAATATCCATTTCAAGAACTAAACTTTATCCAAAGGCTGAAAGAGAGTCACTGAAGAACTGACCTGAGTAGAATGCTAAGTTTGAACATGGCTTCAGTAGCAGAACATGCTCTAACTGGCCAGAAGGAAGAGAAAGGCTGACAGGCCCTAAAACCCAGACATGAGGTAGGGTTTCCCTTGACAAGAAGTCCCTCAAATGCTGTTCTGTAGTGCTCTTCATCTCAGGCTCTGGAATCAGGCAGAGTGGCTAGGAATGCCTATACGCTCCATCAAATATTGGCATGCACTTTTGGGCACATCGTTTCAGTTGGTTTTCTCAGTCACAAAACTTAAAGAATAATCATCATAATACCTACTGTATGGGGTTTTTATGACGATTAAATGAGTTAGTACATGTAAAGCACCTGGAAAAAATGCCAGGTACATAGTGAGTGCTATATAGTTATATGTCTGTTATTATTATAAGAAACAGGAAGGCGATGCTGCTTCTGCTGCAGTCAGGAGGCTGCAGACTCAGAAAGCTGTGGTCATTCCAGAATCACCGGAACTCCTCCAGCATCAAGAAGCTGTCAAACCACAAAGTCTCCAGGAAAAGCAGGCAGCTGACACCCTGTCTCTGCCATGATTTAAGCCATCACAATGGAAACTTCTACTATTTCCTTTCCTCCCACCTAACACAGTTTTTGATCAAAGCCTCCAAGAATCCATCTACTTGGCCAACCCTAAGTCAAACTTGGTCATGCTTGGGACCCTCATTAAAAGGGAACTTGGGAAATGTTCGCCTTTCCCAAGGGAAACGCATTCTAGCATTCCAGCCAACATATAACAGGAAGGCATGCCTGCCGGGCGTTAGAACAGATATTGAGTGAAGCATTCCACTGTCCTACCAACTATATTCCATTACCACTCAATGCATTCCTTGCGAGGAATGGAAAGGCTCATCCTAACAGGAGATCTCATGCTGACCAGCTGTTATCCTCAGCTGGCAGCATTTGATAGGAGTGGAAAAGAGAGTCAGGACTGGAATCTGGTTTCAGAGCATTCGACCTCTGAGTCATGGCTCTATTCAAGAGGGAGAAGAGAGACAGAGAAAGAAAAAGGAGAGAGAAGGGGACATGACATGATGTTCTCACCATTGCTTTTTGCATTGCTGGGTACTTGTAGTTTGCCCTCTGTTGTAAGCTACTGTTCTGTTTCCTTAATCACCTCCCTTATCATTCCACCTTGGATTTATAAGGTTTAAACACTATCATCCATTTATCTTCACAGATTTCTTATTCAAAATTCACTGAAGCATAATTTATCTTTACCACATATCTATGGGGTAGGGAGGGACTGGTTTTTATTATCTGAGGCACAGAGAGGTTAACTGGCTCACCCAAGGTCACACAATGAGACAGGAGGATAAAACACCTCCAGAAATGCCAACTCAATGGTACCTGCTTCCCAGAGAAACTCTCCAGCTCTAAAATGCTTAGAGCAAACCTATAGAGCATGGGGGTGGGGTGGGGGTGGCAGACGGGAAGCAGCTGGCTTCAGATTTTGTCCTTGAAGGAACAATGAATTGAATATAAAGAATTAAAAGTTTTCTAGTGAGTTTTTTTTTATGTTCTATTTTTTTTTGAGCTTTGAGATCTCAAGTTTGATTTTTAAGATCAGTTAGTTTAATCAAGCAAGATTTTTCTCTGCAAATGCATTGTGTGTTCAATGAATGTGTGTGTGGGCACAAGATGAAATAAAACTGAGTCTCCAATTTCTCAAAACGATAAAATCGGCCATTTTTCATCTGTGAAACCTAAATCTTCCAAAGCGCTTAGTTTCTTGCTCTCTTGGGACACAGGAAGACTACTTTGTGGGGTCTATAAAAATAGTCATTCACATATTTTCTCCAATGTCAGTAACAGAAAATTCTGATACATAATCTGGAAAAAATGGAGTCTGATGATCTGGGTTCCAATAGCAGTTCTGTCGCTAACTACCCATGTAACCTTGGAGTAAATTAATTTCTTTGGGCCTCAGTTTTTCATCCATAAAATAAGGATGATAGTTCTAGAACTACAATCTCCTTTCTAACTTAAAAGTCTCCAACTGATACTAAGCTAAGTGAGAGGTTTTCACTCAAGAGCTGGCAACATATTATAAATCTGAATCCAAACAATTTAAATTCTTACTTTTTATGAAAATGACCTAAACAGGAACTAATTGGATAAATTTTATCCTGTGAGAGCTTTATGAGCTGAAGCAAATGCCTTCGGGTTTATTAACTGCTGACTTTCAGCACTGTGGCTCCAGCCTGGTCTAAAGCCAGTGATGTTGTAAAGAGACATGACCATCAGAATATCCTTCCAAGGCTTCTGTGTATTAAAATAGTAACAATACAAGTAGTTTCAGCAGCAGTTTTTAAACCTCAGTGTGTCTGACAGTTCTAAGTGCTTTATATATGTGATCTCATTAAACCTGACATCCATATTCCCATCACAGGGCACGTAAGTCTAATTACATATTAATTCCTTCAGTAGACCTTAGATTTTGTTTAACAGGTGATCTTGTATGTTTTAGAGGGCTTTGTAGTTCTCTCCCTATTATCCACTTGCTTTTCTTTTTATCAGTATCCTGATATTCATTAGTGTACCCACACACCCCCAATACACACACACACAGCCCAGGTGGTCTGGGGAGACACCAAGTCCAACCCAGGCTTTTGGGATGAGGTATGTGACTGAAGCTAAGTGAATCCCCATAATCACTGGCCACAGTGTTTGGTTTGGGAGTGGACATGTGAGCTGGGGCTTCTGGGAATGAAGCTTCCTAACACTTTTGATACGGTTTCTCAGAGAGCATTCTCTTTCTCCCCAGATGTGAAAGATAGGGGTGCTGTTCACACCCACCTTAGAATCACAATGAAATGCCAGGAGGCTTAGCATGAAGTTGAAACCATGCAAGACAGAGCAGAGAGACAGAAAGAAAGGAAGTGAACCAGGCCCCTGATGACATCCCTTCATTCTTTATCAAACCAGCCCTCAAAACTGCTCAACCTCTGAACATATGTGTACGTGAGCCACTAACTGCACCTTATTGCTTACTCTACTTTGAGTTGGATTTTCTGTTACTTGCAACTTAGTGTACCTTTAGCATCTACCACAGAGCCCAATACCTAGACTATTTATTGGTCATATTTACTGATCACCTACAATGTGAGCAAATATTTATTAAGTATCCACTATGTACCAGACACTGTTCTGGGTGCTAGAATAGACCATTAGCGAAAATGGACAAAGATCTCTGCCCTCATCCAGCTTGTTCTGGTGGGAAAACCAGACCATAAATAAGGGGAGTGAAACCATGGTGGACAGTGACACATTCCAAGGGGGAAAAATACAGCAGAGAAGAGAGAAGAAAAGTGTCAGCAGGGACTACAATTTCAGAAAGGTGGCCAGACAAGCCTCACTGAGCTAGATACTTTTGTTAGAAGCTTAAGGGAAACGAGGGAGAGAGGGGGCAGATATCAGGGGGAAGCACACTGCAGGCAAAGAGAACATGAGTGCATTGGCCCCAAGGCAGGACAGGGACTGAATTGATAGTACCATTTCAGGCCTCACTGGGCATGACAGCACATTGAGAAAAGAGCACTAAGAGAATATACAAAAAAAGAAACTGTGACTTTATGAAGGCAGTCCTTTCTCCTACTTTAGGACAGTATTTAAGGGGGTGGAGGTAGGATGGACTCATTCTGTTCTGATTCTATCCATGTCATCTCTTCATTACCTAGAGGATCTCACTCACTAAGCCTCCATTATAAGCACAAACCCTCAACGTTTCCCGCTTCTATTATTCTCACAAAGGCACTCCAATGAGGACATTCCATGACAAACTCCACTGTCATCAGTTGACTTAATTGAAATAGAGTCAAGTACTTCCTAGAGTAAGATGAGCTACATGCTGGGATCACTAGCCATCCAGGAGCCTTGACACGAGACCACACAAAGAGAACCCCCTGTACCAACATATTGCAAAGAGGAAGGACCCCTCCATTGGCTCTACTTTCCAACAGAAATAATCAAACCTTCTTAATTACAATTCAGAGCATTCTTGACTTTATTCTTGTTTGAATGTGATTTTAAAAGGTGATAAGCACTCATTCATAAATCATGCCTACTCACGGTTGGATTTCAAATTTCCTATGTTGACATCTCAAACCCAGCATGTCCCAAGAAGCATTCACGTCTCATTTTATTTTAAATATTATTCCAGCAAGGTAGGGGGCAGATTTCTGTTTTCAGGAGAAAATTTCATAACAGGCTCTATGCCCAAAACAACATTTATTTCAAAACAAACCACATATTCACTTTTTGTTTTCTCGCTGATAGGTCTCAGGGTGATAGATGGTATGCCTCCATTTTTGCCCTGGCAGAGAAAGCATAAACTCTTTACAAATTCAGGCTATTGCCATGGAAATGAACATGAAGTAATAAATATATCATTATGAGTGCCATCATATCTAGTAGGTGGGTAATGATAGCACTTCACATTTAGAATCTTCTCGGTGATTTATAAAACATTAACTTAGTAATCCCCCTAATGCCCTCAGGAGGAGAAAGTGGTTTTATACCAGTTCTGCAGATGGGGAGACTGAGAGCAATTATGAGATCTCCCCAAGAGCACTGAGGGAATAAGAATTAAATGCCATTCATGCAGAGCTTTCAACCCCAGATTTACTTGCTTAACAATGCCATCAGGTGCTCCCCATCCTCAGATAACAAAATACCTTCACAAAACAAAGCACAGAGAATGTGACAGAGCAATAAAGTGTCTACTGTATTTCAAAGGTCCCTCCAGGGGGAAACCTTACATTTCTATTTACATAAAGTAGAACTGGTTTTCATGGCTTAGGAAAGTAGGGGAAGGAAAATGTGTTGCAGCAAAACACACTGAATGAAAAGATGGAGTTAGTGCCCAACCAGGGAAGGATCTCTACAGGGATGCACGCCTTGCACAAAAGACCCCTCTCCCCCGGCCTCTATCCTGGAACCCTTCCTTGTGGCCTTAGCATAAAAGGTTCCCATTCTCTTCCACAAAGCCAGTTCCTCCATTTGTGCCCATCTTCCCACAACGATGCCTTCCCACTAAGTACCTTTAATCTATTCTTCCCATACAGCCTTCCAATAGTCTTCGTCTTAAAAGTCGGCTTGAGGTGAACAAGCTCTTTCACTGGGCCTTGTTGGTTTTCTTTCAGGTTCCTCCTACAATTCCAACTGCTTGGCTGCCAAAGTCCTCCAAATTCTAACCACTGTCCAAATTCCTATCAAAATATCTTTTTTTTTTTAATCCTGTTACTGGAAACAGCAATGTTCTGTTCTTTGGAATACTGCCAATGACTCTCTTTGTGTCAAACATAATGGAATTTTCTCTGTTAGATCCTCCAGCAATACTGCGAAACACCAATTCTTTCTTCTTTTTATTTCCACTTTATAATCTCTTAGTTTTATTGCCACTGTCAGTGCTGCTTCTCCCCGACCCCTACCCAAGGCCTCCACACTGGGGTCTCGGTCTCCTTCAGAACACTGTCCTGACACACTTTTGTCTACCTGCTTTCTTATCCTTACTCACCTACCTGTATCAGAAGGACTCATATCTCCATCTCCGATATCTCACTTTCATATGGGATCCAGTTCAGTATTTCCATCCACTTATAGGATGAATTCCCATTCATGGGAAGGAGGAGATTTCCAACTGCCTTCTTTACCCCATTCTCATTCCTCTCTCCTCTCTAGGAGTAGGGCATACCAACCAGATGGAGTCATATCCCAAGGCATCAATTGGGCCATGTTAATTGCAGGCAGAATTACTGCATCTAAAGATAGGTCCAGCCAACTTGCCTTCTCTTTGCTTCTTTCTGGTGAGCACTGGGCATTTTGTTCAATAAAGGAGAGCTGGTGATACAATTTGGACTTGACTGGTAAAGATGATGTCTCCATTTAAACTTGTGATTAAATTGTCTACCACATACCTTATTTATCACACAATAGCCTTTCACTGGAGAAAAAAAAGACACCAACGCAAATGATGGTGATGATGATGGTAAGTAATAGTAGTCATTGAATCCTCAATCCTCTGGTTAAATATCATCTAACGCTATTTCACTTTATTAAACCTCACTGACTAGAAATGCCTGAACAAATACCCAATGTCACACAAATGTGACTCATACTATTCTCCAGAATGACTCCTTTTTTTTTTCCCCAATAATTCCATTTCCATTCATTGAAATGCCATATTTCTAGTCCTATAAACACTTAAGTTTTTAAAATATATTTCTCTCTCTTTGATCTCCTCTACCCAACCCTCTACCATAGCCACCAGCCTTATCCAGGCTTTGATGAACAAGTTTATTGTGCAATCCAAATTAGTCTCTGAGCATTTAATCCTTCTTCTTCCAAAGCATAGAACTGCCAGATCAATCATCTGAATACCCAGTTCAGGAGTTTATAATGGCTCCTGACTACCTATTCATGTCTAATCTACTCAGGGAGCCTTATATGCCCTCCACACCTGGTTCCTCAAAACTTCCCAGACATTCCTTATAAATCACTCCAAACCACAAGGCATCTTCCTTCTTTTATCTTCTTTTGTACCTAAAGATACTGCTACGGTTTAGAGCATTGCTTTCAAATTGTTCCATGTGTTAGAACTGCTCCTCTATTTCTTTAAGTTCCTTATGGACAGAGGCACTTCCTGTACTACCTCTCTGAACTCGACACCCCCACACACAAGCCCTGCTCACCCCCAACACTGCTGGAAATATAGAAAATGCTACATAAATGCACTTATTAGTCAATAATGATTAACAGTTGCTGTTGTTTGATAAACTTTCAATGGCTTCCATAACATTTAGAATTAAATATAAACCTACCAGGGTCCATATGGCCCTCATATAGGACGTGCTCTCACCTTACCACCTACCTCTCTCACACTAGGCAAGACAGCCTTCTCTCTGTTCCTCAAACATACCAAGGTCAATTCTTCTTTAGGAAGGTAGCACTCAGTGTTTCCTCTGACTGCAATGTTCTCACAGAATTTTGCATGGCTTATACTGTCGCCTTATTCCAATTTTGGTTCAAATAGGCCAGTGCCTTATTAGTCCCGCTCACACCGTCCTTTAAAAAATAGCCCTCTTGGTCCCACCAAATATTTCTTAATTCTTTACACCCTGTTGTGTTTTTCTTCACAGCACACAAAACTGAAAAAGTTTGTATTTAATCAACAGTTCCCCTGTCTGGAAACAGAAGCTCCGTAATGGCAGGGATTGGGTCTATCTTGCACCCTACTATAATTCCAATACCTTGAACAATGTCCAGCACATAGCAGATACTTAAATATTTGTTGAATGACTGATTGATATAAAGATCATTAAGATCTGTTTTGCAACTCTTTAAATTCATTGGTAATAAAGCACTAAACATCTTTAGGATCATGTGGGTACAAGATAACCTATATTCTAGCCACGTAAGTGGGGAGGCGCAGATGTTAGAATCTGCAAACAGTTTGCAGGGATTCAGGCATGAGAATGAAACACTAAGGTTAGGGACCAAGAACTGAGAAATCTCAAAAGGTAAAAGTCAGTGCTTCGTGTATTTTACTTCAACTCTATGCAACCAAATTTAAGTATATAAAGTAATTGAGCAATGATATCACAGGTATTGTGAGATAGCTGGTTATGTATTTTAGCTGCTGATTCTGTGTGCCATACTTCCGCTAACGGTTTTACATATATTAGCTCACTTAATTTTCTCATTACCACATGATAAAAAGCACTACTGTCACCATCCTGTTCTGGAAATGAGAAAACAGGCTCAGCCTAGTTAAAGTGGCCTGCTGCAGGTCACATGACTTGTGAAACGAAGATGCAAATTCAAGTCTTTTAGGCTCCAAAGCCTGGGCTCCACTCTGCATCATGTGTCCCTCTGCCCCATCCAGTCAGGAAATCTGGTCATCATCAGCAATGCTTCCTGAAGCATCTTCATCTGCTCTTTGAATATCTGGACCACACCAGACACACTTCTCTGGTTTGGTCCTTCACAAGCTAACAATCATAGGACTGGTCTATCCATCCAAAGAAATACAATCACCATCATACCTAAGAGACACATCATTTTCTTTCCTTCCTACAACTCAAGAAATCTTTACAGAGAGATGCTTTCTAAAAGAGATAAAGACAGACGGCTCATCTGATCCACATTCTCCTAGTAGCCAAGGAGCTCTCCTAGTTTAATAGAAAGCAATAAAGATGATAGCACGGTTTCCCCACTTCTTCAAGAGGTACCGTAATTACATGTTAAATATTAAGTGAAAAACAAAATAAAAATTAATAACAATAACACCTAACATGTATTGAGCATATATCATATACTAGCAATAGGTAAAGTGTTTTAGATTTATATTTTATTTAATCCTCAAAACCACCCTATGACATAAATACTAATACTATGCACATTATATAAATGAGAGATCAAACTTCATGGAAGTTAAGAAATTTGCACAAGTTCAAGTAGTTAATAAACCTAGTTCTGCTAGCTTTAAGTACTATGTGACTGTGTATCACACCTCTGATACTCATGTATTTGGACTCTGCATTATAAAGCACATTCTCTTAAATAGGTTATTGAAACCTGTAAGTACACAGCTCTCAAATGATACTTCAAAGTGTCCCAAATCGTCTCCCACACTGGTGCAAATTCTATAGAGCAGACGTTCCCAACGAATCACAAAGGCAGCTGAAGTTTCCAAAAAGTTTCTTATACAAAAGCAGGAACCTGTCTCCTCCACACTATTCTTAGCGCATAAATGAGGATCTGAAATACTGCCGATAATCAGCATGTATTTGTTGTTGAATGAGTGATTATCAGCACTGCCAAAATCAGGGGTTTGAAAACCAAGAAGCCAAAGCAGCACAGAAGTCTTTGGTTAAGGATGTCCCCCCCACCCCCCCTTTCAAGAGTGGTCGGTGCCAGTGCAGTTAAAACACTCTCCAACACCTTGGGCCTTTTTCCATCGATGCTTCAACCCCTGCCAGTCTGTCCTCACAGTGCCAACCACCACCACAAAATCCCCTTTCATGGCTCTGAAACGTCCTTTAAACTTTAAACATCCTTTAAACTTGTTTGAGAAAACTCAAACAAGTTTTCTCCAGTCATTTCAGCCTCAGGTACTTCCCCTTCCGCCTTTCTTGACAAATCATGACACTTAGAATCATAGATTTTCAGAGACCTGAAACCGGAGGGCTCCTCCCTCATATCACCAAAAAGAAAGAGGATAGTTATGTACAGCATCTTGTCCAAAGTCCTAAAACAAGGGACCGTCAAAGCTGAGACTTGAACGTAGGTCTTCTGATATTGAGTTCCTACTCTTTGTGATCCTCCACCACCACTTCTCCACACCCTCCCCTCCCACTACGGGCCAGTCCTTAAGGGAAAGCATGACTGGCACACGTTATCATTACACTTTAAGCAGTGGTGTCGCTGCTTTGGCTCTGTAGGTACCAGTTTAAACAAAACCATTTTAAACAAAGCAGACGGATGACATTTGCCAACAAGTGTTCAAAAGCAACTACAAAGTCGGCATGAAAAGGACTTCATGCTGCCCATCCTGAACCCACGTCTATGGTTCTCCTCCACAGAACTCTCCTGATGGGCAAAGGAAGATTCTTTGATCATGTGTACGATAATTCCAAGTCACAAGTCAATAGTAGTTAATAAAACATCATTATGGCCTGAATCAATATGTAAAAGTGACATAAATATTCATTGAAACAAACACTACCAAAGAAAGAAAATATCAGTAGGATGTCCACACATGATTTTAAAAATCTGTTAAAAAGCTTTAAATGTGAAACTAAAGGCACCTTTAAAAATAAAGTTCTACGAATCAAACAAAATTGCTATTGCAATGCTCAAAATGATTGAAGATAGGCATTTAGTCAAAAAAAAAAAAAAAGAGAGAAGGAAGGAAGGAAAAAGGGAACAAGAGCCTATCATTATGGCAGGCACTGTGGATAAAGAGATGCAAGGCCATGACTCTTGGCTTCAAAGAGGTAAGATTTTAACGGGACCTCTGAAAGTCATTTTTTTTTTTTTAAAGATTTTATTTATTTATTTGAGAGAGAGAATGAGAGACAGCACAAGAGGGAAGAGGATCAGAGGGAGAAGCAGACCCCCCGCTGAGCAGGGAGCCCGATGCGGGACTCGATCCCGGGACTCCACGATCATGACCTGAGCCGAAGGCAGTCGCTTAACCAACTGAGCCACCCAGGCACCCTGAAAGTCATTTTTTAATCTAATATTCTATTATAGATGATTCAGTTGAGACCCAAAGAGGTAAAATGACCTGCCCAAGGGCATGTAGTATATTAGTCTGGATTAAAGTAAGTCTCTCCAGTGAACCAATACCAATTGTTCCCCCACCGCCCTATTTCCTTTGACAAACTAATCATCAGCATTCGTTATGAATGTTGACCCAAATTATTTAATATAAGGGTATTAACATTGCTTCTAAACATGAATTACCCCAACATTTATATCCACAGAAGTCAGGCTTCAAAGTCAGCTTCTGACTTTATATTTTATATACATACGTATATATATTATACATTATTATACTTACATTAGAAATGATTTTCAGGAGTAAACAGATCCCATACTTGGGTCAGCATGCACATACCACTTGCACAAGGACAAACTTCCAACATGAGGCATCCTGATCCCATTCCCTCCCTGCCAGCATGTACTGGTTCCCAGATGCTCAGTGTGGCACAGCAGCCCTTCCCACTATGGCATCAAGACAATGACCTGATGTCACGAGATGTCCCATATACACTTTCCTTCTGAGCCACGCTGCACAGCCCACCAGTCTATGACCTGTTGCTAAGCAGCCCGCTTAGGGACCATGACAACATGACGCATTAGTTCTGTACATTTCATCCACATAGACCTTTTTTTCTAGTTACAAGAACAAAGCCAATTGATTTCAAAGCCCCAAAGAACATACTGCCAACCAACAAATACAAACTACCAACCTTCTTGCTTAAAAGCCTGTGGGTGTTCGGGGACCAATCACATAATGTATTTGTCCTCCACATTAAAAAGTCAGGCTGTAAAGTTCTTTTCTTTTCTGAATTATTTATCAACAGTAGGGAAAGTAGAAAACCACAGATGTAAGCATAAAGGAAAAGCAAGGCTCTTTCCCTGGTTGCTTAGAGATATTTTTGGCCCTGACTCTAGAGTTGCTACATTTACCCTGCAGAATTAAAAAGGGGGCCTCATCAACAGTAATGGGACATGGGCACTGAATTCCCTACATGCTGTGCTCAAAGTACCCCTTCCTGAACTCTGTTCTTCAAAAAGGGGTATTGTCCTAGTAATGGCTGGGGCCATTAAAGCTTTCCTTTCCATTTACAGGAAAAATACAGTAATGCTTCATTTATCCAATGGCCCAACTTCTATCATCTTAAACTCTTAGGAAGACAGCCATGACCCAGAGTCTGGGAAAGGAGTCTCTGAAGCAAATAATGGCCATGAAACCCATGTACTTTATCCTACCAGAGGACACTAGAGATGCTTGTAGGCTAGAGAAAGGCAGGTTAGATTTTACAGATTTAACAAGCCTTCTTATCTAATCCTGAGTCACTGAGGAGATGACTGTTCTATCCATTTGCTGTGCCTAGAACCTGGAACTGCTATTTCACATATCAGCGTGGCTTCCACGCTCACTTCTCTCATGTCTTTGCTTTTATGCCGCGTTCTCAGTGAGACCTTTCCAGACCACCCCATATAGAACGGCACCATGGCCCATGCAGCACACCCCTCCCTCTCTCATCCCTCACTTCACTTCTCCCCATAGTTTTTATCACTGTCTGGCATACTCTACATTTACCCATTTATTGCTTGACTCCACCCAACTAGAACATATGCTCCACTAGTAACAAAGTTCTGTTTTATTCACTGATGTATGCCTGACGTCTACAATACCTGATGCTTAGATTTCTCAATTGGTATTTGTTTAATGAATGAATGAAGTAAGGAATGAACAGATCATTATAGGAGCTCAAAAAGCTGATATCTAATATGGACGAAGGAAAACCATGGGAAATGTTATCTCTAAAGTTGATTTCGTAACAGGAAGAGATCTTTCCCCAATGGCATTTTTCCCCCAATTTTTAAAAATTGTGGTAAAATACATGTAACATAAAATTTACCATCTTAACTAGTTTTAAGTGTATGGTTCAGTAGTATTAAAGACATTCATACTGTTTTGCATTCATCACCACCATCCATCTCCAGAACTCTTTTTATCTTGTAAAACTGAAGCAATATGCCCATTTAACAATAACTTCCCTCCCCCCAGTCCAAGGGCCACCACCATTACACTTTGTCTCAATGAACTGGACTACTCTAGGTACCACATATAAGCGAAATCACACAGCATTTGTCTTTTTGTGAGTGCCTTATTTCACTTAGCACAATGTTCTCTATGGTTTATCGATACTGTAGCATGTATCAGTTTCCTTTCTTTTAAAGGCTGAATAACAATCCATAATATGCATATACCACATTTTAGTTACCCAGTTATCCAGGGACACTTAGGTTGCTTCTCCATTTTTGCTGTTCTGAATAAAGCTGTTACGAACATGGGTGTGCAAATATTTCTTTAAGACCCTGTTTTCAATTATTTGGGGTATATATTCAGAGGTGAAATTGTCAGATATGATTTTTTTATCTATTTTTAATTTTTTTAAGGAAGGGTCAACTTTCCACAGTAGCTGCACCATCCTACCTTCCCACCAACGGTGCACAAGAGTTCCATCCTCCTCCACATCCTCGCCAACACTTGGCTGTTCCTGTTTTACAGCATTTTTTGACCCTGTCTTTTATTTAAACAACGATTTGTCGGGTTCCGCCATCCATAATCACACACACATTAATGAAGCAAATATGAAAGGTAATGAAAATAAGATTCAAGGATAAAAGCTATAATACACCTAAAAGTAGACAGCCAAGAGGAAGAAAGAAACAAGAAATCATAGAATCAATCATGTCCAAAGAATAGTACATTTAAAACTCCAGCAGCGGTGAAAGATAAACATGATACCATGCTAGTGCTATTTTGTGACTTGATTTTCTAAATCCTAAAAATAGAGATGGAGGGCCCAACTCTCTAGCCTTCCTCACCTCCAAACCTGTGAGCTGCACCAAAAAAAATAAATAAATAAAAGATTTGCATGAGGGTCTACCTTCACTTAATTCCTTCTCCTGCACTGTAAGCTGCTCAGCCCGGGGAACTGGAACATCAATGTCATTTAGTGCCACACACTCTCTGGATGAGACAGGAATTGTCCCAATAGCCTTCCCTGCCTAATTGATAGGCAGGGATTGTATGTGCCTCCTCTGATCAATGCCACATTTTTAATATAACCAAGTCAAATGGACCACCTGCTTTGGGGGGAAAAAATAATTTTCTTGATGAGAAAATTCCCTAAGGTTTTGGATAATCCATAAGCAAGACCTCTCTGGGCACATTGCTTCAAAAATTCATCAAAATTCAGAATCAAATGACTATAATTTGAAAGCATGTTCTGATGTCTTACAAGTCTCTAACATCCCAGCTATTTGAAACTCCTGATACTTTAATGCTTTCCCTACATTTAACTTATCAATCAGAATGGGAAAATTAATGCCATAAGGAGAAAAACAATAGCTAGCTGATCTAGAAAATGCATCCTCTTTGAATTCTAAAAGGACAAAGAATCAAATATAAATTTAGAAAACACACATCATGAACAACGCAGGGGATCACTGGAGCACCTCTGTCTAGTTACAAAGTCTTCTTCTGTAAAGTAATTATACAAGGTCCTTCCACCACCAAGGTATGTGTTAATATTACACAGCTCTTTAGGAACCTACTTCTCCCTGAAAGGTCCCTTAATGGATAGCACCTTGGAAGCTGGCACCTCCCTCTCCGTATCCCTAAGCACGGATCCCTCCTGCTTGGGGCTGCTCTGGGTGTGGTACTAGTCACTCCTCAATGAACCTGAACAAAACAATGACCACTATCATAACAGAGGAAAAATAAACACATGCATATGATAAGGCCAAACGAAGACACAGAGGCAACTGGATGTTAATGCTTCTCCAAATGGTAAAAACTATAATAATGCATCCAATAGGAGAGTCTATTTTGCAGCCACGAACAGTTGTAACTTTACTAATTTGGGCCATGTTCATGAAATAAGTAGACAAAATATTAACTGGTAGATGCTGTGTGAATTTCACAACATAGAATACAGACATAGGCATAGAAAACTGTAGGAGGAAATATTCCAAACAGAGCTAAATTATGCATGCTTTATTATTATTATTCTGAATTTCTTAATGTTACTACAATATGCATGTATTATTTTATCATTATAGTCACTTTTATATTTTTATTAAACTTGTTTCCTTTACACATCCCTGTGTGTGTAAATTCCCTCTAAGGACATTTCACAACTGCCAAAGACCTCATCCTGGAGACCAATCTACACTGAGCTTATGACCTTCCATCCTTCTCCTGAAAGCAGTTTGCCACATGGCCACACCAAAGGACTAACTAGATGCCAGCCATCAGGGCTAATAAATGTCAGTGGTGTTCTCAGTTTAAGGGGCTTCCCTTCTCAGGAAACAAACTTAAATATTTAAAGAGAATTTATGGAACTTATTCCAAAAGCCTGGTCTATAGCAACTTATAAACTAGTAACTCCAGAAGGCAGTATTTCCCCTTAAATAAAAGAATGTATTCCTTGCTAGTTACCACAGACCACTGTGAAATCCACTTCTCACTGGTCTCCTTAACCCATCAGCATAAAGCACTGGACTACAAGCCTGAGTTCCCAGAGAATCTGGACACGTCTACTGAGTTTCTCAAGGCAAGCAGCTTTCCAAATGTATTCCAAGGTGCCATATTCTCCTCTGAAGTGCTTCAAGAGTTTGAAGAGGAAAGGGGAGGGATAAGGAAATTCGGTAATAGGTTTTAGGGCTTCAATACTGAGCACGAGTATTGAAAATTCAATCAGTGGGTCAGGTTCCTCATGCTGAAACCTTCAAACACAACCCTCTTGTTGAGACATGGAACGCTGAAGGAGTCTCCCCAGTGATGAATCCAAAGCTTGTAAATGGCAGAGTTGTGCATAAAACAGGATTCTCTGGACCCTAAGTCCCAGGCTCTTTCTTTCTAATAATGGCAGTTGGTTACTAAGCAACTGACCACATTGTATCAGCATTTTAAGGGCATCTTCAAAAGAGCTGATAGAGGTTGCAGTTGAGTGTCTGGAGTTAGAAGCCCTGCATTCATCTCTTTGCTCCACTACTTTCTAGCCTGTGGTTATGGGCAATCCCTTAACCTCCCTACATTTTCAAGTCAGATTCCTCACATGTGAATAGAGATAGTAATGGTTAACATCTATTGAGCATTTGTGCGGATCCCTGTTCTAAGCACTTTATAAATACTACTGCATTTACTCCTTGCAATTCTGGGAGCAAGATGTGTCCATTTATCAGAAGTTGATTCAAGACGATACAGGTAACAAATGCCTGGAGTTAGGGTAGGAAACCAGGCCCATCTGACTCAGAACCTCCTGTTCTTTCCACTTCTACACAGGTAAGCTCTAGGTCATGTTGAAGATCAAAAAACATGGGGATGGATCTATTTCTAGAGTACCAGGCACCCTATTACTTCTCAATTCTTCTTTCGCCATCTCCCACCCAACATCAAAATCAAGCTCCTTCAGACACCTTCCTGTGGAAAACACATCTCTCTACCATGTAGTAATTAATGCCTTTCTTCCAGCACAAAGGCTCTTTCCCACATTTATCATCCGTAACTCACAATTTAACATTTAGTTATATGCCCTATAAAATTTTTCTCCTTAAATGTAAATTTTATGTCCTCCAAAGAGACCATAACCTCCTAGAGGTCAGGAACCACAGCTTACAGAATCATGGAATTCAAATAGTAGTTCTGCAAAGTTATCATTAAAAAAAAAAAAAAAAAAAAAAAAAAAGCTGAACTCTTGTAAAAAGAAAACTTATTTGGAATCTCAGCTCCTCTGACTAAAAACTACTGAGCTAGTTAACCTTGATCTTTCAAGGTCCAAAGAAAACCAATGAGTTGGTGATATTCATACCGCAAGCTGGTAGCAGGGGCAGGACTAGAATCCATCAACCTGGACTAGAATCCATGGACTAGATGGACTAGAATCCATGTTGCTGGACTCTCATCCAGGAATTGCTTTGCTATGGAAATCCCAGGCCTGTTCAGTCTCCTCTCAGTATCTCTGTCTTGGTGACAGTCCCAAAAAAACACTGGACCACACCTTGAACCTGGAAGCCCTGCCAGAGGGCTTACAAAGAATAGGGTAGGTGGGACCTACCCATCAGGTCACCTTCCTGGATCCTCAGAGGAGGAAAAGAGCATTATAATTCCAAGAGTCCTATAATTGCCATGTTGGCCAATCAAATTCTCCAGGAATATGATGAAACTGCTTTAAATCTCTTTAGTCTATGTCACTAAAGATAAAAGGCACTAGCATCACCAAGTCATGAACATTTTTAAAAATTTAATTTAGTAGGATGAGAGTGGATTTGGACAAAATAAACTTAATGTCACATTTGTCTAGCATTTTGTTATTTTAATAACATTTTTCTGACATGAAAATACAATGTAGATTCAGAGCACTGTATTCCATTCCACAGAAAATTTGGAAAATACTAAGTATAAAGAAATCATACGTAACTGTCCAGATACTTTGTTACTTATTTATTTGGGGGGCTACTCCTTGCCTGTGTTTCTATGTGTCTGTGTATGCATGTGTGTGACTATGTGTGTGTTCATTCATAATTTGTATTTACTATTTTAATTGGAAAATATATATACCGATTTAAATCTCATTATACTAAAGAGTGAGAATTTTCCATTGACACAAAATATTCTAAAAATTTTAATATTCATTGTATTCCCATATATGGATGTTTTGTAGTTTATTAAATCAAACTTCCATTAGTTCATATTTAGGCTGCTTTTAGTTTCTTTTCTTATAAATAAAATATGGAATAAATGGCCATAATGAAAATCTTCTTGCATAAGTAATTGAGACTGATTGTTCCCTTGGAATAAGTTACTATAAATATTTCTAGGCCTTCTGATAAATGGTCAAATTGCCTTCAAGTAAGTTTGTATCAACTAACATTCCTATCAGCAATGTATGAGGGCGCCTATTTCTTTTTTTTTTTTTTTTTTTAAGATTTTATTTATTTATTTGACAGAGAGAGAGACAGCGAGAGAGGGAACACAAGCAGGGGGAGTGGGAAGGGGGAGAAGCAGGCTCTCCGCCGATCAGGGAGCCCGATGCGGGGCTCAATCCCAGGACCCTGGGATCATGACCTGAGCTGAAGGCAGATGCCTAATGACTGAACCACCCAGAAGGCACCTATTTCTTGAACCATCTCCAGAAATGGGTGATTAACATATAAGTAAATACATAGCATCTATCTACATATCTACACACAGATAGTCACATACATACATACCTAACTACATTTCTTTTAATTACTCCTAAGCTTGCAAATGTTTTGAAACCTTTGAATATACTCTTAATAGATGCTGTCAGTTGCCTATATAATTGTGGATCTAACACACACACACACACACACACACACACACACACACAGCCTTCTCCTTCATTGAGAATGGAACACAAATTTTGTTTAGATATAAGTTAGCCAAGTACTATAAAGAAAGCTGGGCCCTACCCCAGCCTTAGGGATAAATCTTGATTCAAGTTAATTCTTTTTGTCTAAGATATATTTTATTAATAGGTATATTAAACAGTTTTGGCCAATGAGACATGAAAACAAATCTGCTGGGGTAGCCTTCTGATAAAGTTCTCTTTGATCTTAAAAAAAGGCACTATAGAAAGGGAATCCTCTTTCCCCTCTGACTTTGGGACAGAGTTAAGTCAAAATGTGATGCTTGGAGTTACTTCAGCCATTTCGAGACTTTGAAGGGAGCTACATCAAGTTTCAAACTATCATGCTGAAAATAATTTAGTCAGAAAAAAAATTGGTGTCATTGGTGATGTTATGGAGGAGCTGAATTAACTAATTCTGGAAACATTGTCCATATGGACTTTGTTATGAGAGAATATATTTATCATTTAAGCCAGTGGAGTCAGAGATTTTATTATTTCCATTAAAATGATCTGAACCGATCTGCCGACACTGTCGCACTTTATGCTTCATAATTCTTTGAGCCGGTACAGATACTGATGAAGCAGCAGAGAAGTCAAATGGTTTTCGAATTCATAAGGCAAGTAAGTGGCAAAGCCAAAGCTTTCAACCTGTAAAATTCATACACAAATATATACACTAGATTTTTAACCATGAAAATTTAGAGCTTTCACTCTGGCCCAAGAATAGGTAATATATATTCTCAATTATCTTGAAGAAATCTTAAGATGGCTTACTATACCTTAAAAAAGTAGGGAAACAGCTATGCATATGCATTGACCAAATCTTGGAGACGGAAACAAATATAAGATAGCTCATTAGGTTATTAAAGAGAAATGTCCATGCATTGTGTCCACCCAAATGTGGACATAGCCAGGCTTCACAACTAGCCTCAATAATGATGTAAGCAATAAGGCATCCTTAAACTCCTTTATGTGAAAGCTTAATTGTGATTCTGAATGCACAATTCCAACAATAGAGTGTATAGAAATATTAACAAGCCTCTTTGATGAATTTGGGTCAAGGGCAACATAGTACTTAATAGGTTTGTACACAAACACCCTGGGGGCAAGCTCCATCATTCATCCTAGTTTCTCTGCAGCAGTCAATGGTCCTAGATCCTTTACAACAGTGCTGGTATAAAAAGAACTCACTCCCACTTAAACCCAACAAAGAAGCCAAATGCTGCACAAATCCTTCAGACTTATTTTCATCCTGAAACTTCAGGGGGAATGTCCTTTGGTATCCTAAGAAATATTTACTGATTTTTAAAAACTTTAGCATTATTTTAACACTACTATTGTGGAATGCAATAAATATCTGACCTTTGGTTTTTCCAGAATTACATTTGGAAAATTGAAGTTTCCCTGAAAACCAAATGTTCCATGAGCTTTTACCCTACATTATCCCTGTTTGGAGGGGCCTCTTAATTTCTTCCTTTTGTCCCCTTTAGTTGACTTCGTTTCCTTCACCTGTCATGGTAGAGAAGCCCAGTCACAAACATGTATGTATAAGTAATGTAGATTTCTGTAATTTCTTCAATTTAACTTAATGAATAATTCCCCTATTCTTCTGGACAATTGGGACAGTGGAAATGTTGTCTTTGTCATTTGAGAATTCCCTACTTCCGTCAGGTTGTGTCACAGCTCTAGAGGATTCCAAATGAGCAAGACGTTGGCAGGGAGGGAGCAGTCTAGTCCTTGTCCCAGAGAACACAGGTCACCACATGAGAGGTCATGTATCTTTAGAGTTCTCTGAGGCATCCTAGCAGTCATGTCACAGTTGAAGATTCAGAATCTCCCACAGAAGGCCCCACCTGCAGAGGTATCCCATAGCCTCTCTCTCTACACAGCCTTTTTTTTTTAAATGGTAACTCCAGTATAGTTAATAGTGTTACCTTAGTTTCAGGTATACAATATAGTGATTAACAGTTCCATACCTCAGCCAGGGCTCATCACAAGAAGTGCACTCCTTAATCCCCATCACCTATGTCACTCATTCCCCCACCTACCTCCCATCCGGTTAACCATCCGATGGTTCTCTATAGTTGAGTCTGTTTCTTGGTTTGTCTCTCATTTTTTCTTTGCTCATTTGTTTTCTTAAAGTCCACATGAGTGAAATCATACGATATTTGTCTTTCTCTATCCTATTTCACGTAGCATTATACTCTCTAGTTCCATCCATGTTGTTGTAAATGGCAAGATTTCATTCTTTTTATGGCTGAATAATATTCCATTGTGTGTGTATGTACTTTATCCATCTTCTTTATCCATTCATCCATTAATGGACACTTGGACTCTCCATAATTTGACTCTTGTAAATAATGCTGCTCTAAACATAGGGGTGTATGTATCCCTTCGAATTAGTGTTTTGTATTTTTTGGGTAAATACCCAGTAGTGTGATTGCTGGGACATAGGGCAGTTGTGTTTTTTAACCGTTTGAGGAGCCTCCACACTATTTTCCACAGTGGTTGCACCGGTTTGCATTCCCACCAACAGTGCAAGAGGATTAATTTTTTTCTACATCCTCACCAACACTTGTTTCTTGTGTTTTTGATTTAGCCTTTCTAACAGATATGGGGTGAAATCTTGTTGTGATTTTGATTCGCATTTCTCTAATGATGGGTGGTGTTGAGCATCTTTTCATGTATCTGTTGGCCATCTGGATGCCTTCTTTGGAGAAATGTCTGTTCACATCTGCTTCTCATTTTTTTAATTGGAATATTTGCTTTTTAGGTGCTGAGCTGTATCAGTTCTATATGCATTTTGGATACTAGCCCTTTATCAAATAGGTCATTTACAAATATCTTCTCCCAGTCAGTAGGTTGCCTTTTAGTTTTGTTGATTGTTTCCTTTGCTGAGCAGAAGCTTTTTATTCTGATGTAGTCCCCATACTTTATTTTTGCTTTTGTTTCCCTTACCTCAGGAAACGTATCTAGAAAAATGTTGCTACAGCCAATGTCAGAGAGATTACTGCCTGTGCTCTCTTCAAGGATTTTTATGGTTTGAGGTCTCACATTTAGATCATTAATCCAACTTTTTATTTTTGTGTATGGTGTAAGAATGTGGCCCTGTTTCATTCCTTTGCATGTTGCTATCCAGTTTTCCCAACACCATTTGTTGAAAAGACTGTTTTTTCCCTTTGTATATTCTTTCTTGCTTCATTAAAGATTAGTTGACCATATAGTTGTGCGTTTATTTCTGGGTTTTCTATTCTGTTCCATTGAGCTATGTGTCTATTTTTGTGTCACTACCATCTGTTTTGATTATGAAAGCTTTGTAATATAACTTGAAGTCTGCAATTCTGATACCTTCAGCTTTTTCTTTTCCAAAATTACTTTGGTAATTCAGGGTCTTTTGTGGTTCCATATACATTTTAGAATTTTTTGTTCTAGTTTTGTAATGTAAATGGTGTTGGTATTCTGACATGGATTGCATTAAATGTGTACATTGCTTTGGGTTGTACATACATTTTAACAATATTTGTTCTTCTAATCCATGAGCATGGAATGTCTTTCCATTTACTTGTGTCATCTTCAATTTCTTTCATCAATATTTTATAGTTTTCAGAGTACAGGTGTTTCACTTCTTTGGTTAGGTTTATTCCTATTTTACTACTTTTGGTGCAGTTGTAAATGAGATTGTTTTCTTAATTTCTCCTTCTGCTTCATTATTATTGTATAGAAATGCAACAGATTTCTGCATATTGATTTTGTATCCTGAGACTTTAACTGAATTCATTTATCAGTTCTAGCAGTTTTTCAGTGGAGTCTTTTGGGGTTTTCTACATAATATCATATCATCTGCATATAGTAAATGTTTTACTTCTTTCTTACTGATATGGATGCCTTTTATTTCTTTTTCTTGCCTGATTGCTGTGGCTCGTACTCCCAGTACTAGTTGAATAAAGTGGTGAGAGTGGTCATTCTTGTCTTGTTCCTCACCTTAAGGGGAAAGCTCTCAGTTTCTCCCCATTGAGTATGTTGTTAGCTGTGGGTTTTTCACATATGGCCTTTATTACGTTGAGGTATGTTCCCTCTCAACTTACTTTGTTGAAGGTTTTTATCATGAATGGATGTTGTACTTTGTCAAATGCTTTTTCCGTGTCTACTGAAATAATCATATGGTTTTTAGCCTTTCTCTTACTGATGTGATGTAGGACACTGATTGATTTGTGAATATTGAATTACCCTTACATCCCAGGAATAAATCCCACTTGATCATAGTGAATGATTTTTTAATGTATTGTGGACTGTTAGCTAGTATTTTGTTGAGGATTTTCTGTCTCCAGAGCCTTACATATCTCAGAATGCAGCCTTGTAGGCAGGGCCCTTCCTCCAGAAACTGTTCGAGTCTCTGTCTTCATTACTTCCTGACCCTATGTTACCCACTCTGGTTTTTCTACTCTATATTAAGGAGGGCAATTCTCCTCCCTTCAGATTCTTCTCTGCCATTCTCGGTCTTACAAAACCAGACTACGTATTAGAATCACTTGGACCTTTAAACAAACTGGAGCCAGGTCTCAGTCCTAGACCAAATGCAAATCAAAATCTCTAAGAGTATATCCCAACAGTGACTTTTTCCCCCCATGTCCTGAGTGATTCCAACCTGAGCTGAGGGTTGAGAACCTCTGCACAAAAACAGTCAGGAGTTTGGAATCCTGCTTTCCGTACTGTCACATCCCTCCTCTGGAAGGGGAGGTGGGTAATGGAGCCAACTACCTATTTAAAGGAGAAAAAAAAGAAGAAAAAAGGAGCAAAAAAAGGGGGGAGGGGACAAAACAAAGGAGGTGGGGGGACATACCAGCCAAATCAAAGCAAAGGGTAAATGTCTAATAATCATCAGAGATTTTAGTTGGATTTCGGAATATCTAAAACTCTAACTCTTGTTTTGACTTATTCAATATATTAATAAATGTTTTCTGCCATCTTTAACAAAGGTAGTTTTGCATCTTAAAGCATTTGATACAGCATTTTCACTCAAGTAGAAGTAGTCTACAGATCTATTACTAGAATTTCATTCTTAAAGCTATCTCACCTTTTCTAAGACTGAGAGTCAAGTAATTAGTAACTTATCCCTTTAATGCTGCCAGACAGTCAAAAGTATGAACAAGCATGTCCAAAACAAGCACATGCTATGTGCTTTAAAGATAAGGATAATCAATAGAAATTTTACTACCATGCTCTATCAAGTTGCAGAATGTTCTATTTTGGCTCTATTTCATATGGCTCTGCTCAATAAAACGACATCAGGTACCTCATATTTCAAAGTGTTCTTTATATCATCAACCTTAGGAGAAAAGCT
Source organism: Halichoerus grypus (assembly GCF_964656455.1). Lineage (NCBI taxonomy): Eukaryota > Metazoa > Chordata > Mammalia > Carnivora > Phocidae > Halichoerus > Halichoerus grypus. The sequence goes on from NC_135722.1 coordinate 36,475,923, forward strand.
TTTTTCAGAAAACTGGTCTAAAATTTCTAACAGTTACCTCTTACTCCTAAATCTTTTAAACTGTTGCCTCACCTCTTTTCATTATAAGATGCTTAATTGAAACCACTAAAATTAATGTACTATATCTAACTTTAACTAAGCTTTTTTGAAGTATTTCAAACATATACTTCCTTCAAGCTTTCTTCCATGCCAATATCAAGAAAATACAAATCCTTTGAACAAGGTAATAGAACTCACATGGGATATACGTTATCTCACTTCTTTCTTTTATTTCTTACCTTCATGGGAAGCTTTTGGCATAAAAATGAATGCTTACCCATTACTGTCAAGTACCTGTCTTATTGCTGCATGCTTTTGTCATAAATCACAGGTATCCTGCTTTCAAGCTGCCTGAGTATCTAATGATAACATCTTATCAAACAAGCTAAACACGGGCAGTTTAACTGCGGATAAATGAAAGTCAGGGACCAGTAAATCAAGGAGTCTGACCATTGCAAAAATCAAAAGGTACAGAGAAGAGAAAAGCACCCCACCAGCCCAATTTCAGGGAATCCTCCAATTTCAAAATTCATAAAAGAGCAAGGGCAACCCAGGGGTCTCTTACAGGAGAGAAAGTGATGTAGACTCACACAAATCCTAAGGCCAAAAACTGGCCCAAGCATCAAATGCTTTCAATTTCACCCTTCCAAAGGGCAAGGGAAACCTTCCTAGAAAAAAGTACAAAGGCTCGTATAGAATACGTGGTCATGTCAGGGAATCCCCAGCCTCTAGGTGTAAAAATTAAGTTATAACACATTTTTTTTATTGTTATGTTAGTCACCATACAGTACATCATTAGTTTTTGATGTAGTGTTCCATGATTCATTGTTTGTATATAACACCCAGTGCTCCATGTAATACATGCCCTCCTTAATACCCATCACCAGGCTAACCCATTCTCCCACCCCTCTCCCTTCTAAAACCTTCAGTTGTTTCCCGGAGTCCATAGTCTCTCATGGTTTGTCTCCCCTTGTGATTTCCCCCCTTCATTTTTCCCTTCCCTCTCCTAATGTCCTCCATGCTATTCCTTATATTCCACAAATAAGTGAAACCATTTAAGTTGTGGGTAAGTATTCTCAATGTTAAACCCTCCTTATTTTCCCATGAGATATGATTTTTTTTTCAATTTTTAATAAGATAAAAAGGGGGGAAAGAGTTAAAGTTTCTTTTCTGTTTGACACATTGCCTTTCCCCTCCAGCATCAAGTTTAACATCTTTTATTGTCACAGGTGCAATCTTTCTAAAAGGACCATGGTTATCAGCATGAAGTTTGGAATGGCTATTTTAGGGTTTCTTCTTTGGACCTTATAAAGGACTAACAACTAACATGGGATTAAACACCCAATACTGATCTAAATTCTACTGACTTTCAAGAGGCAAGACTTTCAATTTGGCAAACACTGGAACATTTTTGATAGTGAATATACATTTGAGTTTTTTCACGTGAAGATGTTGCCTCATTAATCATGAACTCTCTGGGCACAGAGGTCATTTATCACTATTCTCAGTGACCATATTTCCTAATACTCATGACTGATACTAATGATGTATTAGATATATGAATAAATGAATGAAATGGGTGAATCAATCATTCAATAATCTATTACCAAAGTTGATAGATCTTCTTTACTTCTAGGCTTACTAATTTTTAGTTGAATCTAATTTTTCAGTATTACTACTGACCTCTAGGGCAGTTAGGGTCAAGCTAAATGGCATACTAAAAGAAAGAAAACAGTGACCTTGACATACTTAGAAAACTAACAGTAGCAGCAGATACTAATTGATTTGGGACAGAGTCTAGAATGAACTTTGGAAATCAGGAATGCCAATAATGAGAAATGCTATATGAGGAACTTGGGGCAAACAAAGGATGCCTTCAAGTCTGTCAATTTCTCCAGAAAATGGTCTTTAGAAAATGAAACATCTGAAAAGACGCCTTACAGTGGCCAACATCTATTATATACCTTACTTATTACCATAGACAAATAGCCACTTAGAGGAAGAAGTCTTTGCCAATAAAGAAATGACAGAGATTGGAGGTGGGGACCTGATCTATCTTGGAGAGCAAAGAGCACCTTTGGCCTAACAGGCTTACTTTCAGGAACCAAGGTAAATATCAGAGTTCCAACTTACTATGCAAGCACCTAATGGAGGCCCTGGGATCTGGTCTAGAGGAGAAATGGCAGGGAGAATGCTTGTCTCTTAGCTCTCTGCACTCCCATTCATATTCCAGACTGTAAAATCCTACCCTAATCCATTCACTGCATGTTAACATGAGTTAACTCCAGTAGCTCCTTGTGGCTTGCAAAAACACTCCACACACACTTTTCTGGAAATCAAGCAACTTTTTCTTATTGCACTTTGCTTGTCCTTCCATCATAGCACTTAGTACAGATATGCTTAATACCATCATCATGTTTTTGAGACTACTTTCCCCAACAGACTCTGTACTGTTGGGGGGAAAAGGGTTATTTTAATAAACAGCTCCTGTTAAAGGAAACAAAATCTGTTGAGAATCTATTAAGTGTAAGTCACTACGTATTCATTAGCACCATTCACCAAATATTTCTGGTTTTCTAAACCTTCTAGGCACAAAGCAGAGCTGCATTTCTTCATCCCCTTGTAGTTGGCTGGGTACTGGTGACTAGCTCCAGTCAACGAGCAGAGTGTGGGAAGGGTATGTGTCACTCTCTGATAACAACACTGAATGACTGTTTCAAGACCCTCCAGGCTCTTTCCCATCTTGGTGACTGGCAATGTTCATAATACTGACTGTTCCATCTGCTTGTACCCCACAGTAATTATGACGAGCAAAGCACCCTTCCTGTTGACCAGTGAAAGACAGACAAAACCTTGTTATTTTAAGTTAGTCATATTTGGGGTTGTTACTGCAGAACATCCTATCCTGACTGATGCAAGTGCCTGCAAGTGCCATGATAAATGTTTTCATATATACAATCTGATGTTCACAATAACCTAAGAGCTACATATAACAGGTAAAGCAGATACAGCGGATATGAGCTGTATTTTATAAATCAAATTTAGAGAAGTAAATAGCCCAAGGCTAGTTTTGTTCATTCCTTCATTCAATAAATATTTGTTGAGCACGGCACTCTGCCAGGCTATGTTCTCCACAACCCCAGCTCCTCCAACTAGGTTATGTTTTAAGTAGCAAAGATAGGGAACAAAAGAAAAAAGGTCCCAACTCTCAGATCTTACATTCTAATAGAGAGAAATTTTTGAAAATCACATATAAAAAATAAAAACTCTACAAGGTAATAAGTGATAGAAAATTAAAATCAGGTGATAAGATAATGGGTAGCTAATTATATAAATCAGAGAAAGTCTCTCTGAGCTTCTTTTTTGGGGGAGGGATGCTTGGGTACCCACTGACACCCATATCCTTGTCTTTTACTCCAGTAACACAGTTTGCTTTCTCAAAGTAATTCTATAAATAATACATTTTCCATCTTGTTCCATATATAAACCACCAGGCAGGGCACCTATCCTTAAGAGGCTTTCAACAAGCACGGAGCTCCAATCTTCCTTCCTTTGTGAAAAAGTAAAGCAGAGGCGGTATTCTGCTATGATTTCAACAAGGCCTTTCTACACAGCAGGGCCTTAATCAAGGTTTACAGAGTTGCATGATAATGCTGTTGTTGTTAGGAGGATATTCACTGGTTCCTTCTAATCTTAGGGTTAAGTTAAATCATAAGAACAAAGAAACAATCATATAAAACATCAGATGTTTAGATTGTTTGTTTATTGGTCCAAAAGAGTTTTGCATCCCCTTTAAAATGTTTAGCTCTCAGCATGCTGTGTTGATGCAATCTCTTTTTTCTCTAGGAATTTTAGTTATACTACATGAAAGATAAAGGAGATTGGCCATCTGTGGCCATCAGAAACCTGTATTAATCTCACATCACCAGCTCCTTAGCCAAAAAATAGTAACATAAATACACAACAATCAATGGGAAAGGTTATTTGGACATAGAAACATGCTCCCTAACTTTGGCAACTTTTTGCGCTTCTGTAAAGGTCATTGGGAATAAAATACACTAAGAGTGGCAGTCCATTCTGAGTGAAAAATTCAGTTTATAGGCCACTGTTAATAGAACAAAAAAAAGATGCAAGAGTCAGGGAAAGGTACAAAATGACTGAAATTCTGTGTTCGAGGGGCACTTTTCTTATAGATTACAGATTGGTCATTTAAAGACCTTTGACCAAAAGAAAAAAGACTCAGAACTTTCTACCATCCTTAACCAATTTACTGTTCATACCTCCATATACATAATTGGAAGTATATTGGAACCCCCAAACCAAATGCCCCACAAAGCCAGCATTGCTCACACGAAGGCACCGCCCATATCCCTAGAATGCCAGTTTAGTGCTGAGAGCCCTGCCATATAGGGGAAACTGACCATCAGCATATGTCAATCCAGAGTCTTGACTGGCTCCCATACATGCCCAATTCCTGTCCGCCAGGTACTCCACTCCCCCTCTAAATTTAATCCTTGTCTTTCCCAATGGGAACAAAGTACATTTTCTTATGTACAAAAACATTTCAGCATGATAGAAGAAAAATAGTTTGATACTTTTCCATTCTTAAAACTGATATCTCTAAGTCCACTGGGAGTAGAAATAAATTTTGCAGGCAAAATTTCTTTTACCACTTTTTTCTCCAAAGGGGAGGGTGAAATAGTGCAAGAGAAAAACTAGCTGGGTTACAGTAGTACCTAGTACACTTAGAGTTAAATTTAACAACACACATATGGTACAGAGAAGGACTGAATCAGAAAAACAGTGTTGCTTCTTCATGCTCACCTGTGCAAGAGAAGTCATCCACTCGGATGTAGCCTGGGACACAGTCACAGCGATATAACCCAGCCAAGTTCACACACACAGTATTGGCATGACAGTAATGCATCTTAGCTGCACACTCATCAATATCTGAAGGAGAACAAAAGAAGCAACATCACAGTTAGGTGAATGAACTTTATTTAGTGTGATCATCTTACAATGCAATTTAAAAAGGCAAATGCCCATCAAAGCTAAGAGAAAAAGCAAGATGCAGTAAACACAAAACTTAAATGCAAATTCAACTGCATTCAGGTTCATTAGATCCCATCTTGAGCTGAAAGTATTTCGAGAAAGATGCATGGTGAGATGTTAACAGTTAAGAAACCAAGAAGTATGAAGATTGAATCTGCTATTCAATCTTAGTCAATTAGTCTCTCACCAAGAAGGATGCTGGATTTAAACATCCAAAATCAAGGAGTTCTGTGTCCAGTGAGTTGATACCAATTAATATTTATTAGGTGTCCACTGTACATGGTGTAGCTTTTATCAGAGAGATCAAGGGGATCCAGGCCTCTCTGCTCATGTGTCTTACTAAGACACGCTTTAATCCATCTGTTAAAAAATGATGGCGCAGCCAGTTTCTCCCATGTTGTATTGTGAATACAGACAACAGCTGTTGTCTAATGCAAACTGAAATCTTTCATTCCTTGACCTGGAGATCCTTCCCATGTGACAGAATGGGCTGATTCAACAAAAAGATCTTTTTCTCTCTGAAATGGAAGTCAGAGCATCACCAGCTTCCTCATAAACATTCATGGTAAGAACTGAAATAACCTACAACCTTAAGTACAGACTTGAGTCTTTTCTGGAAGTTGTTTCCAGAAATGCCTTAAGTGTTCATTTTACTCAGAGTGCTTATGGAGATGGAGAGGAAAGGATCACAGCACAGCATAAGGACCTAACACAATGAGAGTTCTGGTTCTTCCATTTACTAGCCTGTGACGTGCATTTAACCATGCTGAGTCCCAACGTTCTCATCAGTTTGTCATACAGGCCAGTTCTAAACCTACTGCTTTACATCTTTAAATTCATTATCTAATGTAATTCACATTGAATTCCATGATCCAAGTACATGCAGCACTACTGACATTTTGAAGTCTAGAAAATTGAGGCTTAGAGAAGTTAAATATCTGGCACAAAGTCATCCTGTTAGAACAAGCTATACCCAGGATTTGAACTCAGAAGTCAATCTCTTATTTACTATGATTCACTTCATGAAAGCACCTTGAAAATGACAGTCAACCATAGTGTTACTATTAAGGAAATCACCAAAGTCTGTGCTCGCTTCGGCAGCACATATACTAAGGTAATCACCAAAGTCCTAAGGCACTTCATGTGTAGAAACAGAGGATAAAAACACTGTATTGGGGTACTAGGAATCTCACTTATCTATTTTAAAAATAAAAATGGATTGACTTATTTCTTAATAAAACACACTTAAATAATATCAGATTCTTTTCAGCACTAAAGATCTGTCAGCCCATAAATAAAAGTTACTGTGGAGTAATTGAGGTCCTAGAAAGACACACAGTTAGCAAGACTTGCTTAACTGTACGAACAAAACACCAGAAATCACTGAAATGCTTCAGGCAATGAAGTGTTCTACTTATACAAGATCATGTTCTTCCAAAAACGATCCAAGACAATGCACAATTAAAATAAATGGACAACTGAATATAAAAACTATTTAAGATTCTATCAAGCTGGGGTATGAAGGGAACTCTCCCATGAATTTAAGACAGAATAGTAACCGCACATGAGCATGAGATGTAGTTCAGATCTTTCTGGCACCTGGGGCATTAGAATTCTTTAACAAGTCAATACCTGACATCATTTAAGCATTTTGCTTCACAGAACAGTGGATAGCACAAAAGTCGAGAGGAAAAGGGTTTCAGGAAAGGAGTAATGATCACTTTTGTCATCGGCTAAGAAGCTGAGTAAGATCAAGGCATCACTAACCACTGGATTTGGCATGAAGCAATTCACTGGAGACCTTGACCGAAGAAGAGTAGATTTGGGAAGGTGGTGGAGAAAAGCCTGACTTGAGTCAATTAAAGACAGGATGGAAGAGGAGGAAATAGAGACAGAAAAACAAGGCAAACCTTTTGAGATTTTTTTCCCATAAAGAAAAATGGGGTAGTAGTTCTGGAGACACTTGGTGTCGAAAGAGTCTTATTTCAGGATGGGAGAGATCACAGCACGTTTGTACGCTTTTGGGAAGGATTCGATATGAGTGACGCAAACTGATGATATAGAAGAGAGAGATCATTGCAGGAGCCAAATCCTGGGGGGAAGCAGTGCACAGATGGAACAAGTCATCTCTACAACAAGAACAAAGCCAAGATAAGGGAAGACGTGGAGATGGGTTGGCATAGTTGGTGGTAAGATGAAGTCACTCTCCTTTGCTTATTTTTATTTTCTCAGTCAAATGAAAAGAGACGGTAACGTCTGAGAATTAAGAAAGGGAGGAGGTATCAGATATTTAAGGAGAGGGGATAAGGTATTAAATAGTCATGTTGATAAAAGGCAACAAACATTTACTCAGAGCATATAGTACAGTGGCTGAGGAGCTGCTGTGATTTGTGATCACGAATGAGTTAAGTCAGAGCAGTCAGCATGGCCGTGTGTTTTTCTCCAGTTTCATTCAGGTATTTGGGGGCAGTAGAAGGGTAACTGGGAAGTTTGGTGTGACCAGAGATGAGTTTTTATGCAGATATAATGAGTAAACAGATACAGGGGAATTGAGGGTCTAAAGAAAGAGATGATGATGATGAGGTGCCAAGGAATCTTGGCTATTGAGGAGAGATGTGAGGACATGAAGATGGAGACAGACAGTTGAAATGGATTGGGTATTAGGGGTGGGCGCTCTGCTGTACTTCTCAGATCTCACTTCAGAACTAAAGAACTTAATCCCCCAGCTAATGGGAGTATTGCCTGCTAACAATCATCAGCTGTTATCCTTTTAGGGAAACTGTCCTCGGCTAATGAGAGATAATATAGTCACAGTCAGTCACACTTTCATCCTGGGAGTGAGCTACAACAAAGACTGCTTCTCATTTACCCCAGCTCAAGATAATTCTAAGGGACCATCCAGATTTCAGAGCACTCAGTGAGATTGAGCTAACTTCTCCCTCTGTCCAATCCTGCATTCTTCCCTTCCTCAGAGGCCTTCATCCCAAGAGCATTCCCTAATAAACTTCCTGCATGCCAGCCTCCATCTCAGAGTTTGCTTCTTAGGGAACCCAAACTGCAGTTTCCATGAGGGTACTAGAATGCATGAGCTAGAAAGCAAGGAGACGGGGTTATAAAGTGTGTGCTTGACATTAGTATTTTGGAGCTGATTCAGTTACTGTTGATTTTAAGGTCTTTTGTGCAATGATGGGGGAGTGGAAGAATAGATCATTGTGAGTGAGAGGCTGGGAATACCAAGAGAAGCCAGGCATTGGAGGGAGTTGGTTGGCATTAGTGCTGTTCCTCAAACATTACCAGTTTTCCTCTTTCTGGGCACATCATACAAATGTACTTCCCCATCCTCTTTGAAGTTAAGCATAGCTATATGACCGGGCATGATGTCTGAGCAAAGCATACCACCTCTAGGGGGAAAGATTAAGAGCCAGCACCTGGCTTACCACATTTTCCTGTCCCTGCTTTGGAAATCATGGAAGCACAGAGATGGAGACATTCTCAGCCTGGGTCCCTGAGTGAGGAGTAGGCAACCAGACAAGCCTGATCAACATGTTGCATGAGCTACAAATATGCTTTTGTTCATTTAAGCCGTCGAGCCCACCCTGGCTGGTAGAGGGGTGACTAGGAAAGGCATCTAAAAGAAAGAGATCATTAAACTTGATCTTAAAAGATGCACAGAAATTCACCAAGTAGAGACTGGAGGTGGGGAAAAGTAAGGGAAACTCCAGAGGCTAAACTTGTTGTCTCTGTAGAGTTATGAAGGGAGAGAATCACAGAGTCATGAACATTAATTAGCCTTCTACTAGGCCCTGAAGCAGAGGATGAACAAAATGCCACCATAAACCTAACAGCCTGGCAAGACATTGGGCGAAACTTGTAAGTTCTACCAAGAACGGGAGACCTTTTAACAGGGGGATTGGACGTGGTCTGAGAGGGCCAGAGGAGCAGTCTCTATGGACATGATGTTTCATCGAACACCTAAAACAGAAGTGAAACAGGTGAAGGGGAGAGGAATAACATACCAGACAGAGAAGAATGTTGGAGAAGAATTAGGGGAAGGAGCTTTGTCTATTTAAAGTGAAACTGGCAAGATAAGCTCAGGCCAGATCCTGCTGAGCCTTGTGGGCCACAGGAAGGAGTCTAGACTTTAATCAAGGCAGGGGCACAAACCAATTTCTGTTTTCAAAATACCACTCAGCTGTAGTGAAGAGAATGGACTGGAGCTGGCCAAGCTGAAGGCTAAATCACCTTGGTATTTTACTCTCAGAGATATAGCCACGCTGAACTCCGTCTCATTCTGCCGGGATGCCCAGACATTCTTTAGGATGAGAAACTAGTCAGGACTTGCCTTAGAGTCAATTCAATCTTCAGCCCATGGGCCACAGCTGCCAACCAGGCTGCTGACTACAATGAATATTTCCCTGTCATGGACCCTTGTCAGCTCCTCCCAGAGAGAAACTCCTGGCTCATTTCCCTTAGGCCACTGGATAACTGATGAGAGGCATCTGCCTCATCTCGATTTGAAGGAGTTACTCGACTGTAACAAGCTTATTTTGACTCAAACGGCCAAACCATCCCTTTGTTTCAGAGGATTCTAAGACCCTGAATAAAAATATTTTCAAAAACAGGACAAGGGGATGGTTAGAAGATCCCAGGGAGAATTTCTCACATAAACTTCTTCAACCTTTACTCTCCACAAGTCACACAGGACCCCATGCCATATATCCCCACTGCTCCGATGAGGTGTCTTTGAGCTGGTTTCATTTTCACTTCATACCACTGATAATTTCAACTCTTGCAGATCTCATAATTTCCTGGTACCAGTCCAGAAAAAGACAGCACCAAAATAGAGCAGAAAAGTTGACAAACGTACCAGAAAATTAAACTGTTACAACCTTATCTTTGTTGCCTATCCCCCATTATGCAAACACCAGATATAAAAATACCTGACAGTATAACTAACGCAGAGGGGAGGGAAAAAAATTGTCAAGTGTTTATAGAGTCATCTAGCTGGGTCCCTTGAAACAATAATACAGAAGAAAGGAAGGAATTGAGAATTTCCCCGTTTTTAGGATGGGGCTGGGGATGGACTAGCAACACATTTGCCAAAACAAAGATTGCCTCGTCCTCAGGGAAAGGCACAACCCCGCAGACAGTTTTGATAGGACTCAAGAGTGCTTCAGAAGGAAATCTGATTATAGAAACAATCAAAACAGAATTAACGAACATCTTCAGAGTTGAGATATCCTGAGAAAACAATCTTGAGAACTAGTGAACTGAGATTTTTAATATAAACCTAAGACAAACGGTGCTTATTGTTCAGAAAGATTCTGAAAGGTAATGAATAATTACAACAACAAGCAAATAAACCCCAGACAGAACTCCCTAATGAAAGAATGAACTGATGCTCACAGAGAGAAACGCATAGGGCCCAAAGCATCAAAGATTTTAACCTGAAAGCCATCTGACCTTTGCCCAGGTGGTGCGGGTGTTATGCCTGAAGCCTATTTCTTTCTCAAGCAATGGTCTCTCCAGGTGTGACATTCAATCCAAATCCAGGAGACAAGAGGCTCAGCCTAAGGCTGAACCTCAAGGTGGGGGCTGGACACACTCTAGTCCAGGTTCAAGTTAAAGGTCTCAATCAGTCTAAGAAGTTTTTATAAGAACAACAGTTAACCTAATTACTGGAAGGATGAATGGATTAAAAAAAAAACTGCACAATGAGGCACAGGGTAATACCAAGAAGAATATGAGGTTCAATGTGTATAACCTCAGAGGGTAAAACTAGGAACAGCCGCCTGGCACCCGGTTAGTACTCATTTTTATGAGTATTTCTCATAGATGTCATTTCTATGTATTAAACACTGTGCTACGTACTCACCAGATAGCATCTCATCACTCCATTTATTCTTCTTGAAGGAAGTAGGTAACCCCAAGTCATGATGAGGGAACGCAGCTCAGAGATTATTAGGTCACTTGCCCAAGGCACAAAGTCATAAGCCTAAGAGCCTGGGATTGAATACACATGGTCTGATTTCAAAGTTGGCACAGTCCTCACTGCAGCATTTCTAGCCCTCCATGATGATTCAATCCTATAACTCTGTTAGATACATCTAATGCGGCCAGGAAGCATATGGAAACAAGTAGATCTCCAAATTCTATGTCTGTGTGCAAAGCTTTTCCTAACATTTGTTCTGGTATTATACTCTGTTGGAAGAGCGATGCTACACCATGCATCACTGGTTCTTTGGCTCTTTTAAATCACTCTTAACACTTTCACACTTTAGGCTCCAGTGACCCAGAGCCCCAAAACAGGTAGCAGCATTCTGCTCCCACCTTGAACCCACAGCTTCATACAGTCTCTATGCTGGTTGCGTAAGACTGATTGCCTCCTCTAGGATTAGAAACTAGAGACAAAGGCCTGGTTGTTTGCTTTTCTTTTTCATATTTTTCGAGAAACATCTATAAATCCCACTGCAGTATATATCAGCTCGAGTATAATGGGGCTCAAATTACGATTCATTCGTATAGATTGCTTGTCACCTTTGAAATATTGGAGCTCATCTTCTGGTGGTCTTTTGAGGTAATAAAAATACATGATTTATGTCCCTCCCCAGGATGGTGAAGTAGTTTGTTTTCATTTTAAAAAGGTATACTTATGGACTTTAAAATGAAACTTGATGTGGCATAATGATTCTTCATATATCACCAGCCTCCATCTGCATAAGAGTTCAGAGCAAACATAGAACCGAATTTGGCATTATCATCATTAAATTAGAGTGCAGGGTCTGGGTAGCAAAGATAGAAGCAAATGCAAAGAATTCTCTTGATAAAATGGTGTGTTCTACTCAGACTTGTTTGTAAGAATTTCCTAGAAAAAGGCAATACGGAAAAGGTTGGAGCTGGGGCGTTGGTGCGAGGTGGTTATGCCTACTTCTCATGCATATTTAAAAAGGAAACAGAATGGGGAAAAGCAAACCAAGATTTACTGAGACTGTGCTCTGTTGCAAGCACTGTAGATATCCCATCTCATTATTTCCATCCCATGGACTAGCATCGGAAATTACATAGAGTACCTAGAATTTCAACCCAGACCCCTGTGACTCCAAGAAGCATACTTGTTCTACTCTGACTGCTGGACCAAAAGCACTGGATTGACAGTCAAGAGTCAGGTTATGTTCCTGCTTTTTCTACTAGCTAACTATAGCACTGGCAAGTCACTTTTTCTTCTCTAGACCTTGATTTTCCCATCTATACAATCAGGGAGTTGGACCAGAGAGTAAAGACCACCTGCCCCCCCATCCTAAAGTTCTTGACATATTCAAATTTTTCTGTCCACGGATCATAAAAGCCTACTGAAGCACTTTCTCCCCTCTCTCCTCCTGTTTTGAGGAACTTGATGTTCCAGAAACTTTCTCAAGACACAAGTTCTAGAGAATACTATTCAGATGACCCAAGTGTTCTCACTGTTCCTTGATACCTATTGTCAACTGAGTTGGCATCTCCTCTGAAAACCAAGAGCAGCTAGATCTAGCAAACATATATTCATACAAAAGCATAGATTTGGGCAAGTTCTCCACAGACTAGTAAATTAACATGCAGGGCAATTCTACCAGACTTTAATCTCCTACCTTTGTAGAAATCATGAGTTATAAAAACATGGTGGCATTGGCCAGTCAGTTGTTATATTAAAATTATCAATACTCTCCCACTGTGTCAGACTGGATATTTTTTAAAATCTCTATGATCTCTGACTTGAACTGATAAAAATCCAGTCTGGTAGACAAAATATAGATGACTATGCCCTATTTCAGATGAAAGAACAGAAGTCCAGAGAAGATAGAAATAGAGCCCCAAAGGTAGACAGATAATCATTGAGATTTTAACAAAAGCAAGGTCTTCTAGCTCTGAAACTAGTGTTTTATCCAATGCTCAGGCTTCTCTATAATTATGGTTTTCTCCCTGAAGCAAGGACTATAAACCAAATGCCTAACAGAAGCCAGGTAGAAAATCTATATGCAAAATAGGTCCCTTCAACAAAGAAATACATTTTTGTCTCTTATTTTTCTTAAAACATACATCTTTCATTTTCCTACTTCCAAGAACAACAACAACAACAAACAAACAAAAAAATGTTTCTTTCTTTTAGGGAGAAAGCATAGTGCAAGGCCAAGGACTCATGGAAAGTGACATTGAACCTCAGTGGTGGGAAGACAATAGCAAGAGTTTGGACTGGGAATAACCAGAGTTCCAGTCAGATAATGCCATGAAGGAGTAATAAGACATCACTGCATGGCACTATGTGCTAAGCGCAGTTTAGAAACGTTCAGTAAATTGTCTAAGGTCACATAGCTAGGAGATATATCTGGACTGCCAAGATATGAATTCTGGTAGAATGGCTTCAGAGTCTAACTCTGAACCCTCTAGTACTACCTTTCAGAGACTGGGCTAGATCTCTGATCTTTCTAGAGAAGTTGCATATCCAAGCATTAATTTAATTTTTTAGAATTTGTGTTCCTTCTTTTCCCAAACATTTCAAACCAAGCAAAATATATTTATCAGATTCAACCCATGAATGTGCCTTAAAGCATGTTATCACAAGGAGATTTAGTGGAGCAAGGAAGAAAGGAGCAAAAGGAAGAAGGGAATGAGGAAGACAACAAGAACGGAGGAAGACAACAAGAACGGAGGAAGACAACAAGGAGGCATGAAGGAAGGGAAGGAGAAAGAGAAGGGGGAAAAAAATGGTTAGACAACCTAGGGAGGTGCCTAGATAACTTCTGTGGACTAAATTGTGCACCCCTTTCAAATTTATGTGTTGAAATCCTAACCTCCAATATGATGGTATTTGGAAATAGGGCTTCTGGGGGGTAATTATGTTTAGATGACACGATGAGAGTGGTGCCTCAAGATAAGATATATGCTCTCATATGAAGAGGCTCTAGATAGTTTGTCCTTGCTCACTCTCTGCCATGTGAGGACACAAGGAGAACACAATCATCTGTAGGCCAGGAGAGCCTTCACAAGAACCCAACCACAGTGACACCCTGATCTCAGACTTCCAGCCTCCAGTATGGTGAGTCAATTCATTTCTGCTACTGAAGCCATGCAGTCTATAGTGTTTTCTTAGGCAGCTCCAAAGTAAGAAAATGACTCTAAGTTTCTCTGTCGCCTGCTGAAATGGATTTTTACATCATCTTCTAAGATAGATGTCAAACAAATACATCGCTTGCCAAATCAAGTATTTGCAGATTAAAAATCCAAGTAACCTTTTGGTCATCCAATGCATAATAAAAAAGTCTTCCTAGAGCTACCTACACCATAATATAGAAATTAGGTTGTTGGTTTTATGACATTTAAATGTATTTTCCAAATATAGCTATATCAGATATTTGAAAAAACCCTGCCAGGATGTTTATTTTCCCTGCAGGGCTCAATTTCAGAATCAAATACTGTCATAAAATAGCGTATCTCTGTGCCATTGGAAATCAAAGCACACCAATTTCTAGTTGGACATTGGAAAAGCACTGTAAGACACCACCTTAAGACTTTCTTCCCAGCCTGGCATTCTGACCTTTGAGAATGTCCATAACCTGATATGAAATGTCTGGAAGAAAAGCAGCACAGTGAGTGAAAGTTAATTCAGTTTTGGCCTCAGGCTGTGCCCCAGCCTATCGGAATCTACCTGTATCTGAATTCTACTCCAGCCAATGATATCAACAAAACCAGTGAGTTCTTCCAAAGGGGTCCAAGGTTTTCTCATGAGTTGTGCATCAGTTGGACTAACAAAGAACACACTGGAAATGTAGAAGCTACCACAGTCTCTGGTCTTCCCTACATTTAGGAAAGGAAATTCAAAAGGTGTTAAGAGACTGCTGGATTCCACTCGAAGTAAAGATCCAAAGGTCAGTGGGATGTGGTCCCAGTCTTCTGGCTTTTACATGAAATGAAAAAAAAGCCAATAAAGAACATAATCTCGGGGGCCTAGGTGTCTCAGTTGGTTGAGCAACTGCCTTCGGCTCAGGTCATGATTCTGGAGTCCCGGGATTGAGTCCCGCGTCAGGCTCCCCCCTCTCATTCTCTCTCCCATTCTCTCTCAGATAAATAAAATCTTAAAAAAAAAAACGTAATCTAGCAGAGAGACGGTCACATGAACATGAATCTTGTGAGGGCGATCTAAGTCCTACTAGAGAAAGAAATGTCTAATTCCAACAAAGGGAATTGGGGAAAAATTCACCCACAAGATATCTGAGTCTTGGGAAGGCAAGAAGATGTCTTCATAAAATGTTGATGACCTTCCCTTATCACTGATTGAATTGGGCAACAATTCTTTATTTCCCCCCCCCAGTTTTAGCAAGATATAATTGGCATATAACACTGTGTAACTTTAAGGTGTATCACACATAGATATGATACACTAAAATAAGGCAGAATGATTGCCACCATAGCCTTAGCTTATACTTCCATCACATAACTGCCACATTTTTTGTGGTAATAAGGTTTAAGATCTATTCTCTTAGCAGCTTTCAAATATATAATACAACATCATTAACTAGAATCACGATGCTAGTGATCACCATGCACCATGGTACATTAAATACCAGCAACTTATTCATCTTATAGCCGGAAGTTTGTACTCTTTAACCATCAAAAGATGAATGGATAAAGAATATGTTGTATGTTCATACATGTACAAAAGAATATAATTCAGCCATGAGAAAAAAGGAAATATTACCATTTGAGACAACATGGATGGACCTTGAGGGTATCATGCTAAGTGAAATAGATCAGAGAAAGACAAATACTGTATGATACCACTTGTATGTGGAATCTAAAAAAAAAAAAAAAAAAAAAGCCACACTGACAGAAAGAGAGACTAGAACTGTGGTCACCAGGGGCTGGGGTGTGGGAGAAATGGGGAGATGTTGGTCAGCTGTTCTTCTGCTTTACGAAGATAAAGGAAAGTCAGCTGAGAGTGAAAGAGATGAGAGAGAACAATACCACCAGCAAAGCCATCTATGTCCTCTGTATCTCTGGTCTCAACTATTCTTTATAATAAGTAGACTTTATTGATCACTACTTTGTGCCATGCACAGTTTTAAGCACTTTGCATGTATTCATTTCATCTTCACAATTACCATATAGATAGGCATATATTAATATTTTTGTCTTATGGACACACAAGAGGCTAACCAGCTGGAAGATGACCTTGGCATCTACTCTATTCTTCCTCTCTACAGGCCACCTGAACTTCCCCCTTCTCAATAAGAATATATACCTTCCTTGGTTAATTAAATAGCAATTTGCTATAGTCACAATTGGCCATATTATTTATTCACCACTCTTACCATGCAGTCAAAATAAAGTGCACAGGCTTTAGTCTTTTAAAAATAAATGATTTGATGCCAGAAGTTTATGTCTGATTCACTACAGCACCAAATTAACCAGTGATTAAATATCAGACTGTGAATTGCACAAACAGGGTCCTATAGACCAATGAGCAGGTAGTTAATGAACACAACCTATATTCAGTAAAACCAGTACCTATGTTCCAGCATCTATCTGTATGAAGAATGACTACAGCTGAATGTACTCAGGAAGGCAAGCTACTTCTTGTGTGTTTCCTCACGTGGAGACATTCCTTAGATGAAATAATCTTCTTGAACAGAAATCAACATTATTCCCAATTCCAAATTCTTACACATTTGACTGAATCCATGTACTCCAATATGAAAATCAAAACCATAAATTATTTAAGCTGGTTCTTAAAAATCACCAAGTCGAGACTTGTATACAATGTGAATGGATGGGAAGAGGGGAAAAAAATAAACACAGAATAATGACTCATAACCTATTTTCCTCTGAAAATACAAACCAAAAACAGAATGAAAAACATCATTCAAAAGGCAGGAAATGGAAGACAAGCTGGTTTCCATGTAGTTCACTGGTCTTAAGCTATTTTTAAATGGAAGTACCCTTTAAAAAAATGATAGCTAACATTTTATAGCTTTTACTGAGTGCCAGGTACCACCCTAACACATACTAATTCATTTAACGTTCATAATAACCCTCTGAAGTAGGAGTTTTAGCATCCCCAGTGTACAGATGAAGAAATTAAGGCATGGAGAGACTTAACAACTTGCCCATGGTCACATAACAAGTAAGGGGCAGAACTAGAACTCAAGTCTAGGTAGATCTGGCTCCCAAGGTGGTGCTTTACTCTCCATGCCACAGCTCTCAACTAGAGTGAAATCATCTGTAAGGGATGGGGAAAAAAAAGCAGCTCATGGGGGAACAAAGAAATCTTAGATATAAAAGTTGTGATTCTCCAAAGTGTGTGTGTGTGTGTGTGTGTGTGTGTGTGTGTGTCTGTGTGTGTGTGTGTCTGTGTGTGTCTGTGTGTGTGTGTGTCTGTGTGTGTCTGTGTGTGTGTGTGAACAGATATATGGAGTATCTGTGGTATTAAAATTTCATGGGAGAGTGATAAGGAAAAAATGTCTCAAAGACACCTTAGGGGGCAGATAATGAAACAAAGTTTAAGAAACACTGTTCTATACTGACCTGCCTCTATTTGAAATATTATCTAACTTGGAAGCCCAATATACAAAATAGAATTAAACACTACATCAAACTAAAAAGCTTCTGCCCAGCAAAGGAAACCATCAGCAAAATGAAAAGGCAATCAATGGAATGGGAGAAAATATTTGTAAATCATTTATCTGAGAAGGGGTTACTATTTAAAATTTATAAAATTCATCAAAAAATTGTATTAAAAATTACCAGAGGATATGAATATTTTCCCAAAGACATACAAATGGTCAACAGGTAAATGAAAAGTGCTTAACATCATTAATCATCAAAGAAATGCAAATCAAAACCACAAGGAGGTATCACTGCACACTTGTGAATGGCTATTATCCAAGGGATGCATGAACCCCAAGGTTTATAGAAACATTATTTACAATAGCCAAATAATGGAAACACCCCAAGAGTCCATCAGCTGATGAATGGATAAAGATGATGTGATATATATATATTCGGAATATTACTCAGCCATAAAAAATAATGAAATCTTCCCTTTGCCACAACATGGATGGAGCTACAGAGTTATGCTAAGTGAAATAACTCAGTCAGAAAAAGACAAATACCATATGATCTCACTCAAATGTGGAATTTACAAAACAAATGAACAAAGGGGAAAAGAAAAAGAGAGGCAAACCAAGAAGCAGACCCTTAACTATAGAGAACAAACTGAGGGTCACTGGAGAAGGGGGGTAGGGACGGGTGAAACAGGTAATGAGTGATGCACTTGTGATGATGAGCACTGGGTGTTGTACGAAGTGTTAAATCACTAAATTGTACACCTGAAACTAATAGTATACTGTATGTTAACTGGAATTTACATAGAAACTAAGAAAAAAAAGTGTTAGAGAGGATGTGGAGAACAGGAAACACTTGTGCACTGTAGGCTGGACTGTAAATGGATAGAACTGCTATGGAAAACAGTATGGAGTTTCCTCAAAAAATTGAAACTAGATCTACCATATGACCTAGCAATTCCACTCCTGGGTATCTATCTGAAGAAAGCAAAAACACTAATTCAAGAAGATATATGTACTCTCGTGTCCACTGCATCATTATTTACAAAAGCCAAGATATGGAAAAAACCTAAGTATCCATCAACAGATAAATGGATAAAGAAAATATGGTGTATATGATCACTGAAATAGTATTCACTAATAGAAAACGCTCCTCATTTCTGACAACATGGGTGGATCTAGAGGGTATTATACTTAGTGAAATAAATTAGCCCGAAAAAGACAAATACTGCATGATCGCACTGAAACGTGGAATTAAAAAACAAACAAACACACAAAACTCATACAGAAAACAGATTGGTGGTTGCCGGAGTGGGGAGGGAGGTGGGTGAAAGATGGGGGCGGGGCAGGGAGTCAAAAACTACAAATGTCCTGTTATTGGAAAAATCAGTTCGGGAGGTGTAATGCACAGCATGGTTAGCGTATTTTAAAATACTGTTTTGTGTTTAAAAAAATTAGTAGGGCTGCTATGGTGAAGAAGAGGCTTAGGCATGTGGTTGGGATGAAGTGGAAAAAGCAAACAATCCACCTGTTAGCTTACGTGAATAACGCTGCAATGAAGATTGCATACAAGTTTCTGGTCAAGTCCCTGTTTTCTATTCCTTTAGATATATATTTAGGAATAAAATTATTGAGCCAGGTGGTAATTCTATGCTTAGGTTTTTGAGGAACCACCAAACCGTTCGCCATTGTGACTGGACCAAAGATGAGAGGTTTCCAGGAGCTAGGAGAAGAAAGAGAGGAGCCCTTATTGCTTAGCAGTTATAGGGATGCTGTAGAATGAGGAAAATGTTTCCAAAACAGAGAATGGTGATGGTGGCACAACACTGTGAATGTAATTAATGCCACCGAACTGTAGGCTTTAGAATGGCTAAATTTAGGCGAATTTTAGGTTATACATATTTTACCACAATTTGTCAAATAATGCAATGTATCAAAAATCAATTATCTGTACACTTTAAATCAGTTAACTTTATGGTATGTGGATTATCTCCTAAGTTGTTTTTTTAAAAACGGGGGGTGGGATGGGGAGGACAATGCCAAGCCTGCAATTCTCCTTTCTCAGGAAAGAGGAAACACGTATACCCCTGGGTAGCTGAAATTCATGGAGCTAGAAAGAAAACAATGGTGGAATCTTAGTTCAAATCCCAGCTTTGCTACCAATTACTGTTACTCTAGGAAAGTCCCCTAATGTTTCTGAACTTGAGTTTCCATATCTGAGAAATAGTGTTTTTGTGAAGATTCGATGAGATTGTCTCATTACACACATTATGTACCTTGCACAGCATCTCAGACCTCAAGAAAGGTCTTCAGCTGCTGCTTCTCACTCCTTTGGTTAAAAGGTAGCCTTTCTCAACGGGCTACCAGTCCTGGCTCTCCTCTCTGGCCAGCCCTGGGGACCCCAGCCATAATGAGTATCTCCTCAAGTTACCATCCTCTGCCTGTCAGTGACTCATCCACTGAGCCAGCTGTGGCTCCTTGACTAAGTCCTTCACAAGACAAAAAGAGCAAGTCATTTTCCTCAGAGCCCTGCGGTCCCCCACTGGCCACAACAAGACTGCCACATCCTGCCCAGACGAACTCACTTTTCCCTTCCCCTGCCTGAGAGCAGGTATAATTCCTTGGACCAATGATGGTGTGGAAGGTCTTGGGGGGGGGGGGTGTCTGTATGGTCTTAGTCCATTAAGTTGTGAAAAATGAAAATGCCTACATATAAACACTCAAAATGTATGCTTTCTGAGTGGAAAGCTCTTTCACAAGTGGCAAAATAAGATTCTTGACTGAAGGCTGATAGAGATGCATTGGCCTTCCTAACTTGGATAAACAATCAATCTTGGAAAAGTAAATTTAAATACCCATGATATAATAATTATGATAATGATAATAATAGCATTTCCTAGATTTAAAAAAAAAGTGCTGAGATCCATCCTTTTAGATGGATATTGAGGTCTAATTTAGAGACATGCCTGAGAGCTGCAAACACATTTTAGAATTCTAAAATACACCTGCCTCCACAGAACAGAGAGAGAGAGAGAGAGAGAGAGAGAGAAGGGGGTGGAAATGGAATTGGAGGATACAGAATATTGAATGCTTACCTACGAAAATGAACTGGGTAAGAAAGCTGGAGAAAGAAAACAGGGCCAGAGCTCAATCAATGACAGCCTCCTCCCTCAGGGTCTTACACACTTACATCCCCGAAGCACCTAATTCAAGGTGAAGATTCTTTTACCAAATGGTACCGTCAGGTCTCTCTAAAAAGCTCCATTAAGAAGTGCCACGGGTCTTCCCAAGGACTGTTTGCTGCACTACGTTGGGTGGAGCAGGACAGAGTGGGCAGATTTGTCACGGCCAGTTCCGGAGGAAGAGAGTGCTTCCCTGGGCCTGACTATACCGGGTGGGGTGGTCACAGAGATGAAGATAGCTTGGCTGGGGCTTCCACAGTTCATAAGTGGAGACAGAATGCTGCAAGCACTTTAGAGGAAATACGCATGCAACAGTCACATGAAAGTAATGAGCAATTCTATGTAGCAAAGGGCATGACACAAGCGGTCATAAAAAACAAAGAAATGTTCACAAGATTGATAAGGGAAAAGGTAAGACATGAAAAGAAAAGGACTACCAAAGGGGAGACAAAGGGCATTGAGAAGACACATCCAGGCATGTGACTTCACAGCACTGAAAGGTAGAGGGGAGCCACATAGAACTCAGGAAAGCATGAGGACGGTGAACGCAGGTCAGGTCAAGGCAGGTCTCGAATACCATGCTAAGGGGTGTGCACTTCATTCCTGAGGTCAAGGGGGATAGAAGCGCTATGTGAAAATACAAACTGCTAGACGGGTAGCAACTTGGGGGAAAGGAAAATTTAAAAATATTTTTATTTCATTCTTAAATAAAACAGTAATGAGGTGTGTGCAGGTGTTGAGAGCAGCAACTTTGGGCTGCTTAGGTCATTGCTCAGATCTGTAAATGAATGAATAAATTAACATAGAAGTATGAAAGGATTTTACACTAGAGAATGATAGGATCACTGATACGTTTTTTAAAAGATCCTTCTGGCAATGTGTAGAGTACGGATCTGACAGGGGAGTATTGGTGATCACATTAAGAACAGCGCCAGTAGAATGGGGGTAGAAGTATGATTGCAGGGGGTTGGTAAGTGGAGAGAGTGTGCACAAACTTGAGGCTGAAAGATTCTACCTAGGGATGGGAGTTTATGATTTTAGGGATGGAGCAGTTAAGTGAAAGCAAGACCAGGAGCATAATGAAGAGGTATGAGAGTAAAGGCGATTATAGTCCCAAAGGTAAAAATCTCCAAGGCTGGACTTTTGCCCAGAACGATGGCATAGCTCCACATGGAGGTGAAGCCCAAGCAGCTAGATACCAAAGACCTCAGTGAGTGAGGAGGAGTGGCCAGGATATTCGTCACTGACAGCAACTAGAAGGGATAGCAGGTGTTAGGAGCACATGGCCGGGACTTCAAAAGAAGATTGTGTATGAGGATGGAAGATACTACTCCCGATGCAGCAAAGCTGTCTTTGGAAAAGCGGATGCTATATTTGGGCTCCAAGGTACCTTCGGTGTGGAAGAAAATGCAACCTCCACTCAGAGAACTACAGCAGAGCTGTATCCCCAGAGGAATTCAAGGAGGCTAAGAGATGGAGGGACATTCTGCAAAGAGTTCGAGGGCGTTTGTTTAAAAGGCAGCCGAGTTTCCAGGGAACACAGTGCAATGGGAGGAAAAACAAGCAGAAAGATAGATCAGGTCAAAGGACACCCAACATAGGATTGGAAGTAGGCACTTAAAAAAGCCCAATGATAAGAAGGCCTGGCAGTTTGTGCAGTGGGTCAAGATGACAGAAACTGAAGGGAGTATGGCTCCCACAGGGGCAGGAGCTGATCAGAGGCAACGTCAGAGGCCTGGTGAAGCTGTTCAGTTGACAAGTACAGCCTTTGCCGAGGGACCAAACTGAATGCTAGGGAGTTCTCTGGCCAAGGAAGAGGCAGAACTAGGGGCAACTTCACCACGATAACTAAACAACCCTCACCCCCACCCCCCATCTCCAACAAGAGGACTCTGCTCAGGTGGTAAAAGATGGCATTTGTGGGTGGCAAGGGTAACCACTCATTTGTCATCCGAGTGTTGAGCTGGGGTCCTGCTTTCAGTGGGGTGCTGCAGCTGGCCTGAGTGAGCTCACGAGATCTGACCACTTGTCTCGTTTACAAATCCAGTCGATGACTTCACATTGGCAGCAGTGCTCAAGCCATGGAAATCAACAAACTCTATAAACAAGGCCTCCTGCTCCCCCAATCTCTGAACCGATCACTGCTAAACATTTAGTTACACACCACTGCCTGCCCTACCCTTGTTCCCGTAGACTTAGGTCTCATACTCCCATGGGTTTCTCTATGCTGATCCTACCGGAGCACCCTGAGAACGGCCTCCCTGCCTACTCTTCTGCACTGAGCCTGTTCCTCGCTCCTTCACCGTTAGGTGTGCTCACCCTAGACCTCTCCCTGGGCATCCCGGAGCCTCTCTCTGCCTGGACACCCCTATGTTCTCTGGCTATGGGGTCTCTGCATGGCAAGTATTAACAGCAGATGAAAAGATTTGGATGGGGAGCCCATCTCTATACCTTGGACATATTCTTTGCCTATTTTCTTTTCTACAAAACGGCTATTTTGTTGAAATACTCCCACTGGATTGTTTTTGAGAATTGATCAAATATATAAAATGTCTAGAGAGGTTGCCTGGAATGCAGAAGGGCCTCGGTTTTCCTCCTACGCTCCAGGAGGCAGATGTGGCTGTTGCTGTTACTGGAGCACATAGTACTTCTGTGTGCCGGACACTGTTCAAGCTCTTTCTACGTATTAACTCATTTAATTCTCACGAGAACATTAGGCAGTAGCATCACTCATCCCATTTTAGAGATGGGGAAAACTAAGGCACAGAAGCAGAGCACCAGTACCTACCAGAGCCAGGATCCCAAGCCAGGCAGTGAGCATCAGATTGTTCCTTCTTCACTGCTGAGCTATCTGCCCAGTAGTCCCCATTCCCTACTCTCTTCCCTCCTACTTTGCTATGGATATTCCATGTGTCTAACTTGCAATCAAACCAAAGTCACTACTGAGCCAAATTCTGAACTACTGAGACCTAGTAACAGACTTCAACCAAGAGAACGATAAAGCTATTCAGAAAATCTTATGCTAAGGGGCACCTGGGTGGCTCAGTCTGCTTTTGGCTCAGGTCATGATCCCGCGGGCCTGGGATTGAGCTGAGCAGGGAGCCTGCTTCTCCCTCTCCCTCTACCATTCTCCCTGCTCATGCTCACTCTTACACATGCGCGTTCTCTCTCTCAAATAAAATCTTAAAAAAAAAAAAAATCATATGCTTAAAAACAAATTCAAATCTTATCACCTTGGACTGGATTACTGGATGCCACTTCTCATGTAGTTCCTTAGATATGGGGTATTCTACTCACCTGTCCTTTTAGCAAACATAGGCTTAGCATCCAGAGCCCATCCTGAATTTCCCTCCACAAAAAAAGCCTTGCCTTTCCATCCTCTATTTTTCTACTGGGTCCCCCATGGAACCCTGTACATAGTATTCCTGATTCAGGACTTACTTTAATAGAACTGCCATATCGCCTCAAATTCCATACAGTTAACTTCTGTAAAGTTAAATTATATCATCAGTATTTATCCATTTGTCTACTCCTCTGCTGGCCTGATTTTTTCAAAAGCAAATATTATCTTCTCTTTCTTTGTCTTTAACACCCGTTACAAACAGTACCTAATATCAACTATGGGCTAAATAAAATCTGAAAACATGTCATTGAGGATGAATAACTGGATGTATGGATACCTGGAAGGATGACAGCAATGGATAAAACCAAGGATGAATATCTTAGATATTAACACAAAAGTCAGAATTAGAAGCATGGTCAGATAAGGACTGCTCCTGTAATGAACACTTTCTCTACTGCCTAGTTCCTTCATTGGAGGCTCAAATATTTTTTTAAATATTTGCCTCTAAAATTGAACCTCCACAGATTATCACCTACTCCTATCTATGCTCCTGTGCATTTGCTATCAGCTTTAGAAATAACCTAATTTATTCACTAAGTCCCCTTTCTCACATAACTGGGTTATTTAAACCAAAGTTATATGAAGGTCACTTTTCAACTTAGCTGGAAATTCCTTAGGCGTATTTTATAATGCTCAGAAAATGTTCTGAAGTCTTTATCTAAGCCTTTTAAACAGTGGGGTAAAATCTATTGAGTAATGTGATCTATTTCCCAGGTCCAAAAGAGGTCTTCCTTCAGAGAAGGGAGTATTTATTAGTAAGAAGATATTTCGTCACAAATGAACTGCCTGATGTTGGCTAAGATATATCCTATGTCATATAAAAACAGCTACGATTTACTGAACACCTATTATATGCCAAGAAATGTGCATTCATTAGCTTTAATCTACATGATTCCACTTTATAGAAAAGGAAAGTCAGGTTTGGAAAAGTTAAATTTCCTAAGACCATATGACTAGCAAGTGGCAGAGCCAGCGTGGCAATCTGTGTTTATTTTGAAGTTCCAGCTCTTTCAATAGATGATTCTCATAAAAAGATTATACCTAATAATAGAACTGGTTGGGAGAGAACATATTATAACAGCATTCTTTTCACCAGAACCAGTGTATCCCGTATCAGAGTGAAACTCTTATCTGTCTCCCAAAGAGCTAGAGGTTTTGCCTTACATCCAAATTCCATCTAACAGAAAATATCCTCCAGGGGCGCCTGGGTGGCTCAGTCCATTAAGTGTCTGCCTTTGGCTCAGATCATGATCCCAGAGTCCTGGGATCAAGCCCCGCATCGGGCTCCCTGCTCAGTGAGAAGCCTGCTTCTCTCTCTCCCTCTGCTGCTCCCCCTGCTTGTGCGCATGCTCCCTCTGTCAAATAAATAAATAAAATCTTAAAAAAAAGAAATATCCTCCATCAGACATACTCAAAGACATTGAGTTGTCAAACACTACCTTGTATACCTGAAACTAGTATCATGTGTGTCAACTACATTTAAAAAAAAAAAGACATTTGTTAAGGTCCATATGAAAATGAATTTCTTTTCCCAGTAAGCAGGCCAAGAAAGCCCAAGTTTCAGAAGATGTTCTCTACACTAATGGCACTGATCTCATCCCTAATTTGCCCTTCTCAAAATATCAGGCCCTTCCATGAGCTCAAGGCCACACAGCTGAAAAGTGACAGAGCCCAGCCTGAATCTCAGACACGATGACCTCAAATTTCACTGCTGTTTGTCAGAAATATGCCACCACGCCATCAACCAAAATACCTGTTAGACCCAGAGGGAGAAAGCAAAGAGGGAGAACCCCAATGCCTTTTTCCATTATTTATGAGTCACATCATGGCTATCTTCTGGTCTCCCTTCTAGAAAGGGGTGTTAACCATAATTTTATGGCTTACACCCAAACCATCACCCACGACAAACGATGCTGTTCAATACCATGAAGATGAACTAGCCTTTATTAACCCAGATGAGACCCAATGTTTCTGGGCCATTTAACACCCATTCTTAGGCCGTTTCTCTTCTTTGTGGACTCTCTTTATTTTCTCTACCACTGTACATCTCCAACTCCAGGAAGTGGCAGAAGTCCTGAACTCCCATAGGAGATGAAAGCAGTGAATTCATAAATACACTATGTTCCATGAGAAGCCCTGCTTCCTCCATCCTCCACCATAGCTGGAGAGAAATGAGTCTTGAGAAACTGCCTGCCAAAGCAGCACCCCTACCCAAATAAGAGCCATCATGACCATCTGCCTGTAAAAAACACCTCTGTTTAGACGCTGAAGTCTCTCAAATTCAGCCCATATTTGTTCCAACAAATAACCATCACAGAAAGCCTTCCATCCCTAACACTGGAGACTCCTTCCTCATTGGAAATACTCCTAAACTGCTCTCTTGCTGTCAACCAAGGACCGACTGTCAATGCTCCTGAACAATTACAAAGTCTCCCTAACTCCCAAAATTCCTACCTTAATAGAATGCTTGCTAATCAGAGACCGTCTCAGCCTTGCCAATTTTTACTCTGTAAAACGGACTCCCCTTTGTCCAACTTTTGAATCCTGTGAGTAGAACAGAAAGTAACGGCAGATGGCTTCCCTTGCCACGAGTTTCTGAATAAACAGCTTTGTTTTGTCTTGGACTTAGTTTTATTTCCTACAGAATTTATACAGTTGGCAATACTAATACACGTCATAAACGAGGGCTCTGATGCATGCTTTATAACCCACTACTAAAAGAGGAATGGTGTGGTCCAAAGGTGGGAAGAGATTTATCCACAATTATTTTTCATTCTAATCTAAGTGATACTTTTATTTAATACTGTTGGAATTTTTAGATGTATTTCAAGGGATTACCACTTTGATTTTTTTTTTTATACATGCCCTTTCACCCACCTGGAAGATGGAAATGAAAAGTGAGACATGTTAATACAATTAAACCAATTTCCATATGCTCAGCACACATATTTACTTTTGCAATCTGTTAGATTCCACTATTTGTCCAGGATGAACACGAGGTTATGATACATGAAAATGAGTAATTCCTGCCTTAGCATTGCTTTACTCTGAACAATTATGTTAAAGTAGCTGTCACTCAGCATTTTGATCTATTTCCCATCCCCCCATCCATTTAGGGGCTTCACTTCTCTTTTTATCTCAAACTCTTACACCAGCTGTGTCCTATCTCTGTGCTGTGATATTGACTAGCCTCTCTTTAAATTCACATAGATGCTATCTTCAAATGATAAATCGGAGCAGGCTACCCATATAATTGATCTCAAATTCCCCGTGCCCCTAACAACCTTTAGCTGTGGCATTTGGAAGGACTTTGCACCTCTTTGAAAAATTAAATGCTGATGAGAATTCTGATGGGAAGATGTCTCTCTCTACCTAAAAAATGCTGCATATCTCCCAAGAAGTGTGAACGCTGACCTCTATAACCATTTTGAAGATACACTTTTAAAAAATTAGACGTGAGCTATGAATAGCAGTCTGTGGTAAGAAACTAATACTCTCTCGCTTTTCAGCTGGAAAAAAAAAATTGTATTTACTTGACCTGTACATGCAGCATAAGATAATGTGAAAGAAAAATGACTTGTTGCTATCAGTACAAATCTGTTGAATTTGTCTAGCTTATGGATACAGCTTCCCCAAAAAGAGGCAATGAGTTGGTAGAGAGAACATATATAGGCTTTGGGCTCAAATGCAGCTTTTGGTCTGGCCTTAATCACTGAATGTGTTGTTTTAAGCAAACAAATTTATCTGAGCTTCAGTTTCCTTATATGAAAACCTAACTCTACCTTGCAGAATAATTGTGATAATTAAGGAGAAAAAAATGTACAACACAGATGCAGATGTATAGAAGTACTCTGTTAATATTAGCTTACTTCCATCAAGATTATTTTGCCCAGACTGCTATGTATCTTTTGATGCTCAAATTCCATCTATTAGCTACAGTAAGAATGTCTTGAAAAGTCTCTCAAATTCACCTACTCCAAACGTAAACATAACATTTAGCTAAATGAAAACACCAGTGCTCTTAGTGGGCTGCAAAATCAAAATCATCTTATTCTAAAATAGGTCATATGCCCAAAAAGAAAACAACTGTTTAATATCACAAAATTCATTGCTTAAAAATCTAGAGGATGAGGAAAGGGTACAGAGCACTCTTTCCCTTCTTTCTAAATCTTCGGTTTTTTTTTTTTTTTTGACCTTGGGAATAGTCACTCAAAACTTACATTACTGAGAGCAAAACAAGTGGGTGTGGGCAGGTGCGAGGGTGTGACACGGCCTTTGTCTACAAGCCCATGGGGGATAAGGTGCTTCCCACTCGCAGAACTTACCTAGGTTCCTGATTCTTCCCATTTACTCCTTCCAACAAGTGTTTCCTATGCAAATACTGCATTTCAAACATGGAGGATAGAAAGATAATGCAGCAGAACCTCACAGATTAAAAACAAAACAGAAAGAACCCCTACATCAACTTCATGGTGTTCCTACTTCAACTTTTGGCCTTCAAAGTCCACTCTTCCCCAAGCAGCCTGAATTTGTTTTTTTAAACCATGAATCAGATCATATCCCTCTCTTACTTAAAACTCTCCTTTGCTTTCCTTGTATATTTAGAATAAAACCCAACTGGCTTCCTGCGGTCCTTACATGACCTGAGTCTCACCTGTCTTTCCTACAATTCTGTCCCAAATTCGACTCCACACCAAATTTCTGTCTGTCCTTTGAACATATCCAGCTCGTTCCTGTATTGGGGCATTTCTGTTCTCTCCAAATAATTTATCTAGAATAATCTTTGCCCAAAGCTGGTCCCTTCTCATCCTCCAGGTCTTGGCTCAAAGGTCCCCTCTTCAGATGGCCTCCCTGAAGACCTGGATAAGGGACTGCCTCCCCCAGTCACTTGTCATCCTCTCCACCACCCTGAAATACAGGGCTCACTGATTTGTCTTGTTATCTGTCTCTTCCAACAGCAGGTAGGTCCCAAGAGAGTAGGAATCTTGTCTTTCTTATTCACCACCGTATTCTCAATTCTTAGACTATCTAACGCATGATAGGAACTTATTAATGAATAAAAGAAGAAGAATACCTAACAGGTTTTTATTTTTATGTGCTAGACATGGTTATAAACATATTATCTGAATGACCTCCTTTAATCTTCACACTGGAAAAGGTAAGTACTTCTTATACTCATTGTATAGATGAGGAAACCGAAGTATAGCACTTCTAAGCTCTAGTCCAAGGTCACACAGCTACTAAAGGGCAAATCTAGGATTCAATACCAGACAGCTTAACTCTGGAGCATGTGCCTTTAATAAGGTCACTGGAATAAGGAGAAAGTTCCTGACGGTGTGCCGTTAACCGGTCTGAATTTATGCATATGTTGCCATCAAGCCCTCGAACAACAGTACTACAAAAAAGATTAGTTGCAAGACCCAAGTGCACTGCTCTTGTGCCATAAGGACAAAGGGGATCACGTACAGCGAGATGATAGGATGATAAGCAGTCTCTTGTACTTATGCACCACTTGCTAATAAACGGCACCCACCTGGAAATAACCATGGTGCCTCTACCACTTGATACCCCAGCACAATTGGCCCAGCCAACTACCATTCCACTTTGGGCGAGAAAAGTCCTTGATCCTAATATGGAAAGCCAAACTCTCATCCCTAATCTATGCAACTTAGAGTCAATCTCAATAAATCAAGCTAGCAATACAACTAACATCTTTGGAGTCAATTGCCACATTTAGAATGTATTCATTATCTTGTTTTAACTTCCCAACAATCATATGCTACAGGTCTTATTCTAATCACTCCATCATTAGATGAAAAACTTGGTTGATGGCATGTTGGTTTATTTTACATCAATAAAACAGCCAGAAGGACTAGAAAACTGAGGTGATGGTTAAATAATTAACCTTGACATTCATATACCCAGGACCTCAGAGCTCAAGAACAGCTCAGAAAACAATCTCATTGCTAGACACAACCACAACCTTTTACAAAAAAGGGAGACAAAGGCACCTCTTATCAAGACATTTCAATGCCATCTACCTGGAAATCACTATAACAATTCAAATCTACAGTAACTACACTGAGAACAGCAAACTCCCTGGAGCTTTGCAAAGTGCAACCTGCAACATCATGAGTAATGTTCCTGCCATATTTCTTTTTTAAGGCTTTTAGTATTTTTTCAAAAATGAAATTCCAAAATAGGATTATAAAACCTAATAATGCTTACCTTATACAAAATAACACTGTTAATGTTAACACTGCATTTTTATTGTATCATTGGTGAGATAATTATTTTTAAAAATCTGAAGTATGTTAATTTACACTAGATAGCAGTGAGTCTGGTAATAAGTCCCAAGTTGAAGGTGGTGTGAGAGAAGCATCCTTCCAATGCTGTCAGATGTCTCTGTTAGTGTAGGCATGATTTTATAGGGAGATGTCTGCAAACTAAGAGGTTATGCATGAATAGGCCTCCCACTCTGTCCGTGATAGGCCCAGAATCCTACCACGATTCACAATGTAAGTGCAAATAAGAGGTGTTCTAAGGAGTAGTGTATACTGTAGTGACAATGGCAGCATCACGGATATAACCAGCAGTGGGACTCGTACCAAGTTATTACTGTCTCCAAGCAACTTTTTCTTCCAAAGCTGTGTTATAGAACGAAATTCAGCAGCCAAGTTTGGGAAGAGTGATCTGGCCCGGGCAAAACCCTTCCTAGAGCTTCTGACCTCAAATCATCTACCGCCTCAAATAATAACACTCTAAGCAACCTGCTATCCATGACCAGTGGTCCACCCACATGCCTAACCATTTTCTTTTAAGATGCCATGGTCCTCACCCCTGATATTTTTGACCTTCCCAATGGCCCCATAAAATAATATACTGACTTAATTATCATCTAGAAACTTGCTCCCTCCTTTCTACTTCACCCGGGAGCTGGCCAGATGTCCACTCTTGTTGGCCAGTCTGCTGATTCAGTGACCTCCATCTGAACGTCCATTCTCCAAGCCTGAGGCTCTGGCTGCCCAATACAGCCCAGCACAGCCCCCTCTCTCTGCATTCCCACCAACCCAACCTGTACCAAGGACTCTGAAGCTCTCCATCCCTGCCTTGCTCTCCACTTTTCTGAGCCACTCTTCTACTAAGTCATGCTATAAGAAAAACAGAGTAGCTAATAATAACAATAATATCTACCTAACATTATGCCATATGCTTTTGTACCTTGAATAGAGACTTTTGAGTGCAGACATTGGGAAGTACAAAGCATTTTAGGCTGAAGAAGCTAAGAAAATAGAGAAAACGAATAAGAAAATAGGAGTTTGTGTAGGGAAAAGCAATTAGTGTCATTGTTGAGAGCATAATATATATTAAGGGAATAGGCAGAGGTAAGTCTGGGGAAAAACAGCACTGGAACCAGATTCTAGAGGGACTTATGCCGAAATAAGAGAGCCTGACCTTTGTTGTTCAGTTGGTAGAAGGAAGCCACATAGGTCCCCACTTGCTTGAAATTGTTGCATCCGGGCTGTGCTTTAGAAAGATGAATTTGGCAGCATAGGGAGGAGGGATTGGAGGAAAATAATTAAAAGTGCTTGTTTTTATGCAGACCTTCATGAGAAAATTGTCATACACTGATAGCAGTCTGCATCTGCATCTTTGATGACTATAAATGATAAGAGACCAGTGGATACTCTGCAGTTGCAGAGAAAGAGTATATAAATAGGTTATTTCTATAGAAACACCTTGGTTCTTTTCTAAATTAATCAGTATTTCCAAGAAAAGTTTTTTTTGTAATTTTTGGTTTTTGTCATACTGAGTCCACATCAACAGCCTCATTGTCTATTATCTATTGTGTATATCCATTCACCTGCATGGAGCCCTCTAGTGTTTGATCAAGCCCTAACAAGCTTGTCCTAATTCAGTTGCCTAAAACAAGCCTCCCTTTGATACTGAGTGCCAGAAAAACAATCACCATTGTAAAGAATTTGGCTGTAATTTTCAAGGTCCCCAGAGGAGATGCAGATGAGATATTAAACTGTAAGAGTTCAAGTTGCTATTAGAAGGAAAATGGTGTATCTCTGTGAAAGAGCATTAACTGGTGGTTCAGACTGTGGGTTCTGGAGCCAAGAAGCCTGGGTTTAAATCTCAGTTCCCTCACCTGATCTCCATTGACCTGAAGTAAGTTACTTAATCTCTTAACCTCCCTAAGGGCAATAGTACTGACCTCATAAGATCATTTTATGAATAAATGAGATAATGCATGTAAACCATTTAACACATAGTTGTTACTCATATGACTTCTTTCTATTTTGTACAGAGATCACTGAGTGCTGGGTGCAGACTAAATGGGATAAGGACAAAGGAGAAATGTAGAGAGCAAAAAGGAAGCTACTTCACTAGGACACACAACAAATCATGGCAATTTGAACGTGGGGGAGAAGGAGATGGATTTGAGATAGATTTTTCTGGGTAAACTGGATAGAACTGGTTGATGAGAGTTGCTTGATGAAGTCAAGAATGACTCTCAGGCTTCTAGCATTATAACTGGCTAGGTAATTGTATAATAACATAGTAAAGACTGCCAGGGACATGTTTACAGTAGATAGTTTAGGACACATTATAAACTCAAAAAATGAGCAACTGGATACAAACTCACAGCTCAAAGAAGATTTGGGCTGAAGATACTAATATGACCACATCTAATATGAACTTATAGGAAAAGAAAGAGAGGAGGGAAGGAGGGAAGGAGGGAAGGAGGGAGGGAGGGAGGGAGGAAGGGAGGGAAGGAGGGAGGGAGAGAGGGAGGAAGGAAGGAAGGAAAAAAGAGACCAGTCTCTTAGAAAACATTAAATTTTGAGTTTGGTGAGAAGAGGAGTGACCAGAGAGATGGGGAAGGAATTAGGAGATTAAGTTGTCACAGAAGAACAGAGAAGCAAGTGTCCCAAGAAGAGTAGCAGTAATTAACATCAAATGCTGCCGAAGGATCCAAAAGATGATGACAGTGAGCTGTCCCTTGCATCTGGCAACACGTAAGTCAGAGCACAGTGGAAGGACTGGAAATGGGATTGGAACACAGTGAATGTGAGTCAAGAACTAGAAACAGCCTGTAGAGACAATTCTGAGAAATGGCCTTGAAAGTACATAGAAATAGGGGCAGGAGGTCTTAGAGGACATGGACAAAGAAGACATTTTTTGTAGGATGAAAAGTAATGATCGTATACTGAAGGAAATAATACAGAAGAGAGGGTGAAATTGATGACGCAGAAGGAAGAGGTGACAAGCAAAGAAGCAAGGCCCCTTGCGACTGAGAGGGCATGGGATGCAGAGCACAGCAAGGACTGACCTTTGAAGCTGAAAGGCACTTACTGTAGCCTGAAAGAAGACTATTTGGGTACTGATACAGGTCGAACTGGAGGTTGGACAATAAAATAGTTCTCTTCCAGAGACTTGTATTTTTCTCAGTGAAAAATAAGGTCACAAACCAAGGGTGGAAGTGACAGCATAAGAAGGGCAGGTTGAGAGTTTGAGGAGTAAGAGAAACTATTGAACTTCTTAGCAGGTTAGTTGATTATGGAGTAATATTGAATTTCTAAGTGAAATGTTGCGATCCTAAGTGTAAAATGCAATCCGTTCACTCGGTCGCATTTTTTTTCTCGGTAATGTTCAGCTACTTGCGAACAAATGTGGAGAAGTTGGATAATTGAGTTCATCCAAGGTTAAGGTAAGTACAATATGGAAGAGAAGAACAAGGAGATTGGGAACTATGTTCCAGAAAGTGATTATAATGATGAGCCAGATGGAATTTAATCTGCACCAAGATGGTACAGATGGAAGTTAGTCTGTACAAAGAAGCAAAGGAAAAACATGAGGAGACCTAAGATTCAGGGGAAAGAGGTGAAAGCAATAGATTAAACCTTTCAATGAGGTAAAATAACTTTGCCACAGTAGTTCAGGAAGGAAGATGGAGGTTTAGAATTTTCTGCCTAAAGAATGAAATTATTTAAAATTTCAGAACTCTTTCCATCTCCAATGACAAATCCTTGGGCATGACTAGGAAATCATCAATATATGAATATTGTTTAAACCATGAGAAGGAGTAAATGGACTGCTATGACTGAGTGGAAAAAGTAGTTCAGGAAACTGAGATATCAACATGGATACGTTCACCATAAAGATGTTGAGGTTATCCAGAATCATGACAAGAATTGGCATAAAGAGAAAGACCGTGAACTAGAAGACACGTGGATAAAGGAAAATAATTGCAGATGATAGCAAGAGCAGGGAGAGGTTGGTAGAGTCAAATGTCATGGATCCCAAAGATGAGAGACATTCTTGTTACCAATTCTTGGAAGGCAACTTGGCAAGATCTACCAAAATCTGAAATGCACATACATTTGACCCAATCCATTTGTGAGGTATTTTTCTATAGATGAACATAATCACGTACCAAGCACACAAGAGGTAAGTTCGAGGATTTTCAATGAAACACTTTTTGTCAAACATCACCAGTAGCGGTCTGATTAAATAAATCATGCCAGAGGTACATGTACAAAGGAATCAAAAAAGCACCATCTTTCAATTATAAAAATATGATGAGGATTAATTCAGGTAATATTTGCAAATCATTTTGCACAGTGCCTAGCACATTCCCAGTTTGTAGTAAAAATATTAACTGCAATTACTGTCGTTGCCTTGTCACATTATAGTAATGAATCATAAGCCAACATGTTCAAACCAAGGCCATCACTCTAACAATCATCTTTTCCCCTCCTCAGACAGAAACCACTTTCCAAAGGCGCCACCCTCCCCGTGAAGAGATTTATAAGAATCTCTAATATCTTCCCTTCCCTAACACCCATTTGTAGCTCTTTCGCAACTAACAACTGTCCCCTTCAGTTTTTGTCATTTTTACTTTTCACAGATCCCTTCTGCTCTAATCAGTCCTATAAGCTACCTTTCCTAATAGATCAAGAGTATGTAAAAAGTATTAATTTACATCAAAACACTGGTGTGGCCACACAGTATAAATTTGGCCTGCAGTGCTGTGTTTTAAATATTCCAACAATTCTAAATAATTCTAAATAATCTGTTGCTTATGTTTTAATTCTTCTTTGAACAATATTTATTTAGGAGACTGTTTTAATATACGTTTCTGAGTTGTTGAGGTTTTTAGATTTTTGAAATGACTGCTGTTCTTTCAAGAGTTTTACTGTGCCAAACAGGAAAAGTATCCCTGCCTAATTTCTGGCTTAGGGACTTTACTGGTAGCTTTCTATTACCATTGTTGGTGATGTTCTAGGAATGTTTGAAAAATAGGTATACTTTTATAGGGTACAACGTTTGATATGTATCTATTCATTTTTATTGTTTAATCCTTATGCTCATTTTTGGTTTGTCACAGACTGAGAGTAGTACATTAAAATCTGCCCCTGTAATTATGTTTCTGTCAATTTCTCCTTGTTTGTCTAATAGATTTTGCTTTATGTGTTTTGATATTTTATTAGTAAACACAGATTCATATCAGTGTTGTCTTTATCATAGGTTTTACCTTTCATCAATATTAAATGACTTTTCTCATTTCTCTTAATGTTTTTAGCATTGAATTTTTTTTTACTTTGGTAGATATTAATATTGCCTCCCCTGCATTCTTTCTGTTCAGATTTGTTTGCTAAACCTTGGCCTGGTTCTGTAATTTTATTTTTTATTTAAAGCTTTTAAAATCTGAATATAGTTGATTTTTTAAATATAAAGAAAGTTTTTGCCTTAAGCATTTATGTTTAATGTATACCATATACTTAATCTATTATCTTGTGTTTGACTTTGTTTTAGGCTCCATCGCCATTTGTCTATTCATTCATCTTATTAAGAGGACTGATTAGTTTGCCTACACCTTTTGTGGGGATTCAAGAAGACTGACCCTCAACCTTTAACTTTACTAGTATTTTCAGATTTTCAAAACCAGAATCATATTCCTCTCTCCATTTCTCTCTCTCCTGTTATTGTATTGTAGATAGATATAACAATCTAACACTTCAGGTGATGTCATACGTGAAATACAAAATTTAGTATGCTTTCACTTCTATTTTCTATGGAACATTTTTCACTTTGGGTTTGTATTTTTTTTATATATGCTTTTCCTCGGCAATTAATTTACATTAAAATGATTTAAGTTTCATTCCAAGAGCAATCAGCTTTGATATTCATGTGTGTTCTTTCATAATATGATTACTCCATTCTTGAGCTCTTTATTTTAAATTACTTCTGGTTATGTGGAGTGCTTCTTTCAATGGGTGAATTCTGAGCCCTTAGACTTTCCATTGTCATCATACATAAAGAACAATTTGGCTGCATCGGTGTTTCTTGGATCACGTAATTTTCTCCATTAAAACATAATATTCCTTTTACCTTTTGAAACCTTCATTTGCGCAGGAGAAGGCTGGGACCCACCTGATTTTTGTTTCTCTGAGGCTATCCTCTTATTTTCGTTTTTACTTCTTCCTCTACGGGATTTTGCCGAATTTTTAAATTCTTTATCTCTGAAAGAAGTCATCAGCATATATTTAAGCATAGGACTCTTTCTGTTACTGTTACCCAGAGTCTTTTGTTCTACAGAGGAATATACGTTTTGGTTTTATCAATCTTTATTATATAATTAACTTATGCTACCTTGAGTTTTTCACTTCAGAAGCACTATTATGGCTGCATTCTATCCACGACCTTCCCACCTGTCTTCATTTTTTTTTTTTTTGTTCTTTCCCTCTGCTTTCTAAGGCTATTTCAAAGTTTCAAGTATCTACCACCAATTCTACTTCCTGCCATGTTATTTATGTTACAGTATAAGAATGTTAATTCTGCTCTTTAATTGTCATCATTCTTGCAGTGCTTTCTTCGCTCAGTAGGTCTATCATCTAGGATTGCTCTTCAGCTTATTGGCTTTTTATAGCATTTTGGTATCTCCCTGTGATCCTTTTTTTTTTTCCTATCTTAATGAGATACCACGTAAAATTGCCTTTCGTTTCCCATGGAGCATCATTTACAAGGGTATGCATTTCCTCTAGTCCTTAAAATAATATGGTCTTATGCTATTCTGATGAATTTTTAAATAAGCTCATTTCCTTTCCTTTCCATACATCTTTAAATGAACAGAGAGCAAGTCAGAACGAGAGATTACTGGGTGCAAGTGACCCTTTCCATCCCTACTTTTACTCCCTTGGGTACTTGTTTGTCCACCCACATCTAAAATTGGAAGCTGGGATGACAGGGACAAAACCCCTTCTGGTTTCTGTGAACACTCACAAATAAAGCTCTACTGGCATGAGACAGTGTCTTCTCTTTTACCTCTCCCTGCCCGGCTCTGTGATTCTGAAAAAGATTTTTGTCCTAGGAAACCGAGATGGTTTGTAGTCTTTAATGTTAATTCAGCCTATGAAAAGCCATAATTCCTAGTATATATACTACTCCAGGTTGTTTTCTGCATCAGCCCTTACCTACAGCATTGTATGTAAAATAGCCAAAGAAGCCAGCAAGGTTTCATGCTTTGCTTACAGCTATAGTTAGTCTTTAATGGAGCACAGAGGAGCCAATCAGGGGCAGCTGAGGAAAAAACTCAACTCTGTCTACCTCAGAACACACTATCTATGTCATACAGGGTCAGCCCCATTTGCAGACTCTTGGGTTGAAGGAGACTCTACCTCCATGCTAGACACTGATGGTAGGGGTGGGTTGAGGCTGCTTCCAATCTTTTTCCTATTAGCTGTGCTGATCACAACACACACACAGTAAAAGATCGTCTTCACAACTGCATTTCTCAGTGCAACCCATAAAGCATTAGAGCCTATAGAATTTCCTCCAGATGCTGTAAAACTGTTTAGTCATCTTTAGTTAACAGTTTAAGAGTGCAGTTGTTTATGTGTTCATAAAACATTGTCCAGAATCGATAAGAACCCGAGAGAGACAGAATCAGAGAAACTAACAGATTCCAACTTATTCAAGGACCGGGCTTCTCTCCTTACCATTCTCAATAACCATGTTTCTTCTGACCGCTGTGCCACATGACCCATTATAGAAAAATGGAAAGGTAAGGTGAACACTGTAGGAAATTTACATTCTTATGAGTTTTAGAGTGAAATGAGCCAAAAACACTGTAGAGGCAAGGTCTTAGCTAAGACTGGTCTGATCCTATAGCAGTCCTGTTTATTTCAAGCATAAAGCTCCCTTCTCTTCCTTGGCATTATAATGAAAAAAGGCATGTATAAATGAAGGGTATTCCAGAATGGAACAGTGCCTGTACTGGTTGCCGTAAGTCACATTTAGGGAAGGAATACGGGAAGGTACTTGGAAGGGTTTGTGCAAAAGATGATGGAGAGATCAAGGAGGAGATTAGTACCTTTTAAATCTGCAATCAAAGATAATGTGTTCAGGAATTATTAATGATATAACTTGTTTCTCCTGCTGAATTTGGTCATACTGTAGAGAATAACCCTATGTCGCAAAGAGAGAAGTCCGTCAAATGAAAGTGATGTAATCCTAGACTCCTGAAATACTTCTCTACTCGTGCAAATCAATCATTAAATCCTATTAGAACCCCAGAAAATTCTCTTAATTTCTCCCTACATTTCTGCCTACACACCTTTACTTGTTTACACAGTCCAAATTCAAATCTTGTGTCTTCCATCTGTAAAGTATAATAGCTTCCTACTGGTATTCTTTCAGAGGTTTTCAAGTTTGGCTGCACATTAGAATCATCTAGAAAGCTTTAAAAAAAAAAAATCACATGTGAAACTTTGGGGTATATAAGTGCTATCTCAATAAGGCGGTTAGAAAAAAACTCGTGTATAAACTCCACCCTAGACCAATTAAATCAGTATTAAAGCTCTAGAGGTCTGGCCTTAGCACCGGGTGTTTTGTTTTGTTTAAAAATCAACAACTACAAAACACTGCAAATGACTCTAGAGCAGCCAGGGTTAAGAATCACTGCTCTAGTCTCATACATCAGTAGCTTAGGTTATCAGAATGTCTGGGGAGCTTTTTGAAATGCAGAAAGCTGTGCACAATCTCTACACAATCTGCCCCCAAATTCATTAGATCTGAGTTACTGCTGGAAAAACAAAAACAAAAAAACAGCTATCCAGGTGATTCGGATGACTGTCAGCTGTGTGCCCGGTACCTCTGTATTACAACAGGCTGCCCAGCTAAGAAGGCAGCTGCTTTCTACAGCAGTGCTTCGCAAATGCTAAAGGGCTGACACATGACCTGGAAAATCATGTTATTACGCAGAATCTGATTCAGTAGGTCTGGGAGGGTCTTAAGAGTCTGCATTTCTATTCAACTCCCTGACGATGTTGACACCACTAGTCCTAGACCACACTTGAAGTAGCAAGGTCCTTGACCTCCCAGAAATGCCATTTGCCGTGAAAATTCATTCCCAACTAATAAGGCTTAAAAGACTGGCCTTCCCAGCCCTTGCTCTAGTTCTCTGACCTGTGATTCCAAAGGTCTGTTTTCTCCAACCCCTGACGAATCTGTATGAAACAGCTATGGGAAGAAGATAGCTTCCCATTTCTCTCCAGCTAAGCTTTATTGTGTTTTGCCTAGATGAAGCCTCTTTAAAATTTCTCAACAGATAATAGGAAAGATTCACTTATTTATAGCACTTAATTGGCTGAACCTAGCTACAGAAGCAATTTCTAGAAATAATTACTAAAATGTGAAGTCATAAAACTGAAGTATTTTTTACTATTTTCACCTTCTTCCTTTAAATTTCAGCTTACATACTAGTTCTTCTAGAAAGCCCTCTCTGACTGCTTGTGCATAACCACCTTTACTTCTGTGAGTTGGTATATTATCTTCAGACCCACCAAGGAGCCCTTGATAGCCTACAGCTGTGATGCCCTGCACTGGCTCTAAGCATCCAAGTCTTCCTCTATCCACTAAGACTTGCAGATCTGAGGGGCTGGCATCTCCCTTGGCTCAACACTGAACAGTTACACTAGGATTTAACTTGAAAATCATCAACTCATTCATTAGATAATTTGTACTTACTGACATCCATGTATACCCAACCACAGACTCCAGAAACTGTCAGACAGCAGTAGACCAAAACTTGGTTTCTATCTGTACTTTTCTCTCTTCCATTCAGGAAACAGACTCAAGCCATCCTGGAAATTGCATACTCTGATTCTTTAAAATCTCTGGGCATTGAGAGTCC
The DNA here is from genome assembly GCF_964656455.1 of Halichoerus grypus. NCBI lineage: Eukaryota > Metazoa > Chordata > Mammalia > Carnivora > Phocidae > Halichoerus > Halichoerus grypus. The sequence continues at coordinate 36,516,396 of NC_135722.1, forward strand.
AGATCAATCCTAAGTCAATTATTCAAAGATGGCCCATGATGATTACCAACGATTATTTGCAAAATGCTAGAGCTAATTCAGATCTGTTATCTGCCTCAAAGGTGATGAGACCAGACAGACATTCAACATAACTTCCAGGTGTTGAGAGGCTCTGCTCCAAGATGTTTTTGACCACACTGGCAATGAGCAGCCTACAAGGTCAACAGCAGAGAGGAAAATGGAGGGATGTCACGTAGGAAGAGAGGGCTCTGGAATCTTTGGTGTTATAAATGATGAGGAAGTGAAGGAAGAAAGAGCAAGCTAGATTAAAAGGTCGGGGACATATTCCTGCATCTTGTGTGTTTGAGCAGGAAGTAAAACACATGTTAATGAAATGTGGGCCACGGTCGTACTGCTGACTAAAGATGTACACATATGGCTAATGGCACATATTCTGAATAATCAACAGAAAAAGAAATGTTTTGCTTCTTAGACAACAAAATTAGGGCATGTTATTCCTCACTGACGTTGCCTAAGGCAGCCATGTCTCATTACAGCTTTGAAGCATAAGTTCTTCATTCCTTTCTCAGTTCCTCTTAACTGATTTCTCTGGCATGAACAGCAGTTCTGTTCCTCTGTATAAATCTCTGCCAAGCAATCTTTATGTGCTGGGTTTTGTTACAACTTAACCACCTATCTTTAGTCTGTCATTTTTTATATTTCCCATGGTATAAAGAATTGTTACTGTGTTATATTCCTCACAGAAAGCACCAAGAATTTCCAGGCCAAAGAATGCTCTTACACAATGAACTATTGATATTCAAAATGAAAATAGAATTCAAGTCAGAGTTCTGCAGGTGGGGTGGGAGTGGGGGGACAACTTAGCTGAGAATTATAAATAAAATCCAGAGATTACCCTGTACAAGAAGACAGTGAGAGAACTGTGATGCATGGAGTTTCAATATTTCAACTTGTATTGTTCTTTTGTTCAGATCACAATGGAGTAATTTACAAGCACTCAGTTTCTATTCCAGGCCATTGCACTTGTGTTTGATAATTCCCATATTTATTGACTTGATTATTGTATGACATTTGGCTATGAGCCACTTCAGCTACCTAGGAGTTCACCTGCCACGCTAGAGACTCTAATGGCTTCCATTACAAAGCTAAGCAAGTTACTAGACCAAACCTTGATAAAGATACCTTAGTTGCTAGTTTAAATTCATTCTCCTCCACATGTATTGGTGACAAGGCAATCCTATTCCCCTGATAAGGAGAAGACTGTGGCTTCCAGTTTCCTTTGTTCTCACAGGCTTCTGCCACCAGCTGGGGAGCGTGAGGAAGATCTGAATCACTATGGTGAAACAAACTGAGCCATCAGAGATAAAAGAAGCCCTACACATATATCAAAGCCACTGGTCTCAAAGAGGGCTAGATACTTCCATTCAAAGACACTCCTTCTTTAAGGAAGGAAATGGAAATGCCTTCCCCAGTGATCATCTCATTAGTTACCTATTCAGCTGAAGGACTCAGAGAGCTTTCCATCTTCTACCCTCTTGGAGTCAAGCTCTGAGTCCAAATATCTGAGTCTTTGAGTCACCTACCGCTTCCAAGAGCCACCCTCAACAGCGTAGTAACACAGTGCTAAGAGAGATTAGAAGTCTAGTCATCCTCAAGGTTTGGCCTGATGAAATGACAGTTATCCAGAGACCTGTCCAAAGCCACACTGATGATATGAAAAGGCTCTGAATGATAGGCTGCTTTGAGAGTTGCCATTTTAAAGATACTAAGTCCTCCTTTTAGCTATAAAATGTTCTTTGGAGTTTTATTTCAACAGACGCAATAACTTAATGCTAATAATACAACACACACCAAGATTACACTACCGTCCTTAGCATTTATTAAGAGACCAATACATGCCAGATATATTGCTAAAGACTTAACATGCATTACCCATTAATTCCCTTAAGAAATACTTATTGAGTATCTATTATGGGCAGTGGGGTTATACTGATACTCAAACCAGACTCAATCCATTCCCCCAAGAGAGCATACGTTCTGCTTTATTAATACATGTAATCTTCACAACAAACTTACCAGATAGGTACTATTATATTTTGCAAATGATGAAACTGACACTCAAAAGTTTGCCCAGGATTATACACTAAGTGTAAAACCAAGTGACCCTGATTCCAAAGTCATGTCCTTGGACCACTTAGCTATGCTGATGTCCTCAGATTCTGAGGCACAGCTAGACTATATAATACGGGACGCAAAAAACAAGGTAAGCTGTTATAGTATGTGGTGTCTTTACAATTCAAGACATGTTTGTCCGTTTTTAAGCAAGCAGGATAAGGAGAGCTTCCAGTTGTCAGAATGAGGGAAGGAAAAACCACCACCTAATATCTCCCATCTGGCAAGTAGAATAGTTGACTTAAGAATTTCTCCTACTTGGAGAATTTTTAAGGCATCTTCAGGCTTAGATTTGGACAATGATATTCGAGTTCTCTTACTTGCAAATCTTAATGTCATGGGCTCTTCGTTCTCATAAACTACTGAAATACTATCCTCAAATAATACTGTGCTGAATTGTGTAGTTTAGTGTATACCAAGCTCAATATGAGACAAAAAATAGCAGCTGCCAACGTTAAAAAGCATGGCAAATCTTTCAAATAAACACATTCTGTATATTAATGCACCTTTATGCAAATTAAAAAGACATCAATATTGTTCAATTTTAGCAGAAACCGCACGAAGCCCCTAGGACAGCAAGAGACTCTCAATGCTCTTGGATCAGCCCTACTGTCTGTTTTTCTAATTATTTGCCCTTAACTGCAATCACTGAGAACCCAGTCTCACAACACCATTTGGAGGGAACAAAGAACTCTAGTTTAAAAGTTGATCCAGGATCCTCAAACACCAAGTTTACCAATATCAAAACCTTCCTTTGCTTAGAAGGGCTTCTTAATTTCTAGAATTTCCTATCCCTATTTAATGAGAAACCCCCAGAGCAGAAAGGATATGTATAGGTGTTAGGATATAGACATCTTCGAGTCGTCTTCTCATTTCATCGAGCATAATGCTGCACATTGGAATCACTCCCAGTATATCTTTGGCCCCAGGCTTGGAGTGAGGAGGTGAGTAATCTACTTGGAGTGGGAGATGAACAAACGTGCCATTCCATTCAGCAGGAAGACTAATTTGTTCCTTCAATTTAACCAACCATGTAGTCCCTGATAGCACCTCAACTATCTGGGAGTGCCTATAATTCCAAGAGAAGAAATGAAGAAAATGAACATTTATAGAGCACCTGTGTTAGGCATTGTGTCCACACTTCATACAGGCTCACACAAACACAGTAAGTAGTCAAGTTGAGATGACTACTTTCTGCCTCCAAAATACCTATATTCTCAACATATTCCACTGGCCTCCAGTTGGGGATTCCCAGCCTACTGTATCATAGTCATCTCAAGAAAGATTCTAAAATGCTCCAAATAATACTGCAAACCAAATATCAATCTAGTTTTAAAATTCTAAATAATAAATGTATGCCACCACAACCCATTGTGTGGACAAACAGGCCTACGTGAATAATTCCAGATTACAACTTGACAAAAGATTGGGACTTACTGAGCTAAATATACATATTTTACTCTTCACATTGACTCTCCTTTTACCTCCATCCTCCCAGAGTAATATTAAGCTACATGCCAAGAATACTACTCTGAAGGTTTCGCTTCTTAAAATTGTTTAGTGTTGACAACTTCTAGAAACTATCACCACAAATGGGAAGTATGGTGTGTAATAATTTTCCATGCAACAAACCATTCAAAGAGCTTAAAAAACAAATCTGTTTCCGCAACTGAGGCCTTCTGTTCTTGCTAAGTGGACATAGATATTCACTGTTTTCAACTCCAGACCATAAAAGCCAAATGAGTGTTACCAGGAGAAAATTCTAAATGGAAGACAGTGTCTGACTCTGTTCTGTAGAATTCAAGTCCCTTAGGATTCCAAAGGAATGCATGTATGCCCGTACATACACGGATTTAGAGTTAATCCATTCCTTCTGCCACTGCCTGAGTTCAGGGGTTCACAGGGCCCCAAAAGTCTTATTTAATAAACATTAAGCACTTTATGAGACACTGGGGATTTTCCTTCAGGTAAACTTAAGATATTTAGAAGGCAGTCCTACACAATCAATAGAGTCCCAAGTCTGATTTATTCAATTCACCTCCAGCCAAACTGCACAATAATTGTGGGCACTTCACTCCTGAACCTGTTGGTCAATAGCAGACAGAATGCATTACCAGCATACCGGTCTTGTGTTTTCCCCTTCTTTCAATTCTTCAAAGTCCACATAATGATTGCACTCCTCTCCACAACCCCAGCCACTCACAGCACCCATTTATCTTCAGCTGATGAATAATCAAAGCTCTGGAAAACACATGTGTTTGAATATATGTGTGCTTCTGCACGTATGTCTGTGTTGAAAGGCAAAGAGAAGTGAGGAGAGAATGAGTCAGCCCCATGCAGCAAGCTACTGTTCAATTTCTGTATGTGTTCTAGGCCAGCCAGTGGATTCTAGTCCTTAAAGAATTGTCCATTGCTTATCTAGCTAAGTAGAAAAGAGTATACCATAGACTCAGATGGTCCTGATTTAAATTCTGACTTTATTAACTCAGTGGCCTTGAGCCAATTAAATTCTCTATTTTTAAAAGAGAGAGAACATTTTTTGAGGATAAAATGCAGTAACACATGTAAAACTACACAACAGAACATACCACACAGTAGGAACTCCAGAAATGTCGGCCACTGTTCACACCATTACTCTGTTCTATAAGCAAAGCTCCTTCTACACAAGGACTTGCCTTTGTCCTGGTGAAGTATCTAGGAAACATCCAAAGTCCACCAGACACCAGAATGAACACATCACCCTCTGTGGTAAGGACTTAACACAAGGAAAGTGACAAATTTGGGAGGAAAAGGATATAGACTTTATTAGAAATACAACTTATCCATGGCATATACCAAGCCAATGCTTTCCCCAAACATTTCCATTTGCCTCTCCTTCATTTCCAGACTCCTTTGTTAATGCATTTGTCCTCAAAGGAGAGAGAACTTCCTCTCTGTAAAACTTGTCACTTTTTCCCTTGGTCAAAGACATTCCTGAAGATGTTCCTCTGAGCATTGTGAACAGTCTTCCTCCCAATATATGGAATGTCTCAGAGCAAGCCTTACTCCAATTACAGACACAGTGTTGTTTGGTTTTTTTTTTTTAAGATTTTATATTTGACAGAGAGAGTGAGAGTACAAGCAGGGGGAATGCCAGGCAGAGAGAGAGGGAGAAGCAGGCTACCTGCATCTGGGGCTGGATCCCAGGACCCTGGGATCATGACCTGAGCCAAAGGCAGACGCTTAACCAACTGAGTCACTCAGGCGCCTGAGACACAGTGTTTCATCCCAGGTTGGGCCAGGGAGATTGAACACTACTTTAAAAAGCAAGACTTTCAGAAAATATCATGTCTGCAAACTTGGAAGGTTTCAACTCTCATGCGCTGTCTGCAAACCTCCCTTGATCATTCGCTTTGTTTATTCTTGTTAGTGACTCTCATGTTTAAAAACTATGACTTCACCATAAATTCCTCTTTCAGATTTGAAAGTAAACCAACAGAAATGAAACAATAAATCAATCCTTCACTGTAAATTAATCCCTTCCTGTGGAGAGAGGAGGTCAAGGAAGTGGCATTGTATTTAGGAACTATTATGTGTCAGACAGCCTCGTGTCCTACCTCACTCAAGCCTTGATAAAAGTTCAGCTCCAACAGGGCCGAAACTTTCTTATTCGGGATTATATACCCAGTGCCTAGTACACTGCCTGGCACGTAGGCATTCTCAATAAATGCACACTGAACAACTGAATGATAGCAACTGTCATTTTACAGATCAGTAAGGTGATATACACGAAAAGAAGTAAATTGACTGGCCCAAAGTACTGAGAGGAGGGAAAAGCTGCTAATTGAAAATTCTAAATCCACAACCTGTATTTCTTCCACTCTTTCATGTTGTACCATTTCATGACATATTAAAAACAAAAGCAAAAAAAAAAAATCACATTAGTGGCTCCACTATATTAGAAAGTAAACACTTATTATGGAGGACTGTGAACGCAAAATGTGAGGAGATCCCATGGTGCCCAGGAGTGCGATCCCAGTGCTGCCTGTCAAGGGTTTCTATCACAGCAATGAAAATGGTGTACGGAGAACTGGGAGAAATAACATCTTTATGAAGAAATTGGAAGCTCCAAGTAAGGAAGGGGGATGGGGTGGGGAACAGTGTCATCATTTGTCAGTGTGCTATCCAGCCAGAAAAGCCTTTTGTTTCATTACTAGCCAGGGCTCCAGAGCAAATGAGCACAAGAGAACAATCAAATTTGATGAACTATATTCATTTAAAAGTAGAACTAGGAATCCCACTCAGGAAAAAGGCTACAAATCAGGTAAATTGTAATATTCAAAATTATAAATGAATTAAGGACACTTAGGGCAGACATGAATGAGTTCCCCTTCAAAGGGATAAAGCGTTTATCAAAAGGGATAAAGCCAGAGCATTTTCACATTAAGGGAAAGATACTTGATCTTTCAAGACTGCTAGTTTGATTTTTTTTACCTGATAGCTTTCTTCTGTAGCACACAGAATATCAGAACATTTAATCACACAAGCACCTACTCAGTTGAATGGGGAAAAAAACACTTCTTCCAAGATTCACTGCAAAACCTTTTGCCCTGTTTCATAATAATTTCAAGTGAATTCAGAGTTAAAACAAGCAGTGTCCCCCTAGAATTATTTACTCCACAGTTAACATCCAGCCCTATATAATATAGCTAAGACTAGATTTCTCTTTGAATTCAATACAGGCAATCCGATACCAGCTTACCAGGAAAATGAAAAAGCAATCCATTATCAAGGATGGTAAAAAAACAAAATCAGTGTTCTGTGTTTTTTTAAGCCCCTTAATAATTCTCTAGGCATCCTCACAGAATCAGGGTGGAAAATACCTCCACAGTGAAATGAACAGATCATATTATAGCAAACTAAGTAGCAAAATCACCAACTCATTCTAGCAAATCCAAGATCAGTGTGTCCAAGGAAGACAAGGTGACTTCTGAAAAAGAAATTATAAAACAAAGGCTAGGACACTGTATACATTTGGACTTCCCTAAAATCCCGCCTTCATCAAGCCAGTGGGAACCAGAACCTTTTGAAAGGTTCCTGTCTAATGAAAAACTTCCTAACTCTTCTCCTGGCATCTAGGGTCGTTTAATCCATTAGGCTTATGAACCTATAAGCTTTTTAGGAGCCTATAAAAAAAATCAGTCCTGTTAAAAAAAAAAATGTATGTGTAGTTATTTTTTTTCCTTAAACACCATCATTAATGAGTTAATTTGTCTGCAAAATGTATTATTACACCAACTTCACAAATTGTTAATTTCTGCATTTGCAAAATATCTTTACATCTAAAAACCATTTGCAGGTTAGATTATCTTATTTATCATGAGTATACATAGGGACCGCTGAGAAATCACTCATGAATCAAATGTGTAACTCAGGCCAAATGATTTCAAAAGCAAAATTAGTAAACTCCTTTAAATTTTTTTACAGCAAAAATTGGCATTTAATAGATGTGGGTGTGTTTTAATATGTTTAATATGAATGGGTAGGGTCCTCTGAGATAGGAGTGCTCAATGCCTACAAGGAGTTTAAATGCAACCTCCTGACCCCAGCATCCTCCCCTCCTTTACCCTTTTCTTGCACAGACCCTTCAAGAGCAATGTTAGTAAAATATTAACATAATCCAGGAATTCCTTTGCTTACACTCCTGACTGGCTTCCCAATGCACTTAGGATAAAACCTCAACTCCTCACCATGGCAAACAAGACATCCAGTTCCGTCTGTCTCCTCTTGGACCACTCATTCCCTCACCCCCCAATTTTTAAGGAAGTTCTATTAACCCTACCAGAATCTGACTATTCTCACCACTTCCTCTGCTATCACCTTATTCTGACCTGCCATTATCTCCTGCCTGGATAATGACAATTGCCTCAATGTAGGTCTCCCTTCTATTCTTGCTGGCTATATTCCATTTTTAGCACAAAGCCTGAGTGACTCTATTTAAAAGTCAGTTTATGTTGCTCCTCTGCTCAAAATGCTCCAATGAGAGAGTTCATTCAAAATAAAATCCAGAGTCTGCACAAGAGGATCTGAGGCCCTATGGGATCTGGCCCCCTTGTTCCCTCTACTTCTCTCCTATCTTCCCTTGCTCTTATTGCTCTTCACACTGTCCCTCTGACTGTTTCCCAATCACACCGGAACACTTGTGCACTCAGGCCTTTGCACTGGCTATTATCCTGGTCTGGAACATTCTTCCTCAGGATTTGTGCAGAGCTAACATCTACCCCCGACCTCCTCCAAGTCTTGGCTTCAATATCACTCTCTTACAAAACCAGATTTGACCACATATTACAAATGACAATCCATCACTGACATTCTCACCACATGAGCCCTGGCGATCCCTGTTGTACTTTGGTTTTCTCCCATGGCACCACTTGATAATATCCTCCATAAATGATTTATTAGGGTTTTAATGTATTGTCTGTATCCCCCTGCTAGAAGGTAAGTTCCAAGAAGGCAGGGATGTTCGAGGTTCATGCTATATTTTAAGTTTCTAGAACAATGCCTGGCAAATCGATATACATTAGCTGAATGATGAATCCATCTCTTTGCTCTTACACTGGACTTTTCAGTCTGCTATATAATAAAGAATTTGTCTGGTCCTTGTCCTAGTTCCTGGCACAGAGCTTCTAAGACTCTTGGAGTTTCCCAAGGAGAAGTGTCCAATGTCCAATGTCTCCAATGTCCAACAGGAGAAGATGGACATCCCAACTCAAGAAAAGACAGAATTCACCTTCCTCTACCTGTTTGGATAATGCTCGCTCACATTGGTAGGGGAGATCTTTGTTACTCAGCCTACTGATTCCAGCGCTCTCACAGACACATCCAGAAAGACTGTTTGATCAACTATGTGGACATCCCTTAGCCCAGTGAAGTTGAAACATAAATTAACTATCACAAAAGGGACAACAGAGATTCAGAGGGATTAAGTGATTTGCTCAAAATTCCAAAGCTATGAAGACAGAGAATCAAAATTCGAACCCAGAGCTATACGAGTCCAGAGCCACAGTGTACTAAGTGAGGTACAGAGATGATTCAAGGAAATGAATGGTGAGAACACGGCCTTCACAGCAGAAGCAGAAGCAGAATGACGCTAAGGTCGTATTCACCTAGTTAATGTGCTTAACCCTATGTGGTTTATTCTCATAAAACACTCTTCAGTATGGCTGGCCAGCTGGGAGCATACAGATAAATTCTTGAAGATGTCAGAAGATGAACCTTTTTTTTTTTTTTTAAATTTAGAAACATAGATTCAACCTCTGATCCAGCAATAGGCTAATCCACTTAATTCCAGTGGCAGCAATGGTAGAAGTACTAGTGGAAAAAAGACTTATTTATTCATCCTCACACTGCCCTGGGTCTCACAGGGCAAAGAACAGATGACCACTGACCTGGAGAGTGTGGGAAGCCAGGCATATCATGTTAATCACTTCAAGACCCTGGTGTATATCAGAAACCTAAAAGCTCTTAGTTTCTCTGAGTTGGTAAAATATCCAGTTTTCTTTTACTTGGTGAAATAAAATTATTCCATCAAAATCCTTAAGAATTTCTCGTTGGGATGCCCTTTGCTATCATTAGGACTAAAAACCAACAGAACAGGCAAGATTCCTCTGGGGAGTGGGTGGGAAGGTGTGCATTTGAGAAACTCTCCTGGACAGGTTCAGAATACAGTACCCAAAGCAGACGGAGAAATCCCCAAAGCTCCACTAAACAGAAGTAGCAAATATTCACTAAGTATTGTTGGACTATGGGTTAGGCACTTCAGATAAAATTTTGAATAAAATTCGATCTGTGCCCTTAAGCTCAGAAACTTGCAGAATATATGTGGAGATCAAGAGTAAGGAAAAATTAACTGCCATGCAAAGTAAAAAGTACCTAAAAAGAGGTATATGTAGAACGTTACCAGAACAGAGATAAAGGAAATCTTTGTTCTACCATGAAGAAGGGTAACATATGGGCTGAGCCCTGAAAGATGAGCAGAATTTCACAGTTCATCATGTGCCTAATAAAGCATTGGGTGCTGGGGATGCAATGGTCAACAGGACTCGCGCAGAGGAGACCAGATAAAATGGGGACTGTCTAGCCATTGCCATTCCAAAGTGGCTGTGGCTACATCTTCAGTGAAACAGAATTTTCTCCTTGCAGAGAAATCATTAATCTCATCCTGGAACTCATCACAAAACCAAAGAGATGCCACAACAGAGAAGGAGGAGTGGGGAATTAGGTCCTACCAGTCTGTCGAAGCCCCATAGCTCACAGCGCCTCTGTGCTTGCACACTAGACCAAGCACCCACATCAAAACTAGATGTCACATTTCCGCAAGATGTTCTAAAGCTTTAAAGCCCCTATGTATACAAATAATCCACTGCTGCCTCTGAGTTAATTACATCTCCATCAAAACCAACAGAAAAGGCACTTGGCACTGTGGCTAAAGAAAAAGTAAAGCTCATATTATGATCTGGGACATCACCTTGCTTTACTAGTGCAGGATAAACACAAATATCACCATTACAGTTTCAGCGATTAGTGGCCTAAATGTCAACACGAAAGCAAGATAAAATGCCGAGAAGTCTACCACCCTGCTTCCAAAACCAATCTCAACACACAGTGCAGTTAAACAAGAAATGACTAACATAATAAAATAAAATAAAATAAAAAAATGACATGGAGTGTGCTTGCTAATAAAAGCAAAAGAAAACAACAATTTAATTTAAACACGCTAATCCAAACATTTGCTTCACTTAAAGCTTGGAAAATACCATTTCATTAAATCATGTTTTCATTTCAGAAGATGACTGTCAGACCCCAAAATCTTTTATTATAATAGAAGATAGGAACATATAAAGATAATACATTTTAGATGAAATAAATCAAATTGTATCTGATTTCTTTAGAAAATTTTTATAATGAACTTATAAATCTCTAAGCCTAAACCAGAGAGCGCCCTGTACAGATTTGCTTCACATGACACTCCTAGACCCATGCCCATACAACTGCCCCTCTACCTATGTGTTTATCAGTATGTCTTATGGGAGCTATGTCCGCTGGTAAATGATAAAATCTCCTTAAAGAGAGGACTTGGTCTTGTTCACAGGGACATTGCTTATGGTCTGGGATCTTCTATAGCTTAGATTTTGAGCTCAAACTGTAACTACCTTGGCTGGAAGAAGGCAAACAATTGACATAGGTTTTAATCAACAAAGTTTCTGAATTTAAGGGAACGCAAAAATAATTACAGATTCTTTAAACCATTTAAAGATCTTTGAAAATAATTAAAGTACTGTACTTTTCTTGGGTAATACAAATAACTTTTGGTCATTATAGAAAAAGAATGTAGGTAGGTAAAAATTTAAAAATCATTCGTAATCTATAAATTTGGGCGTGAAATTTCCAAAGGTTGATAAAATTTTCAAAAGAGGGATTTCATTTAACACCTCATTTGCAGCTTGCTTTGTGTACATAGACTAATACATCAAGTATTTCCCTTTTATTGCATATTTTCTACACTATGATTTTGAAGTTTATTATATGGATACATACTAATGAAATGTAACCAGTTTCTTACTACTGGAAATTTTTTTGTTTCAATCTTTAAACAATAGGAGGATAAACGCCCATATATTGACATACTTGTGCATAATCACATCCTAAATTCCCAGGAATAAAATTTGCAAGTAAGAGGAAATGTAAATTTTTAAGACTTTTGATGAACACTGTCAAATTGCTAAGCTAAAAAGTAGTTCCCATCAACTTCCCAAAAGGACATTTATGAGGATGTCATTTCCCTGTTCAAGCTATCTTCACCTTAATCTTGATTTATTTTATGGACTGAAGAATGGCATCTGTTTTAATTTTTATGTCTTTAATTACCAGACAAGATCAACAATTTTTAATGGGCCATTCATATTTCTTTTATGATAACGCTTATGTGTTTTGTCTTGACAATTAAAAAAATTATGTTTCTCCATTTTCTTAATGATTTGACAAAGTTTTTAATATATTAAGTATATACTCAGTCATATACACTGTAGATTTGTTACTTGTCCTTTATTTTTAAAGCCTTCAAACTTTGAAATGAAACCCACAAATCCCTTTTCTCATCCTTTTCCCCCAAAATTTCTTGAGTTTTTCAGGTCTTTGCTACTCAAGTTTTTTGTTTTTTTTTTAAAGATTTTATTTATTTATTTGACAGAGAGAGACACAGCGAGAGAAGGAACACAAGTATTTTTACCAGGAAAATCATCGACCTAATACAGGCTGCAGCTAGAAGCCAAACATGGTCTTGAATCACATTGCTGCCAACTGGTTACTGTGTGACCTCAAGAAGTGATTCAGCATCCCTGAGCTTTACTTTCCTTATCTGTGCTGGACAATTTCTAATATCCTCTCTTGTTCTAAGATTCAGTGATTTTAGGAACAAATATTGAAGTTTTCATTTGGTGTAAATTTATATGTTTTAGAGGACCATTTGCTTTCAACTTTAATAGAAAATGAAATGGAAGTTAACGGAGAGAAAAGCTTGCTCAAGTAACTGATTTATGGAAAGAATAAACTTCCTGTTCAGCATGAAAATACAGCTGGTCTCAAATGAATGTCCATTTGAAAGGTAGTCCTCCCAGAATGTTCTATCATTAAAACAGGTTGTTCCAGTTACCAAAATAGTTCCCTGAAGCTTACATAATCCATCCTGACTTTATTCAGAGGCTGACACTGAAGCAGAAGGGGCAGGTGACTAACAGGCCACACAGGGAGTCAGATGAAGAGCTCAATGTGGACCCCCAACCTCCTCGCCTCTCAGAAAAAATTCTTCTGCTACACCGCATCTTTAGGCATGGATCCCAACGATAAAAAGTTAGGCTTTTGGCAAGGAGCATATAAGGTCATATTATTTGCCAATATCATGTCATATTGTCATGGCTAATGTGATGGTCATGTCATTCACTGGAAGGGATTTTCTGGAGGGAGTACCCAGAAATCAGCGTAACTCAGCTCAGCATGCAGGGGCGCAAGGGCGATGGAAATGCACTGCCGGGCTTCAACATCTGGCTCTACTTGCTGTGACAGAGGTGACCTGGGCAAATGACTGCTCCTCGCTCACAGCAGCATTTCTGTCCTCAAAATGGAGATACCGAAGTACCTACTCCCTAGGCCTGCTGTGGGGATTAAATGCATTCCTGCATGCTTCGGGCTTTGGCCCCATGCCTAGACAGGTGACAGTCCTCAACAAATGTTTGGGGTTAGTGATACACTGACCCAGATAATACAGTATTCCAAAATGTACAGAGTGAAATCAACCTTTCCCTCTAACCTTCCATTCCCAATCTCAGTATCGGCAAAATTCAAAACGGATTATTTGAATAACCGACAAGGACTTTTTACAAATGGTGTTTACTGAGTTTCTACGGTGTACTCAGAAGGATGCTGTGCTTGCTGTATGAGGAACAGAGGATGAAGGAGAAATGATATGAGAGGCGTCCCTGAGCCACTGCTCCTAACTGGGTCCATTTAAGCAATCCTTCCCTTGGTATTTCCTCCACTGGGGATGAAACTAGTTAAAAATATAAAACCACAGATCAAAATCCCCCCTAAATAGGACCAACAATCAATGAGAAAAGATAACAGAAGTTCTATTCTTAGTAGTGAACCATATGCTTAATACAGTAATAAATTTATAACAAGAAAATAAACTTAAAAACGTTTTCAATGGATATGGAAATTGGCTTAGAAAAGAGAAATACTGTATTCCTATAAAGTCTTCAGTGCTCTCAAAAGTACTTGTAAATGTAATAAATTTCAAGGATGCATTTTCATTAGAATTGCAATTATTAGCAACATTAGAAACATGTTCTGGAAAAAAAAAATCAATAAGGAAGAAGAGTCAAACAACTTTAAAGAATAAAGAGAGAGGAAGGAAGGAAAGAAAATTTAAGCTAAAAACTTATTTAGCCTGATCATAAAAATACAATGTGAAACTACAAAAAAAAAGTAACAAGTTATTTTTTCATATGATAAAAGACATTTTAAATTAGCAATAAAATTAAGATTATTTAGTAAATAGTTCTAGTGCATTTGATCAACTATTTAAGGAACAAATTATAATGCTAGACTCCTATCTCACACAACAAGGAAAGGGAAATGAGTCATTGTTTAAAAATAAACTGTAAAATAGAACAGAAATTAAAGATACCTTTCTAAACATAAAAGCAAAGAAAGAAGTGATGATAAAGATTTAAAAGATTTGATGTCAATCAAAAAAATTCTGTCAATCCAAGAATACCATAAATAACATTAAAAGGCAAATGACATACTTGAAAGATAACTCAACATATTCTTATGCCATAAAAATTAAAAAGATAAAGATGAATACACACAAAAAAATGAGCAAAGGGCATGAATTTGCAATTCACAAAAGAAAAAAATGCACATATTACTACGCATACAAAAAAATATTTAACACATTTCTAATCAGAGTAATATAAATTAAAACAACAGTGAGCTGTCACTGGTTTAACCTATCAAGTTAGAAAGACTCAAGAAGTTTAATATCAGTAAAGATGACCTGACTAGGGTAAAATACTTATATCAACTATGAGTAATGAACAAACTGTTTTTGAGGACAATTTAGCAATATTTTACAAAAGCCTTAAAACAGTGTAATCTACTTTCTTTAGACATTCTTATGTTCTATGAAAAAAATAGAGATACTCACAAAAATGTGTATACAAAGTCACCACAACCGTTATTTAAAAAATACTAAACTTTAAAGAATTGTAGAACACAGAAGATACAAAGCAAGAAGCCATTTCAAATTATGTTCTTGTGGACGGGAGGAGTTCAAGATGGCAACATAAGACGACCCTGAACTCACCTCCACCCACGGATACAACAAAGTCACAGCTAACAGCTTTTTCTTCTGAAAAATACCTGAGAACTGGATGAAAAGGCCTCCACAACAAAAGATAAAGACGTGAGATAAGTATGAGAGGAAAGGAACTCACCCCAGGCACAAGGACCCACAATTGGGAAAGGATCCCCAAACTATGAAACTTTCCCTTGAAGAGTGAAGAGACTGTGCCCCACATTCAGACACCCCAATATACAAGTCTGGCACCAGAAAGATGAGCCCCCAACATGCCTGGTTTTGAAAATCAACAAGATTAAGTCCAGGGGAACCATAAAACTATAGGGAACAAAGAACCTGCTCTTAAGGGTTTGCGTGCAGACTCTCCTGCCCTTAGTTCCAGGGCAAAATTAATAGTTTGAGAAGTACCTAGGCCATATGTGAGAGGCCCACTTACTCATCATTAAGTTGCTTCAAGAGAGGCAAGAACCTGCAGTGACTTTTTCCAAGGAAGAAAGGAGGGCAGCAGGCACCATTTTTTGCAATCTCCTTCTAACTTACTGGTGAAGGAGCTGTCAGACACCAAAAATGCCTGCTAACTCCAGTGAGTGGGCTTTGTGCCCTGGCCACAACACACCCATGTGCCACAAGCAAGCCCAGTGAGCACCTGGTGCCCTGTGATGCCCACATAGCATCGGTGCCGCAACCAGGCTGGTCGAATGCCCCAAGCCCTGCCCACCCCCCAGAGCAGCCCCAACCTGCCCTGACACAGCCAGTGGGCACAGACCACACAAGGGATGCTCCCTTGAGTATCCGGCTCTAGAGGCCAAGAGAGACTGTGTTTCTGAACCCAAATCACCTCCCACACAGGACCATTGCCTTCAAGACTAGGAGAACGGTTTCACCTAATACGTACAAACACAGACTCAAAATCCTCTGCACAACTGAGTAAACCATCATCAAAATGGAAAACCAGCATACCAAATGGGAGGAGATGTTTGCAAACCATACATCTGATAAGGAGCTACTATCCAAAATACACACAAAGAACTCATACAGTTCCACAACAACAACAAAATAAACAACCTGATTTAAAAACAGGCAGAGTATCTAAATAGACATTTTTCCCAAGACAGCACAGACGGGCAACAGGCACATGGAAAGATGTTCAGTACCACTAATTATTAGGGAACTACAAATCAAAACCACAAGGGGATACCACCTCACACATATTAGAATGGCTATTATCAAAAAAGAGAAGAAATAACAAAAGTTGGAGAGGATGTGGAGAAATGGGAACCCTCATGCACTGTTGGTGGGTTTGTAAATTGGTATAACCACAACAGAAAACACTATGGAGATTCTGAATTATCACCTGATCGAGCTATGCCACTACTGGTTATTTATCTAAAAATGAAGACCCTTAGTCAGCAAGATATCTGCACCTCTTTTTCCTTGCAGCATTATTTACAATAGCCTAGATACGGAAACAACCTAAATGTCCATCGATGGATGAATGGGTAAAGCGCTCTCTCTCTCTCTCTCTCTCTCTCTCTCTCACACACACACACACACACACACACACACACACACACAAACAATAGAATACTGTTCAGTCACTTAAAAGTGTGAGATCTTGCCATTTGTGACAACACGGATGGACCTTGAGGGTGTCATACTAAGTGAAATAAGTCAGAAATACTGTATGATGATTTGACTTACACATGGATTCTAAAAACAAATTAACAAGCAAAACTAAGCAAAAATGAATTCACAGATACAGAGAACAGATTGGTGGCTTCCAGAGGGGGAGGAGTTGTTGGGGGAGGTAGGTGAAAGCAGTCAATTGTAGGATGATGTATGGTACCAAGACTTTTGGGAGTGATCACTTTGTAGTGAACACAGATATTGAATTATAATGTTGTACGCCTCACCCATAAAATTATGGTCCTAAATATTTAGGGTTTACATTAAATGGAAAAGCATTTGACCACATAGTAAATACAATATGGGTACTACCTTTATAAAAAAGAAAGTATTCACATTAAAAAGAGAGATACAGAAAGAGACAGAGAGGCAGAAATTGGAAGAGTCCGTATCAAAATGTTAACTGTTGTTTATCTCTAGGTGAAAGGATTATAGATGGTTTTATTTAGTCTTTTGAGATTTTTCTACATTTCAATCTCTCTGCAATAAAAATGTACTACTTTTGAAATCTGGAAAAGCAATCATATTTTGAAAGATACATAGGAAGAACCTACAAAATAGTTAATGGAAAAAAATATCAAGTTTTCTGTTGCTGTTGTTATTCCTATTGTTCAGATTTCATATAAACAGAAATTGATTTTGACCGAGAATCCGGTTTATTAGAGAGACACATTCACACAAGTAAGGCACCCTACAGCCTGAGGGAGACCTATTGCAAACATGGACACATATACAAAGAAAAGCAATTTTGCCTAACAATTATGTTTTAGGTAGAGCTTCGCAGGCCTGACAATTTCTCCAACTGCCTCCGTTTTTGACTGATGGAGACTGTGGCAGGAGGCTCTTGAAAGTGATGGAAACGGAGAGCACGGCTGATGGATTCCTGCCCCTAACTGTGCAGGACTCTGGGTAGTTTATTCTGCACCTTCTGCTACTTGTAAGCTAACCTGACAGTATACAGTACTGAGTGTTCCCCCTCTGAGCTCCCTGGGGGGAGCACCTGCCCTGAACTCTCAAAGGCTCTAAGCAAGGAGAGTGCACTTAAGTTTAGAACGGGTCACACTAACACAGCGCACCCAGCTGTAACTCATCAGTAGCTGCTGCTTCATCTCCCTGGTCATATGGGATGGGATGGGATGGGATGGGATGGGAGCCTTCCTGAATACGAGCTCCAGACAGCTAGCATTCAGTTCCAGCAGTGTGCTTCTAATGTCCACCACAGAATGCCTGTCCTCTCCCTTTAAGCTGCTGGGATCTCTGCCCCAACAACCCTCAGAGCTTCAACTCCCCCCTCGGATCTCCGATCCCCCCACTGATTCGGTTCTGCCTACCTTTCCAACTTCATCTTCTAGCTCTACCGCCCGCCCCTTAGATTCACCTACCCCCACTGGATTCCTCATTTCTTCCAACAGGCCAAGCTTGTACCTGCCCTAGGACCTTTGCATCTGCTGCCCTATCGGCAATGGAATGCTCTACCCCAGACTTCTACGTGGGGGCTTCTCCTTGTTCAGATCTCAGCTCCCTCTTCAGGAACCAAACTAAATGGCCTAGGGTTCTCATCCACTCACTCTCAAGAGTCCAAAACAGAACCCACTTGTGTTTTGCGCACAGCACTCCTAGAGATTCCCGTGCTCACTCTATCTCCATGTCTGGAGCTGGAGCTGGCATATTGAAGACCTCTCAATAAATATTTGCAGATTGGCTCACTAAATTAATAAGCCATTGGCTATACCTCCCAAATATATACAGTATGTTACCACTCCCAGCAACTCCACTGCTACCACAGTGGCCCAAGATATCACCATCTCGTCCTGCATTTTTCCAATAGCCTCCTAAGTAAATCTGCCTGCTTCTACCCTTATTACCCTTGTGCCACATCCCCACCCTGAAGTCTATTCTCAACAGAGCAGCCACAGGGAACATGTGTAAATGGGTCAGATCATGTGACTCTTTGGCTCAGACTCCGTAGTCCCAATTTCACCTGGAGCTAAAGCCAAAGTCCTTACTATGATGCATAAGGCTTTGGAGCTCTCACTCACCTCACCGACTCCTCCCCCTCTCACCACCCTCCAGCCACACTGGCCTCCTGCTCAAGCCAAGAACATTCCAGCCATGGGGCACTTGCACTGGATGTTAATGCAGCCTGCAACTCTCTTGCCCCAGATACCTGAATGGCTCACTCACTCGTTTCAAGTCTCATCAATTGCCATCTCCTCAGCGAGGACAACCCTTCCCACAGCCAGAATTGCCCATCTGCCCGACTCTGCCGTATTTTTTCTCCCTAATACATACCATCTTGTAATTGATTATGTTTATTTCCCATTTCCAATCGCTGGGATATAGACCCTACAGAGGTAAGGATTTTTACTAGTTTGGTACATCCTCCTCCCCAACATCCTAAAACAATGTCTGATGCACTGTAGGCTGTCCATAAATATCTACTGAACGAATGAAAGAACAAACCACAAGAAGGAGGAACAGAATAAGTACTTATTTTGGAACTATTTGTGCCAGATGTGGTGAAGACCAGTTCCGTATCCCCCTATCACTCCTGCCCTGGAATTTGTAAGTGGAAAGTCACGTCCCAGAGGAGGAAGTCCGAAGTTCAACAGATGCTAATAAAAAGCAACCACTGGATTTTGTTGGGTGCAGAGTCCAGAAATTGAAAGATGTTCCTCTAGGAGGCTCCCATCACAGAGATCCCCTTCCATTATCAGGGCTCAGATCTTAGGAGCTGTAACCACCTTGGTGAACCAGTAGAGTGGTGAGGAATTATAAGGAGTACTCCCAAGCCCCCAAATCTAAAGCGGCACAGATGCTTGGCTGTCTGGAACAGATCTCAGAATCACAGAATGTCAAAATCAGGTGGAATCTTTGTGGGTCCAGAGTCCAAGGCCCTCACTTTACAGAGCAAAAAACTTCTGCCAGAGAGGTTGATAAAGCAGAACACTTTTTAAAAAACAGAGTCTCAGAAAGAGACTCTTCCTGACCCTCACCCAAGCCTTGTAGGCTGATCCCGGATGTAGGTCTGCATATTTATGCGTCACAGATTTAGAAATAATTCCTCTTGTCTGAGTCAGATAACACTGCATATTTTAATTCTGCCAGGCGCTTCAGACCCTGTGCTAACACACACGTGACATCTTATTAAATCAACTATCGGGGGGAAAAAAGCCAATTTAAAATACACTGTCTCAAAAATTGCCTTTATATAATTTATGAGTTTTAAGTAATCTCTATTCAGATTGTCACTTCTGAGAATCTGATTAAAATTATTAGTTTACAGAAGAAAAACTGAAGCAAGCTTTAAAAGAGAAAGAAAACCTTGCAGGTTTTTCTTTTGATGTCCCCACCTACCCTTGATATTGCAATGCTAAATAAAACCATACATATCATCTCAGGTCCTAGGAGGAGGTGGGGCAAGCCAACTTAATAATGCTGCCGACAAAGGCAGACAATTATATCTTTATTCATGGGCTCTGAAAGTTTTTAAAATGCAGCATAGCCATCGCCAATGACTGGCATCTACATCTGTGTTTCCTTGTGGCATCAGTTGTCAAACTAGTATTTCATTAATATATATTTTTTTTCATTGTAACTTTTAAAGCATGGAATTCAAGAACGCAACGGGGAGCTGCCATGAATTATTGAGCTAGATCAATCTTCCAAAGATTTAGCTTGGATGCAGCAACAAAAAGTTGAGATCTTTGGTGGTGATGGATCTGTATGTTCTGAGACCCACTGAGCTTTGGGAGAGGACTTACAGCCACATCTGTGACTGGATGTACAACTTCAAATCGTTTTCCTCTCCCTCCGTGGGCTTAGCAGAAAAATACCTAGGAAGCACTCTATGTAGAAGCATGTCCTAAAAATGCAGCTCAGAAAGCTTCAACACAGTTGGCTTTAGTGTGAAAGGAGGAAATGTGAAGGAACTAGGGGACAAGAAAAGGACCTTAGAGGTGGGTCTATAATGCAGTCCTGAGCAACTCATAGTACACAACCTCAGAGGGTATGTGAACAATGCTCCCTGCAGTCATGCAATGACCCTCCCCTAGTTAATCTCCCTTCCTCCTTCCCTCAACTTTCTATCTCTTCCTATTATCAAGATACTGACATTTTTAAACCAGTGGGATCATGCCTAAGAGACAAAACCAAAAGCACTGCTCTTTACTAGAAAACAACAAGTGCCGCCGTCTATCAGTAATTCCTTTCGCTCACTCATGTCCTTCATTCACTCCTCCATCCACATTCAATGATGGCTTACATTTTGCGAGGCAGATAATCGGAAATCAAGTTGAGTCAGCATTCCATGTAAGAACAACAACAACAAAAAATCTAATGAACAATACGGTATCTGAACCACCTCAGACACCAAAGAACAGGAGGATGGACCACGAGGTTTCCTGTTCACATAAGGGAAAAAAATAACAAAGGGGACTCAGGGTCCTATAGCTTGGCTCCTAGACATTGCAATTTCAGATTCTTGAACAAAGATGGAAGAAGTCTGTCCCCACCTCTCAAGATGGTACCCATGGCAGATCGTTGGCAAAAATGCCCTTAATAATGCCCCTCCTTATACACATACCTTTGGGCAGTCCCTGCCACACTAACTCTGATCTTGGCCATGTGGCTTTCTTGGGCCAATAGGACTATAGCAACCATTACAAAACTAGAGACATAAAATATGCTTATGTGTCGGGACCTGCCTCTCTTACTGCTCTTGGGAAGGCTGAAAACACTACCATGTGACCAAGCCCAAGCTAGCATACACTGCAGGATAGCAGATATGCAGCTAATTCATCCCACTGCCCCACCTGATATTAAGCCAACTCTTAAGTCATGGGAGTGGGGCCTTCTTAAACCAACCAGCTCTGGCTGACCAAAAGAAACATAAGAAACTATACATGTTTTTCTTATATGGTAGTACATTTTAGGGTGGCTTGTTATTCAGCAAAAGCTATTTAGTCAGTACCTCACTGTAAGGCAGTAGAAACTCAGAGGATACATCCTATGACAGAAGTGCCCTTTAGCAAATAAAGGCAAACCTAGGCATTTTAATCAGATGCTATCTAGCTCAGACCTTGAGGGCAATTTGCTTTATGTTTCTTGAATCATGAGCATGTGAAGTAGTTAGAGTTTCTGATAGCATCTCGAAGACCAATCAACTAAAGTTTGTTGTAAGTGATGTAATTCTGGAGGGAAAGATAAATGTGAAAACAATGTATGGCAGAAATGGCCGGTCAGGAAAAGTTTTAGCAAAAAAAGCAAATATTGAAAAGGACAACAGAGAGACTTCTGGTAATGGTTGTAGGGACTACATTGCCCAGCTCTCAAGACTGAGGCTCTTATTCCCTCAGAGTCCAAGGGTGTTGGCAACTGATTAGCTCTTAGCTGATTCTCTTTTTAGGCATTTCCCTCAGCAGAGGAGAGCTGCCTTGCCCAAAGTCACATCCCCTTCCTTGACTTGCCCAAGGTCACACCCAATGGTATCTCTGCAGGATTGAGGCAATCCTTTTATTTCAATGCAGGACAACTGCCAAGCCACCCCAGCACCAGAACTTCCCCCACGACAGGCTGTGGCAGTTATTGTGACTACACGCCATTTCAATTTCTTCCATTTTCCAGTCGTGCTTCCTTCATTTCTTCACACATATGTATCCTGAAACACTGCCCAAAAAAATCCCTGCCTGCCAGACTCCAAGTCAGAGTGTGCTTTCTGGAAAACTGTATCCAAGGCACTTTCAGAAGCATGGCCTTGCCAGATGCGAATAAGAGCAGCAACCACAGAAGGAAGCCATCACATAACAGAATAATGCCAACAGAGGAAAACGACAAGAAGCCATCAGATGCATTAACATTGCATATGCATGAAAAGCTAGAGAGGGAAGTATCCCAAGGGAAAAAAGTAGTTGGTAAACAGTGCTAAACATCCTTGTTACTGTGTCCCATGTTTTTCACAGCCCTGAGAATGCAAAACTCATGTTTATTCACAACGTCGAAAAGGCCAACGCCAAGTCACAGGAGCCAGAAAATCAAAAGGAACCAAGTAGATGAAAAACTTCTCTGCTAGAAGAGAGAACAAGGAGAACATGGTCATGCTATCTAAGAGAGAAATATAAGAGGTAGGAAAATGTCAAAAGATTGAATGAGGCAAAGACAAAGATCTTCATAGTTAGGAATACAAATGAGAACCTAATTAAAAGACTTGAAGGCATGAAAATTATAAGCAATACTTTGACTTTTTTAATGAATATGAAAATTTTGAAGACAGGCTGTTTTCTAGGCAACAGATGATGACACATTGATTCAGAAGTATAAACTTGACTAAATCAAAAAGCATGTAAGACAAGACATCCATAATTATTTTCAAAAAAGCTTTAGACCTACTTTCACCAGAAAGTTGTTTAAAACTTTATAGCTGCCAATAACTCCTAGGCTATATAGTGTCCCAAGTTAAAGAAAAAAAATTGATGTTCCCTGATGAGCAGGCCTTCTCTAAAGCTGATCAAACAGTAAGAAACAGAAAAGCACCATCTGCGTGTGGTAGAGCAAGCCTTGCAGGGTAGAGACAGACCCTTCAATGTGGATGTGAGCTCTCCTTCAGCCTAGGAATGTAAAGGCACCCCTCAGCTCTGAGCTTCTCCGACTTGGAAAATTCAACTTCCACATAGGTGTGTTTATCACCCCAGTTTTGGCATCCTTCGACTCTAGGGAGTGTATCTATTTACCTGCATCCTCAGCTGCCATATAACTTTTACACTACACGTTAGCTGGCTCAGTAGACAAACCAAATACAGCCACCTTGAACTGAGTGTTGGTCATCCCTCTTGAATGTAATTCAATTCAGAAAGTTCTGACAGTAAGCTAATAAAGAGAGTAATTGAAATTGAAAAGATGTACCTGATAACTTTTTGCATAAAACATATAGGCTGTTTTATTTTTGTTTTACCTACATTTCTCGAAAGTAACATTTCTCATACTTCATTTTGTTAGAACTCTCGAGGTTCATGGGTATACTCACAGGGGTACTTGAATAGTCAACAGGGATTTTATATTTTTATCTCTCTAATCATCTGAAAGGTAACTTTTTAAAAATCTAGGGTATATGAACAGGCGAAGCTGGATTTGGCCTGCAGGGCATAGATGATAATTGTGAATGGCCTCATGATTTGGTCACAATTGTCCCCAAGTATTACTGTTTAAATTGTTGAGTTCTGGTAAGAACAAAGTAGAGCCTAAGTTTTGCATTTTCATCAAGTGATGCCATGAAAGAATACTTTGCAGTGATGGGGAAAACAAGAATGAGGGACTGACCTGGGCCTTCCCAAAGCGCATGATATTTGATGCTGAACCCAATGACGCTGGGCTGAAGCAATCAGTACACAGTCACATCACACACAATGGTTTGAATTCAACAAAATGTTATTAACCACATATAATGAGTACTGTTAATTTGATGTTTATGGTTTCATGGTATATAATTACGAGCTACCATAATAAGAAGCATATTCTTAGTTTTCATATTCTATGAATGTTATTCTAATTATCTTTAAAAATAATTGGAGTGATCACAAGTTGTTCAAAATATTTTTTCCTTTAAAAACTGGTCTATACTTTTCTGAGATTTAGAAAGACTGCCTTGGAGAATCAATTAAAATGCCATTAACACTAATAAAAGAGTTCAGTAATAAAGAGATACAAAGTAAATACACAAAAAAAAATCAATAGCATCCTTAAACACCAGCAATAAAAAGATACGACACATAATGAAAAACGATAATCACCATACTAGCACAACATAGGATAACCAGGAGTAATATTAACAAGAAACATTCAGAAAGGACATATGTTGGAGGAAAAAAAAAAAACCATAAACTTTACCTAGAGACTCAAAAGTACTTGAATGAAGGCATTTGTGATAAAACTAATACTTAAAAGGCACTTACTCTGAAATTTAATTATACATTTAATTCAATTTCAATGAAAGTCCACACAAGATTATTACTGAAATGTGACCATGTTGGTGGTCTAAGAAGATTAAAATGGTGAGAATAGTCAAGAAAGTGTAGCAAAGATAAGAAATGAGGATGTTGTCTGGAAAAAAAAAAAGTCCCAAAATAAAGTTAAATTAATTTAACAAGTTTCTAGCAGGACTTCCTAGAGTCTTCTATATAGAAATACGAACTATGTCTAAGGAAGAGGATGAATAGAAAAGTATGTGGCATTTACCAAGTATACTTGAACAGGAACTCCTCCTTACACAACAGCTCTTCTATATACCTCCTGTACACCAGAGAACATAGTTTGAGAAAAGCTAAAAATATTACAAATGAACGCCTCCTGGACTCTCAGTTTCTTGACTTCAAAGCCCTTTCCCCTCAATCTGCTCAGCCTTTTCACACCATTCCTCACACCCATGCCTCAGCAGCAAGCGTACTACTATCAACCGTCACATTTCACACCTCTACCTGCAAACCACCATCTCGTACCCTTGTCCTCACTCGCGCTGCTTCACCTCTGCCAGTTTTTCCACCTCAATGAGGCTGTCAATCCACTGATCTATCTTCACTTTCTCCCTCTTCATGAGCTTTCTCCCCTGTCTTTGCTTGCTCTGTAGAGCTTCGATTCCACATCTTTCTTTTTAATCATTCCCCCGACCTCAATTCCTTTGGCCATCTGTTCCTCACCACACTTGTCTAGACAAAAGCCTAAACTTTGTTGAATACAACTCTCCACTTCTCTGCCTTCAAACATTTCAAAGTTTCAGAGAAACAACACAACCTGCTTTATGGAGTGTCAAAACGACGCTCCGACACGTTCCTTTCAACCTGTCTTCCCCATCTCTGAGAAGACTAGTCAAACCTTCTCCTCTTATCTCTAGATTCCAAGAATGTATGTGCTCTGGCTCCCATCTGATGTCCCCACTGCATAGTCCATAAAGAATACAAACTCATATAGAAACACTCATCTTTCAACCACCAAATCAACACTCCTACCCACACCCATCTTTTACGTCTTGTTAAAAGAAATGTCCATCCTCTTATCAATGGGCATTTTCTCTACTTGTCCTCTAGATAGCATATCATTTGTCCCCTAAAGGACACACCCTGACATGAATTTCTTCTCTGTTGGATCTTTTCTATCCATATTTGTAACATGCTCGAATACCTCTCATCTTAAAACATGAACATATATGCATATGACAAGCAAACAATAACAGAAACAAACTTCAGCTTGTTCCCCAATCTGTCCTCTGCTACCAGCCCATTTTTCTGTTACTCTTTAACATTTCTCGGTAGAGTTGTCTGCATGTGCTTTTTCACATTTTTCCCTTTAATTCACTCCTCAACCTACTCCCATCTGGCAGCCTTCTGCCTCCACTACTCCCACAGGCACTGCTCTTGTGTCAAAATCACCAACAACAGACCACCTGCGCAATCAAATAGCTTTTTGATCCCCTAACGTTTCTCAGCAACATCTGACAGAATTATCTCCACCTCTTTACAACTCTGTCCTAGGGCTCCTGCCTTCTCATGGAAGGCACCTTCTACCTCACTGAGCATAATATACCAGTCCTAATAGCTGGCCCCTCCATCTCTACTCAAAGTCTAAACTTTAAGATTCCTCAGGACTTGGTCTGAGCTCATGTCATTCTCTCTTGATGAACTCAACCATTTTTACGGTTTCAATTATCACTTATATCCTGATAACTCATTTAATTTATGCCACCAGTACAGACTTCTTTGAATTTGAGATTCACATACCCAACCCCTTACTGTTCATCTCCACTTGACTATTACACAGATATAGCAACTAGAACATATCCCAAATAAATTTAATTTTCCCCTCTAAGTGATATTATCATCCACACAATTACTAATCCCAAAATTCTGTGGTCATCCTTGATTCCTCTTTTCTTTTACTCCACTCTATTTAACTCATCTGCGAGAATTATCTACTTAAATAGATCTCAAATCCATTCACCTTTCTCCATCTTCACAGCTACTCTCCAGTCACCACCCTCTCTCCCTGGAGAAGCTTCTCTGGAGTCCTTGCTTCCATGGTGACCTCCTCCCATTCATTCTTCATAAAGCAGTCATTGAACTATAAAAAAAATCTAAATCACATGTTCTGCTTCTGCTTAGAATCCTTTAGTAGTGAATCCTTACACTTAGAAAAAATTTAAAATCCCTTAAAAGAGCTCCCAGACCCTTTAAAATATGGACTCTGCCAACCTCCTGAACTTCATGATGTGCCTCTTTCCCCCTATGTCTCTAAGCAAAAGCCACAATCCCTAGAACACACCAAGCTCTTCCCAAACAAAAGGTCTTGACTTCTAGAACGATTAAAATCTATAGCCATTTTATTTTCTCATTTAATATCCATCCTACATGCCAGAATAGAACTTTCACAAATTCAGAGCCAGACTATGTCAATCTCTTTACTGTTACAGCTGCTGTAATAAACATGGGTGCTCGGCCATCGTAGAATCACAGTATTTTTTAAGATAGTGAATGAAAACAAGTACTCTCCTTGCCCACTCTTTTCACCCCAAATAGGGCTATCATCCATCTTCATGTGTTTTCAAAAGATCATCTTTTCATGGCCATGCCCCCTTTCCACCATGGTGAGTTAATACTGGTACCATCAGCTACTCTCAGTGTGCTACGACAATTTCAAAGACTACTTAAATGCACTGGTCTGCAATTACCATTCGTTCTAGATCTTCAATTTACCAAAAGGCATGTGAATCCAGTAAAAATGACAAAAAGATAGACATTTCAGTGTAACGAAACCTCACAAACCCTGTTGTGTATCACGCAGCAACTGCCACAATGGTACATTAAATATTGTAAAATTCAGTCTCCAGTGTTGCTGCAACACACGGGTTCCCTGACCTCCCATTCAGCTCTCATCAGATGTTTTCAATCATCATCACCTGCAAGTCCCGAGGCCAGCATGGCAAAAGACTGGCTCTCACCAGCAAGGGATGAAAAGAAAAGCAGGTGCAGCAAGGAAGTTGCTGTTTGAAGAGCAGGCTTCCGTTTCAGACACCTGGTGCCCAGACTTCTGACTCGTGGGTATGTGTCTGAGCTAAGCTTTTGGCAGACATTACAGACATTTGGAGTAGGAACACTGTTGACTGTCCCAATGGATATTTCTGCATGGCATTTCTAAGCTCAATACCACCTGTGAATATTTATTTTCCTAGCCCCTGGTCCATTGCCTCTGAGATCCTGTCTTTCCTGTGGGCTCATGAGCACAGCAATATGGCCCTGTGTCCTGAAAAACGGTCCATGGAATATCAGGCATATATACATGTTTTCAGGGGTCTAGGAGTCCCATACAACATATTTCAACAATAATCTGAACATTTTCATGTAATTAGATTTGTGATTATCTGGATGTACTCTGCTTAACTGAGTACTGCCATGCAAGTTTTGTGCCCACCTTTTTTTTATTTACAACGCACTGTGCTAAGAGGTTATATTTTAAGTACTGTTAACAAATGACAAAGAAGTGGACTTGACTGATAAAGGATTCAGGCCAAATAATATTTACAGAATGCTCTTTAAAAGAAGACTTCACAGTGGTTCAAATACAGAAAGCGGAGACAAATGGGTCATCATGCCACAGCTGATGGTGCCCACATGCCAGATCCAAAGAACCTGTACCTCCCAATCCACAATACACACACATTGCCAGTGTTTAGTTAAGTTCAGCAAAATACCATCCCTCCCTGGAGCACTGGGTGTTATGCACAAACAATGAATCATGGAACACTACATCAAAAACTAATGATGTAATGTATGGTGATTAACATAACAATAAAAAATATTTTAAAAAGCCTTAGAATAAAAAAAAAAAAAAAATACCATCCCTCCTCATGTTGAATCAACATAATTCACTTGAATTTTATTGGCTGTGGCTTTGTTTATATTTAACTAGTAAACTGATTTGCCTTTGTAGCTGTATAAGAGCTATAATTATTAGGAATATATACCTAATTTGTGTTTATACATATTTAAGAACTATTAGAATAAACATATAAATCAAGGCCTGTTATTTCGGTTTTTTCCCTTTTAAAAGTTTGTAAATACTTATCTAGCATAAAAAGCATGTTCAGCATCAGACTGGTCTGAACTCAAACCCCAGCTCAGCCAGCAACTTGTGCTGTGGTCTCTACAGAGCAATTTACACATTCCCTCCAAACCACAGCTTCTCCAGGTTGTAAGCCCACAAAATGTGTTATGTGCTAACCACCCAGCCTACAGCTGGTGAGAAATAAAATTGAGTTTCCCTTTAATGGACTCCCTGACTTGCTGCTAGGTAAGATCAGCTTAAAAACGGAACTCCATTTATCCACTGAGTGGTCACCGGTTGATGTCACAATATTAATCCTTTATATTTTTATCACACCTATGTTAACTCATAACTATGCAAAGTCATTAAGACACGATGAGCCCAATCTTACTGATGTGGGAAGTAAATTTTAAAATAGTCAAGAGATTTCCTGAGAGTCATCCATTGATACATGATCAATGGCATAGTTTGGACTCAGCTTCTCCAAGCCTTTTTAGTCAAGTGCCACTGTTCTCTTCACTGTAATATGTCCAGATTATAATCAAATAAGTCCTCTAAATTCTTTCAATGTGGTATTACATTGGTTTGCTGATCAGTACTAGAAAAGGTGGGACTATTTGATAAATAACATACACCCTTATAAAACAGAAAGTTGAAAAAGAAAATCTAGACAGCCTTAATAGAGAACACTGGTTTTAAAGCAAGGACACTGATTACTAACCTTGACGATTTCATTTTTTCCCTCTCTCCTTTAATCATTCCACTCACAATTGCATCGTTTTACATTTTAAAGCCTATTATCAATTCATGCTGCAAAGAAATTGTGTAATGGCTTTAGAAATTATATTAGGTCAGAGAACAAGTTATTTTTTTTCTAATGACCCAAGATAATATGAGTGATAAGTGGTTTAAGCTTTTGCCATGAAAATACAGATACACTTGAACTTCCACTGAAATTAGGGAACTTCTCATGCTCATCTTTTTATCCAATACTGGCTATGAGAGCCAAAGAAGTCAAAGACTGGCTGACACTATTGACAGAGAAATGCCAGTGTCCAGGCAGACATAAATATTCCCTTTGAGAGTACACCAGATCCTTCTCTGTGCTCGTGTCACAAAAGGTCTAAGACTGCACTACCAACAAATCCATAGCCCCCAGACCACAAAGACAAAAGATGCGGGAACCCAGGAACGGTATAAAGATTAGAGGGCCACATGGCTGTGACACATGATGCCACATACGCATACACCCACTTAGTAGAATTAATTCCTTCTAAATGCATACAAAGGTGAGTCAAAAGATCAAAAGATATTGCTCAACTCATATATAACAGAGGAAAAAATTAAAGCAACCTGAAAGTTCAAAAATATTGGAATGATCATATAATTTACTCAATACTTGTGACAGGATATCGTTCAGCCACATTAAATTGATGTTTACAAAGAATTCTAAGGACATAGGGAAGTGCTTTTGACATGATGCCTTTTTTTTGATGCCTAGTATTTCTTAAAAGGTGTAAATATTAAGTGTGATCCCAACTATGTAAAAAGAAAGTATATGCATGCAGAGAAAAAAGCTGGAAGAAAATACATGAATACTTGTGATAATTTTACGTTATTGAGATTAGAAGGAAATATGTTTTTACGCATCTTTTTCCTGGATTTTCCTTCATGTTTCTAGTAATTGGGTTAAATTTTTTTATCAGTAAAAACATTAAATTACACACTCTCTACAAAACTATTAACATTAATTTCATCCATTGCAGAAGGGATGACCTTCCCTCAAAACAAGACTTGGTAGCACCAAAGATTAAAGAACGGTGTGAGTCAATGAAATAAAGGCATTGGGGATCTGTTACCTTAGAGGGGACTCCAGACTACCCTTGGGAATTCTCACACTCCAATTTCATGCACGTTAGAGAAGGATTTTCCTCTCTGTTATCGCCTGCAATAAACCCAAACCTGCCATACTATTGCCTCTTCTTGTTTTACACAATGAAAATTGAACCAGTTGGCAATCAGGGCATAGGAGATTTTTAACAAGGATTGGTACAGATCTTCACCAGAACACTGAATTTTCCCCATAGAGAATACCATCTAACAGTGGTAATTTTTTTCTTTATTAGTCTTATATAAAATCTAAAGGCAGAGCAAATATGAGGTTTAAAAAGAAAGCCTTGAGGTTTCTCTCACCTTGAACTCTAGTCCCCTTAAACATAGCACCTTCCATTGACCACTGACCTGCCACCTACCTTCCATTTAGTCTTACTCCAACAACTTCTTACCTCTTTGATCTGTCAACCCCTCTTCTAACCTGGAGTTACTCAAAATGGTTATTCTGAGTACATTTTATTATAGTCCACAAGTTAAGGAATTTATATGGAAAAGTAAATCAGCACACTACTTCCTTTATATACAAAGTCTTGCTAACCAAAAAAAATAATTAAAACAGAAAAAGGAACAAAAAATGTCATCTAAAATAAGCAGCATACTTAGTGATTTTGTTGATTTCCATTCTGGAGTAAGCTACTTTTCCTTGTCATAAACTAGTAACAAACATTTGCAGACCAGCATTAGTCCACAAACCACAGGGTTGCACTGCTCTACCTCTTCACATTTTCTCTAAAATTTTAGTTCAATGTATTCAGTGATAAATACACTGGATAAAATAACATAGGGCAACAGACCAAAGAGAATAGTGAGAGACTAGAACACTCAAAAAAGAATTGTTAGAAAGGGACAGATGAGTTGGTAAGAAAAATTTAGCCAAGGAAAGATCTGGAGAAAGAATTTCCAGGTAAAGGAAACAGGGAGTGCAAAGATCCTGAAATGCAACACAAAAAAAAAGTTAAGTAAAAATATGATAGTTATTAAGTACTAAATGAATTTCGGAAATCACCTTGGCTAGAGCACCCAAAAAGGGTGCTACAAAACACAAACTCCACAGGCTGTTAAGTGGGATTTCACTTACAAAATATTCCCTGGTCAAGCAAGTTTGGAAAAAGTTGAAGTTTAAACCACAAAAAAAACAAAAACAAAAACCTCTGCTTCTAAAGCACATTGTACATCTCTGTGTTACCTGAACCCCAAGTGGAGATACGCTATTTGACAATTTAATTTTGCAGATGAAAATACTAAGGTCTGAAAATGTTTGGTGACTTCATCCACACCCACCAGTATGCTAGTAAATGTTTAAGAACCTTCTCCAACCCCCATTCTCCCAGGACACATGCATATTGAGATATGTACACTCTAAAATGACCTTTGTGATCCCCATCTTTTGGTGTTCATACCTTTATGTGTCCTATTCCTCCTTGAATGTGGGTAGAGCCTGTAACTTAAAAAAGTAATAGAATGCCACTTCTGTGATTAACTTACATTATACAAGATTCGATCTTACTAATAGGTTCATGTTAGAGACTCCTTTTCTCTGTAACTGGCTTTAAGAAATATGTGGCCACACAGCCCACCTCATCTCCAATGACCCAGCCAGCGTGCCCTCTGTGCAGACACCCTGGCATGCATGCACTTCAGCATCACACATCCTGCCACACACCCTGTGTGTGGACAGCCCTGGGACTCCAGCCCAGACCTACTTCAGCTCAAGCTATCCCACTGAGGCAGCCCCAGCCCATGCCAACCAAAGTGGCAAAGCATACACAATCTACACAAAACAAATATCCATAATACCATTACTTCAAGTTAAGGACAAGAAGCTGTTCCACTTAATTCAGGGAAACAAACATAGAAAAGTCATGCAAAATGGACAGAGGAATATGCTCCAAATGAAAAAACATGACAAAACCTCAGAAAATAAACTAAATGAAACAGAGATCAGTAGTATGCTTGATGAAGAGTTTAAAGTAATGATCATAAAGATGCTCACTGGACTGAAGAGTGAAAGAACTCAGTGAGAACTTGAACAAAAAGAAAATATTTTTAAAAAAGCAATCAGACCTGAAGAATACAGTAACTAAAATGAAAAATACACTGGAGGAAATCACAGATTAGGAGATGCAGAAGAATCAATCAGCCATCTGGAAGACAGGGTAAAGGAAAATACACAAGCTGAACAGCAAAAACAAAAAAGTATTAAAAAATGAGAACAGGTTAAGGGATCTCTTGCACAACATCAAGTGAACAAACATTTGCATTAGAGGGGTCCCAGAAGAGGAAGAGAGAGAAAAAAATGGTAGAAAACATTTTTTTTTTTTAAGAGATTTTTTTTTTTTTTTTAAGATTTTATTTATTTATTTAATTGACAGAGAGAGAGAGAGACAGCGAGAGAGGGAACA
The DNA here is from genome assembly GCF_964656455.1 of Halichoerus grypus. Taxonomy (NCBI): domain Eukaryota; kingdom Metazoa; phylum Chordata; class Mammalia; order Carnivora; family Phocidae; genus Halichoerus; species Halichoerus grypus. Next base: position 36,549,531 of record NC_135722.1, read on the forward strand.
CAAGCAGGGGGAGTGGGAGAGGGAGAAGCTGGCCTCCCGCAGAGCAGGGAGCCCGATGCGGGGCTCGATCCCAGGACCCTGAGATCATGACCTGAGCCGAAGGCAGTCGCTTAACCGACTGAGCCACCCAGGCGCCCCTAGAAAACATATTTAGAGGAATAATAGTTGAAAACTTCCTTAACATAGGGAAGGAAACATATCCAGATTTGGGAAGGGTAAATAATTCCAAACAAGATGAACCCAAGGATGTCCACACCATGACACATAATTAAAATTTCAAAGGATAAAGATAGAGAATTTTAAGAGCAGTAAGAGAGAATCAAAACTTTATGTACACAGGAAACCCCATGAGGCTAGCAGCTGATTTTTTCGCAGAATGTTTTCAGGCCAGGAGGGTGTGGCATGACCTATTCAAAGTGCTGAAAAGAGAAAACCAACCACCAAGAATACCCAGCATAATTATCATTCAAGATGGAAAGAGAGATAAAGAGTTTCCCAAAACAAGTTAAAGGAGTTCAGTACCAAAAAAAGCAGCCTTACAAAAAATGTTAAAGGGACTCCTTCAAGTTGAAAACAAAAAACCACAATTAGAAGATAATCAGTAATAAAAAGATATAAAATATGATGTTATATATGTGTATATAATATGTGGAAGGGGGAGTAAAAAGGAATTTCTTTTAGTATGTTTTTGAATTTAAGTGAAAAGGATGTTATATATGAAATTCATGGTAACCACAACCCAATACCTATAATAAGATAAAGAAAAAGAAACCTAAGCATAGCACTATGGAAAGTCATCAACCACAAGGAAAAAGAGCAAAAGAAAAAGAATAGAGAAGAACTACAAAAAAACAAAGCAAAACCAAAAAAAAACATGAGATAACAAAATGAAAAGAAGCACATACTTATCAAAAATTACCTTAAAAGTAAATGGTTTATATACTCCAATTAGAAAACAAACGGTGGCAGGATGCATTTAAAAAAAAAAAGAACAAGACCCATCTATATGCTCCCTACAAGAGACTCACTTCAGACGTAAAAACACAGACTAAAAGTGGAACGTAGAAAAAGATATTTAATGCAAATGGAAGAAAAAAAAAAAAGGCTGGGGTAGCAAGAAGGGCATTACAAATAATAAAGCAGTCACTCCAACAAGAGAATATAACAGTTATTATAAGTATCTGTACATCCAGCATCGAAGAACCTAAATACAGCAAATACTGAGATTTTAAAAAAAGACAGTAATACAATATTAGTAGAGGACTTTAATACCCTACTTATACCAATGGATAGATCATCCAGGGCAAAAAAAAAAAAAAAAAAAAGGCAATAAGGACACAATGTCTTTGAATGGCACATTAGATGAGATGGGCCTAAGAGATATATAAAAAGCATTCTATACAAAAGCAGCACAATAAACATTCTTTTCAAGTGCACATGCAACACTCTCCAGAATAGAAGACATGTTACACGAGTATTGATAAATTTAAGGAGATTGAAATGTATCTTTTCCACCTACAACAGTACGAATTGAAATCAATCACAAAAAAAAAAAAAAAAAAAAAAAAAAACCCACACAAATATGTGGAGTACAAAACAGCCAATGGGTCAAAAAAAAAAAAAAAATCCAAGACAACACCAAAAATACATGGAGACAGGGAAGTAGCCCCACCAATCACATAGAAAACTTAGTGTGGGGACTTCTAGAGAAGATGGCAGAGTAGGAGGATCCTAAGTTCACCTCCTCCCATGGATACAACAACATAACACTCAACATCAGTATATATAACACAGAAAATGACCCTAAGACTAGCAGAGCAGACTCTCCACAGCTAAGTCATAAGAAAAGGCCACATTGAAGAGCATAAGAAGGGCAGAGACACGGTTGAGAGCCAAACACATCCACTGTCTGTCTAGAGGAGGGAGGGACAGAGAAAAGAGAACCAGACCCTATGCCAGGCACCCCAGGCACAGGGGACCCCCATGAGGAAGAAAAATCCCCATAACATTTGGCTTTGAAAACCTTGCTGACACCACACACCCCACTCCAGCATTCTCCTTCAGACCTGTACCCTCCAATATGTCCATGGCCAGAGCCCATCCACAGCAGTGTCAAAAGCCTGCTGGCAGTGTGCAAGCACCACCACCAAGGGCCAGCACCACTCCAAAATGACTCCTGCCAAAGGGAGAGGGGAAGATAGCACACCAGTCTGATGGCAGCCCCAGCAGTGGGCTGGGGCAGACATATGGTTTGAGGCAGGCCTTGCCGACCAATGAAAGCTTCGGAGCCGATAACACAGGAAAAGCATCCTGCAGTTTGGTGCTACTGCATCTCTGGTAAACACTTGGTCTGACTCAACTCAAGCTCAAGGCAGGCCCAGACTGACCCACTGACAAACAAGGGACCAAACCTTGCCCACAACAGGCAAGGGGAGCCATTGTAGATGACTGGACTAAAGGCAAAAGTGGCTCAGCAACAATATAGGACATACACAATACACATAGGGGCCATCCCTCAAGTCCAGTTTCAGGTGAACAAGTGACAGAATACTGCAGGGCACGACAGAACCTCTTCTTCACGAAGCTACTACTTTCAAGAGTAGAAGATATAGCTGACTATCCAAACACATAAAAAATAGAGACTTAGACAAAAGGAGACAAAGGAATATGTCCCAAATGAAAAAAAAAAAGACAAAATCACAGCAAGACAGCTAAATGAGATAGAGGTAATCAATATGCATGATAGATCATTTGAAGGAATAGTCATCAAGATACTCATTGGACTTAAGAGTGGAGGACCTCAATGAGACCCTCAACAAATATAGAAAATATAAAAAAAGAACATATCAGAAATGAAAGACTCAGTAACTGAAATTAAAAATACACTAGATGAAACAAACTGAGGGTTGCTGGAGTGGTGGGGGGGTGGGAGGGGTGGGAGGGATGGGGTGGCTGGGTGATAGACATTGGGGAGGGTATGTGCTATGGTGAGCACTGTGAATTGTGCAAGACTGTTGAATCACAGATCTGTACCTCTGAAACAAATAATACAATATATGTTTAAAAAAAAAAAAAGATAGCAAGAGGGGAAGAATGAAGGGGGGGAGTAGGAGGGGGAGACGAACCATGAGAGACTATGGACTCTGAAAAACAAACTGAGGGTTCTAGAAGGGATGGGGGTGGGAGGATGGGTTAGCCTGGTGATGGGTATTAAAGAGGGCACGTTCTGCATGGAGCACTGGGTGTTATACACAAACAATGAATCATGGAACACTACATCAAAAACAAATGATGTAATGTATGGTGATTAACAATAAAAAATTAAGAAAAAAAAATACACTAGATGGAATGAATAGCAGACTAGAGGAAGCAGAGGAATGAATCAGTGACCTGGAATGGAAAGGAATCAAGCAGAACAGGAGAGAGCAAAAATAATAATAAAAAAAGGAAAAACAGACTAAGGGAACTTAGCAACACCATCAAGCACAATAGCATTCAGCTTATAGGGATCCCAGAAGGCAAAGAGAGAGAAAAGGGAACAAAAAATTTATTTTAAGAAATAGCAGCTGAAAACTTCCAAAATCTACATTTCTGTTTCCTTTCCCAGGTCCAGGAGACACAGAGAGCCCGCAACAAAAATCAACCCAAGGAGGTCCACACCAAGACACATAATGAAAATGGTAGAAAACAGTGATAGAGAATAGTAAGTATTAATATAAAACAGTTACATACAAGAGAAAACCCATAAGGCTACCAACTTATTTTTCAGCAGAAATTTTTTAAGACAGAAGAGAGTGGCATAATATATTCAAAATGCTCAAAGAAAAAAACTGCAACCAAAAATACTCTATTCTACAAAGCTATCATTCTGAATAGAAGGATAGAGTTTCCCAGACAAACAAAACTCAAAAGATTTCATCACCACTAAATCATCCCTAGAAGAAATGTTAAAGGGGACTCTTTGAGTGGAAAGGAAAGACCATAAGTAGGAGTAAGAAAAGTAGAAAGAAAGCAATAAAGTAGATCTATAAAAATCAGTCAGAAGAGAAACAAAATTAAAGGACGTGAAATATGACACCACATACCTAAAACATGGGGGGAGAAGAATGAAGAATGGGTTCAACTTAAGCAACCAACTTAACACAGACTGCTGTATGCATAAGATGTTATATACAAACCTAATGGTAACCACTAATCAAAAACCAGTAATAGATATGCAAAAAAATAAAGAGAAAGAATTCCAAGTGTGTCACTAAAGAAATCCAGCAAACAGAAGAGAGCAAAAGAAGAAAGCAACAGAAAAAGTACAAAAACAACTATAAATCAAGTAACAAAATGACAGTAAGTATGTATCTACCAGTAATTACTCTGAAAGTAAATGGACTGAACATCACAATCCAAAGACGCAGGATAATAGAATAGATTTTTAAAAAGCAAGATCTATATGCTGGCTATAAGAGACTCATTTCAGACTTTAAGACGCATGCAGATTGAAAGTGAACTGGACCACATTCTTACACCATACACAGAAATAAATTCAAAATGGATGGAAGATCTTAATGTGAGACAGGAAACCATCAAAATCCTTGAGGAGAACACAGGCAAAAACCCCTTTGACCTCTGCCATAGCAACTTCTTACTAGACAAGTCACCACAGGCAAGGGAAACAAAAGCAAAAATGAACTATTGGGACCTCATCAAGATAAAAAGCTTCTGCATAACAAAGGAAACAATCAACAAAACTAAAAGCCTACAGAATGGGAGAAGATATTTGCAAACAACATATCTGATAAAGGCTTAATATCCAAAATCTACGACGAACATATAAGACATCCAAATGGCCAACAGACACATGAGAAAGTGCTCAAAATCGCTCAGCATCAGGGAAATCCAAATCAAAACCTCAATGAGATACCACCTCACACCAGTCAGAATGGCTAAAATGAACAAGTCAGGAAACAACAGATGTTGACAGGGATGCGGAGAAAGGGGAACCCTCCTACACTGCAAGCTGGTGCAGCCACTCTGGAAAACAGTATGGAGGTTCCTTAAAAAGTTGAAAATAGAGCTACCCTACGATCCAGCAATTGCACTACTGGGTATTTACCCCAAAGATACAAAAGTAGGGATCCAAAGGGGTACGTGCACCCCAGTGTTTATAGCAGCAATGTCCACAATAGCCAAACTGTGGAAAGAACCAAGATGTCCATCGACAGATGAATGGATAAAGATGTGGTATATATATACAATGGAATATTATGCAGCCATCAAAAGGAATGACATCTTGCCATTTGCAATGACGTGGATGGAACTGGAGGGTGTTATGCTAAGCGAAATAAGTCAATCAGAGAAAGACATGTATCATATGATCTCACTGATATGAGGAATTTTTAATCTCAGGAAACAAACTGAGGGTTGCTGGAGTGGTGGGGGGTGAGAGGGATGGGGTGGCTGGGTGATAGACATTGGGGAGGGTATGTGCTATGGTGAGTGCTGTGAATTGTTCCAGACTGTTGAATCATAGATCTGTACCTCTGAAACAAATAATACATTACATGTTAAAAAAAAAAAAAAGAAGAAGATAGCAGGAGGGGAAGAATGAAGGGGAGGATATCAGAGGGGGAGATGAACCATGAGAGACGATGGACTCTGAGAAACAAACTGAGGGTTCTAGAGGGAAGGGGGGTGGGAGGATGGGTTAGCCTGGTGATGGGTATTAAAGAGGGCACGTTCTGCACGGAGCACTGGGTGTTATACGCAAACAATGAATCATAGAACACTACATCAAAAACTAATGATGTGATGTATGGTGATTAACATAACATAATAATAAAAAAAATTTTTTAAAAAAGAACATATCAAACTCAACACCCAAAAAACAAATAACCCAGTTAAGAAATGGGGCAGAAAACATGAATAGACACTTTTCAAAGACGACATCTAGATGGCTAACAACATATGAAAAGATGATCAACATCACTCATCATCAGGGAAATACAAATCAAAACCACAGTGAAATACCATCTCATACCTGTCAGGATGGCTAAAATTAACATCACAAGAAACAATAGGTGTTGGTGAGGATGCGGGGAAAGGGGAACCCTCTTGCACTGTTGGTTGGAATGTAAACTGGTACAGCCACTCTGGAGGTTCCTCAAAATGTTAAAGATTTACCCAAAGGATATAAAAATACAGATCCCAAAGGATACATGCATCCCAATGTTTATAGCAGCATTATCAACAAGAGCCAAACTAAGGAGAGAGCCCAAATGTCCATCAATTGATTAAAGAATAAAGAAGATGTGGTATATATATGCAATGTAATATTACTCAGTCATCAAACAGAATTAAATCTTGCCATTTGCAATGACGTGGATACAGCTAGAGTGTATTATGTTAAGGGAAATAAATCAGTCAGAGAAAGATAAATACCATATGATCTCACTCATATGTGGCATTTAAGAAAGAAAACAGATGAATATATGGGAAGGGGGGGAAAGAAAAAAAGGAAGAGGGAAACAAGCCATAAGAGACACTTAATGATAGAGAACAATAGATAGAGGGTTGATAGAGGGGGGATGGGTGGGGGATGGGCTAGATGGGCAATGAGTATTAAGGAAGGCACTTGTTATGATGAGCACTGGATGTTAAATGTAAGTAATCAATCACTGAATTCTTTTGCAGAAGGTAGGTATGCTAACTACCTAAACTTTAAATTTAAAAAAATATATTACTTTTTGAAAAAAAAATTTTAAATCACCTTGGTTAAAAAAAATGAAAGAAAGTGAGGGGATTGAAAGAATTTATCATGCAAAAATAAGTGAAAAGAAGGCTGGGGTAACAGCACTTATATCAGAAAAACCAGACTTTAAAACAAAGAAGGACACTATAATAGGGGCACCTGGGTGGCTCAATCAGTTAAGCATCCAACTCTTGATCTCACCTCAGATCTTGACCTCAGAGTCATGAGTTCAAGCCACACTTTGGGCTACACACTGGACATGGAGCATACTTTAAAAAGAAAAAGAAAAGACACTATATATTCATAAAAGGAACAATCCAACAATAAGATATAATAATTGTAAATATTTATACACCCAACATGGGAGTACGCAAACGCCTAACCAAGTAAAAACAAAAGAAGTAATTGAGAGCAATACAATAATAGTAGGGAATTTTAATACCCCACTTACATCAATGGATAGATCATCCAAATAGAAAGCCAACAAGAAAACAGTGACTTTGAATGACCAGATGATTTTAACAAATATAATCAGAATAATCTATCCTAAAACAGAATACACATACTTTAAGTGCAAACACAACACTCTCCAGAATAGATCACATTTGAGGCAACAAAACCAGTCCCCCAAAACTGAAAAAGACTGGAGTCATACCATGCATCTTTTCCAATCACAACTCTGTGAAACTAGAAATCAATCACAAGAAAAAATCTGGAAAGAACACAAACACATGGAGGTTAAATAACATGTTACTAAACAATAAATCAAGAAATAAATCAAGAAATAAAAATAAAAACAGAATGGTCCAAAATCTCTGGGATGCAGCAATAGCTGTTCTAAGAGGAAAGTTTGTAGCAATACATGCCTACCACAAGAAGAAAAATCCCAAACAATGTAAAGTTATATCTAAAGGAGCTAGAAAAAGAACGAAAAAAACAAACAAACAAAAACCAACAAATCTGTAGAAGGAAGGAAATAATAAAGATTGGAAAAGAAATAAATGAAATAGAAACAAACAAAAAAATATAATGAAACAAGGAGCTGGTTCCCTGAGATCATCATCAAAATTGATAAACCTTTAGCCAGACTCATCAAGAAAAAAAGAGAGGGGACTCAAAATCAAAATGAAAGAGGAGAAATAACAAGGAATAACACAGAAATACAAAGGATTATAAGGGAATATTATGAAAAATTATATGCCAACAAATTGAACAAACTAGAAGAAATGGATAAATTCCTAGAGACATACAATCTTCCAATTTGAATCATGAAGAAATAGAAAATTTGAACAGACCACTTACCAGCAAGGAAATTGAATCAGTTATCAAAACAAAAAACAAAACAAAACAAAACAAAAACCCCACCAGTAAACTAAAATCCAGGGCTTCACAGGTGAATACTACCAAACATTGAAGGAAAAGTTAATACCAATTCTTCTCAAACTATTCTTTAAAAAAAAAAAGAAAGAAAGCTTCCAAATTCAGTCTATGAGACCAGCATTACATTTATACCAAAACCAGATAAAGACACTACCAAAAAAATTAAAAAGAAAGAAAGAAAAGAAACTACAGGCCAGTATCTCTGATGAACATGGATGCAAAAGTCCTCAACAAAATAACTGAATCCAACAATACATTACAAAAATCATTCAAACGCAATTAAATGGGGTTTATTCCTGGGATGCAAGGGTGGTTCAGTATTTGCAAATCAATCAGTGTGAAATATCACAGCAGTAAGAGAAAAAATAAAAACCATATGATCATTTCAACAGAGGTAGAAAAAGCCTTTGACAAAACACAAGGTCTCTTCATGATAAAAGTCCTCAACATAGTAGCTTTATAGGGAACATACCTCAACATAATAAAGGCCATGTACGAAAAACCCACAGAGAACATCATAGTCAATGGTGAAAACCTGAGAGCTTTTCCTCTAATATAAGGAACAAGATAAAGATGTCTACCCTCACCACTTTCATTCATCATAGTATTGGAAATCCTAGCCACAGGAATCACACAAGAAATAAAATGCATTTAAATACATTACGGAAGAAGTAAAACTTTCACTATTTGCAGATAACATGTTACTATATAGCAAAAACCCTAAAGATTCCACCAAAAAAACTAGAATTGATAAATTCAGCAAGGTTGCAGGATATAAAATCAATATACAGAAATCCACGGCATTTCTATAAACTCATAATAACTAAGAATAAACTTACCTAAGTAGGTGATAGATCTATACTCTGAAAACTATAGAATACTGATGAAGGAAATTGAAGAGGACATAAACAAATGGAAAGATTCCATGGTCATAGAAAAGAACAAATATTGTTTAAATGTTCATACTACCCAAAGCAATCTACAGATTTAATGTCATCCCTATCAAAATACCAAAAGTATTTTTCAAATATCTAAAACAATCTTAAAATTTGTATGGAACCACAAAAGATCCCAAATAGCCAAAGTAATCTTAAAGAAGAGTAAAACTGGAGGTATCACAACCCCAGGTATCAAAACATACTACAAATTTGCAATAATCAAAACAGTATGGTACTGCCATAGAAACAGACATAAGGACACATTGGAACAGGATAGAGAACCCAGAAATCCAATGGTCAATTTTAATAAATTATAATTATATGGTCAACTAATCTTCAACAAAGGAGACAAGAATATGCAATGGGAAAAAGACAGCCTCTTCAACAAATGGTGTTGGGAAAACTGGATGGCTATCTGCAAAAGAATGAACTTGGACCACTTTCTTACTTCTAACACAAAAATAAACTCAAAATGGATGAAGGGCCTAATGCAAGACCTGAAACCATAAAAATCTTTGAAGAGAGCACAGGCAGTAATTTCTCTTATATCAGCCACAGCAACATTTTTCTAGATAGGTTTCCTGAGGCAAGGGAAACAAAAATAAAAATAGACTACTGGGACTACATCAAAATGAAAAGTTTCGGCACAGCAAAGGGAACAATCAACAAAACAAAAACGCAACCTATTGAATATAAGAAGATATTTGCAAATGACATATCCAATAAAGGGTTAGTATCCAAAAGATATGAAGAACTGAAACAATTCAACACCCAAAAAACAAATAATCCAATTTAAAAAATGGGCAGAAGACAAGGACATTTCTCCAAAAAAGACACACAGATGGCCAAGAGACACAGGAAAAGACACTCAACATCTCCCACCATCAGGGAAACACAAATCCAAACAACAGTGAGATAGCACCTCACCCATCAGAATGGCTAAAATCAGAAACACAGGAAACAGGTGCTAGTGAGGATGTGGAGAAAAAGGACGACCTGGACACCACTGGTAGGAACGCAAACTGGTGCAGCCACTATGGAAAACACTATGGAGGTTCCTTAAAAATAGATTTATCATAGGATCCATTAATTCCACTACTCAGTATTTACCCAAAGAAAATAAATACTTAAGTCCAAAATTATGTATTTTTTTTTATTGCAGCATTATTTACCACACCCAAGATATGGAAGAAACAAAGTGTCCATTGATAGATGAATGGATAGAGATATCCATTGGGTATGTGTGTATAATAAGGGAATGTTACCCAGCCATAAAATAGGATGAGATCTTGCCATTTGTGACAACAATGAATAGGACCTAGAGGGTATTAGGCTAAGTGAAATAAGTCAGAGAAAGAAATATCATATGGATTCACTTACACATGGATTCTAAACAGCAGAATACACAAACCAAAAGTAGAAAAAGATCCATAAACACAGAGAACAAACTGATGGTTGCCACTGGGGAAAAGACGGAGGGGATGACCAAAATGGGTGAAGGGGGGTGGGAGATACAGGCTCCCAGTCATGGAATAAGTCAAAGGAATGAAAGGTACATCATAGTGAATATAGTCAGTTTACTGTCATAGAGTTGCCTGGTGACAGACGTTAGCTACACTTGTGCTATAGCTTAACAAAGATAGGTCGAATTGTTACATTGCCCAACTGAAACTAATGTAACACAGTATGTCAATTATACATTAGTTAAAAAAATAAAAGTGGCCATGTGGTAACTCACATATCAAGGATCTGAGGTGGCCTTTAGGAACGGAGGGCAGCCTTTAGCTGACATCCAGAAAGAAGCAAGGTCTTTCAGCCTTACAGCTGCAAGGAAATCAATTCTGCCAACAGTCAGAGTATATTCTTTCCCAGTTGAGCCTTCAGATAAGAACACAACGTAGCTACCTGGGGAGACCCTAAGCAGAAAACCCCGCTAACTCCTGCAGGACTCCCAACCCACAGAAAATGTGAGATAACAAATGTATGCAGTTTTAAGCCAATAGCTTTAGAGTAATTAAATTCTGTAGGAATCCATATCTAACGTACAAATATATTGGGGCTTATTTCATAGGTTTACTGCTATAAATACGTAGCACTACAAGTAATAAAATATACAATAGTGTTTACTTAAATTCTATGTAACCAGGGGATTCTCACAAAATGTTTTGGGGTTTTGCTGAATTCTTGTATTCATAACCAACCTATGGCTGCAACTAATGAACCAGTAAAGTTCCAACAGGAATGTTGGGTGATACTTTATTTACAGCAGTGAGAAAATTAAAATGAAACAGCAAAGACATGTGTCAAGACCTCGTTCATTTGCCAGTGCTGAGAGCCTTCTTTGCTGACTTGGAAAATCATTTTTGAATGCCAGAAGACTATTTCCTCAATTTTTTGTACTATTCACTAAATAACAACCATAGACACAAAACGCTGTTTACTCTGTATTATTAACACTTTGTCACTTTGTTTAGTCTAGGCTAGAAGTCAATGAACTTTTTCTGTAAAGAGCAAGATAGGACACATGTCAGGCTTTGCAGGTCACATATGTCTGTACCATATAGTCTTCACTGTGTATGTGGGGTTTTTTTATTCATACGTTTGGTGTCACAAACTTTTATCAATGTAAAAACAAACAAATATATGCTTAGCTCTCTGGCTATACAAAAACAGTCCTGGGCTGGGTTTGTCCCATGGACGATCATTCGTCAACAACAGCCTACACAAAACAATAAATCGTAGAAGCTCGGATTTGTAGTATTTGCCAATTTCTGTGATGTAAATACTTCCACCATGGCCAATTTCAAGTTAACTGACCCGATGTCACTATACGTGGAACTGGGAAGAAATTCACAGCAATACACCATTTCTCTTAGTTTGCTCAAACTGCCATAACAAAGTACCACAGATTGCATGGCTTAAACAACAGGAATTTATTTTCTCACAGTTCTGGAGGCTGGAGAGTCTACCATCAAAATGTTGGCTGCTTTGCTTTCTTGGGAGAGCAGTCTTCCTGGCTTGCTGACAGCCACCTGCTCTCTGTGACCTCACAGGCAGAGAAAGAGAAGGCCAAAATACATAATTTTGGACTAAAGTATTTATTTTCTTTGGGTAAATACTGAGTAGTGGAATTAATGGATCCTATGATAAATCTATTTTTAAGGAACCTCCATAGTGTTTTCCATAGTGGCTGCACCAGTTTGCGTTCCTACCAGTGGTGTCTCTTCTTATAAAAGCACTAATCTTATCACATCAGGATCCCACCCTGATTACAATCATTTAACCCTAATTATCTATCTACAAACACAGTCACGTTGGAGGTAAAGGCTTCACTATTTAGAGAACACAACTGAGTCCATAAAACTTTTATACAGCATTTCCACCATCAACAAGATCATAGATTGTGATGGTAAAATGTAAAAAAAGAAAAAGGAAGTTATGAGTTTTTCAGTCCTTACTACCTTTGTTTTTAACATAATTGTACATGTATACAATTTAATTTTAATTTTTTTTTTTTAAAGATTTTATTTATTTATTTGAAAGAGACAGAGAGCGAGAACAGGAACACAAGCAGGCGGAGTGGGAGAGGGAGAAGCAGGCTTCCCGCCGAGCAGGGAGCCCAATGTGGGGCTCAATCCCAGGACCCTGGGGGATCACAAACTGAGCCAAAGGCAGACACTTAACGACTGAGCCACCCAGGCGTACAATTTAATTTTTAATATGGGCTGTGTTAACAAGTGGTTCTCACGATTCTTGAAAATATCATAATTTGCTCTCAGGAGCTACTATGACTCAGTTCTAACACACCACTGCCAAAGCAAGTTAGTACCAGAGCTGGTACAAGAAACCATATTTTTTTAATCCACTGTTCTTTCTTTTTCCTTCAGCAAATCACCAAAAAAATTATTAGTACATATATTGCCTAAAAACAAAAGAAAATGCAACTAAACTCTTAGTGTTTGTGACAACTAACTTCTCTCTTCCCCCAGGTTTTAAAATGTATGAAGATGAATAGATTTTTATCCCACAGCTTGTAAGTGGCTGGCTTACTCATTAAATACATGATTCTTATACTAGTTTACTATTTGCTTTCTTGCCAGTCCAAAATTTTCATAGCCAGTTTTTGGTAAAGTATCAAAGAAATATTATAGATATTTGTTTGTTCCCAAACAAATATGCACTGGAATCAACTAGCAAGCTTTATAAAAACTAAACCACATTTAGTAATACATCAGAATTTGGAAGAGAAGAGCCCCAGAAATCTGTTTTTTAACACATGTCAATGGAGATTACAATGTAATTAGCCCAGGATCTGTTGTCAAGCTTCTGAAACCTATTAGCATAAATGATAATATTACTCTAAAAAACAAGGCATCAGACAAGCCCACTATTTCTTATTCCTTCATACACCTTTCTGGGGGTCCTTTTCAATCTTATCTGTATCAATCTTTAAAGAAATGCTTTGTCTCAGTCCTGTGGATAATATAAATATCACTAGTTCTCTCCTAAAAGTTAACAAGGCAAAATAGTAAGCATATGATGTTCAAATTATTTCCAGTCTTTTCTGTTTCCTTTTCATCTCCCTAAATTCTTTCTCCTGCTTTATCAAATTTGCCCTCGGAAAGGAATTACATGTGCTTATTCACACTAACATGTAAATGACCGACATGGTAACAACCTCAATCTCACCCTTTCTCACATATTATATCGCACATCATCAACAAATCCAGTCGGCTTCATGATATATCCAACCAGGTAGGGTCATGTGTAAGCGTACAGGTCACTCACCCATGAAGCCAGCCCTGCTCTCCATTCCCTGGCCCTTCCACTCTTGCCCATGTGCTGGCCCTGTATGGGGCCTGACGCACCTATCCCCCCTCCCTTACCTACTAGTCCCAACCTGTCCCCAGGGAAGCATTTCCAAGCTTCATGGGTTGGCTCAGAGCCCCGACATTGCCACTGTTTATTACTCCTTTCATAAAACCTTCACCCCTGTGGTAACTGCGTTGATTTTGATCTTCTCCATCAGGCTATCATGTACACAGTAACGTGTTATGTAACTGTATTCCTGCCACAGAGCCTGGAACCTAGGAGGTGCCAATAACTAAACTGGCTAAAACGAGGAACTTGATAGTTGTGGAATTTTAGATATTAGAAAGCAGAATGGAAGGTATCTGAATAATCCGAGAATTCTTGGGCCATGTTAAAATTGGTCACAGTTGTAAGACTAAGACCCAAACAGTCTTTGTCAGGCCTAGGAAGGTGTAGGGACTTTGGAGAGCTTTGGTTCTAAAAACTGACACAGCTTGGGCAGCCTTGACAGTGAAGCAAGTAACAAGAGGAAAGATAAGATGTGAACAACAGGAAAGGTTAAGCCTGAGAAGAGGGCAAATAAAATAGGCAGTATTCCCAAGTCATGTTGAGCCTCAGAGAGCCCTGTTGGCCTCTTGGTTTAATACTTCGGTGGGAATCATGACAGCCTGCCCAGCAGCAGGAGCTTCTCGGCACTGATGGTGCCATAATTCAGTAAAGAGCAACAAGAGGTGAGGCCTGCAACCAAGTAATGCAGGTATCTGAACCTCAGCCCAGCATGCTGGGGGACAGAGTCTTCAGTACAGTGGAAAAGTAAAGGCTGAAAACCTGCCACTGAGATTGGAGTAACTTTTTGGCACCTGGAGATAACACGAACACTCAGAAAACAAGTGGGAGCTAAGGTCTCAGCCATGCATTCCAGAAGCCAGATGTTAGGACAAGACTACTTCCATACCCAACCTGTCTGCTGGTGCATACAGGGTTAACTCGCATTGAATGGGGCTGGATCTGCAGATGAAAGTCCTCAATGTCTACACCAATATACACATGCAAAAGGCAGAGCTGATCCAAGTGACCCTTCCTGGCCCCACTATGTGACTTTCTCATCCAAGTGAGTCCTAGATGCAACCCAATCTAAATTTCTAACACCCACTGCAGCACTGTTAATTTAACTAGTTCAGTAACTGTTCCCAACTCCTTCCTTGCCCTACCTTCTACTAGTCTGAAAAAAGTGAGACATCCAATTTCCCAACATCCTTTGTAGCCAGAAGTGGTCATGGGACATAATACCATCCAGTGAGACAAAAGACTGTTGCTGCGGGAGTTTAGGGAAGTCTTTTCTCTCCTGATTAAAGGGACAGACAGAACTGCCATTTATTTTCCTTTCTTCCTACCTTGAACAAGAATGTTACGTCTAGAGTACAGAGCCACCCTGCAACCATGTGGCAAGCCTAAAGATAAAAACAAACATACTAAGGATAGGGGGGAGGGAAGAGCCTTGATCCTTGATGGCCTCATTGAACCAGAATCCAGACATCTTGCTATGGGGTGGGTGGGGCGGGGGGTGAGGGGGGAGACTCTTGTAGCAGAAAGCACACCTAAAACGTTGACTTACACCATCAATTCTGTAATTATAGAAAATAGTACGTGCAACATTACACAGTGTTTCTAAAATGCTGCATAATGGGGTTTGTGCTAACCAAAGTGTAGTCCTACATTTCTCTTTCTAGTACAGATTACCCTTGGCCTTTTCTTATATTATGTAGTTGCTTTTCCTAGCAACTAATTTGCATCTAATTCATATATGCATTTTAAAATAGAGAGGGATAGAAATAATAGACTTATCACCAATCGACTCATCAAACCAAGATCCTTTTTCCAGAAACAAATAAAACTACAAAAGCATTTACAACCTATCGCCTAGCTAAATAAATCTCACTATTAGCTTCCAGGTTTCTTATACAGCTGAAATAAAGTAATTTGACCTTAACAACATGGACTCGGGGCTCACAAATCAATAATCCCATGTGCCTTGATGCAGCTGGAGGAAGAAGATGCTTGCAGCTCACTCATAAACTAGGTATGCTAAACTCTATAAACAAACAGTATTTAGTTGCCCGTACCAAGTATCAGGTCTCATCTACTGTATTCATGAACTTATTGGCCTGTGAAAAGACCTCTTTACATTTCTGTTCTGTTACTTAACTACCAACAAATACCTCTCCATGCCCAGCAAGAAAGGCTTCTGGTATCTGTCCAGTACAAATCAGTCAGACAAAAAGAACTGGTTAACATTTTCATTTCCAACAATAAGGCAGACTAAATGTCCTGATAACTGCCTATTTCATCACAGTTGGTAATGTTGGATAAAATATAACAAACCCTCTTCCAAATGACTATCTGACCTTGTAAGAGTGTGTAGAGGAAATTTCCAGAGGCTAAAAAAAGACAAGTGAGGTAAAAACCAGACATGTAAATTATATCTGACCAAATGACTGGCAGATTTCAATGTACGGGGAAGGAGAGGAAGATTTGGATTTTCCCAAGATTAGAAATGAAATCTTTAAACAAACCTGGGACTTCTAAAGAGCTAGGTGGGCTAAAACTTTGTCCACCAGAAAAGAGAGATGGATAAGGAATGTGCCTTTCTTGTATATATAAAAATATCTCCCTGAATTTGTATAACCACAGGCTTATACAGACCGTTTCAGGATAAATCCTACTCATTTGTGTAGTATGGAATACCTCAGTCCACAAAGTTAACATAGTAGCCCCAAAAGCAGCCCCAAATGAATAGTTGCCAAGTGCGCCTGGAAGAAGCAAAAAGCAAATACCATCTAGCTCTGTGCTGCCCAATAAGTTGGCCACTAGTCATATGTGACTAAATGAAAACTTCAACTTTCAATTGAAAATTCAGTTGCTCACATTAACCATATTTCAAGTGTTCAATAGTCACACATGAGTAGTGGCTACAATAGTGGCTACCATGCTGGAAATAAGATATTTTCATCACTGCAGACAACAGTACTGGTCTGTATAGATCTACTCTGGTTTGTTTTTTTTTTTTTAAGATTTTATTTATTTATCTGAGAGAGAGAGAGACAGCAAGAGCAGGAACACAAGCAGGGGAAGTGGAAGAGGGAGACGCAGGCTCCCCGCTGAGCAGGGAGACCAATGCGGGGCTCGATCCCAGGACCGTGGGATCATGAACTGAGCCAAAGGCAGACGCTTAACGACTGAGCTACCCAGGCGCCCCAGTACAGATCTACTCTTAATCCAGGCTTCACAGGATTCCCATTGCTAATTGCTGTTGAAAATGAGTTCACAATCCACAATTACTAAACAAACAAGGAAACAATGCACAATGAGTGAGAGTAAGCAAAAAAAAAAGAACCAAGAGTTAAACGAGAATAATATTAACTTTAGATAATAGAATTTTGTAATACATATTATAAATATGTATGTTCTAAGCAGTTCACAAACTTGAAGACGGAATCCAAAACTATAACAAAGGAAAAAGATACTAACAAAAGGGATCAGGTAGATTTGAAAAAGCACAGAAGTTCTAGAAAAATATGTATGTATATATACATATATGTGACATGTGTATATATATATGTAGGGTGTGTATGCATGCATGTATGGGAGTAATCATTAAAATCACAAGTTCTGTAACTAAAGAAAGAATTCATTAACTGGCAGGTATATTCTAATAAATTACCAAAAATGTAGCATAGCACTTTCCATGGCAAGTATGTAAGTATGAATAAAGAAACATGGAAGGCAGAGTAAGAAAACCTAATTGGAGTTCTAAGGGAGGAAGAATAGCAAGACCAGGGAAGAGACAATACTTGAAGAGAACAGCTGAAAATATGCCAGATTTTGTCACCAATCCTCAAATTAAGGAAATTAATACTGAACACATTAAATATAAAGAAATCCACACATGGATGAATCATACTAAAACTGCAGATGACAAAAGAAGTACAGATTATACAAGTAAAGTAAAAGCATCACCTACAAAAAGTATTTTTTTTAGACTATGATGATCATAGCAGCATACTTCTCCACACCAACAAAGGGAAACCAGAAGACCATGGTATAATGCCTCTAAAACACTGACAGAAAATAAGAAAACCTAGAATTAAATATTGAGATTACCACTAATGGTTTTCATTGAAGAAACTTCTCACAGATACACTTTGAGAAAAGAAAAGCCAGAACAAAAGAATGGTGAACAAAGACCATGACGATAAATCACACCAACAATGACTATGCAATCTAATAGTATAAATTAATATATAGCATAAATAGTATAGTGTAGTAACAAAACAAAATAGGCTTAGAATTCTGAGAAAAAGTAACGTAAAAGAAATAAATAGGTGTTTGGACTTAACAGCATTCTAAGTAAGTCTGTTCAGAAGGAGGATGAAAATATTAACTTTGCATGTTGTTAAGCTAAGTCTGGATATTACAACTTTAAGGGTGACAACCTGAAACACAGAAATAAAATGTCTAACTTCAAAGCCAGTGAAGTTATAAAGACATACTGAGAATAAGGACTTAATTGTGAAGAGTAATTTCGTTGGGGGGAGCGGAGAGAGGCAGGGTAACTGGAACAGGGTATGATGCCTCAATTAGATCAGTAATTAGTACATCAAGAAATGTCTTATTTCTTGGGTCGCCTGGGTGGCTCAGTCGTTCAGCATCTGCCTTCGGCTCAGGTCATGATCCCGGGGTCCTGGGATCAAGCCCCGCATCGGGCTCCCTGCTCCGCAGGAAGCCTGCTTCTCCCTCTCCCACTCCCCCTGTGTTCCCTCTTTCGCTGTGTCTCTCTCTGTCAAATAAATAAATAAATCTTTTAAAAAACAAAGTCTTATTTCTTAAAGTAGATCGTAGGCACATGAATTTGGGGGGTGGGGGCCAGAAAGAGGGAAATAGAGAATCTTAAGCAGGCTCCACACCCAGCACAGAGCCCGACGCAGGGCTCCATCTCACAACCCTGAGATCATAACATGAGCTGAAATCAAGAGTCGGGTGCTTAACCAACTGAGCCACCCAAGAGCCCCATATGAATTTTATCTTTCCATTTGTCTAAAACACTTAGTAAACTAAAACAAAAAATGTATGTATATACCCCACCTGAAAAATACCTGCTATACAAAGATATATTAACCAAAACCTCACAAAGTGCTTTAAAGTATACAAAAGTGCTATTTTCACTATCTCATTTGATCCTCATAAGAGGAAAAAGACAAATTTCATATCCCCCATTGTGCAAACAAGGAAAAGAAAATAACCAGTGGTGAACCTGGTGAATCCTGAAGCCCCACAACTAAGGAGAACTTGTCCTCAATCCACATCTTCTTCCCAGTTTCTTCCCAGAACACAATGCTACCTTGTACTTATCAATCCATTTTACAAATTACAGAATTATCCAGCCCCAAAGAAATGGTATTTTACCTTAAAAAAAAAAAAAAAAATCTGAGTATTAACATATTCAAAGGGAATAGTCAGGGATTTAAACAAGATTTATATACAAGGATGTTCACTGAGGCATTATTTATAAAAGTGAAAACTGAAAATGACCTCAGTATCTAGCAATAGGGAAAAGCAGAGAATGATCTATCTGAGCAATGCAATGTTACAGTTATTATAAATCATTCTCTAAAAAAAATTTATAGCTCAGGAAAATGAAAATAATATTAAAGAGAAATACGGTATTAAAAGTAGGACAGCCATTTTGTTCAACCATAGATGTTGATGTAAAAACCAACAATGATATTGATGCACACACGGGCATGCACGCACACACGCGAAGTAAATGTGCCAAAAGATGAATGGTAATTCTATCTGGGGTAGAGGGGTTCAAATCATTGGGGACTTTTATCTTCATTCTCTAAAATGAACACACATTACTGCTCTAATCTGAACAAAACTGAATTAGCAAGTTTGTTTCTGAACCTTTTTTAAAAAAGAACGAGAAACTTTAAATATCATACTCTCCCACTGAGTGAAACAGGTAAAAGCGAACATGCGACAAGAAAATAAAATCAAAAGAGGAAACAAAAAATGAAGACAAAACATGTCTGAAATTGAGTTGTATGAGGTCATACACTGCTTCTCATTATCACTGAGTCTCCATCAAGTAAGTTAACTGGTCTCAGATATAGAACTAAAAGCCAAACACAGAAGGACCCGAGTCCCCAAGTTGCTGGTTTAACAATAGCATTAGCTGAATATCAAAAGGCTGCCCAGAAAAGGCAGTCCAACCAAAGACATTTCATTTATAACAGTTGTCTGTACAATTGAAAGGTCAAAGGGTGTCTCCAAAAGTGCAAACCACCCAACCACAGAGGTACATCAAATCTTCCAATCGTGAGAAGGCTTTAATCAGGACAAATTAGGGACTCATCCTAACCATCCACAGTTCCTACACCCTGACACATAAGGGCAGTAATAATTTTCTTACAGAACATACCTGTTCCACTGACTCTCTTCTGCTGACTCTTTGAGAAATAGCTAATGTAATTTGAAAGTTTGATTAACAAGCCAACACCCAATACTACAGGTTGTTACTTCCCCAAACTTGTGCATACCTATCATCTAACGTATTATGATGAGCTTCGGATCACTTCATTTAGTCCTGTGCTGGCAATCTCTCCAGTACCTATTCAGCAGGTCGCGAGAGGTCACGCTGAGGATGGGGACATTTTAAGATCTTTAATCGTGTTTTCAGGGAGAATGTACCTGCCATCAAAATAAAAGCAGCAAATGGTTTTTCCCCTTCTCTTCTGTTAGGGAAATGGAGGAGGGACTGAACTCTGGAAGCTAACAAATTAGGTGATCCTTCCCTTTATTTAAATCAAATGTTCTTTTGTACCCTTTATTGAACCCTTCCCCCTCTCCCTCCCTTCCTCTCCTGCTTCCCCTTGGGACTGTGAGCCTGAAACCAGGATTCATGCAGCAAGCAGTTCAGGTCAATATAAGCTTGGAACGCAGAAAATCAGATTAATCTAGTTGAAGTCATTCAAGTGGAGTTTTCAGACACAAGCCTGATAGGTCGGGCTCTTGCAGAGGGACTCAGAGTTTTCCCAGTGCCTCTGGGAGCAGACAGTGGTGGTGGTGGTGGTAATGAGGGCAGCCGTGGAGATGGTGAGGGGAAAGAGGACGATATGAAGGAAGAAGTGGTATGAGCTGGGAAACCCAGCAAATTTAAACCTATGAAACAAGTTTGTTACACAAACACCAAATTGACCAAAAAAAAAAAAAAAAAGCTTAAGGAAGACAGTACAGACCTAATTATGATGTGAAGTTTAAATAAGCTTAACTTGGCCGGTTATTGAAGACAGAACCCCAGTCTCTTCCACTTTCAATGAATGTCAGGAAGGTAGAACAGAACAAACACATCCCCGACATCCAGACAGGAAACCAACACTAGTTCTGTGATTCACTTAATCCCTTTATTTCCAGAGACACGTGGAAAATCGGGATACTTCTGGGCTTGTTTCTGAAACATCGAAGTTAACACTTGAGAATCCACACAATATGGAGCATAAGAAAGGAGTAGTTACTGGCTCAGGTAATTCTAATTTAACTTGTATTGTGCTAACTTAGGGAGGTAATCAGGTTCTATTAGATTCCAGCAACTCACAAGAGGGGAGGGGCAGGGTCTAGAGATGCCAACTTTTCAGGAGGTCGTGTAAATTTAAAAAAAAATACTCACTGCAGGACTTTTTCAGTTAAGAAAAATAGAAAATACCCAAGTAATTTGCTTTTAAAATAAATCATTGAGGACATAAGTTCCTTATTAAATATTGCAGACAACACAGAATATACCACATCTCATACTCTGGCCAAAAAGAGAAATAAGTAGAGGGGAAATAGAGAAATATAAAGCAAAGAAGAAGGGCGCCTGGGTGGCTCAGTCGTTAAGCGTCTGCCTTTGGCTCAGGTCATGATCCCAGGGTCCTGGGATCGAGCCACGCATCGGGCTCCCTGCTCCACGGGAAGCCTGCTTCTCTCTCTCCCACTCCCCCTGCTTCTGTTCCCTCTCTCACTGTGTCTCTCTCTGTCAAATAAATAAATAAAAATCTTTAAAAAAAAAAAAAACAAAGAAGAAAGGGAAGGGAAGAGAGAAAGGAGAGTGTGGATACAAAGGAGAGAGAAGAAAGGGAGAGAAGTATGGGAGTGGGGAGGACTAGAATAAAATCAGCCTGGGAGGCATTCTCAGTAGAGGCTCAAGGAAATATATAAATTAATTAAACTGCTTTTGGTCAATCCCAGCCTCTCATTTCATCAGTGGGCACTACCTGTCATCCCTGCTCTCTGACAGGCTGAATAGATGGTCGGCATGGAAATCGTTAATTTAAAGATCTTAAGTTTCCTTAACATTTTTGAAGCTCTGAATGGGTTCTGTTTTCTCTCCCTAAGGCACTACATTAAATCAGCAGGAGGCAAGGATTCTCTTAGCGCCCAGCCCAGACACCACCAGAAGGAGCAGCTCTCCATCCTGGCTGCTCGTCAGCCTCCCGGGGCGAGCTTTCCATTCCAATACCTATGCCCTCTTTAATCAAAATCTCCCAGGAACTGCCCGGAACACAGAAAAATCTTAGGTGCTGGGTGAAAAACATTCTGATAATGTAGAATGGTTTCTGGAGCCTAGGTACATAAAATTTTTGTATTATTACATTTTGCTTTGTCTCTATTTTCAGCTGGGTTCCACAGGGAACAAGGGAGTTTCTAAGAACCAAGTGTAGAGACATGTTCTCCCTGCAGACTTAAATCCAACCTTTTTTTTTTTCTTTTTTTTCCTTTTAACGTCAGCACAAGAGGAATGAGGCTGCTGGTAAAGAGCCGCATGAAGTGACACCCGGAGCACAGCTTAGCTTTGTTCTGCACGGCCAGGCCCACGCCAGCACTCCGACTTCTTGTAATGCCTTTTAACCGCTCATTTTGGTCCAACAAATGAGCTTTTCAGAGAGAATACCAAGGTTTCAGGGAGACTAAGCTGCATCCCGCTAAAACTTGAAACAGGAGAAAACAAGTCTTTCGGGGGAACTGTAAGGAGTCAGGGAATAATGCGCTTTCAAGTGGACCCGCTGTGCTCTGGTCCCATTTGAAGAACCCCAGAAGCTGAGAGGCGGTTATTGCGGACGTAGCCCAGCGCTGAGAGAACCACGACATCGGTGAGAGTTAACTGTACAAAGGCGGAATAACCAGGCATCGAGTTCAGGATCAGCTCTGGGCCTGGTGTGAAGAGTCTCAAGGAAGGGAGGCTCAGGAATGGACTCCATGCAGTCATGTGTTTCTTTACATGGCCCGTCTGGAATTTAGGTCTGTTTGCTCTTGTTAACAGTCACCAGCACTTTACTCACTAATAGAAGACATGGTCCCTGCCTTGCAAGAGCTTGAAAAGTAGGACGAAAAACCAGAAATACAGATGAAACAGCTAAGTCAGGCTGGCGCCAAAGTAAACATGAGAGCCGCCTTTTGCGCTCCCACCAGAGGTGTCCGGGGAGACTGGCTGGCGCTCGCAGACATGGCAGATTATTGCCTTGCAAGACCTGAAACAGGTGTTTAACCATTTTCCTGCAAATGTCATTTAAAATAAATTCTGATCCCAAACCCTCCGCTAACCCCTTCCCTTATTAAGTTCAGTGAAAGAAAAATAATCACTAGCACTGAATCTCCTCCTTTCCCCCAATGAATGCCTGTTAATCCCTTGCAGGAAACTGAGAAATGCCAATATTATAGTGTACCAGGAGGAAATGTCTCAAGACAGCTAAAATGGCTTGTATTTCTAAGAAGGGGGCGGGGCCAGGGATCCGGGCTGGCCTACTACAAACAGCAGAATGTAATTGTTTAGAGCAGGGGGTCTCAGGTGAAGCAGACCCATGTCTACAGTTGAGCAAAATACTTCATCTTTCCAAGCTCAGGTGTCTCATCTGTAAAGTATATACAGTAAGATTATTTAATTTTAAAAGAATCATGGTGAATATTTTATAATTTAATAACAAATCCCAAATGCTCAGCACAGTGACAGTCACCAAGTAAATATGCAAATTACTCATTCATTTACTGCGTATATAAAAGGGACCAGGCAATACCCTGGGGGCTTGGATAATAAACACAACAGACAAACATCCCTGCCTTCACACTGCTTACCATCTATGGTTAAGAGGGTGATGTTGCTATGGAGAACATAAAAGGGAGAAGGGGGACAGAAATGAAGAATGATCTGCAATTTTAAACAGACTTTACTGATTTGGTGACATAGGAGTAAAATGAAGAGGTGAGGGAATGAGACGTGCCGAGGAAAAAAGTCATCGCAGAGTCCCAAAGAACCTTGTCTGGTGTGTTTGCAGATCAGCAAGGAAGTCAGTGTGGCAGGAAGAGGCTAAGTACAGGGAAGATTAGGAGGAGATGAGCTCTGGGAGATGAGGGCATAGCAGACCAGGTAGGACTCCAAAGCTTGGCATTTACAGAGTGAATTAGGAAGCTGTTGAAAAGGCCTGGGAAGACAAGTGACATGACCTGATTTACACTCTAAAAGGATCACATTAATGGCTGTGTGCAGAAGAGATGGGGCAGGGGGAGGTGTGTGAAAGAGCAGAAACTGAGGAGTTTAAGACACTATCACAGTAACAGGTGAGAGTTGATGGCAGCTTAAACCAGATAATGGCAATAAAGACGGTGAGATGTGGTTAGATAGAGTCTGGATAGATTTTGAATGCTGAGTCCATAGGATTTGCTGATGAATTAGATGTGTGATGTGAGAAATGGGAATCAAGGATGACACTTGACATTTTAGCCTAAGCAACTCAAATGATTGCCTTTAACTGATGGCAAAGATTGAAGGACAAGCAGGTTTGGGGAGGACAGGAATATAAGCTCAGTTTTGGATGTATTAACTTTTACGTGCTTTCTGCACATCAAGTGGAGATATAAAGTGAACAGTAAAATAAATATCTGAATCTAGGATGGAGGGATCAGGAAGGGACTCAGGTGTAAACCAGGGCATCACGGGTACACAGCTGCTCTTTCAAACTAGAAGGTTGGATGAAATCAAGAAAGTTAAAAGAAAAAGAAGTCCATGAAGAAAGCCTCAGGGCATCTCAATGTTTAGAACTCAGGAAGGGGAAGAGAAACCATCAAGGGTGCCTGAAAAGTAATGACCAATGAGGAAAACCAGAGAATACAAACAAAACTGAAATTTCCTTTAGATCAAATTTATTCACCTAATGATGCACGCACCCATGCACCCATCCATCTAGTACAGCAAAACAGTTTAGAATATGGATGTTAGAATGAAATATACCTGGATTCAAATTCAGAGTCCTCCACTAACCAGGTCTGTGACACTGGGAAGTTATTTAAACTTGCTGGGTCTCTACTTCCTTGACTCTAAAATGAAGAGAGTAACACCAACTTCACTGGACTCTAAAGAATAAATGAGACGTTCCAGATGAAGCAGAGCTTGGTACTCCGAAGACTCAAAAAAGAATAGCTACGGTTTCTATCATTCTTACTCCTTGTGTACTCTTTGAGCACCTACAATGGATACAAAAAGCACCATGTCGGGCACTGTAAAGAGAATAAAATCTAGCCAAGAGTGAAAGAGGATACATGGAAATTTCAAAAATATTATTTAGAACATGATCCTAAAGACAAGCTCTTTGGGGGCAGTGACATTTTCTGTCTGATTTATATTGCTATCAAGTGTGACAAGCAGGGTCTCAAGTATTCCATGAATGAAAGAGAGACTGACATGAGTAGACACTTCGGGTTTGTGGCAGAGAAATCACCACGTGTTGAAGTGGACAGAGAACACCATTCATGAAATGAGAAGTTTTTGGTGAATTTTTCACTGAATGAACCACTATTTATATAAACAAGCAAGATGAACAGGGAAGGGGGCTGGATTACTAAAAACAATGGCTTTTGAGACTACTGAACAAGGCTTTGAACCTAAACAGAGAGAGGATCCTGCTAAATCTGGTTTTAGGGAAGTTTGTTCTGTTTCATGTTTGTCACCCACAAAATGCAACTTCCTTCGATAAGAAGAATAAAAGCACAGTCATTGAGATCTAATGTGTACCAGGCACTCTTGTAAGCAATTTTATGCCATTACTGATCAAACGATCCTATAAGATAGAAACTATTATTATTTCCACTTGATCAATTAAGAAGCTGGTAAAGTACATTTTAAGCGGTAGAGGTAGGACTTGCAACTCTACCCCACAACCAAAGCCCTAACTATTACAGTGCATCCTGTGAAGTCCATGCGAGTCCACAGGCCAAATACTGACAATTTCCAAAGAACCTGTTAGGTAAAGTAAGCCGTAAAACAGACAATTTAGCCAAAATGAATAATAAAGATAATTTTTTTCTGACTTATATGATTTTAAGTAAACGCATTTTTCCAAGTTAGTTTCATGGTTCAGAAATTTGTGAATAAATAAATGAATGAAATTAACCAACACATTCCTAAGGTTTTGGAATCTCTGAGTGAAGCTGAGTGTGTCTGTTCCCACACTGTGGAACATCAAAACATCTCTAGGTCTTTTTTCTTTTCTATAAAGGATAAGAATTGTTACTACTTTTGAGGACTAAATAGACATCATTATTTATAAGAAGGACCTTGAAAAACATTTGCAACTGTTTTGCTAAAGCAGCTTCTATGAAATACTTCATCACCTTATAGCAACACTTAGCAATTATTAATATACATACAAAAGGGAAAAATAAGATAAAACCCATCAAGGCAACTGAGCAGAGAGCCATACACATGTTTTCCCCAGAGTAATGGGCCAGAATAAAGATGCCACACCAGCTACCTCTGCACATGCAGCTAAGAGTTGGGGTTTAGAGTGGGTACATGTATGCACTGTCTCTCTTAGCATGGTCCATGGTACATCAGCTTTCAGATAATGGTTCAGAAGCCCAGCAGAGTTGAACACTGCCTATATTCTAAGTCTTAAGACCTAAAATTTTTATTCTAGATAGCATTTTTTTTTCCTCCTGGCCTATTAAATTTGCAATACATTCTACAAAGCCAGCATTACCCTGATTCCAAACCAGACAAAGATACCACACACACACACGCACAACTATGGGCCAATATCCCTGATAAAAATAGATGCAAAAATCCTCAACAAAATCTTAGCAAATCCCATTCAAAATACATTAAAAGGATCATTCACAAGTGGGATTTATTCCAGAAATAGCAGGAGGGTTCAGTATTTGTAAATCAACGTGATACACCACATCAACAAAATGGAGGATAAAAATCCTATCACCACCTTAATCGATACAGAAAAATCATCTGACAAAATTCGCCATCTGTTCATGATAAAAATTCTCAACAAAGTGGATTTAGAGGGAACATACCTCAACACAATGAAGGCCATACATGAAAAACCCACTGCTGACATCATAATAGTGAAAACAAGAGCTTTTCCTTTAAGATCAGGAACAAGACAAGGAGGTCCACTCTCACCACTTTTATTCACAGTACTGGAAATCCCAGCCACAGCAATAAGGAAAGAAAAAAAAAAAAGGATTTGAGGCATCCAAATTGATGAAGAAGTTAAACTGTCACAATTTGCAGATGACATAATACTATACATAGAAAGCCCTAAAGACTTAACCAAAAAACTATTACAATAAATGAATTCAGTGAAGTTGTAGGATACAAAATTAATATCCAGAAACTGGCTGTATTTCCTTCTTTTTCAAAGATTCATTTATTTGAGAGAGAGAGAGAGTATGCGTGCACACACACATGCATGAGCATGGGGGAGGCCGAGGGAGGGTAGGGAAAGGGAGAGAATCTCAAGCAGACTCCATGCCGAGTGTGGAGCCCAATATGGGGCTCGAATCCATGACCCTGAGATCATGACCTGAGCCAAAACCAAGAGTCTGACACTTAACCAACTGAGCCACCCAGGTGCCCCAAATTGGTTGCATTTCTATACACTGATAACAAAGTAGCAGAAAGAGAAATTTAGATAATAATTCCATTTAAAATCACACCAAGAACAATACCAAGGAACAAATATAACCAAAGAGGTAAAAGACCTATACTCTGAAAACTATCAAATATTAATGAAAATAATTGAAGATGACAGAAAAGATATTCCATGCTCATGCATTAGAAGATGTAATATTATCAAAATGTCCATACTACACAAAGCAACCTATAGATTCAATGCAATCCCTATCAAAATACCAACAGCAATTTTCACAGAGCTAGAATAATCCTAAAATTTGTATGGAACACCAAAAGACCCCAAATAGCCAAAGCAATCTTGAGAAAGAGGAACAAAGCTGGAGGTATCACAATCCCAGATTTCAAAATATACTACAAAGCTGTAGTAATGGAAACAGTATGGTACGGGCACAAACATAGACACATAGATCAATGGAACAGGAAAGCAAGCCCAGAAATACATTGACACTTAAATGGTCACTATGACAAAGCAGGAAAGAATATACAATGAGGGAAAAAACAGTCTCTTCAATAAATGCTGCTGGGAAAGCTGGACAGCTACATGCAAAACGAATGAACCTGGACCACTTTATTGTACCATTACACCAAAATTAACTCAAAGTGGATTAAAGACCTAAATATGAAACCTAAAACCATAAAACTCCTAGAAGAAAAAAAAAAAAAAACAGTAATTTTCTGACCTTAGCCTTAGCAGCAGTTTTCTACATATGTCTCCTAAGACAAAGAAAACAAAAGCAAAAAGAAACTATTGGGACTACATCAAAATAAAAAGCCTTTGCACAAAGGCAACTTACTGGATGGGAGAAAATATCTGCAAATGATACATCCATCAACAGGTTAATATCCAAAATATGTGAAGAACTTCTACAACTCCACACCAAAATAAATAAATAATGATAATCCCATTAAAAATGGGCACAGGACTTGAATAGACATTTTTCCAAAGACATACAGATGGCCAGCAGACACATGAAATGAGGCCCAATGTCACTAATCATGAGGAAATGCAAATCAAAACCACAAGGAGATATCATCTCACACCTGTCAGAATGTTTGGAATTATAACAACAAGAAATAACAAGTGTTGGCAAGGATGTCAAGAAAAAAAAAAAAAAAAAAGACCCTTGTGCACTACTGGCAGGAATGTAAGTTGGTGCAGCCACTGTGGAAATAGTATAATTAAAAATAGAACTACCCTCTGATTCTCTAATTCCACTGCTGGGTATTTACTCAAAACAAAAACACTAATGCAGAAAGATACATGCACCCCTGTATTTAGTGCAGCATTATTTACAATAGCCAAGAAATGGAAGAAACCCAAGTGTCTATCAAGAGATGAATGGATAAAGATGTGGTGTGTACACACACACACACACACACACACACACACACACACACACACACACGAATATGACCCAGCCAGGAAAAAGGATAAAATCTTGCCATTGTGACAACATGGATGGATGTAGAGGATATTATAAGTGAAATAAGTCAGAGAAAGACAAAGAAAATATGATTTCACTTACATGCGGACCCTAAAACATGAGGAGACAAATGAGGAGACAAAAAGCAGAAACAGACCCATAAATACAGAGAACTCATGGTTGCCAGAGAGGAGTTGTGTGGCGGGATGGACAAAATGGGTAAAGGGCAGTGGGAGACACAGGCTTCCAGTTATAAAAGGATTAAGTCTTGGGAATGAAGGGTGCAGCATAGGGAACAGTCGATGGTACTGTAATAGTGTCCCATGGCGACGGATGGCGACTGCACCGGGGTGAGCAGAGCGTAACACAGAGACTTGTCCAGTCACACATGTTGTATACCTAAAACTGATGTAACATCGTGTACCAACTATACTTGAAAAAAAATTGGCAGGTTCACGGACTTAAAAAAGTAAGTCAGCAGCATTAAGTGTTTTCTGATTTGAGAAGTGATTACACCATAGAACTTTTGGAAAATCCAAATAAACACACACAAAAAAAAGTCACCCATATTGCCACTAGCCAGGAGTAACTCCTTAGATTCACAGAACTTTAAAATCCAAGTACAAGTGACAGTGCCAGGGATTTGAAGAGATGCCAGGTGTGGCTCAATGCAGCTTCTTTGAACATTGCTAGAAAGTTATTTTGTGAGTCTGTTTTTTAATGGGTAGGAAGATATCAAGGCTTAGTCTCCATTCTTCCTACAGTGAGAAAATTATGGCTCAAAGGAGGGGCAGGACTTGCTCAAGATCAAACAGCTGCTTGTCTGTGAACAGAACCAGCGCTGGGCTTCCAAGGCCAGATTTAGCGCTCCCTCTCCTACACCGTGCAGAGGGAAATCCCACTTTTTTTTTTTTTTTTTTTGGCTTCTCAACAATTTCCTATAAATTGGAACTACCCTAGGAAGGGAGAAAGAGCTTAAGCTTTGGGTTACAAAATTTCAATGAATATTCTTTCCAGATGCAGGACCCTCATGGGAGCCAGAGGACAGAGACCAGTAACCCTTGCTCAGGACCCTTCTTGCCTATCACAGCCCTAGGATCCTGCCTACTTTCCTTTGTATCTTGAAATCTAATTACCAACAATTTATCGAGTGCTTAAGATAGGTCAGGCACCATACTATAATCTAATTTAACCCTTATGATAACCTTGCGTTCAATTATCATCTCTATTTTAGAGAGGCAGAAATAGAAGAGGCATATTCCCAAGGCCACTGAAAAGTAAATGGCTGAAACTCAGACCTGAATCTAGGATGGTCCAACTCTAAACTCTCTTTTCTCCCTTCTGGATGCTGAGAAGGATGAACTCTTCCAGCATCTTCTTACGGGTGTTGTTAAAACTCTTTTAATATTGATAGTTACTAGAGATCACTATGGGGAAACCAGAAAAAAATAAAAACCACCAACAGGGCTTTGGACTTACACAGTCCTGATTTCAAGGTTTAGCAACCCGATTTAATAGCTGTATGTCCTGACCTTTAGTAAGTCACTTGAATTTCTGAGCCTATTGTCCTTTCCGGCAATTATATCTTCCTCAAAATTAAGAAGCCTAGAAAATTTATCATTTAAACCTGTATGCTTCTGAAAGTAAACAGGGGTACTATTAATTATTTGGTGGGACAACAGGTGTAAAATAGGACCTGCGTGGAACAATCAGTACATATAGTAGATAACTGTAGATAACTTTGTTGAAGAAGTTGGTGCACTGCCCAGCATATAACCGAGAGCCATGGCATACCAGATTCTTTCTTTTCTGTATCAATGAAGCATCAGATAGCACAGAAGTGTCCAACCGCAGGCAATTTTGCCTTTTAGAGAACGCTTAGCAATGTCGGGAGACATTTTTACCTGTCAGAACAGGGAAGTGGATGGTACTGGGTAGAGGTCCAGTATGCCCCCCACGAGGCACAGGGCAGGCCCCTATAGAAAAACAGCAATCATGCCAGGGTTAAGGAACCCTGAAACTGCACTTTTCATTAAGGCAGAAAAGAGAATGGAGAAGGTCTGAGATCAAGGATAGAAGCTTACTTTGTTTCACACAGTTCTATCTTGGGTCAGCCCAAACACGGCACTAATGAAATCAGTCCCTTTGGAGCTCAAGTGAAATGGTACATTCTTCTGAAAAGTTTAACGACCACAAACAAATTTGCAACCAGGCCTGTCACCACTCTGAAAGTACCATCTCCCATCTCAGACGTAACTTGCTGTGCAAGAAAACAAGAGGCCAAGAACTGTGTACATAATGCAATCTGCATGCATTCAAGGGAGAACAGTAGTTCTCATGCAATCAACACAGGTGCTTCTCTAAAGGTACGAAATCATCATTAGCAATAATAAAGCCTTCATCTGACTTGCCTTCCCTGAGCCCTGCTCTCATGATAAAAATAACATGAATTTTTAAACCCCGTGCCTAAAATCAAGCAACTACTCAGGGAACCATACTTTTTTTTTGAAAGAGAATGAGCAATTATCCACAACTGTAGGGGCCATAATTAATTGATCATTCACTCACATTTTCACACTCTCAGATAAGCATGAAAGAGGTATTAAAGTTTTAAAAGATCTCTTCGGATTCACGCCCCTCCTCCACCCCAACCCCATCAAACCAGACTTTAATATTGAACGTTGGCATTCAGGGTGCACGGGTTGGCTCGAGAGACTGGCTGTAAGACTGGATATATTAACACCATTTACCTCAACTCTTAAGGCAAATGTAGCTCATTAAAATACAGTTGCAAGCGAAACATAATCCCTGTTCATCTGTAGTAAGGGCACTTGGCAGCTTGGGTACCTTTCTGAAGGCCTAAAAACTCCACGAAAGAAATTTAAAAAAAAAATTTTTTTTGAAGTCCCAAGTTTCCCTTTGTACTATCAGTCAGCCAACCCTACCAGGAAGGATTTTTTTTCTTCCTGATCATCGTGAGGGTGAACCAGATAGATCAAGCGGCTCCACAGACCACTGCTGTTTGATACAATGTCCAGCTGGTCTGCTGCACGGGCTCCCAAAATCAGTGGTTGTTTTCGGGCCTCCCACAGTGGTGTCTCTTTCCAAGAAGGAAAGGGATGAAAGGAGCATGTTCAGAGGCCTTCCTACACAAAGATGTCTTTTCCGACACAAGTCTATTTATTAAGGCCTAAAAAGGAGAAAGAGACAATAAGGAGTGATGTCTTCCTGCAACTGCAGATCAGGGAGATGCATTCAGTGATCCCAGTCAGGGAGACCAAGAAGCTTAGAGGTGGACAAGGTTCAAGGGAGACACCATGTTGTGTTTAGACAAGAAGAAGTTTCTGCTTTCTGTGTGGAAAGCCCTTCTCCCCATCTGCTTTGTCATCTTAGAAAAACTAACCTCTAAAATGGAAAGGAAAAAACAAAAAAAAAACCCACCTAACTTTCTTCCCTGATGGCTGGGGACAGAATGAACCACTCCCAACTTGGAGCTGCCGCAGTGGAGCACCTGAGTTCTATCACACTCACTGGACCACACAGTAATACGTTTACTTACAGGCCTACAGATTCCTGAAGGAAATCTTTTATTTCCCACTGCTCAGCACTGTCTGGCACAAAGCAAAGCATGAAATACAGTTGTGACCAATTGAATCGAAATGATATGGGAACCGCATAGTGATGCTATCCCTGGTGTGTACTGGCTCTGGAGGATAGTCAGGTACACGATGGTTAACATCTTTAACACTAAGTGCCAAGTACCATCCTAGGTATTAACTGGCCTATATTATTTCCACATATTCATTGCACTACAACTGTCTGAGACAGATACTAGTATCTCCATTTTATAGTCAAGTAAGTAAACCCACAAAGAGTTGTCTATGGTCATATAGCTAGTGAATGACAGGCCAGGATTCAAAGTAGGTATTCTATCTGCCAAGTCCATATTCTTAATCATTAGATTATATTGATACAATAAACTATTTCAGGGTGAACAATGGGCAGAGAAGAGTCTAATGCAAGTTTATGTCATAAGCAAGTACCAGGCTCTTCGGGCTCAAAACCTGGAGAATTCCACAGTGGGGTCTAGGACCAAACCAAGAAATGACCTTCAGGCAGACCACTCAGAGTGCTCATCACCTCCTCTGGGTTCTCTCCATCCTGATGGAACTCATCCTGATTAGTCCTAGAACTCTGGGACAGGATGAAAGAGGACTCATCAGTGTTTCCCAACCACAGCACTATTGGCATTAAGTTGTGGGGGCTTGTCCTGTACATTATAGGATGTTTAGCAGCATCCCTGGCCACCACCCAACTAGATGCCAGATGCATCGCCCACCCCACTCCCGACCTTCTCCTGTAGTTATAATTACCAAAAATCTTCTCAGGCATTGCCAAATGTCCTCTGGGAGGCAAAGTCTGTCCCGGTTGACAACCACTAAATTACACGTAGACCCTAACCAGACAAGGCCTTCCAGCATACAATGAGTCTACTCTCTCTTTTCTTCCAACAGAGTAAACCGTACTCTTCTTGGAAGGGTGGGAGCCCCCAAACCCCCTCTTGGGCCACATACACTCGAGCTTTCTCCCACCACTGGATATTGGCAGGAGAGGATGTGGTGTCAAAGTTCAGCAGTGTCCTTCTCACTGCTTGGGAGTCTATGTTTCAGTGTAATAGCTCACTCATTCAGAGGAAAAGAAGTACTGGTTTCTAGTCTTGCCCTAGAACTAGAAAGCCTTTAATCAGATTAACATACCCTAGGAAGTAAGAAGACCAATTATTATCATTCCCATTTAAAACAGCATGAACATGAGACTCAGAAAGGTTAAGTGATTTGTCCAAAGTCACAAAACCAGTCTGTGGTAGATCTAAGACTCAAGCCCAGACCTTCTACATCTAGCTTTACTAAAAAGCTCCTTATCATGCCCCCAAAGGAGTAAAGCTTTCAAAAGCCCAATTAAGGCAGAAAGTGAAAACTTCTCTACTGCTTTGTAATGAATAAATCATCTTGAGTAGAGAGTGGGAGATGTCCAAACATGAGGAATACTTGAAATGAAGTGGGATACAAGAGCTGAATGGGAAGAAGCCTGTGCCGATGAGAAATGCATGAACAAGGATTCTGCCACACTGCATCCATCTCTACCTTGTACCATTTGGTAAATAATAGATCCAAGCGTTCCTGCAGTGACCTATTCACTGACAATTTCTGAGTAGAGCTGAAGAGTCACAAATATCTGACACCACCAGAGCTGCAAAAGCATTACCAGCTTGCTCTCGATCGCTATCAGATTCACAGATCAGTCTTTGTACCCACTGGCCAAGATACTTCCTATTGTTCCATATCCTCAGACATAGGCTTTACAGGATGACAGTATCCATAACACCATGGCCTCTCACCCCCATGGCCAGGCATACTCCTTTGGAAGCTGTAGGATCTATGTTCCGACGAAAGTGTTTGAGCGTGTATTAATGAAACCTATTCCATCCTAGTCCCTGGGCTGGAGATACCAAGAGAAATTAGAAAAGGCTTTTGACCCAAATATCTTACATAATGAAGGCAAAGACAAACATGCAAATATTTAATTTGAATACTCGGAGGCAAGCATGGTATATAAGTTCAAAGCAGAACAGAAGTTAGGATAAATAAATGTACAATTGTGCTCAGGATCTCAGAAGGGATGATGCTGAAGCAAAATATTAAAGATGGAGAAGTTAAGTAGGTTCACAAAAGAGGGAAGGCTCTGCCTAGCAAGTGGAAAAACATGTGCAAAGGCAGAGATGTATGAAATACTATAGTAAGTTCTGGGATCATCAAGTTCAGTAGGGCTACAGCACGGGCTATGAGTGGACAAGTGATCTATCATGGCCAACTTGATCTTCCACTCCATGGAACTAGTTTCCACACTTCACCTAACAGAAAATGGAAGCTATCAATAATGAGGAGGATAGAGACTTGATCAATTACTCAAATAAGACAGAAAGCAGAGGAGGGAACCAAGAAGGGTGTCTAGAATGGAATGGAGTTCAAAGCCTAAAAGGGGATGGGATGGACACACACAAAAATTAATAAACTAATATAGAATACATTCAAAGAGCTCCAGGTATGAATATATATTTTCATTTAATACACTAAGGCAGGCACGATTATTATTTGCATTTAACTGATGAGAAAACTGTGTCAGGGTTTGATTAGGAAATCAGAAGCCACTCTATGGATGCCAGGCATGAAAAAGAATCAGAGGGGTTTATATGGTTTGGAAGGACTAAGGGAGTAAAATCTGGGAAGCAACCACCAATGATCTCAGACTACAGCAGTAAACTCTGTTACTTCAGAAGCTCACCAGGAAGCCACTCAGAGTTGAAAGAAGCCCTGGGTAGCTCCCACTGTTGCCTGGATCTGCAGCAGCAAACAGGTCGCTCCCAAGCGCTTCCTGGAAAACTGCTGTGGCTTTGACGTCCACCCAAGAGCCTGGCTGCAAATGCTTCCGGACAACAATGGCTGCTTCTCTCCAGCCTCCCAACACCCACATAAGTGCCTATCACTGGCTGCTTTTAACCCAAAATCATAGAGGAAAAGGGAACTGGGGGGAAATTTTTCTTTCTTCTCTGTAATATGATGAAGTTAGGGCCATTAGGTCTGGTGGTGCCAGATCTACCACACAGAATCCAGTGACAACACTGAGGGACAGGAAATCTAGGTGACTTTACCAAGAATTAAGTAACTTTCCCAGGGTGACACAGCTCATAATGAGTAGAGCCAGAATTTTGGACCTAGGCAGTCCGATTATAAGGTTTCCCTACTTAGCCACCATGCTATGAGAGATTCAGGAAGAGATCAAGATAACTTGCAGGTTTCAGACTGGATAACTGTTTTGTTTTGTTTTTTTTAAAGATTTTATTTATTTATTTGACAGAGAGAGACACAGTGAGAGAGAGAACACAAGCAGGGGGAGTGGGAGAGGGAGAAGCAGGCTTCCCACGGAGCAGGGAGCCCGATGTGGGGCTCGATCCCAGGACCCCGGGATCATGACTCGAGCCGAAGGCAGATGCTTAACGACTGAGCCACTCAGGCACCCCTGGATAACTGCTTTAGATGCTGGTAACTTAAGACTATTCTAACCTGTTTGTTAGCCCAAATAAGCCATGTGAAACAGGAAAGAAAAAAATGCTTACAGGCTACAAAATCTTCGCTGTAATGCAACTCCAAAAAGCCCTTAGTTAATGGTCTCTGGACCTTGAAATTGGTCAGCACACATGTGACTCAGTGGCCTGAGGGAGTGCCAAACCAATCTGAAAGCTCCCCTAATTTTTGCCCTAGAAGGGCACAGCAGAGGTGTTAGGATCAGGTCCCCAAAGCTATTCTTTCCAATCTCAAGGAAAGGTCACCCTACTAGTTCCAGGGTAAAATGGTTTTCCAATAAGATTACTGTTAAATATTACTGCTACTAATAATAATAAATTGAATTGGCAATATTCCTACCTTTCAGAATAATGTGGTTTTTCCATTTCATAGTCCTTTACTCAAAGCTTTCACCTTGATCAAATTGCTAAGGGACATGAATTTTAAATGCCTCAAGGCTCAAGTAAAAACAACAGAAACAGATTGTTATAGATTTTTTATAAGTTTTGAAACAATCTATCATAAATAAATCCAGTATTTATACTCAACGGGGATCCTATATAATGCTTCATTCATTCATTCATTCATTCATGCAGTGACTGCTTTGCACCAGACATTGTTGCAAGGGCCAAAGCTACAAAGATGACCAAGGCACATTCACAGAGACCAAGGAGCAACAAACGTTTCCTCTAAAGGGTCAGAGAGCAAGTTATTTTTGGCTGCGTTAAGTCATGATCTCTGTCACAACTACTCAACCCTGTCATTGTGGTATAAAAGAAGCCACAGACAATGTAAATGATTTTTTAATACAACATATTCAAAGACAGGTATCTGGTTAAATCTGGCCTGGAGGCTATCATTTGTCAACAGTGGTCCACACCACTAGGTTTTCCAGTAAAAACCCTCAATCAAAATATCAGCATCACTTAGGAACTTGTTAAAATACAAATTATCAGGCCCTTCCCTTCCCTATCCCACCTGAATCAGTAATTCTGGGGTTGAGCCCTAGAAATCCGTTTTTTAATAAGCCCCCCAGGTGACTATGACACAGGCTGCACTATCCAGTATGGTAGCACCAACCAACTATACGAAGTTTCAGTTCCTCACTTGCACGAGCCACATTTCAAGTGTTCAGTCACATGTGGCTGCTGGCTACCATAATGGGCATCTTCCCCTCACTGCAGAAAGTTCTAATGGACAGCACTGATCTAGACAGACACACAGACCAAAAAAATTGCCAGGAATGGTGATAAGTGCAACAAAGTATCAAGCAGAAGTATGGCTTGAAGTTAGGAATGGTTATTTCTACAGGTGGGGAAGGAGAGGGTCACTGAAGGTTTAATAAGGATGGGCTTTGAATGTTGCCTTGGGGTCTATCTGCTGGTAATGCAGAGTGGGAAACCACAGTGGGAAAAAGTAACGAGATAGGAGCACAGCATGTGCAAAGGCCCCCAGAGGTGAAGGGCATGGTTTGTTACAGGAATCTTGATTTCTTCAGCATGGCGAGAACAAAGAGTGCGTGTAGGTGAGAACAGAGAAAGGAAACTAGAAAGATAGTGGAACTAAATCATGGCACATCTACATGCATTTTTGAGGGACTGGGGAACCTACTGGCTATTCAAAGTATGGTTGGTTGGTGTTTACAAAATGCTTCCAACCAAATGCTTCCAAGGCCTAAGAGAGAATAAGCAATACATTTATTTATCTGATTTACCCCAAAGCTTCTCTAGGTAATTTGTTTATCCTTAGCTATCAGAGGGAGAAAGGGGATCAACTAAACCAAAATTGATCTGTCCTTAAAAAGAATGTAATTACACGCACCTTGCCCTGAATGGCCCTGTCTGTCCTTAGACACAATGGAACTAGAAAGGTTAGGTTCTCATATATTATCTAGTATCCATCCATTACTGTCCAGTAATGCCAATAAGCACAATAGAAGAGCCTCTTTCCAATGCAGGATGTGTGGGGCACAGTTACTTTTTGCCAATACTGGAAGCACACAGGCAGATGCTTACAGGATCCTGCAGCTCAGGGTCCAGACACAAAAGCTCCATACATTCTATCCACAAATATCAGGCCTAAATGGCCATTTATGCAGCCAAATAGTCACCCAGAAATGGTGACAATGCAAGGATAATTACCAGGAGGTTTGTGGGAATGGAGAACACACTGTGTTTCCAACAGGATGTGCCTGCTTAAAAGGGGGCAACGTCATGTTTTACTTAAATGCAACTTAACACCTGTAAAGAAGAACCATTTAGAGGAAAAGCACAGATGGGGT
This sequence comes from Halichoerus grypus, assembly GCF_964656455.1. NCBI lineage: Eukaryota > Metazoa > Chordata > Mammalia > Carnivora > Phocidae > Halichoerus > Halichoerus grypus. The sequence goes on from NC_135722.1 coordinate 36,588,243, forward strand.
GCTGAAATCGATTCTTGGTGGGAGGGGAAGGAGAAAGGGGGGTGGAGGGGAATCTTGAAAATGGGCCTTACGTTCCATTACACACCAAAGCCCTTTCAGAAGCTGCTGACCTTTTCACAACCACATTGATTTGGCCACAGGACAAAACAAAGCTGGGAAGCAAATAAAGTCACCTCAGGGTAACAGGTTAAAGCATACGGTGAAAGGAAGAAAGAAGCATGACCTTCAAAGGCTAATATATTGTCAGGCCAACACAACATGGACAGGCATTTATCACCAAGGTCACTCCCAAGTACAAACTGCTATCGCCACAGGAAAGCAAGAGCTGATGTGCAGATTGAGTCCTGAGCCCACAATGTGCTCATACCAAGTAACCACAACAGTAATTTCAATAGCAGGAACGAATCTCCTCTCTCTCCTCTTCTTGGTCCCTCATTGACAACCTTTCTTCATTCACACCTGGGTCTCAAAGGCTTGTGCATTCTTTATATAGACATCCAGCAGTAAATAGAGCTAGTATCTTCATCAAACCCCTTGATGTTAAAAAAGAAGGAAATGGAGTGACACACTCCCAGAATAAGAAAATGGGGGGTAGGGAGGAAATGAAAATGGTAAATAGAAATTGTTCAAAAGTTGGTTACCTTAAGAAAAATAGCACTGACATAACAAGAAAAAAGTACAGAGATCTGAAGAAACAAAGCTCAAGTCAAGGAATAAGTATGTTCAGTACTAAGTGAAAACCAAGAGGAAAATATTTGACAAATGCAATGGGAAAATTTAGCTACAGAAACGAGAACCAAAATCAGTGCTTTTTTTTTTTTTTGAAAGTATTTCGAGAGGTTGATAATAAAATAACTATAACATATGGAGGAAGGGGGACAATCTATGACTGTCCTTAAAGTTTTATTGTATAAATTGATTGTAAGATTTTAAGTTCACCAAATTAGGTAAACAAATTACTTTTTCAATCCTGAGTTCTTCATTTAATCAACATTGTAAAACCTCTAACACAGCACTGTGCTAGACAATGGATTCACAAATATGTATAAAATACAGTCTCTGCCTTCCAGGAGATCACACTCTCCTGAGATTAGAGCAATCTACAAACAAATAATTACAGAAATATTAGGTGCTCAAACCAGGAGTTATGCATACATTGAATTATGGGTTCATCAGCCCCACAAATGTAAAACTTACCTGAGAAATCAGCCTGTCTAGTGCTTGGTTAGAAAAATTTGAAACTATAAGAAATGCTAGCATTGTGGGGATAAGAAAATGGTACATTAAACTGCATTTCTCATTAACCTTTCTCCTAGGGAGGCCCTTTCCCAGTTGTTCAAACAGAATTTACAGTGTGAACAGGGAGAGGAGGTAAGGCAACAAACCGAACAAGCTTGACTCTACTCCAAGAATTTCCGTTTTAGAAGCTAGAAAGACCTGCAGGGGACATGGCTTGACACATTCTGGCAAAGTGGAAGACTAATCACGGTCGAAACAGCAAGAGCACTGGCAACCCCTGCTCAGATCCCCAGCTGCCTATTTTATCAAATCCAAACAAGTCACTGAGTTGATGAAGCCGAATCAAACTTGAAATCCCTGTCACTGGAGCCAACTAAAAGAGCTCCCATTTGACAAAGTTGGAACAGTTAGAGCAACCAAAAAATGTAATACTCGATTGTGACCCAAAGTATGATGTAAATATCCATGAGTCTTCCTTCCCCAACATATAACCCCAGTCTAAACATGAGGAAAACATCAGGCAAATCCCAACTGAGGGATAGTCTATGAACTACTGGACCAGTACTCCTCAAAACTGTTGAGGCCATTAAGAACAAGGAGACTATCAACTACTGGGTCTTCCAGCCCAAGATGGCAACTTAAGAAGACTCTGAACTCACCTCCTCTACAGAACACATGAAATTACACCTATTTATAGAGCAATTCCTTCTGAAGAAGAACTGAGGGTTGACTGAACGGCTTCTGCACAGTAAGAGAGAGATGGGGACATGGGAATGAAGAGGACCTCCACCCATGACGCTGAGAACTGCAGTGGGGGGGAGGGGGTCAGTACTGAAGGACTGGGAGCAGCTTTGTCTGTCCTTGGGTACAGAAAAAAAAAAGCCACAGTTTATTCTTTTTTTTGTTGTTAAGGTTTTATTTATTTATTTATTTATTTATTTGACAGAGAGAGAGAGAGAGAGAGACAGTGAGAGAGGGAACACAAGCAGGGGGAGTGGGAGAGGGAGAAGCAGGCTCCCCGCGGAGCAGGGAGCCCAATGCGGGGCTCGATCCCAGGACCCTGGGATCATGACCTGAGCTGAAGGCAGACACTTAATGACTGAGCGCCCCATAAAATGCTAGCATTGTTTAAAAGAGCAACTAGTTTACTGAACCAGCCCTCAAACCCTGCCAAACTGTGGAAAAGCTACTGGAACTCTCTCTGGGTCAGAGGGACTGTTGAGCATTTAAAGCTTCCCCCTCCCCACTGAAATCACACACCAGAGCAGGGTCGGGATGCTACGGCTGGCTTGCCACTTCAGCAACCCTGGGTTTCTAGGCCACACCCTTCCTGAATACCCTATGACACAGGTAAAAAGCTGAGGTATAAAACAACAACTAATATATATAAAAAAGCCAGCCCTAGAACTCTGCCAGATGGCTAGGGAACTGCTGGGACTTCCTCTGGATGGGAGGGACTGGCAGACACAACTGACATACCCCACCCACCTGGAAAGCACAGACCAGTCAGTGCAGGATCTGGGCACCCTAACCAGCCTGCTGCCTTAGAGTCCAGGGTGCCCAGCCCATACCAGTCACAGCCTTCCCCCCATGGTGGCCACAGGGCAGTGCAGACCAGGACACCTGGTCAGCAGGTACTATAGCCCCAGCCTTTGGCGCCAAGGTCAACATAGCTGCAAAGCACTCTGGAACACTCCAGGCCCACACCATTTCAGCCTCAGATGCCTTGTAGGGCACACATGGAACAAAGTACTCCCAGAACTCCCAGCTGATGCTTGATTTGGATCCAGGGGTCCTGTCAGAGTGCCACCTTCATGGAGCACACCAAGAACCCCCAGCTCATGCCTGCCTTGGGTCCAGCCAACCCACCAAGGAACCCCCATCACAGAGCACCCTAGAATACCACTGCCTCATCGGCCTCCATTCCAGTCATCTGGCCAGGGCACCCTCAATGTGGAGAGCCCCAAGACACCCACCTGACAATCACTTCATCTTCAGCCATCCTGCCAGGGCACACTGCATGGAGACCCCATGCACCATACCAACCCATGCTCACTTCAGCTTTAGCGATCCTGCTAGGGCACCCTCAGTGTGGAAAGACCCCAGACCCCTCAGCTTGGACCCATGTCAGGATTACCTGTCCTGCTAGGGCACCCCCTGTCTGCACACACTTCAGTTCCAGTCATCTCACCAAGGCAGAACCAGCATGGAGTGCCCACGACCCACAGCCCCCCAGCCACAGCTCCCACCAGCCAGCAAAAGTCACCAAGCACACACTGTCTACAGAAGGAATGACCATACACAAGACCATTCCTTCAAGTTTAGAAGGGGTGTTCCACCTAATTCATAGAAACACAAAGTCAAGCAAACGAGGAGTCAGAGGAATATGCTCCACAAGAAGGAAGAATATAAAATCTCAGAAAAGGAACTAAATGAAATGGAGATAAGCAATATACCTGATAAAGAGTTTGAAGTAATGATCATCAAGATGCTCACCAGACTGAAGAGTGGAAGAACTAAGTGAGACCTCCAATAAAGAGAAAAATACTTAAGAACAACCATTCAGAGTTGAAGAATACAATAATTGAAATGGAAAATACACTAAAGGGAATCAAAAGTAGACTAGCAGATGCAGAAGAATGTATCAGCAATCTAAACAGGGTAATGGAAAGCACCCAAGCTGAACAACAACAACAAAAAGAACTGTAAAAAATGAGGATAGGTTAAGGATCTTTTGGACAATATCAAGTGAACTAACATTTCCAGAAGGAAAAGAGAAAGGGGAAGAAAACTTATTTGAAGAAGTAGTAGCTGAAAACTTCCCTAACCTAGGGAAGAAAATAGATAATATCCAGGTTCTAGAAGATTTCCAAATTAGATGAGCCCAAGGAAAATCACACCACAATACATAATAATTATATATCAAAGTTTAAAGATCAGCAGAGAATTTTAAAAGAAGAGAGAAGCAAAAAGTTATATATAAGGGAAACCCTATAAAGCTACCAGCTTATTTTTCATCAGAAACTTTGCAAAAAAGGAAAAAAATCTACAACCAAGAATAAGATTTGAAGGAGAGATAAAGGTTTTCCCAGACAAAAGTTAAAGGAGTTGATCACCACTAAACCAGCATTATAAAAAAATATTAAGGGACTTCCTTAAGTGGAATGGAAAAGGTCATAATTAGAAAAAAAACTGTCAGTAAAAAGATGTAAAATAGGACAGCATATACATAAATTGTGGGGGAGGGAGTAAATAAAGCCTTTTAGAATGTATTTGAACTTCAGTGACCATCAGCCAATATATAACGCTACATATTTAGGATGTTATATATGAACCTCATGTTAACCACAAACCCAAAACCTATAACAGATACACACAACATAAAGTCATACATAACACTACAGAAACCCACCAATCACAAAGAGAACAAGAACTATAAAAACAACCAGAGAACAATTAACAAAATAGCAATAGTACGTATCAACCAATAATTACTTAAATATAAAGGACTTAAATGTTTTAATCAAAAGATACTTGCTAGCAGAATGGATTTAAAAAAAAAAAAAAAAGACCTATATATATGCTGCCTACAATAGACTCACTTCAGACCTAAAGACACATACAGACTGAAAGTGAAGGGATGAAAAAACATTTACCATGCAAATGAAAGCAAAAAGAAAGCCAAAATAGCAATACTTATATCAAACAAAATAGACTTTAAAACAAAGACTATAACAGACGACAAGGACATTATATAATGATAAAAGGATCAATCAAACAAGAGGATCTAACAACTTTAAATACCTATGCACCCCAAAACTGAAGCACCTAAATGCATAAATCAAATATTAATGGACATAAGGGGAGAAACTGACAGTAATACAATAATAGTAGGGGACTTTAATAATTCACTTGCATCAAAGGACAGGTCATCTAGGCAGAAAATCAATAAGGAAACGTGTGTCTTTAACACATTAGACTAGATGGACGTAACAGATATATACAGAATATTCCATTTAAAAACAAAATATACATTCTTTTCAAGTGTACATAGAACATTCTCCAGGAAACATCACATGGTAGACCACAAAACAAGTCTTAATAAATTTAAGATTGAAATCATACCATGCATATTTTTAGAACACAAATATATGAAACTAGAAATCACAAAAAAAAAAAACTAGAGAAAGACAAACCTGTGGAGGTTAAATAACATGCTAGTGAACAACCAATAGGTCAATGAAGAAAACAAAGAAAGAATCAATAAATAAATAGAGACAAATGAAAATGAAAACACAATGGTCCAAAATATTTGGGACACAGCAAATGCAGATCTAGAAGAGAACATAAGCAGTAATTTCTTTGACATCAGCCTTAAAGTTTTTCTACATAGGTGTCCCAAGGCAAGGGAAATAAAAACCAAAAAGAAACTACTGGGACTACATCAATATAAAAAGCTCCTGCACAGCAAAGGCAACAATCAACAAAAAAGTCAACCAACTCAATGGGAGAAAATATTTGCATATATCCAATAAGGAGTTAATATCCAAAATATATGAACTTAAAACACCAAAAAAAAAAAAAAAAATCCAATTAAAAAATGGGCAGAGAACCTAAATAGACATTTTTCCAAACACCGATAGATGGCCAACAGACACATGAAAAGATGCTCAACATCACTAACCATAAGGGAAATGCAAATCAGAACCACAGTGGGAGATGACCTTATACTTGTCAGAATAGCTCAAATCAAAAAGACAAGAAATAACCAGTGTTGGCAAGTATCTAAAGAAAAAGGAACTCCCATGCACCACTGGTGGGAATGTAAATTGGTACAGCCAATGTAGAAAACACTATGGAAGTTCCTCAAAAAATTAAAAATTAAAAATACCATCTGATCCAGCTACTCCACTAGTAGGTATTTACCCAAAGAAAACAAAAACAGTAGTTTGAAAAGTTTTAGGGATGTCTGGGTGGCTCAGTCGGTTAAGTGACAGACTCTTGATTTTGGCTCAGGTCATGATCTCAGGGTCCTGAGATCAAGCCCCGCATCAGGCTCCATGCTCAGTGGGGAGCCTGCTTGAGATTCTCTCTCACCCACTTCCCCCACTCATGGTCTCTTGCTCACTTGCTAAGAAATAAAATCTTTAAAAATTTTTTTAAAAAAACAGTTCTATGCACCCCTTTGTTTACTGCAGCATTATTTACAAGAGCCAAGATATGGAAAGCAACATAAATGTCCATCAATAGATGAAGGGATAAAGAAAATGTGGTATATATAGATATGCGTGTAACACACACACACACACACACACACACACACACAGGAATATTACCCAGCCATATAAAAAAAAATGAGATCTTTCTATTTGCCTTGGATGGAACCAGAGGGTATAATGCTAAGTGAAATAAGTCAGACTAAAAAAGACAAGTACTATATGATTTCACTCATATGTGCAATCTAAAAAACAAAACAAAATGAACAAACAAGCAGAATAAGACCTATCAATACAACAGACTGACGGTTGCCAGAGGGGAGCAGGTATAGAGATGGGGAAATGGGTAAAGGGTAGTGGGAGACACAGGCTTCCAGTTATGGAATGAGTAAGTCATGGGAATAAAAGGTACAGCATAGCAAATATAGTTAACGATACTGTAGTAGTGTTGTATGGTGACAGGTGGTAGCTACACTCACAGTGAGCAGAGTATAACATAACATATAGACTTGCAGAATCACTATGTTGTACACCAGAAACTAACATACCATTGCGTGTTAACTATACTCAAAAAAAAATTAAACATAAAAAATGTTTTACTGTTAAAAAATGAAAAAAGGAAATGGTCACATCTAGGGAAGTATAAGGAGAGAGGGTGACTGACTATAAGGGGTATACTGGATGGGACGGGATGCTCTAACAGATAAAGGACATTAGGTAAAAACTAAGGAAATCTGAATAAAGGTATAGACTTTAGTTAATCAAAATGTATCAGCACTGCTTAACTATAAACAAACACACTATGAAACTGAGAACTCCATGTCCTATCTTTGCAATCTTTCTGCAAATCTAACACTGCTCTATAATAAAAAGTTCACTTAAAGAACAAAATAAAAGAAAAACACCCTTATGGGATAATGTAGAACCCATTTAATCCTCACAGCAACCCAATGAGATAGCTACCATAATTTTCCCGATTTTGTAAAGGAGAAAACTAGAACAGTGAGTAAAGTAACTTGCTTAAGGTCACACGGTGGTGGAGTGTGGATTCAGATCCAGTGTGACCGCAGACCATGCTTTTTAGTTACCACACGGTGACTGAGACCGTATACGACACTCATGTGCTTTCCCTTCTTCACACCCAGTTCACACTCACCACTTCCAGGACAGGGCTTTCTCCAGCCAAGACTACCGCCACTGAGCTCTCCAGGCACAGGCTGAGATTTTCCTCCACCAGGTTGCTGCCCCTGTGCCACTCCCACAACCCTGTCCTCTAGCCATCCATTTTCATCACTTGCCCACAATTAGGAGCCAAACTGGCCCCTTTCTACACCCTCCCCAACACCGGATTATTCGGTGCACCGCTTCCTAGACCTTGCGGCAGAGGGAGAGGCTAAGTCAAGTGAGTATTCACTTTAACATGGGGCACAAGCCAGCAGTCTCAGGGCATGGCCTGGGGTCTGCCTGAAATAGGGTGCAAACAGGCTCAGGGGAGAGACCAAGAACGAAATATTGGTCCTGACCATTGCCAGCCAAGACTTCCATGCAGAATGAGGGAGCAAGGGAGCTTCTGATGCCCCTCACTCCAAGACAATGCCCACTAGGGAGAAAGAAAGGGCATCCTAGAGGAAACTTTGTGGGTTTGAATGCAAGGCTGCCAAGAGGAACACCTCTGAGCATAGTATACCAGCAAGAGCTGGGATATGCTCTCAGGGTTAGAATTGACAAAAAGAGAAAAGGTGAAGATTTGTAGCCCCAGGATGCTTGCTATAAGAAACAGCATTCTTGTGGTAGGAGAGGGCTCTTCCTACCTCAGCATTTTTTGCAGCAACTAAAAAGTAGGGTGGCTACAGTGGTGCTCAACTTGGGGGTGGCCTGTGTCCTTTAGCTTCGAATCTCAATAGGGAAGCCAGAAGAGACACAGGTCCTAACCCAACATTCTCTCCTTATGGTGCCTGGAAGCCCACCCTCAACAGCAGACAGGGTGTATGTGATACACTGGAAAACTAAAGTCCTGGAGTCAAAGTTGCCCCAATTTTCTCAACTGCATCCCTTCAACTATAAAGTGGAAGAACTTTCTCTTGCAAAGTGACTGTGAAAATGACATTACTTTTGTAGAGGAACAACAGGGGCTGGCATCCAAGAGGGGCTCGGGAAATACTAGTTTCCTGCCCTTCAGATTATAGTGACTATGGTACTAGAAATAACTCTAGAAGTTGAAACTGAGGATGAATGTATTTATGACTTTTCCTTGCATCCCCATTATGTGCTCGATGCTGGAGATGAGCAAAAACACACATAGCCCCTGAGCTTGGGGAGCTCACAGTCCTGTACAGAAGGCAGACAATAATCAATGAACTACACATGAGGGTGTTGGCTAAGAAACTGACATGAGGACGCTGCATATGTGATAGATATGAAGATGGAAACCAAAGATGCTCCCAAAGGAAGGACTTGCTGCCCAGATGCAGAGTGTGTGGTCAGGAGACGGTCCCCAGCTGTTAGCTCTTTCAGGGTCCACTTGGCTGCAGGCAGATGGCTGCTCTAAGGATATGCCCTTCCCAGGACAGCCTGCAATGGGGACAGAGCCAAGTAGGGATATACATGCCCAGTTGTTTTGGTCTAATATGGCACAACTCTGACGTGTGTATTTGCTCCAGATCTTTGTCGTGTTGGCATTATAACTCCTCTCTCTGACCAATCCTGCTTCCTTCCTTTTGCTTTCACAGTTGTTGATCCCTAATAAACATTTCACACCCCAAATTCCATCTCAGCAGTGTCTGCTTCCAGAGAGCCAAACCTGTTACAGGAAGAAAGGGGACAGGTCTACCCAATGGACAGAAAACATATCCTGACTGGGAGCTGCAGGAAAGCTTCGCTAAACAGGAGATTCTTAAGTTGATTTCAACAGCACAGTTAAATCCTAAGAAAGCAAACAGAAGGGAAATAAGGTTGATGCCGAAAAATAAGTGTGTGAAATCCACATTGGATGGGTGAGATTAGCAGTCTGAAGAAAGAGACGTCGAAAATTCTATACATGAATGACTGAGGAATTCAAGAGCACTGAAAACTCCAATCAGGGTGATTTGGGAGTCATTTCAAGGAATGAGAACTACAGTGTGATTGTAATTGACGAAGCAGAAGGAAGCCTCATCAAAGGCAATATTCCTTGTTTAGAGAAAGACCTTGAACAGAAGGGACACCGGGCAGTATTCCACAGAGAACATGACTCAAGCTGGGCAGTTTGGACTTTGTGGAGACTTCTTACAAAATGATCCGGGGGGGGGGAGGTATATTTTTACCTGCTTTAAATTCTCCAGTAAAAAATGTTTCTCGTCAAGCTTTGTGATGCCTCACTGTTCAAAAGAGCCCCTCGGGTCTACCCTCAGATTAGCCTATTTTTAAAGCATGCAATTCAAAACTTTACATACATTTTAGTGTATGATTTACCCTCAATTTCTAGATGGCAAATATTACCACTCTGATTTTGAGGAGGATAAAACCCAAGGTCCTAAGTTTTAAATGACTTGTCTGCAGTCGTAGCTGTTAGTCAGAGTGCGGCGATTTGAACCAGGTCTGCTGTGCCCCAGTCTTTGGTGATTATAACTGCACATTCGGCATAGTCCAGCCCTTTCAAACCTCACCTGAGGTCTCCTGCTAATCCTAGTTCTCTGGGAAGGGAGGAAAGAGAAGGGGCAGACAAGGTAGGGTGGGGAGTAGTTAGCAAGCTGGATCCTCATTTACCGTAAGAGAAAGGCAATAGATAATGAATAAAATTGTATAGAAGAAAGCAATATAAAGCACACCATTAAAAAAAAAAATAGCTTATGATCAAGAACTGTGAACTCATGATTTCTTAAATCTTCTGAATCACCAAACTCAGCATCCACATTCGTCAAATTCTGCAGAGATGCGATCTTCAAGCTTAAGTTTTTCTCCCAATTAAAAGCATAAGTAAAACAGACCAAATTTCTCAGGTTTACAAAATCCTGGAGAAAATGAAGTGACCCATTTAAAATTTAGAATTACTATCAAACTTAGAAAGGCGATTTTTACCTCCTTTTGCCTTCTCAAAGTTTTGTAGATGTACAAAATTATTTAATTCAGAAAGAAACAGGGCAGAAGTGGGAAGGGGTGAGTCATAGACTGTTGACCATCATAAGCCATGTAACAGTTACTTTAAAATATACATTTTGATAGAAATTAATATGAAATACAGTGCTCTAAGAGAAAAAATATTCGTATAGCACAGTCTCCAAAGGATGCCAGTCAATCCATTCCTCTAAATGTTTCACACCTCCATTCCTCAAATAAGCCAGAACAGCAAAGAGCCACATCCACAGAACACAAGGAAAGGACGGGGAAGTGGGCAGGGTGCATCCTGGGGAGAGAGGACTCTCGTGGCCACTCAAGAACAGCCAGCTCCTGAGAGGGTATGTACATTGTCCACACAGACTCCCCAGCCTACCCGAGCCTACTGCTAATAAAATCTTCCTCTGAGCACACACTTGTTAAAGAACCCTCTTATCATTTTTCCTTCCCTTCAAGGTTAGAATATCCTGGGCTGTCTGAGATAAATGTCTGAATTGCCTGACAGTTACTATAAATTATTGAATTGACATTCTGAGATATAATATATAATCAAGTTCTATGAGCACGTCAAACATCAGTCTGTCCGTAAGAGATGGAACTCTTCGCAAACTGGTAAAATCAGATTTCTGAGGCAACAAGATGCAGACCCTGTGCAGTAGTGATTTGCACCAGAGGAAACGCCAACTTGCATGGGATTTCTGGGTAACCGATCAGGCATTTTTCCTCTTGGGATGCTCTGTGATTCACTGTGAGCTACAGGTTTGCCTTACAAGATATTATGAAGTCTAAGCAAGGGTTGGAGTCTTATTCTTCTCACCAATGTGCACCATGGACACAGGCAATGTGTTTCAACTTCATAGCCTCAGCTTTTTGCACTCCATCTAAGAAATAGAAGACCATCAACAATGACTAGGGAATGCGTGATACTAAATGCCAGGAGGCTCCTTAGAAGTTGATGTGAGGGGCTCCTTAGAAGTTGATGTGAGGGGCGCCTGGGTGGCTCAGCCGGTTAAGCGTCTGCCTTCGGCTCAGATCATGATCCCAGGGTCCTGGGATCGAGTCCCACATGGGGCTCCCTGCTGAGTGGGAAGCCTGCTTCTCTCCCTCTCCTTCTGCCTGCTGCCTCCCCTGCTTATACACTGTCAAAAATAAAATCTTAAAAAAAAAAAAAAAAAGTTGATGTGAGACAACTGTAGGGATCAATGCCAAGGAGTATGCTGAATCAGGCAAATTGGTGTTCCAGGAATTTTGATGGTGGCAGCTCTGAGGCAGAGACAATCATCATCGGGACCTGTCATGAAGTGGCTGTCATGTTTTACAACAGTGAACTGAAGTACGATGGTTTGGGAACATACCAAATACACACAGGCCCAAGGCTATCAAAGTGTTATCAACATCCATCTCCCACCCAACGAACTCTCACATTTGCACCTGATCCTATGAACATGCTTGGAGGCTGTTGAGTCAACCTTCCTTGGCATTCTGAATCGCTTCCGTTGATGAGACAATGTGATCTAAGAACTTCACCTTCCCCTTCATGTTAAATTCTACTTTCCCTCTCAAATGCCCAAGGCTAGTGACTTTGAAGGGCAGGCCCTACAATACAACAGAAAGAAATCACAGACTCAGGCTCCCCAGAAGGAGACCTCTTGAGTCTGCCTGTCTCACAGTCCAGCTTAGGATACATGTGAGGATGAGCATGGGGATTCTGACAAGTCAGCCTTTCCCTGTAAACTTGCTCTTCTCCCCATACTTCTGTCCATACTTCCCCCCCCATTAGTTCCTTACCCACACTTTTCTTTCAGTTACTCATTCTTTCATTTATTCAACTTTTCAGCACCTACCACGGACCAGGCTCACTGTATTTAAAAATTACAATATGCAGCCTTTGCACCAAGACACTCACAGTCTTGACCCCATATCTAAGAACCTAAAACATTCCAATAAATTCTAAAAAAATTATCCCAATATCCTTTTATTGAGAATCATGTAGATAAAATACCTGGAGAGTTCAATCAACAAAAATTTACTGAATCTTTCCACTAAATGATTAGCATCAATCAGTCTTCATGATAGAAAAGCTTTAGGATAGAGCTCTTCCCTCTCAACATATTTTCGGGGAAGTAGGTTAGACAAGTCTGTACATATGAAACAGTAAGCATTGTAAGAAGTTCCAGAATGTGTGATCCAATCTCTATTTATTTGGGGATTATAAGCTGTAATCACTGTAGAAGTTGAGAGAAGGCAAGTGGGAGCTGTTTAGAGAGCTGGTGAGTTCAACCTCCTCCACTAAGGAGCTTGACGCAGTTACTTCACTTTCCTGGGCACCTATTTCCCCCACTATAAAATGAGAAGGTTGGCTTAAATCATTGATAAAGTCACTTCCAGTTCTGAACTCCTTGGTGTGTCTCTAGTACAAGTCATAGAAGACTTCATGTTGGGGCACGAACCTCATCGGCGCCATTGCAAGTAAACAAACATGGATATTTCTATTCATATTCACATCTTTAGTTATATATCCAAAGTGTTACAGAAATCATTTTCGATCGCAGGTCACACCTTAATTTTTAAAACTGCTTGTTTTTAAGTGGATATCTTGATCCTATTATCATTCTTTAATGTGAGAACTGGAGGATGTGATGAAATTACTGTTTAATAATAACAGCATAGCACCTAAATTGCAAATGAACGCATGCATCCCTCCCACACATATCCAGGACTGAGACACCAAGAGGATGGAATCTGGCTGCCTTGTTGTTAACAAAACAGAGAAATCTCTAAGAGAAGGAAGAGAATGCCAGAGAGAAAGGCTGGCAGGGGTGTAATATATGCATGCAAAAAGCTCCAAACAAGACTTGCAGCAGTTAAAGCAGAGAGCAGCCCCAGGCTAGCAATAACTTTCATCCCAATCATTTCTGCAATTTCTCACCCCATGCCCGATATATACACACAGCTGTGAATGCCCAATCCTATCAATATGTCTCATGTTATTATGTCTTCCGGGAAGAGTATGTCACAAAGAACTGACATTCATAACAAGTTTAAAGGTTCTAGGAATTTCAAAAATGCCTGCCTCCACCCCAACTGGTGAAAACAAAAGGTAACCAGACAGTAAGGGAAAGATGCTGAGTTGATGGCTTTCTCTTGTTTCCCAAGTTGAGGGACAGGATGGAGGCCTATGTCTGGAACACAATGCTGCCTTGATCAAGAGAAAAGGTCTGTGAACTGTTCTGGTCCCAAGAATAAAGCAGGATCAGCCCATCGTCACCAAGCATTGTTATATGTAAATATATCACCTGCTACCCCACCAATAAGGTTGGTGAAGGGGTTGAATAATCCATTCAAGTTAGCTCTGACCTTAATTTTGTATTTTGCTTCCCGAGTGATTCATAGTGTCAGAGGCTGCTAGAGATGATGCTTATTTCACTCAAAGACCAAGGAATTCACTTTGGCTTAGCCTGCCCACCTCCCTGTGAAGTTGTCAGAGGGAAATAGTCATGTAAGGGGCAATGACAAGTAGGAAATCATGTCCCACAGTGGACACGACTCCATTGCAAGGCTTTTAGATGAATGCCATGTAGTTAATGGCTTCAATCCCAAGAGAAGTCTTGGGATCTTAACCTGCTGCAGCTGGCTCCAGGAGAAACTGGGTCTTGAGAAACTGTAAGCACTGAGAAGAGGAAAGAGCAGGCTAAGAACTAAAGATGGGTAGACCTGTTTCAGAGAGCAAGACCAGACTGAGTCACCACATGGAGGGAAGATAAGGCCCCATTACTCAAGTACAGTATGACCCAGTCGTATTAACAATCTTGCTTCTTGAGAAGGATCAAGAGGGATTTGGGAGAGGATCAAGACCTCCAAATTCTGTATCCCCCGTAAAGAGTAGAGATTCTGCCTTTGGACACCATACTGAGAGAGTAGGAAGGTTTCTGATGTCTACACTTGCTGCCATTCTGAGTCTTAGCCATTCCAAGCAAAGCACTTAATTAAAATGAGTTCCTTGAGTGTCACCAGGAAGACAACACACAGGACAGACTCCATATCCCAGGAATTTGCCAGATACCACTTATGGTTTTTTTGTTTGTTTTAATCTTCCCCTAAAATCTATGAAGTTAGTACAATTACATGTATTTTATAAAGAAATCATGACTCAAGGTTAAGTGAGCTGTCAAAGTCCACTGACAACTGACGCAGGTGGGTCTCAAACCCAGGTCAGTCTAAGTCCAAAACAGGCTTTATTGCCACTTTCTTGTACTTGCATCACAGGACACATTCCTAACATCATGCAAAATTGTTGGTCAAGAATAAGCCCACCAAGGTGGCACCCGCCACCTTGGGTTGTATCTCTAGAGCATCCATCACTGTTAAGTTTGCCTCTGCAAATTAAAGTCATTTGAACTGTGATGATTCAAGCAAGGGTGCATAGACAATATTAAAAATGAAATGCCATTGTGAGTTAATGAGACATCAGAAAGCTTTTAACCTCAGGGCTGCAAAACTGTGCCGTTAATGCCGATGCTCATAAACACCGTCTTTATCGAGAAGAGAAGAGATTGGAAATACACGCTACTCATTCAGGAAGACAAGGGCCAAGAGGCAGCAAAATGCCAGTGATCAGGCAGCAGCACCCCTGCACTAGGAAGTGGGTTCCAAATGCCACCAGTGTGATAAGCCATCCACGTTTCTTCCCCGGCACAACCCTGCCAGAGCCCGGCTCAACAGCCACATGGTGGGAATCCAGACTGAGACAACCACACTCACCTTCAGCTCCCATTACCAGCCTCTAGGGCAAAAGGGGGAAAACTCTGGTGTCACCTATGTTGTAAACAAAGAGAAGAAGGTAAATGTCCAGAATGTTTTGGAAATAGAATATTATTTTAAGAGGAGGCTTAAATGAGAAGTAGCAATAAACCTCATTTTAAATCTTACTGTGGAAAATCATCATATAAAGGTTTTTAACCACCCCTAAGCGCCAGCAAATACCATAGTAATTAAAATACAAGCTGATAAGAATAACATGACTCTACTAATTCTGAATAGGAGACCTCACTTTCCAGAGCTGTAGCTAAAGCAAATTTGAGAAAATAGATTTGGTGTATTCTGATCGCAGGACACGCCCTAGATGGTTTTTAGATGGATGTTGCCTTAATTTTTTATATGAACTTGTTTGCTCATCATTTGCTTCCAAAATACAGGTATGGAAAAAATTAACCGGTTGAGGTATTCCACCAAGGTAGCTGTGGTGCCTAGGCTTTGGATTTTAGCGGATTGGTAACAAACACTGCAAACACATTATTTTTAAATAATGAAACTTTCATAAATTATAGCCAATATTCTTGTCAGACAGTAAAGATTTAACATACCATATGCTACCACCATCCCTTTATTTTTATAAGGACATTTTAAGACAAAAACGTAAAGGATGGTCCTTTAAGTTCAGCATTATAGAAAGCTCCCTTATTCTTATTTTTCTCATTTAACCATGCACATGTGAAAACAAAGTGGCACCAGTCCATGCCTGATATTTGAAAATTTCCATGGGGAGTTTAGAGCCAGGATTCCTGGGCTGGACTCTCACTTTCCCCATGAAAGAACACTCTATAACAATGGCTCTTCTAATGTTGTGCCTTCCTATAACAACGGGGATAATAATCTCTCTCTCGGGTTGGGGGGGCGCCCATATATTAGATTCAAGTAAGGCATAAACAAAAATAACTTGTAATCAAAAAAAGGTCTGCATTAATGTTAATTGTTATTATATGTTATGTAAACTTAGCGTGCCATTCTAATTAGATTTTATTATTATTTCAATTAGTATATACTGAGTACCTATTATGGACCAGAAAGATTAAAAAATGGAAAATTAACTTCCAATGTCACAAGAGCTCTAACAGGTACCATGAAGTAGAGTGGAAGCACAGATGGGAAAACCATCAGTTCCCCAGATGGGATCATAGGGCACCAGTAACCCATGACCCATATATGCCGGGGTCCTTCCCTTTTTCAACATCCCTCACTCCACAAATATCCAGGAGAAATATTCATCTAGATTTGGTATTTGAACACTTGCCCAACTCAAAATGTGAGCCTACAACGTTTAGAGGCAACTGATTTAATAATTCATGTAAAAGGCAAAAGCTAATTTGGCATGCGTTCTTGCAGTGTATTTCTTAGAGTCAAACAGCCTCAGAGCTGGGGGATCCTGGACCCAACTCCCCCTGCAGCTCATACGATGGCAGGCAAATGCTCTTCCAGCTTCCCTGGCACAAGGCCAGTTGTCTCTGCACAAACACAAGTCAGCACAAAGGGTGTGGAGAAGGAGCCAGAATCCCAGCTGGCTCATTTATGGGATCTGTGACCTCGGGCAAGTCACTTGCCCCCTCCAAGCTTTGGTCTCCAAGCCCTAAAATGAGGACTCTGAGCTAGATGACCTATAGTGCTCCTGCCAGCCTCAAGGTTCCAGGCTGTCCAGGGCACATGGTAATGTGACTTAGAAAAATGGCATTTAAGTCACTCCTGCACTGTTGAAGCTCTCTGGGCCTGTTCTTTCCATAGCATATCCTGGTGCAGCGGTAGCCAAATATGCCCCCACTCTGTCAAAGAACCAAGAATCAATAAAGCTAAACAAAAACACATAACTGTATGTTTACAGCCATGATTTATAGAAAAATCATGGGCCTCCTAAAGTCAGGGACTAAGTCTAGACCACTTTATTCCCAAATGTATTCCAGCACAGAGCCTGGACACAGGAGATGCTTCTACACATGCTTATTCTACTAGTTATTAATTAATGAGAATAGATAGCACATTTAAAAATACAGAAGTTACCAATTCCGTTAGTGGGTAAAATATTAATACTCATTCTATTTGTGGTTAAAATTATAATCATGCTTTTAAGGATTCAGTGCAACACCCTAGGGGCAGAGGAATTTGGGGGTATTAGGAGAAATTCTTAGCATTCAAGATGACTCCTAGAGTAGCCGAAGGTTGCAAAAGAGAATCCACTGCAGGGGAAAGTGGCAGGAGACAGCATGGACAGCTGCCGGAGGCCTCAGGATTGGCAGAAGAGCAAGTTTAAGGACAGTGGGCCTTACCAAAGTGGCTCAGCAGAGGAGGACAATGTCCCACTGGCTAAGAGCTCTCACAGTCAAGCAGTCCCTGAGCAGTAACACCTTCTGCCATACTCAATGCAACACTTTTTGGATGGAGCAAGACACTGTGAGAGAACACTTTTTGGATGGAACAACAGCAAGGCTGTTGGGGAGAATATGGGAGGAAGGTTCGGTGCAAGCCTACAGGCCTTTTCTGGCTGAAAAAGTTCCCAAGTATAGCTTCCCCCTGCTCTGCGTACTCTACTTATTGAATGTAAAGCTTCCTAGTTCAATACAATGGAATAAACTGTCCAGATAAGCAAGACGACTTTCCAGTTCCCTTACCCCCCAACCTTCAGCATTTCCCACTCACTGCTACGGATACAACACTTATCAAGAGACAGGATGGTCAGAGTGCCCAAATATCGGCAAAGCCTTTCCTTTTGTTGGTTAACTACCGTAGGTCATTGTTATAGATTATTCTAGGCATCCTGTTATAGATCATTCTTGCTTACCCTCCATACTCTCCAGATCTTTTAGGGCCTATGGCCTAGCTGCCCCTCAGAAGTTTTATCTGCAGAGATGCTGGAATGGTTGAGCAATGTATGGAGATGCCGTTTGTCCTTCCTGGTAGCCATGGAGATGGATCGCTCTGCTCTCTTCAAGAAAGATCTTGCTGTTTAGTTGGGAAAAGCACAGTTAGTGGAGAAGCCCCATCTGTACCATCCCCTCAGCATTAAAGCTGAGGCCACATTCTTCCTGGGCTCTCCAGCCAGGGCCTGAGTACGGCAGAATCACGAAGGTCATTTATGAGCAACATGGGATTCCTCTAACAGACGCTCTTTATTCGGGAGTTCTCCACTGACTGGCCAAGACTCCCCCAGGTCGACAGGTGGTCTGTGGATACCCCTGCCCCATACTGCTGCTTCCCACTCCACTTTTCATAGGCCTTCCCCTCTTCCCCAATAAAGGAGTCTCCCTTCTAACTCTATTTCAGCATCGATTCCCAGAAAACCCAAATGACACACCAGGGATATCTGAAATGTGACTCCAATTGGGGGTGCAAGTCTTTCAATCAGAGCCCCTTTCCCTGCTGCTCGAGGCACTACTACAACCAGCTCTCAAGCTCCCAGGAACACAAAGTCCCCAGGGATATGGCTAAAGAAGAAGAGGAAATTCTCCTCTCCCCCTCCCAAAGGTAGAAAGAATTTAACAACGTTGTCCAAAAAAAAAAAAAGTTCCCTCCAATATTTGGTTTCTTTCTTCCATCTCCAACCTTTTTAATGAGATGAAGTGGGTGGTCAAGATGACTTCCCAGGCACCTCTCCGTAAGCCCTACTTAAGTGGTCCCACATCTCACGCTAGAAGTAAGGAGTTGTCACCTCTTATTCTGTTCTATGCCTGTAAGCTTCCCTCCATGGGACAGAAAGAATTGTATTTTATCCTGCTACAAAAAAGAACATTTATGTCCTGAAATAATGGCTATCAAAAGCTTCACCTTCTACTGCAGCTTGTAAAAAAGCAATTTATCTGATCTATATAAACCCAGTCAAATGTACTCTGTTAGGATGAATTGGAGGTATTATAATGTTTTCTCCTACAGAATCTCTTGATTTCAAAAAGTTAAGATTTTCAAAGTTACTAAGAGCTATTTTTGTCCTTCCCAGGTTTTCTGTAGCTTTTTTTTTTTTAAGTATGCACGTCCATAATTGCTAGGAGAAAGAATATTAAGAATCCAAAGCCTTGGGGCGCCTGGGTGGCTCAGTTGTTAAGCATCTGCCTTCAGCTCAGGTCATGATCCCGGGGTCCTGGGATCGAGCCCTACATTGGGCTCCCTGCGCTGCGGGAAGCCTGCTTCTCCCTCTCCCACTCCCCCTGCTTGTGTTCCTTCTCTCGCTATCTCTGTCAAATAAATAAATCTTTAAAAAAAGAGAATCCAAAGCCTAAGGGGAAAAAGAACTCCAACACATTCAGAGGATTCTGGCCCAAGATCAAAAGCCAGTAACAACTCTGAGGTTCTAACTCCGAGCCCCAAAAGGCAGGATTTGTATGACTGGACAATTTAAGAAGACACTCTCAAGTAGGTTACACTCAAACATTTTACAAACATTCACCAGCCCTCAGCAACATAGGAAACTGGATTAAGGTTTTTATTCAAGCTCAAACAGTAACTATGAATGTCATCTTATTAGGAAAGAAAAGTTTCCCAAAGCCAGATCCACATCTTTCATTGTAATTTAATCAATCACTGCCAACGCCTTTTGTCCAACCCCATTTATTTGCCCTTTGGGGACCTGAGGGACATCGTCCATCAACACTTTAAACATCGCCACCCAAACACACACACTCAAAGCCTTCATAAGACATTTCAAGTAATCAAATATAATTAGCAGACACACTCCGGAGTATCAATGTCCTTTACAGAGCAGGTGGCAGATGAGAAGCTAAAACTCTGATACCATAATGAACAAAAGAACAACAGAAAGCACCTTATTTAAAGCTGAAACGTTTCCAGTTAAAACAGCTTAAAACTCAAATCTGTTAAAAAAAAAAAAAAAAGAAAACCTATGTCCTTTAAAATTGAGAGCTCAGGGAAACTCAAGTAAGGGAAGCTGGGGCTTTTTGCAGAGGTTTATAAGTTTTTAATCAATGAGTTTTTAAAAACCAAACAGAACAAGGTCCAGAGGAAGAGTATTCGTAAGCATGTGATGCCTTAAATTGTCACCTGTTTTCAATGCCACCATCATTGTTAGACTCTTAGAACTAGTACCAATTTAGCCACCAGCGGAGGGGGGAGTAATTTTGGAGGGTGGATTCAATGGATGCTCCTCAGCTCCCCTGAAATGCTCCCCACTCTGGCATGGGAAATGAAACCAAAAAAATTTCAAACTGAGACATGAATCTTTAGGATGGAAAGTCTAAGGAATGAGTTGAGTGTTTCTGGTTCTAGGTGCTGTCACCACTAAAAATGTCATACTACAGAGTGCTGCCAAGACCCCAAGAACTAACATGTAGACCAAAGCAAAGCTGTAGAGTAACGTCAGGATGAAATGGTAGCATCACGTTCAAGCATAATGGAGCCTTAACTCTTACAACAACACCAACAGTGATGGGCAAGAAGACAAAGCAGAAAAACAGAACTATTCAGCAGGTTGCAGTACATATTTTGTGTACAGTACTCTTCCATTACATGGTTTCTGCCAGTCTTGCAGGCTTGGCACCCTAATCCTGGCATTTGACATCCATCACTGATTTAAGGTAGGGACACAGCATAGAATATACCAAAAACCACCACATATTCCAAACCTGGACACCATGAGTCTCTTTTGCAAACCTGAGTCTAGCCTAATAAATAATAGGAATCTCATTCATTTGATGTGTCGAGTTAAATTTATCAAGTGATGATATCATCCTTTGATTCCTACTAAAAACGTGTATTCCTTTTAAGAAAAGGTAAGATTACAGAAACAAAGAAAAGTTCCATAAAAACAGTCTTCACAAGAAGATAAGACATGCAATTTTCATCATCCTTGGCATTAGATAGATTGAATTTAATCTAATTTCCTCTTATACAGAGGTATGCACCGATGGCAATTTTCAAGTGCACTCATTAGACTGCCAAGTTAATAATGCTGACCAGCAGGAGTATGGAAGACAGTGGAAGTTTTCCTACTGGTCAACATTATTGACCAAGCCAAAGCTGTTAAATTAGCCACTGCTTCGGCTCAATAGCTCACGAGATGTATTTTGTGTCACAGTGCTTACACACCTAGGAAAGAAGATTAATTTGGGTAATAACAGGACTAGAAGTACATAAAGATGGTGGAAGGTAGTGTATGCGGTGCTTAATGAAAATTGCCACCACCATCATATTGGAAAAAAGACTGTACACTGAGTGCAGAAATGCATCCTTAAAAAAAAAACTTCAGAAACAACAACAAAAAAAATTGGCTGTGACTAAAAGAAAATGGGGGGACAAAAAAGAACTTGTTCTCTATACTGAATCACTTCAATGCAGGAGGGTCGACATTCTCATGGAGGATCGGTGTATTAAAAGTATTGGAAGAGAGTTATCTTTTTTTTTTTTTAACATATCTAAATGACTTCATTGAAAACAGCACATGTAAATAAAACAATGAAACTATATATACACATATATATGTATATATACATAAGTGTGTATATAACTTACAAAGAAAGAAATATAAGGGCTTTTAATTGTTTAGCATTCTTATAATTTTAAAAATATTCTGAAAATACCAAAAAGACTCAAGAAACGAGATTGTAGTAATCAATGTAACAGTTTGCATTTTGCCTCTTGCTTTCCGGTTTTGTCCACAGGTACAAGTAACATATCTTAAATAAACTTTCGATTACAGAATAATTTTAAAAGTTGCAGAGATAGTGCAGAGAGTTCCTGAACACCCTTAATGGTAACATATCGTATCACCATGGTGTATTTGTCAAAACTAGGAAAACCAACAGTGGTACATTACTATTAACTCAACTCCAGACTTCATTCATATTTCACTGTTTTTTTCCACTAATGCCTTTTTTCTCTTCCAGGGTTCCATTAAAGGTAACACGCTGTATTTAGCATTATTCTCTTTCTCAGGCTGGTCTGGGAAAATGGACTTTTTTTTTTTTAAGATTTTATTTGACAGAGAGAGAGAGAGAGTGCACAAGCGGGGGGAGCGGCAGGCAGAGGGAGAGGGAGAAGCAGGCTCCCCGCTGAGCAAGGAGCCCAGTGCTGGACTCGATCCCAGGACCCTGGGATCATGACCTGAGCCAAAGGCAGACGCTTAACCGGCTGAGCCACCCAGGCGCCCAGAAGACAGACTTCTAATCTGACTCCAGTTCTCTGGGTTGCGAAGTGCAAAGCAACAGCACTCCTGTCTCATCCTTTAGTTTCTGGCTGATGCCTCACATTTATTCTTCTGTCCCACACATACCCCTGACTTGCTGTCGGGGACCTGACATCTTAAATCCAAACCAACTGCCATCTTTCACTATTTTACTGAATTGTAAATCAGAAAATCATTGTTGGGCCCATTTGGTCATACACTGTATGTTTTCAGTAGATAAATTTGGTGAAACATTTCTTGATGTATTTTGCCTCTTGATAATCGAGTTTTGTGATGGTAGTTCTTCTCCTACAGCATTTCTCATCATTAAGAATAAGGATGTTTCGACAAAGCAAAAGGCAAGGTATGCCCACAAGGCAGGACAAAAGAGTATGATGTCGGGAAGTTCCTTCTAGATACAAAAGGGCAGCTGAAGTCTTTCCAGTGGGGGCAGCATGGCGGTAGAAGAGATTCAGAGAGGATATATGAAGAAGGAAGGCATCAAGGACCTAATACCCCCAACCCCTTAGATTTGTGGGGGGGGGCACAGGCATCCAGAAGATAAAAAACTCTACACCAGATAGAGGAAGATGGGAGAACAAAGAATTCACTGCTTAGCCAGGATTTGGAAGCGTGAAAGGCGATCCTATTACAGTATGCTCCACATCAACAAAGGGGAGTTGCAGGCGAACAGAAATAGTGGTGTAGCCTATTTAGGCAGAAAGAGGATCAGTGGCTCCTCACAGGAAGGCAGGAAGGAATCCAGAATTTCCCAGGTCCCCACCGTGAGAAGTTAACACAGCCTGCTAGCCGGTGAGGTCATCAGGAAGGGGCCACAAGAGTGAGGGGCAGAATCATCCTAAAGTGAGCTGCCTAGACAGGTGAGCAAATGGGAGCTACAATTAGGTCTCAGACAATCAGCAGCCCCAGTGACAGCAGAAGTGGGACCCACAGTCATCAAGATGGAAAGGTTCCCTGGGAGCACTCATCATGCATGGAAAACTCCACTGGGAAGCTGAACAGAGACCACCACCCAAAGATTAACGATGTCTCGCCCAAAGTTAGAGATAGTAAAGCAGTTTGGAAGAATGATGCTCAGACCAGACACACCAAACCTATCTGCCAGAAGGACAAGTGTCACCTTGAGAAGATAAAGGGAAAGGGCAAGTATCCAAAAGCTGTGAGTGCTTTAAACTTCAAACAGAGACCCAAGGATTGGCACTTCCTCCTTCTTTTCTCAAGGAGGAGTCATGAGAATTAGATCAGACTGAAGAAAATCAATTCTAATACAGTAGTCCCCACTTATCTGCAGGGGATACATTCCAAGACCACCCAGTGGATGCCAGAAACTGCAAACCATATCGGTATCTATACATACTAAGTTTTTTTTTTCCATATACAGACACACCTATGATAATGTTTAATTTAAAAAGTAGGCGCAGTAGATTAACAATAACTAGTAATAAAACAATTATAATACACTAATGAGTTATGCGAATGTGTTCTCTTTCTCAAAATAGCTTATTGTACTGTGCTCATCCTTCTTGTGACGCCGTGAGGTAAAATGCCCCCGTGATGAGAGGACGTGGGGTGAAGGACTTCGGCATGGTAACGTGGCATTAGGGTACTACTAGCCTCTGACGACACATCAGGAGGGGGATCATCTCCTTTCAGATTCTGGGCGAATGCAGGTAAATGAAACCATGGAGAAGGAAGGGTGGGGCTACAGCATACTGAGTTGTAGGGCATTGATTTCAACCCTGATGCCTGAAGATTACCGTATTAACCCTTGTAGAATGAGCATAAAAATCTCTGCTTTCGTCCTTCCACCCAAATCGTGTTCATTCTTCAGCTCACCTTCATGAAACCCACCTAGTTCTGCCCCCCAGTGACCTAACATTTGTCTGAATTTTCTCCTCCACTTAAACTCTGTAGCATTCCAGTGAGCCTGATTAGCTCTAAGGAGTTGATTTATGGAAGATAGAGACCATGTTTTAGTCTTCTTTTAATGTCCTACACTGCCCAGCAGGAAACAGAGCAGCCCATAAATATGCACCTAATTGACTTATTGATTGACACTCAGTAAGGCAGAGAAGGATGGTGAAGAAGGGATAACAAAAGGAAGAACTGAGATAAGGAGTCACTCTGGTCTTCTGGGATGTGGAAAATGAAAACTCTTTATGGAAGGTGATGTTTTTTTATTTCTGCTCCCTCTGCCTTAGTTATTCAGTTACTGAAATCAATAACAATCACAGGAAAAGGATGAGCCAAGTTAATTCCTCTAGACAATTCATACACCCTGTACCTAATGTGATCAATTTTCTTTGCAGCAATTAGGAGTGAAAAAAAGTAACATTAAGTCTGTGAGATACTTTCCCTCCGCCTGTGGATCTTGTGGTTCTAAAATAAAATACTTAAGTGAGCAGAAAGAATAAGTTTTGAGGCAGGGAGAATACATGACCCCAAAATATGCCACTTTGGCGTGTGAATTATTTTGAGCTGAAAGCAATTAAGGTCTAGCAGACTCAAGAAAAACTCTTCCCTCTCCTTTAACCACCTAAAGAATTTAGATAGAGGGCCTATACCAGAAGAAGAGCTATTACCAGAGTTCACTTTTGCCTGAAAGACCGATCGGCATGGCAGGACAAACTTCCAAATACCAAAATCTACTCTTCTCATGGTCCTGTGAACTTGGCCTCCTCCCCTTTGAAGCCCCATCCCTTAGAGACGGCATACAAGCCCTCCACTGCCTAACCTGCCCTTAAGTCTCCTATCTTTGGGGCTCCTGTATGTACCAAATTAAATGTATCTTTCCCCTATTAATCTGTCTTATGTCAATTTAACTATTTGACCAAAGAACCTAGAAGGGAAGAAGGGAACAGGTTTCTGCCCTGCAGTTTCCACCAGAGTAGCTCTCCTGTTACTATTTCGAGATCCGAAGAAAACATGGTGGAATATGGCAACAGCTAAAATCCAGGTGAGTGGTGAAAATAAGGTCTGATAGTCGCATGGTTGAATCTGTTAGAAACAATAATTATTTATGACATTTTATGCAACACCTTCCAAAGCATATGGTTACCTTATTAGAAATTAAAATTCATTTTCATATAAATCTCAGCAGGATATTACACTGAAATAACTAGAGTACCTCCAGGGGACAACAAATAATTCTAGTTTAGCTTTTCTAAGGCCTGGCACTTATAAAATTTAAACTAATTCACTTGTAAGTACAATGGCAGATTGTACTTACAAGTACTTACAAGTAGAATTAAAAACGTAGACAATCTACTATAAGCATGGGCGTAAATATTCTTTCAGTACCACTTCGGAAACATGTATAGTTCCACATTTTTCCCCACAAATCTCTATGGCTTGGTTTTACATTTTTCAGCGTGAGAAACTTTCTGTTCATTAGCAATGCATTGGCTGTCCTTTCTTACTTTTAATTGTGGATATTTAGAAAGCATAGCTTTTAGCGGGCTGACTTTCTGCTCTTTCAACCAGAGTGAACAATAAATCAGATCACAAAAACGGGCATGCTGTGAGCATTTACAGACACCGATCCATCATAAATAGTTCTGTTTGAGCTCACAGAGGTTTCGTCACATTGCTTTTATTGCAGCTTTTGGCTATTCAGGGAATCTTCATGTTTTTTCAGGACAAGGCTCAGTGCTTATTTTCAAAACTGGCCTGCGGAGTCTGTACCATGATTGTTTTTGATAGTGTGCTGTATGTGGGGGAAATGGGTGTATGTGACTCTTAGCCCAGCATTCAAATGCTGAGCAACAAGGACAAAGTAAATTAGACCCTCAAAAGTTGTCTTAATTAGCCAAGCATTATTTGTAAGCTCAACAGAGGTTATATGATTACCACAGCTTATTTATCTTTACGTTATTGTCTTCAAAGAGATGGAAGGATATAGGAATCACATTTTATAAAATTTTATTGAGGATGTAGCAAATGGTGATGCCTTGAAGAAAAAATGTAACTAAAGGAAAATCCCTCGTTTCCTGTACTCACAAAATAGTTCTGACACCAAACGTGTGGATTTTTTTCTCCCCACACTGATCAACTCCCCAGACACCAGCTGGGTGTCCTATGATTCAATTCTGACATTGTCTATCTGGACGTAGTGTTGGGTGCCACAGGTTAAGCACTAAATCATACAAAAGACTGCCCCCCACCTCAGACAACAATAGTAAGTCCAGAGTGATGGATGGGCTATAAATCAGGGATTCCCATGACCCCTACCATTGAGTTTGATAATTTGCTAGAATGGCTCCCAGAACTCAGAAAAGTTCTTTCCTACTACTAATTTACTACAGAGGATATTTTAAATGATAGAAATGAACATCCAGATGAAAAGATGCATAGGGTGAGGTCTGGAAGGGTCCTGAGCACAGAAGCTATGGTCCCCATGGATTTTGGAGGGTGCCCTCTTCCTGGCACATGGATGTGTTTCTTACTTACCAATTCAGAATCTCTTTAAAACCATTCAGTTTCTTATGGAGGTTTTAACTTCTAACCCCTCCTCCAGCTAAAAGGTGTACAAGACTGAAATTCCCAACTCTCTAATCATAGGGTTGATTTCCCTGGAAGCCAGACCCCATCCAGAGGCTATCCAGGAGCCCTAGCCACCAGTCATCTTATTAGCACACAAAAAGACATTTATCACTTCAGAAGATTCCAAGGGTTTTAGGAGCTCTGTACCAAGTGTACCAGGCTTCAAAGGCAGGGGCAGAGAATACACATTTCTTATTCAGTCACACTGGCTCATACTGCCTTTTTTTTTCATTTTTACAACAACATACATTTAAGAATATGCTTGAAGACTCTCTTTGGTGGCCAATCTGATGGACACTAGCCAACGGCAGTCCGTAGCAACATGTCTAAGTAAGAAGTGAAGGCAAGTTCCCTAGTGTGGTGCAGCACAAGTCTCACCAACATCCTGGTCACAGCCCAGCACTGCTATCTACTCATTTAGTCAATGAACAGGCAAAGGCACCAACCCTAGGCTAGCGAGTGTCCCCAAGAACCTGACAGTCCACTACGGGGAATAACAGGTCACTCATCAGTCACAACATCATGATTACAGTAAGTGGAACTGTAGGAACGAGAACACAGGAAATGGAAACTCAGTCAAGAGAACATGGAAGTCCGTCTGGGGGAGTCAAGGAAGGCTTCATGAAAGTATCTAAATTCAGCCAGATAAGAGTTTGCCAGGCACACAAGAGGAAGGCATTCTAGGCAGACAGAAGCCCCTTCTCTAAAAGCTACAAGCACAGCAAGGCAGTGAGGAGCACCATGCCTTTAACTCAGTTTCTAATTAGTGAGAAAAAAATGACAAGTCAGCTGGGGGAGGACTCATTCTGATCCAGTGGCAAGAGCCCCAGCTGGTCGGATAACAGAGATTCTGCTCCACGCTGAACCTATTACTCAACACCCTAACTACAACTAGCACCCAGCTTAACTTCTTTGGATCTCCTTTCCTAATCTAGAAGATGTGCAGATTGAGCCAAAGAATTTCCAACGTACTCAATTTCCAGGAAGCATTCAAACCCTCTGGCAGACAGCAAACCCCAGGCTCCAGCCACCTGGACAGCAGCGAAACACATGAAGAATCCAATTTAAAGGAAAGGCCAGAAATTAAAATCCCAGACTAGCCAAGAAATCCAGAACCCCAGTCATATTTGTTAGGTAGGAGTGCAGTAATTGAGCTCACATTTAAATGAAAAGTCTCCTGCCCGGCCTCATCATCAGCACAGCCCTGTTTACAGAGCTGCCCCAGGAACTGTTTTTACTTACATATTCAGCAGCCTGTAACTCGGAATTAATAACCTTGCATGTAAATATCTTTGTCTTCATAAAAACGTTATTGGGTTAAATAAAAATATTTTCAGCATTTTTTCTTTCTGCACCCTACACAGGCTTTGAAGGAACAAAGGAAGGAGAGAGGTTGCTGTGCCCTTTGTGCACAATGCCTGTCACCTTGGGAATGTGATTCTCCTCAAGTACAACACTTTTGGGGCAATGAAGAATAAGAGACGAGTTTAATTTCCTTCTGCCAAATTAACTGCCTCTGCTGCTGCAAGGAATGTGCATAATGATAAGCTTGGAGAATGGAAGCCAGAGTGGAGTAGCAAGGATCTTTCCCAGAGCAGGTTCTAGTTTAAGAGCAGCCCCTCCTCGGGCCAGGAACTAGCCATTCATGTCCTCCCAGGCAGTCAGTGCCAGCGCCAGAAGCTGTTTCCTGAAGCCCATGCCAGTTTCTAGAAACACCAACCCCGAGGCAGATGCCAGCGTGCTGCCTGGCCCAGGATGCTTCCTCCGCTGTCTTTTCATTGTCGGGTAGGGCAAAGAGCTAAGGACATTGGAATCAGACCCATCTGAATTTTTCTTCTAGCCTTGACTCTAGCCAGATTGGGCATGTGACTTCAATTTCTCAGGGCCTCAATTTACATCTCTGTTAAAGGGAAATAAGATCACCTACCACACACAGTCACTGGGAAAATTAAATAAGAACATCTGTACGAACATTAGAAGTCACACAATGAAGGTTAATTTACTTTGCTTTTCCCTTCTTGAAAATACACCTCAGAAATCCCAGTAACAAACAGTGGATTTATATAGTCAGCCCAGCCCACTGATCTACAGGAACTGTAAGACAATGTGTTCCAACAAAACCATCAGTTGCCAGAAATGCTGGTATCAGACAGAAATAATAGGACAGTGGAAGACATTCTAGGGCATGTTTTCCCTGAAGTCAGCAAGACCTTCCTCACCTTGGGGTGGAATATGGCTCCAGGCTTTCTCACCAGACCAGTGGTCACTCAGAGCCTCTCTGGACAATTTAAGATAATCCCTTCTCTAAAAAGTTGGAGCATATCTGGAAAAGCTGGACCTGTTGGGCAAACACTGGAGTTGTGTTTCAGGTATAGGGGCTTGCTCAGGAGAATAGCGAGCTGAGAAATCCAGGAGTAGAAGGCACCAGAAGTTGGGCATGGCTGAGGAAGCAGCTGGGGACACAACAGAGAAGTGAGTGCTATAGGATGCTGACCAGGACCCTCCCCTCTTAACCAGAGTCAGCCTCAAAGCAGAGGAGAGAAAGAAATCAAGTACCAATTTTTTTAAAGAAGTTTAAAACAACCGGGTGCCAGACACCCTTATCCAGGTTCTTCTACCCAAATATTGCAATTCCATTCCTCTCCTCTGTGTGTAGAAGCAAAGGATTACAGAGCAGGGAGACAGGATGAGGTGTTGGGACTCATTAATCTGGGAGAAATGCTTTTTCAAGGTTGGTTCGAGAGCTTGAGGGTGCTACCAAGGAGGAGAGACTGGGATGCTATTGCTCAGCTGGATCTACTTACACAATGAACTTACTGATCTTCTCTGTGTCTGAACAGAAGAGGAAGAGCACTGGAGAGAAATGGCTGGGGAGAAAGAAGAGTGAACAGAGGAGCATCCCACACTCCTGGTGTTAGCATGACAAGAATGCATGCTTCCTAGGTGTTCAGTGAACGCATGAAAGGTAGCCACACTTGAACCATTTGGGCTGGGCCACACCCAAGAGCTGCCAGTTGAGTAGAGACCCTGGCAGTAAGGGACTATTCAGAGCGTACAGCTAAAAGAGGAAGAAAAAAGGGAGTGGCAGTTAGCTAGAAGAGGCCAGTGAGAGGGAATTTCCAAACAGGACACAGACAATGGCCAGACCTTACACAGCCACATGAAAGGACTTGTATTTGGATGCCCAGTGGGAGACGGAATTGAAAAGCCAGGCTATATTCCCTCAGGCCAAAGCTTGGGCAGTGCTAACAAGGACAGGAAAAGCATTAAATTGGATAGGAGATTCCAATCCCAACTAGACTGGGCTTTTTATACACAGAAGTCTCTAGAAAGCTATGAAATCTACCCAGGGTGTTGTCAAGGAAAGAACTGAGGGCAGTGACTGAAGCTGCTTTACACCCCAACTGATTTCACATTGTTCAGCTGACAGGTTACCTCCAAGTCTCCCTAATACTGGATGAGTTCAAGACCTAGAAAGAAGGTCAGTCAAGAAGGCAATGTAACAGAAAACACAAGAGCAAAGTGGAAGAACCAAGACAATTAAAAACAATTTCAATGCCCAGGCCTTGTTTATATGGATCACCCTTTTTGCAGTGAGTCCACGAGCAGGCTTGTTTCTCCAGCACCGAGCTGGAAGACGTCCTTGCCCAGGGATGGGGCACACCTAGCTTTTCTGCTGCAACTTCCTCCCCAGAGTGCCCCAGGCTTCATTCATCTCCCAGACATTTAGGATTAGAGACCACAAACCACCTACCCTACCCCTCTCTCCAGAAACTGAAGATCATCAATGAGAGGATTCTGTGTCACACACACCTGGATTTCTACCCAGCTCTGCCACTTGTTGGCTATGAGTGTATAGGCAAGTGACTCAACCAACATGTACTTCAACACCATGAAGGGGCAACTACCTTTACAGATGGAGAAACCAAGGCTCAGAGAGGTCAAGCACTTTGCCTGAGGCCAAAGAGCTAGCTAGTAGAGGAATCAAATGGAGAACCTAGGTCTGTTCAACTCCAAGCTTTGTGTGGTAGAAAGTCCAGAAAACCACAATCCTCCCTGAGGTGTCCTGACAACCCAATAAGAAAAAGCTTTGGGTAAAAATATATAAGTATTATGAGCATAAGATGTTGCCATTATTATCTACAAGCAGATGATAATAGGGCTTGTGGGATTAAATTCGCAGCTATTTATTTAGCAATGATAGGTCGTTCAATTCTGACTCAAATGACTAGCATTTTCTAAGAAGGGATGTTAAGTCTGAAATGCAGTCCGTCCCTATGCGTTCTAATACAAGCAAGGAAAGCAAGGAAGAAAATAGCAAGAGGGAATTTATCAAATTAAAGAAACATTTCTTTGGATTCCAAATACCAAACAACAGAGTGAAGATACCACATCATATTTATAGTCTCTAATGGAAGATAGAAGTGCAGCTCAAGCCAGGAGGCTAAGCTGGGATGGTTATGAGTCTTTGAAAGCACAGATAAATGCCATTCTTTCTTATACCTT
Organism: Halichoerus grypus; assembly: GCF_964656455.1. Lineage (NCBI taxonomy): Eukaryota > Metazoa > Chordata > Mammalia > Carnivora > Phocidae > Halichoerus > Halichoerus grypus. The sequence goes on from NC_135722.1 coordinate 36,619,794, forward strand.
TGTTTCCTTTAAGTGGGAAATACAGATCCTGGTTTTCAGAAACAAGAAGTCACTTCCATAAAATACTCTCTGCCCTGGAGAAGGCAAGAACTCCACTATATTAAAAAGTCTTAAGCACTGTTCAAACACTTTACATATATTATTTTATTTTACCTTTAGAGCAATGGTGTAAGTACTATTCGTATCCCCATTACTAAGATGAGGGAAAATGAGGCACAAAAAAGGTAAGTAACTTGCCCAACATTCACAGCTAATAACCGGTAAAGGAGAGATTTAGGCCTGCACACTCTGTCTCCAGAGCCCATGCTCCATCAATTTTTATCAGATAAGAGGACATATAACAGAAGACAAACTAGTTGAGGTGGCTTACAAAGGGAGAATGATGATTAGAATGTGTCTAGAGCAAAATCTACACTCATTTAAACGACTTTGACTTTTTTCATTAGAATGAGGCAATGTTTCACCGGTATGGGGTTTCTTTCTTATCTGTTAAAAAAGCCATTTTGATTATTGCTTACCATATGCCAGAGATTGTATGAGGCAAATATTGCATTATGTATGTGTTCTGCAGTTTTCTTCTGGATTAATTCTTTAGAATACTTACCTCTTCACTCTGGTTAAATATTTTTTAATAATTTTTGAACTTTACATAGGAAAATGCTTTTATGTATAATGCTATGAAGCTGAAGGTTATAATATTGGAAGGATAAAAGGAAGACCCACGTGACCACCCCCGCATCTTCTGACTCTCTCAGAGTGCTACACTTCCCCATCACTGTGGTGTAAGACCTGTATGATGTCTCCGGTCATTTGTTCTATTGATGTGCCTAAGAAAGGTAAAAAGGTGAGTGAATTTCTAGAACAGTGATTCTCAAAGCATGTTCCTGCCATCAGGAATGAGGGAGGGTACTGTATCATCTGAGAATCTATGAAAATGCCAAACTATCAAGCTGCACCCTAGACCAATTACATCAGAAACTCTGGGTATGGGGCCCGGCCATCTGGCTCCTGATGATTGTGATGAAGGCTGAAGTCTGTGAACCACTGGCACCTGGGAAAATCAGAGACTTGTGGGTCCCTGAGCAGGTCCTGACAAGGACAGCTGCCAAAGGCTCACAGGGACAAGACAGACGAAGACAAACAGGATAAGCATCTACCAATTAGGGGAAAGGGGGATGGTGGACAGTCAACACCCCGAGAGAATGGGACATGGGGAGGACTGTGAAGTGGCAGAACATGAAAGGAGAACAGTCCTAATCAAACCTCCACTCCTTTGAAACCAGCTCGAAGCACGGCATGGCCTGATTGCCTCGGGCTCCCTGGCTTTCAGAGGAGAGAGCCAGGTGTATTACAAGAAAGAGCCAAAGGCCAACTGCAAGCCTGCAAGCTGTGCTTTAAGAGGCATCAAACCAAAGTCTCTCCTAAGTGCACTGTAGGACAGAAAATTTCTGCAAGCCCAATATGTCCCATAGAACGCCAACTTGTGACTTCTGATTCGGATTCCAGCTTCCTCATGCCCAGGAAGGAAACAGAGGTCAAAGAGGTGCAATCCCTCAGTAAAGCCTCACAAGACAGTGGCAGCAAGAGCCTGGTCCCAAATCCAAAAGGCTCCTTCCTCCCAGGAAATGGCATCATTTTGAGCATGGACAATGTGAATTTTGCAACGAATCATAGCTCCTCCTTTGCTCAATAAATATGTACGGCCCATTTTTACTAATTATATAAGCCTTATGGGCAACAAATTCGGGTATAAAATTTCCTGTCTTTCTAGTCTAGCTATGATTTCACTGCCTAGTAGGATTTTAGTTTAAAATTTATTTCCAGTGTTTTACTGTACTTTTATATCCTTGTATATCAGCTTACCTTCTTGGAATGAAGCAGGATATAGCCAGTGAAAAGTAACTATTTGACCTCATCATCCTCCTAATGGCACATCCATTCTTCTCATTCATAGGAACTTAAGGCCACTAGTGTAATCATTCTGGTAAGTTGACCAAGCAAATCAGATTTTCAAAAAATACGTTACTAATATTTTTCCAGCAAATGAAGCTGACCTAAATCAACCCAGAACCTTGAAGAAACCAGTGTACCTGGAAGTAAACCACTAACTTGGCCAGCACAATTTGGGTTTTAATTCATTCAGACTTGATCTGAAATCAAAGAGGGTTCAAGTACAGATGCTATTTGGGGACTCCAAGAAGAAATTTAATCGAGTCTTAGTGACCAAAGCAAGTTAATGTACCTTCAAAACTAAGCAAATTACTCCCATCTCCCTGCAAATGGCCCATCATCGTAAATGTTGGCCATTAAGGTGACACGTGATTGTGCACAGACCACCAGAAGGACACGGGATGGTGAGGACTCATCACTAATGAACTGAACAGCATCCAGTTAACTGTCATGCAAGTGCCCAGCCCAGGCTAAAAAAGATAGCCATCAAGATCAGAAAAATGTAGAGAACTTCCCAACATTTGTGAAACATAACGTGGCATATTCTAAGGGGAGAAGGAAGGGAATAAACTTTATTTTTAATTTCTACCATGTATCAGGCCCCATACAAGGTAGTTTACTGCATTACCTCATTTCATTCCAACCTATGCAGAATTACCAGTGCATTTTGCAGATGAGGGAACCAAAAACCTGGAGAATTCAAGTAATTCACTCAAATCAGGTAACTAAGCAGCAAAGCTAGAATATAAATCCAAGTCTGCCTGGCTTCAGAGATCATGCTTTTTCACTAAGAGATCCAAATATTTGTTAACTAATATGACACTTTATTAGGTGGTAGGGATCAGTGTCTGGGTGGCAGGGCGGGGGGGGGGAGGGATGAATGAAATAATCAAAAAATCATGCAAACAAATGTACAATTAGCACTAGCAGAGTACAACAGAGCAAAGACAGATGGCCCTAGGAGAGTAAATGTTGGCAATGTGACCCGGGTGGTGAGTTCAACTGAGAAGGTGGTAACTGGTCTGAGATCTGAAGAAAGGGTGGCAGATAGCAACGTCCACGATACAAGGAACTGGGAAGGGATGCTGCATGCAGAAGGACTAGCATATTGTTAGAGGGAAACAGCAAGTGTGGATGGAGAGAAATGGGGAGCACAATGCAAAGTAAGATGAGGAGGGAGATCCTGAAGGTCCTCGAGGCCTGTGATAAGCACACACCCTTCTCATTCAAGGAATAGGGATCCACAAACTAAGACCAGGGGAGATAGCACCATCAGTTTTACATTTTGAAAAGAGGACTCTGTGTGCAGTGTGCAAAACCAATTACAGCCAGAGCAAAGGTAAGAGGCTACTGCCAGGATGAGAGACCAAAAAGAAAAAAAAAGCTGGATCTAGAGGGAGTCAGGGAATGTGAACCAAAGTGGATGGATTGAAAAGACACTCAGTAGATAAAATCAAGTGAAACGGGTGATGGATTGGACATTGGAGTGAAGGAGAGGAAAGCATTAAGGACGTCCCATAAATCTGTGGCTTGTGTAACAGTATGGTTGGTGTTATCATTCACAGATAGAGGAAATGTGCAGAGAAGAGCAGGTGTTCCGGAGGAAGATAATACACCTGTTCTGGCCACACTGCATCTGAGGTGCCTTTGAGACAGCTTCCAAGAAAGTAATTACACGTGCAGGCATAAAGTTTAGACCGAGATCTCGGCTGGGGGTCCAATGTAAAGGTGTTAGTCATTCATCCATCAGAGCTAAACAAACAACGCACTGACACAGATGAGGCGGAGGGGAAGGAAGTAGGGAGTGAAGGCAGACAACATCTAGGAGCAAGCCTTGGGGAGCTCCATCACTGAATGGCTGGGTAAAGAAACACGAGTCAAGAGGGAGCAAGAATTCCAAGTGTCAGGTCACAGCAGCATGTTTCTTCAGAAGGTGCATTTCGGGTGAGAACTGAAAAGGGCAGAATGCTACGGAGGGCAGTAATTTTAAAAACCACGAAGGATGAATACGTACAGACTCGCAGAGGCTCAACAACTGCCCACGGTCACAAAGCTTAACAAGAGCCAAACCAGAACTGGAGCCCAAGTCTTTCTGATGCCCAAGTTTGTTCTCTTCCCAACACATTCTGCTAAAAACAATGAAAATCAAGATCGTGTCTTAAAATAACACAGTTAGACCTGACCTTCTCTACAGGTTTTGTCTGAAAAATATTTACCAAGACAAAGTAAATTGTTGTTTTTTTTTTTTTCACTTAAGAGATTCTAAATGATTAATCATAGAAATCCTATAAGTAGTAAGCTCTGCTCTTTAAAATAATTTGACTAACCAAAATTCCACACACAAATAACTTTTTTAAAAATAGAAAATCACACTGGCATATTTCTTAAAATCTTCCAGAGCACTTTCATGACTTTTATTAAAATTCTGGTTTTTTAAGACTTTTTTTTTAAGTCATCTCTATACCCAATGTAGAATTCAAACCCCCAACCCCAAGATCAAGAGTTGCATGCTCCACTGAGTGAGTCAGCCAGGTGCCCCAAAATTCTGGCTTTCATGCTGGGAGACAGACTCCACTTCCAGTTCTGCCCCTAGTGACCATATGACCTTGGTCAGGTCATTGGTAATATCCTGTTATCTCATAACAGCATCTTGCTCAGAGTATCATTCCACCCAGTCAACTAAGACACCTGGAGATTGGATCACAGGGTCAGCAGTAAAGGGAGATTTAAATCTAGTTCTCCTAAATCTCCATTCAGCACTTTCACCACATCATCATTATCAACCCTATCATTTTTACAGTTTCCTCATCTACAAAATTGAAAAACATCAGAGGACAGGTATTGTCTTTTCCTCCCAAGAATCTATCCTTGCACTTCTTCTGATAAAACACGCTGAGCTTCCTTTGAGCAACAATCATTGCTCTCAGCCCACATGACTGAGTGGAGGTGACCCCTGCTGTTCCAGGCATGGGACTACGCCCCAGGACTGGATAATCAGGATGTTATAGCTTCCTGGACACCATAAGTGGTTCAGGGCCAAATATCGGACCCATACCAGACTAGTGAGACCCAATTCTTTGTTGCAAAAATGAGTGGGATCCCTTGGAAAGACAAGCTTGAAGCTGGTAGGAGCAGTGGAATAGATCTGCCTGTGAATAAAAACAAAACCCAGAGAGAGAGTCCTGGTGACATTGTTTGTGCCCTGGATCCAGCCTCACCTGAAGGTTACTTTTGAATTTTCAGTTATTTTAGTTCATAAATTCTCTCTGCTTACACCATTTTGAGCTTGGAGTTCTGCCGCTTGCATATCAAAAAAAACTAATCAGTACAATCACCACACTTCTACATCACCACACGTTCCTCATTTCATGGGTTTCTTAGAAGGGAATTTTCAAAAAAAAATTTTTTTTTTCATATTTTATTTATTTGCAAGAGAGAGAATGAGAGACAGAGAGCATGAGAGGGAGGAGGGTCAGAGGGAGAAGCAGACTCCCCGCTGAGCAGGGAGCCTGATGCGGGACTCGATCCCGGGACTCCAGGATCATGACCTGAGCCGAAGGCAGTCGCTTAACCAACTGAGCCACCCAGGCGCCCTGAAGGGAATTTTCTAGCTGGCAACTCTGAATCTATCACACATCTATATTCTCTCTGATTATTGCTATAAGGGAAACCAGAAGTGAAAAATAAGGACAGGGCCAAGGCAAGTGCTGTAGACTTAATTTTGTCAAGGGCTTAATGATTCTTACAAACTATTCATAAAATTAAGATAGCAGGCCTAACACGGCACTGTGCCGTCCAAAGACAAGACGCACCCACTAGGCATTGTCAATACAATAGTTAAAAACTTAAACTGCTTATCTGCTACCACTCACACATGTATAATTCACATTCTAGGTATCATAAACTCCTCAACAGTATTTTAACATCACATCATGCCTTACTCAGCAGCCTGTTTTCTGTCATACCCGTTTGCCTTGAAGATAACAGAGATACCCACAGATAAGCAATTCATAATCCCTATTGAAATTCTTTTCTCAACTTCTATACACTCCTTTAAGATCACTTCTGAAAAAAAAAAAAAAAAAGATCACTTCTGAAATGGGAAAAAAAAAAGAATTTGATAAGTTTCAAAATATAGATGCCTTTCCTTCTGTCTGGCCTCCTTTTGCCTCCCTATATGCTCCATAAAATCCTACCTAGTCACATATAACTATCCAGGTTTTGCTCCAACAACAAATGACCCCAGTATCTCAGTAGCTTAAATAACTAAATTTAATTCCTGCCACTTGTCCACAGCAAGTCAGCAGAGGTCCCAGATCACTGTAATCCTCAGGAACCTAGGTTCGCAAAACAGCCCTTATCTGGGATTGCTGGTTGCTACTGCCAAAAGGAAAGAAACTGTAAAGGTTCTTACCCAACGATTAAATATTGTGGCTTGGAAGCAACACACATCACTTCCGCTTATAACTCCTTGGCTAGAACTACCAGTCCCCTGACAAACATTTAGTACCTACAAAGGGGATAGAACCAGAAATATCTGGCAAACCTCTCCATTGTTGCAGCTCAGACTCCCAAGATCTGAGAATTCCAGAGTCATCCAATAGTCAGGCTATCTGGTAGGGCATCAGAAATGCAAAAGGGGAAGGAGAGAGAAATAAATTTGAAGATAAATTGACACATAATATTCTCAAGGTTCTTAAGCTATTATCCTGAGAAAAGTTAAGAATTTCATAGGACCTCTTTATGCTTATTTTATCGTTTTATTTTCAAAAATACTAAATTACCTGGGGGAGACATACATCACAAACTTCTCGGTGGCTAAGGTCTCTAAAGATTTCACTCTGACTCTGGATCAGCAAAGGGTCCTAGGAAACAACAATCTTTGCAGAACTTCCCAGGAGATTTTGCTGCTCAGGCATTCAGGAACCAGGACAATAGGAGCGCCCAAGTGGCTCAGTCGGTTAAGCATCCCACTCTTGATTTTGGCTCAGGTCATGATCTCAGGGTTGTGAGACTGAGCCCCACATTGGGCTCATGTGTTCGACATGAACCTTGCTAAAGATTCTCTCTGCCTCGCTCTCCCATCCTTTCCCCGCCCTCAGGAAACACACACACACACACACACACACACACACACACACACACACACACACACACACACACACACGATGAAAGAAGAGGTATGCAATGGGCTGACCTAAAGATCACCTCCCAGCCCTAACCCTGCTGGGATTTAGATCCTCATCTTTAAATGAGAATTGTAGGATCTATTCCATAGCATAATAAGACCATGAAATAAGATGACATATGTAAAATCACTCAAATGCAATGTCTGCCATATAAAAGGGAATAGGAATCTCCTTTCATCTGAGGCTTATAGCACCTGGCAGAGTACACAAAAACAAGCGCTTCAGAAATTCAGGGAAAGAAAGGGAGGGAAATCAACTCTCCAAAACATTTTAAAACTCAGTGATTCAAATATTTCCATTTGAAATCATTGGGTATTCAGAAAAACACTTTCTAACCAAGGTGCCATGAAGAGTAAGTACTAGGTGCTGGAGATGCAACCATGAAAAAAACAACCTCTGACTTTAAGAAGTTCCCATTCTTCCTGTGTGCTACTTCAGGAAGAAAATCCCAAATGATAAATAGGGCAGATATCCTCCAAAGCTGTGTCCTCAAGTACACACACCTAGGATTATGAATAAGAGACTGAGAATTAATGCCCACGTTAGCCTGGTGGCCTTGTGAGTGTCTACAATCAAGCATCCTCAACCAAGCAGAAATTCTACAATGAACATGTCCACGTGTACTCTAAAGCCAGAAAATGGGTTCAGGAATTCAAACTGGATTCTTCAATAAAGGGGCACACAAGGGGTTCTAAGACATTCTCCTCACATAATCAAAAAGCCCAATTAACCAGAAGAAACCCTTCTCTGAGCACATCATTAATCAGATCCACTGTGTTTACATTACTTACAACTTTAGGGTGCCTGGTTTAAAGCAGATATAATTTCAAAGCAACAAGTATTTCATTGCTTTGGGAAACATTATAAAATACGCTATTTACAAAGAAGGTAACACAAGCAGGCCCAGCGGTGGGATTTTTTTTCTAACACAAAACACATAAAACACACAAAACACACACACACACACACACACACACACACACACACACACAGTGTCTTCGCGTCAGGAACAGTTGGTACTTTTAGTAGTTTCTTACACTTTTAGTAACAACGTTTCCTTTTACGGTAACATGGTTTGTTTTTCTAAAAGAAAGCCACAGATTTATTATGTTCAGCCCAATACTAAATGAGCTGAAGGGAGATTTATAAAGCAAATAAACAAAGATTTACAGTTCCTTTTGCAGAGCAGCTAAAATTATGGAAAAACTCATTGACCTTTCAAGAGAAGAACTTGTTGTGTCAACCAGAAATGAAGTGCACCTAAGAGGTTTCCAATTCAGCCTTTAATTAAAATCCTTTGTCTTTTCCCAGTAAATATGCTGGTGGGGGAAGGGAGGGGCACTAAATCCCATTCACTCTTTTTGAACTGGAACTATCTGTGGCTATTATGAACAATGTGTCCGATCACACACTAAGCATCAATAATGCTGCTAATAATTAGAAAATCAGGGGACTGGCAGGATTAAAAAGTGAAAGGGGATGGAGCAGACAGCAAAGTGGGAGTAGCTGATTTTGCAGGGTAATCTAGGGAGGAAGATGAGGCAGAGGACTCCTGGGTCTTGGCGGAGGAAGAAGGGGAGGAGAGTGGGAAGGCAGACAGGTCTAGGTGGAGTATTCAGGAAGTCCTCCACAGAGAGAAACTGGGAAAGGGATCTAGGAAACAGGCCTGAATCTACAACAGGGGACTTATTCCTCAGCTGCCGTAGCCTAGGATCGTGAGACAAGTGTTCCCAAATGGTTCCCTATCTACGATGTCCAAATTATGCTCCCGGGACCCACTACAAGGAAAAAAAGTAGAAACAGACAACATTAAAACAAAATTCACTACATTTATTAATTTGCTTGGAAACCTGCTCTCCATTTCTGTTCCTTTTTTTATGGATACAAATATATCTGAGATTAGGGCTGTGGGCATACCATCCATTAACAGTGTAACCTTGGGCTAATCAATTACCTTCTTTATGGGGATATGAGAATAATAGTTCTTAGTTTGTACAGTTGGGAGAATGAAAGGAAACACCCCCTACAAAATGCTTAGCACACTGATTGTCACTGAATAGGGGTACTCTCATCATCTGTCCACCCTAAAGCTGAATTAGATCTAGAGAAATGATGTGGTTTGGTACAGAAACAGCCAGAGGAGGTATAAGAAGATACAGGTTTAAGTCCAACATCTGAGCCTCCATTCCCTCCTGCAGAGCAGAGAACTAGGATTCTGCAATCACAGAGACCTCACTGCAATACTTAACTAGCCAGGTAACCTCAGGCAAGCTCCTTGACTTCTCCTAGCCTTGGTGCCTCATCTGTAAAATGAAAATATTTGAATTTTTATTAGGGCATAATATGAAAAAGATGAAATAGCATGTCAAGTACTTAACATAGAAACATATAAAATGTATTCAATAGCAGCAGGTACTCCTTCCGATGGTCCATTCACCCATTTACGCACTCAACAAGGATTTATCCAGCAGCTGCTATGCGCTGAGTGAGGCTCGCTGTTAGGAGCTCCACAATGAAGGAATCAAACAGAAATGCCTGACCTTTTGGAGCCTGGGCTCCATGCTAATAAAAGCATCCTGTGTACTTCAAGCTTTCAGTAAACAATGTGAGTATGTTTTACGAGAGGACAACATGAAAAGAGCCATAAACTTGGATTAAGATTTAATTTAACTGGATTCAATAGCTGGCTGTGGATCCTGGGCATGCCACTTCACCTCTCTGGAGGTTTGTTTCCTGTTCTATAAAATATTCTAAGAATGAGAATCCATATTTTATTGGAGTTCACAGGAGATTGAGGAAATAATATATTTGAAAGCCCTTTATAAACTACAACGTACATACGGCTTAAGGGTCACATCTTCAGAGTCATCACACCCAAACTTTAACAAAGGAGGAAAAACATGATACACTACCCTCTTCTTAATTATTCACAAAAATTAAATTTATAATGCAGAGGTCAGGCAAATTATGAAAGATAAACCGATTTTGTAGAGTTTGCATTAAATTAAGTTCCTTAAATTTTTACAACTCATTATAGTCCTGTTAGAAAATCCTTATATTTGTAAGGTAACTATCCAGAGATTTCTAGGAATTTCACCTATAAATATTATTAGAGCCGATAATACTGTAGTAAACACGCGAAGGACCATTTTCCACAAGGTGCTCCACAAGACACTGGTTTCGTGGCATAGGTTTCACGTGTTATCTGAATGTGGAATCATCTTAACTAAGTGGACAGATACTTAAACACTGCTACGTAAGGACTTTTCAAGACCATCATATGCAATTTTGCTATCTGGTATACAATATGTTCTAAACATATATTTGAATAAGAAATCATTTTTCTATCCCTACTTAGGACAGGTGTGATGAACTTAAGAATGCCACATTAAATACAACTGAAGCATTTAAGTTATCCCTCCAGATTTTCAACAAGAGACGTTCAATACTCAATCACCAATGAGTAACTGGTGAGGATGTATATATCAAATGGCCTGCTTTTGACTCAGTAGATAATTTGGTCAGGCTACTATGTTTCATGGACCTTGTCTATACTAAAATGTATTATAAATTATGTTTGCAAATGAAAAACCCAACTTGAACACTATACGTATATCGGATACATAGATAATAGAGATACACACACATGCTAAGGAAAATCTACTTTTTTTTTTTTAACTTTTATTTTATTATGTTATGTTTGCATCTATACCAGAACTAATCACACACTAAGTGACAGATTTCAGTTCTGTCTTCATGGGAGGTCAAGTTATTACTGGAATGGGCACGAAGGATAGTAATACACTTAGATGTGTCCAAGAACCCTAAAAGTCCTATTTTTTTTTTTTTTATCACCTATGGGAATAACATCAGTGAGAAATGATTCACTATAAATGAACTGCAATTTGTCCAAGTGGATTTGGGGGAAAATCCACTTTTTGAAAATAGATTGAGATACCAAGTATGTAGAAAGTCCTAAAACCACTTACGTTTTAAAAAATTTAAGAATTTCAAACTTCACATTAAGCAGATTCCCTTTAACAACCTACACTCCAGAGCAACAGGAGATATGAAAGCCTCAATGTGAGAGAAAGTGCCCAGTCTCCTTGGAATTCCCAGAAGAGTAGCCCCGGGGAACGGAGAGCTAACTAAAGATTCCCAGGGATCCTGAGAATTGCTATTTATCAAAATTTATCTGCAATTGAGAAAGAATACTCTGTTTACCCTGCCCACTGTAAAATACTGAGCTGGTGGGTCAGAAAAACAAACATTCAGAGAAAATATTGTTTGTAAGAAATTTGCCACAGACTAAAACTGGAAGAAATGGACACCTAGTCAGATGTATCTTGGCAAATAAAAATGTATAACAGGAATCAACTACAGTTATTTTTCCCTGCATCACTGCATAGGATTTTGAATTCCTTTTTGTGTCAGGAGGACTTGAAGTTAAATCCAGGCTGTCATTTACTAGCTGTGTCAACATTAGATTTTTTTATTGACCAAGAAAAGACAGGATTAAAGAAGTATAAAGACCTGCTCCGCACACTACCTGGCCCTGTACAAGGTGCTAGAGATAGAACAGTGAACAGAAGGAGCCACAATCCAAGCCTCTTAAGTGTACATTCTGGTGCTTATAAAGGGAATGCTCGTATCCATTCTTTTCTCCCAACCCTAAACAAATACACTTATTACTTTGTCCAACACAAAACGTGAGCTTGCACAGTGCTACAAGCATTAACAGATAAACTATCATCTATCTGATACATCTAATTTCTTCAACTGGGCTCAGAAAAGTTCCCATTAGAGCTTTGAGAAGCCAGGTGTCAGTATCGAAAGATAAAATTCAACCACAAGAAAATAAAAATCCAGAAATGAATGGGAAGAAGTCCATGAATCTCTACAGCCACTCCTTAGAAACAAGTAGCTAAGACTGGGCTTTAGATACCAAAAGGAGGAGGGGAAGGTTCTTATAAAGATGTGCAAGCCACAACTGGAAGACATTTCCAGGTGGTTTTCTCCACTTGGAAAAGAAACAAGATCTCTCTATGCAATGCTAAATGTCTTAGTGGAAAGAAGCTGTAGAGCACTCAAGTTCATTTACGGAATCCTACCTTGGTTTACTCACTGATTGATTCAGAAAGTATTCCCTGTATTCTTCTTCCTAAGTTCCAAGCCTAGGCTGCATCTTGAGCATACAAAGATGAATCAGACACAGCCCTGACCTTTGGGTAGCTCTTAACCTAGAAAATACGTTTAAAAAGTAAAATCCTGTGTGATGAATACTTTAACAAAGGTTTGAACAAAGTGGTATCAGAACCCAGAGGAGGAAGTCCAGCCATTAGAGTTTGATGTGGTATAAATACAATAGCCAGAGAACTGATTCTAAATTCACTTTTCATGTAATATCCAATCTGCCCCTCACATGCAATCAACCAACCGATCCTCCTGATTTCACCTCCCGCCTTCTTCCCACCTCCACTTCCACCACTCATCTGGCCTCAATTACTGCCACACACTGACCACTGGAATTCCTGCTTTACATTCTGGTGTCCGCTGCAGCCAAAACGATTTTCCAGAGATACCGATCAGATCTTACTGCATCTTTCCTAAACCCTTCAACAACTTCCCCATAGCTGTTAGAGTAGAATCCAAACTTTGTCAAGTCTACAAGGCCCCCCAATTCTGCACTCCCTTCTCTCGATCTCCCACCTGGATTCCAGACAAACTAAACTTTCCCTTGCTCTCTGGCACCTCCAGGCCTTGAGAGAGACTGTTCTGTTCTCAACTGTTGCAATGATCTCCTGCTCATTCCTCCCAGAGTTCTGCAAACGCCATCACATCCCACGGTCTCCCCATCGAGTCTCCATAGCACCCCACACTTCCCCACCACATATTCATCATCCTTCATAGTCACTGTTGGCCCAATCTTTCAAGATCCCTCTGATGGCATCTTTCACCCTAATTCTAGGAATTAGCCCTCTCCTTACTCCCTACTCACTGACCTACATCCTGAGCCATATATCATAAGACTTAATTATGTCTGAGCATTTATTAAAATCCTATTTTGTACTAGATCCTGTCTTAGCCTTTTTTACTCCCTTGAGTTCTTCTATCAATTCTTAAAAGACACTATTAAGTATTAGACACTGATTTTACAAAGGGGAAAGGGAGAGTGATCGATGTTCACAAAATGGTAGAGCCAGAATTTCTAACCCAGGTGCACCAAATATAAGCCAGATCTTTCCACTATATCTCTGCTATTTTCCTCTCATTATTTGAAGTGTACAATTCTGCTTGCCCAGACAAATTTCATCAAGAAACAGAAGCCACAACAGGCACTAGGCCAGTCACAATAGCAAGGAAACAATGAAAGCTTCCTGAGTTGAATTTTTCTCAATCCTATCCAGACATTAAACATCTTGGAGATAACTCAAGGGATATTTTTTTAATAACCAAAAAAGTTTAAATCTACTCAATTTCTATTTCCATTTAAAACTCTACCTAGGACTTGTCCCTGAAAAATGAGCAGGGACTTTTTCTCTTCTTTTTTCTCTTTTTGCTACATAAAAATGCTAAGTACTCTACATAAAATGTATGAATAAGGTCTTTCAAGAAGACACTTAAAACCCTAAAATACTGCACAGTGAGCCAAAAGATGTCTGGGTGATTTCTTAAAGTGGAAGTACGTCATTGGAAAATAACAGAGGGCCACCCTCACAGGCTTGACATCTGGGTACCACCCAGCCCCTCTGACCAATTCTCTGAAGAGCAGAGTAAGAAAGATTCATCCAGGAAAATGCCAGGCATCAGAGCCTTCAGAAGTAAGCCATGGTCAAGAATCCCATATAACACGTCTGCAACGATTTGGGGAAAGGCACCAAGCAAACCCGAACAAACACATCTTGATTATCTCAGTGATGATTTATCTCCTCAGTATCCAGTGCAGCCAAGCTTGAGAACTCGTGAAGATACCAATTATTTCAGCAATGTTGCCTAATCTGGCTCACTGACTCCAGCATCTCCACAATGTTGTCTATGTGGCTATGAGCATGACTTTCCTAACATGCCAATCCCCTGCAATGTCATTCAACCCGAGACTCTCCACTGGCAATTCTATAGCCTGTACTAGTGATTTCTAGTTTTGATCATGCATCCACATAGGTAACGATTTGGGGGCACATACCTTTTATATGAAAATATTTCTTTAATAAGTACAATATATACTAATACATCGTGTACATTATAAAACTTACACCAAAATGAAAATTAGAATAAGATGAAAGTAAAGTTCCAATGTCTTTCCCATATCCCAGTGGATCCAGTTTTCCACCTGTTGTGATGGCTGCATCCCATATGGATGCACACTGGCCTACAGGATAAAACTGAACCTCCTTAGCATGTCTACCATGCTCTTTACCATCTGACAATCAGCCAAATCTCTGTTCTCATCTCCTACCAAATTCCTTACATTCCCGCCATGCTAAGCTTTTCACTTTGTACTTTTATATATGTTAATCCCTCTGCTGGGGATCCCTTCCCTCACACTTCCTCTGAAAACTGGACTCCACTCAAACGCCCCCTCCTCTGGGCAGCCTGTGCAGATTCCCATTGGTAGAATGCATTGCTCTCACTAGTATACAATTCAAATCCCAGAATGGAAAAAATCCTGTTGTATTTTGACTATCTGATTACAAGGTTCCCTTCTCCTTTAAACTATGAGCTCCTTGAGGAAAGGAACTTTGATGTAATCATTTTTGAATTCCCAGAACCCAACACAGGACTCAGCCACAGTAATTTGTTGTGCTTAATTTATGTTTGTGGAAAGAATGAGACAAGATTCTAGGTCTGAGTCTTCTCTATGCCCTTAGTAGGGCCACTCTATACAATGTTCAAGACTTCATACTGCATTAATTCTAGCAGATGCCATTCACCTACAACACTGCAGATAGCCTCACTTCTATAAATTCCACAATGACTAGCAGAGGGTTCAACATAAAACAAGAGCTCAGTATACACACTGGTAAATGTATAGTCAAGATTCTCCAGAGAAAATGAAGCAATACAATGTATATAGATATATAAAGAAGGAATTTATCATAGGTATTGGTTCATACCATTATGGAGGCCAAAAATCTACTATCCGAAAACTGGACAACCAGGAAGGTAGATAGTATAACTCAGTCCAAGTCCAAAGGCCTAAAGACCAGGAAGCTGCTGGTGAAAGTCCCAGAATCTGAAAGCCTGAGAACTAGGAGCTCCAATGTCCCAATGCAGAAAAAGATGGAAGTCCTACCTCAAGAAGACCAAGAAGGAATTTAGCCTTCCTTTGCTTTTTTGTTCCATTAAGATCCTCAATGGATTGAAGGATTCCCGCCCACATTGGTGAAGGCGGATCTCTCCTCAGTTTACTGAATCAAATGTTCATCTCTTCCAGAAACACCCTCACCAACACATACAGGAACAATGTTTTACCAGCAATCTGGGTATCCCTTAGCCTAGTCAAGAGGACATATAGAATTAACCATCACAGTTTGATACATATCCAGTATATGTGTACATGTGTGTGCATCTCAACCCTGAATAGCTAAATACCAATTTCTAGTCCAATTACTACCAATGATGAAAATATTTGTTACTGTGATAATTATATAATATATAATTATAAAATTACAATTACCATAAATAATGTTACAGTAGTGAGTTCTATTGCTTTAGCCTTCACAAAATGCTTTCACATTCAATGTCTCATTTAATCTTCACAACCAAATGGTACTATGTAAAGCCTTGTTTCAAGTCCTATTTGGACCATGAGAAAAAAAAAATCCAGACAGAGAGGAATTGGGTGACTTTCCAAGGTCACCAAACTGGTAAGTGGTAGAGCCAGGATCAATCAAGATCTCCTTATCCTTAGTTCAATATTCTTTCACTACATCACTGCCCTGAGAGTAGTCAAGGAAAAAAAAACAAACAAACAAAAAAAAAAAAAACAGAGGCAGGAAAAATGCTAGAAAGGAGAAATATTTAAGGATAGCTGACGACCAAGGCAAACTCCCAGGCAGGACAATCTGTTCGGTCCCCATGCCTCAGTGCGCTCTCTTCCACATTCACACTGCTTTAATTTTTCACTTTCTTTTGCTATGCTACTTGAAATTTAACAGTTTGGGGATTTTCTTAATTAACAAGCATCCTCTTTAAAGAACACATTTACCTCTGGGAACATTATGTGGATATCAATCTCTTAGAAATGTGTATAAGCTTGTTCCATGAACTGCTTTCCTTCCAGCATAAAACTCAAAATTCTAGCACATGAGAGGCTGTGAATGTTCTATGGAAGGAAGAGGAGATGAGTCACTTTGGCATATAGGGTATATTGGGGACACAACAAATCCAGATGAGGTGATACAATGGAAGCCACAGAGAAGCCTGGAGAAAATACAAACAAGAATGTATAAGAGACATTAACTTAAATCCTACCAAGTTTCCAAGTGAGCAAGTTTTAATACAATCAGTTGAAGCCAGAAGTCCATTTGGATGGGACACAGGCAATAAACAAAAAGTAAAAAGCATAAAATTAGTGGGGGCAGGGGGAGGAATTTTTTCATTTGGTATCTGTGGCAAGAGTAGAAAACTATTCACCAAAAAGATTCTTTGTCCTCCTGGGCACAGAGCTAGGCAACATTTACAAGCCTCTCTTGCAGTTAGATACAGCTAGTGCTAAATTCTGGCCAGTGGAATGTGCCCAGCTGGCCCTATAAAAACCTCCCATTTATTGCCTTCTACTCCCTTTTCTCCTTCCATGTCAACTTTGGAAACCACATATTACACATGGTGGAGCCAAAGAGGACAAGAGCCTGGGTTCCTGAACTGCAAGTTAGAGGAAAGCCACCTGCTAACCAGGAACATCC
The DNA here is from genome assembly GCF_964656455.1 of Halichoerus grypus. Taxonomy (NCBI): domain Eukaryota; kingdom Metazoa; phylum Chordata; class Mammalia; order Carnivora; family Phocidae; genus Halichoerus; species Halichoerus grypus. The sequence continues at coordinate 36,636,838 of NC_135722.1, forward strand.
ACTTGAATGTCCATATGAATGGAAATGAAAGCTTCTATTGGGTCAAGCCATTAATTTTTTTTCTGTAAATTTTAAAATTTTATTGAGATATAATTGACATATAACATTGTATTAGTTTCAGTTATACAGCATGATCTGATATTTGTGTACACTGCACAGTGATCACAAGAGGTATAAACATCCATCACTATAGTTACAATTTTTTTTTCTTGTGTGTGTGATGAGGACTTCTAAGACCAGTTCTTTTAGCAACTTTCAAATATGCAATACGGTATAATTAACTACAGGTACCATGTTTTACATTACATCCCCATGACTTCTTTTATAACTGGAAGTTTCTATCTTTTGACCCCCTTCACCCCTTTGCCCCCCAACTCTGGCAACACCAATCTGTGTTTATGAGCTTGGTTTTGTTTTTTAGATTCCACCTATAAACGAGATGATACATCATCTCTGACTTATTTCGCTTGGTGTAATGCCCTCAAGGTCCCTCCATGATGTCACAAATGGCAAGACTTCTTTTTCATGGCTGAACACACATATATATATAATAGAATCATATATAACACACACACATTTTCCTTACCCATTCATCCCATCAGTGGACACTTTTGTTTACATACCTGGGCTATTATAAACAATGCTGCAATGAACAGCGGGGTGCGTTTATCTTTCCAAATTAGTGTTTTCATTTTCTTCCAATACCCAGAAGTGAAATTCCTGGATCATACGATAGTTCTCTTTTTAATTTTTTGAAGAACCTCCATACTGTTTTCCATAGTGGCTACACCAATTTACATTCTCACCAATAGCGCACAAAAGTACCCTTTTTGCCACATCCTCACCAACACTTGCCACCAGTTGTCTTTTTGAGACCAGCCCTTCTATGGGGCATGAGGGGATAGCTCATCATGGTTTTGATTTGCATTTCCATGATGATTAGTGATGTTAAACATCCCTGCTGGCACATGGAGGTCTTCTTTGAAAAAACATCTATTCAGATCCTCTGCTCATTTTTTAATTGGATTGTTTGGTTTTTTGCTATCAAGGAATCAAAATTATTTTAAAAACTGATTCTCTTGTCACAGAGTCTTCCTTACATGGACTCAAGCAGGCAGCATTTCAAGGTTACAGAAACTGGGTGTTAGCAAAAGGAACAGACTTTGCACTTTCAAAAGCAGCCCTTAAGCAACACTAAGACAATAAATCGGATTCAAGAAAGGAAGCAGTGTCAGATGTGGAAAGGCAAGAATCAGCTGGAGATTTCCATTCATGCATAAGTTAAAAAAATACTTTTCTGTGTCTTCAGCATACTATGCACTTTTCCAGGCTCTAGAGATACAGTGAATAAGATAAAATTGCTGCCATCACACAGCTTATATTCTAAGGAAAAAAGATCACCAAACTTTAAGAGGGAAAACAGCACAATTTTAGAGAGTGCTATGAAGAAAATGTTACAGAGAGTAGCTAAGGGGTAGCAGAGCTCATTTAGTGAGAGTGGTTAGGAAAGACCATTCTAAAGTGGTGACATTTGAGCTACGACTTGAATGACGACTAGAAAGCAGATTTGCAAAGATGTGGGTGAAGGGTAGCCCAGGCTAAGAACTATTTTATTGCACAAGCCTATCTGAGGAGCACAAAGAACTATGGTTTGATGGGAGAGTGGGCAGAGGAAAGAGTGGTAGGAGTTGAAGACAGGGTAATAGGCAGGTTCCAGCTCACACACAGCCTTACGTAGGACCTAACTGGGATATTATTCTAAGAGGAGTGGGAGTGATTAGACCATTTTATTTTATTTTATTTGAGACAGAGAGAGCACAAGCAGGGGAAGCAGCAGGTAGAGGGAGAGCGAGAAGCAGGCTTCCTGCCGAGCATGGAGCCTGATGGGGGACTTAATCCCAGGACCCTGAGATCACGACCTGAGCTGAAGGCAGACGCTTAACCGACCGAGCCACCCAGGTGCTCCCATTAGACCATTTTAAACAAAAGGGTGGCATAATAGGACTTACATTTTAAAAAGCCCAATCTGATCAATGTTTGGAGAATGGATTCCAGCAGGCAAGACACCACTGCAATCACTAGCCAAGAGATAAAGGAGGCTTGGTCTGCAGTCCTAGCAAGACCTGAGTCAACTTGGAATTCATTTTGGAGGGATCACCAACAAGATTTCCTAACATAGCAGATATTGGGGGTGAGGGGAAGCATGGGATTGAGGATTCTACAATTTGTGAATGGAAGTATCATTAACTGAGATTGGGAGACAAGTGAATAGTCCTCTCTTCTCAGGACCCTAAACTCAGGAGGGCTCTGATGTACAACAGTTCAGCTACATGATGAGTTAACTAGGCTACTGTAATGCTAGCCTGGAAACCTAATCAACACTTGCAACACTTTTATCACAAAGCAGTAACTAAAAATTCCCAACAGTACCTTACAAATGATCTTTTGAAACATGGTTTAAAGACACACAACAATGCTCCTTTAACCTTCAGTCCTGACCATTGCCCCATTTGGTTCATCGGGGGCTCCTTCCTGAGCCCAGAGCTTAACAATTAACCCAGTGGTTTGACCCAAATGCAATTACCGGGATTTGGATTTGGGCTTTTTCTTTTCTAGTAATTCCAAGAAGATAGTTCAGGGGAATGGGAGGGTTGTTAAGAAGAGGCAAGAGTTCGAGTGGGTGGAGAGCAGAAACAGACGCTTTTGCAACATAGCCTTGGGAATGAAGCAGCAGAGGCAAAGTCAGGAGCTGGAAGAAGGTTCACCTCTATCTGCTGCCAGGAAGGAGGGGACATGTGGATTAGTATGAGCAAAGCAAAAGCTGGGGAGCACACTCTTGGAAAGATGGGACATGGGGCATGAGGTTGACACATAACTGGGGACCAGAAGATCTCTCCATTAGTCATGCAGGTAACATGGGAGGGAAGAAGAAAAAAAAAAAAAAAAAAAGAAAAGGATACCCCAGGGTATTCTTATTTCATGCATTCTGACTCCCTGGAAATAAATGGGAGCTGGAGCTTAGAGTTAAGATTCTATTAGCATGAAGAATCAAGAGAGGCTTTTGATCCCTGTGCTGTCCAATGCAGGACTTCAGGAGACCGAAGATTTAAGTATAAATTGGGCTACATGTATCATGAGGCTCATGCATTTTATTTAAAAAAAAAAAAAAAAATCAAAACAAGAGTTACCTGATTGATTAATCCTTGGATAGTTAGAAGTATAATTAAGCAAATAGCTCTTTTCCTATGCATTCTCTTAGTCAGGAGCTTACAGGATCTTGTTTCTATGGAATTGCCTACATACTAGCCTCTGCATCCAATAAATAGCTACCCCTCTTAGCTATTCTGAAACCACTTTCTGGTTGAATTCTGACTTTTCTGCCACTTTCCCACCCTCTTAACACTCAAAGGGTCAGGCCCTTTGTCACATCCAGTTATTCAAAAGAAGTTATCAATCTCTTTGCTAACAGCTGCTATGTTTCAGACATTTCAGTAGTTTTGTTACATGAAATTAAATTCATACCAATACAGGTTATTTTGTTCCACAACATTTCCTTGAATACAGCTCCACTCATGTTTTTACAAATAAAGAAAAACTTTATCATTATAAATTACACTTGGTACCTCCACTGCCAACAATATGGTCTTGGCAGAACTGATAAAACCTGATCCTCCCACCTAAGGACTCTCCCCAAAAGATTTCATGATGGAAGCCCACTTTTGAGACATACTGGTCTCAGGAGTACACATTCTTCAACTTCCAAGAAAGATCATCGTAAGGGTTAATGATAGAAGTTAATGATGACAATAATGGTAACTATTGTGATCCATTAAATGTTTAGTGAATACCAGACAATTTGCCAAGTCTTTGACATGCTTTGTTTCATTATCATCATAATTGGGAAATCCAATTTCCCATGTTGCAATTGGCCATAACGAAGTATCAATTTACAACTTGTGGTCTGCAAAAAGTCTATCGCATGGCAGCAGGGCCAGAGCAGACTATTAATGATCCACTCAAATGGCACTTTTTCTAATAATCTTCAATGCTTGGTCTATTAAAAAAAAAAAAAAAATGCTTTCAGTCAGGAACAATGAGCTAGAGGTATCTTTCCGAATCCACAAAATTTGTATCAACTGATTCAGGAAGGGATATGGTAGGCTTTGGCTAAGTTACACAAAGGTAATCGCACCCTCAGATAATTGCACCCTCCAGCATTTCCGTGATTTAGACAATTACTTCTCATGCATGCCACACATCCATCACCTGTCAGTTGTCCCACTGCTGCATGCCATCTTCATTCTGGAACCCCAGCTAAAGGAGAAGCCCTGCTCTGGAATATTGCCAATTTTGTGTTGCAGAGAAAAGAGAATGAGGTGGACCCCTAGAACAGGTCTTAGAGATTCTACCCTGAAATACAGGTAACGTCCACCCACATTTCATTGAATCAAGGAGGCAGCAAATATTTTGAACAAAAATACAACACTGGAACAGGACGGGGGATGGAGAGGGTAGGGAGTAGAAAGGAGTTGAGTATTATCTTGACTTCATTTCTCTGAGTATTAGTGTCTGGCACTTGTAAAATGAAGTTGATGTGGCCAATGCTGCCACTTCCCTCACAGATTTACTCTAAGTCTCCAAGAGTACAATATACAGAAGAAGAGTTTAAAAAATCCAGAACAGTCTGTAAGTAAAAATTATTATCACTTAATGCTAACTGTAGTACTTCCCATGCTTGGCAGATTGCATGATGTCTATGACACCATACTGTTCTTTTCTTCTTCTAAATAACTTTTAATTACAGCAAGAAAGAATTTATGAGACTATTTATGCAGACTCTAAATTCAAGAAGATCATGAGTAGACCCCCAATTGCTATACTTTCCTCAGACACTGCCTCTAATTTAAGCCAACGTATCGAGAACTATTTAAGACCAACGCATTGAAAATGCCATTGCAGAGATAAAAAGCCTCAGCAGACCAGATTCATAAAACACCAAAATCCAACTAAAACTCCTTTCAAAATGGGGAATGTTGGTGCTGAGTTGGACGAGGCAAAATGAAACGATCTCCTGTGAATTATATCATAGCTGACAAAAGGTCTTATTATCTTCTAATGATTGACTAAGAGTTCCGATATCTTCTCTATGACGGTTTCTCTGGCAATCTCTGCAGAGCAGGAGTCTTTAATGCACCGTATCTCTGCTACTACCCTAGGAAGTTAAGAAAATTGAAAGCCTTTTGTGCTTCTTTTTCCACTGAGAGCCTGAATAGGCTTTTCAAGATAGCCTGGACAATGCGTGTAATATTTTGTTTTAATTTGCAAGGCAGTCTCATTCGTTGTGGTTTGTATAATATAGGTCATTTTCACTCCATTTATACTCAGAGTAAAAAATAACTTGCCTGAAGCAGTTCATAAGTATCTACTTCTCTCTACACTATGGTAAGACAATGTACTCAGCCTGAGAGTCCCTGGTACCCAGGTGGGCACTTGGTGATCTCTAATCTTGTCTATGAGACCATCCCAGAGCATAATTCTGACATCAGAGCTGGGGCAATGACCATAAACTGCATTTAACCATCAAAGAATGGGGTAAACATAGCTTTTTGCGCACCTAAAACCACTCCCCCTTCCCACTGCCACAATCCTGAGTAGTTCAAGTAAAGGACAAAGATCATTTGGTCTCAGGGAAGGCAAACCCCTACTCCAGCTCCAAGAATTGAACACAACCCAAACCAGTTACAGTCATCTCATTCCCCTTTCCCAAAAAATTGGTCTAGAGGTGAAGAGGATGGCACTCGGGGCTGTAAAATATGAGAGCAGAAACCTACTGCATGGTGACAGGGGCAGGAGGTTACAGGGAACCTTCCAGGAAGAGCTGCCTTTAAACACACAAACAACTTCACACAGAGAAGGTCTTCAACCCATTCCCCTTCCTTCCTTGCTTGCTTGTGACACTGGTGTTAGGACACCATGCCTAGGGCTATGGCAGTCATCAGCCACCATAGGAAAATAAGCCCCAAGTCCAATGTGCTAAAGATGACAGAATAAGAGGAGAGATGGGCATTTTTCTCTAAAAGAGGATATTCATTCCCTGTGCCTCCCACTAGATGGCCAGTATTTAACCCCTGCTTTACTCCTGAGTTCTATTCTTATACCACACATGGGCTCTAACATTTGGTCATTTCTTCTTGCTGCTCTCCTCCTCTCCATGCGCAAGCCTGCTGGAACTTGCAGAAAGTCTCACAATAAGAGAGAAACGACTGAAGCTTGAGCACATCACCATTACCCAAGATGGCATCGCAATGCACACTGGCCCAAGACCAGGGACATACACTAGGCTAAAAAGAAGTATATCCCAGAAACAGTGATTTGGACCTAAAACCACTCAATATTATCAATAAGGCCTTACACACAAAGGGAAGACTTAACTATCACAAATAGCTTCTCATGGAGTTGATTCTGTTTAAAAAAAAAAAAAAAATGGCATTGACGAGGAGTGAAACAGAGTCCCAAACACCTTGCACACCAGCAATTTTCTCCCAGATTCGGCTAGGTCTCAACAGCTAAAGGGAGTCAAGAATGGGGGGTGTACTTGTTCTGCCAGGAGGTGAGCCAGGAATGAAATTGTTTTGAGGTTCCTTCTCTCATTTTTTAATTGTTCGTAATCTATCCCCAGAAGGAATAGTGAGTAAATATTTTAGACCATTACCTGGCTTGCAGGATTTTTCCATGGTAAATGAAGAGGACAATGTTCATATTTTAAAGTTTTGAAATTATATTTTCTAACAAAAAAAATAAGAAACAGCCTAAGATATAAAAAACAGATATTAATGTGAGGTACTGAAATTAATAGCATTCTGGGGCACCAGGTGGCTCCGTCAGTTAAGCATCTGACTTGTTTTTTTTTTTTAAGATTTTATTTATTTATTTGACAGAGAAAGACGCAGCAAGAGAGGGACACAAGCAGGGGGAGCGGGAGAGGGAGAAGCAGGCTTCCCGCTGAGCAGGGAGCCTGATGCGGGGCTCGATCCCAGGAGGCTGGGATCATGACCTGAGCCAAAGGCAGATGCTTAATGACTGAGCCACCCAGGCACCCCTCATCTGACTCTTGATTTCAGCTAAGGTCATAATCTCAGGGTTGTGGGATCGTACCCCTCATTGGGCTCTGTGCTCAGGGGGTAGTCTGCTTGAGATTCTCTCTCCCTCCGCCCCTCCCCCTGTTCACACACACATGCTAAGATAAATAAATCTTAAATTAATAGTGTTCTTCCTCAAAATTGACAAATGAGTAACAGAATATTGAAGGATAGATGAAAAATGGTTCATAAGCAAAAGGGCAACTTCATCCTCCCAACTGGTGTGTTTCTTTAATCAAGTTCAAATCTACAAAAGTAAGCAAAAGGGGGGGGGGGGAAGATGTAAAGGAGAAAGAGAAAAGACCTACTAGTTATACTGTATTGTTAATGAGAAACAAAGAAGTAGTGAAGAAAGTCTTTTTAGGAGAAATCAAAACCACAGGCCACGCAAGTACAGAGCACCAGTGATGATTAGACACATTTTCTTAACAACTCAAGAGGTCTTTAGTCAAAGCCAAAAAAAAAAAAAAAAATAGGCAAGGATCAATGATACAAAACAGGACAGAAAAAAATTTACCATTATCATCATGAATTGTCTTTACCTTGAGAATACCTGAGCCGCTGGAGAACCAAACCAATTGGAAGAGTGTGATCAAGGTTTTACAGCGTTCATCCCATTCCAGACATCTACTTGTCGGAGTAAGAGAGCATCAAGGGTCAATACATTGTGAAGATGATAGGAATGACTGGGTCCAACCAGTACACAGAAATAGCTTCCCCATCACTTTGCCTATTAGAACTTCTCTAAACTGAGGAGAGCTCCAGTGAGCACCTGACAATGGATGGGCTCAGATGCTAGGACACTACACAGGAGCAGGCACGGGTAAGGCTCACCAGCAGCCAGGAGGAGCACTGAGCTCGGAAAGAGGCCTTCATGTAAGACACAGGAGCTGTTCTGCTCCCTAGAGTGGAAATGGGAGCACTGATGCTTGAAGCCACTAACCCCTGTAATGGCACCCATCCAAGTGCCAAAGTTATGAGTCCATCTGTCACTGTGACTTTTAGTAGTTTGTGAATTAGCAACTCATGAATCAGTCATTAAGAAAGCCAATTGAAAAAAAAAAAAAAAAATTCTGACCTTGGCAGGTGAAGAAAAAGGCAGTTAGATATAAGCTAGGATTGAAGCATCATTCAAAAAGAGGATCCACCATGTAGCATTTAGCTGAAATCAGGAAAGAATAATCTACTGAAGACAACAGAAAATTAGGTCTTTATGGTTTTGCTAGGGATCGTTAACTACAGTGAAAGCAGAACTTGGGATCTGATAAAGCCCTACTGTTTTTGTGGCTTTGCTGTGTTTCGGAACAACCTCCAAAGGTCTTGCTTTCACATGCTACTGAGAAGCCTGGAGACATGAGGAGAACAGCGCACCCTAGACAGTTGATGTAATTTCTTGTAGGCTCCCAGAAGACCAGAGCCAAGTGATGGCTTTCAACCTTCAACCATGTCTACCAGGAATACACTTCTCACAAATGACTATTAAATAGCTTACTTACCTTCACAGTAAGCAGAATCTCCCTGGACAGAAATGTAACCATTCTTGCACTCACAGGTAGCTTTTGTATTCCAATTTTTACACTCTGAGTTTTCACCACATTTAGGGCCTTCTGCACAGAAGTTATGACCTAGAAGAAGTGAATAAAATTTCACATAAGAGAAAAAAGGCTTGCAAATCATAAAGCATGAATTATCTTCAGTCTATCAGCACCATGCATGAACACATAACTTGGCAATGTGCAAGGGTGGGCTAGGAAGGGAATGGGAGAGGAGGAATGGGAAACTCTGGACTGTCGAGTGCTTGAGATGTTTTTCCTTAATGCTCAAAGCAGGTTCCATCCTGAAGGCTTTGATCCATGCTGACCCTGAATCCCCTTCCCACCACTTTCTGACATAACCAGTCTTTTTATAATTGCCTTACCACAAAATCTATGATTCATAGAAAATGTGTAAAATGAATCTATGTGAATATATAAAACTAATACGACCAGAATATCATCAGTACTCCTTAATGATACTTCCTCAAAGAGTCCCCCCTCCCAGCCATCAAAAATAACTATCCTGAATTTTGTGTTAATCACTCCCTTGCATGTTTTCACAGTTTTGCCAGATATAGGTACTTATTTCTAAAGAGATCATTCAATTTTTGCCTGTTTTGAACTTCCCATGAAAGAAATCCTATTTTACATATTCTCTATGGTGTTGTTTTTCTCTTCATCCCTGATAATGTCTGTAGCTATAGTTCACTCATCAATGCCGTATAATATTCTGTAGCATGAATATTCCACCATCTGTCCGTTATGCTACAGATGGGCACTGAGGCGACCTGCAGGTTTGAATCACAATGCTGCAAGAAACATCCTTGAATAGGTTTACCAGGGCATCCTTTTTAAACCACGTTTTTAACATTTATTGTCCCAACTTTCTTTCTGAATCTCAGACATTCCTCCCAGAATAACTACTTTTCTCCCTAAAACACCCCTTTGACACTCCTTTAGTTCTCCTCCACTTCTAGACAAGGAAGGAGAAGCTCAAACTCACTGACATCTAGCTAGTAAGTAGAGATGACAGGGTTCTAAATTAGGTCTGGTGAACTCCAAGGCCCAAGTCCTTTTCACCATATCATACATCCTCTCAGATAGCAAAACTTAGGGGTTAAAAAGTGAAGGGGTTAGCTGTTCCTCAGGACCTTAGAGAGTGAACCCATAGTGATAGGTGAGCACAGTATCAGATTCAGCCTCACTACTTGTGACCTGTTAACTTCCCCCAATCAAAATCAGAGCAAAAACTTAACTTGCTGGAAATCTGCAAACTCTGTCACCCAAAAACACTTCCAGGAGGGTTTTAAAGGCTTGTAATAACCATTACAAAGAAAAAGACTTGATTTTGCTACCGAAGAGACAATTTTTAGACATCACAACTCTCATTGCCAGAGAAAGTGCCTGGACTTCCCTCCCCATGACAGAATTGATCAGTCATTAAGTTGTCACGTTTTCTTTCATTGTGAAGCCTGGCTCAAGGTCATATGGGCATCCATTATGACATGTATTCTTTGTTTCTTCTTTTTCTTTCCAGGAGACTGCAACTGCCCTTTTCCCTCCACATGCATTTGACAGGCAGGAAAAAAGCCACTCAAACAATGTTGATGTCCCAATGCATCTCTATCAAGCATATGCCATGTCAATTCACAATGCAGGGAGTTGGGTAAATTGTATTTCAAGGACAGTGAAGAGCCCATGGGACAAACCAACCTTAATGTCAAATCTACTTTGGTTGAGGGGCACCTGGGTGGCTCAGTTGGTTAAGCGGCTGCCTTCAGCTCAGGTCATGATCCCAGGGTCCTGGGATCGAGCCCCGCGTCGGGGTCCCTGCTCAGCGGAGAGCCTGCTTCTCCCTCTCCCTGCCTCTTTGCCTACTTGTGCGCTCTCTCTTTCTCTCTGTCAAATAAATAAATAAAATCTTAAAAAAAAAAAAAATCTACTTTGGTTGAGCCTGACCACTGTGCCAAAAGCATGTGTTTCATTAATTAATCCAGGCCTTCTTTCAAGCAGTATTTATTCACTGCCCACTTGCCTTTCTGCAGGAGTGAATAATCAATATTTATGGGGCATCTAACTTCTGTGGACTAAGGCACCATGCAAGCCTCTGGGAGGAAAATAAAGATGTGTGAGACATGTTCTCTGCCCACAAGGAAAATTACAAGCTAAGGGGAGACACGCCAAATACAGGGGTAGTGTAAATACAAGGCAATCTATGTTAAGCGAGAGGTGAAGAGTATAAATAATCAGTGTTTCAGGGAAAGAGAAAGCACTTCTAGGTGATGTAACACTTGACTTCGGGTTCATCACAGGTAGAAACATGAGAAGGGGTGAGGCACAAATCCTACTGAAAGGAATGGGACTCCAACCCGTGAAGAAGAAGGGTGCATTGGAGAATGCCAAATAATCTGGCACAGATGTAATAACATTTACTGAATACATACTATATGCCAGACACTCAGCCAAGTGTTTTACATGCATTGTCCCATTTAATTCTATTAATTAAATTAATATCTGTATTTTAAAGATGCAGCAGTTGGAGTTTGGAGAAGGTGGTTGTGGTAGGTACACAGAGCCAGAACCCAGGTCTGAGGCCAAGGTTACTCCTCACTAGGTTATTTCACTGCCCTCCCCAAAGCAACAAATTCCTAACTAAGCATTCTACATCCAAAGGATAAAGAAGATCTCCTTTTTTGCATGTGTAGATTCAAACAGACCACAATTTGGTTTCTTTTCATTCTCAAGATATCCATATCTATTTTCCGTGAGGTAATTCCAAGTATTTTTAACAAAAAATCCTAACTTCAATCACTCCAACTTCATTAAGTCAGGGTCTATATCTGATTCATTTCTCTCAACCAAAGCTTTCCACACGAGGGTAACTGGATGGATGGCTTAGAGATGGACGGACTCACAGCCAGCCAGAAATAGCGGAGGGTCAATTAACGAGTGAATGAACAGATGAATGAATCTACAGTGGCATTTAATGCCTCTACCCTCCTTAACCAACCGGAAGGCAAATGTGACTGGTGTGCTAGTCACCACTTTTAAGCATTTTTATTGAAGTGTAATTTACATACCATAAAACTCACCTCTTGTAAAGATACACTTTGATGATTTTTAATAAATTTACATAGTTGTGCAGCCACGACCACAATCCAGCTTTAGGATACTTTCATCACCCCAGCTGGACATGCTCAGTCCTTAAACCCCACCTCAGCATTGGAGTTGGCTGCCAAGTCATAAATCCTCGATTCTCCACATTTCAGAATCCTGAAGGATTTGTCTTTCTTATCTGATATGTCTCAGTAGCAAGACATTTAGGATACAGATCCCTCCCTTCCTGGATATTTGTCTTCAGTTGCCACCACAATCTCTTTAACAAGTCCTCTGGCTAGCCCCTGGGGTAACTTTTTCTTCAGCTGGTTATCAACATAATCTGACGCAAGAGACTACTGAAAGTCACCCTCATTCTTAAATCAATTTATTTTTTCAAAATTAGAAACTGTGACCAGATTGTGGAATACACAAACACAGCCCAATATTCTTCTACTTGACTTTTTTTTTACTTGACTATTTTTAATAAGTGACTCGAGCCTTCAGAGTTATTCTCCTATAATAGAGGAACATAGCAAGTTCTTTTAACTAGCACTGGCCCAAACACAGAAAACATCTTAATTATAAAAACTGCTATTTACTGACTTCTTCCAACACGCCAGGCATAGTGCTAAGCCTATTAAAACACCTTACCTCACAAAACCCTCAACACTCCAAAAAATTACTATTATCCTCACTTTACACATTAGGAAAATGTGGTTGAGACTTGAACTTTTTTTATCCATAGTCAGGAAGTGGCAGAATCATGATTTGACTCTGAAGGTCTTGTGAAGAACCCTAAGAAAATAATTCTTCTGCAATTTAAATACTTGGCAGCTTAGACAACTAATGATTACATTCAGTGGATTATAATCCATCTATGTCCTATAAAACATTTCTAAATAGGCCCACTTAGGACCCAACTACAGGTTCTGCCAATCTGTTCTTTGCAGAAATTGAGTGTAGGGCAATGTTAGCACCCCATCATTTCTGGCCCCTGGTTGAGAACATCTACCCTTCCCTAGAAACAATAATACAGGCTCAGAGTTCCCTCTAGAGCATAGAAAATAGCACTGACTATACGGCATATCCCACGTCACAGGTTCTATCATTAGAGCCAACAGCCACTTGACAATCCATCTGGATGTCCTCACAGGCACTCACAGGTCACCGAGCCAGAACTAAACTCTTGATCTTCCCAAATCCATGCTCTATGGGCTCTTCACATTCAACTGTAGCACCTTTATCCACCTAAACTAGGAAACTAGGAGTCATCTTTGCCCTGACCCCTCAAATATACTGGCCCTCCCCAGGTCCACTGGCAAGAGTCTAAGTCACTTCAAACACTTGAATACCTATCATGGCAAAGTAAATGTGATCTGGAACAAAGGAATTTATAAATATGCAGAGAACTACACCATGTTTCTTTAGAGGCAAATATATAACCAATTTCTCTAACACAATTTAACCTTTATCACCAAACAGAGTTATGATACTATTAAAATATATGGAACTGTTACATGTCATTCTTCACATGCTTCATTATCATGGAATATAAACTGAAAATACTGTGTCAATTTTGATAGAAATCTTTTAAATACATCTACCTACACCAACGGAAAAATATTTTTTTCTAAGTTTTATACTTTTTGAGAGTTCTACCTTTTATTTTTAAACCACAAATTACCAGCCCAAGCTTAAGTTGCTAATAACCAACTCACCTCAATTTCCTTAACCAACAAAACCATCCTGGAAATGGAACTCCTGAAGAGGTTTCCAATGAATCCACGTTTAGTGCACATAAAAACTTGGGGAAAATTTTTGAAACACAATGAAAATGAGACCATGAAACTTCTCAGCAGTGGTGGGGTTAAGGAGTAGAGAGAAGAAATAGAAGTTGCCTGCTCAAGTCAAGTTATGATTTTCTACAAGTGCACATAACTGGGCAGAGACTCCATGTTCTCAAATTGGATTGCGTATATTAATTTTATGTTGTAAGTATCTCCTGAACATATCATTTCCTCCTCCACTTCACAGTAATAAGAAAAACCCATCCTACTCCAACCTATTATCATCTCTCAAATGGACATGGCCTCATTTGCCTTCCTGTTCCCCTTCTCGCCCAGTCTCTAACCTATTTTGCACACAAAGAGATCCTTTTTAAACACAGATTGGATCATGTCACTCTCCCCCTTAAAAAATCTTCCAAGGGCTTCCATTTTACTTAAGAAAAATACTAAATCTTTAACTTTAACAAAATCTTTAACAAAGAAGACTCCTTCTCTCCCTCCATCATTCCTCTCCAACTGTTAGCAGCCTTTTAAGTTCTTCTAGTCTCCCAACCCCTTTCCTGATTCAGTTTTTACAAGCTTGTTTCACCAACTCACAACATTATTACACGTCACTGCCAGAGTAATTTCTTCTCAGGCTTCAAGTCCCAGCTTAAACATAAGCTCTTCAGAGAAGGCTTCCCTGTCTCACAAGTCTGAAGAAAGCCCCATTATTTTCTTCCATACCACCCTATTATTCTTGCTTATAGCAGTGATCACAATTACTGTGTATTTATTTCTGTGTTTATGTAATGTTTATCCCATTAGAAGCTCACTTCTTCAAGGGAAAGGACTGTGAAGTTTGGTCGCCTCATGCCTAAGGCAATAGACAACACATTATAGGCAGTCAATAAATATTTGTTTAGTTAATGACTAAATCTTCTCAGTCCTCCAAAGCAAGAATTAAGTGTTTTAAAGATAAATACGCCAAGGCTCAAAGATGTTAACTACCTCCTCTAGTTACACAGCTGGTCAGTGATGGGTAAAACAGGGCTAAAAACCCAAATATGATTCTAATACCCCGTCTCTCCACCCCACCCCCCATGACTGTCCAGCCATGATTTTAATCATCCAGGGACATTCCAGGAATGCTAAACCTGGCCTAAAAAGGCCAGGACTCCACCAGCCATTAGCATTCTCCAATCTGTGACATGTCCTGATCTTTCCAAAAGAACACACCTTGCTTCTTTCTCCAGGACACATTCCATGGTAGCTTGCTGCCTGGATACTCCAAGCCAGAAGAAAAATAACTTAATCACATGACAGATCGTCATCCCTGAATAAGACACTAAGGTGAGTGAAACCCACTTGGAGCTCACGTTCAAATGGTGAACATGAGCAGATCCTCAGAGAAGACACATTATCTACAGAAACGAGATTCCAGGTCTTATGTGAATACCTCCTTAATTTTAGTTTCTAGCATGGGTACCATCCATTATATGACAAGTACTTATTAAGTACCTACTGGGTGCCCAGGCACTGTTCGAGGCAATAAGCAAACAACAACAACAACGAAAATGCCGTGAACAGCATACCCACACTCTTAGTCATCAGACAAGCTCGCAGAAATGACTGATGCGGAGTATCGGGTTACAAGGAGACATTGTGATGGAGAGGAACAAGGTGCTTCAAGAATGTATCCTAGACAAGGGTCCTAATACAAGATCTGAAGCAATGTGAAGGCTGAGTGAGGCTGACTGGACAAAGGGTAGGGGTTCCAAACACATGAAGCAGCATGTGCCCATATCATGTTCAAGGAAATTAATGAAGCAACAGAAATGCTGAGGTCACATTTTTTGGTGAACAGTCTAAAATTTGGACTCCCCTAGTGGTCCTGTATCTACAGTTCTGCTGTCAGTGGAAGACAGTAACACTAACAACTTGCTGTCTTTAAAGCTACTGCCATTCTCTAGATCCCACTCTACTCCCTTTATAATGATAGTAAAACTATCCATCCATTCTGCTTCCTCTCTGGCTTCTATAGCCACTAATGGACAAGCATCTTTATGATTCCCTACTGTGACTCTTACAACAAGGAATGAGTAGGCCACTAGCCTTGGGCAATTTTTGATTTCTCTAAGCAGCTGAAGTTTGATTCCACAGAGAGAACCCTTTGTTGCTGCTAATCTCCTATCCCTGTGTCCTCCTGCAGGTCAGGCTAGTTGCCTCTGAAATGATGTACCTGGACAATGAAAAAATGCACTCCTAACTCAAATCCAGAAAAGCTCACTTGTGCTTGCCCACTCTTGGAAGTTCCATAGGAACTAAGGTATACTAAGTACAGTATATTCCATGTGCCTCATTGGTATGGAGAGAACTCCACCCATGGACTGCCTGGAGGGATATGGCCCAAAGATCTTTTACGAAAACTGAACACCCATAAGTACTCCACAAGCAACACACATACCACAGAAGCCTGGGCCCTTCAGGGTGAGGACATTCCTCTACCTCCTTGTTGACAGGGTTAGGCCAATAAGATGAACCCAGTAGAGACTGAGCTCTGGACTCTCCCAGGTTCTATCTTAGAAAGCAATCCATTTCTTCTACAATAGTCTACACTTAAGGGTCTCCCTGTCCAAGGCAGCCTGACCTTAGTTTCAGATTTTCTCTCTGAGACAACGTGCCTCCCCCTTCCAGAGGCTTGGTGGGCCCTGATACACTGCAGTATTTTCATGGCCAATGACGTCACGGATGTCCAGAGACTCTACTCATCTTCAAATGCCCTCCGCTCCCAGTCTTAACAGTTGAGCATAGAGCCCCATCTTTCTAGTCCACATCAGCCCATGGCTGCCAGGAGGTTGATCAGATTCCATCTCTCAGTATGCACAGGACCTGCACATCTGCTAACTACCAGTTCCTCTATTTAGATACTAGACAATATACTCATTAAGTGCCTCTTTCCCAGGCCTCTTTTAATCTCAAATACCCTGTAAATCCTAAAACCATTTCAATTACAAATTCTGATGGAGACTAGAATGATGAGGAAGACTAAGGCAAAAAAAATCATGATGCCAAGAGTCTTGGGAGGATTTAATTTAAGGGCATAAAATCTTAAATAGAACAAATAATCTCAACTCATTTCAGTCCAGCCCAGATGACAAGGCAAGTGAGCATGAATTAAAATTACAGATAAACACACTGGGAACAGATGTTGGCAAGAACTTTTTTCCTAACACCGAAAGTCTTAAACATGCAGCGAAAACCCTCCAAAGTCATTGGCGACATTGAAGCTATAATTAGAGCCAATTATGAGGGGAATAAAACCCTGAGGAGTGTGTCAAGAATTCTGGAATGGGCCAAATGATTGGCGTGTTTTCCTGGAGCAATTTGGAGGATGCGCGGTCAAGATTGTTGGTCTTTTGCCCCCCTTTAATGGAGCCCACTGACGATTCATGAGCCGTCTTGTTCTTCTGGGGCTACATTCACACTTCTATTACTTCTTCCCAAGCAGGAGCATAGAGGTCACTCTGGTGCCCACTCCCCCTTTTCCACCTCATGGCCACACACTTTTAAGTGGTCAGGCTCGCGCTACAGCCATTGCCTTAACATAATGATGAAGGTAAGTGAATTGCATGCCGTTGGCACAAACAGTCCTGAGGCAGCAGAGAGAAACTGCAGCGGTGATTGGGACTGTTCTGGCTGTTACTGGTGGTGATGGGTACCTTGGGTCCCAGCAACTGCAGGATAGCCTCCTCCTGCCAATGTCCATCACTTTGGTTCTTTTGGCTTGTGTCTTCCCTAACTGTCCTGTAGTCCCTTCCAATTGCCCTGTGGATGTAATCACGGGCTCCGCTGATTACCTTCATTTTTCTTTAAAGGGCAGAGGAATTAGTGACAGCATTTGGCATGACCCAAGATTCTAAGAGGCAAGGTGCCCAAGCCCCTAGTCTGGATATCAGTTCTGTTGATATAGCGAACGCCATAAATCTATCAGAGTCTGTTATTCTCAACTCTATGGTCTCAGGTTTAATTCCCACAAAGAGAAAAACTCAGCAAAAATCTTAATCTCTCTCCTTGATCAGTCATGGGGGGGAGGGGCAGGCAGTGGCAAACTGTATAACCATTTAAGAAAATGGGCATGACTCAATAAAAAGTAGTTTCAGAATCAAGGCAACGAGTTATATCTTGACAAGTTTTAACTCAGCAAAATGGGTTCAACATTATTTCATATATGAAATACACAGAGCCAACAACATAGCTAGTACTAAAAATTATTTCCTTCAACGTCACAGACATGACAGTGACAGCATTATTTCATGTGGTCAGAATGTATCTCCATCTACCTCATCTCCTACATTTAAAGAATTCATAAAATATAATCATTAAAACTTTTTTTTTTTTTTTAAAGAGCACTTTATGCATATTATGTAGCCAGCCAATTGGGGCAGAAAGCAAAAAGCACTTTCTGTGCTTTCTTAAATTCCCATCTAACCCTCCTCAGGGGGGCTCAATGGAGTCCCATTGAAAATAAACCCCAGAAAACTTCCATTCCCTAAGCAGCCCGAAGAAGGTTGTGATTCAGACTTCTAAGGAATGATACGCTCTCATGGGGTGATTTCCCTCAGACTAATGACCTGACATTCACAGAAAGAGAGAGATGATAAATATGCTAATTAGAGGCCCTTCATGCAGGTATTGAGAAAGGCTATAGCCACTTCAGTTTCTGTAATCAATAACAGCAGGGCGGCAGAAGACACACAGCTGAAATCATACCACTGCGCTCATCTGCTCATCCCTGAAAGACGCATCTCAGGTCATCAGGAGCCTGCCTCTCTGCTCACTTACTGCCTGCCAGTCAGTACACAGTCTCAATCCACAAAGCAAATGGTTCAACCTCCCCATATGCAGGCTAAAAATCACTTTACATAGAAATTGAGTGTCGCCTTTTCATTACTTTCTGTTTTAGAGAGGGGCAAGGAGGAGTGTGGGAGGGGAGAGGGGGGAGAACTGAATAACAGGCCTTCGAAAAGGCCCAGTGGGCTTTCTGAGTCTTGTCAGAACAGAAATGAACCAACCCCTACTCTTCTTGTAAGACACAGAAAACATGAACACAGAGGAAAAGGTAAAAGACAACTAGAAGTCCAAGGGGAAAAATATTTCCCATATTATTATGAAAGACTATTATGCTACTTCTGAAGATCCTCTTGGGAAATAGTTGGAATTAAGAGATCTGGAATAAAACTCATGGGGAGCATAGTTTGAGACAATACACCTTGGAGCTCACCTGAGTTGCCTTTTTGACAATCGTCATATAAGTTTTACGTTTTCAGAATAAAGAGACTAACCGACCCGTACAGAAAAAAAAAAAAAAAAAAAAATGCCCCTTTCCTTTTCTGATGGTCTGCTATGCAGAGCAAGCCTCAGCATGTGGACAAGGGGGCTGGATGTTCTGGGCTCTGCTCTGCTTTGGGTCAACAGAAGAGATTAACAACAGGAAATGGTGCTGAAAGGGGCCTTTGTCTACAATAATGCTTTCTCCATTCCAGTGCCTGAACTCTGAGTTGGAAGTAAATCAGAGAACCCTAAGAGAATCCATATACCCGAGTGGTTTAATTCAACCCATTCCCCAGGAGAAGGCCCTCCTCACCATATCTTTTCTGAAGATATCGTCTTGTTCCTATGAAAATGCATAGTTGTGAAAGAGAATAAATAACCCTCTCGGACACAGACACCTCCAAAAGAAATATCAACAACCCCCTCCCAACAAAGCTGGTAGTTTCCTTCCAAAAGAGGAAGCAAGAGAAAGAAAATCCTCAATTTCACAAATTGGTCCTAGCCATAATCTAATCTAGGAGGTTTTACTCCTGGCCTCCCGCTTTTCCCTCAAAGCTGTGTCAAGGTGTGGTAAAAACTACCGGATTGCAGCAATGGGGCCCTGAATGACTCTGTTTTTCAATGAGAGATCCCATCTCTTAGTGTCTTCAGTGGTAAAGAAGCGCACGCATTCTGGAGAAGTATTAGCAGAAGCAGTGACACCAGGTCTATTGTAAATTGGGTCAGAGCAATGAAATTCCTCTTGAGTTTCTGTGGGATAATCAATGATTCTGCTCTAATGAAACCATAAATCAGGAAGGATTTACATAAACTGAGTCTCACTTGGCACCTCCACAAATAGCAAGTGATGGATTTTGCATTAAATTATAAGACCTATCTTACAACCCTATCAGGTTACTAATAAATGTATCCCTCTGAAAATTCCAGCCAATCTTTAAGTGTTTCTACAGCATCTCAACTGCTACTATGCTTGTAGCTAAAAGACAGATGAATCAGGGAAGATATTCTGATGGCATGGTTAGCCATTCTTGGTTATCAACATACTAAGTTGTCCTAGGAATTTTCACCCAAATGTAGCTTTCTCATGACCAAGCAGAGAAACCTCCACATAAGCTGAACACTCCATGAAAAAACATAGAACATTTCTATGTATCCGAAGATGCTAGAGGAGGGGGTCAGCAAATTATGGGCTGCTACCTGTTCTTGTAAATGAAATTGTATTCTAACAATCACACTCATTCATTTACCTATTGTCTCGGTTACTTTTGCGAAACAGCTGAGTTGAGTTGTTGCAACAGAAACCTTCTGGCCCACAAAGCCAAAAATATTTACTCTGTGGTCCTTTACAGAAAATATCTACCAACCCTTGTGCTAGAGAAAAGATAGAATAAAGTGAAATATGGAGTAACCTAAGCTAAACCACTCTGCTCTAGAAGCTTTAAGGGGGAGCCAGAAAGGATCCAACTCCGTAAGTATTTGAGAATGTGAAGAAGGATGTGTGGTGGGTATAGCTTTTACATCATAAAGAGGAGTTTGACTGGATTTGTTCTGTAAGATTTTGAATCAATTTTAGGTTCTCCCAATCCACGTAATTCTACCAGGGTGAGTCCTTTCAGAGAGGAAAGGTTATCTGATGCAGGGTTTAAAGACGACAAAATTTGGGAAAGAAGACAAGTCCAGGAAAAGAAAGCAAAACAATTTCTGCCAGAGAACGTATTAGCAGTTAGGTGTTACTTAGCTAAAGCGTTTTTCCCCCCCCTTGCATGAAGTAAAAAAGTTGCATGTAATTCTCTGAATAAAGATTCACTATAGGTCTCTGCCTGTCAGATACAGGAATTGGTTTACAGAAAGGGCTAAACAGTATGCCTACCGATGCCACTCATGAGAAAAATCTAATAATGATGATGGTTATAATTATTATTATTGCAGGTACTATCATTCTTCTTATAGGAACTGTCACTTACTGAACATTTATCACATGCTAGGCATGATACTAGGTACTTAGGCATTATCCCATTTAACCCTCCCAGCGGGCCTGAGAAGTAGACTATCATCACCCTCAGTTTACAATTGACACGACTACGGCTGAGAAAGGTAACTAGGACACACAAGTTTCGAGGTAGCAGAGTTTTGAGCCCGTTAATACACATTATTCATTAAACCCTCATGCACCCCACCCTCATCCCAACTACAGCCCCACCACCAAGCCCCCCTTACCTCTACAGACACTGCAGCACTGATTCTCTGGGAGAATGTGGTCCTTTTCTGAGCAGTTCAAAGGAGGGCACGCCTCTGTAATCTTTACTAAAACTCCACCCTGGAAGCCAAATCATCGGGAAACAAAAAAATGTTCGTATTTTTTAGTTGATGGTACAAATATATAACATTCATTGTTAACAGCCTGCAGTGATAATAAGCTTCAATAATTAACAGTACTCCCAGGAATTCCACAATAATAACAAAGTCGCAAATGAAACTGATGAGACTCCTGGCAGAGAAAGCATCCTTTTCTGTGTCTCAACAGCCTCAACTTCAACCAATAATTTTTGAGAAACTTCTATGCAGCAGAAGGTCACTAATAGTGGTATACTGCAAAGGTAACAATGGGCTGTTGGATGGGGAGCCCTAATTTGTAGGGCTTATGGATTTCTGTGGTATGAATACCCTGATGATGACCGATTTTGAAATACCGACATGGTGTCATTGACCAGAGTCGGGAAGTTATACAATGAGCACTCATGAGCTTTTGTGAGCCAGCTTTAGCACTCCTGGATCACACTCACCGTGAACCCGAAGCTACATAACACATCTTCCTTGTGCTTGGGGAGTTCCTAGTGGGAGGGCAGGAAGAAAAAACAATCTCAACTAAAAACCCTAAAACAGTATGGTAAGTGCTAAAAAATGTTCTACAGTTAAGATATGATAATGTGTCGTAAGAGAATCATGCTGTCCAGGTAGGGAGAAATGATAAAGATGATGCCACATTTGAATAATGGAATAAGGAAGAAGAGACTTTCCTGGCAGACAAAACGGGCAAGAGCCAAGGTATCCAAGTATGAATGATCTGAATGAGGGTTAGATGAGCACTAGATGTTTCCCTGTATGTAAATAAAATCGCTTACAATAAAATTTTAAATATTCACCTGGTGACTCTTTATGACCTCATCCACCAAAGGTCTTCTTTGGTGACATCACTAGCATCTGTATTTAGTGTTACTCTGAATTCTAAAAATTAGTCCATTAATTACTATAAAAAAAGAGTTTGAGAGTATTTTATCTAAAATATAAAGTTTTTCTCTCCTCTTCCTAAAAAGCTGTTTACGTCAACTAAGACTCAAGCTTGAGAAAAGGAGTCTCATTTAAGGCAAAAAGGTACTTCTCAACATAGATGGGGGAATAGGATGGAGCTGGACAGCCAGGAGGGACGGGGGGAGATAGAGTTTCCATTTCCGAGACACTGTCTTTCCTGTGGTCCAGGGACAGGAACTCCCACTTCATCAGGTACATCCATTCCTAATTATGATCATCAACAATTATGAACATACCAATTTGATTTCTAACTACTCATCATTTGGATAATTTGCACCATGGCTTCCTCTCATTGCTCATAATTTTCAGCCTGACAGTCCTGCCTCTGACATTCCTTGTAGTGTCTTTTCGTCCTCCTTTCTCTTGGTTTCTTGATCTGCTCCAAGTTATCCAGACCTCTTGCTTTTCTCCTACCTAAAAACTGGCCCTAAGATCAGAGAACACAGCCTGCTCTACATGCTCAGTCTCCTTCACAGCTACGTCCCCTTCTCACTCCTCAATCCAGGCCACATTGGGGGGCACCCAGCCTCAAGAGTTGGCACTGGTCTTAAGCCACTGTGCCTACCAGTCGTACCTCAGTTCCTGCAACAGGGACTCAAACCAATCATTACAAACCAACAGACATTAATAACCTCACCATCTGTAACACAGGCTTTAATGCACAGGAAAACAAAACACTCACCATTAATGCCCCTACTTCTATCTGTCAGCATCAATGTATTTATTATCTACTGCCTCCTTGCAGAAATAAGAGTGATGGACATGGTTGGATCCCTTTTAGGAGTTCTGTGTGCCCATCCCCCAGGTTCTGAATGCTTTGCTGCTAACGGCTCATCCTTGCCACCCTCAGATGGCACTCCTTGGACACTGGAGCCACTCTGCCATGCAGAGAGCAGAGAGAGTTACCCCCAAGTTCTATATCCCCACTACCAGAGCCCAAAGCCAGGGACTGACAGGCACGGGAGGCTCTTTACCTCAAGGGGAGCCCATGGCTGGGGGTATAATTTACACTCCACCACCCCTCCAGCAACCAGGGTAGGTGAGGCCTTTCACCCAAAATCCCACTCTTGCTCGGTTCCTTGCCTTTCCCCATCCTGCATCCTCCACACCCTTACTTGTTGCTCCCAAGAGCACTACTTTAATCGATCATTCATACTGAAATCCTTCGTGCAGGGTCTGCTTTTAGGGGAACCCAAACCAAGACAGTAAGATACATTTCATTCTAGCTGTCAAAAATAACACTGTCAAGATTCTCTCTAGATGGTGAGATTCTGGAGCGATTTCCTTTTTCTTCCTTGTACTTTTTCCTCTATATTCAAAATTTTGGCATTTGGAGTATTTGTTTTTGTTAAAAGATATTTAAAATGCTATGAAGACTTTTTTAAAAAATCATCACTCACAAAAGTTTTTTATGAAAAGGGCTTGCCTTGACTGCTGATTAAATCAGACAATTCTAATCAACCTTTAACATATTTAATGAGCAAAATCCTAATTCCAAGTGTTTCAATACAGACAAACCCCTTTGCATGATTCTGAAAATAATATGAACTGTGATTACAGTAGCCTAAGTGCCTCTACATCCATTTAGTCCAGCCACATAATTAGGCACAAAACCTTTAACTTTATTTTCTATTTTCAGAACTATTTCTGGTAAGAAGTACCTGATAATTAACATTTTTAAATTCTCCTGATTATAGTATGTTATTTTATGACCCCTAGAACTCTGTGTTGGTGGAAAAATACAATTCTTCCGTTCTTTCTCATTTAGAGCGACAGTCTCTGTGTCATTGGTCAAATATGAACACTTTCAAGTTCTTTACTTAATCACTGTGCTTCAACCTGAATTTCTAATAACATAAAAACTCACATCAAGTCAAAACATTATTGCTAAAGAAATGTTGGAACACAATTGAGCAAAACTACTAGAAGGGTTTATTCATCTTAGTTTAAAAAAAAAAAAAACAGTATGTTAATTTCTAAAAACACTTGGTGAAAATATTTGAAACAAGAGTTTATTTCTTGTTCTTCACACGCTTTATCTCATTTAATCCACCCAACATCCTAGGTGGTAATGTGCCTGCCCCAGGTTGGAGACCACCCTACCAGCTCTCCCCATGCCCAGGTCTGGTAGCCTGCCTTGTTGACTGAGAGATCACAGAGCCCTCGCTGCCACGCCATCCCTGCCTCTGCATACGCACAGCATCCACTGATGCAGAAAGACCACTACACCCCCATCCCCACCAGAGTGTCTGGAGCAATAGAATCTCTGCCATTCCCAGTGGCAGCCAAGAAGGAGGGGATGGGAAATTTGATAGGAAAGTCAGAGGTAAATTCTGGCCAGAGACAGGAAACGGGTAAGAGCCTTTCCTCCACCCAAACCACCCGCCAAGGCCCCAATAAAGAACTGGATTCAAGCTCCTCCAGATCTTCTCCAGGTCTCTAAATGCCTCATTCTCCCTCACCTTTAAAATAGATTCCTTTCTTTTCCTCAGGGATGTGATGAAAAGCAAATGAAATGGTGTAGTTACAAGCACTTACAAAGATGGGCTATTCTGAGGCCCAGTGGTTCCGGTCAGCCTCTCTGGAGATGCCCCACAAAACCAGCAGTGCTTCCTCGTAGGACTGTGGCTGCCCTGTGACGCACCACCTGGTACGCGTGCCCCTCCTTCCCTTTCTTCCCTCTCACTCTTCCACGCCGAGGATGGCACCTCACCCAAGTAACTGCACGGCCAGCTCCCCCACTTTGTTCAAATGGTACCTCTGCACAAAGGCCTTCCCAGAACACCCACACCCACCCAAAAGCTCTCCCTCTCTCCAGCATGCTTTGTATTTTTTATAGGATTTGGCAATATATTGTATATTGTTTACTTTATTATCTGTCTCCCCTACTAGACTGCAAGTTCTATAAAAACAGGGCCTTTGTTGTGTTCACCGTTACATACCCAGAATCTAGTACCATGCTAGTATGTAGCAGTTGATCAAGGTATGTTAGCTGAATGATTACTAAAGATCTCTGCTTCTACATGTCTTACTCCAAGAAAAAGATGGGTGGGGGCAGGCAGGAGACGGGAGTAGAGAGAGCACCATCCAGAGCTGGCATCATAAACTGATTTCCCCAAAAATCAACTCAGAACCATTTCCCAGGGCCCCCTGCCAAGCTCCCTGACTCCTAGTAACTGCTGGCTCCCTTCACCTTCTCACATCCTTCAATAGCTTTCCCCAAGGCTACCTGATCCACAGCTTAGCACAAGGTAGCAGAGCAATGACCGTGGGTGGGACCTCCCCATCCTGGACAGCAGCCCACCAGAGTCCTTCCCCTCAGGGACCCATTCAGGCCAACATGCTCCACTCCAGATCCCTACCAAAGCCCATCTATCTATCTGGTAATTCTCCCCAAGGGATGGGGATCATAAGATGGAAACTTACTCTGCATTCCCGGCAGCTCTTAGTTAAAATCCGCTGGCCTTCTGCAAGGACT
This sequence comes from Halichoerus grypus, assembly GCF_964656455.1. Classification (NCBI taxonomy): domain Eukaryota; kingdom Metazoa; phylum Chordata; class Mammalia; order Carnivora; family Phocidae; genus Halichoerus; species Halichoerus grypus. The sequence goes on from NC_135722.1 coordinate 36,662,498, forward strand.
TTTCCTCCATAGATACATTTTGCTGTAACAAAAACAGAAAAACGGGTCAGTCATGCTGTGCAACTAACTGACCTCAGAGGTGTCATCTGGCTTCAGTGAATTCTAAGCAAAAGGAATCTCTTTGTGGGGCGCCTGGCTGGCTCAGTTGGTGGAGCATACAACTCTTGATCTCAGGGTCATCAGTTCAAGCCCCACATTGGGTGTGAAGCCTACTTTAAAAAAAAAAAAAAAGGAATATCTTTCTCTGGAGTAAGACATGGGGAGAGTGTAAGGAAAACTCTTGGGCCCCCGTCAAATGGTCATCTTAACTACATTTGCCATGAGTCCGTCACACTAAGGATATACAGCTATTTCAATGTCGCAGCTGCTAAAGGAACCAGAAAATGAACTGATGTGGTCAGAAGTTAAAACAAGGAAGCAGCACTGGTCATCTCCATGGGGTACAATAGCGGTACCTTTGATTCTTACACTCCAGCCATAAAATGAACGAGTAGGTAAAAGGGGACTTCTATGTTCATTCATCAGAACCTCAGCCACAATGCAGAAGGACACCCTTTTTTTTTCTCTCTTGTGATCGTGGGAAATGCATGCCCTTATACTCTATGTTCCTAGTAAGCTCAAAAACCATTGAGAAATACAAGCCAAACCAGTAAAACACTTACCAATGCACTAGAGAGACTGTTTTTTGGAAAGGTGAGCTTAACAGGCTAATAGGGAAGGCATGAAGTAGAGGTAGGCCTTGTAGAAAAGGTAAACGCATAAATGGAACTCCCACCATTCAATTTAGATTCCACTGGGACTCAGTCCTCAACTCAACTTGCTGATTCACTTTTAAACAAGTGCAGAGTATGTTAATTTGATCTGACCCTAATGGGTCTCCAGCCACATCAACAGGAACAGGGAAGCAAAGGTCTGATTACTCCCTCTCCTGCACAGATGAGGATCCTTCTACCCTAGTCTTCAGGAGAAGTAGAAGTGAAGACACGCACTCTAAGGCATCTCTATCACTATGTGTCTCATAAAAACTACCTTAGCTCTTAGAGTCTCTGTTTCCGCATTGGTTAAAAACAGGTTAATTTGGTAGTTTCCTAGTTCTACAATCTTCCAACTCTCATGGAACGTTCAAGTATATACAGATTTCAGCAATCAACTTGCCCAACACCCTCTTGTTAGCCACAGGAAGAGGAAAGCCCAGAAGTTTGGTATACTTAACATCATGATCCCATAGTGGATGCAGTGGTGTGCTACCCAGATCCTCCTCAATGGCCAAAGGACTCATTCCTGCAGCTGCTGGGGAAACTGACGACCACCAGCTCAGCTGAACAGTGATCTAGGACTTGCTCTTGTTTGAAGAGAGCCACCTCATCCAAGGTCAAATGCACTTCCTAGGCCAGCCCACATACAATGAGTGGTTGGTAAAGGTAGGACAAAGTCCTGGCCCCTTGCCCCAACTAGGGATCCCTCTGAAAGGTCATTCCAGCTTCAGAACTCCCTAGAGGAATGACTGAAGTGTTTAACTGTATTGCAGTTCAACCCCTTTATCTGTGCAATTCCACTTCCTTCAGGATATCTCTCTACCCTAGAACTGATCCTGACAGATCCTTCCTAATAAAGGACAAGCAAATCTCCATTTCAGAGTCTGCTTCCTGTTAGAAAATGATCTGCAACAACCCACACCTAACTTCACTCTGTTCAGTTGTAGTATCTCCTTTCCTAAACGGCCCCATTAACTACCCCAGCACCCACACCCTACCACCTGGGATCCTTTTAACCTCTCCTTCTTACTCAACCCGGCATCCAATCAGTATCCAAATCACAACAACGCTCCCTCCTTAAGTTTCTCAAGTCAACCTACTTTTGTCTATTCCCCACCACCTGCAACTATCCTTAATTCAGCAAACAAAGCCATTCAGGTAGCTCTTCCTTCTCTCTCAAGCTTCACAGCTCATCAATTCCTCTGCATTTATTCCCCACCCACCCCCCAAACATCCACATATACCCTAGCCACGCCTTCTCCTTTGTGTCTGGGATCTGCACATGCTATCATCTTCTCCAAGGATAGGCAGCCTCATGCACCATCCCCTGGCAACCCCCCATCCTCTATACCCATCAGTTTCAACATAAGCCTGACTTCCAGCACTGGTGAACTGCCCTCACTTTGTGCTTCTTTGGTACTCTTGATCTAGCTCTAACACCTCACCTTTTCTCTCAGTTGCCCAATTCATTATACATCTCTCCTGCTAACTATAACCTCCATGAGGGCAGGGTCTAGGTGTATTTCATCATTTCATCTCCAGCCACGAGATCAGTGCCCCTCTGGGCTTAATAACAGTAAGTAATTTTAGAATTAATGTGCCTACAGTTGGTAGTGAAAACAGTCAAAAGTTCTGATTCCCAAATAAGAGTTCTTTCTGCTGTTTAAAGTGGTTTCAAACATGAAAAGCAGATATGAGTTTCAGAACAAAAACAGCAACAGAAAACAGAGAATTTTCTACATCAACCCCTCCTTCCTTCAAAAAGTTATCCATGACCATCTTGTATACCTCAATTTTCTTGATCAATCGGTTGACCATGACTCATTGGTCTTAATGATGACGTAGATTCCCCTCTCTACCCGTATGGGGAGACCACAGATCCTTCAAGGGCCTGGAATTCCTGTCCAATCAACTCCCACACTCCCAAACACAGCTGCTGTCAACTTGGCAAGATGGCTTGTTCCAGAGTGACAGCTCTGCTAAATGCCCTGCTGTCAGATCTGCCATCTGCTTCTTGGCCCAGGCTCAGAAGCAAAGAAACAGACTTTTCTCCCTCATTTTAACCTTGTCCCCCACAGAATGGTATGAGCCCACTTGCTACCCTGTTTTATGAAATTTGCCTGATTCCTCTCCTCTGTTAGGAGTTCTCGGAGGAATCTGTCTGGAGACAGCAATGTCTTACTGTTTACATTCATGCCATACACAGGGAAGCATCCCTCAAATTCACCAGTCCTGTATAAAAATAAATGTCCACTAAACTTTATGTCCTCACACAGCAGGGTGCTTTGGGGGCTACGAATGACATCAGCATCATGCTACATGCCTCGGCCATTTGCACTGGTGCAGGACGTATACATGATTACAATATCAACTCTCAATGAAATGATCTTAGGATAGCTTTTGGGATCACCACTGCAGGTCACAAGAACATCCCCTGCTTTCTCATGCTCATCCCCCATTTCTCCAACCATACCCCTCTTTTCTGTCACTGCCCTCCATACGCCTGACACCAGTCCTCATTATCCCACCTCTTGATCTCAGCTAAAAGGCTTATTTTTGATGTCTGAGGAAATTCAAGCTTAAGGTGAGTCAGACTCCAGTGCCTTTGGCTGGAGCATTTGGGACTCCATTCCAACAGCTTTCAGTAGGAGTAGGAATGTAAATGGATACCTGAAGCCCTTCATATCACACTGGGGACATGCAAACTAGAATATTTCACAGTGTACGACCATGAAATTGAAACCTGGTACCAACACACACTTCTCTGTGATGTCAGAAACGTATGTACTGAGGAGTAGGAGAAAGTTATTCAACTGCATCTTTTCCCACCAACAGACATGGGGCCCTTCAAATTCGGACCTGACTTCTCCAGTGCAATGACTGGACACTTTTGCCATCTGGGTGCACACTGAATAAACAACTGACAGGTGGGACTTGGCACCCCTGTCAGATATAGAGATTAGGTTGCTCTGTCTTTATTTAGGTATTTGTACCCTACACACACTCCAGCCATTCCGTGGCATCAGTGGGTTAGAATATCAGAACCAGCACTCTGTATTGCACTCTAAAGGAGACGGGCAGATCAGGAAAGCTAACAGGCAGGAATTCTCCTTGCCTCAGTGAGTTCATTCCCCGATCTGGCTCCAGATACCGCCTCTCTGAGCAAGATGCCCACATCACGCTGGGTGTCCCTCCAGCATCTCCAACTCACACATGCCTAACAGAATGTATCGCACCCTGCACTACTTCCTCCACCTGTCTTAGTTCTGTTAATCACACTAGGAGTCCCCTACAGCCTCCTGTTCAAAACCTCACAACTTCTCCCTTACAGATGCTCCACGCCTGATTCATCTGTCTTGTACACAAAAAAATGTTATGGAGTACCTACCATGTGCCAGGCCTTTGGGCCATCACTCACATCCATCCCTTGCTTTTCATCTCTCCAGGCAGTGGGGGCCTGTCAGCCTCATCACCTCTAGCTGGAATATGCCTGAATCCCATACCCAGCCACCCTGATTCCAGCTCTCTCGATGCAGCAGCCTTGGTAAAACACTGATTATGCCCCAACCCTTCCTTTGAATCTTGCTTTTAACTACTAAAGTCAATGCAATGTCTGCTTCCTTGAGTTTTGCACATATGATTCTGTCAGGTGTGTTCTCACCTACCTTGTTGACATGGCAAACTCCTATTTGATAACACCCTACTCAGCTGTTACTTCCCCTGTGAAGTTTTCCTAACACACACATGGTTCTGATGGACCTAATCGCTTCCTTCTCTGGGCTACCTCTGCCTCTTGCACAACATGTGTGTTACACACAATATTTTGTCGTAATGTGGTGGTGCCTCCATCTCCCTGGACCGCAGTGGGGAGAGGAGATGGGTTAAGAGCATCAGCTCTGAAGCCAGAGACCAAGGCTGAGAAACCTTGGGAAAGTTACGTCTCTGTGCTCTTCTGGGTCCTCACCCACAAAATGGGGCTAACAGTGGGGACTGCGTTTGGGTCACTAGAAGGGCTCAACGTGGTGCCTGACATAAAGCAAATGATCCACATATGCACACTGTTGTACCCAGAGGGAAGGACAGTGCTGGGAGAGAAACCTGAATATGAACAACTGCATCAATTCAAAGGAATACGATTGTCCTCACGCATCCCACACCCACCTTTGCCGATTTCTACTTCTCGCCTACTGAAACCCTGTTATCAGAGTATTTCCTTTCCCTCTACCACCTCTTTTCCTTTGTAAGTGCTGTTTTGCATAGCTGGAGATTCCCTCTCCATCATCCTCTCTCTTCACTCCCCACCCTCTGCGGTAGTTCTCAAGTCTGTCTCCCGAAAGAATAGCCTGCAGGGCACTGATGTTCAGAGATTCTGATTTAGTTGGTCAAAGTGGGGCCCTGGTAATAAACTCCTGGACCATTATGTCCACAACTGATGAATCTAGAAGGCTCTCCAGAGTTTCTCCTGATGCCTCCAAAACAGAGAGAAGAACTTCATAGTATCAGGATCTGAGACCTCCACAATGAAAGCTACCTTGTTCTTGGAGACCACATGAGTGTCCGGGCCTTTTGATCAAAACAGAAGGACAAAGCACTTTTTCCAAGGAATGAACTAAGATATGAACACTTAGACCAAATTCTCTTTCCTATTCCCAAACAAACGCCCCATCTTTAAGTGCTGAGCTCCTGAGGCCATGACAAGGGCATCAACACTTAGTAAGTCAGCTGACAAAACCATCTGCTTTTATGCATCAGCTCCTTTTGCCTGAGCCAGATCAATACCTTTTCTCAGAGTTTCCAGAATACTGGTCCACCCAAACCCAAAGAGAAGCTTAGGAAATTTTATCTGAAAGGGACAACCGAAGTCAATTCTCCATCCTTTTTCTAATATGAAGGTATTTGAAACTTCTAGAAATTCTACCTACTAGTGTTGGAACTCTGCTTTATTAATCCTGGTTCTCCTCTGCTCCACTCCACTGTTCAATCCACCACAGTCATCTTCCAGAAGGCTAGAAATGTTTAGTTTGGCTCCACTTCCTCCAGGGAGCACCCCAGGCCTACCACTGATATCCCTTCATCTCCCCAGCACTGTCCCACAAGCCATCTGTCTACATTCTGGTAGTGCCTTATCTACGTGCCTAATGTGACTGCACTGAGAATTCTAGACACTGTAAATCACCTAACCTGAAAGTGAGCCCTCTGAAGCAGAGAGGGCGCATTTATCACCACTCCAGGAACCAGCACTCAGTAACTGCCTAATGCATATTTCTGTTAAAAACTATGAAGAAATGAAAACCCTCTAAGCCAGAGGTTCTTAACCTTTGAAACTTCCAGAGGTGCTTTACATCATTTCTCTTTGGTTTACTTTTTTTTTTTAACTAGTGTTCATTCACTTATTTTTTTTTTACCATTTTAACTACAAACATATCAAACCACCAATCGGAGCTGCTGAGAAAATTAGTACCGCCTAAATTGCTATGAATTCCAAACAAAAGCAAAAACCAACAAAAAAAAACAAAAAAACAAAAAAACACACACACTGATGTTTTAGTTAGCTGTATATCAGCATGTTGGTAAAATCATGTAACTTTCTAAAATATTTTTCAAAACTTAAAACTCTCAAATGAATTGGAAGTGACTACCCCCAACACTTCTACTGAGGGGACAATGTGACATACATCAAGGGCCTTGAAAATGGCAGTGATTTAGCCCACTGATTCTACTCTGGAGAATTTTATCTTAAGAAAATATAAAATACAAAATGCATTTTCTAGGGGCGCCTGGGTGGCTCAGTTGGTTAAGCGACTGCCTTCGGCTCAGGTCATGATCCTGGAGTCCCGGGATTGAGTCCCACATCGGGCTCCCTGCTCAGCAGGAAGTCTGCTTCTCCCTCTGACCCTCCTCCCTCTCATGCTGTCTCTCATTCTCTCCCTCGCAAATAAATAAAATCTTAAAAAAAAAAAAAAATGCATTTTCTACATAAAGCACGTTATTGAAGAGTAATTTATACTAGTGCAAAGTGGGAAAATTGGGGATGGTTAAATAAGTTATGCAAGCAAGAGCCAAACAATGGAACACCATGAAGCTCATTAAAATGAAGCTTATACAACTGGGTGGTGGACTTAAAGAGGGCACATGATGCAGTGAGCACTGGGTGTTCTAGAAGACTGATGAATCACTGAACTCTACCTCTGAAACTAATACTACACTATGTGTTAATTAATTGAATTTAAATAAATTTTTTTTAAAAAGAAGTTTATACAGTGTTCTTTAAAGCACAGGAATACACTTAAGTGATAATAAGTCAATGGGGGGGGGCGCACCTGACTGGCTCAGTTGGTAGAGCAAGAGACTCGATCTCAGGGTCATGAGTTCAAGCCCCATGTTGGCCACAGAGTTTGTTTTTTTTTTTTTTTTAATTAATTATTTATTTATGGAAGTGAATGAAGTAGGATAAATATTATCTGCACAATAAGTGTGCGGATAATATTCACAGAAAATAGATAAGTGTACAGATAATACCTCACACAAAATAAAATTTTAAAAAATGAAATCCACTGAAATTTCAAGAGTGATTGTTTCCAAGTGGTGGTATTAGGAGAGATTTTTCCATCATCTTAACTCCTCTGAGTTCAAATGTTACACAATAAAGATTGCTTTTATAATTAGAAAATCAAAAGATTAAAACACAAAACAGCAAAAGACTCATCTATTCCCATGTCCAAACAACTTCCGAGAGACAGTATTCACAGACTTGTCGAGAAAACTCAAAATAATGGACTAAAACTCATTTTTTAAACAAATTCCCAGTAGTTTTTCATCCTCTTCCTCTGTTCACTGTTAGATAAAATATCAAGTTTGTACAGTTTCTCTTTTTAGATCAACTCCAAGTACCACCCTCCAGAGAAATAGGTGTACTGTGCCAACCCTAAGGAGGAAAAATATTCCAAAGTCCCTTTTGAAAAAGTGCAAGAAAGGTCTGGGCTGGTGTGACCAGACCAGCTATCCCCACCTCCACTGTCCTATTAGGAGAAAGGCTGTTTTTGGCAAAAAGCTAAACCACTGTTTCGAAGACCCAGTGATGTTGATATTTTTGGTAGAGAAATGACCTTGAATGATGACCTGTTTCTAACCTAGACTCTTGCTACAGAAGACTCTATAGTTCGATAAAAAGTCGATGGGCTTTGTCATCAGGCACCTCTATTTCCTATCTCACCACAGTCACTTACTAGGGTTGCGACTTTCGTAAGTTAACTTCCCTAAGCTTCCTGTAAAACAGGGGTAATAATCCCCACCCGAAGGACTGCAGTGAGCAGTCAGTAAGCGAACAGAAGTGGAGCACCTACACAGTAACTGGCACATACCAAGCATTCTTAATGACAGCTTTTTACTCTTACGGCTGATCTCCGGGCTCATTTTACTATCTCATCTGAAATGGTGCCCTTTGCAAAACACAGTAAGAATATTTAAATCCTGTAGCTTGGACAGGCCAACTCTGAAGGCACTTATGTCAGTATCTTAACTGAGGCCCATCTCGAAATTCCTAACAAAGGCCTTTTAGTAACAGGAAATCTGGCGAAGACCTCAGAAAGCCTAAATACAGAATCTGGGTCTTAAACTTCATCATTCAGAAGGAGAGGGACCAAAGCACATGGAGCTTTGGAGTTGTGACCTCATAGATAAACACAACACAACCCATTACACCGGTGTTTGACTCTAGACAAGTAGTTAATCCCTGTGAACACTAGCTCCTTCTACAGAGAATGGGAAGAATAGTAATTAGAGCTGATATGAGATTTTTTTTAAAATAGCTTATGTAAAGTATCTGCACATCACAGGTGATTAAAATATAGAAGTTCTTCTTGTCATACATTTAATATCAACTTCCGGTACTTCATGTCATCAGTGTTCATCAGTTGGGGGAAGGGGGAACCTCAAAGCACAGAGAACCACTCTGACCCTCCGTCAGTACTTACGTCGGCAGACCTTACAGCACTGGCCAGCAATGTGCACAGGGAGGGAGTCTGGGGAGCAACTGAGAGGGGGACAGGACATCCTCCGACATTCGACAGCACCACTCTGAGGAAGGAAGGACAGGGAAAAGAATCTCAGAAGTGCCCTTTGAAATTTCTCTTTGTGGCAAAAGCACACATCTCATCTCAGAAACCTCATCGGGGAAAGAGAAGCAGTGTGAGGAATTCCCAGTCTACTCCAGGATCACAAATGAAGTATTTTCTCCAGCACAGATGAACCTGTGCCACCTCAATTACTTTTCTGATATACATCACTGGCTTCATTCCACCTGCCCATGTGGGCTAAGTAGATTAGGCAGAAAACAAAAGCCTATTTTTACAAGAACATAAATAACACATTTTGCAGACCGTGCCAATCATTATTGAGGCTCTAACAATCCATTTTGTATTTTCCCCAAACAAAAGCATTCTTCAGATATTTATCAAATAATTTCAACTGCACAGCACAGAGTTCACATACTAATTTTGGGGGTGCTCTTGAATTCTCTGAAACAGATGGAATATACTAATGATGGATACCCTGGAAGTCAGGGCAGGGGGTGGAGGTGGGTCTTGCAAGTCTCTGAAACAGATGACAGATACCTTGTAAATTGTAATAAAAACATCTAGAAACTAATTAATTATACCCCCTTTTAAAATGTATTCTAGCAGTGAAAAGTTGTGAATGAAGCTAACCGTTAGGTTGCTTGAAAAATCACAGGAGTCCCTTCTTCCCTCTGATACTCTCAATCCTCAAACTCCACACAGTAAGTTTGTTAGTAACAAGGTTAGGTCCTATTAGAGTGTGCTGTCAAATAGAAGCAGATTTTAATTTCCAAGTATTTAGAGATGAAATGACACTCTTCCAGGTTCCCCTCACAATTGTTCAGGTTGCTAGGCAGAAGTTTAGTAAAAGGATCATAGGGACTTCCTAAAGTCAGCATTGTATATTGCAAGACCAGATTATACAATAAGTAGTGAAAATGCCCCCTTACAACTCTTTTTATTTACAAAGAGGCTTACTTTGCAAGTGCAGTTCCGGCAGTGATCCCCGTCAACCCAGGAGTCTTGATCTCTATAGAGAAGTCCACTCACTTGACAGGTCTTCTCGCAGTGACAGTTTTCCAACTGACTAAGTCTCGTCTCTGCATAATTTAACTGCAAATAAGAGTTACTAGGTGTAATTACTTTCATTCAGTTGCATTGTCCTAACAAAGCTAAAAGCAACGAGAAAAAAAAAAAATCCGAGGAGGAGGAGGAGGAAAAAAGTGCTCAGAGCAGCTGACTTATTCTTAGCCAGATTATTAAAAAAAACAAAACAAAACACAATGAGGTGGAATCATTCTATACTGAAGACATATTGGCTCCCATGGTCTAATGAGCACCAAATGAGACATTAAACTGTATCTCAGGGACCTCATGGGTGTACATAAACATGTGTGCTTCCAGCTCAAGCCCACACAGAAACAGTCATAATGAATGAGTTCTCAAGGACTCATTACAATATTTACAGGAGACCTCATCAGCACCTCTGATGCACTCACATTTACCTCCCACCATTCTCTCCGTGTTCGCACAGTAACCCGAGCACCACGGTTTTCAGGCTGGGAAGTCACAGCTTCCTCCCTTCTGAAAAATTCCTGGGAGCTGGGGCCAGGAAAAGGGAAATGCGTACAAGGATATAGTTTCTCCCCTGCCTGATCAGGATCCCCCAGAATGAATGCCCCAGGAATCCACTTTGGTGTTCAAAGATAAGGAGAGGAAACCAAACCCCTAGGTGAGATCAGGATTTGAGAGAGAAACTTGTTTCATTTTCCTAGGTCCTCCAGCTATTATCAGTTATCACAGAACCTCAGAGTCTCTGACTTGAAAAGGGTTATAAAGTTTGAATGTCATGATAAGTAACCCCCTTCCAGTGATTTACCAGCCTTTCTTTGCATGTCTACAGCGGCAGGACGCTACCTTTAAAAACTTTTTTTGGTTAGCTCTGGATGTTTGAAACCCCTTTCTTGGTGTGAGCTGTGAAATCTCTCCCTGCTTTTCCTATCAGACCTAGTTTTGCCTGGTAACCCGTCCTAAGCAATCTACTCTCTTCCAACATCTGAGGTTAGCCCGTCTTCACATCTGCTCTCGACCACACTCAGCACCACCGGTTCACCGAAGAGATCATCACGGTAGGAGTCCAATCCTCTCTCCTGGTCACTTTCCAGGCCGCTACTGAGGTTGCCTTCAAACATATGGTACAAAAAAAATTCAACTCTGATAGAATCTCACACACACTCAAGTGTAATTCAATCCAATAGCAGTATTATCATTTTCCCCTTTTCTTTAGAGACTGCCTTGATTGAAAAACAAATACTACTTTCCAAAAGTCCAAGTAGTTTCTATTTTCTTTCTCGACCACACTTACACCTCTGTGTCTTCAGTATTTTCCCCACATAGATCAAGCCCATCTATGATCCAAGTAAGACTATTTCAAGCCAATATTTTAGATATAATGGTTGAATATGGGTTGAGGACTCCCAAAATCTTTCTATGCTAACTATGGTTCCATTCCTTACATGTTCCTCTCAATGACTCCTACTGGCACTGCTGAGCACCATTATCTTAAAATGGAATCCACATGCAAGTCCAAACTTGGCTTTGGTTATTTATTTCATTCTCTTCCTCCCAAAGTTTAGAATCTCTCAAGAAAAATAGTTCCTATCTGCCTTTTGTAGGCAGTACCAATGGGCAGGTAAAAAAGCAAATAGGACGCTAGACAAACCACATGCACCATCATCAGCCCCCAGAAAAGGCGGAGTTAACTATGCCTAAAATATTAGCTTCCTAGGAGCCCTCCCATATGCACAATCTTCCAAAAATTCAGATCCATGTAAAGTTCTAGCTTAATTAGTTTCTAGAATCCATGCTAATTAATTTCTTTGGGAATTCTTTAGGGAACACATTAAATACACTTCTTAGAATTTGGTGAGGTCAAGTGAGTAAAACCACATATAGGTAAGAGGCAGCAAGAAGTGACAACTTATTGCACATTACCTTTACTTCATGTCTATAGCCCCTGTAGTTCCTACAAAAGGGTAGTAATTGACAGATGACCTGGGGTTGAAAAAGAGTTCAACTAGACCTGCATCCCTCCTAAAAGTGGCTGAGAACAGTGTATTTGTGAAAAGAAATGAACCTCACTCTAAAAATCTGGAAAGATCTACTGCCTGCACCACTCCCAGAAACTTCTTAAAGACTAAATGACCCAAAAGGCAATTCTGTGACTGCCCAAGTTTCCTGAAAACCCAGGAATTTGCCTAAAAAGCAGTATTGTCAATTTCCCATACTGTCCAACAAAACTGAGCTACCTGCAAAACTCAATACCAAGAAAACCTCAGTTTTAATGAAAGCTATTCTCAGGACAGATATTTTGTATTTTTTAATATATTTAGCCTTTTCTGACAACACTGAAAAGCCCTAATCTCTGTAATAAGAGCACATGAGACAGACACAAAAGCAAAGACATATTAAGGCAAAAAGCTAATTTTTCAAAGACACTTAATATGTAACTATACCTTCCTTTTCATCCCCTGCTAAATACTAGAATAAAAGGAGAAAAACAACTCTGAACCAAAAAATGAATTACAATTTTTCATTGGTATTAGCATGCTGATTTTACCCAAATTCATTTTCAAAAGCTATTTCTATACCACCTGCCATTCCCTCCAAGAATGCCTACAGATCCAAAATAGATCCAGTAGCAAATCTACATCTCTATTCTTACCTTTGTTCATGCATTTATCTAAGCAACCATGGACAGAATCATTTATTCTTAACTCTACACATTCAAAGACAGACATCAGAGGCCTTTTTCACAGTAAGAGGTCAACAAATGGATGAGTACATTAGTCATGCAATGGGGTGCACTTTTCTTTCTTTGAAATACTATTTATTTGGCATTTGCTACATTGAAGGGAAAAAAATCTTTTATTGTGTTAAACCTTTAAGCTTAACTGGAAAAATCACTATTGAGCTTGCAACAATGAAAGTCTCAAAATTAAATATGTTACAAGATGAAATGCCACTCCAAGTGCTGCTTGATTTGCATAAATAGATTTGTCAAAGATTTGAATAGAAGTAATCAAATTCCCAGTCCAGCATCTCTTCTTCCTGAACTTAAAGGCAGAATGCAATTACAGGACAGGTGGGACACAAGAGAAAGACGGGTCCCGACCTCATCACCATGTACCTGGCCAGCAATGGAACTGTTCCCACAATGTCAAGACTACCTGAGAGAACTTCCAGAGTAAGCCAGGGATCCGTGGTCTCTTGTAGATGGCTTAGGGAAAGTGACAGAAGACACCTTCCCTCCTTCCCTGTACCTCCTCTACCTTGAAAAAGGTTCATTTTGCCAGAATGCCAGGATTCTTCAAAGAGGGCTCTTATACACCTGGACCTGTCACCTGAAGATACATGCAAACTGCTCCCACGACATGTCCCATATTCAGCAAGAGCATAGTCATTCTCCAGCAGCCCCTGTCCTGAAGAGAGAAAAGAAACAGCAAGCCCTCCTGGGCAGACCCCTGGGCTCATCTGGTGTCGCAGCTGTTTGATGTGATTATGGCTACCAACTCCTGTCCAGCTTGTGCACTGGGCTTGCTCTCTGGTAGGATTCTATGGCTTTCCACTAGGACACCATGTAAGGACATTCTGCTGCTTTCCAAGACCTCCTGGCACCTCCCTCTAAGACCAGGAACCTGATAGCGACTCACGGCTATTGCCAGGCTTTGTGATGCCAAGCCACTAGGCAAGGTGTCCATTTTCTTAGTGACTATCTTCCCCCCATGGCTGCCTACTTTTTTCCTAGGTTTAACATAAAATGAACAACTACAGCTTATTGAGTACCTACTGTGTGCCATCCACCAAACCAGACCTGTAAGTCTCACTTGCCTGGTCTCATGGGATCTTCATAAAACCACAATTAATGGTCACCCTTTTAAATATGGGAAAACGGCAACTGGGAAAAGGTCAATGAGCCTCCAAGCTCCCACTTTGATGGCTGTGCAGGGGAGAGAAGTTAGGGAGCAGGGTCTGCCCATGTTGGGAGGTCTTAAAGAGAACTCCTACACAAAGACGTGGCCCCAAAGGCCTGTGTCCTCAGTTTGAGAGTACACATAAAGTAAACAATGTTTGCACGAAGCACAGAAAAAGACCTTCCTGATCAGACCTTGGCACAGTCAAGAGGGAAATATCTTCCTTGATAATTCTTAAAGAATTCTTGGCTGAGAATTCACCTGGTCTATCCTAGGTTTGCAGTGTTATTCTGAGCAGCCTCTAAGATCTGAAAACCTTTAAGGGAATATAAGATGGCCCTGCGTGGTCCTGCCAGAAACACGGAGCATGGGAACCCAGGACTCAACATCAACAGATTTCCAAGGAAAACAATGGACTATAACCAAAAGGGTAAGTTTAGGAGCTTTGCTCTTACCCTGACTTTTCCCCCTCCAAAAGCTACTACAAGCTCTACGCTCATGTTTCTCTCCCAACAGGTACCATCAGAACACACATTCCTCTCTTCCATTTTGCCCATTGTTCTTACCAATCTCTATCCCCACATTGGTAGCAGCCAACCTGCCTCTCTCCATCAGTCATTCCTACTTGACATCTTTTGTTTCTCTTTCCAATCCTCCCTTCTCCAACTACAGACATTCTTAGTCATGATGCAGCTTTCAGAATCTGAGCCTGAGTCCCAGCTCTGCCATCCATTGTCTTGGGAAAAGTTAACATAACATTCCTGGAATTGAGTCTTCTCATCTGGAAAGCGGGCTAATAAATCAACCCCAACTCACAGGACTGTTGTGAGGATTAAAGTGATAAGAAATACAAAACATTTAAGCACTGTAACTAACACACAACAAATAATAAATATTACCTCTTATGACTGACTTTACAGCTTTTTCTAAATTAGGGGTTGACAAATTAGGGCCCATGGACCAAATCTGGCCACCCACTCATTTTCCTCCAGCCTATCAGCTAAGAAAGACTTTTACATTTTTCTTTTTTTTTTCTTTTTTTTTTTTAAGATTTTTTTTTTTTTTTTATTCATGAGAGACAGAGCGAGAGAGAAAGGCAGAGGGAGAAGCAGGCTCCCAAGGAGCAGGGAGCCCGATGCGGGACTCGATCCCAGGACCCCAAGATCACGACCTGAGCCGAAGGCAGACGCTTAACCATCTGAGCCACCCAGGCGCCCTACATTTTTCAAGGGTTATATTTTAAGTGATTATATTTAAGTAAATATGTACATATTTTCTATTTTGCCTCTTGGCCTGCAGAGCCTAAAATTAACTAGCTAATCCTTTCCAGAAAAAGTTTACCAGCGCTCCTTTTCTAGATTATTGTAGATTTCAAAATTTTGCAGTGAAAATGGAAGTTCTCAGTTTTCCAATTATAATTCTATTCACGGTTTGGAAGAAACAGACTTATAAATCTTCCAAAGCACCAGAGGCGGGGTTTAGAAGGTGGATGAAACCATTTTCTGCTTGCAATTGCCCACAATTAGATATCTACTGCCTCACAAATGCCCATTTTACATAATAATGTTTGGAGGACCGAACCCAATGTGGTTCCTAGATAATGTATGGCTAAAAAGAGAAAAATGACATTCTCTGCAGAAGGAAAGAACAAGAAAGAAAGGAGCATCCTTAAAGCTGGGGAACCACAATCACCTGAGACTAAGACATGTTTCTCGTTTCAAAACTTTGGTAGCAAGCTAAAATATAATTAACACTATTGAGATCAAGCTGCTCCAGACGAAATAAAAAATACAAGTCTCTATATGCCACAAGCTGGGAAGGCAAATAGTTGGCTGCATTTCACATTTCCACTGTACTCTGAGCTGAAAAGCTAATGCTTCAGCTCTCAAGTCTCAGGGTTTCTAACAAAAGTGTTCTGTCTCTCCTTTCCAGACAAAGGATGACTTGGCCAAAAACCTAGTTTGAAAGAGAAACCTTACCTTCGGTAGCACAACCGATGGGTCCAAAACACAGCCCTGCCTCCCAAACACTTACCTACCCACCAATTTTTTTTTTCCACGTGCCATGGCTGATGGCTGGGAGCACTCATAGCCGCAGGTGGGAATAGGATTAATGTATCATTTTCACTGTTATTAAAATTCTTCCTTTCACAGAGTATAATGTCTCTTAGGCCCAACCTAATTCCTTCTTCACCCTAGGCTGGGACTCACGTCCACGACTGATTGGTATCATAACAACAGCATTAGACACATTTTCTCTTTATTCAGTGCCTTTCAATACAGGGCTCAGGGCTTTTCATTATGAATCTAAACTTCACATATTAAAGCCTCTAATTGTCCACATTTTCAGCTATCTTCTGGAGCAGCAATCATGTCTCGTTCACTACCGACTCCTTTGTGTCTGACACAGCGCCTGGCCAACAGCAGATCCTCGGAAGATGCTTGTTAATTGGATGATGGAGAGAAGGAAAGGATGTACAACTATAAAACTGAATGTGTTAAAAGAGAAACTTTGCCTCCTCTACTATTTAACTCAAGACCAGTCCTGAAATGAATCACATCTTAGAAAAGTGACATAATGCCTTCTTGTGACAGCAATCTGTTCCTAACAATGGCTATTTTGCCCCTTCTGATTATCGGCAATAATTCTTACACTCAAAACGCATTAGCTTAGAAGCAGCAGTGTCTCTGACCATGTACCATCTCACAGTGTTACTAGTTGAATGGCCAGTGGGCAAATCCCTTTTCCTCTCCCAAGGAATCTACAGTGATCTATATGGCCTCTTTCTTCCAAGCATTCTTCAAGTAAACATTTTGATATAGCCTAATAGCATCAAAGAAGTAAACGGTTATGTTTACTATAGGTAGTCCTATTTCAAGTAACAGTAAACCATTTTTTATAGTAACATATTGCAGATACCAAGGCTAAAAATGTTTCCATTATAGCATATCGCTTGAAATTCCAGGTAAGATGGAGAAAGACATGAAACATCACAAGTGAAATTTAGATACCTACTTTTGCAGTCATCTTGGCCAAAAGCTCTTGCAAATCCATTATTCCTTGCACCAGGCTTAAGAAATCACTGCAAGTTGGACAAGCTCAATAGAGAAAATATAAGAAATGTTGATACAGTGCTAAAACAATAAAGAAATTCTTACAACAGTAGTTGCTTGGCTATGTTGAAGGGTTTTTGCTTTTCTGGCTAAGTATTACTTTACAATTGGAGTGAAATCACCCAGGATTTCAAGTCTTGGTCTTTTCCTTTTATTAATAGGAGGAAAGAAAGGAATAGGAAAAAAGGACTATTAACTGAAAAGGCAATAGGACATTTTTTAAATTAAAATTAAACCCTTGTCTTTATTGAGAGGTAACTGTAAAAATGTGAATCGTTATATAGAAGAGGAGAAACTCAACACACACCTAAGCCAAGCAATTTAAATAAATGTTTACGATTTATACTACCATATTAAACCTATCTTCCTGCATCAATCTACAGAACCCAAACTTTTAATGTAGTCTTTTTCTTACCTTCCAGTGGTAATTCTATAAACACATAAGCTTTTTAAAAATTCAAAGACACAGAAGTATATAGTATAGATAATTAATTATCTCCCTATCCCCACTACCTGAGAAGTCAACAGTTTTTATGCTTCCGGCAACATGTTTATTACCAATAAGTTACATAGTAATAGAAATTTATAAATGCTTCAAATTGCTACTTACTGCGATTCAGATTCGGACATTGAGTTATGTATCCATTTGGCATAAGGATGATTTTCCCATCTTGGATGATTCCCTTGATAACAGAAGAGAGAGGTGGTGATCAAGATTATAGTCACCGGTTCCAATGGCCCCTGTGCAGTCACATCTCTGTGCAGGGGACTTTTTTTTTTTTTTTTTTTTAAACAACACTGGTATCCTCACTCAGAACATAAGTTTGCCTGAGTCCCCAGTGAACTACTCCAAACCGTCCTCCTGCAGAAATCTTGAAAAGTACATTCATCTTGAGAAAGCTATCGACAGATACCACTGGTGGATGCTAATGACATTGTAACAGGAAGGATCTACCAGTAAATGTTCTTCAACTACTGAACCAAAAAGGCACTGATGAAACAAAAATTTCCTCAATGCCTTAGTCATCCTGGAACATTAAATTTTGCAGACTTAGGTGTTTTTTTTTAAGCGAGAGAGAAGAGACAATACAAATATATTAAAGTTTGATTGAGTAGAGGAAATAAAATGAGACATGGAGAGAATTGTATACAATCTTTGCTCTCTAACTGAGTAACATGAGTGTTTATTGGTGAGTCTTAAAACTTGCTCAACATCTCACTGTGAGTAAAAGGGGTTCTTTTTCATTCTGTAACTTAGTCTGGAAGAACAGCCCTGATCTAAGAAAGTCATTGAGACTGCCATCTTGCAATGACAATATTGACTTGGCTTTTGCATTTTTTAACTTGAATATCAAGTTTTTGGTTTTAGGGATTTTTTTCCTTCTTGATTTGACAGAAGAGATATTACAAAACAGATGGAAGATGCGGAAGCCAGTTCAGAATATTGAGCTTAATCTGTAAATAAAATATAGGCCTAAGATCATGCTGCAAGTCTTCCAGAGGAGGTAACATTTATGTGCTCATCTTCTAAAAAGAAGGTAATCAACAAATGCTGTTTTATTTCAAAATGAAATATGAATTGGAAACGTTAATAGAAATAACGGGATCATAGGACCTCTTTCTCAGAATTGGATACATTAACTTCTTCCTCTTTGAGAATGATGCAGTATTTGTGAATTTAAGAGGAGACAGCCTCTCCATGGGGAGGAAGCCCCTACCACTGCTCCTCAATATGAATTCATAATCTTTTATAGGGCAATTCCAGAGAGCAATTAATGGAGCACCATCTAAGTCGATCAGCTTCTTCCTGGCACAAAGCTGCTCAGTTTCTCAAAGCAAGTTCATGCCTTTGAGTGCCCAGGGCACCTTTCAAGCACATTTGAGAAATATGAGAAAAACAGGGGATTGGAAGTCAGATCTGGGCTCAAGGTCTGAATCCATCTCAAGCTAACTGAGTGAACTTGAAACAGTCAGCCAACCATCTTCTCTGAGCTTCAGTTGCTTCCTCTGGAAAAAAGGCTGGACGCAAAAGCTAAAGATCCTTCCAGCACTCAAGTTCTGGGTCAGCAAAACAGGCATTCAAACCAAGACTGTCACAAGTTAGATTTCTGTGCTCTACCTTTTAAGTTAAACAAAAAATTAGACAAAGCTGTAGGTTTCCATCAAAGACCATTATAGAGAACGGAGAGACATATCAGAAAACATCTGTCTGATCTGAATAGATTGAATATGGGTGAATTCATAGTAACCAACTATCCCAGGTCTGCTCAGGATTTAGAGTTTCCCAGGACCTAGGACTTCCAGTGCTAATACAGACTCACAGGCACACAGGGACAGCTAATCACCCTAGGAGATGTGCAAGTGGAGAAAGCATATATACCAGAAAAAATCAGGTCCATCTATTACCTGTTCATCAGAAAAGCCTAAATCATTACCATTTTTAATCAGCCAGGGAAATGGCACTCAAACCCAGAGAATACTAGTCACAGTATTGATTACCTTTCTAAAAATGAATGGAAAATCCGTTTGAAAAGGATATCCCTTCTATTCACTCAGTGGCAACATAATTTAGTACATATCAGTTTTCCTTTTCCTACTTTTAAAGGTGACTACTGATTTTTAGTTACATTGTAAATTACAAATTGCCTCTCCCACACTTTCCTTCCACCTGCCCCCATCATCACTTCTGCCTTTCTACTTTTAATCTGAGCCACACAGGGGTGTCACACAGATCATTAGGTGAAGTTCAATGATGTCGACTTGAACACAAACAGAAATAAGAGCTGACAGCTTCTCCATGCCCATTAACACCAAAACTCAACTCAAAACTTGGTGTTTGTTTCTGAGGAAAGGGCATGGGGGTCAGCCCACATGCTGTTCTTGCCAAATAAATCAAGATGGCGATGTAATTTATTTGAACGGATGTAATTCCATGTTAGGCTAAAAGAAGGATGGCCGTACACTGTTCAATACCAGCTATAACCCAAAGAAGTCTGAGTGTGTGTGTGATGCACATACATACACACATACACATGCGTATATATCCTAGCACCTTCCCCCAGAACAGGAACCAGAAGGTTTTGCATTGAATTGCCATATGAACTCTTCTGTACCCGGACCTTTGTCAAAAGCAGCATTTGCTATGCATGTAGTTTTCTTTAGAAAATGAAAGGCGTTTTCTAAAGTATAAACCTATATAGAAGCTCGCTCTTATTTCTCCCAGCGAAGTCATCGAGGACAATTTCTACTGATGATAATGTTCCTTCAAGCCCTGCAACTTCGACCAAAGATGAAATCAGAATAACAAGAATTTCTATTTGTTCTTTTTTAACTTTAAATGTATCTACACTTACCTGAAAAATGCAATTCTTGCAGGACATTTATTAGCCGGCCTCGCCTGATCTCATTTTTTCAGACTCATGCTGTATTTCTCATCATTAATCACGGCACTGCTTCCCAAACTTTGAGTTTCTTAGGAATCACCTTGAGTAAACACCTCGAGTTGGAGTGTTAACATTCAGATTCCTGGGTCATCCCTCAAATTCTGTTTCAGGAAGGTTGAGTGGGCCCAGGAAACTTCATTAAAAGCTATCCAAGAGGATTCTGATGAAAAGTCAAAGAGTCCCACTTTAAAAGACCCTGCTCTCTTGTCAATCATTTGTGGGTTTTCTTTTGGGAGAGGGGGAGGAACAGGAGGCTTTACTCATTAAAAGTTCATAGTGGTGAAAACAGCATCATCCAAATCCTAATATAGGAATAAAATCTCAGTGATTTGGAGCTGAGTTGCAACCAACAGAATTACTAGATTATAGACACCATGAAGGCAAAGTCATATTTTCATCTCAGTGTCCCCTGCAGCTTCTATTGTAGTATATTTCACATAGCAGGCACAATAAATACTTGAAAAGCATGAAATTCCTGAAAACTGTTAATTATAGAATACTGAGCAGTATCATTTTCAGAGCTGGTAGAGTCTGTAAAGATCGTGTAGGATATCAGTTTTTAAAGTAGGGGTACATAGAATTTTAGAGGAGGTTGGGGAGAACATCAGATATATTTTGAAAAAGCTTCCAAGGTGATTTTGATACACCCAATGAGAGCTACTGATCCAGGGCCAGATCACCAGTCATTTGACCTACAAAAAAACTAAGGCTTTGGCAACTTAAGTAGCTTTCCAAAAGGACACCTTAATCTTAGGCCATTAACTACAGGTCTACTAACTCCAAAACCAGCACGAAGCTACTCCAACATGGTTTAAGGAGAAAATAGATCATCTGAGAAAGTCTCATAGTTACATGAGCTAACAAGATGTAGCTAGAACAAGTCCTGTGGTCAAAATGAGGTTCTATCTTAATTGCTTTAACAGATAGATACTTAATCAACCCAACATAAATTATCTGCATTAGATACTAACAATTTGCTGAAATAGTGTTTTAGTGCTGGCAAACAAGAGATCCTTTTAGGTAGCTTAATATTCTCCCCCGCAATCTTATTTACACTATTAGTCTGCTGAACAATCCGTTTTCTCATCGTTCCTGCAATGCTAACCCTCAGCCAAGCTGAGCATCTAAATAAATCCCCGAAGTGCAAAGCCCAAATTAATAAACTTTTACTATTAGTACAGGTGGAGCGGGGGGAAAATGGGTACATTTTTTCCTTTGTTGAATCCACCTGTTACCAGCCTCTACTTCCTGCACTCAGCTCACCAAGCACTGCGAAATAGATGTGCACCAGGTAGGTCGTACATTGGGAGTATTTGTTTGGGGAACTAATGCCCATTATTTCCATTGTTCCAAGAACCTTTCTCATTCCACAGTAAGAAATACACAAAGATGCAATAAAGATTAGAAAAATCATACCATTAGGACCCTCTTATGTATGGAATAACTAAGATTAGGCAAGCCCCTCTAACATTCAGAGCTTTCTGATACAAATAAAAGCAGCTTTGCCACCAAACAAATGCTAATTCATTTTTAAAGCTCTTATTTCCCTGCAGATCTCTGTTTACACTAAGAAAATGGTTCTCTGTTTTTGTATGCTAAAACACTGAAACAAATTGCTTTGAAAGGGAAAGGGGGTGGGGAAAGCTCCTGCTGGGCATGTAAATATATGGATGAAGATGTGTTCTGTTTATAAACTGGCAAGGACCCAAGCTTTAGCAACAGGCTAACAAAAAGACTTGAGAAACTCACAAGGAGGATTTTCAAACTGCAACCAATTATGGATTTCTGCCCTGAAGACAGTTAATAAAATATTCCAGCTTGCATAAAAGAAAGACACTTGTCGACTTCCATTACGATCAATAAAAACTGTCAGCTCATTAGCATATCATTAGCCGTCGTGCTGTTTCCAAAGTCTTAATGCACAGAAATATTAGTCTACAAATGTATAAGATTCCCCAGCTCTGTGACTTTGACTTTCTGCACGAAAGGAAAAATAAGAATTAGAGATGGAAGGAATCCTTTTCTATGTGCCTATAAACATATGTTTACCATCTGTGGAATTATGGGAACCAGCTGAGGTTTAAAAAAAAAAAACAGCTGTGCCATAAAAAAAAAATTGTAACCAATTTCACTTCCCAGTGACAGCTCAGCTGTTAAGGAGACAGTGATGTCCAGGTAAGGGAAAGGTTTCAGACCCAAATACACTGGACAGAGAGAGACAGACACAAAGAGGCTATCTTGGCCTCAGTGAATGGCTTTAGAATGGAAGTTATATAAGAACACTCAAACCACTCAAGCATCCTGTAACTCACTGTGATTCACCTAAACTTGTTCTTTCTTTACCCTCTGAAAAATCACAGCATCATCGGCTTGGAATCTATCAAAGGGAAACTGAGCAGTAGTCAATCACCTCAATGATGAAAACCTTTGACAATCAGAAGATTCAGATAAGCCTGTCACCACTGGTCAGCTATTTTCTCAGACAGCTGCTATTCTGAAGTGAAGAGATCCCCACCTTTTGTTCTGGGTCTCTGATGGGAATCACCCAATGCTAAAGGCTCACATGCCAGGCACCAAGCTTAATTCCCTCCCTCCGTCTTTAACCAGGAGCACATTTATTGTGCTATCCATAAAGGCCCATCAGGGCCCAGAAATTAGGTTTGACAAGTGAGCTGGCTTTTGCTTTTACTTTGCCTATGAAATAACATATTAATATTTAAAATAGAGAATGATGCTATTTTAACCTGAATACACATCATAAGCATATTTAGTTCTGGAGGGAGAAAGGCGGTGTGGTTCTTGGACCCAGGAGGCAGCTTCTCCAAGATAAATATTAAGAGCCTGAAGATATGCCAAGTCTCACTTAAGAGGTGCTTGCCTCTTTTGCAGGCAGAGTTTTGCAGCACTGGATGGATCCAGATAATTTCCATAAAGAGACACTGACGTATTTCCCCTACCCGTGTCATCTCACCAAAGGATGGCCAGAAGCGCACTGGCTGACATACAAAATTCTAAGAGGGAAAGGAGTTTCAAAAACTTCCTTAAAAAAAGCCATTTCTTGAGGCTCCTCTTTTTGGACAACAAGGAGAATCACATTGTTCCCCAGAGGAGCAGTGTGGAACTGCCAACCCCCTTCTGGGGCTTCTCACTGGTACCCCCTATTCTTTTTGGGGGGAGCTCCAGGGAAAGACAAGGTGTGTCTCCTCGGTGGGACATGGTGAAGTGAAATGTGTCCACCATCTAACACAGTGACTAGTACACAATAAGTAAGCCCCTAAAAAATATGCTGAATGTCTGAATGAATGAGCATAGACTCTGAAATTTAAGAAGAGCTAAGTTTAAATCCCATTTCTATCACTTACAAACTATGGGAGACTGACAAGTTGTTCAACCCCCAAGTCCCATTGCCTCATCTATATAAAAGGGATAATAGCTACTTCATTAGCACGCTCTGCGGGTGAAACCTCATTAACGGAGATAATCTATGTAGAGCCACACAAGATCTGGAACACAGGAAGCACTCAGTAATTGTCAGTATTCTTCTACCACTTGCAACCCACCTCTGCAGCAAAATGATTGTCCAAGTCTATGAACACTCCTTGTGTTTTCTGCCTCTATCAGGTACCTGGGCTCTTAAGGACAAGGTGCCTGACATCTACAAGGAATCACACGCTCAGCAAGCCAGATGGAGTAATAGGACTAACTGCTCTCCCCCTTTTCATCACAAACTCCCAACTGAAACAGAAGTCCCTCAAAGGCAGGAAAAGCACCAATAACTTCTACAAGGCAATGTTAAGCATATGGGGAGCATTAAATACATCCTGTCCAAGAAAGGGACAAGATGCATGTTGCAAACAGCTAGGTGTCAGGTGCTTTTAATATATATTCTTATATAATCTGCATTACCTTTGTGAGAGAACTTTGCCATTCCACCAATAAAATGACAATTTGTCGCTGATATGTTCCATTTAAGAGTATACGGTCTGCGAACCACATACCTGGTACTATTCTAAGTACTTGCTGAACAACATAGACTCAGTTCTAACTCTGGTAAAGCTTACAATCTATAGAGTGTCCTCAATAATAAACACCCATATATAAGTTCTACTCAGGACCAACTACATAATTTGCCGAGTCCCTTGTTCAAAATATTATTGAAAAGTTGAAGATAGCAACAGCAGAGAACGAAGCTGATCACGGAGCCTTCTAAATTCAGCGCCCTGTGGCGCTGCACAAGTCCAGTGCCCATAAAGCCAGCCCTGCTTGTACTGGGACCACACCAAGTGATGAAGGAAATGGAGGAGTCATAGTGGAAAAGCGTGTGGTAGAATGATTTCAAACGGATTTACCTCCCTGTATCCGTATTTTTCTTTCCACAGCTCAGACCAGTTAATTTCAACAGTCTTATCTTCAAGTCCTGTTCGAATCTGCTTTCTTCTAGTGAATTTTTTATTTCAGTTGTACTTCTCAGCTGCAGACTGTCTGGTTCCTTTTTGTAATTCCTGTCCCTTCAAGGATATGCTCATTTAACTCATACCTAATTTTCCTAACTTCTTAGTTCTGCATCCATGTTTTTCCTTTAGCTCTTTGAGCACATTTAGTATAGTTGTTTTGAAATCTTACCTAGTAAGTCCAATGTCTGGGCTTCCTCAGGTATAGTTTTTGTCCATTGATTTTATTCCTGTGAATAGCAATACCTTACTGTTCATTTGCCTTGTGATTTTATTTGAACACTGGCTATTTGAATATTGTAGTGACTTGAGATCTAGAGATAGAATTCTCTCCCTTCCCCAGGGTTTCCTGGGTTTTTGTTTAGTTTTTCTTTATTGTTGAATGCTGTAGTAGTGCATTTGTTGAATGACTTTCCCAATTATTTTTACAGAGACTATATTCCTTGTCATATCTGGTCACTGAAATCTGTCAATCTATCCCTGAGCTTGTGTTCAGATGGTTTTTAGATAGATTTCCTTGAATGCCAGAGTGGGGGGGGGGGGGGGCAAAGGTGAAAAGAGGGAGGGGAAGATGGAGAGAAGAGATGGAAAGAGGGAGGCAAATAGAAGGGAGGGACAGACAGAAAGAGGGAAGGCCAGAGGGAGAGAAATACTGGAAGCCTCCCTCCTTCAGTACTTAGCCACGCTTGCACTGATCCTGGGGATCATCCCAAAGACAAAGCTTAGGGTTTTTCTCTGGTCTTTTCTGAACATGCATCTTGCTTTGGGCATGCATGTGGGTTTTCTAAGCACAGGTGCTATTAAACGCCATAATTGCCCAAAGAATCTCTCCCCTCAGATTTCATCCTTGCTTAGGGGTCTATGTATGTCAACTGTACTGTTTTGCCCCAGGTGACTGCAAAGTATTTGTCATATTTGCAATATTTTCAGGCAACACCTGCCACTTTCCTGACCTAGGAGAGTTGAGTTAGACAAGTGTCTTCTATCAGTCCTTCAGGCAGTCCTGGACAGAACAGACATACCAAATAATTTGCAGATAAGGTTTGCTCTGCTCCCTCCAGAAACAAGGACCACTGTCCCACACTGAGAACGTGGACTGACATCGAGACAGCCATTGAGCTAAGACCAGTATGAGGGAAGGGTAGGTAGAAATTCCACAAAGATTTCCCACTACTTTAATGTTGCTTTTTTCTTGATTGAGAATTCACTTTGTTGCTATAAACCTTTGACTATTTTCCTAAATTTTGACAAAAGTTGGTTCTGACAATTCCTGCTTGTTTTTGATGTTTCTGTGGAGGGACAGAAGCTTGGAGCTAGCTGTCTGCTGTGCCATTTTGCCGGCATACAGCTACTTATCTTTTAACAAGCCCTTCTGGAGACTCAGATACACTAAGTTGGAGAGTCCCTAATCTAAGAAGTCACTAACACAGAAACTAATTATCAACCATATATTACATTTCATGGATCTTTCTAGAGACCAAGTTAAAACTTAATCTAGACCATCAACACATGTCACTAGGTCAGAGCACTCATAATTGAGCCTTCGATCAAAATCAGTAAGAAAGTCCTTTAAAAATACACAAATTATTGGGCTCTACAGTTCACACTCAATGAGTAGTCAAAGTAGGCACAGGAATTTGAATTTTAAAATCTTCTAATGTGATTTTGAGGTCTTTCTGGGGTTGGAAACCCAGGCTACCCTTCATTACAGACCCAAGGCCCCCAAGAAAAGTGTAGCTTCACCAAGAAATAACTAGCTACAAAACTAGAAAGAGCATCAAATGTGAGCCAATTTGGAACTAAAACATCTTGGAAAAATTTGTTGAATCTTAGAAATATGGAAAATAAGGGAACATGGAAAAACCATGTGTGTATATATGGGTATGTACGGGTATGGATGTGTACATACACATACATACATATATACATGAATTACCACCCTGAAAATGACATGCTTGAGTATTTATGACAAAAGGATTAAAAGCCAAATAAAGCAAACACCTATAAATATACCACCCAGCTTAAGAACTATAACATCACTATAGTTGAAGCCTTCTGAGTGTCCATCCCTAATTTCCATTCCTTCCTCAGAAGTAAACACTTGCGAATTTAGTGCTTATTCTCATGCATTTTTTTTACATATATGGATGTACAAATAATATATCGAAATGTTCTGTATTTTTTTAAAGATTTATTTTAGAAAGAGAGAGAGCACAAGTGGGGGGAGGGGCAGAGGGAGAAAGGAGAAAGCAGACTCCCCACTGAGTGGAGAGCCTGACCCAGGGCTTGATCTCGGACCCCAAAGTCATGACCTGAGCAGAAACCAAGAATCAGACACTTGACTGAGTCACCGAGGCACCTCCTGAAATGTTCTGCATCTTTCAATTATTTCATACCTTAGTTTTCTTTTTTTTTTTTTTAAAGATTTTATTTATTTATTTGAGAGAGAGAATGAGAGACAGAAAGCACGAGAGGGAAGAGGGTCAGAGGGAGAAGCAGACCCCCCACTGAGCAGGGAGCCCGATGCGGGACTCGATCCCAGGACTCCAGGATCATGACCTGAGCCGAAGGCAGTCGCTTAACCAACTGAGCCACCCAGGCGCCCCTCATACCTTAGTTTTCTCCTGCAACTTTATTCAATTTCAGTTTTAGTGTTTATGATTCTACTACAGTTTAAACATTATCCTATTGGTAGACAACTTTTTCCCCACAGTTTTTGAAATTAAAAGTTCTTGTGATGATGACTGTACATTCTATCTTCTTGGGTATATGACTGAAAGTTTCTTCAATGTGTATAGAGGTTGCAGTCCTGTGTCATGAGATATACACACGTTAAATTTTATACAAAAACTCATTTCCCCTCTTAGTGGCTCTACCAATTCACGTTTCCACCACAGTGGCTCAATTAACCTCGCTCACACATAACATCATCAGATTTTCTTTTTCCCTTCTGCCAGGCTAATGGGTAAGAAATGGTATTTTGTAATGCTCTTAACTTGCATTTCCAAAATAACAATTGAAATTGAATTCCTTTTAATAAATTCATTGGCTATTCCACTTTGGAAAACTGCCTTTTTATATAGTTTGCCTGATTTCTTATTCAGTTATGAGCTTCTGATTTCAGCATTTCTTTAATGGATATTATTCTTTGCTCATTGATCTGGTTGCCAAGATCTTTGATAAACCTATTAAACTTGTTTTGTATATTAAATTTCTCAGTATTCTCTTCAACGGCTTTATAGTTACTATTGCTTAAATTCTTTTCTACCTTGACATCATAAACATATGCTTCCCATGTTGTCTTCTGAAACTCGCAAAGTTCACATTTAGGCATTTAATTCAATTGTAATCCTAATTGATTTTTGTGTATTGTTTCCAAATATATTAAAGCTTTTCCTGACACTATACACAAAAATCAGTTACATCAATTAGTATATACATGAAATATTCAAGTCAATAATTTTTCTAACCATTTATTGAGGAATACATCTTTTCCTCATAGATCGGGAATGCCACTTCAGTTATGTATCAAGTTTCCAAGTTTTTACATGTAGAGTCTCTTCCTGGCCTCTGCATGCTATTATTTTGGTTCATGTGCCAACCCTCGCATAAAGATCAAACTGTTGAGTGCTACCACCTTATATAATAAGCCTTCATATCTGAAAGAAAAAGTCATTCCTTTTACATCTTCAGAAATATTATTCTTGGTCTTTGCTCTTCCATATGAATTTTAAAATCAGCTTGCCAGTTTCATCAGAAAATAAAATCCTCTTGGGAATTTATTACAAGGTCATTCAATCAAGAAATCAATTTGGGAAGAAGTGAGATTTTTAAGCCTTCCTCTCCCACCTGCCCTCATTTAGGTCTTCTCTAATGATTTTTAATAAAGTTTTTAATTTGTTCCATAATGGTTATGCATCTATCTTGATTTGTTCGTAAGTGCTAATTTTTTTATATTATAAATGAAATATTCTATTTAACAGCACTTTTGTTGCTCCTTTTTTCAGCAATGCAACTGATTGCCTTTAATTTTTACATCCAGCACTCTTTCTGAACAACCTTAGTAATTCTAATAATTTGTGAATCCTATTTTCCTTGTAGATAATTACGTAATTTGTAAAGAACTATATTTTTTATAGTCCTTAAGGTTTTGTTTTTTGGGGGTTTTTTTGTGTGGGGCTGGTTTGGGGTTTTTGTTTTTTTGTTTTTTCCCAGAAGGACCTATAGTACCATGTTGAAAATAAATTATGGTAATACAGTTTCTTGTTGGATTCCAGATTTTAACAGGAATTTTCTTAATATTTAAACCATAAATGATTTCTTTGTGTGTTTATGCACACTTTCAAGTTTAATGAAATTTCCTTCTATTCCTATTTTGCTAAGAATTTATCATGAGTCAGTACTGAATTTATCTAGTGTTTTTTGTGCCTCTTTAGTTAACCATAAAAATAGATTTGCATTGTTGAAATAACCAACTTGGTCTCTCTCACATATGCAGATACACACAGCTAGATTTGGCTTGCCCCCTACCCTTTTTTTTTTTCCTTAAAATTTTTAATCTAATCTGTGTTCAATAGTACATTGGCTTATACAATTCTTTTCTTATAAAATCCATGTCCACTTTGGAAATCAAAGTGTTAGATAGTGTTCTCATTCATTCTCTTCTCCATAAGAATTTACGTAAGATTAGAATCATTTCCTTGGATGTGACAGAACTCCCCTGTAAAACTGTCTGAACCCAGTAGTTATTTGGTGGAGAGACATGGTAAATTGTGAAAAATGGTCACAATCCTTTGCTCTTTGCTGGATTGCCGCCCTGTGCAATGGGAATTTGTACTATTTCCCCTCAAAAAGATGGAAAATATTTCCCATACCCTTGAATCTGGCCTTTTAACTTGCATTGGTCAATATAATGCAGCAATATAACAATGTGTAAGTTGCAAGCCTCTGCTTCAAAAGACTGTGCATATTTCTGCTCCAGCTCCTGAAATCCTGATCAGCCACCATGTAAACAAGCTTGGGCTAGACTGCTAGAAAATAAGAGATCACATGACGCAGAGATGAGCCATCCCTGCAAAGTCCATTCCAGTCCAGCCAGCCCCCAGAAAACCAGCAGCTGACCAAAAATACATGAGTGAAGCCACTCAGAAGAGATGAATCATTCAGCTCAGCCCAGGCCAAAGTACAAAATTGTAAGCTGTTTCAAGCCATTAAGCTTTGAGTCCCTCTGTTATGCATTGAAAGCTAACTGATGGAGATTTCGTGTCATGAATCCTTTAGAATACCTTATTTTTCATTTCTAAAGTCCATTTTGATAATCCATATGTTTTTAGGAAATTGCCCATTTTTCTCTAATTTTCCATTTCAAAAAAAAATTAGTGATTACCATTTTAGCATTCATAGTATTTGGTTTATTATTTTTTTCTCATGTTTCTTGCTCAAACTTCAATTTGTCTTTTCAAATAACCAAATTGTGTTTTTCTTGATCTTGTCTATCATATCCTACTCATTATTCTCATTTCTGTTCTTACATGCTAATGTTCTCATGCCTTTTACTTTCTTAGGTTTATTCTGATTTCCATTTGCTAACATCTTAAGTTGGCTGTTTTATTCTTTGAATTTCTTGCCTTTTCTGCCTTCACAGGATATATTTTCAATAGCTTCCATTCTAGAGCATGCCCTTTTACTCTTACGTATTTTGAAAAAGAGAAAAAGTTGCAAATTGTAACATATTCCAATATATCAACCTTTTTCTTTTTAGTTACTGCTTTTATGTCTCATTTAAGAATTATTTTTCTTACATCAAGGTCATAAAGATATTTTCCTATGCTATCTTTTCAGGCTTTACTAGTTTACCTTTCAGATTTAGGTCTATAATCCCCTGGAATTGATTTTGCATGTCGTGTGCAATAGAGGTCAAGATTAGCTCTTTCCTCATAGGGATATTCAGTTGACCTAGGACCCTGTAGTGAAAAGACCATCCCTTCCAGAGTATTCTGTAATGCTGCAATTTGGACTTTCAGGTTATATATTAGGTGTATGCCTCTTTTAAATGGTAATATTAAAAAATCTTAAATAAAAAACGGTAATATTATGTGATAAATTTGGGGGCCTTGAAGTGTGATAATGCCAGAGCATTCTACAGCTTCCTTTAGTCTGGTCTGTTTCTTTTTTTTAACCACTTCACTATCAACACTTAGGAATCCTCTCTCGTTTTCAGTTTTTATTTAAGATTCCTTTATTCCTACACCTCCTCAAATCGCTCTACCTTGTATTTGCCCTTTTCCTTTCCTACGAGGAAAGATTTGGCTTTTGTTCAAGGACCTTTCTACCGTCCTTGTCCAGTTTTAGTCTAGTGATAAGCACCTTGCTAGGGGAATGCCCACTGGGACAGTTGTGCCCTCTGCCTTCTCTGGCTGCACTCATTCAGTGTAGAGGACACATTTCTTCCTGTAAACCTGGATGACTTTGCCAGTTTGCTGACCTTCGTAGTGTCCTCACACAACCTGTCCCTCATCCTCCTTTCAGATGGGCACGGATCGCACTATCGTACTTCTGTCTCGGCTCTTTTGGAGGGAAGACATAACCTTACTGCGAATGTGGGAAGGTGCACTGTTACGGTTCTCACTCCAGTCAGAAGTCACAAAGGGACTGAACTTCATTTTGGCCAGTGGAGCTTCAGCAATGGCCGCAAAAGCAAAGATGGCATCTTTATTTTTAATTGTCTCAATATAAACAATATACATCAGGACTTAAGTTAGTATGAATCCAATACAGTACTCATACTTTTAACCATTAAGTGTAAATCACTTGATAGTAAATATTATGAACTGGAATTGTGTCTAACTTTTTCTCTTCTTGCTTATTTTGGGTTGATAGAACATTTTTTTTTTTAAATCTCAAATACTTAAATCCGGAAGTAATATTTCTATTATTTTGATGTTAGTTTAAATTTTTAACATGTGAACTTAGTCTAAAGCTAGCCAATTTCTGTATTCATTTTTGGAATACAAGGCTTTAGAGTACTTTAAATCAGATAACCCCATCATCATTTTGTCTAATATTTTTAATTTTTTCCAAAATAGTCATTATTTAATCAATGATTAAGGTTCATGTATATTCTCCATTCGTTCACCAATTCCCCTTGTATTTTATATTATATCTTTCTTCTAAGAAGTTTCTTTAATGAGGATCTCTTAGTCATAAAATTGAGAGTGTTGTCCATAAACTCTTATTTCATGTTCATGCTCAAATGATAATTAAGCTGGGTATATGCTACTACATTTGGGAGTTATTTTCCCTGAAAACTTTGAAAATATTTTTTTTTATTATCATTTAGCTTCTGCTTTTACTGATTAAAAGCCAGCTGTTCAATTTATGTTATTCTTTTGTGGAAAATTTACCTTTTCAGGGTTACTGTTACTATCTTCTCTGTGTCTTTGGGATTCTACTATTCCAGTAATATATCTAAGTGTGGCTATTTATCTTACTTGAGTAATAGATTAAAATGGTCCAAAATTCTTCCCCTCCTTGTATCCATATCCTTACAATGTGATACAGCAGAGTCCTTTAAGAGATGGAATCTATTTCTTTACCCCTTGGCTATGAGTTTGGCTCTTGGTTATGACTTGCTTTGGACAATAACATATTAGCAAACGTGATAAGGCAAGCTGAACCTTGAAAAGCAATAATACGCTAGAGCTTGCTCTCTTCTTACACTTGGAATCTTAGGACTATCATGTGAATAAGCCTCTAGGCCACTAGAGAATGAGAGATCACATGGAGGAGAACCGAGGTGCAGTAGTCAACAGCCAGCCTACTACCAGAGATGTGAAGAGGCCATCTTAAATCATCCTGCCTCCTGCTGATTTGTCAAATGACCACTGACCACACGAGAGCCCAGTAGACATCAGCAGAGCCAGACCAGAAAAATCATCTAATCAACACGAAGAACTGTGACCTAAAGAAACTCAGAAGCTTAAAAAATTGCTAAGTTTCTTGAGAGACAGCAATAGCTAATATACACTTTCACTACACTATTGAAATAATGAGAATTGGTATCTTTTATCAATTTTAGAAAATTTTTAGCCATCCTACTTCTAATAGTACCTATAATCTCTTCTATAACCTTCTGGAGTTTTGAAATATATATGTATGAATATACACACATTAAAAACATCTATAACCTCTTTGTCTATATTTGTGCTTCTTCTCTACAAGGGCTTTCCTATCTCCCTCTCTATCTTCACACTATAATTAGGGTAATTATTTTGACAATATTTTCTGTTCTAAATGCTCTCCCCACCTGTACCTAATCTACCGTTTAGTGGGTTCAGTGAGGTTTTCTCTTTCACTTCAATAACTGTATTTCTTATTTCTGGAAGTTCTTTTTGGTTTTCCCCTCATCATATTTATACTCTCTAGTCCTCACACATTTGTTACTTTGTTTCTTTAAACACTTTAAAACATGGGGATTTTCAAAATTCTTTATCTTGTAATTCCAATTTCTGTAGCCCTTTGAGGGTTAATTCATTACTGCTCCTTCAAACCCCTACTCATGATGGCTTAAAAATCCTATTTACATGAACTTAATCTCTGGGAATCCTGTTAGGTTTGCATAGAAGAAAACCTTCCCCAAAGGTCATTTTCTTCATCCAGAATCCCAAGGTTCCCAACCAAGGACCACTTTAAGATAGTTTCTTGAGCTTCAGGAGCAAAATAAACCCAAATTTCAAGGCTGCATGATGCCAGGACTATGGTTTCAAATTCTCCCCAGGGAACTGTTTTTTCCTATGTGAAACTGAGGTGGAGAAAGACTACCTACTGGATTGCTTCCCATGGCTAAGTAGTAGACTCTTCTGCCTACCCCTTCATTGGAGTTATAGTCTTCTAGGTTGTGGCTTTGTTTCAGAAGTTTCTGCCCCATCCTCCAATGTTGTATGAGATCTAAGACATTCCTCCCATCCCACACAGACTGTTGAAATTTAAGGCTCTAACTGGGACTTCCATACATTGTTGTGGGATTGCAAAATAGTACAGCCAACTTAGAAAATACACTGGCATTTTCTTATAAAGTTAAACATACACTTCATATACAGCCCAGCAATCCCACTTCTACATACCCAAAAGAAAACTTGTGTTCATACGAAAACCTGTATGCAAGTATTTTTAGTGGCTTTATTCATAAATGCCCAAATTGCAAAACAACCTAAAAGTCCATGAATTGAGGGATGGATAAACACACTGTAGTACCTCCATACTACAAAATTAGAGTACCATAGGAAGAATGAATCACTGATGGGTGAATCTCAACATACATACATACATGATTTATAGAACATTCTGGGAAAGGCAAAACTATAGGGCCAGACATCAGATCAGTAGTTGTTGGACACTGAGGATGAGGAGATGAATCAAAAGCATTACAACAGGGGGATTTTTGGAAGTGACAGAATGGTCCTTTATCTTCACTATGATGGTGTTTACATGACTATATCAATTTTCCAAAACTCAAAACTGTACATTTAGAGGAATGAATTTTGTTCTATGTAAATTATTTATATATATATATATATTTTTTTTTTTTTTAAGAAAAGCCCAGAACCAAATGGCTTCATCAGTGAATTTTACCCAACACTTAAATAAGATTTGACAACTACCCTTCTCAAACCCCTCCCCCAAAATGAGTAAGTTTTCCCAAAATCCCCAACTAATTTAAGGAGATTAGCATTATCCTGATACCAAAATCAGGTAATACTACAAGAAAACTACAGGCCAATAACCCTGATGAATATAAATGTAAAAATTAAAATCTTAGCAAGTTGAATTCAAGGGCACATTAAAGGATCACACATTATGATCAAGCAAGATTTATCCCTGAAATGCAAAAATGGTTCAATGCATGCAAATCGATAAATGTGACACATCCCAATAGAAAGATAAAAACCATACAACTGAGGCACCTGGGTGGCTCAGTCGCTAAGTGTCTGCCTTCGACGCAGGTCATGATCCCAGGGTCCTGGGATCGAGCCCTGCATTGGGCTCCCTGCTCCACGGGAAGCCTGCTTCTCCCTCTCCCACTCCCCCTGCTTGTGTTCCCTCTCCGTCTGTCAAATAAATAAAATCTTAAAAAAAAAAAAAAAAAAAAAACATACAATTATCTTATAGATGCAGAAGTATTTGAGAAAATACAACTTCGTGAAAAAAGGACAAAAAATTGGGCAAAGGAACATACTTGAACATGATAAAAGCCATGTATGACAAGCCCACAGTTAACATCATACTCAACAGTGAAAGTTTAAAAGCTTTTCCTCTAAGATGAAAAACAAGGCAAAGGCACCAACTCCTATTCAACATAGTAATAGAAGTTCTCATCAGAGCAATCAGACAAGAAATAAAGGCATCCAAATCAGAAAGGACTAAGTAAAATTATCTGTTTGCAGGTGATAGGACTTTACATATAGAAAATCCTAACTATTCCACCAAAAAACTTTTAAGTCAGTAAAGCTGCAGGATACAAAAATCTACATACAAAAGTCAGTTCCATTTTAATATACTAACAATGGAATATCTGAAAAATGAAAGAATCCCATTCACAATAGCATCAAAAAGAGTAAAATACTTAGGAATTTAGCCAAGGAAGAGAAAAATCTGTACAATGAAAACTACAAAACTTTGATGAAAAAATTGAAGTAGACCCAAACAAGTGTAAACATATCCCATATTCATAGATTGGAAGAATACTGTTAAAATGTGCACACTACCCAAAGCCATTTGTAGGTTGAGTGCAATCCTTAAAATCTAAAGGGCATTTTTCAAACAAAAAAAGAACAAAGACACTAAAATTTGTATGGAACCACAAAAGACTCCTAATAGCCAAAGTAATGCTAAGAGAAGAACAAACCAGGAGGCATCACATTTCCAGATTTCAAACTACATTAGACCTTTTTAACGGTGCAGAGGTTAGAAGCACCAACCTCCATGCAGTCAAAAAAGCACATGTAACTTCGGACTCCCCCAAAACTTAACTACTAATAACCTAGTGTTGACTGTAATTTCTAACCAGTAACATAAACAGTCAATACATATTTTGTACGCTATATGTATTATATACAGAAAACATTAAAATCCAAAGGGAAAATAGATTTACAATACCACACTGCATTAAAAAAATTCATATGTACGTGGACCCATGCAATTCAAACCCTTTTAATTCAAGGGCCAACTGTATACTACAAAGCTACAGTAATCAAAGCAGTCTGGCAAAAAAAAAAACAAAACAAAACAAACACAGAGACCAATAGAGCAGGATTGAGAGCCCAAAAATAAACCCCCGCACATGCAACTACTGTTTGACAAAGGAGTCAAGAATATTCAATAAGGATGGTCCCTTCAACAAATGGTGTTGGGAAAACAGGATAACCACACAAAGTAGTTGGATTACTGTATCACCACTAACAAAAATTTGAAATGGACTAAAAACTTAAACACAAGACCTGAAACCATAAAACCTCTAGAAGGAAACAGGGGGAAAGCTCCTTGGCATTGGTCTTGGCGATCATTTTTTGGATAGGACACCAAAAGCACAAGCAATAAAATCCAAAATTAATAAGTAGATCTACAAACTAAAAAGCTTCTACACAGCGAAAGAATCAACAAAATGAAAAGGGACCCTATGGAATGGGAAAAAAACATTTGCAAATCAGCAATCTGGCAAAAGTTTAATATTATATATATATATATATATATATATATATATATATATATACACACACACACTTTTTTTTTTTTTAAGATTTTTATTTATTTATTTGACAGAGACAGAGAAAGGGAACACAAGCAGGGGGAGTGTGGGAGGGAGAAGCAGGCTTCCTGCTGAGCAAGGAGCCCGATGTGGGGCCCGATCCCAGGACCCTAGGATCATTACCTGAGCTGAAGGCAGACGCTTAATAACTGAGCCACCCAGGTGTCCCTAATATCCAAAATATATTTAAAAACTCCCACAATAGCAAAAAAGCAGATTAAAAAAATGGGCAGAGGAACTCAATAGTCATTTTTCCACAGACATGCAAATGGCCAAGATACATGAAAAGGTGCTCAAAATCACTAGTCATCAGGCAGATCAAAACGACAAAGAAAGATCACCTCACATCTGTAAAGATGGCTATCATCAAAAACACAGAAAAATAACAAGTGTGGAGAACAAGGAACCCTTAATACACTGTTTGTGGGAATGTAAATCAGTACAACCACTAAGGAAGTTCCTCAAAAAATTAAGAATAGAACTACCATGTGATCCAGCAATCCCACATCTGGGGGAATTAAGCTGAGTATATATCCAAAAGAAATTAAATCACTACCTCAAAGAGATATCTTTACCCCCATATTTATTGCCACATTATTCACAACAGACAAGACATGGAAAAAACCTAAGTATATGTCAACAGATGAATGGCTAAAAAAGTTGTGGTATATATACAATAGAATAGTATTCAGCCATGAGGAAAAAAGTCCTGCCATTTCCAACGTGAATCAACTTTGAGGGCATTATGCAAAGGGAAATAAGACAGAGAAAGACAGATACTGCACAGTATCATTTATAGGTAGAATATAAAAAAACCTGAACTCACAGAGACAGTGGAATGCTGGTTGCAAGGGGTTAGGGGAAATGGGGAGATGCTGGTCAAAGTATACAAACTTTCAGTTATATTACAAGTAAACTCTGGGGATCTAAGGTACTCATGGTGATTCATGGTGATTACAGTGAATAATACTGTATTATGTACTTGAAATTTGCCAAGAGTGTAGATCTTAAAATGTTCTCATGACTAAGAAAAAGCCAATGATAATTATGTGAGGAGAGGGAGGTGTTAGTTAACACTGTTGGTAATCATAATGCAATATACAAGTATATCAAATCAAACAGTTACACGTCTTAAAGTTACATAGTTATATGTCAATTATATCTCAATCAAATTGGAATAACAGGAAAGAAACTTAAGTTTCCAACTTCTCGGTAATGGCAGATATCGCTCTGGTTTTCACTTTTCTCCATGTATTCGGTCTCTAAGAATTTTTTTTCTTGTAAGTGCAATAATGGGTCTTAAAAGATTTTTGTTCTGTTTAATCCAGCATTTATAGGCATTTTGAAGAATTTTTTTAAAACCTCTATTTTACCATATTGCCCAATGCAAAAGTCACCCATTCTATTGAAGATCAAGACTTTAAAATTTCATATTCTTAACTTCTTCATTTTATCACTGTGTCCTGTTTCTATAAAGTACAACAGTGTAGTTGTTGTATTACCTTCTTTATAAATAAGAAAACCAAAGCTCATGGAAGCTGAGACTTGTTGCCTATACACCACCAGATTCTGAGAATGGAAACCAATTTGAAGATTATCTTAAGCCTCTCAAAACTAGGTCAGTAAGAAACATTAAGAGGATCATTTACATTATGCATCATCCATACTTGGCAGTACAGTGAACTGTGTGGCCTTGAACAAGTCACTTGCCTGTCTAGTTTCAAAGCACCTACTTCATAGAATTGTTCTGACAATTATTCATGTCAAGCACATAGAAAAGCACATGGCAGAAGTAGAAAGAAGTGCTTACTTTGAATAAGCCATGCTTTTGGTTGCGTTGACCAAGCCATAAGTTGCTTCCTGGGGGAAGGTTGGTTTCAGGAGGGTCAATCACACGTTCATAAATCCTGTAGGGATAAAGAACAATTATTAATAAAGAGTTTGCTCAAAACAGAACCAAAAGGTTGGCATGTTGTTTGAAGTCTTCATGGCATTAGCTGCTGGTATAGAGAGATGGAGGCAGTAAGGGCATGTTTTAGATGATAGGTAACATGAACGAGGAGATCTACTTCTTGACAACACTTGGACACATTAACTGGGCCTCTGTTGGCTTTCTATTTTCACCTTTTCAGCAGGGAAAGGAGGAAAAAGGTAACATTTTTAAGTGTCTGCTCTGAGCAATGACCCTTATACCTACTCTGCGAGTAAAGTGGTTTGATCTACATTACAGATGAGAAAGCTGAGGTTCAGAGAACATAAATGGGTCAACCACAAGTTAAGACAGGGAGCAGTTAAGTTGGGATGAGAATCCCCATCTGCCTGGCTGCAAAGCCCATGCACTCCCCTTTGCACTCTACTCCTCCCTGGCTTTGGTTTATCTGGCCCCTACCCATTTCTACAGTAACCTGCTATACTCCTTCCAGCAAGTGAGCAGTTGCCCACATGGTAATATGCTTAGTCTACAAAATCAAGTAACTGAAATCATCCCATCAACAAATATTTACTGAGCACTTTTTAGGCTCCAAGCTCCACATGAGGCAACAAGAGACAGAGCCATCAACCAGACATCCAAAATCCTGCCCTCATGGAGCAAAAAAGAAAGTCCAATATATGAAAAAAATATTCACAAGATATATGAAGACATAACTAATACAGAGGATACAACAGCCCCAGGATCTTTGAAGGTATCTCCTGAAACTACTCAACAATTGAATAGTCTCAACTGTTCTGCCCTACCAAGCCCTACTCACAGATCTTGAGATTTGTGCTCCCCTTAGAAATAGTCCCTGCAACCACCAGGTACCAGCTGATCACAGGCCTTCACCTCACCCCTAGCAAGTGCCTCTCAACACCTTCTCTACTGAGAAGGGGAAGGAGAAGCTTGCCTGAGAATTGAACTTGTCATTAGATGCTCAGAAGATTCTGGACGGGGTGCCATAGAGACCATCGCGGAATTTCAATAACTCCTGATGACCCGTCCATTCCTTGCTCTCCTCAGCTCTTGCTCAGAGCAGCTACAGGAGAAGTCAGCTCCAGGTACTTCCAAAGGTCTGGAAATTCATCAGACCTCCATGCTGGAAGGGAACTGACTGCCGCCTGCCAAAGAGCTACCTGTTCCTCGAGTGGCTCTCAAAAGGCAAGAACTGAGAGACCACCCACTGTGTCACAGCCAGGGATGGAATGTGAGACATTGCAGGTGGGAGCGGCCACACTGCAGCCTTGTAGCTTAGCCACACTGCCCATCACTCTTACTCCCCACTGGAAAAGTGCTGTTTCCTAACAATACTGCAAGGTATTCAATGGAGAAAGCTCTAAATGTATTCGATCCATCTGTACTAATTGTCCTCTCATTATAAACGGAGGCTCAAAACATAAACAAGGCAATATAAGTCTCCCTTAAAAAGACAGCCTATGTTTTCTCCACAGGAACACAAACTCTTTCACAGCTTAGAATGAACAATTTTAGATGAAACAATCATCTGTCAAAACTGCTTTAACCCAAGAAGCTGCTATATACACTTCCTTTAAAAGGGGTTTTTCTAATATTCACAAAAAACTAGAAACAAGCCAAATTTACAACAAAAGTGAAATGCATAAGTTATAGATCAGCTT
This sequence comes from Halichoerus grypus, assembly GCF_964656455.1. Classification (NCBI taxonomy): domain Eukaryota; kingdom Metazoa; phylum Chordata; class Mammalia; order Carnivora; family Phocidae; genus Halichoerus; species Halichoerus grypus. Next base: position 36,702,702 of record NC_135722.1, read on the forward strand.
GATGTAATTTACTACAGTCATTAAGAGTGACAAATATGCAGGTTATGAAATATGGGAAAGTATAGACAAAATAATCTTCACTGGAGGAAAGTAGAATGTAAAATTATTTATGAACTACGGAGACAAAGATGCAAAAATTATGTTCCCCGTTGGTGAATTTCAGAGGAGACCAGAAAGAACTGGAAATCGCTGTATTTAGGTAAAGAGGCGGAAGCTTAATTTTCTGTGAGGTTGTTTTACTAATACATTGAAAATACTGTCAAATTATTTATCTGAACCTTTCATTTTAAAACATTTGCATCTGTCGGAATGAGAAGAGCTTTCAATTTCAATGCTTTCTTTCTGGTTTTAAATATACCAGAAGGTGAGCTCCAATGAGCAGAGTAGGCTGTTAATGTTTATTAAGTGCATGAAGGATCAAAAAAAAAAAAAAAAAAAAAAATCAACTTTCTATCATGCCTTATCTTCCCAAGTATAAATGCTCCTTCTGCCTTAGAAACAGTGGGCCCCAGATGTTTGCTTTCTCAACCATCAGCCCAAAAAGCAGGGTAGTGCCCTCGTGGCTGTGTCAAAGGGGTATGATTTCGGGGGTCACACAGCCCCCATCAGGATCCCTTCTGATGCCACGAAAATCTGCTGGCTGCTGCCTCCCCCCACCCCACCCCAGCCCTGCCAACAATTCACTCCAAGTGACCAACCTCACTGGAGAATTCCAGGTAGCAGGCCGAATCAACAAGCTGGATCCAGACACAGCAAAAGGAAGAGAGCTTAGAAACAGTGTTAAAAAAATAAATACCCACACAGAGGAATCCTATATGAACTCTAGGAAACAAACTGAAGGTTGCAGGAGGAGAGGTTGGTGGGGGGATGGGGTAACTGGGGGATGGGCATTAAGGAGGGCACATGATATAATGAGCACGGAGTGTTACATGCAACTGATGAATGGCTAAATTCTAGTCCTGAAACTGATACAGTATATGTTAACTAAATTGATTAAAAAAAAAAAAAAAGGCATATAAACCATATTTGAGGCACATTCCACAAAATAATTGCCTGTGCTCTTTCAAGTCTCCATGTCATAAAAAGCAAAGACTGAGGAATATTTCCCAATTAAAAGAAACCAAAGGGAGGATCCTGGTTTGGAGCTGGGGACAGAAAAAAAAATCCTATGCAGGACTTTAGTGGGAAAATTGGTGAAACTTGAACTGTAGATTATATACTAGTATTGTATTGATGTTCAATTTCCTGATTTTGAGAACTGGTCATGTATACTGAAGTGTCTTGCTCTTAGGAAATACACACTGAAGTATTTAGGGGTAAAGTCCTGATATTTGCAACTTCTTCTCAAAGGCTTCAAAATAACAGTGTGAATAGGCAGAAATACAGACACATGTAAACACACATCGTGCAGACAGAAAACAGAATCTGGGCCGAGTGCAGGATTGTTTTTTGTGCCATCCTGAAAGCTTTCCTGTAAGATTAAAATTATTTTAAAATAGTTTTGAGACTACAGTAAAAAAAAAAAAAGAGGGTCTGTAATACATATAAACTAAAAATACACACATTCAAAACAATTATCTATTAGCCAAGGACACCTACAAATTTAAAGACTCACATAAGGCACATGGTAGTGTTTTCCTAAAGGAATGGGAAGGGCAAAAGGGAGGAAAAAGTGAATGACTAAAAGATGAATGAATGAAACAAAAGGAGTATTGCACAGATTAATGCCGGTAACACATCCTAAGCTAAGAAATAAGATTCTCCCATCCCTATCTGTACCTCCTTTACCAAGGGAGTTATACCACCGACATGCCAGACAAACACAATCTTGACAGAAGGCCTGACCCCTGGGTTACGGCTTAGGTGGACTGGCTCAGGTGGACAGGCAGGTAAGGCCCAGTGATCTGTCACTTAAATCTAGTATCCATCAAGTCAGATGAAAAGTCAAAGCTAATGCAATGAACTCCTTGGTTTCCTGTGTGGTCAGGAAATAGAAACTTGCTATTCTAATATTCTGGTTAATGAGGTTTCCTTCACATCAATATCAGATTATCTACAACGTGTTTGATACGGTGTTGGCTACGGGGACACACACAGCAAAACTAGTATGGCCAAGTCCCTCTCCTCAGGTCAAATGCCTGAGCCAGAAAGACAACCCACAGGCACACACCTTATCATTCAGTGGAGTGCAATGCTCTATGCAAGCAGAAAGGAAAATCAGAATTCTGTCTGTCATAATCAGAGAAGACTTTCCAAAGAAGGGAACACCGGAGCACATTTTTGGATGAAAACCAAAGTGGAGCTGACACGCAGACATAAAGCCAACATTTACCCATCCCTTAGTGTGTGCCAAGCATTGCACGTGGAGGGCTTTCCATGTATTAATTCACTTATCCCTCACAACACTACCATCAGGTAGGTGTTCTGGGCGCAGCACGGTTCAATACCTTGTCCATGGTTATGCAATTTGTAAACTGCTAAGCTGTATTTGAGACCAGACCCCCAAATCTGTGCTACTCACTCAAGTAAGTTAAAACTCCTAACTTGACTTAGTCATCAGGAAGGAAAGCAGAAAACAAGTTCATGTGCCAAAGTATGTGGCCAACACTGGTTACCTCTCCCAGAAGCCCCTTTTCTCTTCCTCCAGGGCTCACAGCTACACTACATTTCCAGCCGACCTCACAGCTAAGGGGTGGCCAGGTCATGTGAGTGGAGGTGCAACCGTTCCAGGCCTGCCTTTTCCCCAAAAATATCTCCCTCAAGCATCTTTCAACATTCCCTCCACCTTCTTTCAGGTGACTAGAGAAGATAGAGAACTAAGAGGCGGGCAGAAACAAGATGGAAGATCCTAGATTGCTAAATGACGTGGAAAGGCTACCTGCCAGCTAGATACACGTAACTGCATGCTACCTAAGCAATAAAATTCTATGTTAACCCACTGAGAGAGAGAGAGGATTTTCTGTAGTTCCGGCCATTATTTGCCCTAATATGTCCCACTGAAAATCAAAGAGGACTGATGTATTTTCATGCACACAAGACCAAGAGATACCAGAGATAGTGTGGTGGAGCAGAGACATGAATTCAGAATAAAACAGATTTGGATTTCTATTCTAGTTCTGTATTCTACTAGCTATATGACCTAATCAAGTTATTTCTCCGTACCTCAGCTTCCTCAACTGAAAAAACAGAACTATTACTGATGATGGTATGGGTTGCCCTGAGGCTTCAATGAAATACGTTTAATGCCTTGGCACCTAGTAGGTACCACCATTCTGTTAAACTCACAGTTGTCTGAGAACGCAAAGCTCCACAGGTCACATGACCCATTACAGACCACTGGCGGAATCTATTGCAATGGGATTACCAGGGTCTTAGATGCCTGCTTGCGCTTCAGGATACAGTTTCAAGGAAGGACATCACCTGTCACACCGAGTGTATTTAAAGATGTGCAATGTCAATGTCAAAATTCAAGAACATAGTATCTACTTTGTCATAAGTTTCCTCCGCTTTGAAAGTTTTATAGTCCCAAATCTCTTTTCACTTACAAATTTAAAAGCTAGAACAAGTGAACAATTTAAAAAAAAAAAAAGAACCCAAAGGAATTAACAGCATTCATTTCTGTTGCTGTTTAACCTCTTCAGTTATGGAGCAAACTGACAACTTAGATACTAAACTGTAGATTAAAAACAATTTCTGGACAAAACATTTTCTAAGGCATCCTAAAATTTCAGTTTTTTCATCTTGTTTTAAAATATTCATTGGCTTCTTTTAATTTGTTCAAGCCATATATCAAACTTTTCGACATTATTCTAAGTTCCAAGCAAACTTTTTTTTTTTTTTTTTTTTTTTTTTTTAAAGATAGAGCCAGCGAGAGAGCAAGGGGAGGAGCAGAGGGAGAGAAGCAGACTCCCCACTGAGCTTGGAGCCCCAGGCAGGGCTCGATCTCAAGACCCTGAGATCATGACCTGAGCCAAAACCAAGAGTCGGACCCTAAACTGACTGAACCACCCAGGAGCACCCTAAGCAAACATCTTAGGATTTTTACATCCTTCCAAAGTAACAAGTTCTTTGACATTTAACAAATTTGACTTTTGTTCAAAGTTCATCATAAATTTACATAAGATTAGGGACGCCGGGGTGGTTCAGTCAGTTAAGCATCTGCCTTCAGCTCAGGTCATGATCCCAGGGTCCTGGGATGAGTCCCACATCAGGCTCCTTGCTCAGCCGGGAGCCTGCTTCTCCCCCTGCCTGCCCATACCCCTGCTTGTGCTCTCAAATAAAATCTTTAAAAACAAAACAAAAACAAAAACAAAAGACTTGAATTTTTAAATTTACGTAAGATTAGAAAGCCTCAAAAGAGAGGTAGAGGATTTCCTTATTACATTGTGTTTAGATACACAATAACCTAAGCAATAACAATAAATACACTGCTTTTATAGGAGTAAAATAAGACATTTTTCGTAACACTTTTGCTCAGTCCAGTACCAGACACATTCTGAGGACCATTTGGGACCTGAACTGGTTTTAGCCAATCCTTAGAAAGGTTTCTGGGAAAATGAAGATGGCTTCAGTGAGCAGGGGCCCTCACTTTAAATTCTTACTTCAAGACTGCCCTCATACATCCCTTTTAAAATATATACCCTGCCTGCCCTGTATGGTTTTTGTTTTTTTTTTTAAGATTTTATTTATTTGACAGACACACAGCGAGAGAGGGAACACAAGCAGGGAGAGTGGGAGAGGGAGAAGCAGGCTCCCCGGTGAGCAGGGAGCCCAATGCGGGGCTCGATCCCAGGACCCTGGGATCATGACCTGAGCGGAAGGCAGACGCTTAACGACTGAGCCACCCAGGCGCCGCTCTATCTTATCTTCTTGTCAGTATCCCTAGTATCTGGAAGAGTGCTAGTCAAAATAAGTGCCTACTCCATCTATTTATTGAATAAATGAAGGAATGCTCCCTGATACTCTCTTAAGAGGAGGGCTACAGACACTTATACAAGCTCTAAAGTAATACAGCAAAGACTTTACGTGGTCAAACTTGACATTTTTCTGCAGATACTATAGTCCATGAAAACAAGTGAAATGTGATCACCCTTTTCAAGGGTCTTCTTTCACCATCCCCAGTTCATGAGATCTACACAAGAATACCGAACGAAAGAGCAAGATGAACCCCTCTCAGTTTTTCATCCGCAAAAAAAAGATAGGGATAGCTAGTTTGAATCTGTGAGGCAGATGACTCACTAACAGGAAAACCAGATAGAACAAGAGAAACAGTAACTTGAAAATTAATTAGATCAAGTGCAGTCCTTTTGATAAGCAATTTAGTGCTAAAGTTGAATGCATTATAATCAAATTTATCACATTCCCATAGGCTATCTGATACAAATCTGTATTTACCCTACAACCATCTACAATCTACCCTTCCTTATGGCTAAAGAAAACCCAATTCCTACTTAATCACGTTTCTAGGCCTTGCACTCAAACGAGGCACTGCCTATTAAGCTATATTGGGAGAATTTATGGGAATTTTGCATGCCATTAGTATACATGTATCTTAACATGTGTCTTAACATGTATTTTAACATGTATCTCATTTCTAATACAATACCATGCAAAATTTATGAGAATTTATGGGAATTTTGCATGCCATTAGTACACAGGTATCTTAACGTGTATTTTAACATGTATCTCATTTCTAATATAATACCATGCAAAATTAAACATCCAGTCAAACATAAAAACTGCTTCAGAGGAATGAACAATGCAAAGAGTAACTGATACTTCTCATGAAAGTCACTCACTGAATCAAGGGCTCACATCAGAAATTTTCTTCACAAGGTACAACATCTCTTTATTCATGACTTTGGTTAAGAATGCCCTCCCTAGCAAGTGTCCCATCCGCTTAAAAGACCTGTCAATATTCTATGAAGAACTCGATTTTCTGTTAACAGATAAAGCCCTCAGAGCTCGACACAAAGCAATGCAATGGTTCAACAACACTACTTATGAAGGAATATTGGATTTCTATTTACCTGGATGAAGACAGACCTCTGAAGGGACTCCATGATACCTTTCCTAATTACGTACAAGAATGAATTTCCAATGTAAACCATGTGGATCAGCATGTATTATATGCTGCTGTTCAAGAAGACAATATGAAGCTCAAATGACATGCTATATGAAGAGGTTTATCTTGGGCTTTTCCTGGAATTAAAGAAAAATGTTCACATTCTCCCTCAAGAGGAAAGTTCCAATGACCTTCTCTTGCTAGACAAGAGCCTCATCCTCACTGCCTTTTAGCTGGCACTAGTGAATACCATGGTGCTCTTTGGAGAAAGTGCCCTATACAGAACACAAGGCAATTCCCATGCTGTTCCCATTCCCCACCCCCCAACTAAAAGGTGGTAATGACTTTGCACAGGGGGCTAAGTCCCTCTTTGGTCTTATGCTAAGAGGGGCCTAACACAATCTTCCCAGTCTGGGCATCATAGGGCAAATGTGAGAACAGAGTTCTTCACCTCTACTTAAAAGAACAAGGCATCTATGGTATCATTAGCAGTATTTTTGGCCCTGACAATTGCTAAACATTCATGGCAATCTACAAAATACTTCCTCAAAACCTACCATGATGGGAATGTTTGCTAACTGTGTACACTGATGAGCTACTTGTTGAATTTCCATGTCAGGTTGCCTGGCTATTATTTGCTAACATGGAATACACATCACACAGTACCAGAAAAACATGAAAGGAATGCCCCCAAAGAGGCACTCTGCGGTCTGTCTCCTCCTACCCATCTGTTTAACAAAACCAGCTGACAGCAAATGACTCGATTCAAAAAAATGCACCTCTGGCATTTATACAGGAGAAAACAGATTAGTCAGGAAGATGGATTATAGGAATGAATACAGTATGCTCCCAACATGTAAGAATTGAATTCCAAGCTAAATCTATGCAGAGCTCAGGAGGGAGGACAGTAGCAGGGCTCAGCAGGTTTCCAAACTGTTCCTTGCCAGCTGGCTGCAAAGTAAGTACAAATGCAAACAAAAGAGGCAGCGAAGTTGCAACCTGGGAAGGAGATACTTTTGTTGCGGTAAATGAAAGGGCAACGTATTCAAATGAGATTAACAAATACTTCTGGAGAGACTTTGCCAGAGAAGAGGTTCTCTCCAGAGAGAGGAGATCTTCCCAGAGACCATCAAGTCCTCATGTGACCTGCTTCATCCACTTACAAAACACTCATCAAATTCATACCTTTTCTGAGTTAATATCCAAAATATATGAAGAACTTCTATAACTCAAAACCAAAACAATAATGCAATTGAAAATATGCAGCAGACATGAATAGACTTTTTTCTTTCAAGAAAATAGAGATGGCCAACAGACATATAAAAAGATGCTCAACATCACTCATCATCAGGGAAATGTGAATCAAAACCACAATGAGATCACTTCACACCTGTCAGAATGGCTAAAATCAAAAAGAAATAATAAGTGTTGGCAAGGATGTGGAGAAACAGGAACCCTCGTGCACTGTTGCTGGGAATGCAAGGTGGTATCAGCAGTTTGGAGGTTCCTCAAAAAATAAAAAATAGAATTACCATATGATCTAGTATTTCCACTACTGGTTATTTATCCAAAAAGTTGAAAACACTAATTCAAAAAGATATATGCACCCCTGTGTTTATTGTACCTTTAACAACAATAGTCAAAGTACGGAAGCAACCCAAGTGTTTATCCATAGATGAACACACACACACACACACGGTATATTACTCAGCCATAAGAAATAATGAAATTTTGCCATTTGCAACATGGATGGATGAATCTAGATATAATGCTAAGCAAAGTCACCTGTATGTTAATTATACTTAAATTTTTTTAAAAACAATTCATACCTTTGTTACCTACCAACCAAATTTTACTATCTCCTTTTTCTTTCCTCATCTAGGTTTCTACACCAAGGCATTTTCCCTTCTTAATCATATTTTATGCCCCTAATATCTCTCTCCCACTACTTCTTAGCAGCCCTTATTCTCTGCTAAAAGTTCATGATTCTGATAGCATTCCAAGATGATGCTGACTATGGATGAGGTGAGACAACTGGCTCTGTTAGGTTTCTCCTATCTTGCATTTTTATATTATGGTCTGGCACTTTAATATCAGATGTGCTTGAGTTTCTGGGGAAATAAGAAGTTGGTATGATTGTTTCAATCATACCAGATTTAGGATAATACCATCAGGGTTAAAAGAGACATTAATAGGAAGGAATTAGGGCCAAATAGGATGAAACTTAACATGGAAAAATGAAAGGTTCCATGCTTAGGGACTATGCTTCTCAAAGACAGAATCTGAGATCTATTACTTAACAGAAATACATATGGAAAAATATTACCCATTTTGGTCAATAGTGAGCTAAGATAAGGCTGTCAAAAGGGATGTTGTGATCTTAAACTGTACCATAAGATAATTACCTCATTATAATCTGAGCCAATATGCCTGGAGATAATCACATTTAGTTGTAGAAACTTCTCAGATGCTGGACAGACACACAAGGAAGATTGTGAACCAAATCAAATGATGAATGGCTGAAGAATGTTCAGTCTGAAGAAGTAAAGATTGAGAGATAGCATGATAAAGTCTTCAAATATTTGGAGGACTCTCATGTAGAAGAGGGATTAGACTCATCCTGTGTAACTAAAAGAGGTAAAATATATACCAATAAGCGTAAGCTACAAAGAGGCATTTTTGGCTCAAGATAGGAAAAATTTTCTAATAGTCAGAAAACACAGAGGGAAGCAACAGCCTTGGGAGGCAGTGAACTTGCAGTCTCTGAAGGATGTCCCAGCAGGGCCGGAGGACCACTTACTTGGAAAGGATTGTAAAACTCAAGCTCAGACACTGCCTCAACAGTCAGAAGAGCTGCCTATGAGTACCTACTAAATGCCAGAACTTTACATATTTTATAATCCTTGAAACAACCCTAAAAGTCAGGCATTGCTATACTCAATTGATAGATGTTCCGAGGTTAATGGATTCTGTGCTTACAAAGTCAAATATTCAACATTGGGTTAAATAGTATGAAATACAGACATACCATTGGACTCGAGTTGGTATCTTACCTAAACTATTTATGCTTTGTGACCTGGGGCAAGTTACTGAACCTTTCTGGGCCCTCAGTTTCTTCTAAGTTTTAATAACTGGTACCCATTGTATAGGTTTTCAATGAACATAAAACCGATAATCTAAATAAAACTATGTTGTAAATTATAAATGCTTTTTTAAAGTGAATTAATGTTATTAGATAAGATCAGTGCTCTTATTTTCACAGAAGAATCTAAAAGACACTTTAAAACATTTTCAGGAAAAAAAACCAAAAACCTCATCTAAGCCCACTTGGCTCAACTGCTTAGGGAACAGTACCCAACGTCAGCTTACCAATTTCATTAAGAGTGTGGGGGCAGCAACTTGAGAGGATAGGGGAGTAAGACCCCCCTAAATCACTCCCTTTGTGTTGCCACAGATGACACACTGAAGCCATAGTCATTGGTCCCATGTTTCCCAGGAGTTAAGACAAAATGCACTGCTTACAGCATTCAATTATACCCTATGCTAGCTGCCTCCAAAATATTTGCTGATAATCCTGAGTGAGTGATAATTTAGTCTAACTGCATTTTATTATTCAGCTAGATGAAAATTTAAATGTTATGTTAAATCGAAAGCCTGCTGTTCATATAAAGCACAATTTGGTAACCAGGACTCTCAGGGTCAGAGAGGACATTGAAGGTGTTCTGATCCAACGTCCATCTGCTACTTGTTATATTAATATCTAAACATCCAAAAGCCATCTGTCAAGCCTAGAGTGTAGGTGACATCCTCGTGTAACATTTTAAAGCTTCACAGAACAAATGGACATCTCCCCAAGGGCTTCATGATTGACCATTTCCAAACAATCCATGTGAAATATATCAGGGTCTAGTGGCTACGGTAGGGGACAAGGGGAATATTTTTCTCCCTCCAGTAAGTCTTGATACAATCACAGACCAACCCTGACCCGTAACATTAGCATTCCCAAGATACAGGCAGACAGGGACCTGTATTCTTTGACATTTTTACTTTTTCAGGACCTTGGAAAGCACCAATGAGGTCCATAGGCGGTTCCCAAACCTAGGTAGACATGATAGCCTAGTAAGCTTTTCAAAGATACAGATTCCTAGGCTCCTCATAAGATCAGACTTCTAGGTACCAGCCTGGCCTCACTGTACCAAATAAGGTCTGATGGAAGCCTTATTTGAACAGTGTGTTCCCTCAAGCAGCATTCACAGAGATTTTCTGTGGGTCTGTTTCTAGTTAATCAGAAACACAAGAAAGCAGTACAAAGAAAACTTCAGCATCCCATCTTTTTGGAGCACCTAGAAGTGAAAGTTCTCCTGATCATGTCCCATTAATAACTGCGTAGAGGATAGATGGATAGATAATATACAGGCAGGCACTCAAATTTTGACAAGATTATATCCCTGGTCCCCTGGAGCCTGCATTATAATGTAGAGGAACAATAAACAAATAACAATTTCAGATAGTGGCAAATGCTATGAACATAAATTAAGAGGAGCTGGATATCCCCATTTACCCCCTCCAGATACACTCTTTGCCCCTCTTTGCCTTGCTTTGTACCAAAGCACTGACAGGTTCTCTCCCTTTCCCTTTTGATTCCAGTTGGCTTCAGCCAAGGGAAAATGCCAGCAGGAGGGCAGAAAGGACCGACTAACATATAGAGGACTTAGTGCTATGTGCCAAGGACAGTGCTAACTGAATAATGGTAGCTGCTCCTATTAAGAACAAAACTAATGAAGAAGGTCCTTGACTAAGTGGTACTTTCATGTTTTTCTCCTCTCAGCGGTTGTCTATAGTCTTCCCAATACAAATTTGTCAATACAAAGTTGATTGATTTTTAATAATGTTTACAGAGAGGACAACTTACGTGCCTTGACTTCTGCTTTGCAGAAAGTACACTGAATTATTTAGTTTGGGGCCCTTTCTTTTAAAAAGTAATCACCTTCTTGAGAGAAACTTATTTTTTCATGCTATCAGTCCTAGCAGACTTTAGAAGTTCACAATCACCGAAGAGCAAAGCAATTTAGATAAAATTTCCTGTTCTGAAGACTTTTGTTATTAAACGTGAGGCATTCAATAGTAAATAGCCAGCTGTTTAATCAAAAAGTTATTGTTCATTGTGAAGGAAAAATTGGAGTTTGGAAAACAACGAGGCTACAACTCCAAGCTCAAAAAGTGTCTGATGGAGTTTCAAACTCTATCTCATCATTTAAACTATAATGGCCTATTTCTGATAAGGCATTTCATATAAGATAAGAAAATCACTGAGACAACAGAGATCTCCCACTCATTTCTTTAATTATCCCTTTTCTTGGTGTCCCTTCATGTTCAGATTACATGGTATAATTTCAAGCCAGTTTTCAGAGAAGTCTCAAGCCTATTAATAAGGACATGCAGGTGACTCCTTTAATTCCAAAACCAAAATGAAAGAAGAAAATTTAAGAAGGTGAGGGAAAGGGCGCCTGGGTGGCTCAGATGGTTAAGCATCTGCCTTCGGCTCAGGTCATGATCCCAGGGTCCTGGGATCGAGTCCTGCATCAGGCTCCCTGCTCCTTGGGAGCCTACTTCTCTGGGCGCCTGGGTGGCTCAGTTGGTTAAGCGACTGCCTTCGGCTCAGGTCATGATCCTGGAGTCCCTGGATCGAGTCCCGCATCGGGCTCCCTGCTCGGCAGGGAGCCTGCTTCTCCCTCTGATCCTCCCCCCTCTCACATGCTCTCTCTCTCTCATTCTCTCTGTCTCAAATAAATAAATAAAATCTTTAAAAAAAAAAAAAAAAAAAAAAAAAGAAGGTGAGGGAATCCTAAGGGGAAATTTTGGCATACTAGTAAGAAAAGAATGTTTTGAAGAAGACTAATGGGAAAAGAAAAGGTCTAAGAGTCAGAAGGCTTCTACTCTAAATTGTAGGTTTAACCACTACATTTGGGAAAATTCACTTCATCTGCCTGAGATTATATCATCACCTTTTACATAAAAAAAGGATACCTGCTCAACTTACTTTTTGGGGGTTCAATGAGATTCTGTGAAGTAATTGCTTTGAAAATTGTTGCCCAATACTGATGTGAAATGGTTCAAGTATTAAGTATGAACCTGAATGTTGGTTTTCCAGTTCCTCCCAGTAATCCAGTTACATCCCCTTCCTTATGTTCAGTCCATGGGATAATCCGGTAACCTTTTTATAATCATGCCCATAATTATTCAAGTTGATATCTGTTACTTACAACTTAAGTGTTTTAACATGAAAATGTATAGGAAGGTATACTGGAAGTTAAAATCCTACACTCAAATGAAGAACAGCAGTAAGTCTTTGGATGCCCACTCACCAGTGCATAGTGAGATAAAACTTGTGAGGGTCTCACCACATCTTGGTGCCTACCCTCACTTACATCCTGTAATGTAATCAGTTTACGGATGTGTGGGCAACCTGAAAGCTGAAACCAGCTCTTACTTGCCATGGTATTTTCCCCAGTACCCAGACCACCGCCAAGCACAGGATGTACTCTCGAGAAGAGTGGTTTTCACTTATTTTTGCACTTGTGTCAGTCTTCTCAGTTGCTGGACACAGCCATCTCTCCATGATTGTGTGATTACCCAATGGATATACTGGCTCGGCTCCCTCTGCCTTTTAAGTGAAAGAACTGTCCACCTGTACTTCCAATCTAGGTCAATGGAAAAGTTGAAATGCAAATTTTCAATTGAAAGTGGATGTTTAGAATAACATTACTCAAGTAAATGTCATGCTACATTTCCATGCATAAATGAAAATTTGTATGTGCATTCCCTAGTCTCTAACCTCCCCTTCATCTTTTCATATAGATCTTACACACAACTCCTTCAGTAACAATAGGTAAGTGGGCATTGCTAATACTCAGGAAATATTAAGTGAATGAGTAAATGAATTATTTGATTAAATCTAAGGCCTTAGCGGTCTCCACTTGACCTTATAGAGACTACAGCCATACTGACCTATTTGCAAATCCTGGAAGTTTCATGCATTCTCTTGCTTCCATTCTTCTGGTCCCTTGGTTTGAGACCTCTTCCTAGCACTTATCTGGCTATATAAAACACCAGCACGCAAATCAGCTGTCAAACTGGGAAGCCTTTCTCATACTATCTTTCCTCGAGTTTTATTGAAAATGCAACTTTTGTCTTGCCTTCTATGTTGCTGTCAAAATGTCTGATGCCAACCTGAATTTCTCTGCTTTGTAAATGATCTTTTTGCCTTGAAGTCATGAGAATAGTTTTATTTAAAATTTAATAGTTTTACTAGGATATAGCTCAGTGTTGACTTCACTGGTCAATTTTCATTCATGAAAATGATGGCCCACTCACTATGCAGATGTGGATTTTGAGGTCTTGCATTTTTAAATTTTTAAATAGAATTCACATACAATTTGTCCATTTGAAATACACACTTGAGTGGTTTGGGCGAGGGTATACTACATTATTCACTACGTTTTGGTAAAATAGTTAACATAAAATTTGCCATTTTAACCATTTAAGTGTGTAATTCAGTGGCATTAATTACATTCACAATCTTATACCTCCACCACCATTTCCAAAACCTTCTCATCACACCAAACAGAAACCCTGCAACCACTAAGCAATAATTCCTCATTCTTCTACCCCTCAGTCCATTAATCTCTAACCAATTTGTCTTTATGAGTTTATTATAGACATTTCATACAAGTAGAATCACAGAACATTTGTCTCTTTGTGTCTGGCTTGTTTTACTGAGCATAATGTTTTCAAGGTTCATCCATCTACTAGCATTCACCAGAACTGCATTTATTTTCACAGCTGAATAATATTCCCTTTGTATATACATTTTGTTTATCCATATGTTAATGGACATTTGTGTTGTTTCTGCCTTTTGATTATTGTGAAAATTGCCACAATAAACACTGGTATGCAAGCCTCTGTCCAAATCTCTGCTTTCAATTCCTTTGGGTATATACCTGTGAGTAGAATTGCTGGGTCATTTCAGTTTTTTGAGGAATGACTACATTTTCCATAGCAGCTACACCATTTTACAGTCCCACCAGCAATGTACAAGGGTTCTAATTTCTCCACATTCTCACCAACAGTTATTTTCCTTTTTAAATCATAGCCATCCTAATGGTATGAAGTGGTATCTTGTGATTCTGATTTGCATTTTCTTGAAGAATGGTGGCATCTTTGCATATTCTCATTGGCCATTTGTGTATCTTATTTGGAGAAAGGTCTACTCAAATTCTTTCCCCCTTTTTGAATTGGATTGTTTATTGTAGAGTTGTAGGAATTCTTTATTCCGAATATTTAATTCTTACTAGATATAGGATTTACAAATATTTTCTCCCTTTCTGTCTTTGATGCACATGAGGTTTTTTGGGTTTTGTTGTTGTTGTTGTTTTAAAGACTTGAGAGAGAAAGAGTACGTGAGTGGGGTGAGAGGGACAGGGGGAAAGAATCTTCAAGTAGACTCCCGACTGAGTGTGGAGACCGATGCAGGGCTCAATCTCAGGACTCATGAGATCATGACCTGAGCTAAAACTAAGAGTTGGACACTTAACCAACTAAGCCACCCAGCTGCCCCATGCACAAAAGTTTTTAATCTTAAGTCTAATTGATTTTTTTTTTCCTTTATTGCCTGGGCTTTTGGGTGTTATAGCCAAGAAATCATTGTCAAAATTCAGCATCATGAAGATTTTTCCCTATTTTTTTTTCTTTTAGAGTTTTATAGGTTTCATCTCATACCTTTAGGTCTTTGATCCATTTTGAGTTAATTTTTAGATGTCATGAAAGGAAAGAGTCCAAATTCATTCTTTTGCAAGTAGATACTGTTTTTACAGCACCATTTTTTTGGAAAACGGTCCTTTCCATTGAATGGTATTGGCACCCTTTTTGAAAATCAGTTTACCATACAGGTGAGGGTCTGTCTGGGTTTTCTATTCCATTACTCTATAGGTTTATCTTATGCCAATACCACAGTTTTGATTGCAGTTTTGTAGTAAATTTTGCAGTTCAGAACTGAGTCCTCTAAATTAGTTTTTTCATGATCATTTTGCCTTTCTTGTATTAGTTTTAAATATTCTATTCTATTCAATATTCTATCATTTTTCCTCTGGGATTTCAATTATATGTATGTTGGATCATCTTTACCTAAATTTACTGACCATTTTCTTTCTGGTCATTTTTTTTATTTCATATTCATTTTGTGATTTCAACACATTTCCTTAATGTCCCTTATAGCTCTTTCAGTTCAACTTCTCCTTTGGGGTTTTTGTAACTGTATCTTCCTTTCTAAAATGATACTTTCTCTTTCATTCTGTTCCTGTATTTAGTCAACTTATGTTTTACCTATTTTTTTTGTACACTTCTAGTCTGATTTTCTGGTTAAAAGTGGATTTTCTTATCCCTAAAGGTTTGTTAAAAGACATTTGATTCAAGCTGGGAATATTGAGTTTTCTCTCAATTCTACTCTGAGTTGTTTTTTTTTTTTTTAAGAGTGTATCAGCTGAAATATTTTCTCATTTTTAACAGTTTTATATACATGTTTCTGCTGTTTTACATCCACTTTATAAAATGTTATTTTTGGACATGTTGAAGTCTACTTTACTCCCTGCGTCCAATTATGTTGACGATGTGGGGATGTATACTTTTATTTATTCTCCTTGACCTTTGTTTTTGGAAAGAAGGTGGAGAGATTCAGATGTAGGCAATCACCATTTTTCTATATAAAGACATGAGGGAAGCTTTATCTTTATCCTTCCTCCTAAGCCCCACCCCTAAGCAAAATTAATAGCACCACCTCTGTACTCTTATAGTATCCTTGCCCACAATAGTAGCACCCACCTAGCACTGGTATAGGAATCATTTATTTGCACCTGCCTGTCTCCCAACTATGCCCTGGGATCCTTAAGAACTTGAACCTTCTCTTCAGTATAGATGGTTAGGACTTCATTCTTAACTAAATTAATTGGATTGAGAACATGACTGCCACTTACTTGTCATTTAATCTTCAGCATATAAGTTATATCACCACTGTTTTCTAGTTCTCATCTGAAAAATGTGGATAACAGTACCTACTTCATATGGTTTTTGTGAGAATTAAGAGAACACATTTAAAGCACTGAGAACAGCACTCAGCATATAATAAGAATTTAATGTTCTTATCACCATCTTTTAATTTCCAGAAAGTAGTATGGGACCTAACACAAAACAGATAATAAATGAATACTAATAATGTCAATAAATGCTTCTTAGAGGATATTATATTTAATTCTATATCCCCCGTAGCATCATACTGGTTCAAAAGGGGTTGGGGGGGGGGCGCCTGGGTGGCTCAGTTGGTTAAGCTACTGCCTTCAGCTCAGGTCATGATCCTGGAGTCCCAGGATCGAGTCCCGCATTGGGCTCCCCGCTCAGTGGGGAGTCTGCTTCTCCCTCTGACCCTCTCCCCTCTCATGCACTCTCTCCCTCTCAAATAAATAAATAAAATCTTTTTAAAAAGGGGGGGGTTGGGCGCCTGGGTGGCTCAGTTGGTTAAGCGACTGCCTTTGGCTCAGGTCATGATCCTGGAGTCCTGGGATCGAGTCCCACGTCGGGCTCCCTGCTCAGCAGGGAGTCTGCTTCTCTCTCTGACCCTCCCCCCCTCATGCTCTCTCTCTCTCATTCTCTCTCTCAAATAAATAAATAAAATCTTTTAAAAAAAAAAGGGGGGGGGGTTGGGGGAGGGCTTGACAAATACTTTTTTGAAAGACTTATCATTTGATTCTAAGTATTCCAGACATATAGGTGTATATTAGAACATAAGATCTGAAGAGAACCCTAGAGCTACTTCCTTATGCCTCACCTTTCCCTCCCCACCAATGAGATTTTAGTGCCATAATGTCCTGTTCTAATTCTTCTGAGCTAGTAGAGTTTGGCACAATCATTTTATCTCTTGCAAAATTAAGAGGTGATAGATGTCTCTAGGGGATACAAATAAAATATTTGTAACATCATGGAGACTGTTCAAAAGATGGTTGCTCTTGGTACATTTTCCTCAACTATGCCCTCCATCCCAGCCCATCTGCTTCATCTATTCCACCTCACTCATCAGTTCCCAAATAAGGAGGAAACCCAGCAACACTTCCAACCAGGGCAGCAGTCATCTGTTATGCACCTATTGCAAAACATCCTCACACCTATCCTTTTGGCCCTGCAAGGTCTCTCTGCCCAGGTAACCCCACTTCTTACCCATTTGGTGGCTCAGAAAAGTCAAACATCTGCTTTAATTTTTTTTTAACCAAATGTACATTTAACTCAAAGAGCTCAAGACTGAGCGATAAGATACAAAAGAAGCAGTATTTTGTGGTCATTCATTCTTTCCTTCAACAGATGGTGACTAATATGGGCTAAGCACCGTGCTAAGTTCTACAGATATAGGTATGGGGGAAATCTCTGCCATCTTGGGAGAAGGTACAGACACTTAAGCTAATAAATATACAAAGTGAGAAATGTGAAGAAAGTAAGACAGAGGAAAGGGAATAGTGAACAACGTAGTGGGAGAGTTTCTACTTTAGATGGTTTCATTGACGAGACAGCATTTGAATACTTTAAGGAAGTGAGGAAGCAAGTCAGGAGAATGTACATAGAGTATACTGGGCAGCAGAACAAATGCAAAGGCCATAACAGGGCAGGGGTGTGTGTGAAATGTTAAAGCAGAATCAAGGACTCAGATGTGACTGGATCACGGGAAGCAGAGATGAGAACAGAGAAGCAGCAAGGAGCTAGAGCACCTTGGACTTTTAGGCCATGCTACAGACTCCAGCATTCACTGTAAGGGAGATGGGGAAAGTTTTGGTGAGTTTTGAGATGGGGAAAGCTTTGGCGAGTTTTTGAGTTTTGACTGTCAGGACCTAATTTAAATGCTTACCGTGGTTGAGGAGGTGAGACAAGTCTGGGAACAGGAACCTAGCCAAAGTAGAATCAGGGAAACCTGTTGCAGACTATTTTAACAATACAAGTAACAAATGATAGTGGTTTGGAGCAGGCTGGTGCTTGTATAAGTGCTGAAAAGTGGTCAGATTCTAGATATATTATGATTAACCGAATTCTAACAGATTATAGTTAGAGTGTGACACAAAGGAAAGATCACTCCAACTGATGGCCCAATAATCCAGTGAAGGATAATTTTCAAGGGGAGAGTAACAAATTGTGTCAAATGCAGCTGACAGGCCAAACAAGATGAAGACAAAGAATCAAGCCTTGGAATTGGCAACATGGAAGTTTTTGGTGGCTTTCATGTCTCTTTGGTGCCATTATAGGGGGAAAAAAAACCTGACTAGGTCCGTAGGCTCCCCCAGGGACCAGCAGATTCAAACTCTTCATTTTGCATGATGTCAAGAGAAGGGAAATATTTGAAGGTTACAAAGTTGAGGAGCAGTCCAAGAGCTAGGACCCAAGTCTTCTCATCTACCAGCTAGCATTCAGTGAATCTTGTTTCATAATATTTTCCTCCTACTCCTTTTACTATTGCTACTATTACTACTGGTAATAAAAATTAACAATGACTAAGTGCTTATTATGTGCCAAACATAGATCTATATACTCTCTATTACTACAATTAAACCCACGATGTAGGATTATTTTTAACAAAATGATAAAACTGTGGCCCAATTAAAGTAGGCAAAGGGAAACCAGTGGAAACAGGGGATCTGGATATGAACACAGCAGTCAGGCTCTCATCTAAAGCCTCACTCAAACTTCCCATATTCAAATCCTCTAACAGTTGACCTGTGTCGTTGCTTCTGTTAGGGCCCTGAGCATTTCGTATCTTGGAATTGTGGGTTCATGCCAAGCTCTTCAGTGCTGTGGAAAGAATACTAGATATCAGCTCTTTAAAGGCCTAGAATTCTCTCTCCATTCTGACACAGCCACTTATGCAAAGGATTCCTTCGCTCATTTGTTAATTCACTTCCTAATTCAATGACTGCCCAAGCAAGCATCCAGCCAGGTGCTGGGGACACAGCATTAAAATAAGACAAGTTGAAGTTGCTAACACTATTCACTGGAGGTCAGAGGTATGGGTCAGGAAAATAAGACACCATAAAATTGGAAACAGGTAAATGATCAAGATGATTTCACATGGGGGAAGTCCTTCAGAGACAATAAAAGAGGAGATGATTGACCTGATAAAGACTGATCATCGAGAGTCAGCGCCACATCTCTCTCAAAGCTCAGGCACAAGACCTTCCCAAGCAATTTCCAATATAAATGTCACTGCCATTTTTTTTTTTTTTAAAGCAACCAGTGTCAGATTATCACAGACACAAGTAACAGGATTTACTCTTGCCAATACCACACTCTGAATAGCAAAAAACAAAAGCCAAAGGCTCAGCTTTTTCATCTATGCCTCTTAACACCATTTTGACAATTTCCTCTTTTCTGACCACATAATTAGGTTTTCCAAAAGCCTTATCCGAGAGTCCATCTTACAGAGGCTAATGTCATCACTAAGTAATTTGTAACTGGAGGGAATCTCCTCCGTATTCTGCAAGATTTGGAATTCTAGGCTGAGATGAATGGGAGAGGAGGTCCTACAGTCTCGGCCTTGAAGGATCATCTGTTGGGTCCGGTCCCCCTGTCAGATATGCCTCTCCCTAACTGTGCTAGAGGATTGGGTGAGGATGCAGAGCCCTCTCTGGAGACCTACATGCTCCATCCTCAAAGCTCTCTGCTTTCCCCAAACTCCCGGCAAATCAGTGAAAACCCCTCACTGTGCACCTTTCACACTCCTTCCTCCTGCTGAATTGGAAGGATAATTTCCACCTCACTTTTACTGATGAGCAACCCAGGACTCAAAGAGGTTAAGAAACTTGCCTAAGGACACACAGCTACGAAGTAGTGAAGCCAGAGAGTGATCCAGGGTCTCTGACTTTGAACCTGTAACAATCAGGGTCTCTGTGGGAAATAGAGAGGTTTGGCAATTTGCAGCAAATAAACTGATTATTTACAGAAGTATGAACACAGAGTAGATAAACCACAAGGGATGGTGTACTGCCACAGAGTTTATAAAAAGGGAGCAAGGGAATCTCCTTCCTAGGCATGAAAAGGCAGGGAACCCAAAAAAGGCCATCTGATAGGACCTGTGGCTTTCAGTCAAGAGGCTCAGTCAGCCCACGGTGACCCCATGGAGAAAGAGCTAGGGAAATCCTATTCTCTCCACCCCCTCCCTCACCTCCTGCCTGTTCTTCATGCTGAGGAAACTCCAAGAACCTAAATGATCAAGAATCTGCTGATGAAACCCGTTTTTCAGCCTACCAGCAGGACACAACAAAGTGGAAAAGAGAGGCGAGAGAAGGTTTCTGGAGAAGCAAATGGAAGGTACTTTGCCCAGACTCCAAGGTTTTTCCCACCATCCCCCAGTCTCCCCCTTGAGGGATGACTGGAGCCAATACCTAAGCACACTCCCTCTAAAGGTGACACTTCAGTTAAGCCTCATGATTGTTCATCTTGCAAATACTGGATCACCTTTCTCACATAGCACTTAGCAAGGATGAGCTTTAGGGCAAAGCTCAGTCATGATTTTGTCAAGGTTGTATTTTCTTCTTCACTGAAATGCAGAACCCTAATTTCAGAGTTACTCCAAGTGAAAACCCTAGACCCATCTGCAAATGCCGATTCCACTGCCGCCTGGCTCGAACTCCAGCAAGGTAAGCAGCAACCCACCAAGCTGGGGATTCCATCTGCAGCTTACGTATAGCAAGGGAACAAGATCCAAGTATAGGAAGGAGTCAGCATCAGGCAATCAGCGAAAACCAAGGTCTGGGTCTCCCCTGAGGGCAGGAAAGCGCTATCCTGCCAGAGGGGTATGCCCTGGGGTGGCGCTGACAGGGGTGCCCTGAAGCTCTGAGGTCAGTAAACAAAAGGAAACCGCATCAGTTGCCAAACTATACATGTAAAGCAGTGGGAATCAAAAGCCAGGGATCAGTGGCCAAGAACGCAAGAGCTAGGAGCATGAGCAAGTGAGGAAGGGGAAGGGGAAGGCAGCCCTTGGTAGAAGCTACAATCAGGCACTGACTTCGATGGGTCTGCCACGGCACTTTATGGGGAAGGGGCCACAGCCACAGGCCAGGTTTGCCAGAGCAAAGGCCTAACAGGAGCTGCCCTGGCCACCAGGGTCGATGGACTCAAAGCAGGAGCCACAGTGGCCACTCAGATCCACTCATTCTTTCTTCTGTTTGATCGCAGCCTTACAGATGCCCTGAGGGCAGGAACAGCTGCATATATAAAGGACTCCTGATTCAACAGATACTGGTATCGCCTCCTTGGATTTGTCCTATTCACTTCTCTCAGATATGGAAGAACCATCACTGTCAAATCCAGCATCAGCAAGCACCATGGTGGTATGTATTGAACTCTTACCAGGCACAGTGCTCAACTACTGATAAGCTACAGCCACAGGGTTGACAGCCTCCCAAGACCCACTTCCTTCCCCCTCTTTGCTCAAAGTACCAGAGTCTTGTTGGAGCAGTGTGCCAGCACCACGGAAGGAAGAATGGTTAGTCTGACAATCATAGCAACCCCTTCCCCCTTTGCCAGGGGAAAGCCTCTAGAGACAATGCTGAGGATAACAGAATAGAAGGAAATAAAGGATGCACTGGTCCCAGAGGACCAGAGCACAAACTCATCTCAGGCGCTGCCTCACCTCAGCTTCTTTAGGTGACCATAATAATCCGTAGTTTAAGCCACTATTATTTGCAGCCAGCAATGTTCTAATACATGGGCGTGGTCCTGTTTAATTCCAGTTATCCAGTGAGGGAGGCATTATCTTTATTTTAGGATTGAGGCTTAGGAAAGCTAATTAGTTTTAGGGCACATGTATTAGGACATTGCTGGCTGCAAATAACAGTGGCTTAAACTAAGGATTATTATGGTCAAAGGTTAAGCGTCACGGTCCTGGAATCCCAGGATCGAGTCCCACATCGGGCTCCCTGTTCAGCAGGGAGTCTTCTCCCTCTGACCCTCCCCCTCTCATGCGCATGCACTCTCTCGCTCATTCACTCTCTCTCAAATAAAATCTTAAAAAAAAAAAGGAAAGTTAATTAACTTCGCTAAAAATCCTATAACTCGAGTCAGAGCTGAAGTTGAAATCCAAGGTTGTCAAACTCCAAAAGCTTGTGATCTTAACCACTATACTTTCTCTCACTGCGTTCATGTAATGCCTGACCCGGGACAGCATGGGCTCCACACAAACAACACTTAGCATTATGCCCAGGCTCCGACCATCTGACCCTCCTCACATACCCACTTCAATCTTGTAACCCCCATCTCAGCAGAGGCTAATTGCCATGGTCTCTCCTAGCTACACAGCTGAGACAGAACATGCTGATCAAGGGCAGGGGCTCTTGGCTCCCTGCCCTGTTTTTATGGTCACTGTTGTGTGGAGCCCAAAGCAGGCGGCTACAGGCCTACAAGTGAATACCATCACATACACTGCCAAGTCACAGAACTGCCCAGAGTATCCTATAAGCCCTCATCCCTCCTGAATATGTTCCTTCTCCACACCAATGACGTGGCAAGGCTTTATTCTGCTCAATGATAACGCAACTGAGGAAGGATACGTGCCAGCTCATCATTCAGGGGGAAAGTGCTTGTATATGCAAAGAAAAACCTAAAGAATGGCAATACAACTGTTAATGATCACCTCTGCACAATGGAATTAAGAGTAAGGTGATAAGAATTATATGGTTTTAAATAGCTTTCACCTGTTTTTATGTTATTCAGTACTGTAACATATAGTTTACATAGGAAATGCATTAATAAATTTATTATTCTATCATAGAAAGCTAAAAAATACTTATGCTGTAAATTTTCACCCCAACCTTCACATAGTTCCCTAGAATTTCTGTCCTCATAGCTTCTTATACACATTTTATTTTGTGAATCTGGCAAGCACCTTTTATGATCTCAAAAAATTAAAGAAAAATCCACTGAGCTTCACAGTAAGGCTACACCGAAATAGCATGCGATACTCATTTAAAAAAAAAAAAAAAAAATGCAAAAACCTGCCCACGGGGCTTAATTTAATGGGCTTGATAGGAAGACCTTACTGTGAGCATCTAATGCAGTTTCAAGAAGCAGACCCACAGAATTTTATACTGGTGATATAGCTACCTTACAGGACCAACACATGTACCACCCAATTATGTTTGCTCTCCAGCAGAGGGGGCACATTGGCCCTTAATCCTACCTGTGATGGGTTTACGTTCATACCCTATGTGTAAATCACCTACACTCAATTCATGCCTGCCAGAGCTCCTGCGGAGACAGGACACATGTAAATTCAACTTGAGAGTGAGGCATGGTTCACCTTGTGCTGTGAATCAGACCAGGAAATCACCAAAAGCCTTTTATAGATTAACTGCCTTCCTCAAAGAAAGAATAATCCTCAGAAGTTCGAAGTAGAAATACTAGGATTATTTCATCTTCACCATTCCTTGTGCCTAATGTTTACAAAGCACGTTGAAATTTACAACACACATTCCATGCTGGTTCTCACTGGATCCTCCCTATAACCCTGTACAAGCAGAACGGGTAGAAATCCCCATTCTGTCCAGACAGGGGACAGAGGCAAAGAACAAGGAGACCTTTTTCTGGAACCATCTAGAAAGCTAAGATCACAGGTCAGAAGCCACAAATACAGACCTCCTAAACCAGTACTCGTCCATTTATTCATTCATTCAGGTATTTACAAGTATCTGTTGACTACTTATTACAACGACAGCTTTATCATATACATTGGGGATACAGTCGTGAGTTCTCAAGGTGCTTACAGGCTGTGGGAAAAGCAGACATCAATGAAATGATCAAGAACTCCTCTGCAGGAAAAGGAGCACTATTTTACAGTCCAACTATAAAACACAAGTATAAAGTCTTCATTCTGAAGATTAAGGGTAAGTAGGATTTAGCTTGATATTCCAGAAATGGCATGTATGGAGGTCCTGTGGCATCCACGAAGATGGTTCTCTTAAGGAACTAACAGAACTGGAGGTCAGAGGAGCAGGAAAAGCAGTGCAAGAGGAAACTGAAGAAGGAAACTTGGACCGGACTAGGCAAAATGTTTCAAAGCTCTATGAAGGATTGTGACTTTAATCCTAAACTTATAGGAGGCCATTAAATGCACTTACCTACATGTTGCGGTGGGAAGGGAAGTTGGTAACCAGGTTTGCAAAGTGGAGTCCTTATATATCACCCTAATGTCCATGAAAAATTGCTACCAGTGAAAGTTACTCTGAATTCAAGGTGCTCATCTATTTCCTGTGCTCGCTCTTATTAGCTCCTGCAGGCTCTAGTATGAATCTAATTAGATACCAATAAAAGTAGCAATAATGACCGATGTCCTCCTAAATGGGGGTCTCCCAGCCCCAACTCTTTATTTCACTGCCAACAGTTTAATGAGACACTGTGATTGCAAAGTCACCTTAAAGAACACAGAGTTTATCACCTTGAAATCATGAGTATCAGAATTTATATTGAAACAGTATAAAACCACCCATGTAACACTGGAAACTACTGTAATTCATCTCTCTCACATTTGAAGAAATGGCCAAATGGCTCATTTGCAGTCAGTCATGATTTAAGATTAAGTCCTTGGCCATTACACATCAGCAGAGAGGTACATGCAAGCCATACAAATCACACGAGGATGATGGGCCATTCGAAGGCCTGACCCGATATGCTCTCTGTGGTACTGAGACCATGAACCTGCCTATCAACATTCAGATTCCAGGAAGGAAGAGGAGTCTAAAAACAAGACCACAGAAGCCCTCAGAAGTCTGAAGACCAACAGTGGTTGGAATGCACAACAAAGGAGATTTTAGTGCCACAGGGAAATGGTCCCATGAGGTGATTAGCATCCCCCGTTTTAGAAAGTAGCACACGTAACTTGGCCTTTGTTTTCTTCAGTTTATAAATGGAATATATTGTACTCTTTCCATGAGAAGTTACAAGTGTTCTCTTGTCACATGAGGGTGCTAAAAAAATAAAGAGGAAAAAAAAATGGAATGACTGGTGAAGAATAAGCTCCCTGAAGAAATAAGGACAGACCTCTAAACACTGGTTCCAGGCGGCAAAGACTCTCCGGGATGAGTCCCTTTCTCTTTTCAGCATCTCACAAGTCCCCATCTAGAAGACTGCAATAATATCTACTTCAGAGAGCTACAGTGAAGATCAAGTGATTAGAGGAATCATCTCTAAAGAAATGCAAAACACTAACTTCAACTCCCTAATGACTAAGCAAGAAGTCTGAGCTTCCCCCAGCATGGTGCTGGGCCTCTGAGGCTAAAATGTCAAAGAATTCAAGAAATAGGAATCATACATTCCCCACCTCTTTCCTTGCCTGTGCTTCAAAGATAGCATCAGACCTGGAGAGCAGGCATTAGCAAAAGTGCAGGGAGTGAATGAGTGAGTCAAGTGCTATGGTGAGAATGTCCCAGGATGTCACAGCCTGGAGCCGTTTACAGCCAGTGGAAATAAAATTCCATTCTAGTTAATAGAGGCATGCTAAGTGTCTCAAAGAAGCCAGCTGATGGCCTAAACCCCAAGCATGTAAGTTCCTGTGTGTGAAGTTTGCTATCAGGAAAGTGATACCCTCCGACTAATAGACTCTAATGAGTGGAGACATAGCCTGACGTTCCTGGGGAAGAATTACAGACAATAGCATCACAGAGGCCTTTTAAAGAGAAGGGGAATTATTTTCACTCTAACTGCCTGGAGAACACCCTCCAGTGAGGGCCCAGACATATTAACCAACCAGCTGGCTTAGTGGCTCTGGAACTCCTGCTGGGAGAACATAAGAAATTAAGAAGGACAAGCTGAGGGACAAAAGTCAACTGAATTTAGGGGTAGAGTAGGGAAAACAATGTGCAGAAACCTTTTCCTTCCAAGCTTCCTCATCCTCACACCACACTGCCACCCCTGCCATACTCCACCCCCCACCAAAAAAAAGGCAACCAAACAGGTACAACTATGTATCTGTTTCTTTGTATCCAACCACTCTGGCTACTTTTTGAGTTTCCAGAAAGAGGTATTTCTTTGCAATAGTGTAGGAAATCTATTCAACGACCACATTAATACCCCTGATCTAACTAAAAAACTAATGCAGTATTTGGATTTTTTTGTCCCAACTAAAAAGTCCTCACGGCTCATGCATTTTCTATTCCCCAATGCTCTATTCCAACAAGTGAATAAGAGGAACAGAGACAATATATAAATGTATTCTTTAGAAAGACAAGATTCCTTCCATCACATATATTGTCCTGCTTTGACTTTTCTCTCCTTGCTTTCCTTTTTAAAAAATAACTGTGCATATCAAAGAGACAATAAAATTGTAACAATAAAGATGCAAGCATCGATATGTTTCCTACAAGCACACATTTATTTCTCTTGCAGCCTATTTCCCCTTCCATTTACCCAGTATAGACCCCTGTCCACGCAATACAGTGACAACTCAGGATGTGTCTGAAGGCATGTAGATGTAATCACTAGAGTTGGAAATGCAGTCCTGTTTTCCTCTCTATTCTAATACATCTTTGGTCCCACGTATGCAATAAAGTGCCTTCTTGTCCATCTACTCATGGCCTCAGGTAGCCAACAAGTCACCAAATAAAGGATAGATTCTATTGTATTCCTTTGCAGTCTTCTCCATTTACAAACCTAGAAACACCGGAGTGCAATTCATTAAGCCCTCTAGGGAATAAGAAGAAAAGATGAAGGTTCTTGAAAGACAAAATTAGAAACAGGTCTGCTACTGATGTCTTTAGAAGACAGGGCAAAGTTAAACGTGGAACCTACCTAATGAGGTTGGAATGAATAAGCCACAGGGTACACAGCATGGGTAGAAATGAGAGGGGCTCAGTCAGAATGAGGTATTCAATACTCTAATGTCTAGGCTGCCTAACAATTAAGTAGCGACTCTCCACTTGGCCAAAGAATCTACAACGTTGGCCACCTGGATCTTTAGATCCAGTCTCCCCCATTATTTCTCTATAGCTTGGCAGCAAAGGTTTTTCTTCCTTCAGGGTTCAAAAGAAATGTTCCTCAACAGCACAACTATACATCTACTGACTACAGTGCACTGCTCTATCTTGTAGGTCATCCATCTACCAAGGCCTTCATCGCCAGGTCAGCCAGCATCCCCAAAATGCTGTCCATAGTCACATATCTGGGGCAGAACACTCAAAGAAATAAAGAGCACAAGGTGGGAGAGAACAAGAAGCAAACATCCTTTAGCATCTAATAACGCATATGCAACACCTACTCCAGCAAAAGGAGAGATAAGTGAGAAAAAAAGATTGGGCAGTTAGGGTAAGTAGTCTCTGTTCACCAGCAGCATGCTGTAATGTCAACCCATACATCAATTCAAGTCATTGCAAACCCTCTGCTGGTCTGTACTACATAAGGAGCCCTGTGAAGACAGCAAGCCTGGGTTGCTCTCCAGGGTCCTGAAGATTGAAAAAAGAAAAGCATGCCCTAAGTAAATCAGAGACAGCCCAGAAGGTCAGAGACAGAAGGAAACCTAAGAATCAGCTGGTCCTATAGCCCCTTACTGTACTTAGAGAGCTAAGGCCCAGAGACAGTACATTACTTCAAGGTCATATGAATTTAACAATCTTTCAGCTCCAGTTTGCAGTCCAGAACATTCTACTTAGAAAAGCCAGATTTTCCAAGTAGGAAAGCAAAAACTATTTTGTTTAGGAAATTGTAACAAGTGAGTTTCTGCATTCAGTAAAACTTCACCTAGTTTTTTATCTCCTCATAAATTTTAGCTGCGATAATTTTGGCTTCTGAGACAGGGAGGAAGAAGTAAATTTCTGCACCTCCTCTCTCACACGAATAAAAAGGGAAAGACACCAAACTGCATTCTCAAGGCCCTGCTAGGATCAACAAAAGACCTTATCACAATGGAGAGGTTTTCTTCCCTATTCACCATATTTACCCATTTTTAAAGAGATGCTGCAATTACATATTTTTTTAAAGGGACTCCACTGATATAAACACCATGTACCTTTCTGTTGTGTTACAAACCATAGAACCAAAGTTATTGGAGAAGAGTACCTAAGATTTAGCCATCAGAGTAACTTCAAGGACCCGACTGTCCTCAAACCCTACCTTGCACCATAGATCCACATTACACACTAGGTCCTCATCCATCGGACATGGGCTACTCTCTGCATACAGGTGAAAATCTGACTACACTGAATTCTTTTCCAATATATTTTAACATCTTTTCTTTCTGATAGTATAAGTCTATAGTACTTCGTGAAGCTGTATAAAGCAGCTTGAAATTATCAAGATTTGGCACCCTCTCTTGCTACATTCCTACAACACTGTGTTATAAGAGTCACTACTATTTCCATTGTACAGATGCAAGCATGGTCCCCAGCAAATGAGTGAATGAACAAACTAAGACTCTTCAAGGAATGTAAGACACAAATGGCCTGATTTCACACTCCTGAATAATGTATGTAAATCACATTTTATAAATGGCAAAACCAAGACAAAGATTCAGCATTCATTTCAGTCTAGATTAAGCCACAGAGAAGAGCTCTTCCTTCCCTTTCCTGCCCTCCGCCCCCCCCATACTTCCTTCTCTGGCCCTTCCTGCAAGCTTTCCCTCAACTTGATACCACTCATGCACACACACTCCTCTCTCACCGGCACTATGACTGGCTATGTAATGCTTATAAGACGAACCTCATTGCATGCTGAATTCCCATGTGACTGGTACAGAATCAAATCGCACAGGTACAAAACTGTAAAGCTGCAGAAATTGTAATGCATTTTCACCTGGGTTGGTAAGAGACTGAGAGGCTCTTCCACATCTCCATCTCTCCCTCCTGTGATCTACCAAACTTGAATGTCTCCACCAGGAATCCAGCAATCCATCATGTACAGCCTTACAACATCTCTTTGTACCGGTGCCTTATACGGTTACTTAAATTTACACACAGGTATATCCTATCTCTCTAGCTCACTTGTCCTCTCTCCCTGGACAGAAGATCTAGAGCTGCTGGCTTAGTTGGACATGAGGCTTATACTGGCTTCTCAATTTTACCTTAATTTCAGTAAGTTGTGTGCATGTGTTCCTGTTTGTGAAGTGAATCATCTATCCAGGCAAGAAATCAGGAGACTGAGTCTTGGCCAAGATCTCTTGGAAGCTGTAGCCTTCATTCCCCCCGCCTGACTGTAGTGGAAATGTTTATAAAATCAACATAGTATGTTATACATGTGGCTTAACTACCTTAAGGAATTTAGGTCTAACAAGATGTTTGTAAATACTTTAGGAGCTCCCTGGGAAGAAAATGCCTTATTACTGTATTTCATTATAAAAAAAAAAAAAAAAAACTAGAGAAACAGATGCTCGTACCCTGAAGTTACTCTGAAATATCAGACAAAAATGGTGAATTACTGGGCGTGTGGGTGGCTCAGTCGTTAAGCGTCTGCCTTCGGCTCAGGTTATGATCCCAGAGTCCTGGGATCGAGCCCCGCATCGGGCTCCCCGCTCCGCGGGAAGCCTGCTTCTCCCTCTCCCACTCCCCGTGCTTGTGTTCCCTCTCTTGCTGTGTCTCTCTCTGCCAAATAAATAAATAAAATTTTTTTAAAAAAAATGGTGAATTACTGACTTGTTCAGTGATTTATAGTAAGTTTTTTTCTAATTCTACATGCTCAAGATCAGTTGTATGCAAAAATTCAATGTGCTCTGCAGTAAACAAACAGCATGTGTTAGAAGTAAAATGTGTTTGTTGTCTAGACTGTAACCATTAACTTCCTGTCAGAGTGGACAATCGAGCCACACATGTGTGTGCACACTCATACAAGTCTGAACAAATGAGGTCAGGGTTCAGAGTTCTGTTGCACTATGGCTGTTTTAAGATATTTTTTTTTTCCCAGCAGTGAGGCAACAGGAGGTTGGCTTAGAGTAAGGATACCTGCATATTGCACAAAGGGCTGGCCAAAGGGTAGATGAATGTGCCATTTGAATGATAAACACTTCTCTGTCTGTCCCTTAGCTATTGAGAAGCTCAGCTCCAGTCATTTCCAGACCAAGATGCTGGGAGTGACCATTTTCAGTTCTCTCCACTGCTCAGCTGCTATCACAAGTTGTCATATCAGCCTACTAATGGGGCTTCAGTTCAAGTCCATGCTTTCTCTGATATCTGGGGACCAGGGCCAATCACTATAGGGGGCCCTGCTTGTTTCAGAATTCAAAGTGACTGAGTGAATAAGCCATGAACTTCCTGATGGCAAGGACTTATTTCTCTGCATCCTCCACAGCCTGGCAGAGAGTGTCCAATATATTAATTTGAGGAGTTGATGGAAAGGTAAAAGTTACCAAAGGGGAGGAAAGAAAATCTTCTGAGGTAAACAGAACACATATGCACCAAATCCCAGGTTTCACTGGATTCTGGGCTTTTGAATAATGGGAAGAGGCCACAAGGTGAGCAGAGAATGGAAGGAGAGAATCTGAGGAAGGTTAGTGCAGACCTCATTCTTGTCTTTGTTGGCAACT
Organism: Halichoerus grypus; assembly: GCF_964656455.1. NCBI lineage: Eukaryota > Metazoa > Chordata > Mammalia > Carnivora > Phocidae > Halichoerus > Halichoerus grypus. Next base: position 36,733,346 of record NC_135722.1, read on the forward strand.
ATTAATATAAAGGCAGCTGGAGAAAAACCCAAGGCACTGGAGATAATCAGGCTAGCTGCCCAAGTGAATGGTTCCTTTTCTGTTTCTAGCCTGAGGTAATCTGCTACCCATACTTTGGGAGCTTCTTCTTTTTTTTTAAAAGATTTTTTTATTTGACAGAGAGAGACACAGTGAGAGAAGGAACACAAGCAGGGGGAGTGGGAGAGGGAGAAACAGGCTTCCTGCGGAGCAGGGAGCCCGATGTGGGGCTCGATCCCAGGACCCTGGGATCATGACCTGAGCCGAAGGCAGACGCTTAACGACTGAGCCACCCAGGCGCCCACTTTGGGAGCCTCTAAGACTAGGCCCAGCTAAACAGCTAAAGCAGGAAGAAAAGTGTTAGTCTCCACAGCAAGCGGAAAGTGTAAGACGACCAACTAAAACAGCAGTCACTTTTCTTATGACTATTAGTGTAATTAGGTCTGAAAAGACAGTCTCTCAGTTCTCATCTTAAAAAAGGTGGAAAATCTCACCACATACCAGTTCCTCAGAGCAATGCAATTGCCCAGGAAATCTTCCTATTGCAAATGTTTTTATGGTCCTGGAAACTTCTGTATTTCTCCCCTGGGAAGACTCTCTCATGTGTTTTTGACTATGTCCCGGAAAGTACAGGTCATGAACACTTTACGGAGGTGATGTGCAGGGATAGAAAGACTAAGGCTTGGGAGTTAGATCTCGGTTCAAAGTTTTGGCTATATGCTTATTACACATGACTGAGACTGAGTTATTGATCTTTGAGCCTTTCTAATTCCAAATCTGTAAAATAGGTCTAATAAAATTGTCCCCACATGACTATCCTAAGGAATATTATGGCCAGCATATTACCTGGCCTCTGGTAGATGCCCAAATGTAGGTCTTTCCCCCATGCTAATGAAATGAGTTTCATTAGTAAGATTCCATATCTTACTCAAACAACTCCAAGGATCAGCAACCTAAGACGTGTGGGAGGAAAATACTAGAAAGGAGCAAACTGCTCACACTGAATCAGGCTCTGGCCTTCCCTCAGCTCCCAAGTCCAGTGCCATGGTCCCCCACTGTTGGGCTGAACAGCCTAGCACTTAGAATGCTCATGAATCAGACTTGGGTCCAAATCCTAGTACAGCCACTTACTAGAAGCAGGACTGCAGACATATAATGTAATCTCAGCTCCGTCATTTTAAGGCAAGAAAGTAAACATGAGTATGGGATGAACTAATCTATCTAAAATGCTTAGCACTGTGCCTAGCACAAGTCAACATTCAAATATTATCACATCACCATTTGTCACCTAGCCAGCAGAACTCTAGTGGATGACAGGTTGAGAAAAAAGTACACCTCTAGGGGAAAAGCCATCAAAAAGAACCTCAGGAGTATTAAATGCATAGCTTTAAGAGTAAAAATCAGCCTTTGTGACATTCACTCTCTGGGAGAGTGGCCTATATAAGTAGACCAGCATCTTGATAAATGGACCAGAGCCCCTGCCAACCTAGAATCAGCTAGAGCTGCTGGGAAGAAACTTGTAAAGAAGGTAAGCCCATGTTATCCACTAGACACTACCTTCTCTTTCCTTAATCTTTTCTTCTTCTTTCCTGGGGGCTCTGATGCAAGTACTTGGTTTTCCAAGGTCCCTCACTTTTCGTTGCAGCCTAGCCTCTTCCTCAGCTTCCTCCCCCTTCCACCGAAATCAGCGGTTTTGAAATACCATTCCATGTACTAAGGCTAGACCGCCTGCCGAAGAACTACATGGAGAGCTTGTTAAAAATACAGCTTCTCAGAAGTTTCTACCCTCAGGAAATCTGATCCAGCAGATCAGAGATGGGGCCTGGTCACCCAGTTTTTTTTATAAATCCCCCAGTAATTCTTAGGTGTCATCATGTCTGGGAATTACACCAAAAATCAATTTTACCTCTCCTGTGGCCCAGTTGTCCTGGGCCTTTCTTTCCCCTGACCTACCTAAAAACCTCATCTGTGTTTGGGCCCATGAATCATTAACTGGCAACAACTTTACATTCTCCTTCCAAGATCTTATATAAAGAACGTGTTAGGTCATGAACTAAAATATGATAAATTTCAAGAAAAATGAAGAGAGATTCGGAATCCCCCTCAGTCCATTCTTTATAAATGGGGCTCACCTTATAAAATACTGTGGGCTCCAGCTCTCCCGTCCTCTCTCCACTTTCCTGGTGGAAAGGCCAAGGTAGCCAAGAAGGACATACAGGGTATGAAAGTTCGGAGACAAAGAGGTACCCTAAGTGTGCAGAATCAACAACAAACACTGTACTGAGCATCAAAAACTAAGCACCACCCAGAGCACCTTATATGGATTATCTCATTCAGCACTCCTATCTATAAGTATTATCCCAGTTTACAAATTTAAAAATAGAGATGCAAAGAAATTAACTTGCCCAAATTCAGAGCAGACAAGTGGTTGAGGAGGTCAGTAAAAGAGTATTTCATAGGAACCAGAGAATCCGTGGAAGTGTGAAACGTTAGATTAGCAAAGACATAGCCTTTCCTCTTTTTCCTTCTCCAGAGAGATTAGAAAAAAAGATGATAAAACTTTTGGAAGGAGGAAACAAAAAAAACTACATAGCAAGAAACCAACAGTATCCCCCAGACTTTTCAGGGGGGAATTACTGAACTAGAGCTTTAAGGCCCCTTTCTGACCTGTGGCATAGGACATGCAGGGCCTTTCTGCTCTCCCATTGGGGGAGCATACAGATGGCGAGCAGGGCAACAAGAAGAATGCTAACTGGACTGGAGTTCTGGAAAACTGAAGGGGCCAATGAGTTCTTGAAGGTGGAAAGGAGGATGGCAGCAGAGGGCCAGCTTTCTCCAGGCTGCCCATGTTAGGACAATATGGTGAAAAGGAGCCCGTGGTTCTATGGAAACTTTGTTCAGACTCACTTATTATAATGTGGCTGAAGTCACAATTCTTCCCAAGTCCAGAAAGTAGCTTAAATAAATCAAAATGGACCACGACTCATTTCAAGATGGCAGAAGCTCCCTTAAGCCTGCCATTAATTTCTGTTCTCTGCCCTTCCTGGCCCTTTTCCAAAAGAAACTGCAGAGCTGGAATTGCAAGCACATTCAAGTACCTCCTCATCAGAAATGGAGTCTGGAGCTGATTAACCTTGGACTTTTTTTTTCTTCCTGTTCAGTTCCAGAAAGGAGGTTGTCCCCAACATGCCAGTTCCTTATCCTGGGCCTAATGGAACAAGGCCTGTGTCTCAACAGTCATTTTAACTTTGACAGTACCATTAACAAGAACCAAAGATTCATGGGCACTGCTAGCAATGCCAAAAACTTTCTCTGTGAGATCATTCTCCACAAGGATTTTCAGTGGATTCTAGAGAGATCAAAACCTTCCCTTCAACCACCATTAGCCAGTTGTCCAGCCACAAATGATCCAATGGAGACCACGAGTCTTTTTACAGCTCAAAGTAAACCTGACTCCAGTGTCCTACACGGGGGATGAGATCTCCTTTCCACCCTAATTTCACGATGCCCAATGAAATCCCCCCAGGTCACACAAACGGTCTTGCCAACCACTGGCAAACTGAAAGGCTCATTCCTTTGCAGAGAATGGATGGGGTCAATTCCCAAAGATTCAAAGCACAGCCTCTTTAAGAAGCCTCCATTTGGAAAAGATATTTAAGCAAAGCTGTGCTTGATGAAGTGAAAGAGAATTAGTTGCTTCAGTGGCACGGGCTTCTCAGCTTCATTCGAAGGTAGATGGGCTCATTCACTTCCAAGTCGAACGAACTCAACAACAATATATCATAGTTAACTGTGATCACAGCTCCATGGAATTTCAGCTGGTGCTGAAGTCCACGGAGGTGCACTTACTATTCCCCAATGTGTAATCACCCTTTTGTACATTTGTTCCTAATCACAGGATACTGTTTCATCTTAATGAACTGTTTTCTTAGCATATTACGGTTGGTCATTTCAGCACATCTAATGGCCCATTTGGTAACTTAAATTACAATTAGGGCCCCTTGGTTTTTATTTCCCAGCAAGGCCTGGAGGGGTTTGATATTTTTCCCCCTTCCCGCTACTTGATTTCAAGGACAGAACTGCAGAAGAACAGAAGCACAGACCTACCTGTTGCAGTCGACGTGGAGCAGGAGATGAGAGGCACTAAGGGACAACGCGACCTTGTGCCACTGTCCATCTGCCAGCCGGTACGGAAGCGCCTCGGTCCTGGGCTTCCCGTTATGCATATAGTGGTATCGGATCTCATCCCTCAGACCACTGCTCTCCAGTTCAAAATAGCTGCATGTAAAGGAACAAAAACTTGATTTTACTTCTGGATCTCCCAGTCATCAATCCTCACTACTTCTCTACCACCTTTCTCAGAATCTGCAATTAGCTACACATGACACAAAGATCGCCTAACCAAAAATCAATTGTACTGCATGGAATCCAATTCACCTGTTGGAGAACCTCACCGTGACACCTTGAGCCTCTGAAATGGGTACCGATTGATCCACTGTGAAGAGAGCCACAAGCTTACCGAAGCATGGTGTAGGGTCTCTTCCAATACCTAGAAGTACAGTTCAGAACCCTCTATTGTCTAAAAAAAGCCTATTCACGTAGAATGGACTTAATGATGCTTATTTTCATTACTGCCATATTTACTTTTTCAAGAATTAAAGGACAAAAGTAATGACATTGGATTATCAGAGACTGAAATAAATTTAGGTAAGATAACTTTACTAAACACATTCCCCCTGGACAAAAACCTTTAAGTGGACAACAATTCTTAGAGGAGGAGAGGAATGGTTGAAGCTACTCACATATGGACCAGTATTTCCAATTATCATGTCATGAGACATGCAATTGAGTCTTTTCTTTCCCCCAGATTGTTGGGGCATTTTCCAGATCCATGAAAAACTCAGCACCACCACTGCAGTCTGCACTTTTGTCATAAAATGCAGAAGTTTGGGACACTCCTCAGGCACGCACCGGGACTGATACTTTCAGTGTCAGACCATTTAGTCTAAGCCTCTGAAATGCATCATCGTTGTCATTAAATCAGGCCTATTCTCACTGCCAGGCATTGCACTAAGCATTCAACATACTATCTAACTTCTCACCTCTACAAACCTAGAAGGCTGATATTATCTCTCTTTAAATGTTAAAAAACAGATTCTGGAATTAATCTACCTGAGCCGTAATTTAAACTCCGGTCTAAATTTGCCAGCCCCTGTGTTTTCTACCAGCTTGCTGTCAATCTCAGAGGCACAATGACCAACAAGTAAGGATGGCCTCAGCTGGCGCTGTCTCCCAGCAATTCATTCGTACAGACAACTCGAAAATGACCTGCCTATGTAGGACCTAAACCAAGTTCCATTCCTAGATTTGAAAGGACCTACTGTTTCTCTTCTAATCAGCTGAGTTGGCCTAACCCCGCTGACCAGACCGTAATTTAATCTAAAACACAAAAAGTATCTTCTATGAGCACTGAAATGAATAGATCATGAAACTTACCCTCTATTACGCAGGACTCCCAAGTCATGTGACAAAGAACAAATGCATATTTCTTGCTTATCTTTCACAGGGATCCTCCCGAGAGAGCAGTGCTGGGGAAGATCAGACTCTGACCTACGTACCTCACACTAGACAGAATCAGGCCCAAGGTCACAAACCAAGGAGGTTACTTATACTATTGCAGCCAACTCCTGGGCTCAGGTACACACTTATTAGTAATAATACAATACATACTTTATAAGACTGCAGAAAAGAAAATCCCTTAACATGGAAGACATTCATTTTAAGGGAATTCTCCAAATTGCTTCCAAGCAGCTAGAACATTGAAAGAATCAAAATCTGAGAACTTAAAAGGTCAGGAAGACCTTAGAGATTATCTGGTCATTCATTAATTCATTCAACGTTTTGTTACTGAACACATAGTAAAGGGCTAAAAAAAGGATTTAAAATACAGATCTTGTTCTTAAGATGCTCTGAGACTAGCAGAAAAGGAAATAAAACATGGCCCTCATACAAAAAAGTCAGAAGCAAATGCAAGACAAAGGAAGCGGTCATGTCATGTGCTAGGAATGGACTCACTGCTTTCATAAATGTCATCTCATTTAATTTCTTCAAGTTAGATATTTTTATCCCTGTTTTACAGAGGTCACTTGTGATTAGGGATTTTAAGTACCTTACCCAAGACCACGCAGTTTCTGAATTTAAAAAAGCAGCATGATTTTGGGTAAGAGACCTCACCAAGATCATGAGAAATCTCTCAATTACTTCATTTTGACCAATAAGCTACTGTTGCGAGAAGGGACAGGACCTTAAAGAGGATGTGAAAGACAATTAGAAATGCTCCTATTGATCACCTGATAGCTCGGACGCCTGGGTGGCTCTGTTGGTTAAGCCACTGCCTCCGGCTCAGGTCATGATCCTAGAGTCCTGGGATCGAGTCCCACATCCTGGAGTCCTGGGATCGAGTCCCACATCGGGCTCCCTGCTCAGCAGGGAGTCTGCTTCTCCCTCTGACCCTCCCCCTTCTCATGCTCTATCCCATTCTCTCTCTCAAATAAATAAACTCTTAAAAAAAAAAAAAAAAAAGATCACCTGATAGAATTTTTTTAAAAAGGGGGGGGGCAGGCAGAGCTATTTAACCAGGTTCAATCATTGTTCCTGGGGTTATGGCTTCATTGAGCAAGAGCTCATTACCCGCATACCTTGTAAAGATTACTGTGGCAAGCTATTACCTCGGGGTAGTCTCAAACCTACAGCTCCAAGAGAAGAAATCTGCCCTACTGTTAGGCAAAATAGATACTTGTGTCTTAGGGGAAAGTTTCTGACAGCATCGTGCACATATTCAAGAAGTGCTGTATTCCAAACTTAGATGAAGTCAGAATGGGGTGTTTTGGGTTTTGTTTTATATACATCAAGTAACTGCTAAAATGGTCCTAAACGTGACAAGGACACTGCATGGCTAAGTTCCATCTGGGTAAGATGGTTTCACGGGTGCTGGGAGGGGAATAAGGTAGTATTTCCAGAGAGTAACCCTCTGCTAACAGAAGTGTGAGCCTCAGTCCTCAAAGCAGCTTGGAGGTGGTCATTTGGCCTGACGACGCTTGGCTGGAGCCTGGAGGGAAGACTCAGGATTTGCAGTAGAGCCTTGTTATTCAAAATATGGTCCACACACCAGCATCACCACCACCTGTGGAAATTCAGACTGTGGGGGCACCACCAAGACCTAGATGAGTCAGAATCTCCATTTTAGCATGACCCCCAGAGGATTCAGGTGCCCATTAAAGTTTAAGCAGCACTATAGTGGAGTATCCCAGGTATCACTTTACTTCCTGGACAGCTGGTTCTGGTGAGGGAAGCAGCAGTTTGATGCCATGAGCAAGTAAGAGCCCTGGTGTGCTGCCAGGGAGGAGGGGGGCCCTGGAGGTGATTATGTAAAGAAGAGTCTAGTAAGCTCTCTGCGCCTGACCAGTCTGCTTTCTTCAGGTCTCAAGTGCTTAGAGGTCTTCTGTGGATTTTAGGGAGGGGTCAACTATATGAATGATAAAATCACCAGCCAGACTTGTAAGCAGCACTTCTCCCCTTAGCTTTGGGCCTCAACCAAGTCCTCAGCCAGGGAACTACTGTGGCTTCCAGAGAAGTCTGTTCATCCGGCAAATAACTGAAAACAGCAAAGACATTCACTACAGAGTTCTCCTTTTCAGATCGAACATCCCTAGCATCTTCTTTCTACCCCTCTACACCACCTAGACCACAAAGGCCCTCCTGCCCATGGATTCTCTGCCTTACTCCTCTTTCCAGATCCTTCCCCATGCTGGTCACCATGCTCTAGCTGCAGTAAAATGAATCATTTCCCCCTGTGTTGCATCCAGCAACACAGACATTGTCAGGACTGTGCACAACCATGAGTGTATCCTAATGCTTGCAAGGACCTTCCCATCACCTAACACTGCAAACCATTTCACACAAAATGTCATGAAGGTGATCTTTCCCACCCTGTATTTATACAGCTAGATTTTTTTTTTAAACTTACGCCCTTGCTCAAGTGCTAGGGAGACCCTATCCCACCATCAGCATGAGTAATTCTCCAAAGCCCACCATTGAGTATGATGAACAGAGTTACTATGAAGTATTACAAGACTTCCTGAATTTCATGCAATATTGAGGAAATAATTCAGGAATAATTCCAGTAATATAGTTAGATCAAGATCAGCCAAGTAATTTTTATTAGACTTTTTGTCCTTTTCCCTAAAACTTATATTAAGCGATCCATTTTTTTTAGCTTATTAGACAAATTTAAAATTTGAAGATCATACAGCTGTAAGTGGCAAAACTAGGACTTGAACCCTAGTCTGACAGACACTAAAGTGGATTCTCTCAATGGCAACACCCCATTACTTTCTACTACTATGTAAGAAGTTTTAAATCTAGTACCACCTCTCATTTTGCCAAAATCTTAAATGGTAGTTATTAAATTCACATTTTAAGGTAAAAATAGAGGCTCAACTTGATAAAGTGCCTTGCCCAAAGTCATGTAACTCCTAAGATTCAAATCCAGGTCTACTTAGTTCCAGGATTCATGTTCTTCTCACCACATTATATTCCTTTCCAGGTACAATGGTATGACCCTATGAAAGTCAGAGGGCAAGAGAATTCAGGTAGACTCAGCTCCCCCAGCCTTAGTCCCCAAGATGCCCCATCCTGGCAAAGAATGCCCCTGCAGACTCAAATACAAGCCCCATTCCTCCTGCCATGAGAAAGTTATCACCATTTTTTTAAAATGGTGGAGGTGTTCATACAGAATCTCACTTCCATCTTCTGGCCATTTGCCTACTGCTGGGATAATAAAGAAAAGCTGCCAAAAACACCAGGAAGGTATACCGTGTCCAACATCAGGTCAGGGGTCTCAAGGACTATGTAATTTTGGGGGGGGGGGGAGGCAATAGCATAATTTTAAGTAATATTGCAAAGAACACTGGCCCAAGGATACCAAGACTTGATTTCAACCTTACACCTGCTTCAAACCATGAAATCCTTGGCAAAAATATCCCTGCCCCTCTGTACTTCGGTTTCTCCTATCCATTTAATAATCAGATCTGATCCATAATGCCCCAGCATTCCTTGGAAAAGCTTTAGGGTCTAAGGCACAGGGAAGGGATTGGGCACCAGAGAAGCTTCACTCTCTGTTGTGTAATTTGGAATTTCCCCTAAGATTTCATTTAGAGAAAAGAGATGCACTTCCAAAGATAGTCTGAAACCACTGAACTAAGTAGTCTTCAGGGTCCAGTTTATGTCTAGATTTCTGTAATTCATCTAATACTCTAAGTAGTATCCATGGTGATAAAGCTATTGCTAAGCTAAAAATAGAAACGGGGGACACGAATATAATCCTCTTCCATCTTGTTTAGGACAACCCACCTTACATGGTCCAGTATTGTTTTGCAAATGGTATTTTCCAAAAACACTAATAATGTTATTCCCATATCACATGTGCTTCAATGTAATCTTGATATTCTTCCAATTGAAAGGTTTAGATCTATGTCCTCTCCCCTTGATCTGGGTGGGCTTGTAAGTGCTTTAAGGGCAGAAGTAATGCTTGGTCACTTCCAAGGCTGTGTCATAAAGCCTCATGTGGTTTCTATCTTGTTTGTCAGAATACTTGAGCCTAAAGCCCTGACCCACCATGGAAGAGGTCTAACTACCCGAGGCTGCCATGCTAGCAGGAAGCCCAAACCACACTGGGAAGGCTGCGTATCAGTGCTCTGGCTGGAAGCCTCAACTGGAATCCCAGCCAACACCAGTATAAACACCTCCAGATGGTTTCCCCAGATGTTCACTCTTCCCAGACGAAGCCACTAACATTGTAGAATAGAGACAAGCCATTCTTCTGGACTCTGTCCAAATTCCCTACCCACAGAATCCACAACATAAAAGTTTAGAGACAGTTTGTTACACATCAGTAGACTTTGGAACACTAACTTCATACATACTGGTTTATACCTTTAAAATTTGAAACTACAATTTAGGGATGTCCCTATTAAATGCCCAGGTCATTGGCCAGATGATCAAATCTCATTGTGCCAATTTTCTGCTTACAGACCCACAGACTATGCTTTCTCTTCTATCAAAAATGGAATTCTACCCAAAAAATGCAACACAGTATTAATAAATCACCATCTCTCAAAATGCATGCTTCTCAGAAGCTATTTAAAGAAATACCAAAGAAATATGCTATTATCTTCCTCAGTAATCCATTATTTCTCTTGTATCAGGTCCCAGTATGTTAACCTCAAACGTCATGCTTACTGAACTGGAAGTGGTCACCTCAGTGGTCCCTTTATAAATCAGTTATCCTCCATGGCTTCTAGCCCCCAGTGCTCTTCCAGCCTACAGAGCTATTTGACCAAGTTAAAAGAAAAAACCTACTTTACCTGAACAAACTTCGATTGTTCCCAAATTCTATTGCTTCTACTCAGAGCAACATGGAATAGTAGAAACCGCAGAAACTATGTGCCTACTATACAAAGGCCTTCAGGTTCTGGTCAACACGTGTTCAATCCTTGCCTCAGGCATGGAATCCCCTGTGTCAATACAGACAAGACACACCATTTTCCTAAACCTCACTTTCTTCGTCTCCTACAAAAGAACATCTACTTCACAGGTTTCTTTTCAGAAAGAAAAAAAAAAAGTGATACCATGTTTGCAAATTCCCTACCAAATGCCTAGTGTCCACTAATGATTATGATTTCCCTTCTTTCTGCATACATGGAAATCAACAGCCTCAGAGGTGTGCAGCTGTTGGAAGCATGCACACATCTTGTCCTTCTCAGCAAGCGTTTCTCTGCCTTCCCCTTTTCCTTGTTTAGACTTGGTCTGGTGATCTTATTTGCAGTTGTAAACTTACCGTTCAGCTCTGTACTCAACCCTCTTAGCAAACATCTAGCAAGATATTAACAGTGACAGTAATTACAAATTGCCTGTTATTGAAAATAAAACATTCACTGTTAAATGAAATGTGAAAATAAGGTTCTTATACCTACTCAAAACAGTTCCATTGCAGTCTTTAAAAGCATGGGAGTAGCCGCGCTGTTCTTACTGACATAGGGGCTGGCTTCCACCTTTCCCACATACTAAGAGTCAGGAGAAAAGACATGGAACCTTGGAAAGGTAGGAAATTTCTTTTCCCAATGAGAAAAAATTCTAAGATAAAGGCAACCAATGAGCTAGTTCACATAAGGAAGAATGTAAATTTAGTTTTTGACTACAGAGGCCTTCCAATACAGTGGAAGTATTAAATGAACAAGCCCAAGGCAAGGAGCTAGAATCACACCTCTCACCTGAAGCCTAAGTATAGCTCCTTGTCTCCAGGAACTCAAAGTTAAGAGGTTTCTAAATATCAAGAGCTAGGAAAAAGGAACTGAACTAATAGTAGTTGTAGTTCTGGCCAATGTGTATATAGCACTTTCTATACTTCTAAGTTTTCTTAAAGACTTAAAAGGATATTGTTCTCAAAAAATACGAAGTCTTCACTTTTCTTAACTATTACTGTTTTAAGTTTAAATTTTTAATTTGAATTTTTTACTTCCATGGTTCAAAAAAAATTCATCTTTAAGGTACTTAGTAAAAAAAAAAAATACCCAATGTCTCTCAGAGGCAACTATTTATCAGTTTCATGTGTATCCTTCCAAAGTTTTTTTTGTGTTTTTTTTTTTTAATTTTTAGAGTTTCAAATTGCAAAGAAAGAACAGGGAGTTCTCATATACCCCATTATCTGGTTTCCTATTAATATTCTTACATCTATATGGTACTTTTATCACAATTAATGAACCACTATGGATACAATGTTATCCAAAGGCAATACTTTAGTCAGATTACTTTAGTTTTCACCTAATATCCTTCTGTTTCACAATCCCATCCAGGAGACTACATTAGATTCAATCGACAGGTCTCATTAGACACCTTTTAGTGGTGACAGTTCAGAATTTAGGACCTTGAAAATTGAAAATTACTAATGAGGAATTTTATAGAATTGTCCCCAATTATGATTTGTCTGATGTTATCTCATGTATAGACTTGGGTTGTGGGTTTGAGGAAGGAAGTGTAATTCTCATGACCTATCAAAAATACATACGATCAACATGACTTACTAGTTTTGATCTTAATCTTGGTGTTTACCTGGTTTAGGTAGTGTCTGTCAGGTTTCTTCTCTGAAGTTACTCCTCCCTCTCCACACTGTCCTCTTTGGGAGGAAGTCTATACAGTCCACACTTACCTAGTGAGGAGAGCTCCACCCTCCTTGAAGGTGGAGTACCAAAATTATCTGGAGTTCTACTGCATGGAAGATTTGTCTATTCTCCCCATTTATTTCTTTCTTCAGTCATTTATGTAAAACTCTATGTACTCCTGGGTTGTTTTAATCTTTGGGTTACCATCCAATACCAGTTTATTTGGTTGCCCAAATTGTTCCAGCTTTGACCATTGGAAGCTTTTTTTCAGTTGGCTCCTCTGTCCCTTTGACATACTTCCATTATTTGTGAGTTATGGTTTTCTTTGGAACATTTCCTTTACTTATGATACAAGATGCTCAAGGCTTGTGTTATAGGTTTCCTGACTCAGTCCTAAAATCAGCCATTTCTCCAAAGAAACTCAGTTGTTATTAGAAAATGGTATTAGAAACCAAGATCTGGGTACTTGGTATGCTCATTGCTACTGGAGTATCATTGCTTCTGGGCCCTCTTAGCTGATAGAGTTAAGAAATGTATGTGGTATAATAACCAGCATACACCCACACAGAGTGTATATACACACATGTACGTATCTACATGTAAATTAAGTTTATACTGATGCCTTATACTCTAATCTGTTACCATATGGATTATTCTAGCCTTTGCCCCAATACTTAACCATAACGTCCCACCAATCCACTATTACTCACTTCCAGCATATACAGTGATTTTAGAACTGTTAACCTGTATCCTCATGTAAACAACTATCAACTAGAACAAAGCATCTATGAACAGTTCCTTTTGCCTTTAGTCTGACTCTACTTGTTTCTGAAGTTACTCAGGTCAGCAATTTCTCCAACCCCTTTTCATGGATGTTGTTCCACATATTTGTAATATAGTTAGACTGTTCGGTCACTTTCCACATTCCATCCATAATCTTTTTTTTTTTTTTTTTAACAATATGCATACATTAAGGTTCACTCTTTGTGCTAGAAATTCCTATGGGTTTTGGCAAATGTGCAGTGTCCCATATCCACTATGAGAGTGCCACACACCGTAGTTCTACTGCTTGAAAAAAATCCTGCTTTTCACCTATTTGAACCTCAAACCCCTCAAAATCACTCATCAACCCTTCTATTTCTGCCTCTTCCAGAATTTCATATAAATAGAATCAAATTATATAGCCTAGTCACACTGGTTTCCTTTATTCGGTAATATGCATTTAAGATTTATTCATGTCTTTGGATGGCACTGAATAGTGTCCCATTGTACAGACCTACCAAAAATCATCCATTCACTTCTTGAAGGATACTTCGGTTTCCTCCTGTTTTAAGTGATTATAAATAAAGCACCATAGTAAATTTTGTATTCAGGTTTTTATGTGAAAATAAGTTTTAAAAACAACTGAGTAAAAACCTAGGAGTGTGATTGATGGATTATGTAGTAAGACTAGGTTGAGCTTTGTAAGGTATTATCAAAGAATGAGAGTTCCTGTTGCTATACATTCTCACCAGCAACTGGTGTTGTCAGGTTAATTTTAGCCATTCTAATCAATGTGTAATGGTATGGGGAAAAAAAAAAAAAAGACTTTGAGCTTTTTATATACTTGTCCTTTATATATCTTCTTTGGTGAGGTGCCTGTTCAGACTTTTTGCCCATTTTTAAATTGAGCTGTTTGCTCACTTATTGTTAAGTTTTAAAAGTTCTTAGTATAGGGACATCTGGCTGGCTCAGTTGGTTAAGCATCTGCCTTTGGCTCAGGTCATGATCCCAGAGTCCTGGGATGGAGTCCCTCATTGGGCACCTTGCTCAGCAGGGAGCCTGCTTCTCCCTCTGCCTGCCCCTCCCCCTGCTTGAGCTCTGACAAATAAAAAGTTCTTAGTATATTTTGTATACAAATCCTTTAACAGATAAGTCTTTTTTTTTTTTTTTTTTTAAGATTTTATTTATTTGAGACAGAGAGAATGAGAGAGACAGAGCACATGAGAGGGGGGAGGGTCAGAGGGAGACGCAGGCTCCCTGCCGAGCAGGGAGCCCGATGCGGGACTCGATCCAGGGACTCCAGGATCATGACCTGAGCCGAAGGCAGTCGCTTAACCAACTGAGCCACCCAGGTGCCCTTGTCTTTTTATTTTCTTAATAGTGTCCTTTGGAGAGCACAATGTTTTGTTTTAGTAAAATCCAACTTACCAATTTTTTTTTATGGATCTTGATACTGTAAAGAACTCATCACCAGACCTAAGGTCATGTAGATTTTCCCCTATGTTTTCATTTAGAAGATTTACTGTTTTGCATTTTAAGGTTTGTGATCCATTTTGACTGATTTTTTTGTGTAAGGTGCAGAGTCTTTGTCAAAATTCATTTTGCATAAGGACATCCTATTGTTTTAGGATCTTTTGCTAAGACCATCCTTTCTTCCAGAGGTTTTTTAATGCTATGAAAGCAAATATTAGTCTATTCCTTTTTTCCCCATCTAACATAAATGATAGTAACTGATCTTCACTCTTCTACACCTTCCTCTTGAATTACTGTAACAAGACTTTTTATAAACAGAACTTACTCTTTATTCTTAAATTTTATATTCTCCCATTCAAAATAACAATCAGGAGAAAAATATCTGTTATCCCTTTATAGCACAAATCTAAACTACAACTAGTCAAAGGCCCATTTTCTTAAGGCTCAGCCAGGCTTGCATTCTGTGGAAGCAAGACTGAAAACCATATGTAAGAGATGGCAGTAAATGTACTTAGTAAACACCAAGTCGTATGAAGACCTTTGATTTACATGCCTACCTTCAAGGAATTTACATGCCATTTGATGGGGTAAAACAAAAAACCTACAGAAAAATAAAGCCTGACCTTTTGAGAAAGGGGGAAAAAATCCTCTTATTGAATGGTGATCCAGGAAAGTTTCAGAAAAGTAATAGATCTAGAAGAACTATTTATATTGAAGGGAGAGGAGACTACTTTCCCATTGTATATTCTTGCCTCCTTTGTCACAAATTTAATAAGCATGGGTTTATTTCTGGACGGTCTATCCTATTTCATTTATATGTGTCTACGTTTGTACCAGTACCACACTGTTTTGATTAGCTTTGTACTGTACCTTAAAATCTGAGATTGTGATATCTCCAGCTGTCATTCTTTTCCAAGATTGCTATGGCTATTTGGGGTCTTTTTGGTTCCATGCTAATTATAAGATTATTTGTTCTAGTTGTGTGAAAAATGTTGGTATTTTGACAGCGATTGCCTTAAATCTGTAGATTGTTCTATGTACTATGGACGTCTTAATATTAGTTCTACCAATCCTTAAGCATGGAATATCTTTCCATTTGTTTCTGTCATGTTCAATTTCTTTCATTAGTGTTTTATAGTTTTCCCAGCACAGGTCTTTTGCCTCCTTTAAGTTTATTCCTAGGTATTTTACTCTTTCTGGTTCAACTGTAAATAGTGTTTTCTTAATTTCTCTTCCTGCTGCTTCATTAAAAATATATAGAACTGCAACACAATTCTGTACACTGGTTTTGTATCCTGTGATCTTACTGAATTCAATTATCGGTTCTAGTTTTTTGTGAAGTCTAGGATTTTCTATACATAGTATATCATGTGCAAATAGTCAAAGTTTTACTTCCTTTCCAATTTGGATGCCTTTATTTTTCCTTGTCTGATTATTCCTCAAAAAATTAAAATTACCATATGATCCAGTAATTCCAGTAATGAGTATTTACCCAAAGAAAACAAACACTATTTGAAAAGATACATGCATCCCTATGTTTATTACAGTATTTACTATAACCAAGATATGAACACTTGAGTTGCTTCCATACATTTAAGGGAGAAAGAAGTAGTACACACACACACACACACACACACACACACACACAATGGAATAGGACTCAGCCATAAAAGAGTGAAATCTTGCCACTTGCATCAATATGGATGGACCTAGAGGGTATTATGCTAACGAAAGTCAGGAAAACAAATACCGTATGATTGCCCTCATGTGGAATTTAAGAAAATGAAAACATGGGGCACCTGGGTGGCTCAGTCATTAAGCGTCTGCCTTCGGCTCAGGTCATGATCCCAGGGTCCTGGGATCGAGTCCCACTTTGGGCTCCCTGTTCAGCGGGAAGCCTGCTTCTCCATCTCCCACTCCCCCTGCTTGTGTTCCCTCTCTCGCTGTGTAATCTTAAAAAAAAATAAAAATAAAAAAAAATAAAGAAAATGAAAACAGACCAAAAAAAAAAAAGAGAGAGAGACTTTTAAATACAGAAAACTGATGATTACCAAAGAGAAGGTGGGTGAGGAATGGGTGCAATAAAGAGGATTAAGCATACATCACCTTGGTGAACACTGAGAAATATATAGAATTGTTGAATCCCTAACTGTACACCTGAAACTAGTAACTTAATTATACTTGAATTTAAAAAATTGGAGAGGGTAAGAAAGGTGCTTCAGGAAGGGGAAATACAAAGGAGGACAGGAGTAGGAAATGTGTCTGGCACTCAGGTAACAGAAAAAGAACAGGTATGGATAGCACTGAGGAGGCGTGCAAGCAGAGCACAGTTGGGAAACAACCAAAGGGTCAACTGCTGCTGGATTCATAAAACCCACCTCTGACATTTGGCCTTTACCCTGCACCCTAGCAGTTCTCAAACCATTTTCTGCTAGGATAAATAGGTGATTTCACAGGCATGGAACACTCCCACAGGTGTCAATTTCTGATACACTACCTTACCTTCAGTCTTTTCTCCCTCCTCTCAGAAAGCACTTCAGATCAGTGGCTCTAATGTACCCCGAATCCACTCCAGTACATTAGGATACTTTTTAACATAAATGAATGACAAATTTTCCTCCAGTCTAGGCCTGTCTTTGGAGCTATATACTTGAATAGCCAACTGTCCACTCAACTCCACTTTGATCTTTCAAATTTAGTAAACTTAAGACATAACCTTCCTCCCAAACCTGGTCCTCACCCACTATAGCCGACATCAAAATGAAAGCTAGAAACGTAAGCATTGTCTTTGATACTGCTCTCCCCTGTGCCTGATGTACAACCCACCATCAAGTCATATGGCTTCTACTCCTGGGTACCCTATTTCTCACCTCCTCCACTGCTACCCTCCTTATCTAAGCCACCATCACCTCCTACTAGCAACTGCCTAGCTTTGCAACTAGTCTCCTTGAATCCACTCTGTTCCCTTGCAATCCATTCTACAGCCAAGGTCATCTTTTTAAAAACAAAACTCCAATCAGCTCACTAATCCCTTCCAATCACCCCCCACCCTAAGCTTACAAATCAGTAACTTCAAGGCTATTGAGCTTCAGATGAGAATTTTAGGACTAGGATTCAACATGGCCCTCAAGAACCCACATGCTCTGGCCCCTGCCCACCTGTCCAGCTTCAGCTTGTGCACTCTCCATGTTTTCCTCTACATACCAACCTTCTTTTAGGTCCTTGAACATACCCCACCCTCCCACCAAAATACAGCACTTGCACATTCCACCCTGTATTCAAATCCTCTTACGTTCATTCTCTACCTAGTTAACTTCTATGCATCCTTCCCTTGTCATCTTGTATGCCACCTACCCAGGAACACTTCACTGATATACACTTCCCACCACGGCCCAGGATTTTTCATGGGACTATATTCCTTTCCATCACAGTACTTGTTTCTAAATATTCATTTTTCTTATTTTTTTAATATCGGTCTTTCCCACTGGATTAAAAGCCCTATGAACTGACGAGGTCTGTTTTTGCTCATCACTGCATCTTAAAAGAGTCTACCAGAGGGCCTAGCATATAGTAAAGACTATTTTTACAATACATTAATATTTGGTTTTTAGTAACAGTAATAAATCATAGCACATCTCACAGCTGATGGTGATAGATCAAACTGCTTTAACACTGAAGTAACCACGGCCTAGTGATCTGACTGCTTCTGTTAGCAAGACTTGAGCTCCCAATATAGTGAGGTATTTTGTATGTAACATACTCACAATGGGATTTCTGTAACTCAATAGAACAACCAGTGGATCAATGAAGCAATCAAAGGTCAAAAAATACATTAAGAAAAATGAAAATGAAAACACAATGGTCCAAAATCTTTGGGACACAGCAAAAGCAGTTCTAAGAGGGAAATATATAGCAATACAGGTCTACCTCAAGAAACAAGGACAACCTCAAATAAACAATCTAAACCTAGACCTAAAGGAATTAGAAAAAGAACAAAGCCCAAGAAGAGTAGAAGGAAAAAAATAAAGGTCAGAGCAGAAATAAATGACAGCCTTAATAGGGGGGAAAAAAATGAAACCAAGAGCTGCTTCTTTGAAAAGATAAAGTTGATAAACTCTTGGCCCAGACTCAAAGAGAGAGAGGAGCCAAATAAAATCAGGAACAAGAGAAAACAGACACCAAAGAAATACTAAGGATTATAATAGACTACTAGAAAAAATATGCCAACAAATAGGACAACCTAGAAGAAATAGTGACTTCCTAGAAACATACAACCTTCCAAAACTGAACCAGGGGAAATAGAAAATCTGAACAGACCAATTACAAGTAACAAAACTGAACAGTATTCAAAAAGCTTCCAAAAAATAAAAGTCCAGGACCAGATGGATGTACTGGTGAATTCTACAAAACCCTCAAAGACGAGTTAACACCTATTCTCCTCAAACTTTTCCAAAAAGTAGAAGAGGAAGGAAAGCTTCCAAATACATTCTACAAGGCGAGCATTAACCTGATCCTAAAACCAAAGACATCTCTCTCTCTCACACACACTCTCTCTCTCCCTCCCTCCCCCTCTCCCTCTACAGGCCAGTATCCCTGATGAACATACATGTAAAAATCCTCAACAAAATAAAAGCAAACCACATACAACAATATACTAAGAAGATCAAGTGGGGATGTATTCTGTGGACATAAGGATGATTCAATATTTGCAGAATCAGTATGCTATACCACATCAACAAAACAAAGGATAAAAGTCATACGATTGTCTTAACAGGTGCAGAGTAAGCACCTGACAAAATTAAACATTCATTCATGATTAAAAACTCAACAAGGTAGGGTTAGAGGGAACATACCTCAACATAACAAAGGCCATACATGAAAAACCCATAACTAACATCATACTCAATGGTGGAAAAACAGAGCTTTTCCTCTAAGATCAGTAACAAGGATGTAAGAATGTCTACTCTTGCCACTTTTGTTCAACATAGTGCTGAACATCTCAGCCACAACAATCAGAGAAGTAAGAGGCATCCACATTGGTAAAGCAGTTAAACTGTATCTACAGATCGCATGACACCGTACATAGAAAACCCTCAAGACTCCATGAAAAAACTACCAGAATAAATGAATTCAGTAAATTTTCAGGATACAAAATACCCAGATACCAGTAGCATTTCTATACACCAATAACCAAGTAGAGAAAATAATTCCAGTTACAAGTGCACCAAGAGATACCTAGAAATAAAACCAAGGAAATAAAAGACCTGCACTAAAAAGATCTGAAAACTATCCAGCACCAGCAACAGAAACTGAAGAGGATAAAATGGAAAGATATGCCATGCTCAAGGAAGAATCAGTATCATTAAGATGTCCAGACTACCCCAAGCCATCTACAGAATTAATGTAATCCCTATCAAAATACCAACAGCATTTTTTTTTTTTTTTTACAAAACTAGAACAAGTAACCCCAAAATTTGTATGGAACCACAAAAGACCATACACAAAATAAACCATACTAACACCATACACAAAAATAAACTCAAAATGGATTAAAGACCTAAAGGCCCGAACCCATGAAACTCTTAGAAGAAAACATAGGCAGCAATCTCTTGGTCATTGGCCTTAGCAACATATTTATAGATAGATCTTTCCAGACAAGGGAAACAAAAGCAACATAAACTACTGGGACTCCACCAAAATAAGGAGCTTTTGCACAGCAAAGGAAACCAAGAAAACAAAAAGGCAACGTAATGGATGGTAGTGTAATTATTTGGTTACTGCTTGTCTCCCCACTGGATTGTGAACTCCATGAACACGTGGACCATGTCTGTTTTTGCTCATCATTGTAATTTCAGAGCTGAGCACAGAGCCTAGCATATGGTAAAACTTAATAGTTTTGTAATTAATGACATTCAGAAATCTGATTTTTATTAATAGTAATGCACCACGTATGGCACACCTCACAGATTATGATACATCAAACTGCTTTGATACTGTGGTTGGGAATCACTAATGTAGAAGATAAAAGTTTCTTGTGAAGGTGATTCAGTAAAAGCAATATTGACATAGTTGACATTTATTTTTTGTTTTTGTTTTTTTTTTAAATAAGGGAGTTTGACTCATAGGATGGAAAATACAGAGGTAATCTGGCTTCTGGGTTTATGAGGTAGCAACTGTTGTTTTTTGTCTGCCTCTGTTTTGCCATCCAATGTGTTGTCTTCAACCCAAAGCTGGCTTTCTTTGCAGTCCTAGAGAGGCTGCCAAAAGTAGCTGTGCTGTTTGCTGTCTTGAAAATGCCCAGGGAGAATGAATGCTTTCTTCACTCATCAAGTGATCTCAGCTAAGTGCCAATCCTCTTGGCCAGTAGAATGCCATGTGCTGATAATCTATATGTCAACTATACTCAAATGTTACATTAGTTTCAGGTGTACCACTTCATGATTCAGCAAGTTTATACATCGTGTTATGTTTACCACAAGAGTAGCTACCATCTGTCCTGATACATCACTATCAGTATCTCTAGGTTACTTAAGCTGTGTGTTTTGTGCCCATAACTTATTCATTCCATAACTGGAAGCCTGTACCTCCCACTCTCCACCTATTTTGCCCAACTCCCCATCCCCCTCCCCTCTGGAAACCCTCACTTTTGTTCTATTTTTAAGAATGACTCTGCTTTTTGCTTGTTCGTTTCTTTTAGATTCCACTTATCAGTAAAATATGGCATTTTTCCTCAGACTGATTTCACTTAGCATAATACTTTCTAGGTCCATCCATTTTGTCTCAAATAGCACAAGCTCCTTTATGGCTTTATAATCCCATTGTACATATATACAGTCATCTTATCTATTCATCTATTGATGGACACTTAGGTTGCTTCCAGATCTTGGCTATTGTATATAATGCTGCAATAAACACAGTGGTGCCTATCTCTTTTTGGATTAGTGTTTTTGTTTTCTTTGGGTAAATACCCAGTGGTGGAATTATTGGATCATGTGGCTTGTTTCTTTGTTTTGTTTGTACTGGGGAAAAGACTGTCTTTTCAATAAATGGTGCTGGGCAAACTGGACAGCTATATGTAAAATATGAAACTGGGCCATCTTTTAACACCATACACAAAAATAAACTCAAAATGGATTAAAGATCTAAATGTGAAACCTAAAACCATAAAAATCCTAGAAGAGAACATAGGCAGTAATTTCTTTGACATGGGCCCTAACATTTTTCTAAAGTCTCCTAAGGCAAGGAAAACAAAAGCATAGAGTATTAGGACTACATCAAAGTAGAAAGCTTCTGCAAAGGAAACCATCAATAAAACTAAAAGACAACCTACTGAATGAGAGAAGACACTTGCAAATGATACATCTGATAAGGGCTTAATATCCAAAATACATAAAGAGCTTCTACAACACCAAAAAGCCATCTTAATAAAAAGTGGGCAGAGGACCTGAAAAAAGACTTTTACAAAGAAGACCTACAGATGGCCAACAAACACATGAAAAGATGCTCAATGTCACTAATTATTAGGGAAATGCAAATCAAAACCAGAGTTATCACCTCACCCATGTCAGAATGGCTAAAATCAGAAAGACAGGAAGCGTTGACAAAGATGTGGAGAAAAAGGAACCCTTCCGCCCTGTTGGTGGGGATGTAAATTGTTACAGCCACTGTGGAAAACAATAACAAATTTCCAGTTATAAAGTAAGTCCTGGAGATGCAAAGTACAGCATAGGGAATATAGTCAATAATACCGTAAGGGGCACCTGGGTGGCTCAGTCGGTTAAGCGCCTGCCTTCGGCTCAGGTCATGATCCCAGAGTCCTGGGATCGAGCCCCGCGTCGGGCTCCCTGCTTGGTGGGGAGCCTGCTTCTCCCTCTCTCTCTGCCTGCCACTCTGCCTACTTGTGTTCTCTCTGTCAAATAAATAAATAAAATCTTAAAAAAAAAAAAAAAATACTGTAACAATATATAGTAACAGATGGTAACTACACTTACAGTGAGCATTGAGTAATGTATAGAATTGCCAAATCATTTTACACCTGAAACTAATAACTGTCAGTTATAGTTCAATAAAAAAAATAATTACAATAAATGTGAAATTGAGGACTGCTATGTATTATGAAGGAAAGCAACATAGTTCTATGAATAAGCCAGATCAGTATAAGTCACACTGAGATAGGTATGCCCTAAGCTTATCAGCCTGGGTGACCTTAAGCTTTGTAAACGAGCTCTCATGAACACGTAGGGTAACTGAGAAGAACCATGTTTAGGGATAAGCCTAGAAGATGGGGATCAGCTGAGTAACTTTTTTTCATAGTACACCACCCAACATCTGATGGGCTATATGGTAAATTACTCAGGGGCCAGTAAGAGAAATGTAGCAGGTTCCCAGCCAGCCTACTTGCCATAAGCCTCCCTTATAGCTAGTATCTCTGCTAGAGAGAAGAGCTCAACGTTTCCATGGGTGAGGCTATTGCTACCACCGGTCCTGAATTTTGACCCCGCAAAAGAAAACCAATCAGGTGATCTTAAAAAAATAAATAAATAAATAAATAAATTTACCTATGGTTAATATATCCAAGGGAAAATTCACCTAAAGCAGCTTTATCTAAAACCAAATTTGAGGGGCGCCTGGGTGGCTCAGTCGCTAAACGTCTGCCTTCGGCTCAGGTCATGATCCCAGGGTCCTGGGATTGAGCCCCGCATCGGGCTCCCTGCTCCGCGGGGAGTCTGCTTCTCCCTCTCCCACACCCCCTGCTTGTGTTCCCTCTCTTGCTATGTTTCTGTCAAATAAATAAATATCTTTAAAAAAATAAAAAATAAATAAAACCAAATTTGATTAAAGCCCATTTATCTTCCTATCACATGTGAGTGGTTATGAATTTCACAAACATGAATTTCATATCAGCGGTACCATAAGGGAAAGTCATCATTAAGTAAACTGGCTGTTAGGTAAATTGATTTTTAGAATAATTCATTATGCACAAACTTTGAGCGCCCAAGCCTAATCTCTGGCAGTTCAAAAGGCAGAGGAGGGGACTACCAGCTGCAGAGCTGCCTCTCCCACACAAGCCAGTATAATCAGAGTCCCTTCCACCCTCTAAAAGAACTAGTGGACTTTAAAATTCATCCATTTTTATTGCAATGCCAGAACTCCAGTTTCCTATCTCCGTCATGCCTGCTAAGGGCAGGAGCAGCTTCCTGCCCACCACCATCCTGAAGCTGCCTCCGTCCTAATCCCGGATCTGCTCAGATGACCCAGGCACCGGGGAGGTAGAGCCACACGGTGAAAGCAATGGTTTCTTTTTCAAAGTGCTCCAGACTTGGCTGTGCCCATGCAACCTCTTGTTAAAATGCAGGTTCTGATTCAGTAGTCTGGGCTGAGGTCTAAGGTACAGCAATTTTTTTAGTTTCTTTAAATTCAATTTACTTAACATATACCACATAATTAGTTTCAGTGGTAGAATTTAGTGATTCATCAGTTGCATACAACACCCAGTGCTTATGATATCAAGTGCCCTTTTTTTTTTAAGATTTTATTTGAGAGAGCTCACGTGCACACACATGAGTGGGGGTGGGGGCAGAGGGAGAGAAGACTCCCCGCTGATCAGGGTGCCTGATACCGAGCTTGATCCCAGAACCCTGAGATCATGACCTGAGCTGGAATCAAGGGTCGGACACTTAACCACCCTGAGCCATCCAGGTGCCCCTCAAGTGCCCTCAATGCCCATCACCCGATTACCCCTCCCCCCCACCCACCTCCCCTCCGGCAACCCTCAGTTTGTTTCCTAGAGTTAAGGGTCTCTTACGGTTTACCTCCCTATTTTCATCCTATTTTTCCTTCCCTTGCCCTAGGTTCATCTGTTTTGTTTTTTAAATTCCACATGTGAACAAAGTCAGTCAGTCGAAGAAAGAAATACTGTATGATTTCACTAGTGTAATTTAAGATACTGCATTTCTAATGAGCTCCAGGAGATGCTGCTGCTGCGGCTGATGTGCCGGCCACATGCCTACAAGCAAGGCTTACAAGACGAATACGGCCGTTAATTAGGACTTTTAACCTGCACATCCCATTAAGAAGTATCCAGGAGGTAAATACTTCCCTGGTCTTGGACAGGAGGATGTAAGAGAAGGCAGACATTCATTCTTGGAGTTCGAACTACAACTTTCTCTACAACCAAGGAGTTTGCTGGGCTATGGTTTTCAAATGCTAATAAAGTCTACCATTGGGGGGCCTGGGTGGCTCAGTCGGTTAAGCGACTGCCTTCAGCTCAAGTCATGATCCTGGAGTCCCGGGATCGAGTCCCACATCGGGCTCCCTGCTCAGCAGGGAGTCTGCTTCTCCCTCTGACCCTTCCCCTTCTCATGTGTTCTCTCTCTCATTCTTGCTTTCTCAAATAAATAAAATCTTTAAAAAAAAAAAAAAAGAAAGAAAGAAAGAAAGTCTAACATCAAGTCTCCAAAAAATATGGAGTAATTATTTTCCACACCAGGAATTTCAGAGCCACATACAGTATCTACTTTGGAAATGCATTCTTAAGGAAAAAAAAAAAAAAAGAAAGTTCCTCCTTTCCATCACATCAAGAGACCTAGAAAAACTACTTTTTCATGCTAGGAATGTCCTTTAACAGAAGACTTTACCGGGAAATATACAAAGAAATCCTGCTGGCCGACTTAAACCACGAAGAAGTTAGATGAGCAAAGTGAAGAAATGGGGCCAAGACTGGGCATTACTGAGGCATGGCTCCAATCCCATTCTTCCACAAACTGACCCCCCACAACACACCTCATTCTACTGACTCAAAAGCAGTTTCCCATTTGAGGTATGGAAAGACCTTCATCAATTACTGCTTCTAAAAGAAACTGGCTTCAAAAGGGAAAAACAAACTTCACAGAAAAAAAAAAAACCTATCAGGCTCCACTTTAAGCAAGTGATCATGGCTAACATGACTAGTAATTAGATCAACAACAGGAACCCTGTGACGTGATGCATGGAGAAAACCCGTCAGTCCTCTAGTATTCTTGCCCAATAAATACCTAATTTAATCACAACAAAATGTCAGAAACAACTTGAGGGACATTCTACAAAGTAACTGACCAGTATTCTTCAAGCATCAGTCATGAAACACAAGTGAGGAATGGTCACATTTTGGAGGAATAACTCAATCTAATGTCAGGTCCAAGACAAAATCCCAGAACAGGGTTTAAAAAAAAAAAAAAAAAAGATTTGTGGAAAAACCAGTGAAGTTCAAATAAGATGTATGTTTTGGTTAGTATAGTACTGTAGCAATGTCAATTCCCTGGTTTTGATAAGTTTTCCATGGTTACACAAGAGGTTAACAGAGGAAGCCAGGTGAGGGATATAGAAAAACTTTTTTGCAACTTCCACCTAAGTCTAAAATTAGTTCAAAAGGAAAAGTGAATAACGTATTATTTGCTCCCCTCCCAAGAGGCAGAGCCAAGAAGGCCACGCAAGTGGCTGACACATCAATGGAAAAGTTTGACATTTTTTCCCACTTTCGGAAAAAAAGACTGGATCCTCTAGACAGTCTCTCTTCAGTCTGCTTTTGCTCAATACCTTGACTCATGGGTTCTCCCCATCTCCCCCAGGCACTCAGTCATTCTTATAATAAATCAAGGAAAGCCACCAACTCGCCCTGGTTCCAATTGTGAAATCTACCTTCCACCTGTCATATAGTTGCAGAAAGGTGAAACCTTAACAAACAACGGCTAGAAAATGAGACACAAACTGACTAGAAAAGACATCTGGGGGAAACAATGAAGAGGTAAAGATAGCAAGAAGAAATTAAGGGTTCTCCCATCCTGCATGAGATTGGGTGGCTGTTTGAGAGCAGGGAAGGCCAAGGGCATGCAGTGGGCACAAGTCAGGAGATCACCAATTTGGGGTGAGAGGAACCCCAAAGTAGTTCCATAAAGCCTTCATCTCCAATAATTCTGACTAAGAATGGAGTAGGCACAAGACCTCTACTCTAAACCTTGGAAAAGAGCTAGGCCAATGGCTCTTGTCACTAAGATAATGACACACTTGTTTCATTACCACTAGTTTTATTGTGGTCACTAGTGCTTTCGAGTTAGATGTACAGGCCACATTTCAAACTTGACTGATTTCAGTAGATAAGCCATGAGTAAAACATACAAGATAAAGCAAGACATTAGGACAATTTTAACCAAGCCCTTCGGTCTGAGAACAGAAAGTATAGTAGCTACATAATCACTACCACCACCACCACCACCGAGTACCTACTGTGTGGCACACATGGTCTCAAATCCTCAGAACAAGCCCATAAGGAAAGCATCACCATTCTTAGTTTACAGATGAAGCTTGAAGTTCAAAGATATAAACCATGTGATCTGGCTTTGACAACAGAGACAGTAAGTGGTAGATCTAAGATTTGAACCCAGACTGAAGTAACAATAATGATGCTCTATTCTGCTCTATGTTGCTATCTAGGATATTGCGGAGGACATGAAGTTGCTAAAAACAGCAGAGATACAGAGACCACTGGCCCTGTGTGGCATGAAGGCAAGAGCTATTAGCAAAGTCTCCCTGGGGATTTACTGTGCCCACCACAACAGATGGAAGTCAAGTAAGCCAAGTTTCTCTTTTCACTCCCCTCACTACTCTCCCTGCAGAGAAGATGGTTTTCAGAAGGAAGAAAAATGGTACAAATCAACTCAGCATGTAGGAAAGACTGCTAGCTTATCACCAAACCCATGTCCCTTCTTGGCACAGAGCTGGATTCCTTCTCTATCCTCTCTTGCTGTTGGGTATGGCCATGTACTTGAATTCCAGCCAATGGAATGTCAACAGAATTGGCATGCTGTACTGGTCCTAAACCCCCACATGCAATCCTCTTCTTTCTGGACGCTGGAATGAAGATAACCCCCAGAGCAAGTTTGAGCACCCCATGTTGAAGAGGCAGAATGACAAAGTGGATGGAGCTTGGGTCTTTGAATCGCCACTGGAAGAGCTGCCTCACCAGAAATACCTGCTTCCGTTCATTACATCAACGGACCTAGTACCATCCCTAGCTAAAACTTTCAGTGAGAAAATAGTCCCCTAAAATAAGCCCCAAGAACCCATCTAAGCCACAGAGAAAGCTTCCTGCCACTTCATTTGATAACATAATGAGGATCGACAGTGTCTAAAGAGTTTTATACTGGTCTCATTTGAATTTAAATCCTCCTAAGAATGAAAACAATTTTGACATTGGTGATGTAGGCTCTTCGGATTATAGAAGATAAGGGGGTCCATGCAATTAGTCATTATACACTAATGTTTACATCTTCAAAGGCAGTTAGAATCTCTACCTTACACATGAGGACAAAGACTCAAGACAACCCCAGCCACGGTTTCTTCTTCTGTGCTCCAGCCCCAAAATTAAGGCCATTACTTGGCAATTCCAGCACACATCTCTTAGTTATAACAGTTAAACCAACTGCCAGCAAGTAATAGAGCCAGGTCTGAAATTCGAATCTTCTGGATAGAGATCCTATTACCCCGTATGGAAAATATTTAACACATAAAAACATAGCGTCAGCAAATGCTAGTTTCCTCCACCTCCACACAGCCACAGACTCTGGAGACACCCCCCCCACTCTGTCCCCCTTTTCTATGCAAAGGTCATGTTCACAAAGCATAAGCACACTTAAACTCTATCAGTCCAGTATCTAGGTGGGCTCCAGCCAAAGTTCTTTCTCATTTGGGAGGGTTTCATGGTAAGCCAGCTTCCTTCCACAGCCAGCCTCTAGAGGATTCTCCTGGAGGGGTATCAATCCCCCGACCAGCTCCTCGCCCAAAATCATGCAATAAAAATTCTCCAGGAATTCACACTTACTCGCCCAGTGTGCCTTCTCCTCTCCTTCCTTTAGTAATAGCATCTTAGTGGAACACATGGCTGCTCAGAATTAAGGCCACATGATCCACCTTCCTTGCAGCTCCGTATAGCTGTGTGATCAAGTTTCAGCCATTAGGATGTGAGCAGCATATGCTCCGAGTCTGTTCTCCCTCATGCTGGCTTAGCACAGATGGGGGAGTAGACCATCATGAATCATGGGGCAGAGGGCAACAGCATGGAGAACACAGGGCCACGATACACAGGAGCCAAGTTTTCCAACCCTATGAAGTTAGCACGTTAAACTCTAGACTGCCTGCATTCAAACAGCTGCCAGAGAGAGAATTAAGCTTTCATCTTGTTTAAACCACTGTCATTTTGATCTTTGTTTCAGCCAAACCCATACCCCAAACAGTACAGATTCCCTGTGGCAGGTGCAGGGAGTTCCCTGGGGCATTTCCAGGAGCCTTTGGCTTGCCTTCCCATCCTAGCTGAATGGATATTTCTTCTCTCTGGCCTTTTCAAGACAGCGCATAAGGCATAGTTAGAAATGCCTTACACAAACACTTCCCACACACTTGTCCACAGAATGCTGGCATCAGAATCCCCTAGAAACTTACTTAAAACTGAGATTCCTCTACTAAGTTCCCAGGGATTCAGATTCAGAAGATATAGAACAATTCTTAGAATCTCTATCTCAGAAGCTCCTCATACAATTAAAACATTCAACCATATCTTCTGTGGTTGAAAGTCCACGGGGACAGGAGTGTGTGTACAGACAAGGCTTCCGTAGGACCTTTCCCCACATTCCCTGCCCCTACTTCCCCCACAAAACCTTGTTTCTCCCTTTCATATGGTAGTTCCTTCACACGTCATGGCTCACGTCCCTGGGGCAAAGCTGTTCTTTCCAGATCAAGCACCTTAGAAGCACCTCAAAGATCATCCTTCCACATTGCAACCTGGACCCACATTAAGCCTCTTGACTCCACATGGTCTACATGAAGAGCTCATTCACTCATCATGTATTATTACAAGTCCAAGTTCTTTAAGCAAAGTCAAGAACGTAAGACTCCTAATGATGGGACCACCACCAATCTTCCAGCTTCATCTCCAACCTTTACCTTCCTACCCCGCATTTGTCAACACCATTCCCCTTGCCTGGAATGCTATTCCAATCCTGGATACCTAGCAAGTCAAACCCACTCTTAAAGACTCAGCCCCAACATACAATGAAGGATTCAAAGTATGGTTACTACTCCTGATACTGGTGAGCTGTCAAAATCTGGCAGGAAATCGAGCTTCATAATTTTAAACACAGGAGTCTATTAACACTTCTGAGGTGGTTCGTAGTCCACATCTTCAGGCCTTGGGCAGACCTGCCCTAAGGGATACACCTGACCTAGCAAAAAGTCTGTCTCACTAATTCAATCAACATATTAGGCATTTACACCATGTCACACCCTGCGAGAGCCTGAGGACAAAAGATGAAATTACCCTGTGGCTAATGACTTATGTAGACTATATGATTTGATTTCTCAGAGGATTTGGTATCTGGCACCCAAGTGTTCCAGGAGTCCTGGCTACACCACTGTATGGAGCCATATTCTTGACCTTGACTTTTTCAACTTCTGCATGCCCCTGGGGTCTTACTATTTGGCTTCCAACCCACTATTTGCCTAAAAATCCAACTTGTACATGTGCTCTGACCCCGCCCCCCCCCCAAGTCTAGCCTCAAAGGCCAACTCAACCACTCCCATTCATTCCTGGCTTGACTTGGACCTCCATTCGGACTTGAGGCCACTTAAACCTGATGAATCAGTAGCCTAATTAAGCACTCTGATGCCCACAAGAGCTGTGCAGCAATGCCTATGGTTCACCACACTGAATCACATATGTGAAGTTTTGTTAAGAGGTTCTTCTCACCAACACAAACAATAGTAATAAAGAAGGCAGGAGGAAACTTTAGGAGGTGACGGATAAATTCATGGCCTAGACTGTGGTGGTTTCACAGGTGCATTCCCGTCTCTAAATTCATGAAGTTGTGTTATGTACAGCTTTTTGTGTGGCAATCATACCTCAAAACACATTAAAAAAAAAGAGGGAAAGAATTGGACCTATTATTACTGCCTACCCAGGAGAATCTAGAGAGAGGGCCTCAGTTCGTCTCTTCGAGGCTATTTAAGAACTTTCTGGTGGCTCATCTTCATTTGCTAAGCAAGTGCTCCCCAGTAACATGCAAATGAATCACAGAGCAGCCCTGATATTCAGATTAAGCAGCATGTGATTCACTACAGAATACAGGCTGAGCCTGTTGGTATGTAGGTTATTGCTGCCCTTTTAAAAAATTTAATTACAGTGTTTGAACATTATCTCATTTTAAAGATCTAGCTACCAAGGCTCAATTAAAATTCCAAGTGTCAAAGTGAGAAAAGCCCCAAGTGGAGATCTAACTCCATCCTGAGTTTTAAATGTATGAAAACAGTTGGACATTTTACAATCATAATAAGTCCTCTTGGAGATGGACATTATTACTCTACAATCAATTCAAGATGTTTTACAGTCCCGCCGCCAGTGTGTGAAACCCCTGTGTACTTCTTATAAGGAGCTGGTTAGAAGCTGCTAATACTCACTGCAGAAGAATGAATACATACACCCCTTCCTCAACCTCATCACAATCATACTAAAGCTCAATCAGGCACTTGACACATCTTACTGTGGTATGGGAGCGTGAGGACGAGACACTCAAGGGTATACTGAGCAAGGATACTAGTCATGTGTAGGCTATAGGCAGCCAGAGGGGAGAGCAGAGTGGGAGTAAGACACCATGCCTTTTCCATCAGGACCAGAAATACCGTTCACGCTGCCCTCCCCAACCCACACATCCTCAGCCCTGCAAATTCCTTCTTCCAGTCCCAGGTCAAATGCCTCCTTCTCTATAAAGCTTCCCTTGACTTCTCCCTAGAAGAGTTAGTGTTCCTATCAGTGTTACCACAGGACTCACCCCCCCCCCATTCATTCAATGAACCTTAGTTGGTGCCAGG
This sequence comes from Halichoerus grypus, assembly GCF_964656455.1. Classification (NCBI taxonomy): domain Eukaryota; kingdom Metazoa; phylum Chordata; class Mammalia; order Carnivora; family Phocidae; genus Halichoerus; species Halichoerus grypus. Next base: position 36,764,710 of record NC_135722.1, read on the forward strand.
CTCGTTCAAGGTGCTTGAGGTAGTAACGAACAAAACAACTGAAGTTTCTGCACCTGAGCTGCTTATCTAACAGATGGGAGGAGGGGGCGGCAAGCGGGGAGGGGAGGGGGGGGAAGACAAGTAAACACTGCCTAAGAAGATAATAGTCTATAAAAACATACAGCAGGGTGGCGGGGATAGAGCAGGGCAGGGGAGGGGCCGTTTTAGATAGGGCCATCAGAGGCGGCTTCTGATACAAGATACCAACACAGGAAAGGACATGTGAATGAAGTGAGGAGTGAAGCCTGCAGAAGAAGGATATTCTTGGACAAGGGAATGAGACACAAAAGCCTTGGGACAAAGGCAAGAAGGAGCTGGATAGGTTTGTGAAACCTCAGGGAGACTATTGTGGCTGAGTGACCACGTAGGAGGGGCAGGAAAGGAGATCAGAGGGGCAGGCAGGGGACAGAGCACACACAGACTTACAGCCATGGTCAACACTTTGGATCTTATCCTGAAGCCACAGAAGGGTGCAGAGGAAAGGAGCAACACAGGTGCTGTAATTGTTGATGGGTCTCCCCAGCAACTGACACAGCACCAGGTTTATAAAAGACATTTAATAACTCTTCAGAGAGGGAAGAGCACAGAAGAGACCCTGAACTGGCCACGGGCATACTTGGGCACACAGCACTGGCCATCGTCCACCCATCCTTCTCAGGAAAGGATCAGCCTCCTAAGTTCTGCATGTACTCATGGCTACTGTACATCAGGCTTTATTCAGAAACACCACTGTTCTCCAGGCTTAGAAATAAGCAATTATTCTCCTCTCCCAAAACCAGAACAGCAAGAGTCACTACCGAAAAAGCCTGCTCAAAATTCTTGGCCCGTCAACACAGCATTCGATACTGTTGTGGGGTTCAATTTCCATTGCTACCACAGGTTAGACTGAGCAGCTCATCTCACCCTCAGTCATACCCACTACAGAGCTTCCTGAACAGTCTTCCTGTAAGGAGCTCAAGGGATCAGGTAAATGAGCTCTTCATCCTTGAGGTACCATCCAGCCATCGTACATAACTCTTAGAATCCCCCGGGTACTCCACAAGATGAAATGTGATCTTGAGCCCCTGTAGTTGCTATACGTGCCGTATTTTAGAGCCTTTGCTCAAGGAAGTGGGGAAAGATTCCTATCAATTCTCATGGCTTTCCCCAAGTTTAAAGTGTCTGAATTTTTCCAGACAATCCGCTCATTTCTGATTTCTGGGATCCACAGTGGCTTCAAGGAGGATAATTTGATATCAATAAAGCCTGTGTGTGGTGTTTCTCGCGACCTAGACAGCTCAAGAGTGATTTATCTTACCCTCTCTGAAACGAAGAATCACGGAGTCTCATCTGACACTGTATAAGCAGACAATGCCCCTCTCTTCCTGCCGCTTAAACTTGACAGGTGGATCACGCCCCAGGCACTGCCCTCCATGGCCCAGCCAAGACTGGCTGGGCACTGAACACCTTCGGAGCATTGCAACACTAACGTTCAGCCCCCTCTCACTGCCAGCCACAGGGAGGCAGAGTGAGCACCAATGACTAATGAGACACCTTACCTGGCTTCAGTCACATCAGGCCTCTCTTGGCCTCTACCTGCCAGTTCAGACACCCTGACCTATTCCACCATGTTCAGGGTTCTAACACTCTCCAAGGCCATCCAACTGCTTCGTTCTGTATGGACAGCCCATGTTGCCTCGAATCAATGCTGTACTCGCAGTATTTCCTAATGTTAGAATGCTAGTTCAGTCAAATGATACTGAATACTCCCCCAAAGCACTCCAGGATAAAGTTGAGGAAATGCAGCAGTTCCTTAACCAAGCTTAAGGAACCAATACAATACACTGGTTAGGAAAATGTGCTGAGGAACTAGAGACTTGGGTGTGACTCCCAGTTCCATCATTTTACCACCCGGGTGACCCTTGACAAAGCAACCAACAATCTCATCCATGAACTGATAACAGCACCTATTTTATCATTTTGTCAAGATTCAAAGATACATTTGAAGTGCTTAATAGAGTCCCTAGTACCTTATAACAGGACTTTAAAGAGCCTTGAAAATGCTACTATTATGATTCTCCAAGCAAGAGATGGAGTGTCCTCTTTCCCAAGTTTACTTAATCTCATACCTTTGGTTTTACAAGACGATCTTGCAGGCCAGTGGTCCCTGGAGTGTATTTGGGAGAAGTCTCACGCTAGTCAGTGATGTGTGCCCTGAGTCAGGCTGGAATTACAAGCTCAACACATCTGACTCACCATAACTAATTACTCCCATGAAGCAGTACCAGAGGTAAGAGACGAAAAATTACATTTAAAACACAGTGGGTCAAAATCCTTAAGGACCGTCTGGGTCTTATTTCAAATTCTCACGCTTGGACTTTTTTTCTGGTTATACTACTTCCTGTCTGCAAAACACTGGACAAATTACTCAACCTCTCTGAACAGCAGTTTCCTGAACTCCAAAATGAAAACATGTCTTGGTGGTGATGGAGACAAAAGGAGATATTGAAGGTCGAACATGTGACACATTTTAGGTATCAGTTTTTCCCCTTTCACTAGGTCTCAAGAGAAGTGGAAATTCAGTCTGAAGGCAGTCAGCAGGAAGGGTGGTCAGTCCAACAGTTTCTAGCCCAAAATTCTCTAAGACAAAAGTCCAAAAGCACCAAAAGAACTCATGTGTGCTTTTTCCAAGGAGGAATGCTGGAAACCGCTACAGAGCATTCCTTCCTCTTGTTCATTCGAATCAAGGGAACTCAAGGCACTGAATATACAGTATCCAGAGAGAAGTCATTGCATATTCCTCAAGAGGAGAGCCAAGTACCCGGAATCGAATCAAGGCAGAATGAAAGGAAAGAAATGGCCCAGCATGGGTGATTTTCACAGTCCCATTTCAACGCGTGCAGATCTGTTTTTACAAAGCCAATTCTGAACCAACAAGAACTACGCAGCCCGGGTTTTCAAGGACAGTGATCAAAGGCAATTTCTTGTCCTGTCCAGTTGATCATGAACACTTGCCAAGGATTCCACCACTTCAGGAACTAAACCCTATCTTCCAAACTGAAAGTTACCCCCAAAGTCAGCCAGAAATGCCTTATCAGACTGTGAAGTTCCCAAATTGGACCCGAGAAAAATGTGGGGACCACGGCCACTGGAAAAATGCAAGGTCTCTGAGGTCATTTGTGGAATGCAATCGAAGGCAGCTTCAGGAATAAATCCTGCTTGGAAGGTGTAGTGTATGGAACCCATGGAGCTCTCCGCTAGTTCCCACTGGCTGCCCTCATAGTTCTTTCTTCCTTCGTCAATTTAAAGAGTACCAATTGCAAACCACGAGTCCTGAACTGGCCGCCTCGTCTAGCAACAAAGATGCCAGCACAGTAAAGGCATCCTCTGCAGAGCCACCGATGACCCCTAGCACTAAAGCCCCCATATCTCAGCAGGTCCCTCAACCACGTTTGGAACACCTCACTGGCATCCTAACCCCTTCAGAGGGGAGCCTACAAGGGCCAGGCAGGGATCTCACGGGACTGAAGTGGGCTGAGAATCAAGTCATTTCCTTGAAATAAGCAATTCTTGTCTTTTAATTAAAACAGGGTACAAGAACTTTTTTTCTTCCATTTACATTTAAAAAACAGCTGCAACCAGCATGTGGCCTCACAGTCCCGGGGAAACCATCAGGACAGCTAAGGACTGGCAACCTCAAGAAGACAAGTGCTATTTTTCCATGAGAAGCCAGAAAGCTCACATTTTCAGGCCAAATAACCCAATTTTTAAGTGTCAGCCACTAATTCAGAGTTGTTAAAACATTTATAGAGGAAGAATACCATAAGGGTCATTTTAACAGGAGGCAAATGAAGCATTTGGGCAAGCCAACTATAGACCTGCTGTGTGACCTTTATCGTAGAAGATGGAAGTCCATGCTCTAATCCTGCAAGGCTACCTTTCATCAGGAGTTTGCCAATGTCACCGCTGGAACTCCTTGCAGTTTCTGCCCTGTGGGCTGCACACCCCCCATAAGAACCTCCTCCTCCCACACGCCTCCCCCCATCTCTGTGTCACCACTGTCTTCCTGGGAGAAGACCCTACTCTCAGGAAAGACCATCATTGGCTGGAATAACCTTATTCTGGTTGTCTCCGGATGACCCGATAATGCTTCAGGTGGTCAACTGTCAATTCTGTCCTACCAGGCTAGGACTACTGGCAACCAATTCAGTCAGTGAAGGGGCAGATCTAAACAAAGCACCCTAGTTGAGTTCATTTATTCTACAAAATTATGTGATTGTAGTTTCAAATTATTCGAAGTTATTTTGATTTCCAAGGAACAGTGCTTATGAATGGGTAAATTTTCTTGGCATATGGCTGGTGCTAAGGAATTTGGGACCTGAAATTATATGGCCTGTACAAATAGCACACCTGGTCATTTATGAAGCACTCTCCTACTAAAATTGTCAAGACAGCTATTACTGCTAGCCTTTCCTCGTCCAGAACCACTCCTTTTCCTCACCCTCCGTTGACAAAGTTCCATACACACCAGCCCTCAGTGTATCCCTTGAGCACTGCAGGCTGGATCTTGCTGCAGGACCACTGTACTTCGAGTCTCCACTACCTGGGACACTCATCTTTCTGATTTCCTCATAGTTGGCTCTTTCTTTAGGTTCAGTTTAAGTGTCCCATCCTCATGGAGCCTTCTTGGGCATCCTCTCTTCTCCACTGACCTGACCCTCGTCCCTCCTCTGTTCTATCTTCCTCCTTGACATTTGTCATTAGGTTTCATTTTTGTCCACATTTATCTGACTTGCCCCACTAGAAGGCAAGCTCCCTGAAGACCAGTCACTTGCATGTCCTCTTCACCACTGCAGAATCCAATGCTCCTGCCTACAGATTAATATATAACACAGGTTAGTTATTGAGGAGTAATGATTTCTAATTTGACAAGTAAGAGGTGGTACAGGGAGAGGCCTAGATCAAGGGCTCTTGGGTTTTCATGGACAGAGCAGAGCCCTGAGCCCATGTCTTCTGACTGCAGGCCCAGCAATTCTGCCATTGCACCACCCTCCTCAATTGGCAGTCTGGAGTGCCTTCTACCCAGAACTCAGCAAGCCAGAGGGTTAAATCTTCCATCAGGGACAAGGCTTAGCTGTCCACATTTCTCTCCACAGAACCAAATCAATGAATACCTTTTACCTAAACGTTCAAGTGTTTCACAACTACTAATTCCAAGGAAAGTCAAAGGCGACTGTTTCAGTTCTCTAGAATTCCAATGAAGTGATTTTATGCATGAATATTAATGAAATTGTGACTTAACTAAAAAAAGTAAAGGTTAATGGCTACATTTGCTGTTTTTCCATTTCTCAGACACTAGGCAATCCAAAATCTAATATGCATATATACAAGCATGAGCAATTTGCCCAAAACATTATACTCTATTGCTAGGATACTTCTGGTCTTCAATTAAGGTCAAAAGTCATCTGAACAGCTTCATTTCTTCTGACAAAGATTTAAATTTTACTTAATTAGTGTGTTCCTGAAAAACCTTATTTCCTTGACATGAGATCCTTCCATTCATTTTCATTTGTCTGCAAATTACTACTTGCTAATGTACACTGCAGCCTTGAAACTTTCCCTTAAAGCTGTGTCTATACTCTGCTTGGTGTAAAAGTAAAAAAGATAAACCCAGATTCCAGGCTTCTTGTCTACTGGCATTGGGGAGAATCTCTAGATGGACATTTTTAGCTTTCAGCTCTTTCCTCCAAGAAGCCACCTCCATTCCAAAGCAAGTGATCCCATTTGTTATGGGACATGAACACAGGGATAAAAATAGACATGCACCCCTCCCCCGGCCCTTCCTGCTTAGGACAAAGTACTCCCAGTAGCCTGAGCTAGAACCAACGACATCACCCTGGACTCCTCCCTGTCTGACCCCCACCATCTTACATTGAACGACTCCCAGTTCACTTTCTCTTAATTATCTCTTAACTTCCTTCCATCTGCAACACCATTATCTGGTCTTGTCTAGGACCCATTCTTGGCTACAACCGAGGCTCTTCACAGCTGCAGCAACCTCCTACTGGCTTCCTGTCTCCAACTTTGCTGTGTCCATACCATTTTCCACTAAGCAGCCAGTGTGATCCTCCCAAAAACAAGTCATGCCACAGCAGCAAGTCAATCACTTCCACGGCTCCCAGTTGCTTAAAGCCAAATCCTTTCAACTGCCTACAGAGCCATTCACCATCTTCCCCTTGCCTGACTTCCCCTACCTATGCTCCCCCCACCCTCCATTAACAATGTGTTTTCCTTCCATTGTAAGGCATCGTGAGCTCTCATCTCTTGCCCTTTCTCAACTCACTCATGCCACATCCAGAACCCTCTCCCACTTATCTTCTGATAGATTTCTAGTTATTCTATTTTGCCCATTAAGCCAAACTCTCAGTGAACAGACTTTCCAAGCCCTTTGGGAAGGGCAAGGCAAGGTCCCCTACACTGTGCTCCCGGATTCCTCCCGGCAGAGCATTAGTCACACATTCTCGTGTTCCATGATCTTCATCACTATGCCAGCATGTAGCACCACACACAGCATTTGGTGTGCTTTCATTAATGTTACCGAAATGTTTAAAGGGGAGCGTACAGTCTAACCTAAACATAGTTTTAAATCCAAAGCCTCTAACATTTTGGTTTGGAATATGGAGACCTGTCCGCAATACTTCAATTCAAAAGCAGCATGGCTGGAGGTGCATTAGGGCAAGATTCCAAGTTGAATGTTGTTCCCTTCCTTCCCAAATGGAAGTCACGTAATAACTGAAAACATCTACTTTTTAAATACACTTTATACTGTATCTTCTTGGAGGAAAGGATTAAACATCCAAGTTTTTGTAAAAAGTTCGATTACTAGAAATGCATTTTTGTTGTTGTTGTTAAGATTTTAGAAGGATAACACGAGCAAACAAGTGAGCAAGCCGGGGGGGAGGGTCCTAGAGAAAGGGAATCTTAAGCAAACTCCACACTGAGCACAGAGCCTGACACATGGGCTCAATATCATGACCCTGAGATCATGACCTGAACCCACAAAACCAACCACAAAACCAAGAGTCCGACACGTAACCAATTGAGCCACCCAGGTACCCCTGAAAATGTACTTTTAATTGCCCCAGGAGAACGTTCTCTTGGGCTGGCTTCACCAAACAATGTAACACGCTTAGAATTTCCTCCCCCACCTCCTACCTTCCATTCTGCTATTCAATTACCTGCAAGTACAAAATAAATATTGGTTCAAATCATTCATAATTAAGGTAAGCCTGCTTAGAAATTACAGAATGTATTCTGTTAGGACAACCCACTATTTCAGATTACAACAATCTCTTGATGTGAAAACCTAATCACTATTTTAAATGGTGAGAAGGTCCCAATACCTACCCTTTTCCCTTCTGAAGTATCTGGGGAAGAACTAGTAAATGTGAAAAGCAGCCATGAGAGGAAGAGGAATGACATTTGTTGAGGGCCTTGACAGGAGACATACGAGGAACCATTCACTCAAGTGCTCCTGTTGGTCCTTCTCAAGGATTCCATGACATGTTAACAGATACCTTCACTTTACATGAAAGGACACTGAGGCAAATTCCTAAAGCTCACACATCTGGGAATTGTTGGTCCTGGTTCAATTCCTGGCTGTATCTGGCATTAAAGTGGAAAGAACTCTGGAAATTAAAAGAGTATCTTTTGAAATACAAAGTTTCATTTTACGAGGGGGAGAGGCTTCCTTAGGAAACCAGAAATGTCCTCCATCTTCTCCTAGAACTCTTCCACAGAAAGCTTTTTCTTAGACCCCTTGCTTTCAGCTTCCTAATGATGCTTAAATTTTCTGTAATTTAGGAACAAAATTGAAAAACAGAAGATTTACCATTAAATCTTATAGATTTGCATACACTGTCAGAACTTTCAATTAAATTTAATCTGTTAATTAAGCTTTCCATTTTAGCAAAGCTCTGTATTAACACACATGAATCAGGAAAAATAAACTTTAAATCTGCAATGATATTAAGAGTTCAGTAAGACAGAGTAATCGTCGCTCTTCCAATGTGCTCTATTGGTACAGTAAAACACAAAACAACACAACCCCTATTAAATTACAAATCTAGAATAACAGAGTGCCCATTACATAAGATTATACTTCAAATGCTACCTGCAGGTACATTTTCAATCCTCCTTATACTTGAGTTTTCCATTTCATTTCATCTACTCACTTAGGATCTTGGTGGGAACTCAACTGGCTCAGTTACCTAGGGAGTTTCCACATATTGCTGGGCCAAGAAGTTCACTCCTGGTTTAAAGGCATCACAACCTCCCCAATGATCCACCTCTGGCTGCTGGATCCCCACCAGGTGAGAGGGATGCCTGCCTTTGGCTAAGAAAGAATTCAGCCACTAAAAGAACTCTTCCACCATTAATTCAATAATGGCCTTGCCTGAGAGTAGCCAGAAGTCTAGTAGAAATTGGAAACTGACCCCAGAACAGTATATGCAGTTTTTCTGGCCCACAGCTTTGGAAAAGGCAATTGGATGATTACTTCCCATGGAGCACATGATGGCTGGGGAGAGTGTTCAGATCGAGTATGCTGTTCCCCCATTGTCCTTCATCAGCAAAGGGGACTTTTGACTGGAAATTGAACTCTACCAGAAGAGTCTGGGTGATAGACATCATTTTCCTTTAACCACTGAACTAAAGAAAAGCAGCTATATACTTATCTGGCCTCTCCTCAGCATCCTGTTTTCCACTCAGTATCAAAATTCCACTCCTTCTATTTAGGTACCAAGAACTAGGCTAGGGGGTTTACAAATTCCTCTAATCCTCACAAAAATCCCAAGTCTCCAGATACCAACACCTTCGCCCTTTTCACGGTCCTGGACAAGATGCAGTATATCCCAAGCAGTCTCTGCAACCGGGACAATAGATTCCATGTGAACCTTTGAAACTGGCCATGAAATCTCTGAGCACCCCTGACCAGGGACAGAGAAAATGAATCTTTGATACATAGTACGTACTTAATACATCTGGAATGTATGTAAGAGTACTACATGTTAAAGAAAAAAGAAAACTGTGATATAGTCTCTCAGCTAGGCTACTTTCCTAATCTGGGCACAGACTAAGTTGGAAACATCCCACAACTGAGACCAAGGCTGCCTAGTTATTCCAGTGCCCATGTTCTCGCATCTTTGGCACAATGCTAAACCCAATGTCCCAGTCCTGGCCAATGAAGTGTGGTACAGGTCAGGCATGACCTTTCCAGATCTGACCCTTTAACCTACCCTGGGAGAATAGGACAAAATTCTAATCCTCGAAGTTAGGAGTCAACCTCTCCGGTCACACAGTTCAAGTAGAAAATAAGTACACCTAGAAATTGAGTAACACAAGTGTTACATATTAAGTTGTAGCTGTATTTATCTACATATACACAAGAGCTACCCATCCATTTAAATGTGCCACCAATATTTAACATGTATAGGGTCACCAGAAAAAAAAAATTCAGCAATTTCAAGAATCTAAATATCAACACTTATTTTTCTTCAATAAAACCAGAAGTCACACATTAAAATTTTCAAAGTGATTAAGTACTTAAACATCCCAACTTGAATCAAAGAGGAAGTCAAGCTAAAATTAACAACTGCAGAAAAGTACAGAATTATAGCAATGGCAGTGGGCTGCATTTGAAACAATACAAGAAAATATGAAGCCTTCAGTGATTTTTGCTAAATACTGAAAACATCCAGGAAGCTACTAAAAATACACAAAGTGATCAAAAAGGAGGTAAAAAGTAGAAATCAATGAATTTAAAATGAGAAACAGATTTGACCAATAAAACTAAGAACAGTTTCATTTAAAAGGCCAATAAATTGCACAATCCCATGATAAGCCTGGCCAAGAAGGAAATACATAATATTTCACATTACAAATTAAAGATATAACCACAAATACAAAAAGAAATAATAGAATGCCCAACTCTCTGCCCCCAGAAAACAGGGCTGAGTGAAATGATTTGGACAAAACATAAGTTGGCAAAGAGTTTAAAATTACCTAGAATACCGTAAGAGCTGGAAAATGAACATTTTAGTAGGGAAAGATTTCTCAGCCTCCCCCAAAACAAGTATCCGCTCATATCGTTTTCAGGCTGATTCTACCAGAAACATTTATGGAAGAGGTATTACCTACATATTTAAAGTCCAGAGAGTAATTCAAAAAGCCTCGAATTAGCTCACACAGAAAAATCTACTATCTCACTTGTTAATAAGTGTGTAATGAGTTTAGTGTCAAGCGTTGGGACAGTGCCTTATATCAGTGCTTAAAGTAAAACTAGTTACTACTATTAGTATTGCTATCATTTTTAATATCATTGCAATACTCCTAAATACAACATTAGTAAGAATATTTAAGGATTTTCCCCAGGAAGAGTTCAACATAATGGACTCTAATGTGATTATGTTAATTGCATGTTTTTCCCCTTTCATCTATTATCTCAAAAAGATACCCAGAAAAGAAATTTAATAAAATGTAACTATTATTCGGGGCACCTAGATGGCTCAGTCGTTGGGCGTCTGCCTTCGGCTCAGGTCACGATCCCAGGGTCATGGGATCGAGCCCCGCATTGGGCTCCCTGCTCGGAGGGAAGCCTGCTTCTCCCTCTCCCACTCCCCTACTTGTGTTCCCTCTCTTGCTGGGTCTCTGTCAAATAAATAAAATCTTACTCAGTCGTTAAGCGTCTGCCTTCGGCTCAGGTCATGATCCCGGGGTCCTGGGATCAAGCCCCGCATCGGGCTCCCTGCTCCGCGGGAAGCCTGCTTCTCCCTCTCCCACTCCCCCCTGCTTGTGTTCCCTCTCTCGCTGTGTCTCTCTCTGTCCAATAAATAAAATCTTAAAAAATAAATAAATAAATAAATAAAATCTTAAAAAAAAAAAACTACTATTCATTTTTTTTAAGTCTTTCAGTGTATCAGAAATAAAGCTAAATTTCCTTCACATGAGGACAACATATATACATATATATTTATATGTAAGATAGATTGGAAGATCAGAAACAACCAGACATAAACAGATTTAGAAACACATTAAAGACCGGATTGTCTGCAGTCTTCCTGTCTTTTGTAAGGACCATTAATCTGTTTTTTATTCCTATTACAGAGATTCTAGACAGTGGAGGACAAAAACGGAATAGCTGATAAAAATAGAAACATTTTCAAATTACAAAATTGTATCCTTCAATCAAGGAGGATTAAAGAAAAAAAAAGAATATACAACTCAAATGCCTGGTACATAGTATACAATCAGCAAATGTTGGCTTGGGGGTGGGGGCGGGGAGGGGGGAGGAGGAGACATGCTACTCCACATAGCTTAAAAGTCAGATACCTAAACCAGACAAAAGGCATCAACTACAGACTAGTAGCTCTTGTGAATATTGATGTAAGAGTTCTCAATAATATACTATCAAGTCCAGGAACATATAAAAAGGATTATACACCATAACTAAGTGGGATTTATCCCAGAAATGCAAGCTTGGTAGAACATCCAGAATTCAATTAGTATAATACACTACATCAATAAAAGCATGATCATCTCCACAGATGCAGAAATAGCACTTGGGGGGGTGGGGGGGGAGATACCCTTTCATGATAAAAAGAAACACACCCTCCCACCCACCCACCCACCCACTCACCCACTCACCCCGCAAACCAGGAATGGAAAGGAACTTGCACCTGGCTAAGAGCATCCAATACAAGCTAACCTCACACTCCATGGTGAAAAACAGAGCATTCCTTCTTCCGAGCAGGAACAAGACTACCTGTTCTCACCAGTTCTCTTCAACACTGTACTGGAAGTTCTAGCCACGCCGGTTAGGCAAGAAAATAAGGTAACCATGTAGAGATAATTTTATTTCTGTCCTATTTGCAAGTAACAAGATCTTGTATGTATTGAGAGAAATCCACTAAAAAACTAATCTAATGAGGTCAGCAAGTCTGCAGGATACGAGGTTCAAGATACAAACATCAAGTGCATTTCTATAAAGTAGCAGTGAGCAAACAAAATCAGATTATGAAAGTAATGCCCTTTATCATTTTTGATGCCACTATAATTTAAAAAACAAATCATGCAAAACCTGTACTCTGAAACTATAAAACAATGTTTAAAATTAAAGACCTAAAATGAAAAGTAACTCCATGTCCATGGATAATACTGCCAAGATGGCAATACTCCCTAAATAAACCTACAGATTCAACATCATCCCTTTGAAAAATCCAGCTGACATCTTTGCAGACTATTAGAAAGCTGGTCCTAAAACTCATATGGAAATTCAAGAGGACTGGAATAACCAAAACAACCTTGAAAAACAAAGTCAGAGGGCTCACACTTCAACTTCAAAACTTACTAGAAAACTAAAATCATTAAAACAGCACTAGCATAAGTCAGAGGTCAATGGCCTAGAATTCGGAGTCCAGAAATAAATCTTTCCACTTATAGTCGATTGATCTTTGACAAGGGAGCCAAGATAATCCACTGGGGGGAAAAAAGGACTCCACAAAAGGTGATGGGACAACTGGTTATCCATATGCAAAAAGATGAAATTGAATCACTACACTCCACACCATATAGAAAAAAAAGATACCAAAGACTTAAAGAGCTAAGCCTATAAAACTTTTTAAATAAATCCTAGAAGTCTTAATAGCCTCCAGTTAAGCAATGATTTCTTAGAACAAAAGCACCAGCAATGAAGAAAAAAATAGGCACACTGGACATCTAATTTAAGAACTTAGGGTTTTACATGAAGACAATCTGCAAGTTGAAAAAACACAAATCCTATCTGATATGGGACTTGTGTCTGTAAAGAACTATCACAAAATCCTAACACAACCCAACTTAAAAAATGGGCCAATGATCTGAATAGCCCCTTCTCCAAAGAGGATGTGTAAGCAGGCAACACAACATGAAGATACTCAACATCATTGGCCATCAGGAAATGCAACAATGAGGGGTCACTTCACGTTTATTAGAATGGCTGTATCAAAGAGAAAGATAGTTACTATTAACAAAGCTGTGAAAAAACTGCAACTCTCACATACTGCTGGCAGGAATGTAGAAGAGGTACGGGTACTTTGGAAAACATTCTGGCAATTCAACAGTCAAACACAGAGATACCACTCGATCTAGCCATTCTACTCCTAGTTATATACCCAAGAGAATACACATATAGGTCTACACAGAAACTACGTGAAATTTCATAGCAGCATTATTCCTAATTGCCAAAAACTGGAAAAAAAATTCAGTGTCCAACTGATCAATAAAACATGGTTTGTCCAAACAAGGCAATATTCTGCAATTTAAAAATGCACCACTGACACACGATCACCACGAAAGAACCCTGAAAACAAACCCTTTCATTTAAACCACAGTCTAAATGAAAGCCAGTCCCAAACACATTATATGATTCCATTTATAGGAAATGTCCGAAATCGGCAAATCCATAGAGCCAGAAGATACATGAGTGGTTGCCTAAGGTTGGGGTGCTATGGGGAGACAGCTGAGGGACACCTTCAGGGCATGGGATTTCTCCTGGAGGTAAAGGAAATTTGTGAGGGATTGTGTTGAATGCACAACTCTGAATATACTAAAAAGTAGTGAAATGTAAAAATTTTAAAAATTATCTGGAAACCTAAGTGCCCACTGTATCCCAACTGTGGCAGGTACATATTTAATTCATCTGGATCATGAGTGATACAATGAGGATCACATAGGAAAGAACCATGAAAAGAACTGGGGAGTCTCACCTTCCAGTCAGGCTGTCAGATCCCTGACAGATTCCAATTTCTTTATCTAACCTAGCCAGTCCCTAAATCCTCCACTACTGAATCAAGAGTCATCTGGTTGGAGGTCCATGACCAATGTCTCCAAGACAATTTGCTGCTCTCGACATGGTCGTCCTGATAAATAAATCTGAAGAGCGACTGAAGATTCGCTATTACGGATGGGAACACTGCTGGCTTATAATAGCCAAATTCCTAAAAATACATGATCATCTATCCCTCTTACATACCAGGTCTCCTTAACTAGGTAAACATCTGCTTAAGTGTGGAAACCAGGTCTTCTTTATGACCCATAGCCAGTGCATGACAGATTCAATTCTTTATACCTAGCCTTGATCAGACCAAACAAGCATAGAGGAAGGCACCATAGAATTCCAAGGGGGAGGGGAATTTTCCATTTCTTTATGTTTATTATTTTTGAATCAAGACTGAGGTTTTTCTACTACAATGAAAAATGCTCAAGATGATTCTCCATTCAAGGATCCTCAGGTTCTATTAGAAACCTGTGAGGAAAGAGAGGTGGCATTACAGGACCATGTGGCAATACAAGTTGTTTTTTAAACTCTTCCTAAAAGGAGTTAGGTTTTACCATTAAATAAAAAAAAAAAATCCAAAAGAAAAACCCAGGTAGTAGCTTTAAGATACATGCTTAGACAAGAAGTAATGTGTAATTTAAGGGCGGTCTACTTCCCAGGCCCTATCCTCTTCCACCCTCACAGCAACCCTGCAAAGTAGATGGCCACCTCCCTTCATCACAAGGAAGGGGAGTTCTGAGACCTTCAGCAGCGCAGCAGAGCGAGAACTAGAACTCCAGCCTCCCTCAGGCCAGCTCTCAGTCTCTGCTCTCTCTACTCCAACAGGTGCCACTCCACTGGCTTCTCACTCACCTTGGGAAGTTCCCCCCTCTGGTTTCATGGAGATTAAAGATCCTCTATGTTCCATTCTTGGACACTCGTATGGCCCTCCTGAGGTGGCCCTCACACCCAACCGCGTCATGTTGCCCCGGGGGGCGCAAGCACATCACCCTTCCAGGTCTGTGAAGTGGAGACTGGCTGGACACCTCCACCTTGGAGTAACAAGGACTCCTTCTCCGAGTCTACAGAACACTTGGCCTCTAATCTATATCTGCTCCCCAGCACATACCACCTCGCTTTCTCTGGGCTGACCCAGAAACAGCCAAGTATGCTGACAACAACCCTACAGAAGGATCAGGATCCATCGCATCCCTTTGAGGCAGAGATCAAACTTAAGCATTGAAAAGAGAACTTTGGATCCTCACTTCTGCTAAAAAGGCCCATGGAGATCCTCTGCTCCAGCCACATTAGTCTGTTCTCTGCACCTCTCCACCCCACCCCCCAAAATTGCATTTTCTCGCATTTCTCCTGTCCACACTGCTCTTCCTGTTTAGTACGTCAGAAGGACTTCCTGACCTGCCAGAATTCTGGCCCTTCCAGAGTTGCCACTCTGTATGATCTTCCCTAACCACTGACCTAGTGTACTGAATTGCCTTTACATAGTTCTGCTTTTAG